>NC_086284.1:166216063-167487526 GCF_963924245.1 Chroicocephalus ridibundus
CCCCCCCCCCCCGGCCCCTCAACTCACAAAGCGGCCGGTGCGCGGCTTACCGGAGGCGGCGCGGGTACTCGCCGGGCCCTCCTCGGCCCCGGGGCGGGCGGGCGGGGG
This sequence comes from Chroicocephalus ridibundus, assembly GCF_963924245.1. Taxonomy (NCBI): domain Eukaryota; kingdom Metazoa; phylum Chordata; class Aves; order Charadriiformes; family Laridae; genus Chroicocephalus; species Chroicocephalus ridibundus. The sequence goes on from NC_086284.1 coordinate 166,216,172, forward strand.
CCGCGGCAGCGGCTTCGGGGAGCGGAGCGGCGGGGAGGGGAGGAAACCCCCCAAGTGTTTCTTTTCCGAGGAAGGAGCCACGGGGGAGGGGAAGGGGAGGGGTTTCTCCCTCCTCCACCACCCCGGCTTTCCACGGCGTGGCTCTTGTAAGAGGGGGGGGGAAAAGCGAAGAAGGAAAAAGTTGTTTGGTTTTTTTTTTTTTTTAAAAAAAAGAAAAAAGTTGGACGGATTGTGGGGGAGAGAGAGGAAAAGGGAAAGAAAAGAAAAAACAAAAGAGGCTGTGAAAGCTCCTCCGCTGCCGACCGGCTGAGGATCCCCAGCGGGACGGCACCGCAGCATCCACCGCCCCCCGGGACCCGCCGGAGCCACGCGTCGCCCCGAGGAGGAGGCGGCAGGAGACCGGGGCCCTGCCCCTCCTCCCGGTTACCGTCTGCTGCCCCCCAGCACCGGGCTGGGGCGTCGGAGCTCGCAGGCACCGGGGAAGGGGTGCTGTGCCCGGGGCTAGGGTAGCAGAGCTGTGAAACAGCGGGGCCGGGGGCTACCAAGGGGGTCGGGGCAGCAGAGCCCGCAAACGAGGGCCCTTTGCACCAGCCGGTAACGGGGAGCCTCTCCCGGCCTTCACCTTCCCCGCCAGAGTTCTCCCAGCTCTTCTCCGGGCACTGCAGGAGCCCCCAGAAGGGCAGCGGGCACCCTGCGTGGCAGAGTAGTGTGCACTGGCGGAGCATGCCTAAAAATGACCGCTTTTGCCTCGGTGGGTCGAATGAAAATATTGGAAATCACGGAAAGAATGGGAAAACACACAAAAATTTTATGATGTAAAATATAAATAGCATGCCACATGGTGCATACCATAAGCATATTACTGTGCAAATACAATAGATGTAACAGGAGAAAAGATAAACTTTGGAATTCAGTGCAAACCCCACAGTTGTTAAAGGCCTAGCCTGCAATTAGGCTATGGCTTGATCGCACCATTGGAGCTCTCATTCACCCATAGACTTTCTCCAGGTCCTGCCCGTGTTCCCTGGTGCGTGTGTGGCAGGTGAGTCGCCCTGCGGAAAACGCTGTGTGCAAGCAGCCAACGCAGGATATGCTCTGCCTGCTCCGCACCAGTCTAGTGATGCAAAGCAGCTGTCACTGCGGGTCCAGCAGCTGACTAAAAAGAGCTTTACAGCTGCTTTGCATTGCCAGGGAGCACGAAGCAGTCAGAAACACACCACTGAATCTGACCTGCAGCCCTTGCCAGAAGTTCCACTGAGTACTGAGACATCAGTCCTTGGTTGTTTTTTGTCTTTCAACCAAGCATGAAGATGCTGCTGACCACGGAAGAATTTCTGAACTTCCATAAGAGTCTGGGCAAAGCGCTTCATTCTTTGTCAGGGAGGCTTCAGTGGGAGGACCTGCCGCTGGAGCCCTAAATCACAGCAGAGACGAAGTGCTCATCTGCTCCATTTTTGCTTTTTAAGTAGGCTTGTCACACTTTTCTTTGTATTTTTGGATGACAGCTTCAAAAATATCCTGTGGTTTGCTTTACAGTTGCCTAGTAGGGAGTCCGTTTCCCTCTGTGGATATTTATAGCATTTATTGGGTGACTTCATAGGCTCTACCAGCCACCTTGCCTTAACATTAAACGGACTAGTCTAATTCTGCCTTTTATTCTTCCTCTTCATCTTTGCCTGCGAAAAGTAACAACCAGCCTTGCTGCTTGGAGATTGTTTGTGGGTCTCGCTCCTCTCTCTCTCTCTCATCCACTTGAAACTGCGACCTCACAGCAGTTACAGCTGGAGCATATTGCAGCAATCCTCTTCAGCAATAAAAGCTGGTGAGACATGTCATGAGGGCACTGCTGACCACAATTTTCCAAAGTTGAGGCTTGACTCACAGGGCCCAAAATGTGTTCAGGACCAAGGCACCTCTGAGGTGGCTTCATTATAGGTGGAAAACACAAGGATGCTGAAGTAGTTTTGTGTCCTGCAACACAAAGGAGGAGATGGCGACCAAACCATGTTCAAGCACTGGCTTTGCTAGTGCTGCATTTCTTCCCTTGTAGCCTGAAACCAAGCCTGGATGTGTTTAAGGTGAAAAACAAACCATGCCTTTAGTGAATTTTCTTAAGAAGAATACAAGTAAATTCCCTAGAACCAAGCGACTCCCCACGCTCTCACCACTGGATTGATGTTTTTTTTCCCAACGGCTTCCAGCGTGCGGATGCCTGCCTGAAAGGCTGTGTGTAACGACAGTGAGGATGCAGGCAGGCTAATGGTCCTGCCATGAACAGTTCGCTTTGAACACTGCACACTGGTGCATCACTGGAGAAAGCTGGATCCATCCTAAAGACAGGGTTTCTGAGATGCTCAGCACGCTGATGACAGTGTGGAGAGGAACAACTCCCGAGAAGAGGCCAGAATTTGTTCTTAGAATTTACAAGTTTTATCCTACCCCTCATTTTCGCCTCTGCCTAAGGATACGTATACCCTCACTATCCCTGATACTAAAACTTTAAAAAACATTAAACAGGAAAGCATTAATTGATAGAGCTGCTGACAGAATGAACCATTTCCAGAGAGTTTTGTCTGAAGTCCAGCCGCTGAGGGCAGTAGGTCTGATTTCATTCTACCCTTGGATCATAGTTCTGCTTTGTGGCATTTCTCTGCTTGTTCCTCACCAGCCCCCAAGTCTTTGGTAAGTTCAAAGATGTTGATACCCAACAGACCATGAACCAGTAACACCCTAACAGCTTCGCTCCTTCTCAGCGTGTGGACTCCTTATGGCCTGCACAAGGTAGAGAGAGCCACAAGCTGCCTATTTGCCCCTGTCAGTTTGGGAGGTGTGGGAAGAAGAAAGGTATTTTGGGGCAGGCCACTGCAAACTGCTGAATCAAGATGGTTTTCTGGGAAAGCAAAAGGCATGCATTGCCCCAGAGGAAGGGAGAAGGTAATACGGTGAGGATAAGAACTGAGGTGGAGAGAATGTAGCACTGAAAACCTGCAGAAAAAAGGAAGAGAGGTGCAGAAAAAAGGAAGAGAGGTACAGAAAAGCAAAAGGAGAAGAACATAGAGGGCGCGGGGGTGGGAAGATGGGTGAACACGTTAGATGTGTCAGTACTGCTTTGCCCTTCAGCCAGCAAAACTGTGAGTGGAAGCTCAGCTGGAGCTGGAGCATCATCTCCAGAGGACGACTGACCAATTATTTAGGGGCTCAGTACCTTACTGGGCCCCCAGCCAGACCCAAACGTGCTGTCACCCACCGGTGTGCACACTGGCTTTGTGTGCACAAGGGAGGTGAAACTTGCCTGGCGATGGAGCGATTCGATTATGGCCCAGACATAACTGAGGGGATTCCTGACAGGTGGTCAAATACGAAGGAAAGGAGAGAAGAAAGCATGGGGCAGGCCCTGGCATGAGAGGTGACGCGGGCAGTGCACGAGATTTTGTACAGAGAGGAGGATGGAAGGATGCTTGAGGTAGGAAATGACTGCCACGATCTTCTGATGTGCTGCGGGTCCAGCCTGAAAACAGTACAAAATGTACAACCTTTGACTGCATACGGTCTTAGGTGGTTTTTCCGTTTTGACCCTTCCTCCCTTTTTAGGTGGTCCCTCTCATAACTTTCGAAAAGCTTCCTTTTAGGAGATGCTAACAGCAAAGCATTAAGAAGAAGGAAAAAAAAAAACAAAAATAAACCAAGAACAACACAAAAAGAGAAAGCCAGCAGGACAAAACCAACACACAAAAATCCCCCAGCCCCCCTTCCTCTGCTCCCCCCAGAAAAAACCCCCAAACAAAACCACCTTTCTGTGGTTTCAAGTGGAAGATGTATTAGTTCGACTCTTATGAGAAAAATTAGCACAAGTAGTGGCCCCTTTGCATGAAGCGGTGGCCAGGCCCCTCCTTCCCCTCCGAGAGCAGGGCTCTTCTCAGTAATGAAGAGAAACTGCTTTCCAGGAAAGCGAAGGTACAGGGGCTGCCCAGAGCGGAGTGACCTAGGGCGGCTGCGGGGAGCCCTGCACCGCTGCTTGCAGGCTGCCAACCTCCGGCGCCGAGCCGGTGCGCTCCTGTACCGAGCGATATTGTGTGTCCCGGAGGGCTGGAGGGTGGGGAGCCACAGCCAGCTGTGCCAGGGGGCACCCCACACGCTGCCGCCCATGCACCTTCGTTCCGGTCTACAACACCCTCTGCTGTTCTGGCTTTCCCCCATGTCATGGTTTGAGCGACACAGGATTAATTTATCTTTCAGTAATTTTAATTTTCAGTAAGGTCTCTTCTAATGCTTGGGGAAACCGCATTTTTAGAAGACTCTAGTGTCTGAATCTGTGAAAATATCTACTTTATAGCCAGCTATGGCATGTGGGTTTCAAGGTCTCAGTGTTTTCAAGCTGTGGGGATGAGGAGTGAGACCCAGGTACTTGACCCAGGCTGGCCAACGGGATTATTTCATGCCATGAACATCACATTCAATATAAATTAGAAAGGTTGCTGAGGAGTTTCTCTCTCCCTTGATGGCTGCGATCCTGAGAACTCCTTGCCCGGGTGCTGGACCCCCGAGCCCTTCCCTTCCTCCCAAAGCCTTAGCACTCGCAGTGTCAGACATTTGCTGTCCACTGCTGGCAGTGCACAGCTCCCTACCGATATAATTGGCTGAGTATAATCCTTGTAGATTTTATATTGGTATCAGGATCAATATTGGTTCTTTAGTATTATTAATGTTAATTATTTAGTCTTATTCTATTAAATCTGTTTATATTCCAACCCTCGAGTTTCCTTGTTTTTTCCCCGATCCCCCTTCCCGGGTGGGGAGGGGTCATTGGGTGATAGAATAATTGTCTAAATGACAATTTAGGCAATTGTTGTGGGTTCCTCAAACCATAACACCCCACAACCACGGCAGACACCATGCTCACATGCTTTGGCCTGCCTGCCAGGCGAGGTGGTTTCCATCGGGAGGGTGGGCGTCGCAGGGTGGCTGCAGTGGCTGCGGTACTGGGCAGAGGCAGGTCGGTGGGACGGAGGGATGCTTTGGCTGGTAGCTCTTCAGGCTGCCGTATCGAGGAAGGGGCTTCCCAGTGCAAAGCAGGGCAGGTGGGCACAAGCGGCTCCCTTCCCTACAATCACACAAGCGCAAAAAGCTGACATTAAAATGTACCCAATCTTCTGCTTCGGGTTTTTATAATATGCACAGTTATTTCTGTGAGGACACAAGTTTAGAAACTCCTTGTATGTTTATTATTGCCAAATTAAAAAAAAAAAAAAAAAGGGGGGGGAAAAAAGGGAGGGCAGTTCTCACTCGTTGCCAGTGCAGTTATGGCTCCGAACATGTCCCTCGTTCACTTGAGGGAGGAAGACCCAGCAGTCAGTGACCTTCTAGGTTTTCAAAGAAAGCACCAGGCTGCATAGCCTGGAAGGTATTTAGGTCAGATTTAAGCAGCCGCAGAGAAAACAAACAGCCTTTTATAACTGTATGGCAAACCGCTCCCTCGCCTCTGCATCTGGCCTATATGTCAAACACCCTAGAGCTGTAACAGAGGATGATCCAGGACAGGGGAACGGAGGTACCAGCCCACTGCACCAATGGACCCTGGCGAGACCTCCCTGGGCTCTGTGGCCCCATAAATCTGTGACCACCTCAGCTAACTCCTCCTAACGTTGCTGCCCACCAGACGCAGAGGGAGGAGCTCGGTTAAGGATTTCATTGTGCCCCTGAGGCTTATTGCTTCTCCCTGTTATCCCACATTTTCAGGACGTGTTCCTGGAGTGCTGTCCAAAAGTGGTGGACCTTTCCTGGAGCCTTGCACTCAGAATTATTCACCTGGATCATGTAGCCTCAGCCCTGCCCATGCTTCCCCAGATTTGTTCCCCCACACTGAGATGAAAGGTGATGCTGAACCCCACTCAGATGACAGGCACCAAGTTCTAACCTATACCCACACGCTTCAGTGGTTTCCCCAAAGCAAACAAAAACAGCCACAGAAGGCCACACTGAAGGAGTGTAGGGAGTGATCCAAGACACAGACCCCATTGCAGAAAGGTCCTAAGTCTAAGTCATTGCTGGACCTAGAAGCGGGGGCTTCCTCAGCTGAGGAAGCTGAGCCTCTAAACGAAGAACAACATAGAAGGCAAGAAGGGGTATAGCTATGGGCTATCATTTTGGGAGTGGTTGTAGCAGAAGCATTGCAGGCTGGTAGCATCTGACAGCGATTGCACTAGACTGATTTTCAGACTGGTTTGCTTTCCCGATGATTACAGGACAAAAGACTCTGTCACATTAATCATTGTTGCTTTGTTAAACGTCTTATCTTGATTCAAAAACTGCTGATGGTTGGGAAGCTGCCACCACCCTAAGTAAACTGCTCAAGTGCTTTACTACTTTCTCCATTTTAAAATGTATACCTCGTCTCTAGACTGCTCTTTCTTAGAATCATAGAATTGCTGAGGTTGGAAGGGACCTTTAAGATCATCAAGTCCAACCATTAACCTACCCTGACAAAAAAACACTTCTAAACCATGTCCCTAAGTACCACATCTACCCTTTTTTTAAACACCTCCAGGGATGGTGAATCCACCACCTCCCTGGGCAGCCTATTCCAATGTTTAATAACCCTTTCAGTGAAAAAATGTTTTCTAATATCCAATCTAAACCTCCCCTGACGTAACTTGAACCCGTTTCCTCTTGTCCTATCACTTGTCACCAGGGAGAAGAGGTCAGCCCCCATCTCTCTACAACCTCTTTTCAGGTAGTTGTAGAGAGTGATAAGGTCTCCCCTCAGCCTCCTCTACTCCAGGCTAAACACCACCAGCTCCCTCAGTTGTGCCATTGTTGGCACATTTGGCGCATTTCTTGTACCATTGTTGGGCAGAGCAGCTAGTAGAGGAGCAAAGATTTAATCCTACATAAGTATATTTAGGTTTTGATCATATCATTCCTAAGCTCTCCTCTTCCATAAGATGTCTTCATACCCCTTAACAGTCCTTAGAGCTCTTGCAGGAAGCCTCTACAACTTGTTAACTTCCTCTTTGAATTGTAGATGTCAAAACTGGAAATTCTTTGACATCAGTAATCACATCCAGGGAATTAGCAGACGCAATATAATCTCATTACACCTGCTCCACATTCCCTGCCTATACATCCGAAGATGGAATTAGCCTTTCTGACTGCAGCGTTGTGCTGGGAGCTCACATTCAGCTGCTCCTACATCGTGAGTCAAGCCTTTGCCGGAGTCATTTCTTCCACAGACAGAGCTGCCAGACAAGAAGTGTGGCTCACGTTAAGTAACTTAACCATTGGTCCGTTTCAAAAACACACGTTATGCGCTTGTACCAACTTTAACATTTTGACACTTGCTAACTAGTCAATTTTCAGTTCAATTACTGCAAAATTTGTTAATTTGGTATCATTCCAGTTTTTTAAAAATCGAAACACAATGTAAGACTGTATCACATTCCTTGCTGGAGCCATATTATGTCAACAGTTTTTACCTCTATCAGCCAAATCCAAAACCCAAACCTATAATTTACATCTCCCAAGTTACCAGCTCAGTTTTATGGATTCTTTTCCATAAACAGATGAGACTTGGCATTTACTAGAACTCTTCCCTTGTTTTTAAATCATCCTTGTATGTGTCGTTTCCTTATTCTGTCTGAGGTCAATAAGGAGCTGGTAGGCCTGTAATTACAAGTGTCAGATTACTCCTGGTTTTCACTATTATTTTGTCTCAGCCTATGGGGAATCTGCCAGATTTTCAAAGTGAAGGAAGGTTAAGTCTAGACAAGAGCTGGGGAGAAACTCCTCTCCTTCCCCTGCTGCTTCTCAATTAAATACATTAAAATAGGTGCTTACTCCAACAGTATGTACGGATTTTGTAGAAAGCTGGAGAGTAGCTTGCCTCGCTAGTTAACCAAAACAGGCCCAGGGGATGGGAACCAGCAGAGACTCCTGAATCTGTCCAAAATAGAAAATGCTTTCTGATTAAGGAGGAAATGGAAAGCTGAGACAGGAAAGAGTTTATTTGTATGATGGGTGCTCATATATAATTTATATGCAATAAATGTTTCTAGCTATTTCATTAGTTGCAAATAAAGTGATACAAATGGGCACCACTTGCAGCTGATGCATGGTGTGTGCCTGGGGCTGCTTCCAGCTGAATGGCGGTGGTTCACGTGGGGATGATTTAACATTCCTGCAGCCCCACTATCCAAATTATGCTGCAGGTTAATCCCCGGAGCAGATGCACGCCACTTTTTCAACCATTCATAGCTTGCCTTGTTAACTTAAACCGCCAAAGATTTCCATTTAACCTATCACATTGGCCCCAGAGTGTGGTGGGTAAAGAGCCGGCATCTATTTGTCTCTCCCACCTTCTGCAGGGCTGGAGAGCTCTGGGACAAGGAGCACAACAGGCACGTGCCTGGAGCAAAGGGAGAGAAACCACCTTCAGCCATCACAGCATTTTTTGAGTTTAGTATGTCAGCAGCTATTTCAGGCATCAGATGCTTATTCACATCAGTGAAATTCAACAGGAAATTAGGGAAAACCAAAAGAAAAGTACACCACATGAGGTACTTGGATGGGTCTGCAGCTGTTGAGCAGTGCCTGGGATGGCAAGACCTCTCAGGCTGCAGGACACTCACATCCTACCTCAACTCTTCCCACATGGGCAGCTCATTTAAACCCTTGTGACTCCCTGAGACCATCCCCAAGGCAAGCAAGGTTTGTGGATGGAGCTCAAAGGAGGGAGATGTCCAATAGGAAATGTCCGCAGAGTGGAGATCCTGGTGGTTCATCCCCAATGGGGACCCATGCTCTGGGGAGGTGGGGGCTTCCCTGTGGTCATTAAGTGCCTGTCTGCTCCTGCCAACCCCACTGTGGGCTGCCCAAGCAGTGCCCGCACCCAACACCAACAGCTCTGCACTCACCAGATTTCCCATGTCTGCTTGCAGGGATCCTTCCCCTGCTCTGGGCTGCTGGAGCAGGGAAGGACCTGGTCCCTGTCCCAGAGCAGGAACTGCTCTGCAGGCCCCAACAGCACCCCAGACCTGCCTGCTGCCCACAAACCCAAAGCCTGGGAGGGAGCATGCTGGGGCTGGTTATGGGATACATTTTGCCCTGGGATCACTTTTATTTTCCTCTCCACTGTAGATTGCAGCATATGCTCAAAATGTGGGGCTCTATATAGAAGTATATCCTCTATATATCCTCTGGAAGAAATCAGTTAAGCTAGCAATGGCATGCTTTTTCACTTGTACAACTGCACAAGAGAGTTTGGGGTACAGGGGTATTACTAATAAATCACCATAAATAGATCAATATGTCAGTATTTCAGTGCTTGAATCCAACTAGCTATGGGGAATTTGTCCCTCGGTAGCAATCAATCTGCTGTACTTAAAGTTTCCTCACCAGATCTACAGCTAGCACAAACTGATCAATGCTGTTCCAAGTCAGCAGAGCATAACAGCTTTGCATGTCCCAGTGTTCACCATTGCAAGTCTCCTCCTCCTTTGCAAGGACACAGGGGTTAAATTATCCTTTGCCAAGTACCTGGGATATCTCTAACATCCCAGTTCTTAAGCAGCCTTTCTTACCACCAGGCCAGTGCAGCCCAGCCAACACCCCAGCACCTGGCCAAGTGGAGTCTAATTTAGTCCTCCACAGGCAGCAATCCACTGCGCTACTCTGCAGCATTTCTTAGAAGTAGATGCAGCAAAATTAATTTTGTGAGCCATCCAGATTTTGTCATGGGTCCTGCATAGGGCCCTCCTCCTGGGGGTTGGTTTAGCAGGCAGGGTGTGGAGAGATACGCAGTCTTGTAAGATGCTGGGCTTTCAGAGGGGTAAGTAGCATTGTTAGAGAAGACATGAGGGACCTGGAGAAGATTTCCACCATCTGTCTTTGGCTTATAGGATGACAGTCCTGCTGCTGAGGGAGGGTCTGGGGCTCTATCCCAGTGCAACCTTCTCCATTTGGAGCTCTCTCCCACATCACCCATCGCTGGTGATTTCTGTGAGAAATTTTTCCTTTCCATGAGGTCCCTGCTGATGGAGCCTCCTACCAGAAGTGATGTGGGACGCAAGTCACAAGAGTCAGAATTCACTCAAGGACGTATCCTTCTCACCCAAGACTCACAGGTCATTTGTGTTACCCAAAGCAAAGAGAGCCCAGATCCTACTGGCTGCTGGACTGGGGGAGAGGGTCCAAGACCTGTAAGTGGTGATACACATACTACCAGGGAAAGCCTTTACAGTGAGATCCCAGGGTTATCCCAAACAAGGCTTGTGCCTGAAAACTGGTATTAAGAAGAGGTCAGGGTTGCCAGATAAATTTGGTAACTACCACCTATCTACAACCTCTGTCCAGAGCTCTAGGCTGTTGACAAGCTCCCTGGGACAAGCTCTCAGCATGTAATGCTCAGAGGATGTTGCTTGTGGGTACAAGTTCTGAGAGGTGAAGTTCCCCATGCCCTAGGGCCATGTGGCAGCCAAGGCCTGAGGACCCTGGAACGATACCCTGTGCTATACTTGCATGGCTGGCTGGACAATGCCACCACCTTTGATGGGTTCATTCCACTGGTCCCCAGAGGTGGGTCTGGCTTGCAAGGATGGGCTATGTCATGCATCAGGTCGGCATGCCTGATGCTCTCTCCTTTTCAGTTTGCAGTTAAGCAGCAATGGATTTTCCTGGCCATGGCCTATTGTCCCACCAATGTGCAAGGGATCCACATTACTCCTGCTCCTGACACAGGGTCCTCTTTCTCAAAAGCCACGCCATAGACATAACTGCAATTCCAGCATCCCCTGCCTAACAATTACACTGTTTTCTGGTGGCTTGTCATGAAGAAATCCCATCAATTCACAGGAAGACCCTGCCCTCCATAACAGCAGCAGCAACTGATTATTGAGTGCATTTTACAAATCTGTGTTCTACCAAAAAAAAAAGGCTGTCTCTTGCTTTTCATCTTTTGTATCAGACACCCACCTCTGGCAGTTGTAGGAAAGAAGCTGTAGATGGTACTGCGGCCTCTCTCCCTCTGCGTGGTTCCCCACTGCTTGTGGTCTGCTTTCCTGCTCCTCCTTCATGGAAGCCTAAGAAAAAGCAATACACTGGACTTTCCAAACCTATAAGAATTCATGTTCTGATTTCCTTTCTAATGGCCTACCTGGAGGGGAGGCTGTGAGCTGCATAGTGCTCTCATTTCTTCTCTGTGATGGGTCCCCAAGGTTACCTTTCAACTGCTGTGGTGCAGAGACTATCTTGCCAGGATGAGTTTGAACTAGGCAGGAGAAACGGGGCTATAAGCTTCTACGCTGGTTTCTTTCAAGCTTGCAGGCTGTTCTGAAAATGTATTGTGTAATTTAGGAGACGGATGTGCTGAACTGAGCAGAGAGTTTTCAATTACCAATATAAAAATGACTCCCTAAGAACAGACATTCATTCTGTTCTCTCCAACTGTTCCAGCAAGGCGTCCCACTGCTTGCAGCAACGTTTGACTTTGCTTCCTCTGACTGCTGAGTCCTTGACTGAAGGGGAATGGTTGTGGTCTGCATTAGGCCTGGTATACCCTGACTGCTGGAGGGAATGCGAGGCACCAGCAAGCACCCAGGCATTGACTTTCTCGAAGCCTAGTCTATACAGCCACCCCCTTTCTGGGCAACTAACGAGGAAAACTGTGTAGAAACCTCTCTGGCTGAGAGGGGTCTGTTTTTGCAGAGGAGGAGTGGAGCGACTGAGGCAGTGCTGCCTGCAGCAGTGCTGTCTACTGCTGCAGCTTGGCCCCGCAGTAGAGTCAGTTCACTGCAATGGGTCACAGTATGGGAGAGTGACTTTCGCCCCTGGAGCAACGCGATTCCAGCAAGTGCTGGAGTTCAGAAGAGTTTCTCCATCAGAGAGCGACAGAAGTTCAGCGCTGGTGTCAAGCACTGAGCCTGTTTGATGTCGCTGCGATGCTCCTGGGTCACAGTTAAAACATCTCACACTGTGACGCTGCAGTGCAGGCGGTTTCCATTATCAGTAGTGTGTCTTCTGGAGGTAGACAGGGACACAGCCGTACCTCCATGACTGCGACTCCTCACAGGTCCCCATCATGCCCAGCAGGATGATCACAGCTTCAGACCCCATGGACATCATTAACTCCTCTTTACTCTTACAGAGCCCCATCTGAACACAGGCGCCGTGCAGAGAAGGACTGACAGAACCATCCACCCATCCTAACAGCTTGTGGGGCTCTGCACAAGCCACTGGCTACCTCCCCACAGCTTCTCCCTGCCCCGGGCACCCAGAGGAGAGCTTGCAAGAGCTGGGTCGGACCAAAGCTCCAGGACCAGCTGGAAGAGGTGGAGGCTGCCATGGTTTTACCTGTTTGCTCAGGTGAGAGGCTTCAGGGTCTGGAGAAGGGGGCAGGCTGGGTTGCTGTGACTGGGGGAAGAGCCAGGCCAGGAGGAAAGCAAGAGGGAGCTGTGCTGGGGAGGGCTGTGCGTTTGCCAGGATGGTCCCTCGCTGCAGGGCCAAGGGTGGGGAATGGTGGGGAACCGTCAAGTCGTCGCCAGGCAGGGGGGAGGCCGCGCTGCCGTGCCACCACCCGCCCGCCACCCCGTTTCCCAGCTGGACCCCCGGAGCCGTGAGGTGCTGAGGGAAGACAAAGATGGCGGCATCACGCCCCCCGCTCCCCCCCATCGCCTCCCTCGGGCCGTGGCAGCCCCGGGCCGGCGGAGCGGCAGGAGGCGGAGGCCCGGGGCGCCCCGGGAGGCGGGGAGCAGGGCGGTGCAGCCGGCCCGGCCCGCCCCGCCGCCGGGCAGCGTCCTCCTGCTGCGGCCTTGCTCTGCCGTCCCGGCCAGACAGAGCGGTAGGAGGGGGCCGGGGCGCGGCGTGCGGGCGGCGCGGGGAGCAGGGCCGGGGCGGCCGCGGCCCTCCGTGGGCCGCTCTCGTCGCCGGACAAGGGTCGGTCCCCAGGCAAACCCTCCTCCGGGGCCGGGAGCAGGTGTCCCAGCGCGCCCTGAGGCGGAAGACCCGGGTGCAGCGGCCCTTTCTGCCTGCCTGAGGAGGCCCCCACCCCGGAACCGGGAGGGTACCCCCGGGGCCGGAGCCCCACTGTGCCCTGGCATGGCGGGCCCAGGGAGGGCAAACAGGCTCTGCCGGCAGCCCAGGTCGTCAGGCAGGTCCGTGAGGAAGGGGCAGGTCCATGGTCACGCCAGGAAGTCAGCGTAGGGTTGCCAGGATCAGGCACGGTGAGGGCAGCCAGGGACAGACAGAGTGAGGTCGGCAGCCAGGCACATGATCCCCAAGGTTATGGCATCGCTGATGGAGAGCAACACACCTGGTCCTGGGCTGAGCTTAAATAGGCTCATGGGCAGGAGGGAAAGATGTAGGGGAGGCCCCAGGTGTGGCTGAGTGGGACCATTAGGGCCTTTAAGTGCTCTCAGGGCCCTGACAGCAGCCTTTCCTCTCAGCCCACCCCCGCTGTCCTCACACCTTACAGAGGTATGGGCTCAGGAGGGACTTGCTGTAGAGTGATTTAATTGCTGTGGGGTCTCAGGGGGATATTTAAGGGAGCAGAGACCCGAGACAAGTCATTGGGAAGGGGATATGGCATGAGAGAGCTGGGAATAGTTGGGCTGCCCGTAAGGGGCCCCAGGGGTCAGAAGGGCTTGGGGGTAAAGGGGAGATATTCAGACCATCCCTGGAAGATCCCCAAAGGCTGGGTAGTACTGGGGGGGTCACTCGGGAGCCTGGGCTTGACTAAAGGTCATACGTAAGCTCAGTGATTGCCAGGGAGATTGGCAGGGACAAGACAGGCTGGAGGTGGGGCAGCAGGTTATGGACCTGTATCCCATGCAGGGTCCCTGTCCCTGAGGGGTGCACAGGAGGGTGACAGCAGTGACCTGCTGTGTGGCATGTAGCCAGCTGCTCTCTCAAAGGTGCCGACTGGTGGTATGAAAGAGGAGAAGCACCAAGGTGAAAGAGGAGAAGGTGGTAACAGTCTGGTAGTGGAGGCAGCATCCTTATTCTCAAAATAGTCTTTTTGGTCCAGGACAGGTGTCTGGCTTACTGCAGCTAGCTGGGGGAATTCTGCATGGTTCCCTCTTGTCAGATCTGCGCCTGCTGGTCGGATTGCAGCTGCTGCGGAGACACAGAGAGGAGGCTTTCTCCTCCTGCGTAGGGAAAGCTTGTTTCTTCCTAGGAGCTTCGCTAGTACGTGCTGGGAGAAGGATTCCCCAAACAGGCAGGCAGGGATGGCAGCTTGGGATGTTGAATGGGGAGCTATAAATCAGCAAGCTGCTAATTAAGACCACAGGAGGCTGGTGAGTTACTAAAGACCTGTATTACTCTTTTCAGAGCTCTGGGCCATTAACAAGATCCCTGGGACCTACTCCGAGCACGTGGCTCTCCAGGGACATCACTTGTGAGCACTTTATTTTGGGCATGTTCTCAGAGTTGAAGTTCCCTGTGCCCTGGGGCCACGTGGCAGCCAAGGCCTGGGGACCCTCAGATGGACACCCTGTGCTGTGCTTGCATGGCTGGCTGGACAACGCCAACACCTTTGACAAACTCATTCCACTGCTCCCCAGAGGTAGGCCTGGCTCATCAGGTTGATTCTGGTTGCGTTGCAGGGCTGTGTATCTGATACTCTCTCCCTTTCAGATTGCTATTATGTGGCAATGGATTTTTCTGGCCATGGCTTGTCATCCCACAGACCTGCAGGCTCCCCCTACCATTTTCTGGATTACGTGACTGATGTGCGCCGGGTGGCAGCAGGTGGGTAGTTGAAGGAACCCTTGAGGGGATATTTGTGCAGGGGCTGCTATATTGCTCCTTGGAAGAAGCAGGCAGTATTTACTGCCAGGAGAGGGGTCAGTTCCCTCTGCTTCTCCCCAGCCTGATGTTAGCTGGTGCTTTGTGACCATAGGCTGAATAAACATCCCTCTTTCTCACTATTTTGTGAGAGGAAGAAACAGGAAGCCCTGGGAAGCAAGTGTTTCTATGCTAAAAAGCAGTAGTGGCAAAATGGTGGATGCAACTCAATAGTTCTGCCAGACTTGACGTTTTGTAAGCAGGCAGTGACCTCTAACCAGTGTTAGGTGTAAGTGGGAGATTCTTCTGGTTCTCCCTCATGACAGCTTGCTGTTTGCTTTAGTTTCACACAAAGAAGTCTGAATGCCAAGGTTTCTTGGGCTCCTAATAACTCCTGAACTAACTGCCCATCCGTATGCTGATCTTGGCGAAGGCTGTGGCAGGTGCAGTTTTGCATCCCTCATTCAGTATATAAAGAGCCTCTAGAAGTTCTTTGACGTGCCAGAGAGTAAAATACATCTTTCAGTGAAGTATATTTCAGATGGGTAGCACTGATGAAGCTGTATTTTCCCATAAGCATTTCAGAGTGCCCTAAAAATGGACTGAAGAGCCTGATGTGCTAAATGTTGCGGAGAGCTTTCACTTGTAATAATCATACTTTCCTGAAGGCAGTGGACGTGGCTCTGTGTCCTCATGGCTCTTATGAAATGCCTTGCAGCAGGATGCTCTGTCAAGGTCTCTCTCTTCCAGCAGATGCTGCCCGGTCAGGCTCCTCTGCTTCTTGCCAGTCTTGTGTTTGGCAATGAATGGGAATTTGCTGTAGTTTGCAATACAGAGAGAGCTTGAGAGCTGCGTGACTTAACTACCAAGGATGTGAGGTGGTGGATGCTCTTTTTCTTTAAAACTGGTGTACTTATCCACCTCGTTTCTGGATTAGAAAGTAAATTAAGCAGTGCAAAAGCCCTCCTGGGAGAGGGGGCGCATGTTGGTGGAGAAGCAGCAAGATGCTGCTGCTGTGGTTTCTAATGCAGCACTGTCTGTTTTTGTCTGTTGCCACTTAGCCTTGCAGTGGAGACGGTTCACCCTGATGGGTCACAGTATGGGTAAGTGACTCTTGTCCTTGTAAGCTGTGAGATTCTGAAAATAGGAGTAGATAATTAACTTACAAGACACGCTGCTGGGAGCTGGGTTGGAATATTTATTATATTGTGTCAAGTACCAGGTTCCTGCGTGAGTGATAAAAAAATCTGTGCCCTTTTTTGAAATGTCTCTGCTTTCACGACCCTGTAGCACAAACAGTGGTAACTCTTGCTGTGGGCCTTTCCCCCACCACCAGGAAGAAACAGTGATGGGCAAAGAGGGGTGGTCTGCAGCAGGAGAACTTGCAGCAGGCCTTCCTGCCTAGTCCCCAAAAGGTCACAAAGCCTGGGGAGAGCAGGGCGTTTCCCGGTGGGTCATGGAGCTTGCTGAGGGAACCAGACTCCAGGTGCTATCCCTTTATGCATGGGATGCTTTGCCACGATGTGGGTTTTGCTCCCCAGGCCCGCTGTGGCCACAGCTCAGTACCTGCACACTGTACTGTTTTAACTAGTAACTCCTCCCTGGTCTTCGCTGTCTGAAAGGGAGATAGGGAGGCGCAGGATGAGGAGTCCAGCTGGCCAATAGCCCTGCTCTCTGCCTGCTGAAAAAGCTTTACTCTGTAGCTGGGTCTTTGTCCCTTGGTACAACATGCATTTGTGCTTCTAAGGCAGCTCCTGCTGTGGGGGAGTTTCTGTGACTGAGGGATGTCCAGTGCATAACTGAGCACACTTCTTCCCTTTGCAGGTGGGGCAGTAGCAGGAATGGTGAGTAAAGCATCTTTTCTTCTTGGGGGTTTGTGATTTCTGCAGCTGGAACAACAAATGTGAGAGGAATGAAGGGACAGACTGTTAGGGACTTGGATCTCAGGGGAGGAGAGGCCCTGCCCTGCCCCCCTCTCCAGTGTAGCAGGATGAAAACATCACTCAATGCTCAGCTTTTCTCTTTCTCATATTGTTTCATCTCTCCTCAGTTCTGTTTCCTTTATCCTGAGATGGTGGACAAGCTGATCCTGCTGGAAAATCTTGGCTTTCTGCTAGCTCCAGAGGTTAGATTTCATGTGTCCTTCCCCTCCCTTTTCAAAATAAAGAATAAGTGGTTTTTTTTCTTTCCTTCATTTGTTCAGAGAAAGCACTGATGTGACCAGTTTCTGGCGGGTCAGACAAGTCTCAGTGCTCTTCCTTTTGGCAGACACAGATCTGCTCGTTGTTGCGTGGACTGAGGTCCCTACTTAGGGTGGCCCTTGGGGGACACTTGGTAGTGCTTCGCATCCTGCAGTCCCTTAGCACCTGAATTCACTTGTCTGTGGCAGGCCCTTATACAAAGGGAACTGGAACTTCTGTCCAAGCAACTGCCAGCCGAGGTTGTCCTTTTACCCACAGCTTGTTGGGTGACCTGGGTGCCAGGCTGGTGGATTTCTTTTTCTGTTCCTGACAGGACACAAAGCTACATATCCAACCTGCCATCATCGCTACCAGATCCTGGGGCTTTGGTTGGCAGAAGTAGGACAGAAGCCCAGCGTCAGAGAGACAAAAGATACCAGATTTCCCTTGTTCTTTTGGACAGTTGTCCTCAACTCAAAAGTGAGGTAGAAAGAATTGCAGGGGTAAAAAGTTAGTAAGTTCTTTACAGCAGTGCTTAGCTTTCTGTTACTGTGAGTTGCCCAGAGAAGTTGTGGATGCCTCATCCTTGTAAGTATTTAAAGACCAGGCTGGATAAGGCTGAGCAACCTGATCTAGTGGAAGGTGTCCCTGCCAAGAGCAGGGGGGTTGGAACAAGATGATCTTAAGGTCCCTTCAGGATTCTATGATTCTGTTCCTACCTTGCTTTTTAAGTATTGCTGTTCCCTTTTCTTCAGAACTGGGCATTTTTAACATGACATCTGTAACTGCTTCTGAGGGATGCTGAATGGTGAAATACCCTCTTTTATCCTCTGATAAGGTGTAAAATGATTCAGAAGAGAGGTTACTCCTGTTCCTTGCCTCTTTTTGTTTCAGGACACTGAGGCATGGCTGAAATCAAAACGGATGGTGATCGACAGATTACTAAGTTTAGAGGCAAAGCAGCAAACTCCCAAAGCACATAGCCCCGAAGCAGCATTGCAGAGGTGGGTTCCCATCTGTCCTCTTATTTTGCTGTCTACCGTCACCTTCAACAGAGTTACAGCTGCTTGGACCAGAAGGGCAAACTGTCCCTGTACTTCCCTTTCAAATCCTTCTCTGGAATTTCAGCAAGACCTTTCGCTTCTGCTGCCAGAAGCTGCTGCTTCTTCCTGCTCTTTTCTGAAGCAGCCTGAGAGCTCCCTGTCACCTTGTCATGCCATTTTCACTTCGCTTCCTCCCTTTTCCAGCAGAACAATCTCTCTGCCATGTCTCCCCCAGGCTTTTAGAAGCAAACAGACATCTGACAGCAGAGGGTGGGGCAATCCTACTGCAGCGAGGAGCAACTGAGACACCCGCTGGTAAGGGGCTGCTTGGAGACAGGGCTCATCACAGTGCTGGGCCAAGGCTGGGTGTGGGAAGGGAGCGGTGCCAACGGCCATTGTCTTCCACAGGGTACAGGGTGCTCTAGCTACAAGTTTATGCATCTTGAATGGGATTAATTAGGTCTGGAGGCAGAAGAAATAAAAATCTTCATGGCTGAAGAAATCAAAAAAAGGGAAAAATCTGAATTAATCCTATTCCTCTCATCTCATGAAGTCTTGGGCAGACCCCAAAGGTGAGGAGAAGGAGAGCAACTCCTGCTCCTGTGAGACATGAAAACCTTCTCTTATTTTTTTCATTCCAGGGCTGGTGTATAACAGAGACATGAGAGCCCGTACGGTGAGCATTGCTCTTCTGATGTGCCCCCTGCCCAGAGAACTTCTGAGCCCAGAGAACTCAAGAGATACTGGAGGCCCACTCACTGAGCCCAGGCCCTGCTTCCACCCCACTGTTTACTTTCTGCTTCCCTAATTCCCACATCTCTTTTGAATGTTGCTGTTAAAAGAGCCTGCACTCGATCATTAACTGACTCAGCTTACAGAGTCACTGGAAAATGTTACAGATTTTTTTTTTAGCAGTTCCTCTGCCCCAGGGCCTCCTGGACACATTTTCCTGCCATTATAACTCTTCAGGCAGTAGGTGGATGGATGCTTTAGGTCTGCTTCTTCGTCAGGTCACTCAGCATAAGAAGGGGAGAGTGTGGAGCAAAGTTCTTGTGTTTGATATTTTTATAGCTCTGTGCCAGTTTTGAGCAAGTAGGGCCTCCTCTACCTGTGCTACTGCCAGACTATGAAAGCCAGAGTAGCGTACTGTCTCCTTTTTAGTAAGAGGATTTTTAAAGCTTTTCTCTGCTATGAGATCATTCCCATATGTGCTGCATCCCAGCAGGCAGCCTTGTTGGCAGCCCTGAAACGCAGCTGGACAGAAGGAGGCTTTGCGGAGCCAGCTACTCTTGTGCACAGCCTGGCCGCCTGTCATGTCCCAGCTCGGCAGCTTCGGGGCCACAGATGCTTCTGCCTTCAGAGCAACTAGTGTGACAGGGGTCAGGGACACCCTCTGCCCCCAGCTGCTGTCCCTGACCTTTGGCACTCTCTGTCTTTGCACCTGCAGCAGAGTCGAGAGTCCTTCACAGTGGAGCAGTGCGTGAAGCTCCTGCAGAAGATTCAGGACCGTGTTCTCATCATTGTGTGAGTGAGGCACAAGCCAAACCAACCCTCACTGCCTCCCTGCAGCACATGTGAAAAGCATTTCCCCGTTCCCCACCACTGCCCTGGGCTGGGCAGGCTCCTGGAGCAGGCAGAGAGCCACTGGCACATCCTCCTCCCGGCTTGGCACTGCATTTTTGGGCTATGCCTCCCTGGTGCAAGGCTGTTTGAGGAAATGCCCAACTGCCCTGTCCTCCCCACGCTGCTGTCCCACAACTTTTTGTCCCTCGGCACTACAGCGAGGGACCATCCTGGCAAACGCACAGCCCTCCCCAGCACTGCTCCCTCTTGCTTTCCTCCTGGCCTGGCTCTTCCCCCAGTCACAGCAACCCAGCCTGCCCCCTTCTCCAGACCCTGAAGCCTCTCACCTGAGCAAACAGGTGAAACCATGGCAGCCTCCACCTCCTGGAGCCCCTGGCCAGCATGGAGTGGGGAGAGGGACAGAGGGGAGATGCAGAAGCTGGCTGGCTGGAAAAAGTTAAGACCAAAGGACAGGGTGGGTGCAGGGAGTGATGTACTCTGACCAATTAAGGAGCCACCTTGGGGGGATAATATTTAACTTGTCTTCACTCTGATATTACTAGGCAGTCACCCAAGATTTTAAACAGATAGTTTGATACAGAATGGCTGTTTGGCCAAGCTGTGAGGTGCTCCTCTGGGTACCACCTATGACCCTGTAACCCTGCTGTTTATGAGCAGCCTGGAAAGAGCAGTTGGGTCTGTCCCCCCACTGTTTTGGGGACACTGCTTCTGCCCAGGACAGCAGCAAAGTCATACTGTGTGCTGTACTGAGCCTTGCTGTTGCTTTTCAGAGCACAAGATGGACTCTTGGTACCGCACAAGCTACACAGCAGAAATCACTTTGTGAAAGCCCTAAGGGAGGCATTTGAGTCTACCCTCAAAGAGGTGAGAGCAAACTCCATCCTTGCATCTCCACTCTACGTGCCACCAACCTGAGAGCAGCATCTGGGAAGCAGCTCACCTTGGTGGACACCCCCACTAGGTGATCTGTCCTCAATGGTACAGCCCTCACACCAGGGGAAAGCCAACTTTACCCCTGCTGCCACAGTCCCAAGTCAGTACTGCCCTCTGGACCCAGCTCTTCCCTAGTCCTCTCATCCCTGTCCTGCCTCACCCCCACCACGCGAGTGCCACACAACAAGCACAGCTTACCTGAGGGAACACTTCCCTGGTCCACATCTTCTTGTGTCCTCTTCCTCCAGCACATCCAGCTAGTAGAGGTACCTGGAAGTCATTTTGTGCACCTGAACGAGCCCGAGGTGGTGTCTGGGATCATCAGCAACTTCCTGACAGCGCAGAACACCAGAGCCAGGCTCTAGGAAGAAGGGTCACTGCTGCAGCAATCCAGGAGAACAGGGACCTAAAAAGCAGGCTCTGGAGGAATTGTCACCATTCCTGCCTCACATCCAACATCAGTTTTGTGATATCCTTCTGTAAGCTTAGCTCACTGCAGGGTGGAAGCAGGTCTGATAGGGGTTCCCTGGAGGAGAGCTCAGCAAAATATCTCAGCTGTCAAAGTGAAAAGGAATCCTTCCTCCACTCCCAGCTCTGTGAGTACAGGGATAAGAGGCCCAGAGCGGCCTTCCCCTTGCTTGGTCCTAAATTGCACCCTGAAATGCAGGAGCAGCCTCTGTGGGAGCAGCAGCAACACCAGCTGTAGCATTGCAGGAGGCTCATCTCACCTCCTCCCTGAGGATGGTGTAACCAGTCTCCTCCCAGGGTTAGACCTATTGAAAAAAACAAGAAAGCATTCTGCTTCTCTGCTTACTTCCACGGGTGCCTGAGCTCAGAGGGCCTCAGTGTCTCTGTTGTACTGTGAGAGCTGCTGCTTGTTTAAAAAGTCAGCTTAAATAAGAGCTCACCTGGGCACAGAAGGCCATTTTAATGAACTCCTAGGGAATGAGTCACTAATCCTCTTGCTGAAGCAGCTGGGAGAACTACTAATAATGGAAAAGTTGGCAGAGATGATTTCTGTCCTTCTAAATAAAGATTAATCTCCCAGTGTTAAGTCTGTCTTCTTGACTGTATAGGAGAACGAACCTCCTTTCTTTTGGGATGCTCACCCAAGCAGATAAAACACCAGTCTTAGGAGGCAGGGATTTTTACATGCATTCTGCTCTAGATAACGGCATATTAATGATCCATCTGCCTCCTAGTTAAATTAATGCAAAAAGCCAAATAAAGCAAGCAGGCCTGGCAGTCTCCCCATGCAAGGGAAACTGCATTTGCAGTGGATTTTCTAGGGGAGGGTAGATCCATTTTAACCCAGCTCTGTGGAATTTACCAGCGTTTCCACCTTACGTTCATGGTCACATCCGTATTGAGGCTGCAGGATGTAAAATAAATGTCTAGAAGCCTGGGGGTGGGTGGTTTGCAGCCGCTTTCTGATTAGAGTGCAGTAGGGTGAACAATCACCACGTCCAAGGCTGCAGAAACATTATATGGGCAGTATGAAAGCATTGCCCCGCACCTGGATGTGCCTGTTGCCACCCTTACCTGCTTCCTGTGGGCTGGTGACAGGCTAAGTGGGAATGGGCCTTGGCTAGAGTCTGGTTTCTCCCTGCAAAGCCAGGCGGCCGTCTCACCTTGTTCTAGTGACGGTGCGGAACAGCCGAAGTTCCTACATCTCTGGCTGTAGAAGTCCATGCACAGCTGGAAAACTGGGCACCTCAACACCTGGCTGGAAAACTGTGCACCTCAACACCTGGCTCAGAGGAAAACGCCGAGGGAAGAGGTAGGGCTCTGTATCACACCATTGATCTTTGCTCATGACAACAGGTCTGGGAACTTCCCAGTTGGGCATTTCCCAAGGTAACTTCCCTCCTCCTCTTACTCACCCCCAGATAATATGTGCTAAGGAGCACAGGCATACAAGCCATGACTTTAATCACCAACCCAGCACACAAGAAGCTGTCCCCCACAGCAGACCACAGGGGAAGAAAGAGAGGGATTCCCACGTTGTGAGAACACAGTGGCAGTTTATTTACAGTTCCTCAGCCATTCCCTGCCCCTGCAGAGGCTGTGCTAGGTCAGTCTGAGCTCTCACGCAGCTTTAGAAGGACCTCAGGTGGCAGGGAGATAGAGGTTGTCACAGGAAGTGGCTCAGCCCCTTGACCCAAGCGCCCTGGGAAGTGGTGCCACAGGGCTGGACAATGGCTGGGAGAGCAGGAGGATACCCCTGCAGGGAAGGAAACTCCCCCTCCAATGGCAGTTGCTGGGATCTTCCACTTCAGGTCCAAGGGCAGGGACAACCTGAAGCTGCCTCAATTCCTTGAAATCCTTTGGCACGTGGAGTCCATAGGCACCTCTCCCGCCCTCTCCAGCGCAGGAATCCAAGGAAATAGCTCGGCATGGCTTAGTACGGCCGAAACTTGCGCTGGGCTCGCATCAGCGCGATTCTCTGCTTGTCCTCCTCAAATTTCTTCCTCAACTGGGCAATGTCTGGAATAGAGAGAAGGAGGACAGGTCACAGGAGAGCAGCAGATCTCCCTATCCTGAGGGGCTTCACTTCCACACACCAGGAGGGGTTCAATCCCGACACTGACAAACGCACGCATCCCAGAGCGGGTCCTTTTGCGCCTGGGCTCTGGCACTCAGCTCCAGCAGTGCTGCAGCTCCCTCTTGGGGAGGGAACAGGCTAGTTTTCCCTTGCAACTGCTGCCTTTGTGCAGACTGAAGAACTATCTATTGGAAAGCCACGACCTGTGCACTCTTTGAAATATTCCAGCAGCCCTTGCTAGGACAGGCAAGGAGCCCCCAAGAGCTGGCGAGGCCATTCGCACAACCACCCACCCAACTGTTCACCTGCAGCTGGACCTAGCCTCCACCGAAGGAAAAAGGATGTTCTTTGGGCCACAGTGTGAGAGACAAGAGACAGCGGCAGGGGTAGGAGGAGACTGGGACACTCACGCTCTCTCTTGGTCTCGCGATGCTGCCAGGCATAGAAGTTGAGCAGCTCTTTGCGGGCCCGTTTCTGCTTCTCTTTCTCCAGCACTCGCAGGTTGGCAGCCTCCGTCCGGGGCAGGCCGGGCTTCCGACCCTTCCGTGTTACCTTCACCCAGCCCTCCTCGTCTGGAACGCCCTCCTCCTTGGCCGCTTTAGCTTCTTCCTGTAAAGACCGGAGGGTGAGGCACCTCAGTGCAGATGAGCTGCCAGCTCACCCAATGCACGGCTCCCCCACGGCCCCCCTAACACACATGCAAAGTGACAGCTCTGGCTTCTGCACAAGATTTGAAGGAAGACGTGGGACAAAGGGTGCAGGCATTCAACTCTCAGTCACCTGACTGCCACTGTGTTTCCCTCTGCCCTTTCCACCGAGGCCTGGGCACCAAGAGATCCTCTCTTTTCCTTTCCCCTCCCCAAATAAACTCCTTAGCTAGGTTCCCTCCCCAGCCTGGCCTCACCTCTGCTATCTTTTTGTCATAGTCTTGCATGTAGGTGTCCACCTCAGCCTTCAGCTCCTCCCGATTCACAACTGAGGCCGCGTAGTTGGCGATCCACTCTGAGACAGAGAGGGCAGAAGTCAGCAGCAGCCTCTGTTAGAAGCAAGCCCTAGTGTGATGCCCTTGGGCAGTTCTAGAGAGAACCGCTGTGGGGACGACACGCTCTTGTTACCATTTCTGTTCATCCTCCCCACTGCCACAGCTCAACCAACTTGTGTCCCAGGCCACAGCCAGAAAGCTATGGGAAACTAAGTAATGGGAGGAGCTTGCAACTTTCCCAAGCAGGAGTGGGCTAGTCTTAAGCCCATGAGGTGCAACATTCAGGACTGCATTCCCACCAAGGGGCCACATCCAAAGTACCATCATCTAAACAGACACCTGGTGCCTGTTATTGAGTCTGACTTCATCAATAGGTGTAGATTCATCACTGCTTATAAATATCTAAAGGGCAGGTGTCAAGAGGAAGGGGCCAGACTCTTTTCAGTGGTGCCTGGCGAAAAGACAAAGGGAAACGGGCACAAACTGGAAATTCCATCTCAACATGATAAAAAACTTCTTTACTTTGAGGGTGATAAGGCACTGGAAGAGGGTGCCCAGAGAGGTTGTGGAATCTCCTTCTCTGGAGATATTCAAAACCCGCCTGGATGCATTCCTGTCCAACCTGCTCTAGGGGAACCTGCTTTGGCAGAGGATGATCTCTGAAGGTCCCTTCCAACCCCTCCCATTCTGTGATTCCATTTTGAGGGCAAGATGCAGCCAGTTTCTCTGAATCTATGTGATACTGAAGAGATGTTGGGAAAAAATGCCCTTCCATTGTACCAAGTGATCCTGTTCTCCCATAGGGTCACTGGACCAGAGTCTACAATGTCCAGTACAATAAGATTGCTCCCTTATGAATAATAAAACGAGGACAATGAAACAGTAGACATCTCCTGGCTCAGTACAAAGTGCTGGGAATTATCCTGGGACACACAGGGTAGGATTCAGCGAGGAAGGGGTATAGTTTTTTCACCCAGCACTACCTATAAGATAGCTAGGGCTGACTTACTGCTAATGCCAGTTTTCACAGGGTGACTCTCTGTCGATATCAGCAAGGGACCTTCCTGTGACAGGGCCTTGGCTGCCTGGACACCAGATGGTTTCCTGAACACGACGTATGCTACTTGAAATCCCTAAAAGAAAAAGATACCCAGGTCAGGCAGCTACACCAGGGAAATTGGTGACACAGCAAGGAGCTGCAGTACAAATAAAACTGAAATAAACCAAATTGCAGTGGGATAGCAAAAACACCCGAAAAAACCATAAAGTTAAATATGTAATCACATTGCCCAACCCCCCTATATGGTTTTCCCATAGAGAATCATAGAATGTGTTGGGTTGGAAGGGACCTTTAAAAGTCATCTAGTCCAGCCCCCCTGCAGTCAGCAGGGACATCTTCAACTAGATCAGGTTGTTCAGAGCCTCATCAAGCCTGGCCTTGAATTTCTCCAGGGATGGGGCCTCCACATCATCTCCCCTCTGGGCAGCCTGTTCCAGCATCTCACCACCCTCATTGTAAAGAGGTTTCCATTTAGGTCAGAAAAGACTTCTAAGATCAAGTCCAACTGTAAGCCTAACACTACCAAGTCCACCACTGAACTGTGTCCTTAAGTGCCATGTTCCAAATATTACCATTCAGTACTTGCAAACTTTTCTGACCACTAAAGCATCAGTAACTCCCCCTCTCCCCAAGCTCTTTACCGTTACAGTTTTGCGGTTGAAGAATTTGGATGTGAGTTTTTCTTTTTTCTCTCTCGGCCCTGGCTTCTCACAGACGTCCACAGACTGGACCTGCCCGCAGCGGGAGAACAGCCTAGACAGAGAGTCCTTGGCGTGGAAAATGACAGAGAACAAACGGTAGAGTGAAGCAGGAGTAATTCCTCTCCCCACCCTCTCACGCACACACCACCGAGGCTACCGGGGGATTCTCCGGCGCCACCCCAGCGCCCTCCGCCCACAGCTACCCGGAGGCTCCTTCGCCCGCGGCCCCACGCTCCTGAGGGCGATGCCCTCGGCCTCCAGCCGCTCCCACCCGCGCCGCTGAGACCCGTGACCCGCCCCCCCGGCCCCGCGGGCCGCCCCAGCCCCACTCACCGGGCTGCAGTACGGGGGAACGTTGAGGACGAAGAGGGTGCGGCGAGGCGGGTGCGTGGTGCCGGCCCCTTCCCGCACCTGGTGCTCCTTCACCAAAAGATAGTGCGGCGAGCGCTGCCTCTCCCCGAACTTCACCGCCAGAGCTGAGGGGAGGACGCACCCGGTTAAAGACGCCGCTGCCGCCCCGGTCCCTCCCCGTTGCCCCGCGTCCCCTCCTCACCCGTGTAACCCGCCGGCGCCGCTCCAACCACACGCTCCTTGGCGGCCGCCATCTTAGCTCGGCGGGAAGCGGCGGGGCGCGGGGGCCGACGGGAGTTGTAGTTCCCGGCCGCTAATGGCGGCGGCAGTTCCCTCAGCGCCGGCAGCGCCTCCAAGGCGCAGCCGGCGCTGAGGGAACCGCTGCCGCCCCATGGTTAAGTCTAACAAAATAATTTCCCCATGCAGAGCACACTCTGTATGCAATCTTATTGCGCCCCGTCATGCCGTTTAACAGTTCTGAAAAAATGAAGGCCCGAACAGCGTAAAACACAGGCAGCGTGCTTAATCCTAGAGAGGCAAATTCAAGATTGATTTCTTCTTTTAAAACAGATAAAAGCATTCAATGTCAACTCTAAGGACAGCTGTTTTTAAGTACTCTTGTTAATCAGGAAAAGAAAAAAAAAAAAAAAAGAAGAGATGACCTCTACAGAAGTATTTATGACTGAATGGAAGACAGGACCACCCCAAAAATAAAGATTTTTGAAGCAAGATGTACGGACAAGGTGCAAAAAAGACCTGAGAAAGTAAGAAACAACATGGAAAATTGCCTCCCTAAACAAATACCCAAGTTAATCCACATTATCAGAAGAAATGGTACATGCAAAAGCCAGAAAATATACCAGACAAAACTTGCGAATTGTTCACCTGAGAAGTCAG
Organism: Chroicocephalus ridibundus; assembly: GCF_963924245.1. Taxonomy (NCBI): domain Eukaryota; kingdom Metazoa; phylum Chordata; class Aves; order Charadriiformes; family Laridae; genus Chroicocephalus; species Chroicocephalus ridibundus. Next base: position 166,243,223 of record NC_086284.1, read on the forward strand.
CATCTTTTTGAAAAGGAAAATAAAGAGAGGAACTATTAGAAATGCATGTTTTTTAAAAAAAAAAAGGAAAAAAAAAAGAGGAAACACTATTACAAATTACCTACCACCTGTCCTGGCCAGCGATATTGACTTAGTGCAAGCAATTGGTGTTTCACATGTGGGTTGAAAAATCTCCTAAAGTCCAGAAAAAAAAAAAAAAAACCCACCAAAAAAACTCCCCACAACAAACCCAAATCTGAAGAAAAATATATAACCACGCTGCATGAGGGCGGATGTGAAGAGACATGAGGTCAGAAGGTGGCAGGGGAGCTCAGTGGAATGCACACGAGATGAGCGTGACACCACCAGGGCAGCCAGGAGAAACTAGAGAGGAAAGGACTGGGAAGAACTGGTGACTCTGCTTCCAGTGCCCAATGAAAGCAGCCATGCTATGAAGTATAAGACGACTAAGATAACCTCAGAGAGCTGCCTGAGAACACAAAGAGCAACGCACACCAAGACACTGCTGTAAGACAAATCATGGAGTAGTGTTTAGACAACCATCGACTTCACCAATTTAAAAAAAAAAACAAACAAAAAACCAACACAACAAACAACCCCAAACTGCCATAATCATAGAGCTGGAGACCAAAGCAGTAGTTCTTCCAAGGAAGTATGTTAGTGTCATCATAATTTCTCACAGATAACCTAAACACAATGCAAAATTTAACAGCAAGTTACAAAGCGCCTCTTGCTACATGGCTTTTGGAATGAACACGACTATTAATAAAAAAGAAAAAAAAAAGCTTGAATCTCCCCATTCTTTCGGAAGAGAAAAGATATGCACTCACAATACACGTCTTCACATTTCCACAGTTTTCTATCTAGCTGATAATGAAAGTACCCTCCTTTACCTAGAACAGGTACCCTGATTTCACAGCAGTATTTTTTTGAAAAAAATAAAATTACTTATAAAATTACTTTAAAAATCACTAGGCTGTCAATAACAAAGGCCCTTCTTTCTTTTCCTTGACAACATAATTGGAACTTGGTGGGGACACAAACTACTCCCACTTAGTATGAAGAATCAGCTACTAATTTCGATGATTCATATTAAAAAAAACTTACGAGTTTTCTCTCATCCATATATTCCTCTTGCTCTTCATCACATTATCAGTTTTGAGGTTTCGATGTTCTTCTAAAAGCACGCTTGATTCAACATTGGAACAACTCCACCTATCTTTAGTTGCTTCACAGCATCTAAAAAGGCTTAGAATCCACTCTCTGTATAACAAACGTTTATTCAGAAACAGATAATACATTATCTTCTCCAACCCCTAATGTTTCCTCCCCCCCCCATTATTTTTTTTTTAGTAAAACACAGGTGTTTGATGGGCAATCTAAAAAAGGAGAACAATAGCTGTTTTGGGTTCTTCTCCCCTATAAACATCTGCTGTTCATATGAAGCACCCTACCAAAAATGGTGTCATCGGCTTCCAAACCGGAGTACTCCAGAAAAACAAGTCCTGCCAAGTCCTGCTATTCCACGGCTAAAAGGGATACGGTGAGCTAGAGGAATGCTTTGCACAAGTTAGATAAAGAGTTAATACAGAACAAGAAAGCAAAAGAAACATAGGGTTGACCAAGAAATGGAATCCAGACAACCGTTACAAGAGGATTCATGAAAGTTCAGCGGAGCCGAACAGAACAGATTAGATCAGTCTCCGAGCTAGAAGGATCAAGTTCAAACACCAACCAGATTCTGGAAGTGGCTCTTAGCTTTCCTCTCTTATACTACAATTTGAACAAATACAATGAATGGAGCTACTGGGACTTAATATCCATGGCAGTAACGCTGCACTAACACAGGAGGTGTTGGAAGCGCCACCTAGTGGCCTGTGGCTCGTCACAGACGCTCACTAGCCCAAGGTACATCCTTGCTACTCTGCGTGGGACTTAACACTCCTCTCCTATGTGTTCCTTACAGTGTAGTAACTGCCCTCCTCTTCAAAACCTCTCTTTGAAGCCATGAAGTGCAGTAATCATCCTCCAAAACCATGCATGCGAGCAGCATGTCCGCACAGCGGCAAACATTGCCCAAATGACATCTCTCAAAGAAGTGATGTCCCCGTCGTAAGTAAAAAAGGTCCCAGCTTCTTCCTTTTTATAGGAGACTGGGTAAGTTAGAAGGTAAGAAACAAAATTAATGTCCCTGCATCAGCAGGAGGATGCAATACAGTTTAATGGGAGTGAAACGTTTGGATTTCCTCTAGCTCTGAACACAAGACTGGCTCTTATTTTTCAGTCCAGAAAGATGAGAGCAACTGTGCCTGACCCTACAGAGTTAATACATCTATTGTACAAATGCCAGAGCCTTTCCCCCCCACACCTCTCTGCATTACCAGAGCTGAAGCATCCCTCCCATAGCACAATGGATGGTGCACTCGTGCACATGGTCTTCCTGCCTGATGCCCCCCCGTTGGCTGGTATACACAGTGGGAAGCTCAGTTTTTCCACACGTCTTCTCAATGTCACAGCTGCTGAGCAGAAAAACATCCAACTGCCAGAATGAAGTAGTGTGCCACCAAATGCATACCAAGTCAAAGATGCAAGATGGTGCTTCCTGTATGGAGCCACACCTGACTTTGTACCCAGCGCAGCAATTTCAGAAACAATGTGGTGTTCTTGCCTGCAGATAATCAAGGGGATGCACCTTTTAGTTACAGGTCAGTCAGAAGAAACGAGGAGGAGATCACCACTCCTTCCCTCAAAGTCTATGTGCACTTTTAATGGCCACTAGGGGCTTTGGAATAAAGGAGGGAGTTACATGGTAATATGCTTGGTAATACATTACTGGCAGAAGGGGGAGGTTATTCTTTTGGAAAAAAAAATCATGGAAGAAAACTCCAACTATGAAAACAGAAAGTACACACACAAGAGGAAACACTATTGTACAGTAAGGTAGCGATCATAGAAAACAAAAAATTTCAAGGCAGGCAAATGCAAATAACATCTGCACTCCTGCACTTTTTCTCATTCCCCAACTTAAATGAGTTTTCCAGTCCACTGCTCGCTCTCCCTTCTCAGAGTTTAATTTTGAATTCTGTGGGCTGCACAGAGGCAGAGACCCCTGAGGATTTGAAGAGTGCCTTCAAGATAGTGTCAGGGTCCACCTCAGCTGGGGGATTTGAGGAGGTGCTTGCACTTGACCGACGTGGTTCCCCTTCTTTCTTCACTGAAGGGGTATCACTCAATCGGCTGGAGGATTAAAAAACAAAACAAAACAGTACTTAACCTCTCATTAGGAAATAATATTTAACACTACGCCTGCATTTACTGTTCTCTGTGTTGCCCCCTTCCCAATATCAGAGACAGAGGTTTTAAATATGCTTTCCTCACAAGAAAACTTTCTCATCTCAGATTTGTTTTGAGCCTCAGGGCTGGGAACATTATGGAGTCAAGCTACGTTGTACTCAGCTCAGAGAGCACCACAGAGAGGAAGAAGAGAATATTCATGGAACAACAATTTGCCAACAGTTTTCCTCCCCTCAGGTTCTCCTCAGAACATGCAAACGTGTTTGGTTCTTCCCCCCTCAAAGGACACTTACAGCAATATAGGCTGGTCTGAGGTGATGACATTCCCATTCATATGAAGATTGCATTTCATTGGTTGACCTAAACAAACACAATAAAGAAGTTCTTACAACAGAATCGTGGTAAGGCAAAACCTCAGAAAAAAAAAATAAAAATCACACATCAGTGCAAGCAATGGAGTTCCACATGCTGGGAAACATGACAAAGAACAGCTGATACATCTTTTGTTGCAAAATCACAGCAATGGAAAAGCCACTGAAACACTCAGTACCATATGAAGACTCACACTAATTAAGAAATTACATATAGGTACAAAACTCCTAGCAGAGACACAAAAGAATCTCCCATTCTCAGCTGTCTGCTCCTCATCTGACATTCGTTACATGTCACTCATCTAGAGAAAGAAAAGGCATCTATTTCCAGCTAAAAATTAAAAGCTATTTTCAAGATATGACAACATTGCAGATGGATCCAGATTAACAATTGCATTGTTCACGGTTAATGGAGAAGCTGATACTGTTTTACAGTCTGATTCAAAGTGCCTCTGACTACACCTTAAGAGTTTTGCAAATACTAGTTTTACTTGTACTTTGCAAACAGCTATTCTGGAAGCAGGTAAAGTCTTCCTAAAGACGATCTAGCTCTCGGCACTGGATTAGAAACAAAAGAAATTTAATCTGGAAGTTAGACCAGAGGAATCACCAGGACCCTGCCTCTAGCTTTCAGCATTCTTTTTTTAAGAATTTTTTTTTTTCCCCTTAAATAAACTGTGCATATATTCAGCTAGTTACATAGGAGCGTATTACATTGTCTAGCTCTTGAACTGATTTTCTGGTATCTTCTCTCTTGGTAGCACATGAGCATCTGAGAGGCTTTTAAACTCTCTGCTGGGGCAGAAAAGTCTTTGTTGATTTATCCATCCTAAATGCAACTGCAGCCTCAAACTTACCATCTAAGCACCTGTTGTTGTATTTCTTATATGCTGTGATAGCGTCTTCTTTCTTGACGAATACTACCTCAGCCACTCCAGGGTGCACCAGCCGGGCTCGCTTCAGAGCGCCACACACACAGAATAACTCCTGAGGGCAGAGAGTTAGTCACGATCATGGTCACATCAAAAGTACCACTTCACTCAAAGACACTGAGTGAGATGAACCACCCATCCTACTTAGTAAATACATGTCAGAATCTTGCCACTTGTCTTATTTTGTGTTTGCTATGGTATGAGTACTTGGCATTAGTAATACAGGTTGCACAAAGCTCCATACTGCTACCCACACAAGCAGAAAAGTTCAAGGCCAGTACTCTATACTGTTTGTCACACATGAAGACCAGGCTCATTCTCAGCCTGCTGAGAATGGAAGCACCTAGATAATTTGGTTTCAAGGACAACACCAAGCACGATTTGGCATGAACTCTTCTAAGCGATGCCAGGTATCTCAGTACACCCTAGAAATGGTGTTTTGTCCTAACTTCTTAAGCACACACTTTTTTTAAAAACTGAAAAAAAAAAAAAACCCAAAACAAAACCAAACAAAAAACCCAGGAACTTTCAAAGCTTTTGCAAAGAAAAACCCACATCATACTCCTCTTCATTGCATTCACCATAGATCAAGCGATTTATCAAAAGAGGTAGGTTAAGGGAAGGAAGCGTCACTCATCCACAGTTCGGCAGTAAACAACACTCACAACAATGTCTTCCTCTGTGACTCGAGGATGCAGATTGTTTACGGTCATCTTTGTGCCTTCCAAAGGACTGAACGCCAGCTGCCAACACAAACAAACGCATCACATAAAAAAGGTCAGAACTGCAGCAAGCAAGACAGCACAGCAGAGAAAGCATTAAAAAAAAAGCCACTTAAAGGGATGTCTGGGAAAGTCTGTACACACACACAGGCGAGAGCTACAGCTAGTAAAGGGAACTATCAATGCTTACAAATGCCCAGCTCATCTGGTAGTGAAAAGGAGACCCTTTTCCACGCTAATTTCTCTCTGAAGTAACTTTTCTCTTTCATTCCCACCTATAATACTAACTTACTCTGCATATATACACAGTACTCTCTGGTCATGCGCACACTTTTAAGCGCATCTCTGCTGACCTCTATAGCAGCCAGCAAACCCCAAAACATAGCTCCATCCCCTCAAGAGCATGCTGAACTCAACATGCCTGAGAACACCTGGTGGGTTACCTGCACCAAACATCAGGAAGTTTGGCAAAGCAAATCCAGGCACGTTGTCTATGAATCGCCTGGGAGGTTGTGTGTGGACAGCAAGAAGCTGGAAGAATCCTGTTTTTCTCCTTGCCAATAGGAGCGGACAGAAGACAACGTAACTAGTAGTATTAAAACACTATTCCTAGAGACATAGAAGCCTCCAAAGAGTATCCAAACAACTGCCACCTCCCTGTAATATGTATTTCTCCAGGACAATGTGCTCCCATGCTAAATAAAAAAAGCTGAGAAAAGCAAGATGCACTGAGAATTCAGTCTCTCAAAAGCTGAAGAAAAGGATGTTTAGACAAGTTTCAAATTCTTGGGACATGGGTTGCAGTTATCTGAATAAGCTTGATGGAATCCCAGAAATAATGGTGGAAGGCAGGCAGAAAGGAGCTGCTTGCATAACTGATGAACAGCAAGTTTCAGAGACTTCTATAAAGAGCATCTCCCACTTCCCTGAGCTCACCTCAACAGGTGCTGGTTCTTTTGGAGGCTCCTCCTTTGTCACTAAGGTCCGGGACATGTTTGTCAAGGCCTTCGTCCGCATAGGAGAGGGAGGTGCAGGTGGAGCTGTGTACGTATCATTCTGGACCACTTTAGTCAGGGGAACAGTCTTGGCCAGAGAGAATTTATTGGCACTCAGCCCCGTCTACAGAAAGAAGGAATAAAATATCTCTGAGAGCTGCAGGCTACGAAAGTCATCCCTCCTCTTCAAGCACCAACAGCAGGAGAGCATCACCAGCACGCACTAAGAACTGCACGCCCCTCCCGGTGTCAAAACCACTACCGTGCTGGAAATTTTTAGCTTTGAGACAAAAATCAACTAAAGTTTCTGGACACCTTTATCCCAAAACACCACTTCTCTCACTAATGAGCACTTTTTAGTTTCATATTCTTCTTAAATGAATGTTACCAGTGCGATTTGAATTTGAAAAGCTCCTTTTATCCAAAGATTTTCAAGTACTTTGTGAAGTGTACACAAGATTGCTCATTAAGATTGAGCTGCCCTAGCACAAACAGCAATACTTCTTCAGAAACACCAAGCTGGGGCACGCAAAGACAGGGAGCATAACCTTCCTAGTTGGAACTACCTAGGGAGTTTAAAGCCAGAAAAAAAATGGTGCTTGGCAGCTGCTGTGAACCCTGGAGATAACACATTTACTCCTGCAAAAAACCCCCCGACGGCTGATTTTAAGGATCATAAATGGTGAGGAGCTCTATTTTGAATACCCACATGAGAAAAAAACATGGGATAACCATTGCACTAAACTGCCTGTGTGACGGTAAAACCACATTACTTTGCTTTCTTAGAACCACAGAATAATGGAGGACAAACCCATGTCCAGCCCTCCTGTTTTGTTGTCCAAAAAATCGTATTTGTTACCTGGTGTGCAACAGATAATCTTACACGCCAGGATGAGACATTGATTATTTATTTCAGAGTTGTGCAAGGCTGGGTGCTCAGTGGTTTCCCACAGATCAAGTACACCAAACGGGACTTTCCACACAGTTTATATAGACATTTTACAACATCATTATCATATTAGTACCTCCTACCTGTATTTGATTGGTTAGTAATTTACATGTGGTTGCACAATCGAGTTATAGCTAATACACATGCTCAGGGGAACAGTCTTCACCTGGGCTAGGGTCTTCTTGACCTATGGGCATGATTTTTAATATTGTAATCAAGGTAATTCAGCCTAGGACACTCTAAATCCTCACTATCTTGACAAGTTGGCTAAACTCTCCAAAACATGTTGATTGGTAGCGCTCACAAGGTCCATATGTTCCTCCTCAAGAACATTAATACTACCTGTTTTCCTTGATTAGAAGTTCTTTCACTAATATCCCTGACAGACTCGAGGACAGAATCCTCCTTATCCATGAGTATGTACACATGCTCTCTCAACATTAGTCACGATTAACCATTTTGAGAATATGCTTTGGTAACAATGTCTGAAACAGGGCTAACTTCAAAGACACAGGAGGCTGTCTCAAGACCTCATCCAGTTTAACTCTGAATACCTCCAAGAATGGCGATTTCACAACCTCTCTGGGTCCCTGTGCCAGAGGCTGACCAATACCCTAAGAACTGCACAACTCTCCCCCCATACGCAACTGGAGTTTCTTTCACTGCTTTTTTTGTTGGTTCATCTTCTCCCTTTTCAATCCTAAAAAGGACCTGGGTTTTGCCTTTTCCATGACCATGTATTAGGCAGTGAAAGTGCATGGGCAGATCTCACTACAGCCTTCTCTTCTCAGCTATAAGAGACGCTGCTCTCACACTCTCCTCAGCCCCCTGAGCACCATATTGTACTAGTTCTAGTCTGTCAGTGTCTGTCTGGTATCACAGTGCCCAAAAATAAGCACGGTACTACAGGTGCATTCTCAAAATGCCAAACAGATGGCAATAATTATCTTCCTTTATTTGCTAGCTATGATCTTACTAATATACAATCTACAGTTGGCCTTCACTGCTGCAAGGATGCACTGTTAACTCATTCTTAGCACATCACCCAGCAGAGCATCCAGGCTCTTTCCTATAAAACCACCTTCTAGACAGTCAGCTCTTTGCTTAAGATGCAGGGGGTTATCCCATCCCAAAAGCAGGACCTCACATTTGTCTGTGTGAAAATTCCATCTTCTCCAGAGTATCAGTACTCCCCAACAAGCTGTCAGCTAAGATTTTGCATGGCAAGACATTTCCTGCTTTGGTGTCCAGCTTCTAGAAGCAGCAGAAAAGCTTCCCTTGCTTGCCTGCTCAAACAATAATGAGATAGGTTCAAAGCACTTCCCCAAGAAGAAAGTCATGAACTAACATGCATCAACCTTCCAGCAAGGGAGAAAGCACACATTCTGCCTGCAAAAAAGGCCTACAAAACCACAGTTAGCCTACAAGGGACTGTCCCAAAAATAACACTAGAAGCATTGGCACAAAGGGAAGGGTGGGGTGAAGAGCAAACATTTCAGGAGAAAGCATTGTTTACATACTTTAAAAGAATACAAGCCCTGTAAAGCCGCAGCCTGTGTGTCCACCCAATGTGAGCATGGCGTGGTGGGGACTGTTCAGATAATCCCTTACCGCGTTGTGCAGGAAGCTGTTTGTGGTGGTTATTTTCATCTGTTTACTAGTAAGGGGAGAGACACTTTCTTCATCATCTTCCATGTCATACAGACCCTGAAGAGAAGCAAGGTAATAGTTTATAATCAGGTACATCTAATCTAGACATTTCCAAAATAAGTAGTTTCCCCCTGTCTTCAGCCTTCTTCGGACAGTGAACATGACCACACTGGCCTTTACTCCTGGTCCGTGCAGCTTCTGGTGCAGCTGGAGGCACGCAAGTCCATTTCAAAACATCCGCATACAAAGTATCAAACTTCTTTTCTGTAAATGCCACAGTAAAGCTGTTTCCCCAGGTGTACTGAAACCACATATAGGTTTCTCTAATCCCTAGACCTCATCAGGACTGATGAAACCACATTAATGGAATAAAGCCTCATTGTCTTACTTTTTAGCACTCTACTACCTTTAAAGCTGAAGCCTGTGCATATGATTTTTTAATTATTATTTTAAAAATAAATTAAGCAGATGCCTGCCAAATACATCTGAACCAAAAGTTCCTTCTGAATAGCCTGCTTTCCTCAGCACAGCATATACCCGTCTGGCACTAGAAAACACTGCACTAGGAGGTTTACTGAATGAATAATTAATTTCCCAATTCAACTTAACACTCAGAGCCCTGCCTTAAAATATTGAGGCGAACTCCTACACAAATGTTTTTTCATAGACTGTAAATAATGTTAAGAAAAAGCTTATACACATACGGCACTGCCCAGAACATAAGTCACAGCTCAGAACAGCTTCCCATTAACTCAGTAAGAAGGCAAAGAAAAATTAGTAAGGAGAGCTTGCAAAGTAAGTGGGTTTTCATAGTCAGCAAGATTCTGGTTTACAAACAGAAAAGTTGTTCCAGTCACAGAAATGCTATGAAGGAAAAAGACAGAAGGGACAGCAGAACAGGGGAGAATTGCGCAGAAAAGAACCAGGAAAAAGACTAGCCATCAGGACAATGGACTTGAGTTTGAGACAAGTGAAATCGACTCAAGGCTTATTGTGATGAGGTCAGAATAATGAAGACACTTCCTTAAGTAACAGCATCTGGCATAGGTGAGCGTAGCAGGTCAACACAGAGGTAACATAAACAAACAGGTAAAGTTACCATAATCAAGGTCAAAAAAAACCCAGGACATGATATTGTGAATGTTAGTTTTCCAGTATTTCATTTAATACTTTATGTATACACACACACAATAAAATAATAAAAACATGCAATTCCTCTCTGAAAGCACCCAAGGTGATAAGGTGGATGAATGGCTGGGAGCTGTGACAAAGGCCTTTAAAATTGATCCCAGAAGAGAAAGCACAAATTCTAGGGTTCTCCTCAAAGTCTGCTTGCTAAGGGACTTGGCAACTTTGATAGTACATCAGAATACCAGTTAACATCATTCACTATCAGGTTTCCAGCAGAGACCCACAGCTGGGACTTCACAGGAAGGTTATACCCTCTCCAACCTCACTGTAGAACATTTGACCATGTACAATCATATCCATTCTCTGAAGAGGCTGGCAGGATGGTGAATCAAAACAACCAACAACTTGATCTGATGTGGTGTCACTGAGAAATTTACAGAAAGACATCAGAGCTAAAGGTCACAGTCTCTAGAAAAAAAACAACATTAGCACAGACAGCTAAAAACTGGGAACACCTACTTCGCATTCATATAACACACAAGGAATCGAGATCAATTAGACTAAATTAAAACCTCAATTGCCATGAAAGTATCTCAGCCACACGAGAACAGGGATCTAAGCTGTTAGAGAACTTCCAAACACCCCTCTTTTCTTTCCTACTTGAAGTTTTCTTTGCACCTGCCAACATTTATGGACACCTTCCTTCCCCCTCAAGAGGTGTAACAACAAAGAGCACCGAGCAGGCACACACCTGTTTGTGTGTATGGTTGTTCACCACATTGATCCTCATTCCTGCTGGATGAGAGTGTCCAGGAACCGGAGCCTTCTGCTACAGTTAGAGGGAAAGAACAAAAGCATTAAACGCTACGGTCCACCAGATTCCCACTTCAGAAGACTGGAGCTGTTAGTTGATGCCCTGAGATCACTTAAAAGAAACTCACTCTCCTGCTCTTGAAATATGTTATCGCAATGTGCTATCGGAGAACATCTATGTTTCCTGTAATATGTTAAATAGGTGACAACCTCACTTAAGCTAAGAAATTAAAACTTAAGGCCACGCAGAGAAACTGACTGAAATTACTTGAGTTTTAGTCCAAGATTAGTGGGAAGGGAACTTAACTCCAACCCTGCCAGCACTGACTGGACCTACATTTCTGACAGTATGAAATCAGTCAGTAAGCTGCTCTTCTTTCATACTACAGGGAACCAAAGGTATGGTATCCATTTCCATCAAACTCAACAAGCTGGGACACAACACAGTTCAGTTCAATTTCAAAGAAGTATATACTGTCCCTTCACAATAGAGCTGGAATAAGGTGCAATGAAGTTATGCAGGGGTTAGTGTAGCTGACCCTTCTGCACTCTGTTACCCTGTGAAACAGGGAAACCGCAACAGTAGCAGTCGAAGAATGTAGCTATGCTAATCAGCAACTGAAATCAAGCAGCAACTCCCTCAAAAACACCCTTTTGGTTTTTCAAAAAGCTGGAAGCTGTCCATTACAGAGAAGAATGGGTCTTCTTACAAAAATACTCCATACAGGCAGAAAAATCTTCATATTTGCATTCCCTCCAGACTGCAACTTACACCACAGCACCCTCATGTTTCAATTTGCTAATCAATTCAGATACAACAGTACCTGTCCCATGGAAACACAAGCAGAATAGGTTTCAAAGACTTTTTTCCCCCCTTCCTTTATGACAAAGACCACCACAGTACAGGACATTGGATATACTTTAGTTTGATGTGCTGCATCTCAGATCAAGATAGTTTAGTTTGATTCTGCTCCCACATTTGAGAAGAGAGGAGGACAATGGGCAATTTGGAATTTTGGTATGTATCTTTTAAAAAATTGTTAGATAATTACTCATGTGCACTGTTTTGTCTACAGTCTTAATCACTGTTATATACCACAATATTTTTTTTTTGCACTATGTTGTCTACCAAGCAAAGTACTATAGGTCAAACCAAGTCATACAAAAAAAAAAATCACGTCAGAGCAAATTACCACTGTACTAAGTCTCTGGAAACTATTTTAACTCCTACAAACTTGGTAGAAAACTTTCAACTCCTAATGGCTGATGGTGGTGATTTGGCTTAGGACAGCATGAGTACTAATTACCCTACTAATTACAGACTACTGAACAGACTGCTCTATTGCTCTGCGATTAGCCCTTCTTACTGCCACAAGAGCCCTTTCTCTTTCTTAGGTCAGCCTGGCAGGAAACCTGCTGAGTAATAGGAAATTTCCTAGGCTAATTTAAAGAAGAAATATGCTTGATGCTCTTAAGCAAAACCCACAGATGAACAGAAAGCAGACTCATCCAGGCTTTCAAACTGATAAGAATAGGAGATTTTCTGGGTATGTGTAAGCACACTGTTGATCTTTAGGAGGATGAAAATGAAAGAGGTAGGCTAGGAACTTCAGTTATATGCTCGTAAAGGTGAGCAACACAAACACTCCTCAAACAACAATCCTGACAGTTTGGAAACTTCTGACTCTACCCACTGTACCTAACACACTCGTAGCTCAATAGTAGTTGTTTCTCAGACAAGTTTGCTAAGAATCAAGGCACTGTGCAAACAGCAAAGTGAAATTAGAAAACTGTCAAAAGAAATCAGCAGGTTAGGGTGATCAACTGATTATACTGCAACTGAAATAAACCTTGAGCCTCAGCAGGCATGAATCATGTAATCAGGCAACCCCCTGGAAGCCAGGGCTTTCCTGAAAACCAGACAAGTGAAAATAGAGAAATTGTTGACAGGCTCATTGAATTTTAGGTCTTCTTAGATACAAACATAGCTGTATATTCTGAACTGTCACCCCACCACTAGGATAAGGCAGTTATCTAGACAGGACAATTCACCACATCAGACTTGCAAAGACAGGTGGTATAAGAATGACAAAAAATGCATACATTTTCTTTGTATTTAGGTGGGAAAGAGACTACTTAACCATTCAAGACAACTACTTTAATGCTGACAGGAGTACTGCTTTAGTCTTTATTGGGCCCAAAATTCAAGTGAAAGCTGGGATTCTACAAAAAGCCCCAAGCAGCCAGAAGGACACCCAAAAGACTCTGAATCCTGCCCTATAGGCTGGACTGAAACATATCACCATCGCTTCTATTGTAAACATGTGAATGTATTCATGTATTATCATTTCTACTGGACTGCTGTAGAATAACTGAGGGGCTCAGGGGTGGCTTGTTTAACCTACTTGGATGGTTTTGGTGATTTTCACGGCTGGATTTACTGTCCCCATAGTCGGGCTGATAGTAGCTGGAGCACTTCTTTTTAAGCTGATCTTCTCTCTGGCATCCACCACCTTGGTCACCTTTTCAGCAGGAACACTTTGCTGTTTACGGGAATTTAACATCTCTCGAGCATCCTGCACCTTTCCTTTGATTTTGAACCGAGCGTCCTTTTGAATGAGTTTTTCACGAGCATCTTTAACTCCCAGTTTGTGTCGGGCATCCGTGAGTCCAATCTTCTGTCGAGCATCAAATGTCCTCTGGAAGCTGACAGCTGGTGATGATCTGTTTAAAATATTTTGCTGGACCCCAATGCGAGATCTTACACCTCCAAACACTGGCCTTGTGTTAAGCCTGGGGGCAAAAAAACCAAAAAGAGTTTCAGACATTATAAGATGTGATACACTATCAATAAAGGTATTTGTGTTGCTGCAAACAAAAGCTCATTATTAGTGCACAGAAATCCACTCAGGTTAGATGTCCAAATACAACAGTAGAGCTCCTAAGCTGTTTTATGCTGGATTTTGCTTTCTGCATAAACAGCTAAGGAACAGATTTTCAAAATCCACTCTTAAGCTCACATTTACAAACTTAAGTAAAGGGTCTGACTTCAGCTGTGCTAAGCACATAGCATGTTTAAACAAAATTCATTAACAACATAGGTACTTTGGGAAACTTTTGAAGACAAAGAGGCACAGAAACAGACTTTCTAGCTTTAGGACTGACCAGGTCTGCCTAAAGCATCTTTTGTAAGACAATAATATGTCCTGATACAGAGGAAACATGGAATTAGATGCAACTTTAAGAATTCTGGGCAGCAAGTTCAGACTTGTGGGAACATAGAGGCTTGGATTTTAGGTTGTACAAGCACCAGTACCAATCTCAGTTTGAAGCCACTTTTCAAGCACTTTTCAACATCACAATACTGAGCACAAAAAGATAACAGCCCACTGAAAGGACAACATTTGTACTTGTAAAAAAGGATTACTAAGAAGCAGCCCATTATGTAGTGAATGCTGAAACTAGCTTCTTGTTACAGATCTAATTCACTTTTTCAAAGTCTCCCCTAAAAGGAAACAGCTTGTCTATTTTTTAAATACAGTTCCTCCTTTAAGTATTATTTAGGGGTTTATTTTTTTCCATTGGGTTGTTTGTTTGAGTTTTTTTTAGATGACAAAGTGTAAGAGAAATTTTAAACTTAAGGTACTGAAAATAAATATTCTTTCTATTGGCTTTTAAAATTCAAATTAAGCTACGGAGTGCTACAGTGTTCATCTGCTTTCTGAGATGTACTGTCCAGTATTATAAGTCTAAAAGTAGATATCTAGAATTTGTTGTAATACTCAAAAGGCTAACATCACACATTCAAATGATGATGCAATCTGAATTCTTCCTACAGCTTTATATCAGTATTTCCTGATCTAACCCTACAATCTTAACATTATTTACAGGCATTATTTTCAGTGGAGAGATCTGTAGAAAGAGATGAAAGACTAAAGCTCCACGTCTGTCTCTTTCATTCTTGCGCCCAGACAACTGGAGAGCTAGGACTGGGGTCCCATTTTATTACCTAGCTAAGAATCTTATGGCTGCTCTCTCATACCGCCAAAGCACACTAGCTAAGAAGAAACAGGAGTATTATTAAGATGATTTATTAAAATATATCCAGAATAATACAGAGGACTAACAGTACCCATAAAGCAATAGCCACTAAACAAGACTTCCCTTGCACTTTTAAAAAGCATTAATTTAGCTACATTGAAAGGTGCTGCACAAGGGATGGTGAGTGGTTCTTTTTAATGAGCATAAGAAAGGTCAAAGCAAAACCAGAAATGTATGTATCAGCGTTTAAGCCAGAATTAGTTAAAACTGTTAATGACATGAACTAATGAAATTGATTAGGAAACTGTACTGAAGATTATACTGTCTCTGAAGATTTGTGTTTATCCCAACAAGCAACTCTCTGCCAGAGAGAACTGCTCACCCTGTAACACCATTAACTGTTTAGGCATTTTGTACCACAGCACCTGAAATAAAAGGGAATCTCAAACACGTAATTTGCTTTCCAAAACTACATGTTTTGGCTCGAATATTTTGTGGATTAGTACATTTTATAGGTGCAGATTTTTACGTTGTTTCCTCTAGACTACTGAGCAGCATGGATATAATGATTTAAGTTTATTCAGTTTATCCAGCCTTCACAAAGTCAAGTTAGCTAATTCAGAAATCTTATAAAGTGAGTTCAACAAGAGAACTGCAAGGCACAAAAATTCTTACAGTGCTGCAGAGGGATTATTGTTCAGCAAATAAAAGCAGGAAGAATTCCTGGAAGAAGTGAGAGTTAAGGAGGGATTTGAAAAAGGAGAAAGGAGGTGCTTGGCATACTAAGCAGCATAAGACTGTTCCAAATATGCAGAATAACATGAATGAAAGTGCAAAGCCAAGGCCTTGTCTAGACTAGGATTTAAATACACGTTTGAATCTTTTGCACGTATATGTTAGCAGATAACTTTCGAAATATTACTCTAGACAGGTAAGAGCAGTCATTCAGAGTTAAAACTTAAGATTCCCCAATGACCATTAAATTAAAAAAAACAAAAAAACCACCCAATCACAACAAACAAAGGGAATACACTTAGCTACAACACAGATGGGGAGAAATCCATGGACAGAATCAAGAGACTATAGCAAAAGGAAAGATTAAAAGCTACCAAAGGAGAAGCCAGATAAGAACTGCCGACAGCTGCACTAGAGTAAATGGCCCAGCCTACACTGGAGACATCTGCTGTACAAAAAGAGTCTAACCTTGTAGCCAATATGTAACACACCACATCCACACAAGTATTTGAGTCTGTCAGGGTATCGTTAACTACGCTACAGAGACTACAGTTTCCAAGGGCCAGGCAGCAACGCTGATGAAGCCTCTCCTGTGCGGATCCCCATCAGCTTCGCTACAGTTACGGCTCCCCGTGGCACAACCACACCTCCCACGGCTATCCCACAATGCACCGCGCCGCTCATCAACGCGCCGCTCCCGGGAGCCGCGGGTGAACCGGGCACCCCCGGGGCACCGCCTGACGGAGAGCTGCAGCCCAGCAGCAGCTCCTGGGCTGCCCGGTCACCGAGGCGGGGGGGGGAGGGCTCGGGGGTGGGGGGCGCCGAGGCCCTGCTGATGCCGGCTAGTGGAGCCCCAGTGGGTTAATCGTCGGGGAGAAGCAGGTCGGAGACAGCAGTGAAGCGATGGGCTGTGCCAAGAATCTCGGGAGACTCAAGAAGGGTCGAGAGGCGCAGGGGAAGAGACGGTGTGTGGGCAAGCCCTGACTAGGCCAGAGCCCAGCGGGTAACACCAGGCACTGGCTGGGCGGGGGGGGGGGGACGGGACGAGGTAGGGGGAACAGACCCCCGCCCCGGCCCAGGCCCGCCTCAGCCTTGAGCGACAGTCACCACCACCAATCCGCATCGAAGGCGCGGCCCCACAGACCAACACCTAAGCCAATGGGAAGGCGAGAGCGGCGAACAGGGCCGGGCCGCGCTGAGGCAGGCTGCGCCCCGCCGCCTCCGGAGCGAAACCACCAGAAGGGAGAACAGAGGAACCACCGGAGACCTCCGGACCCAGGGCGCTACCCTCCCTGGCCGCTTACCTCCCTTTCACCGTCACACCGCGTTTCCGTATGAGCTCGTCCAGAGAGATGTCCGCCATCTTGTCGTAGGGCCCAACAGCAAGACGCAGCCAGTGAGACCCGGAGATGACATCATACCGCTTCCGCTCCTCGCCCCGCCTCCAGGAGTCAGGCAGGCCCCGCCCCCGGCCCCGCCCGAGTGAGCGGTGCGGGGGCGGGGCGGGGTGGGCGTCCCACAACCCCCAGCGGCGCCCGGGCCCCCTCATTTACATACAGTCCCCGGCACCTGCTGGCCCGATTCGGTCCGCGGTGGGGTTAGGTGGAAAAAGACCCGGTAGACGGTGAGGGAAACAGGCATTTAGCCTGTCTGGCACGGGACGATGTGCGGGGAGTTGCTCGCCCTGACCTCTATAGCTAACGCGTAGGGTTCTGGTTGCGGGGCAGGAAAAGTAGCGTTATGCCTTAAACTTATGAGTAAGGAAAATAACGACCCGGGGTGACGCCCGGGTCCTCACTGCTAATGTGAGAGGAATTTTTGCGCGGGTACAGGTCGCCCCTGGGTGCCCCGCCTACTTCGTGGGATGCCCGGGTGCAGTGATCTGCCCGACCCCCTGTCACCCGCGTTACAACGACAGAGCTGCCGGGGCCTGTTCCCGCCCAGGCGTTGGCTGGCTGTTCCGGGGCTCCGCTGCTCCGCCGGGGTTTTTTACGTCGTAACGAAGAACCGAATGAAGTCGCACAGACTCACAGGACGGCAGGGATTGGAAGGGACCCTCTGAGATCACCTACTCCAACCCCCCTGCCAGAGCAGGGTCACCTAGAGGGGGTTGCACAGGAACGCGTCCAGGCGGGTTTGGAATGTCTCCAGAGAAGGAGACTCCACCGGCTCTCTGGGCAGCCTGTTCCAGTGCTCTGGCACCCACAGAGTAAGGAAGTTTTCCCCCTGTTCAGACAGAATCTCCTGTGCTCCAGTTTGTGCCCGTTGCCCTTGTCGCTGGGCACCACTGAAAAAAGTCTGGCCCCATCCCCTTTGACACCTGCCCTTTAGATATTTATAGGCATCAATGCGGTACCCTTTAAAAAAAATAAAAACGTCTTAACTAATTTCCCACCCACCCTGTCTGCTCAGTCCAGTTCCTGTGTAATGTCTGAGCTGGCCTAAGGGCCTTCGCAAAGCTTAGAAATAACATCCCAAAACCCCCTCCTAACGTTCCAGGTGTCTGCAGGGCATGGTTCCTTTTTTATGCTTTTGTGGGAGGAATTATGCCATTTAAAATCATGGGGGAAAATGTCAGTGAAAGGAAAGAGCTGCTTTGCACAGGCTCGGGTGGAAGTCAGCTTTCCAGTGCTTTTCCGATGTGGCCTCCTGACCTGTACCTGCAGGACGGTGGCTCTGGGTTTCACCACAGGCCCACGTGCTGCTGGGTCTCCCTTAGCAGCCACCAGCAGCTGTCAGGAGGATCACCCATGTGGTTCCTGTCTGCACCATCACCCTTTGCTTCCTGCTGTCTCCCTGCCACTATGCCCTGAGCTGCAGTGACCCTGCAAAATTCATGGGGAAGGTCCTGGGAGGAAGCACTTGGACTCTGAGACCCCACCTGAAGTACTGTGTCCAGCTTTGGAGTCTTCAGCACAAGAAGGACATGGACCTGTTGGAGCGGAAGCACCTCTCCTATGACGACAGGCTGAGAGAGTTGGGGTTGTTCGGCCTGGAGAAGAGAAGGTTCCGGGGAGACCTTATAGCAGCCTTCCAGTAACTAAAGGGGGCTTACAGGAAAGCTGGAGAGGGACATTTTAAAAGGGCATGTAGTGATAGTATGAGGGATAATGGCTTCAAACTGGAAGAGGGGAGCTTTAGATTAGATATCAGGAAGAAATTTTTCACTATGAGGGTGGTGAGACACTGGAGCAGGTTGCCCAGGGATGTTTTGGATGCCCCATCCCTGGAAGTGTTCAAGGCCAGGCTGGATGGGGCTTTGAGCAGCCTGGTCTAGTGGGAGGTGTCCCTGCCCAGGGCAGCGGGGTTGGAACTAGATCATCTTTAAGGTCCCTTCCAACCCAAACCATTCCATGATTCAGCAGAGCGGGAGCTGCCAGCGAGGGCCAGGGACAAAAGCAGAGGAGACGGGTGCAGCTGAGGCAGCTGCTCTGAGCCAGGAGGACTCAGGATCCCACAGTGCATATTTTTTTCAGATTTCAGGAATGTTTCAAGCCTTTGTGACCCCAGAGTCATACCAGTAGTGATGCCAGGTCACTGCTTAGTTGTCCAGTGGTACTTGATCCGGATCAAGGGTGGCACATGACTGCGTTGCTATCAAATTAGGGCACACAATAATAAGTTTATGCCCTTTTTGTGCTGCTTTTCTGCAGCTGTCGAGATACTCAGTCAAACTGAGGTGGTAGGGTGGGTGACGTGTGACAACCTTTACTGTTGCTCCTCTTCCAAACAGGCTGGGAAACTTTCAGGCCTGACCTTGCTTTTACAGAGGCAGATTCCTTGAGCTGAGACCCAGGGCACAGGGGTAAGAACAGAGGAGACCATTTCCCTGTTTCACACCAATTTCCTTTTTAAAGCATTAAGTATTAAATTTTAAATATTAATTATGCAAAGGATTTCGTATTAACCTTGGGGTAGTACGTGGCACAACATCCGACTTGCAATGTTACCTCTGCTGAGCTGTACAGAGGCACATGAAGCAGGTAAAAGCAGAATGATGTGGACAGAGAAGATACCAGATAAGTTGCCGTGGAGCAAGACCACATCGTTACTCATGGCTGTCCGTCACGATGACCGACTGCAGTGTAAGATGTGTTTCCTTGCTCTTCAAAGGACAGAAATCCACGTGCCCGGCATGTCAGAAGCCAAATAACCTTTCTAGCCGGCTTCAGTTAGGAAAGCTCCTAGCCATGTAAGCTGTTAGAAACCTTAATTCTTCTCTGTTAATTATAACAAAACTATTAAAAATTTAGTATGTAGGCAGTACCCTCCCCCTTGATTGCACTAATTCCATAATCATTACCTTGACACAGAAACATTTTGTGTGAAAATGATTAAACAATTTTGTACTTAAACTCAAGGGGGAATTAGCTGCCGTAAGGGTAATTTTTCTACGTCAGGTTTTGTACACTGAAGTAGAATCCTAATAATTACAATAACAATCTCCTGACTTATTATATATTCCTTTTTTTTTTTGTTGAGATTGAAGATATAGAGATATTAACATTTTTGAAGGTTATACCAGAAATGTCAGTTAATGTGAGTTTCTGTTTGAGTTCTAGTTCTTGTTTATGTCTATAAACAGATTTTTTTGTTCCTCTGTTTATTATTTATTAACGTGCATGTTTCCTGGCAGAAACAAATATCATTTTAAAAAATAAGAACGGAAGGAAAAAGGACTACATTTGAGATTTAGCTTGGACTAAACATTTGCAGTAATAATGGGATATTCTTATTATGGTAAAAATTTAAACTATTAGCAAATACGCAGGACTGGTCATCTTCCCCTCTTCTCATTTCTTCGCCAGAGCACTTCAGTTACTTGCGTTGGACGTAGCGCAGAACAGAACAGGACCTGTTGTGTTGTTGTTGCTTTTTGTCCAGGTTAGACATGGGTGTTGCAGCGGGAAAGGCAGATTCTCGGAGCCTGGGTGTTGGTGGCCGGGGCATCCGCCTACCCTGCCTGGCCAAAGGAGACACGCACTCACCTCCTCCTAAGCCTCAGCTTGCAGCCGGTTGCGTTAATGCGTTTGTCCTGGCATCAAACACTGGCATCACCACAGTGAACCTCTCACTAAGTATTTTAAAATTCCGAGCTTTCTTACTGATTAAATTTCAAAATTATGTGGTGAGTTACTTGACGTATCTATTCAAAGGAGAGCTAGTTTTGCTTTTTAGTGCTGTTTTACTTTCAATTTCAGTTGGCATTTCTGCAATGAACAGCCCTTTTGAATTCTTTAGCAATGTTCAAGCTTTGCTCTTCTTGAGCTGAATACAATTTTCTTTTTAGCCCAGATTTTGAATCTTGTGTGGGTGGGCTGCAGGAATGTTTGGAAACAGGTTCCCAAAGGAGCTTGGCAAATTGAAGAACTGTCTGAGAAGGTAAGATATTTCTCAATTAGGATAGATGTAAAAGGCTGTATCCTGAAACTGGGTTGTACTAATTTGTCTGAGAAGAGGAATTTCTGCACAGGGATACCTGCCATAACACAGATACCCATCGCCCATTTCATTTTTCAGAAGCTGGGAAAACACCATATTTGTTCCTGATAACCTGTTGGTTATTGCTTATGTGTCATTTAAACCATAGCTTTTCATTTTTTATTTTTTTTTGGTGAATATTTATTCTACTGTCTACTTGTAGATGGCGTCTTTTCCACCTTACGGTAGTTCCCTGGCTGAAATTGTGTGTCTCTTTAATTTAATGATGTTTTTGCCCTCTTAGTTGTTTCCAGGTACTAGCACTCGCTGGCAATGCCTGCAGCAGCCGCTCGCCAAGTGAGAAACATCTCACCGGTCTTCCATGAATTCCCAGAATAGAGAGACATGCTCAGGTACACTAACTACACGAGCTGCCTGCCTCTAGATAAGTACAACGAGTTCTGTTGCCAACCAGAGATCTCTTTCCTCTTTTGATTGACATTTGCCTGCCCAATGTCTATTTTTGTTAATTTTTTGTGGTTTTGATATTTTGATTAAACTCCATGACTGATATACTCCAGACTTGAAAGGACAGCCTTGATTCACAACAGAAGTGTAAGCAAACAATAGGAATTAAGCAATAACTTGTTTAGGATGTTAGAAATGTTTAGGAAAATTGGTCCCCGCCACACATAGCTGTTCTCAGAGTATATCGTCAATTATTTAATCCAAACCAGTCTGAGAAGAGAAGTTTTAGTCCTCTTCAGTTCCTAAACAGTTGCCTCTGCTTTGACAGTGTTTGTTGGGGACATCCTAAATCAAGGAGTCATTCAGGAATAAAAGCGTGTGGTGTAGTGGTTTCCGTGCATGTGGAATTTGAATTGCTACAGTTTTGCATATGTCTTTAGCATATTTTCTGCACCGTTCAATTCTAGCTAGAAAAATAGTGCTTGGTAAATATATGACTTGTCAAATGCCAGTTAAATTTGTCCAATAATTCACACCACAGGTATTTGCTCTGAAGCACAGCTAACCCTAATATAAAATAGCATATGTCCATCAATAGTATGCTGTTGATGTTGTTGCTCTTTTAGCCCTCTAAAAGAGCAGGTAATGACAGCTGAGGAGCTATGCATTTTTCACCCAGTTTATTTGTTTGATCATTCGGTTTGTGTGCATTTGGGTGGGGGAAGGAAAGGGGCGAAGGAAAGAAATGACAATTTTTTGCACATGGGTGAACAGTCTCCCAGTCTTGTGACATCTCTCACTGACTTGTGGTCAGTGGCTTCACACTTCAGGGCTGTCTCACTGGTTTCTGAAAAGCATTCAGCAAAGAAAATAAAGTATCCCACCATGTTTCTGTCTGTGGATGTGGACAGGATAGAAAAGGAAAAAGTTTTTTCCTCTAGAAACTCTTGATGTAGAATTATTTGAACAAGAAAAGACTGAACCCATTCCATGTGTAAATGCCTGTCTAGTTTCTGCTCTGTTATCCTGTGTTGTGGGGTGAGAATTTGGTTTCAGTATCCTAAGACAAACCCTTGCAGAAAACTAAACTGCTTGAAACATTTCAGCCATGAAAGATCTCAGCGTTGTTCCTCAGGTCAATGGACCAGTCATTCCTTGAAAATTACCAGTGTTGGCATTTGAGTGATCTTAATTCTCACAGGAGTCTGTCGTGAGGAATAACAAATTTCTAAGGAAACATTCTGGCGAAATAGCTGCTATTTGCCTTCTCGGGTACCCTTCTGGAAAATAAGCACTTGGGACGTGTCTCCATGCATTTAACCAGAGTCTGGTCATCGCTTTCAAAAGTGAAAAACCTTCTAAATAGAAGTTACTGATGGAATCCAAGTACTAATTATGTGTTGGTGCAAGATCTGGGAAAAATACCAAGGTGCTGACTAGTTGTGGTGGTGATTGTGTCTGGGGCCAGGCTTTCTCCCTCTGAGGGGAAGGCACAGTGGTGGGGCTGGAGCTTCTGAGTGTCTACAAAGTATTTGCTCTGGGAGAACTAAGAGATAACATCCATCTTGCAGGACCTCTAGGTTTCATTATCATCAAACTGACTTTTTACACCAAAAAACCACAAACAAAACAAAAAAAATCACAAGACCCTAAGGGCACTACTAACAGCATTGACCAGGTACTTTTAATGATCTGAATGGGGTCCACTGGATAATCACAAGGCTGGGTTTTTCCTTCTTCCAAGAGCTGAGCCTCCTATGTTATTGGTCACATTGCTTTCTTGCAATGTGCAGGAGACTTGCTCAGACCCAAAGCATCTGTTTGCACTTTCTCTCTCCATGTGCCTGAACCCTTGAACCTTGGTCTTTTGCAGCTATTAGAAAGAAACTGAGGGACAAGACACAAATCCCCTGGCTCACTGACCCATCTGTTCTCTCACCAAAGCTTCCTGCATGCGTGAAATAAATGAAAGAACATCACGCAGAGAGAAAAGCTCAAAACACAGCTAACAGCTAAGCAGATATCTGTGGATTATAACTGCTGGCATACTTATCTTCTGACAGAAGATCCAGAAATTGGGGCTCTTTTGGTTATGGAGCAATAGATGCCAGCTATGCACAAGGTTGAGATCTCAGATGTTGGCTGTCTCTTCCAAATTACTTAGCTAATGCAGTGTAAGATCAGTTCACCAGAAGCACTGAGGGTCACTGAAGTTACGGGGTGTTGGTGCTGCAGAGCAGGATCAGAGATTTTCAGAGTCAGAACAAGTGACAGATTTGTGCAGGAGAGGCAGGAGAAGCCAAATGCAGGATAGTTCCCATCTACCCATTGCAGCTGGCCTTGCAGTTTACTAGCGTGTAAAGTGAATAACCAGGTCTGTACAGTGGCCTGAAGAGAGAGCTCTCAGGAACACCCCAAAAGCTGGAGGAGGCCACAGCCTGCTGCATTATTTCTGCTCTTCGTCTGAACTATGTCTCAGTGATACGGTCTAACCTTTACCTCTCTCACTTCAGCGCGGATACTAGAAAAACTGGTTTTTTAGACAAGTTGTAGTGCTGGGTGACAGAAGTGGAGCATTGAGTGTGCTGCTGATGTTTCAGTCAGTGTCTCTGACAGGATATGAGTGATATTCTCAAATTCCACTGGGAACAGGCTCTTTCTTCCTCTCTGGGCAGTGGGGAGAGCAGAAGGGAAGAGAACACCTGGGCTGGGTCTTTGGTCGGGGCAGACAGACAGATCTCCCACCAAAGTCTGAAGGACTGAGCCAGCAACTAGTTGCATCCTGTAGAGCTGAAGAAAAGGCAGCGTGTCTCATCTCCAGGGATAATCCTCCATCACTGGTAGGATGATAGCGTAACACAGAGGAATCCTTTCCAGATACCAGCTAGAGGATCTAACCCACTTGGCTATGTGAATTCATTTGTACGGAGCCGTTGTCTTGCAGGAGATGTTGTCTCTGGCAGGGATGAGCAAACTTAGACTCCCATCATTTGCCATCCACCTGTGAAACGTAAGGTGTAGAGATACGGGTAGGCTTGCCCTCCTTCTTCTGGCTGAAGAATCTATAAGCGGGGAAAGGGTCTCAGAGTCTCCACTGAGATTTGAACAAAGCCTAGGTCAGACCTGTCTTAGCTTGGTTCAGATAGCAAATGAGACCAAGTGAGGGGGAGGCTCTTGCATGGTTGTGTTGACTGATGAAAAGGGAGGGGAGGAGGTGGTGGAAAATATACACTTCTCAGGCCATGGAAGACTCTGCTTGTCCCCAAGAGGTACATGGTGTAAGAAGCTGTGGGAGAACAACGTTTCAGCAGTAGCAGTAGCATTTCTCTAAGTCTCTTAATGATCATATAGAGCCAAGGAAGGAAGGGAAGACAACCCTGGGTTATTGCATGTACAACATGGAGGAAGGCAGGGTATATCTGTGTGACTCAACCTGTTCTTCAGGGACATTCTTGTTCAGAGACTTCAGGCTATCTCAGGACAGCACAAAAGCCACCATAACATTATCCCTGCCCCCAGCGACACTTCTAGGACAATTGTGTTTTGTTGATTGCCCCAAAGTGCTTAGACTTAGCTGGGACATTTGACACTCAAATCCCAGATCTTGCTTTGCCGGTAGGAGTGGTTTAAGGAATGCAACTCATACCAAATGTGTGGTCTAACTCACCACACCGGTGCATGTTCAGCCCAGGTGAAATCTCACCCTCAACTCATCAAGAACTGGGAAAAGAGGTTGTGCTGAATCACGGGCTAGATGTTGTCCTTTGCACCAGGAGAGTCTGGCAATGGTGAAATTTTATGCACAGAGACACTTCGTGGCCATCAGCGGACCTTTTTTGCTAATGGATGAAGTACCTGGTCTGTGGTGAACGGTTACAAATCCTGTAGCTGTGCAGGAAGGAGGCTGTTTCGGGGCTGCTGCTGCACCCTAGGCCAAATGACATCTTTTCCAGGGAGGAGGAAATTGTTGCTCCTTTGAGATCAGATGAGCATATGTAACAGGGAAAAGATGTTTCAGCAGTACTTCAGAGCCCAGGTCTGCTGGATTCTGCTAGGTGCTGTACAGATAGAGCAAAAAGTCTGCTCCTGCTGCTAAGAGAGATTAGGAAGTGTGTGAAACCTGCTAGAAAAGATGCAGCAGTGCTTGTAGCCCTCTGAAAGCTTTATGTCAGCCTTTGAAATATCAAGCTTTGTAACTTGAGTGTTTTAGCCTAAAGCCAGCAAAAGAAGACCTTAAGGAAAGAAAAATCAAAGGAGAGGACCATACACGAGAAGCTGCAGAAGCAATGAGCTTCAGAGATAAAACTGATCTACAGAACAGAACCGGACTGACTCAAGGAGCCACAGGGTCTTAAAAATTAGGCTAACAAAATTTTGAAGCCGGTAACAAATAAAGCAAGGCCACTTGCCATATATGTACTATTACACCTATATAATCACATGGCATTTGGCTCAGGGTCATGCTGAAGCTCCTACTTGCTGGTAGTGGACAACTGCCCTGTCATTTACCTTCTAAAGCCTGGGCAAGATGAAGTGTTAATGCACTGCCCACCTTAGTCTGCAATACCTTACAAGGTATGAAAAACTAACTATTGTGTTTCTTTCTTTTTGCAAAATTTGTAGGAAATATGGTGCATATATAATTTCAATTCACTTGCTCTATTCCACAATAAATATTTCCAGTAAAGGTCTTTTACAGTCAGTTTCTCAGAATACTCTGGTTTTCTAAAAGCCGGTTTTCTTACACATGCCTGGATCCCAGCTCACGTTGTCAGTGACCTGCAACATGCCCGCAGAATAGTGGATTCCTGAGAGAAGCAGAGCGATTTGCTCTCAGAGAGCTGCACAGAAATTTGCCTTTCTTTCCAGTGGCCTTCAAGAAAATGCCAGGGAGTTTGTGCAGCCAAGGACACTGCTGGACTAGAAAGCAGAACTGGAGGAAAGGACTCAGCCTGCACACAGCAGGATTTCCAGTCTTTTTTTTATTCGTCACTGAACATTTTGTCACACGAGCACATAAACACGCATTTGCCTCACTGCATTCCCCCTTACGCTGTGAAATACAACTTTTAGAGCCCTTTGATCAAGAGCTGTGTCAGGTAAGTAGCTGACGGGCTATGGAGCAGTAAATTGTACAGATGTGGGAAAGCAGCTGAATACTAGCAGGCAGGTAGCATTTGTGTGGACACAAGTGGCCTTTTGGCATGTAAGAGTGGGCCTCAGTGTCTGTGTCTGTGTATGCATACCTGTCTTCTGAGAGTTCATCATTGCCTTTTCAGCATGTCTTTTAGTTCCTTGTTCTCTTTCCCAGCTAAGTACATTTTTACCCAAGAAGGATGCCTGTTCCCCAACAGGCCATCTTCATCCTCTCTGCCTATTCATTATCAGAAAGCATGAGCTTGCAGTTGGTGTAGCTGCTATCGATGCAGGGGAGGGCAGTGGTACCTTTGCTGTTAGGGGTCTCGCAAAGCGTTGGTCCTACTACATCCTGTTGGTGAAGAGGCAAGTGCCTCCACATGGTGTCTGAGATCCCCACTGTTATGTGACAATGTCATAAGCATTTGTGAAGAGCAGGTAAGGTAGGCTGGAGAAACAGATTCTCTTTCCACACAGATGCTGTTTAGAGACAGCAAGGAACAAATATTACGTAAAGTGTAGGCATGCTGCTGAGGCAAACATCTTCAATTTTTAATACATGTTATAGTAATAGTTATTTATCCTAGGTGTCCCAAGCCAGGAGCATCTAACTTACTAGCTCTGAAAAGCAGGCAGTTCATGGGAGAAAGAAAAGCAGCATATTGCGCAGCAACTGTTTCATCCTCTTCTGGCTATACAAGTGAGTAGCTTGACTCTGAAGTCATGCTAGTTTTCATCCCAGACTACACCTCTCACAATAACTTCTTCCCCACATTTCATTATGGGCCACAGAAGTGTTATTTTTCCCCAGAGCTCACGGTCTTTCTTGTCCACGTGCTCTAAATATTGCACCGGGCTTTCCTGTAGGTTCCACACAGCTTTAACCGGTGGGTCCTGAAGAAGCAGCAAACAATAAACTTTGCAGCACTGTTGTGCGAACTGTCTTAGAGGGGCAGGTCTTGGGTCAATGCCAGCGTCCTGAAAATCAAGTGAGAACAGTTTTCAGGGCTTTGTAACGTTATGTTGATGTGATGTTACATTGCCTCCCTGTTCTTGTTCTATGCAGCTGCTCCACATGAACTAAGCACTGAAGAACTTAATTTGTCAAAGCTGATGGTACCATTTGAGTGGGACAGGCAGCGGTCACAAGGTCACTTTAAAGGTCCTTTATTTACCAAGTCCTGGCTTCTGGACTGTTCCAGCATCCAGCAACTGTCTCTGTTCCCTCATAGAGATGTCTGCAAAGAGCTTGGTAAGACTGAGCTTTCAGAAAGGCCCATCAAGCTGCAAAAGGAGGAAGCTGGACTCTTCATATATATGCGATACATATGACATACGTATATCTATATTTCCCAGAAAAAACCCCCACTAGACTATAGTCTGGATAGCAAGTATCAGGGCTCTGTACACACCAACAGTCTCTGCAAGCTTTCCCCTTCCTCCCCAGGGGTTTGTCTGCTTGTGTTCAAGGTCAGCTCTGACAGACCATGGCCGTATAACCTCGGATTTGACTGCTGCGAGAACAGCTAAGCTGGCAGAAAGGGTGGTGTGAGAAGGAGTTATGAGAAGCCTCATCTCCACCCACAGACCCTCCACCTCTTGGCCTGGGAGCTGATTCAAGGTCAGTGGTGGCTGGGTGCTTGCCTGTGGTGTTGGGATCCTTGTGCTGTGCCCAGCCTTGCTGACCCTGACCCACAGACCAACTTCCCAGCTCGGTCTTGACCTGCCTGGTCACTGTGGTGACCGGTGATCACCAGTCTGTGGCTGACCCTGTTCACCACCACTGGCCCTGCTCTTTGCACCTTGCTTGGGGTCCAGTAGGACTGTGTTCTTCTGGTACAGGCACTGTCCTGCTGTTCCACACTGTTCACAGTGCAGCTTTGTGCCTCCGTTGCAAGGTTACATGTACCTCTGTGCATGCCTGTGAGTATATTCTGGGAGCACGTGGGCTGGAAGACCCTCACCACAAGGGGAAAACAACCCCAACCAGAACGGAGACCTCCCACTGTTTTAAATACCAAGCTGCACAGACACGCCAGAAAATTGAACGTCCGCCCCTGTTCCTGGGCTGTATCTTTACTTACGCTGATAATTTTGCTGTAAAACTCTGTGTCGCTTTGGTAATAGCGATATCTGAAGAGATTCCTTATTGCCAGCATCATCGCCTACAAGCCAAGCACAGCATGAAGCAGACTGTTAGCATGTGGTGTGGCCAGCAGCGCAGGTCCTGAGCACTGGGAATTTTTGGTTCTCAGATTGTGTCAATTGACAATGGAGAAGCTGCCCGTTTCAAGCTTTGGAGGAAGGTCCCGTAAAAGCAACACAGGGCTGAAAAACGCTTTCTGCACTTGTATATGTGCCTCAGCCAGATGGACAATTCAGACATGCACTGTATGTCTGTGTATTGTGGGACACAGAAGGCTCAGCTTTCCACACCCCCATCCCTCTCAGCTCAGAAGTTATCCCCACTGTCATTGCCAACATATTTTGAGCAGTGTCTCTAGCAGAAGCAAAGTTCTAAATGAATGGCAGACACAGATGTCCCTTTTATCCCACTACTTGGGTCCAATTCCACAGAAACATAAAGTACCTCTTTGCTGTTGGTCATAGCATCATTCGAAGGTGAAATGTCAAGAACTTTAAATATGTTAGTTGTTCTTTGCTCTATATCTTTCTCACAGGCATTAAACAGCTTCTGCAATGCAAAGACAACAGCTGATTACAGCATCAATCCCAGCGAAACAAGAGGTGCAGTATGGAAAGCAAATGGTGAAACCACAACTGCATTAGAGTAAATTGTAGGGCCACTAATTGATTGAAATATGTCTTCAATACCTCAGAAATAAACTGTTTCATCGAGCTGTTTGCATATTAAAGCCCATTCTTCAGCATCTGTGAGGCCTTATCTTCACAACCAATGCTAATAGTGGCCTCATCTCAGTCTCATCCTTTAAGGTGCACCATTTTGCTATTTTTCTTCAGATCCCCCCAGCATCAGAGCAGCGAGTCAGACATCAGAACAAGGTCTCCCATCTACTACTTAAAGCATTAACCATAAGGAAACTGGAATATGCTTTCCCACTTGTGCTTAGCATGGGTGAGATGTGGGACTGGGATTTGAATGCGCCCTTCTGAAAGGCAGGAGGAAGCAGGTTACCGTCAGTTTGCTCTCTACAGTATTACACAGGCCCCGCTGGACTGGAAAATCAGAGACCCAAACTTAGTCCCCAACCCTGTCTGATACAGAAATACTCAAAGCCTGCTATACTGGCTACACCATATTGATTTGACAAGACTCAGATTGAGCAAATGGACATGAACAAACCTTAATTATGCTGCGGCCAGTTTGATATGTCAAACCACGCTCTGTCTTAAATTTTTGCCAGTCACATAGCCTGAGTATCTCATACATCTGCAGCACAGCAGACAAACGCGAAACGTCATTCATGTTCTCAGAGTCCTTGTGCATGCTCATCGCTTTAGACAAGAGTTCTTTGTTTCTAGGGCAAGAAGGATATTAAAAAACTTAGCTAAGACAAGCTGAAACAATGAGTAAGCGTAACTATTTTACAGCATGTTAGGAATCTATTTCATTAATCTCATGTTTTCTACAACGCACTTCTCCACTGGGTATCTGGCAAGCAGCTTTCGTGTGGGAAATAGTGCTTTCTCAGCTCAGTTTTGCATGACCGCAGTGGAATCTGGTCAGAGAGCAGCATTTCAAGTCAATCATTATAGGCTGATTTCTTTTATTAACATGTTTGCCCTGGGAATATCTCCTTTCCTTTCCAGAACAACCCAAGCCATCTTCCAGAAATCAGTTACAAAGAGACGCTGGCAGGTTGAAAGTCTGGGGAGAAGTTGCCTAGGCTGTCTGATCAGAAACAGAGTCCCTAATGACTGGAGGAAGCAAGAAGTATGTGGCTTTTCAGTGTAGAAACACACATTGCATCAGAAATCTGAATGAAGACCTTACTTTGCCTCTAGCTCTTTGATCTTCTTTTTCAGCTCCTCTGTCTCATGACGCTCTTTTTGGGTCATCTCTCCAGGCAATGCTCTGAAACAGATTTCTTTTGTGAGATCTCTTTATTTGTACAACAGTGCAGTGGCCCCTCTTGAATAGTCTGAATTCTGGCAAAAGAGCGGTGAGGTGGGAAAGCGCAGAGCACCCAGGAAAAAACTCCAGGGGAGCTTAACAACCTCCCCTGAAAGCCCCCCACCTGGGATTTATGCTCAAATCAAGGGGAAAACTATTTACATCAGAAGAAAGGTAGGTGGGTTGTAAGGTTCAGAGGTTGAAGACCTGAAGAAAATACAAGTATTCTCCACTTGTTAGAATCTACTCTCATCTTTTCTGTAGTTGTTTTCTCCATCTTTAACATAAAAACATTATCACCAAACAACCCAGACCATCCAGGGAGTTCTATTCTCCTGGATTCCTTTCTCCAAAGATGTCTGGGTAATGTCAGTCTCCTATTTCTCCAGCGGGTGAGATTCTCCCATTTCCAATGCCTGCTCTTTAGGTGATACCACTAGAGCTTAAAAAAGCCCTCTTTGCATGATGACCCTGGGTCGCTTACAGACTCACGCCCTAAAAGTGCAGGAAATTTTTTGCTTTTTATCATTCATCCCAGTTTTTTAGCAATTGTGTCTTCTTCTGTATTACACATCTCAGAACAAGTACATGCAGCCCTGATATAAAGGAGGCCTCCTCTCCCATGTTTCTGTCCCCTCTTTTCAGAGCCTTCAGAGTCATACTACCTTATATTAACATTCTGATCTTGTGAATTATCCCATTGAGTTTCTGCTCTGTCATTTAAATTATCTTCACTACTGCACAGAGAAAAGTCGTGTTCAGAGCTTGTCTAACCTTGGAGGTGGTAGATGCATTATGCATAGTGGAGGAACATGACTGGCTGTGGGTGAAAGGACAGTACTGAGAAGATGAAATTTAGAAAAACCCAATAGTCACTCCTGATAGCTCCTGTATCCCTCCTGGGACAGAGGATCAGGGTTGTTGGTCTCCTGCATCTGATAATGATCAGATCCAGCATGCTGCCTAGAGATGGAAGAAATCAAGCTATGTTAAGCAGACAGACCTGGGAGCAAACCAAGAATGAGGACATGAATTTGGGAGGTGTAATCTAGACTGGTTTCCTAACAGCCTTCTGTAATTAGGCAAACAAAGTCAAGGATGCAAGTGACTGAGCTTGGTCATCATTTGAACCTAGGCCCAGTGTCTGGGAACCTTTGCCTTACATCAGCTCAAGTCTCAAACTTGAGCCACTGTGGAAGAAAGCTCCAAGGTTTCAGAAAGTGTGAGTATTCCTCCACTACCAGGCTATCCGTGACTGCACACCTGCAAACCCTTCACAAACCCACAGATACTCCAGACATGATCAGAAACTTTAAAATACCACAGCCTGTCTTCACAGAAATCCCAACAGGAAACCCTCTTCTCCACACAGCTATTCAGGAAGGCTATGGAAATCCAGCTATTCTATTTGAAGTTTGTTCACTGTGGCCTTAGACACTGAGAATGATTTATGTTGGCATTTTATTCCCAAGATGCTATTATTTAGGCTATTATTTCTTTTTCTTTCCTCTCAACTAACAACTTCCCTTCTTCTTCACAGTATCCCAGCCACTGTCTTCCTTCAGTGCTTGTCTAGCTCATGAAGGCAGTTTTCACAACGAAAACCCAGGACTGCCTCTGCACACCCACTCAAAGTGTCCTCAGAGCTGCTTTTCCACCCCCCCCCCCCACACCCTCCCTTTCTATATTAGGCTGGATGCCTTTATCTTGAGAGCTGCTGTTGTTAAGGCAGCCATCTCCTGTTCACGGAAGTATTTGCACAGAGATGAAAGTTCACCTCACAACATGACATGATTTTGTGTCACAAGCCCTGGTCATGTGCCCCGATCTGCATTCCAAGACAAACCTGTTGCAGAGGCAGCTCGTGCCTGGCCATGAAAATGCAGTCAAACAGGAGAATGAAAATTTGGTCTGCCTTGCAGGACAGAGCTGTCATAACCAAGGCTTGAGTATGTTTCAGTGACAGTCGCAGAAACATTTACAATTTTCCCCCTCTTATATATATTCTTAATATAAAGAATCACATTACCTATAGCAATGCTCCAGAAATTGTAGTCGACTTTCAACAGAGTCAGACCAAACTCTTCCCTTCCTGTCCATCAGTCTGTCAGGGGAAGAAAGATAAAACACACTCAAGTCAGCAGGCAAGTATCCATTAAAGTCCTTAGAAACACATAAGCTAAACCTCCTCCCTCCAATTCCTGATCAGTCCAGAGGAAAAAAAAAACGAGATACCAAAACTTCTCAAGGCTGTGCTTTGCCAGGTAAGTGGTTTGTGATTTTATGAATCAGTACAAATAGTACAACTAAAATACTCTGAAAGCATAAGATCTGCATGTTATATGATGTAGATCAAACAGCTTCTGTAAATTGGCTTTGGATTTCCAATACAGCCTGGAGAAAATGTGGTGCTAACTGGGAGCCCTCCTCGTGTCTGGCTTATTTGTAATCTTCTGTCCAACCTGTCCTAGCATACACCAGCCACAGCTGATCATCAGGGGTCACACTAAACACTGTAATTTCTGGTCACTGGATTCACCTTATTTCATTTTCCACCTTCTCCAGCCTTCCTTCCAGATCACGATAGGCCTCCAGAGTTGAAGGATTGTCTTCATGGGCTGATGATTGCTGCTGTGTGTCATGTATTTGTCTGAGGAAAAAAGAAAATGGAATTCTTGAAACGGAGGGGGGAAAAAAAATCACATAATCTAAACAGGTACCTTATAAAAGACAGCCACGTGAGCAGAGGCTCCACGGCTGCATCCACGCTGGCGATAGATCAGAGGCAGGATACAGGCTCCAGAGCACATGATGGCCCAGCACACTCCCGGACACAGTTTTGGCACAAGTGAGCTGGTACTCTCCCAGACGATGCCTGGCGCATTTCAGAGGACTGCACAGGCCAGGGTTTGCAAAGAAACAGATGAAGGATTTGAGCAATCATTAGGGCTGAATGAAGTGGGCAGGATACAGGGACAACTCCTGAAAAACAAACTCAACCCAGACCTGCAGAGCATGGGGAACAGCAAATGCAGGTGGCTGTTCTACTGAAATCAACTTTGCTATGTATTGGTGTGGGGGTTTTTAACAGAGAAGAACAAAGCTGTATATTCTCGAGGTAATTCTCATTTCTACAACTGCTTTGTGCCCTATTTCCTAATGAGGCTCCCAAATATCAGCTATTGCTGCAGAGAGAATCCCAGGCTGAGGTGCTCCTGCAGCTCAGAGGAAGGTGGAGCAGACAGCAAGCTCCTTCATGCAGCAAGGCAATGTCAGAGAAAGCCTAAGCCTGAGGCTTCACCATCAGTTTATGCCCATCCGAGTCTGCACGGCTCCTGCAAGGCACTGTCCTGCCCCTCTCTCCCAGCACCCCCTCACTCCTCTCCCGCTGAAACCTATTTCGGATTTGTTTATGTCATGGTTTCAGCTGGGAAGGAGTTAACTATTTTGCTAGCAGCTGGGGTGTAGTGCTATGTTTTGGAGTCGGGATGGGAACAGTGTGATAGCACACTGGTGGTTTTGGTTGTTGCTGAGCTCTCAAAGCCTTTTCTGCTCTTCATCCCACCCCACCAGCGAGCAGGCTGGGGGTGCACAAGAAGTTGGGAGGGGGACACAGCCCGGACAGCTGACCCCAACTGACCAACGGGATATTCCCTACCTGTGATGTCATGCTCAGCAATAAAAAACTGGGGGCAGAAGAAGGGAGGGGAGGATGTTCAGAGCGATGGTGTTTGTCTTCCCAATTAACTGTGACGTATGCTGGAGCCCTGCTTGGAGGTGGCTGAACACCTGCCTGACGAGGGCAAGCAGTGAATGAAGTCCTTGTTTTGGTTTGGTCTACCTATTAAACTGTCTTTATCTCAACCCAAGAGCTTTTTCTCACTTTTCTGATTCTCTCTCCCATCGCAGCTGGGGGGAGCGAGTGAGCAGCTGCGAGGTTCTAGCTGCCGGCTGGGGTTAACCCACCGGATGGATTTTTGGATGGATTCGTTTTCAGTTAAATCACTTAATTTCCCATCTTTCACTGAGGACATGTTTTTTCTCTTTAAGCTCAACAATCCAGAATAAAATCTGCATTTAAATCAGCCTTTCCCTGCAAAACCGATGAGCTCAGAGACTGAGTCCTGGATCTGTTACACTATTTAATACTGCTCTTTCCAATTTCTCTCACACCCATTTAAGATCTGTCTCACCTTCTAGAGCTGAACTTGAGCTGAATTTGAGGAAACTAACCGTCCCTGTAGCGGATAGGAAGGATAAGAAGTAGAAAACAGAGCTTTTACAGAAATATTTCAGTTGGGAAATGTTTGCAGTCCCTCATTGCAATCCCCCAAGGGACTTTCTAGAAATATTTAGACCTACTACGGTTAAAGTTATTTAGTTAGCCAGAGACACCCCCTGTGCAACATACCTGCCGCCTTCTGCAAACATCTCTCTAGGATTAGTGCCTTTACACAGTTCTTCAAACACCCTCGTTCGGCTGTAGGAATAAAACTTGGGTTCTGCTGTAGAAAGAAATCTTCTGTGCTGCCAGGAGTGCGAGAAGCTACTGCAAGTGCTAGGCAGTTCTTTGCTTTTATAAGGGGACTTTTCTGCTGTAAATTACAGGAACAAGCCCCCTCCATTTACAGGAAAAGGTACTTTTTCTTTGCACTGCATGTGATGTCCCTCCAGTCGATGACATCAGGGCAGGAGTGGCTTCACCCTGCGGTATCAGCCAGAGCAGTTCATATTTCACCCCAGTCCCATCTGTTTACTGCTCTGTGGCTTCCCGCACTGCACACCTCTGCACTGCTGTCAGCCATGGCCAGCAAGTCAGTCTTTGTCGTTGCTATAGATTTTGGCACGTCCTACAGCGGGTACTGTTTTTCCCTTGCTTCAAGTACGGACCAAATCCGCCAGGTGTACTGGGGAACAGAGCACGGGCTCAAGACCCCGAAGACACCCACGTGCATCTTGTTCGACCAGAAGCAGGAGTTCAGAAAGTTTGGCTACGATGCTGTGATGAAGTATAAGAGCCTGCCCTCCAAAGAAGCTGACAACTGGTACTTCTTCCAAAACTTCAAGATGTGTCTGTACAACAAGGTAGGTGGAATAGTTACTGCTAATGGGAGTCAGAGCTGTTAGTTTATTTGAGGGGTGGGGGTTAGAGGAGTTGGTGAAGTGGGCTGAGTAAATCTGGCTGATGAGGATGAATGAATGGAAATCAAAGGGCATTTTGATGAACTGAAGAAGAAACGATTTATTTTCTTAATTAGCCAAAGGCTTCACAGGCCCTTCCTTCACGATGCTATTCATTATCTAAAGACAATACAACCTGACTGCATACTTTGACGAAGCCAAATGCTTGGCCAAATGCTTGTTTATTGAAAAGCTGCCCTCAGTCCTCGAAAGGGCACAAGTGAAGCTTCCCGTGATTCAAAGGAGGTGGGCAACCTCGGGATCAACACGTTATGTACCTCCCTCTAGCTTGTCTCTCCTTCCCCCTAAAAAGGTATGCTGAAACCAATTTAAGGCTGGCTAGCTGTCCTTCAAGTGCGTGGTGGCTATCATTCTGTCATTTTTCTCTGAAGGCTCTGTGCTAGTTCAGAATTGCTCACAGGTTTTTCTGGGTTTGCTTGTTCGGCCAAACATTAGGCTACGTTAGGGCCTCCTTGTCCGTGCTCTGGGGTCCCACAGGGCCTCCCAAAGACGGAATAACCCAGAGCACAGGGCCAGCCCTGAATAGTCTCGTGTCTGTTCTTTGGCGTCCCCCAGCACTAAGCAATGAGCGCTGAACTGGGTGTAGGGGGAGGTGGTAAGTGGGAGGCCTCTGTGAAGACTTCCCTCCCTGGGAAAGCTGGGAATGATCTGGTCTGGCACGGTGTCACCTTGTCGTGTTAAAAGGACTGTAGTTTCAATATTTGTCTGTCAGAGTCCCAGGACTTTCACTGACTTACTACCAGAGTCCCACCAAAGGACTTTCACTGAAGCAGATTCACAAATAATCGAAATTAGTTATTTTATTGAGAGCGACAGTCGCAGATTTGAGATTGCCGTTGATAAATTCACTACCTACAATAGCGCTAATTACTTAAGGTTAATATTGCCAGCAAAAATGAAGATAGTACAACAACCTGGGGTAACATTCACCAGAGGGTGAGAGGCGCAGCGCTTACCCAGAAAGGCGACCCTGCCTGGGGTGGAGGAAGAGAACACAGCCCGTCGACTGGTCCGTCAGGTATCAAGTTTCTTCTCTCCCAATTTAACAGTCATTTTCTCCATCGTTTTATCCCCAAAATTACAAGGTTTCCCTCCCCTAGGTGACATGTAGTATGATTTGGGTGGAGAGACGAGTGCTATAGTCATATACGTTTAGCATGATCTTTCAAATCTTCATTAGCACATACAGGGGTGTCAACTTTAATATGCATTTCACAGGTAACGAGGCAAAGGTCAATTATCGGGCATGGTAGCCTCTCGAGGAAACAAACAGCTACACAAAATCTCTGTTATCTTGATTTTACTGTCTCTGCTGACAAAAAGCAGGGCTGTCCTGGCTCCCCAAGACTACCCCGTTATTTATGTATCCTGTGATAGCCAGACAAGCCTTCACTCCCCTGGGTTGCACAAGAGATAGCAAAGCCAGTCTTAATTGCCCTTTGAGCACAGAGACTTCACCTCATTATCCAAATTCCACACACCTGTGGAGTGGTGTCTTCTCCCTCACTTTCAGAGGGGGCTGGAGAGAGGTTTAAGTTCAACACCATTTCTCTGCACCCAAGAAGAAAACGTTTAAGGGAAATTTTATTACAGAATCACAGAATGGTTGAGGTTGGAAGGAACCTCTGGAGGTCATCTGCTCCAACCTCCCCGCTCAAGCAAGGCCGCACAGACCTGGTTGCCCAGGACTGTTGTCCAGTCAGCTTTTGAATATCTCCAAGGATGGAGATTCTACCACCTCTCTGGGCAACCATTAGAAGGGCTCAGAAACAAGAAAGGGGAGCACCAGCTCCCAGGCACATAAGTAGTTATTGGTGAATCTCCATAGAAAGTGTCTGTGGAGCACATGTAACAGCTTTCTTATATCACCCTCTCCTAACTGAGCCAGGAACAATGACAGGAAATGAGATCGTAAGTAAAAATGAGTATAGATTCCCTTTCTCTTAAGCGGCTGCACCTGCAGAATAGGATTCGCCTTGCCTTTCCTGGTTGCGTGTTATTTAAGCTAGGCAGCACCTGGACCTGCCTGTTTTTCTCCATTGGCTGTAAAGGACCCCATGTTGATGGAGCTGATTGTGCAGTTGATAGTCTTTGTAATTTAGGACCATTTTAGTGGCTACCAAAGCAAAACAAAAGGAAGCACACACATGAAGGCTGGCTCCTGAAACTTCTTTGGGTAGTGGCAACAATTCCCACTCTTTCTGGACAGAGTAGGCAATCAGGGACTGATGGAGGGAGTTTGGGTCTCCTGGGAGAAACTAAAAAAGTGTTGGAGCAGCTGCCTGCCTCAAGCTTCACATACGCTCACGGAGATACATAAGCCAAGAGGACACATTATAGAGAAACTGTGCCAGACCAGGGGTTTACGTGTCTACATGTTTGTCCAGCATATATTTTCTTAATGCCATACACAGAAGTATAGATGCAACTAGAAAGGTCTGAAGTCTCTGTCCATATGCCTGGGAAATGTATGGTGGTGTCACTTAGAAAGAACAATTCTCCCCAAGGGCTGTTCAGGAGGATCTACAGAGTATTTACAAGATTTGGCGCAGGAGGAACAGCTGACTTATCAACCACATTGAATCACTGATGTCGAGGGTAAGCGTCTTGGTAGCTGACTTGTGTCAATGAGGCTGCAGTTCGCCACAATACTGGATCCATTGCTGGGAATTTACTCAGGATTGGAGACAGGACCTTCTTCTATGCCGTGTGTTGTGCAGTGCTCAGAGTGAAAGGGACAAGTCTCTTGCTAAGACGGCCACGTGTGATGCTGAGACTTTTTTTGTAGAAAGTCACATCTGGCATGGAACTGAAAGCCAGCAATGGAAAGACACTCCCCGCCCTGACGGTCTTTTCCGAAAGCCTGCGCTACCTGAAGGAACATGCCCTAGAAACCATCCAAGAGGCCTCTTTCCAAACCGTCTGCGACCTGGAGGAGATCACCTGGGTGATTACTGTCCCAGCCATATGGAGCTCTGCTGCCAGGCAGTTCATGCGGCTGGCGGCAAAAGAGGTAAAAGCAGGGGTTATCCCACTGCCTCAAATTATCTTTGGAGAACCACCACCCCAGCATGGGGCTCCTGGGGTGAGAACAGCCTCCCTAGCAGGTGGCGTTTGTACAGCGGTGATCTCTCTACCTTTCCTTGAGCTGACACTTCTCTCCTGTGTTTTTAGGCAGGACTCATCTCTGACATGATTTCTGAGAAGCTGATTATTGCCCTGGAGCCGGAGGCTGCATCGCTCTGGTGCAAACAGCTTCCACAGGAAGGGTTTTTGGCAGACAACAGTGACAAGAAGAAGTTTGAAGACTCCCCTGGGATCCAGTATATTGTTGTTGACTGTGGAGGTAAAATTTTCCCTGTCTAACAGGTACCATCTTTGCTGGGAGCAGAGCGTGGCTGTTTCACAGTGGCTGACACAGTGGGACCCAAAGGACCCAGAGCTTGGACTCCACTCCCGTGCTTGTCATGCGATTTTTATTTTTATTTCTCACTTAATGAGATCCGAGGGCAGGCAGAAAAATGGGAGGAAAAGACAGATCAGTCTGTACCGTGTCTCAGCATCAGACACTGATATGCACCCACATGCTGTTGTGTGTCCTGAGCCCACAGCCTCCTCTGTAGAAGCAAGTGTAGTGCCCAATGAATTGACTAAAGAGATTAGCTAGCGGGCCCTGTAGAGTAAATCATTAAGAACATTTGATGGAGCACTTCTTAGTAATTTCTCTAGTTCCCCATGTAAGTTTTTTTGGTGTAACGTGAGTTTCCAGTCAAGAGCAGTCTGGTGATTGTGAACAAATAGTGAAAAGGCATCAAGAGGACCAGAAGTTTCTGAGAGTGTCACCACCACTGATCATCTTATCTCAGAGCTTCTCTATCAAAAGGCAGGAGAGGACAGTCCTTTTGTGATCAGAAAGAAGATTGGCTTGTTCAGGAAGCAACTCAGAGCATCCAGCTCTCATCAGCAATTACAGTAGGATCTTTGAGAGACTAGGCTTGTAAACAGAAGTGCATAAATTTAGGAAATTTAGAGGTGTGCAGGCAATAGCGGAGGAGCGAGGAAGAGAAAGAAAGCAGCAGAAAAGTGCACTTGTGAACCAGGAGTTCAGAAGATCAGATTATATTCAGTGGAAAGTAAGGACCTCATGTACTGTAAAGAAACCAGCTAACTTCATGTCTCTCTGTGTGTGTGTACACGTGTAGGTGGCACAATAGACATCACGGTACATGAGATCCAAGAAAACCATTACCTGAAGGAGCTACACAAGGCAGCTGGAGGTGGATGGGGAGGCAACAGAGTAGATGAAAACTTCACTGACTTCCTCAAGGAAATATTTGATGACGGTGTATGGGATGAATATGTAAAGACCTACCCTACTGAATTACAACATATGATGTACAACTTCAGTCTACAGAAATGCTCTGCTGGCAGGGAGGCGGTCTACATACATTGCTACTACAACTTGACCAGATTGGCAATGTGCAAGAAGGACATCTCCCACTTCTTCAAAAAAGCACAGGGAGCTGTGTGGTGCGATGGGATGATCATGATTACATATGAGAAAATTAAGAGCTTTTTTGACTACAGTATCAAAAATATCATTCATTCTTTGAAGGAAATTCTTAACAAGCCTGAGATGGCCAAGGTCCAGTACATTTTGCTTGTGGGAGGCTTTGCATCGAGCATCATCTTGAGAGATGCAATCAGGCAGGCCTTTAGCAAGTATCATATCCTTTGTCCAATGGAGGCCCAAGTGGCCATTGCAAAAGGGGCTGTTTTATTTGGAGTCAATCCACACATTATTGCCTCAAGAGTCAGCGCTCGGACATACGGTGTATCTGTAAATCGTAAATTTGATGCTGCTATCCATGACTCCTTAAAA
Organism: Chroicocephalus ridibundus; assembly: GCF_963924245.1. Taxonomy (NCBI): domain Eukaryota; kingdom Metazoa; phylum Chordata; class Aves; order Charadriiformes; family Laridae; genus Chroicocephalus; species Chroicocephalus ridibundus. Next base: position 166,284,061 of record NC_086284.1, read on the forward strand.
CAAAGGGTCTCAAAAGCTGGTGACTATATTTACTGCACAGATCTCTTCAAGAAATTGGTAGGAATTGAGGAGTCAGTGAATATAAATGAAGTTGCCCACCATATTTTACACCCAACAGAACCAGATCAGACAAGCGCACGGTTTTCTTTCTATTGTACAGAAAAGCAGGATGCTCAGTACGTAGATGAGGAAGGGATGGAACTGCTTGGCTCCTGTACAGTGCCAATGCCAGACACAAAGCTGGGGAAGGAACGTAAACTGAAGCTGGATATTAAATTTGGGCTCACTGAATTTGAAGTCACTTGTACTGATGTTACTTCCAAACAAAGTCGGGCAATTATAATAGATTTTTTAGCTGTGTAAATGCTCAGTACATCGAGCAGCAGGGGCAATAACTCAAGGGAGAGCATGGCTTTAGTGGGAGGCAATAACTACTACACTAGAGAAGGCAAATGGACCATAAAGTCCATCCATCATCCAGCTTTTTGCTTGCACAGGTAAACGGTTTGCTAGTCTGATTCGCTGGTTCCTTCTATTCCTCAACAACCACCCTTTCAGTCCACTACCTCTCTTTCTGTTCTATCTGACAGCAAGTTTATCTGCTGCTTTATCTCTTGCCCTTCTGGCTTAGCTCCTTGCATCTCTGAACACAGTAGTTCATACCACCAATATAATCATCTGTACTCTATCTGTGTTTGATAGAGAGCTTCCGTACTGGTGTCTAACTTCTACATATACCAGCCCATAACTATTTCTTTTAGCCTGACGTCTTCTTTCAGCTACATCCTCTCTTCCTCCGATATCAGGTCCCTTTATCTGGAGTCCAGGTTTAACTCTGCCAGGGGTGACATTCAATGGATTTGAGTTTTCTTCAGAACATCACTCATATAGATTGCGTGTAATTAAAGAGCTCGTGTTCCAGTCAAGATACTCTGTGAAGCAGTAACTTAATGTAGTCTGGGGGCTTGTATGCAAAACCTGCGGGAGTGTTATTTGCATTAAACCATTGGGTGGTGCGATCTCATTAACTGGGCTAATACAAATGCCAGATTGTAACATGACAGATATGAATAGTGCTTACACCCCTACCTGAGCACCTCTGTCCATCTGTGGATACGCCCTACATCTCTGAATTGGGCTTGATATTTTCCATGTCTATAAAAGCTCATTTCTTTGCCTCCTGTGCACAAGTTCAGCACAGTGTGGCCTGCGCAAGCCCAAATTTGTCCAAGAAAAGGATGCGATCCTGCAGTGTGCTGGGTCTGCCTGGGGTGGAGTTGTTAACTTTCTTCGTGGCCACCCTTACGCTGCTGTGTGATGTATGGCCAAAACGGTCTTGAGAGCACACCAGTGTTTTAGTAATAGCTGAACAGGGCTCGCACAGCAGCACGGCCTTCTCTGTTTCTCACTCTGCTCCTGCAGCGAGGAGGCTGGCGGGGGGAGCAAGGGGCTGGGAGAGGACACAGCCAGCACAGCTGACCCTAACTGACCAAGGCGGGTCATACCCTGTAACCTCATGCTCAGCAATAAAAATGGGGAGGGACTTTCTCCAAAGTAGCTATTGCCTGGGGAGAGTGGCTGGGCTTCGGTCTGGTGGTGGGATGTGGTGACTGCCTTTGCATCACTTACTGGGTTTTTTTGGTAGAGTAATTTTTTTCCCCTTCGCTAAGGCTGTAGAGTTTCCCTGCTGAACACCAGCCTGTCCCGATGCAAATACCTGGTTAGCTGGATACACAGCATGAAAACTCAGCGCTGGCATCTTTATTTGGTGTAATGACTGCGTTAGAATCACTGCTAAGCCATGTACTTAATGCTGCCAATCATTAAAGAAGCATTTAGAGGATTAATCTGTATAGATACTATGACCTATGGTGTATAAAAGCTGAACTATTTTGAATACCTCACCTTTGGTTTTGCATTCAAAATCTTACCTGTGCAATAAAAGTATTCACAACAGAAAAACCTGTGTCCATTTCTATCATGTCAGACAGTACTTCTCTCTGAACTATGTACGGGCCATTCTAGGTGGCTAGGTTCCAACAGGCTGAATGTTCCTGCTTTTTTCTTACCTTGCGGACTTTGCACTTTCACCAGTGCAAAGTGCAGCATAGCTTCACCCAAGCCCACCACCGTTCTCTGAACAGGAGAGAGAAGTGCGGTCTGGTGGCTGCTGGGAAAGCCACATGTGTCTGCCCCAGGTCTTTCCCAACCGTATGCTATGTGGGCTTTGGCATTCAGACATTGACACCAACAGTTGTGACTGCAGCTCCTAATTTTGCTTATTTTGATGAGCTGGTAATGTTGATAACCTGAGATACTGAGCATGGAGCAGATGCAGGTGTTTGTCATCCTTGTAAAAGCAGCACTGAGTGTCAGCGTCTCAAGCCAAACATCTGAGAAACCTGCTATGGGGGGCTCTAACCTCAGTCTGACAGTACGGGGGTGTTGGGAAAATAAGAGTTATAGAATCATAGAATGTGTTGGGTTGGAAGGGACCTTTAAAGGTCACCTAGTCCAACCCCCCTGCAGTGAGCAGGGACATCTTCAACTAGATCAGGTTGCTCAGAGCCTCATCAGGCCTGGCCTTGAATGTCTCCAGGGATGGGGCCTCCACCACCACTGAGCTGAGTGGCTCAGCTATTTTACAGCTATATTATATATTATAGCTATATCATAGCTGCTGAGCCCTTTCCAGCCATCCTCTACAACAGCTGTGTCTGCTGAGCTGGGGATTAACCCCTGTTGTGTAATAAATAGGGTGGTTTATTTATATCAAACATGAAACTTAAATAACAGATCACAAACTTTGAAGAAGAAAACATGGGCAGCTTTGCAGTACTTGTGACAGGGGCATCAAGGAGCTCCGCAGGGAGTCACCGCTGCTAGGTCCTAAGTAGCTGGGCACGTAGAAGATGCTGTCCATTCCTGTTGCCGGAGCCTGACAGCTGCCTTCTGCCTAAAGCACGTGATTTATGGGAAATGGAAAGGAAACAAATCTCACTTCGCAGAACCGCTGCCGTTTCCCTGCCCCACTGTGATGTCAGAGACTGGAACATAAAAATAATTGTCTCAAAGCTTGCTTAATTTTCTGCAAGCCGTCAGGAGGTTTGCAAGGTTTCCTGTTGGGTTTGCCGCCTACGGGCCGAAGGGAAGCTGGTGCAGACTTTTGGCAGACCAACAGGATGTCTGGAAGTTTGCGCGCTGCTGCCTGCGTGGTGCACATGCCAACCAAGGGTACCCCGGATTCATCGTGGCATGATGACTTTGCTAAATCAAAGCAACAGGGGCAGGAAAATCTCACCCAGCAACTGCGTCAAACGATGATTGGCCGAGCCAAGACCACCTGTGTGCTGACTGATCGAACTACAAGCCGACAGGGACTATAAACTAGTGCCATGCCAGACTACAATGGGGACCCTCAACACCGTCGCTTGAGAACTACGGGACGCCTTTGAACTTCAAGGACCGTCGAGACGCCAGCGGGCCTGTGGTGGTGACTATACTCTTGCTGTGCTCCATAATACTGCGTCTCTCTTTTCTGCCTTTTCTTTACTTCCTTCTTTACTCCATCGCTCGTCACAGTCACTATTGCTGGGGAATAACAATAAATCTGCAGTGACCAGCATCTGACCTTCTTTGTGTCTGAATCTCGCGCTCGGAATCAGCCCGAACCACTCCCGGACCAAACGTAGTCGGACTGGGACGTAACAAGGGAGAGGCATGTCCTCTGCTTCCCCGGCTGGGGACAGAGCCAGGAAAAGCTTGGCCGCCGTGTGCAGCCCGAAATATCGTGGCTGTGCTCCCTGCTTGGGATTTCCCAGCGCTTTCTGCCCCCCAGCTTGGCCCTGCCTGCCAAGGAGCGTCCCGTCCCCGGCCGAGGCTGTCTGCAGGGCTGCCCAGCACCCCCATTAGAAAATATTCCTCCCCATTCAGCAGAAATTACACTTAAGAGCACTCACTTCCTTCGTGATATTAAAGAAAACAAACCATGCAAGAGGAAAAAGAAATAAGCCAAGCACGCATCCTCTTCCCCTGGGGTGTGCGGGGGAGTGTTTTTTCACAGCAATACCATTTTTCACAGCAATACCATTTTGAGGACAAAAAAAATAGGCTTCTGGAGATTTTTTGTTTAAAACTCTGGAGACCCCAGAAGTACAGTAACAGATGCATATAACCCTATTAGAGATGTCAGAACTTTATGAGGTATCACTGCGCTCACCTGGCAGGGAGGACTCGGCAAATGGTGCAAGGGGGAAATGGAATATAATTTTCCAAAACAGTAGAAGTAACACCAGAAGGTGAAAGGAAGGAATAGAGAAGTGTGTCACAGAGAGCCGGGTGACATGCTTGAGAGCATCATTGTTTCATCCGTGCAGCAGGAGGCCAGGGACTGCCTTGGGCCACTCACAGCCGGCTCAGCAACAGACAAAACTGACCCATTGCACCCCAAAACTGGACAAAGCAGGTGAGTTTATGGTGCTTCTGTGGAAACACATTTAAGAAAGGGCAGTGAATGCTGAAAAAGGAGAGACAAGGCCAGGGCAGGTGTAGCACCCAAAAGGGCAGTGACCGGTGGAGGAGCAAATGCCAGAGCAGTTGAGTAGGGCACAAGGAGCAGCAAGAGCAAAGGGACCCCCACGCACCAGCCCCCAGCTCCTGCACCATCCATGGTCTCACCAAAGGGCAGGGGTATAACCTGCGTCACAGGGGTGAGGGACCAGGATGGAGGGAAGAGAGGTGTCTAAGTGTTGGTTGGTTAGTTATTTGGCAATAAATTCATTTGATTGAAATTTCCCAACTCAAAATGGGTATTTTTTGGATCATGACAGGATGTCTGACAATATATCAAGTGAATGAGCACCTTCGTACTGCAGTGTCACAGATGAGGTTGGGGAGAGCAGAGGAGAAGTCCCCTAGGGAAGCTGAGGTTTGATTGTGAACTGCTGCAAACGGACACCAAAGGGGAGGGAAACGAAGGGCGAACAAGGGAGATGAAGAAGAAAAGACTAAGAATACTAAGAGGTAAGACTCATCCTTGAGCAATGTGCATTGCTACCACAACTCAGGCCAGAGACCTTGGCTCACCTCCAGGCTCCAGCTTCTCCCACAAACGTCCACGGCAAGTCAGGGTGCACCAGGATCTGCAAGGAGAACATGACACCTACAGAGAGGAGGAAAAGTTGCAAGCAAGTAATTGTCCGCATTCACATCCTGAAGAAAAATTAACTCTACCTCCAAGCTCCAAACCTGCCTAAGAACCTTTCCCTTTGGCTAAAGTTAGTGTCGCTTTTTCTTCAGGAGCTCCCAGGCCACCCATGACATGCACCTGATGCGCATTCTGCTCTCAGTCAAAAACTTGGTGCTTTCCCCACTGAGATCCAGTTTTGGCTCCCAAGGCCTGGGAACCACCAGGTCCTGCGGTGCCGTCCTCGCTCCTTCTTCTGTGTCCCTGTGCTGGTGGCTGGGCCCGGCTGACCAGTGCTCCCCTCCTTTGAGTTTGCCTTCAAAGAGGCAGCAGTCCCAGCAGCGTAGCGTGCTTGTGTTCCCCCCCTGAAGCTCTCCTGAAATCTGGGACATTTTTCTGAAGACTTTGGGATGAGAAAACAGAAGGCTGCGCAGACCTTGGTATCAGACCTCTCCTTGTTTGCTGTGGTGGAAAGGGAGAGGGAGGGAAGGAGGGATTTCGTTTCAGTGAAGTCACTTGAGGCATCCCTCAGCAGCGGTGGGACCTAACACCACCAAGCCCGATCAGTCTCTGTGAGGTTGCGAACACCCCTTTCCTTCTGCCCCGGGGTATCTGTCTGGTTTTGCTCGCCGTGCCGCACATTTCTGCCTCGCGCCTGTTCCTTCCCTCCTCTAAACCATCTCAAACGATAAGAGGTTTTGTCTGCGCTCGGCGTCCAGCAGCTGCAGCGGTTCCTCAAGCCCCTTAGCCCTTATTTCGTGTGCGTGCTTTGGACTTAACCAGAACATTCCTGGCAGAGGTTAAGCCCAGGCGCCGTGCGGATAATCCAAGATTTTTTTTTTGCCTCCGGTTCCAAGTGACGGTGACGATAACGGGCCCCTACACGCTGTCTGCAGCTCCACACCGGCCCTTCTCCTGCCCCTTATCTCTTTCTCCCTTCCAGGCAGGTAGGGCTTATGGATAGGGCAGAGATTCCGGCTGCAAGCCAGGAGGATTAGGGTAGCAAATTGCCTGTGCTTCCAGCCTGGGTGTCCTGCACCCATTTATCTCCTGTGCTAAAATGACATGGCACGCTCCCGAGGCAGGGAGCAGCGTTGGATGAGCCCCTGCTAAACCAGAGGGCTGCGGGGAAAGCGGTGAACGTGGCATGAAAGCAGGACTGGAGAGAGTTTCTGGAGCTGGAAAACGGGATCTTTGGACTGAAGGAGCAAGAAGTGCTGGGAAGAGGGGATGGCCGGGCACCACGGTGCCCACAGCAGCACTCTCGGAAACAAACCAGGAAAATTAGTGTTCAGGCAAGGATCGCTCTTGGGAAAGAGAAGCAAAGCACTGGCCTTGGCAGGGGTGGTGGGGGGGGAGAGCCGATCTTTTTCTTCCCCACTGAAAACCCCTTTATTCTTTTTTCTCCTCAGACAGCGAGATCTTTGCTCTGGCACCTGACGCCACAGTGAGAGTCCTAGTCCTCCCTCCTCACATGGTTGGTTTCTTTCCTGATTAAAAGTGATTAGGCAGCCCTAAAGCCTGAAGAAATGTGACCGAGGGGTAACAGAGACAAAGAGTCTGTTCAAGATCTCCTAAATCCCCAGGGCAGTATTTAGAGAGCCCCGAGGAGAGAACCGGAGCAGAATCACCTCACCAGGACCTCCCTGACCTTCTCCTTCCCACTGTGTCCTTTGTTGCAGCCATCTCCTCCACCATGTCATTCTCTGAAGCAGAGGTGCAAAGTGCCCGTGGCGCCTGGGAGAAGATATATGTGGATGCTGAGGACAACGGGACGACTGTGCTGGTCAGGTAAGGAAAGAGCCCATCCTGCTGCTACCCCAGAGAGTTGAAGGAGGAACAGCAAGAAGCATGGAGTTACCACCTAGGAGCATGTCTTGATGTGTTTCATGCAGCCCTTGCTGGGAACATTTTGGTTTGCTGTGGTTTATCCCACCTCAGGGAGGAAGGAGAGATCCACACAAATAAAAGTAAAAGGAAAGACGGAACGGGGTGGGAAAAAAAGAAGAGACAAGAACAATTTCTTCACCCATTTAAGGTAAAGGAAAGGAAGTGGTAGGAAAGAGAATGGGAACAAAGCATGGGCCCTATTTCCCTCTCACCCTTTTCCTGTAAATAGCTTTAATGAGTTTTTTTTAACTTGCGCGTCCTCAATATTTCTCTTCTGATTCTCCTTCAGCCTTCCCAGTCCAGAGCCCATCAGTTTCATTGTATTGTACCCTTCCTGCGGGCTTTCCTCTCTTAGTTTTCACTCTGTTTTCCTCTCCTCTTCCATAAGACAGAAGTTTCTTCTGTTCACCTTTCACTTATCCCTCTCTCGGCTGTGACTCACATCACCTCCATATGCACTGATCAGTCCAAATACTAGTTGTGGTTATCATACCTTTACCACTCCCTCCGGCTTTCTTGTATATCACACCGTGTGTCTGTATCAGCCTCAAAGTGTGTTACGTACTGCTCTTTCCTTCTGCAGTCTACGCAATCTGAGGACAGTTAGGGTCAGAAACACAGCTATAAAAAATGCTAGTAGCATCCAGTGGCTTGGCTCCCCAGGGTAATTTACTCTAGAAGACTTTGCCTTAGTGTTCTACAGCCCCACCCGTGCCTTTAGACAAATTCTGGGCTCCCAAGTACAAAAGAGACGTGGGCATACTGGGAAGAGTACAACAAAGAGCCATGAAGATGATGAAGGGACTGGAGCATCTCTCCTATGAGGACAGTCTGAGAGAGCTGGGACTGTTCAGCCTGGAGAAGAGAAGGCTCAGGATGATCTTATCAATGTGTATAAAAAGATGAAGGGAGGGTACAAAGAAGACAGGGTCAGGCTCTTCTCAGTGGTGCCCAGTGAGAGGACCAGAGGCAATGGGCACAAACTGAAAGACAGTTTTTCACTGTGAGGGCGACTGAGCACTGGCACGGGTTTCCCAGAGGGGTTGTAGAGTCTCCGTCCATAGAGATATTCAAAAGCTGTCTGGACATGGTTCTGGGCAACCAGCTTGACCGGGGGGGTTGACCAGATGACCTCCAAAGGTCCCTTCAAGCCCAACCATTCTGTGACTCTGTGAAATGCAGTCTGGATTTTGCTATTGCTATTTCAGGTGGACAACTGGTTTACCCAATGGAGTAAACTGCTTTTTTAAGAGATTAACCAAGATGACTGTAATTGATGTATTATGAAAGGCAATTCCTTTACAAGTGGCATCGAGTTGTATTACTTCTGAATAAACAAAAAAACAATCCACCACAGGCAGCAAGAAAGCTTTGGGATGGACTCTAGGAAGGTGTTAATTAACAAAACCAAAAGTAGGGTTTCTCCATGAAAACACCCACCGAGAGCACAGTGGACATATCTGCTGTCCAGAACATCTTTGGGAATACTCACCCCATGCGAACGCGCTCCCACTTCTCTGTGGATTTTAGCTCCCCCTAACACCAAGCCCACACTGAGGAATGGTTTACTTTAGAAGCAGCAGAATAAATTCAGGATAGGTAGGTTTTAAGGCTGAGCGAGCAAAGAGGAGTGCCCTGGGGAGAGGCAAGGGAGGGGAGAGGCTGCCGTGGGCACAGGGGCTGTGCACAGATGGGAAGGGCAAAGGAGAACCAAGAAATGCAGGGGAAAGAGGAGTCTGTTCTATTAAAGAGAAGGAAAAAGGGCAATAAATGCATGAGACAAGGCCTGGAATGTGAAGCCATATCTGCATTGATGCCTTTGTCCACAAATTAGGACACCTCTCATTTCTCAACAGGATGTTTACTGAGCACCCAGACACCAAGTCCTACTTTGCACACTTCAAAGGCATGGACTCTGCTGAAGAGATGAAACAGTCGGATCAGGTCAGGGGCCACGGCAAGAAGGTTTTCACCGCCATCAACGACATGGTGCAACACCTGGACAACTCTGAGGCTTTTCTTGGCATAGTGAACCCGCTTGGCAAGAAACATGCCACCCAGCTGAAGATTGACCCCAAAAATTTTAGGGTGAGCCAGCAGCCCTCTTCTCAGCGTCTGGAATTTTGATGGGAGGATGTCTTCCCCTTTGAGGAAAACAGGCTTTGTATATATAAATATAAACACACATATGCTCTGGAGAGCGGAGATGGTGGAAGGTGAGACAGTTGATGGTGGAAGACAGCAGGAATGAGAGATCTGGCAGCTGTTGGGAAGAAGGCTATGCGGCAATGCGATGCAGGCGGGTCTGCTCAGGTGGGAGCTGCAGAGCTGCCCATGAGTTGTCATTCCCATGCTTGTCATTTAGTAACAAGATACAGAAAAGCAGCTTAACACTGGACTTCAGTCCTTGATGCCTATTTTTGTCTAGTAACAGGAACTGAGCTTTTCTAGGACAACTAAACCAGCTGTTATTGAGCTGTTGCTCATCATCAACAGCATTGCCATCACTAAACAAACACGGATAATAAATACGGGATCAAATGACTTGCCCAAGCCCACCTAAGGTCACTAGCAGACTTAATTTACAACTATTTTATGTGCCTTACACAGCACAAAATGCAAAGAGGCACCTTCTAGGAAAGGTCACTCAGGCACCAGGAAGGTGGTTTCCAAAGCAGTGGGCCCAGTTTTCAATAAGTGGGAGAATAAGCGAGGATTTCTGCCTGGAGAGATCCTAAAAAGACTTTTTCAGGGTAAAGATGCACACAAAATAATAAATGCTTCACAGAAAAGGAGCTGACAATTCAAAGTATACCACCTACCTAGCAATTATAAAGACACAGAACCCTCATTGCTACAGAGTGCTAGACAGCTAATAAGCAGGAAGAACTAGGAAGAAACTTAGTCCCCAAGCCATGTATTCCATAGGTGTCCAACACGAGCTTCCTCAAGGCCTCTAAGCATTTGGGACAGCCCACTGCCAGGAGAAGGACTGCAGTAAATGGACCAAGTGAACTGTTTCTGTACAGCTGTCCTTAAGTGACGGGTGCAGTCAACATTAACTAGATACAAGATAGTTAAAAAAACCAGCCACGGTGACTGCATTTTTTTGGTGAATTCTATAATGCACCTAATTTTCCATGACCTATTATGGGCTGTGCATGCTATATCATAGAATCATAGAATCGTAGAATCATGGAATGGTTTGGGTTGGAAGGGACCTTAAAGATCATCTAGTTCCAACCCCCTGTGCCATGGGCAGGGACACCTCCCACTAGACCAGGTTGCTCAAAGCCCCATCCAGCCTGGCCTTGAATGGTCTATATGCTGCTGAATTGTTCTTTTACCCACTTTCTGCCCTCCAAGAACCCCAACTGAAATATACGTTTTATTCTTACACCTCTAATGTGGAGGAAAGTTCACACTGGTTGTTTCTTCCCTTCTCCTTGTTTAGATTATCTGTGACATTATCTTGCAACTGATGGAGGAGAAATTTGGTGGAGACTGCAAAGCTTCCTTTGAGAAGGTGACAAATGAAATCTGTACTCACCTGAACAATGTCTACAAAGAGGCGGGCTGGTGAGGATGTGCAACATCCAGGCTCTTCATACATCTCGCCAGCACTGATTTGCTGCTTTTGGGCCTCCAGCCACAGTTGGAAGAATGAAAAACTAAAAAAAAAAAGGCAAGAAAAAGGCTTATATAATGTAGATATCAATGTCAATAATTTCCTTAGCAAACTGAGTTTCTACGGTTAAATAAAACCTGCAAATACATCAAAGTCAACCAACAAATCCTGATGTGCTTTGCAGCTTCGGTGCTCCAGGTGGGTTCCTCTGGCCACCGGCCTTGAAGACTGCATTTTAAGATGATGACTTTGAGCTTGCTGTTCCTGAGAGAAAGACTTGTTCCTTCCAGCAGCACCAGCCCAGAGAGGTACCAGCAGCAATTTATCTCAGTTACCACCTCTCCATCCTCATGAACGACGACCAGGAGACCGTTTTTAAGCATCTGCAGGGACTTTGCAGCGGTCATTATTTAAGAGGTGTGGGTGTTATTTCATGTTTGAATAAAAACAATGGGGAAAGTGATTTATGGGAAAGACTAATGTCTGAGAAAGACACGGGGAAAGTCCCATCCTGCACGAGCCAGCGGAGTTCCTCAACCTGGGGAGAGGTTTCTTGGAGCAACTTTCAGCACAAGGGATGTCAGTGCTGAATGTGGTCACCACTGGGTCCCTCTGGGCAGGGATGAACTTCTCCAGCGCGTGGATTTCACGGTGTTACTCCCAGCAAATTTCTCTGGCCACATTCCCAGGAGAGGGCATCAGTAGGGAGCTCACTAGCTCCTGCGCTGCTCATCCAGCTGAGGCAGGCTGCTGCCCCAAGGAGCGGGTTTTCTACGGCGCTGCCCTCATCCTGTCCTGTCGCACGGCCTGAGCCTCCCTTCAGTGGTAACCGAGTCCCAAACTATTTAATTGCTTTTCCTTGTATTCCTTAGATGTGGTGAAATCATCAGCTAATAATTGCAAATAACTACGTGCCGTTTTGCTTCAGTGTAACACAATAAACACGGAGAAAGCAGATGCGTCCTCTCGTTTGTAGCACAGAAAAGGCACGCGTGACGCGCAGGAGCGGTAACTGGTTACAATGCACGCTTACTGGTGGTACTGGGGGCTTTACTAAAACCAGCTCAAGCTCCCACCCAGGCACCCATCACGCTTGCAGAAATCAGGCTCCTTGGGTGGTGGGAAGGGAAGCTTTTCACTTGACCATGAAACAACCATTGTGTAAACAGCTAAAAATGCCGAATTCTCCTTCATCCAAAGTACGGTTCCCTCACACATCCCATTTGTTTGGCTAAGGCTGCTGAAATCCCAAAGTCCAGAAGATGAACTCTTGCTGGAGAGGGAGCATGGGGCAAACTGCTTTATTTGATGCGGTATTTTATCCCACTTGGGAAGAAGGGGAAGCGTATTGCACAGCACCGCCAAGTATTGTAAGAAAAGAACAAGACTTGTCAAAAAATATTTATAGTCTCAAACCCCTCCGAGGCAGTACAAGTTATCACTCTGAAAAGCTTCAAATATTTTCCTCTTTTTATTTATGTGCTTTAATGCACGTTAAAAGCACTATTTGCCATGATGACAGTTAGGTGTAATGACATGCTCGTCATCGCCACAGACACCCGGGGCTGGCAGGCGCCTGACGACACTCCTCGATGGTTTAAGGCTCTTGTGTTCCCTGCGATGGAGAGAGAGAGGAGCAGCAAAAGCAAGGTCTGTGAAACAAATCAAACTCAGGCTTAAGTAAAGAGGGAAACTTTAAACAAGCCATTAACAAAGGGGGGGGACACACTAAACTTTAGATATTTGTATGATGCGAGTGGTTTAGGAGTACATGTCCTTTTTTTTTTTTTTCTTTTCAGTTTATCTGAGATTTCAAAGGACAGCAGGCAGCTTTCCCAACAGACCATAGATCAGGCGGCATCTTGAGATCGAGGATACCTGAGCTGGATTCCCAGTTTTCCAGCAGCCTCACTGCACAGTCCTGTCTGGCTTTCCTTGGACCTCATTGTGTTTCTGCAAAACAGCAACATTCACGTACTCGGGAGGCAAACCAAACGCGCTCTTTTACTCATTGAACTGGTAAATATGTGGTGCTCCACATACTGTATGCGTTCCTAGGGACAGCTTTGATCCCGTGAAGAGAAACCTAAGGGAAACATCATACCGAAAGGTAGCAGGAAAAGATTCCCCGTGGAGCATCACCAGTGAGTGGGACCAAAGCCCTCACACCAAGCTTCATGGTTTTCATCCAGCCTGTGGGACACCAGGAAGGTCTGGGTGAGGTGACAGGTCTGTGGCAGCGCACAAGTAGCGCAGCACAAGTGCCTGCCACACGTTACATCGGCCAAGTGCCATGGAGTCACCTTTGTGTCTGATCCAAACCAGAACCGCGCAAACACATGGAAAATACTGAGAAAGGGGATGAGGAGTGAGAGGGAGCTCATGGAAGAAGTTTATCCCCTCAGCTAACAAAATCCAGGTGCTTTGCTAGTCGTTGCTGGAGGAAAAAAAGCATCCCCACAAGCAAAACTTGACCTTGTAGAGACAAGCGAACACTTTCCCCATTCAAAATATTGCCTAAACACTGCGAAAACACAAATCTACTTAAATTCAGTTCATCAACTTCGTCAAGTGGACTCAGACCTTCCAATGGGGGCAGCTTTGGGAAAGAACAAGGAATAGAAGATAAGTAAAGGATCACTGGCAAGGAGATGAGAGAAATTTACCTTGAAAACCTTCAGTCGCTGGGGTGACACAGCAACTTACCCAGAGGGAGGTGCCTTTGCAAGGTGTCCCTGTACAAATACAGATCAATGTTGGGATAAAAATCCAAGAGCCCAGTGGTGTACGACAGCATCACCAAATCACTCTGAGACGAGGGAGTGGTTTACAGAAGAGGTTAACCTGGCCGTCGAGGCTTTTAAGCCTAATAATTTTCTTGCTGGAGAGTCTGAGCCAAGCGGGGCCTTCCTGCTCCTGCCTGGCACATGGGCAGCAGAGGCTCAGCGAGGTGAGCAAGGGAGGGGAGGTCGTCTCAGATATCCCGGGGATGCCCAGAGAGGGGACTAGAGACCTTGCAGTGGATTTGGGGAAGCTTCTAGGAAATCCCTCCCTTGCACCCACTCTTCCTGCTGGAAGGCTGTTTGCGTTATTGGTGATTTAAGTGAAGGGCTGCTTGGGCTCCTTTGCTGTAGAGCTGTGGGCAGAGGTACAGCTATCACCCTCAGAGGCGTTGCTTTACACTGAAAGAGTAGGATTTGCGTCTATTTGCTGTTCAAAACAGCTAGTGACGGTCAGACAGGAACACGCTGGGAGCATCAGGCAGAGCAGGCTGATCCCAACATGGCGATCAGCATGGGTCACCAGCAGAGCTTTGCAGGGGGTTACACACAGAATCAGAGAAAGGTTTGGGTTGGAAGGGACCTTTACCATAAAGAATTTACAAGCAGAGGTGAAATTTTAGGACCAGGAAGACACTATCTGTGAAACATTGGAGCTGACACCTGGATTATGGTCTCCCGCTCTATCAAGGCAGCAGTTGCCATCACCTGTTGGAAATCAGCAGTTCTCTGTTGCAAACCAGTTTGAGTTTCGGAAGACAGCAGCATTTTACTAAGTTACAGTAGTTTGGTGCAAAGTCCCAAACTCCATTATCGCCCTGTAGTGATGGATACGCAGAGGCTGGAGCAGACCTTTGATGCTGCTGGCGCCTGACGGCTGGTGCTGTGAGAGTTTGCAGCCTCTCCGAGCTGGCACCAGGAACAATTTCTAACCTTTGTGCTCCTCACTGAGCATCACCATCGATACTTCACTACTGCATTCGCCAGACCATTTCAGCCTGGGAAAGGGCTGTACAGCCACGGCAGTTCCCGCTGTCCCTCAGCCCCTTGCCCGTGGCCAGCCCTGCTTTGTTGCTAGCTAATCCCCACTCCCCGCCGGTGCATTTCCTCGGATGCTGCTTGCCTGTGGTGCACTGCACAGCATCGCCAGAGCCTCAGGAAGCGATTTGGGACTGCGGTTACCCCAGCAACAGGAGCTGAAAAGCCAGAGCAGAAGAGACAAGTCACGAGAGAATTTTCTAGTTGCCCGTTGACTGTCCATTACGTGCCTGCAGAAGGGAAAGCAGGGATAAAGAGAAGCGCCTCAGGTAGAAACAAAGATTTCTCCCTCTCTTCCCCTGTATTTCCAGCTGCTGGAAACCCCTGCCCGGCAGCCCGCTGCTTCCCAGTTTTGCAGGCTGCAGTGAAAGCTCGCTCTCCAGGTCTTATTGAAAAGAACTAAAGAATTGCATGAGCAGTAACGGTGCAAGAATTTATTAAGAAGCAAGTAGAAAAAAAGGCGATCAAAGCAAAAACCAAAGAGTAAGAACCATACAGGACTGAATGAAGATCACGTTAACACCTTTTAATAAGCCACTGCATCAGGAGAAGCTAACCTCGACTGTCTGCTGAACAAAGGGCAACTGTACTGAGCAAGGTGGGATGTGAAATGTGGGATGGAGAACAGCAAACCGGGTGGGTCATCAGGTGCTGCAGACCCTGACACAACACACTGCCATCACTTCTGGTGCGTGGCTCATTCTGTTTTTATAATTTTTTTTTTTTAATGTTGACAGGAACTGCAATCTGCTTAGATCCCGACAGTCATGGCGGAGACAGCACACACCTCTCACTGAGTCAGCTCCAGTTAACGGCAACAAGAAGCTTTTGGGGTGTTGAAGTTGCCGTACCTAAACCCATTTGTTTGGAGGTACCCACCCGTGCCTTCAGCTGGCTCACACTGGCCCCAGATGTCTCATCATTCTCCATTGGGCTAAACGGATAATCCCCGCCCCGAGGCTATTTAAGGCCTGCACCATCATCCCTCTGTGTCGGCTGAGGGGGTCGGTTCCCCTATTTTCTCCCACTGCCCCTGGAGCAGGATGGAAGGTGCCTCAAAAGCACGGACTGGTGCAAGACAGGTTGGACAGACAGAAGGGCTGGGGTTCGTGCTGTAGCAATGAGGACAGGTAGGGACAGCCACCTCTGCCGGCTTCACGGGCAAGTCTGGTGGTGAGTAACGCCATACGGCTGCACCAGGCCAAGCACCTCTTTGCTTGGAAATGTCACCGTTTTTCTGTAGGGTTCCTGCCGCTCCAGCAGGAAAAGCGACTCAAGTATGTTCAGGAGAGGACCTCTTTTTCTGGTAACGTGCCGGCCTCGAGCTGCTTACCGTCTTCATGTTCTTCTGTTTTGCACTCCTCTGACTAATCCAGAGGGAGAGCCTTCCGAGATACAGGAATAATGCTTACAGGCTCACTGCATTTCAAACACTTTAAGTAAATGAAATAACCAGCTATTTCCGCTCAATACTGCCCAATATTCTGTTCAATACAATACGGACACCTGCAGTCTGACAAAAATGGCTACGGAGCCACAAAATTTCAAAGAGGAGATGCTCAGCTACAGCATCCTTAGGTTCCCGCAGGAGCTCCAGTCCCGTCCCAGGCTGCAGTCAGCCTCCTTGCAGGAGAAGGAAGATATTTTCCTCAAACAGGAATGGCCTCGAGCACTCTCGGCGCTCAGGCCCTCTCAAGGACCTGCAGACCTGTGAGATCTCTTAGCAAAGGATCAGTCGCACTAGAGACATTACTGCACAGCAGCGCACACACCTCCCCCCATCCCGATTTCGAGGTGGGTCGAGCACCTCGCCTCTGGCTCTCTCAGTCTCCTAAGAATCCCATCACTTCTTCAGCCATTAAGGGAGAAAATCCGGGAAAACAGGATCCACACAGGCTCCGTGTGGGAAGTTTAAAGTACAGAGCGGATGGACGACACTCAAGTGTGATTGTGAAGGCAGCGCATCCGTGTCTGTAAGGACATATTTGACCCGGGTTAGCGGGCTGAGCGGCTTGGTCTGCTGAATGATCTCGCCCTTGTGTTTGTGATCTGGTTCCACACCAGAAGTCAGATTTAACAATTGCTGAACCATCTACTGAAGACTGGGAAATTAAAGACCACACGTAATGAACCCCAGACTATTTGATTAGCGTCAAAGCTCTTTCCCTTATGTGATGCAGCAGAGGTGGACAGAGATTAATGTCCCCTGGATCCCTTTCATAATCATTTGGACCATGCAAACTAATGCCAGTCAATACCACTCTTCAGGCGTCCAGCAGAAAATACACAGGTGATGAGCTTCACCGTCCTGGAAATAAAGGTAGCTTGGTTCTGATGGAAGATCCTTACTAACTCAGGCACAAGTGATGAAGCAGCCTCCCTTACTGACAGGTGTTCCAGAACTCTTGCATCAGAAGTGTGTTTCATCAGTCACCTTAATTCTCTTAGTTCTCTTCCTAACCGCGCTCCACTCCTCATTTCAGACACGAGACATGTAATCCAGATTATTTTATCAGGATACCAGAGGCAAAACTTACCTTCTCTCTGTTTAACATTGGTGTGGTACTTGGATACTATGAAGCTCACCACCCCATGAAAACCTATAAATAAGGAAAGGCTCAAATCCAATCAACCCCTTCATAATTCAACCTAAAAGCCATTTGTAAAATGACCAGCGTATTATCCAGAATATGCTAGTAAGCAGTCCGAGCAGTGTTTTGTCACAGTACACAAATTCCCACCCCACTCCTCTTTTACAGCACAAAATTTCTAGTTGTTGGCTGCAGGGGGAGACAGTATTTCTGGAGTATTTTTATTCCAGAAAAGAATTCCAAAGGAGTTGGCAATC
Source organism: Chroicocephalus ridibundus (assembly GCF_963924245.1). Classification (NCBI taxonomy): domain Eukaryota; kingdom Metazoa; phylum Chordata; class Aves; order Charadriiformes; family Laridae; genus Chroicocephalus; species Chroicocephalus ridibundus. The sequence goes on from NC_086284.1 coordinate 166,301,430, forward strand.
CACTCATTGGCAATTCTGCTATGCAAGATGCATCTGGAAATGACCGTTCACCTTTTTCACTAGAATCCCATTTTCACTAGAATCCCATTACCAAAGGTGCGACAATCGTCATAAGCAAGCACTTATACAGCGTGCTCAGACCAGAAGGACAAACACTGGTAACTTACAGTTATCAGACAGCTGGGCCATGCAGGAAATCATAAAGCATTCCCAGGAAGGAAACTCACGTTCAGATTTCAAATGGGTAAAAAAAAAAAAAAAAAAAAGTTAAGCAGTTAGCCATCATTATTACTGTATTTTTTTAGGAGCTTAAAACAACATGAATTCCAAGTGGAGGGTACATGTCACGTTGGATACAACTCCTTCCTGAGGTGTGAAGGTCCTGTTCTAGCTTTCTCTGCCAGCCAGTATCTACTGTGTCAGAATTATCCCCCGTGCGTTCTGACCATGCTGAAGAGGCTACAAAAGAGTCGGTGAGGAAAAATGGGCACGGTGCATTTCTAGTGATATTACACACCCATGATTAGCAGCCCTGCAGAGGCACTTGGACTAGGGAGATACAGAGGGGAGTCTGCAGAACCTGCTGAAAACGCCAATAACTCATTATAAACACTGCTCTTAAGCATTACTTAAGTAACTCAGTGGTGCTATCTCAAGAAGAATTTACCATCTCTAAATTCTCCTGTGTGGGAGTTGGGCATACCTGAATAATTTCCCCAAAGCACTTTCAACAGGACAGAATCGACAGCACCCCCTTTATGTAAAGGCGGATTGCACCCAAAGGAAATACTGCTTTTTGAAATGGAAGGCATTGAGGAGCTAGTGGCTGTGCCATGATCATTACGATTCCACATGTTTTTGCCTCTGAAGATCTTAGGATGGTCAGGACTATAATCAGAATAGCTGCTTCTCCTAGAGCCCATCTGCATGTTAAAAACTCTAATAACCAAATGCTAGTTTCTGAACGACTGAACTGCTAAGTAACCACCTTAAGAGACCAGTATATCCTCGTTAAGTTATTGGACAATGTGGTTTCCTTTTTTATTTTTTTTTATTTTTTTTTTTGTTCTCAATTTTTGTTTGTTGTTGCTGGTTTTTTTGTTTAATACAATTAAGGATGTGCCGTTTACACCCCACAAGAAAAAGCAGAAAGAGTCCTTATGGAAAAAACAAATATATTGAACACATACCAATCAAATGGTACAGATATGGGACTGGCTTTGATTTCAAAATTTAAGTAGAAATAAAAAAAGATGTAATGCAACAGCTGTTCAATTTCCAAGTCTAAATAGGCACTGTAAAAAGACATTTCCTCTTTCTCCAGCACACATTCCTGTCTAAATGCTCCCACTGTAATCAAGTCCTAGGTTCCCAAACAAAAAGGTCACTGGGAACATAACCTTAAAGTTAACATCCATCCACCCACCCTCTTACAAAAAAAAAAAAAAAAAAAAAAAAGGCAAACAAAAAAACCCCCGAAATACAACCTTTCAATGCTGCTGTTTTGACTGGAGCAGAATTGGAGAATTTATAAAGGTTCAAAAGCACCCAAGGCAAGTAGTACAATAGAATTTGTTCACTAACTTGTATTGGAAAGGAGATTAAAAACATTGAGATCTGTATCTTGTTACATAAAACTGTTGTCCTGAATAAAGAGAAATCTTTCAGAAAAGTTTTACAACTTGGTGGAAGTCCAGGACCCAGCTTTAGGCATCATTAATTGATGGGGTTTAATTCTGACTTGGTTATAACCACTTTAATATACTGTACATCTACCCTAGTTGGATCAGTGTCTGGAACTGCTCACTGGTGTCCCTTTGAACAACTGTAAACTAAACCATAGTATGCAACTCCATAGGAAGCTAGAGATCAGGTGAATATACAGCCAGTTATATCTCCCCTGCTTCACGCTCTTCCGAGCTCCTCGGGTCTTCCGATCGGCCATTAGCACTTTCATAAGAGCGTTTCTTGTCTTTGAAATCTCGCGGTGACCTCTCTCTCGAGCTTCTATCTTTATCGCGTGATGTTCTATCACGATCTCTTGAACGTTCTTTGTCTCTGGAAGATCTTTCTTTTGAGGATCTGAAAAGTGCAGTGAATTTGAGAATTCAAATTAATCACCAATCTATATCTATCAAACAGCATTCTAATTTTATATTTTTCTTCTTTTTCCAACACAACTTTAGATTTATATAAATAGAAGCGTATGAGAAGACATCAGAAATCATTCTACTCTTCTCCTTTCCTTATTTCCAATTTCAAAAGACAAATATTGATACATGCAGAATGTAGTCTGTATTTATTCCAGAGCCCACATTAAGGTCAATGTGCTTCATGAAATCTCTTATTTTCAACCTCCGCCCTCAAGCCTGCATTAACAGAAGCTTAATTGAAATTTCCAATCTGTAGTCTCTAGTTTGGGAAGAATGTCCAGCCTCTCTCAGATATATAAATTAGAAACTTTAAAAATTATTTAAAAATGGGATTTTGATTAAAAGCAGGAGGAAATTAACTTGCATAATTCTGGAATGAGGCTACCACATGACAAATATAAAACAAATCTGGAATCTGTGCTACAATTAACTTTTGCTAGAAGAATTATCCCTTGTGTCATTTTACTATGTTGGTATGGTGTTATTTTAGATATTTTATTCTGATAATAGGCATTTTCAGAACTTTTACAATGGAGTGAGAAAAGAGCTGTTCTGTTAAACAGTCCATGTAGTTTTAAATTAGATGAGCTACCCATACTAGAAAAAAAACTGCATTAGACATCCTCTTTATATTCCCTCGGAGAGTGCCCTAAGTCTGTTGTTGGAAAACGTCACATTTTCATTTTAAGATGTATTGCAACCAAGGATTCTAATATATACTTTCACAGCAAAGTCTTAACAGCATGCTACAAAGCTAGCCACTAATTTCTTAGCCAAAAAAATCTAGTGTACTGGACAGCAAGACTACTCTCCACTTACAGAAAGTTAGTGTCAACACCTCAAAGCTTCAGAACTAAAGACTACATAACTCTCCCGCACTCGCTTCCTTTTATAAGCTTACAAAAAGTGACCTTTCATTCTAGTTCCTCATCTAGAAAGATTACTTTTCCTGCAATGTAGTACTTTGCAAGACTTTGTATTTGCAAACATGGAAATCCACAAGCACTACTCCTATTCCAGAAACTACACGTCAAATAAGAAGAGGAACTACATGCCAAATAAGAAGTTAATACTGGAATTAGTACAGCTGTTTCACAAGTATTTCGCGCTGCAAGTCCCCTGCAGAAGTAACAATGCTTCCAAACTGGGTGACTCAGGCTAACTCTAGTAATTAATCCTAGAATAGGCAGACAGATAGGACCTGATGCCATCCACAGCCTTGGCTTTTCATTCGATGCATTTTTGGAGGAATGTTAAGATGCATTTGTCCAGCCGTCCCATCTCTCTGCAGCTGAGTCTCTCGTCAGCTGACAAGAAGGAAGAGCAGCTTTAATTAATCACAGCATAGTGATGTCAAAGTTTACACGATTGCTTTAGCAAGCAATAATACTACCAGAAGACTTAGAACCAAAATACCACTCCTGCCTTTCTCAAGGGCAAGGTATAGCCTTTAGATTCAGAACATCTACTAGACTTGCATTTTCTAGAATGCTCGGAAATCATTACTTCCGAAGCGATCAAGTGGATTCTTCAGCAGAAAACGCCCCCTTCACCAGATACGTGGGCAGCATCCACACAGTCATGTTCACCGACTATGAACTGTTTTATAATACATGATACTGGTTGGTTCCAAGACAGTATCTGTGGATGCCTGCATTGGGTCTGAGGACAAAAAAAAAAAAAAAAAAACACAAACAAAAAAAACATAAGTAGTCTTGGACATAAATCCTAGGGCAGCCTTGGCAGCCTGGGAAAATCCTAGAGCAGCCAGTCAGATCTAGGAAAGCAGGGAAAGACGTAGTTACAGTTTTAAACCTTCCGAGGGGTAAGATGTTTGACTAAATGGCCCTGTGCTCCCCCCAGCCCCGGCTTTCTCCTCAGAATAAAAAAAAAAAAAAAAAAAGGCAAAAGAACAGGAAAAAAAAAAAAAAGAAAATTAAGTCTGTACTTCTCTACCACAGCAGAGAATTAGAGAATTAGCATAGGGCTAGAATATTCTGTTGTAAACCAGGATCTGAAGGATATTAAAAAAAAAAAAATCATCTAAGTGCTAAGAGTAGGATCTATCTCACACAGCTTTAAATGTCTGCAGTGTAAACATCTAAGCTCATCAGCCAGATTTCCTTAACAGCCAGCAGAAGGAATAGACACTTTAAGGTATGATTTGTCTTATCTTAAAATAGAAACAAAAGTACGTCAGATAAGTCTGTAACGAGACTCATGAGATTTACATCTGACCGAGACATCTAACGCCAGGTGAAATGAAGCCTCATCCTATGACTTCAGGTACTCTATTTGCCCATAGAATGTCTGTATGGAAGTACGTTAGCCCTTGTCACATGAATTCTTCCAAGTGGGCTCAAGGACACTGACACAGACATCTCTCAATTTACCCACATTTAGGTTTGCTGTCATGATTGATCTTATCATTGAGTATACATCTCAACATCTAACTGCAAATACTCACTTTCTCATTGCAAATCAAGAAGCACAAATTACGTATTTTGTTTCTAATGAAATAAATCATTTTAGTTATTTGGAACTTATAGTCAAAAGCAAGGAAAAGTAGGACTTTATATTTAGACCTGCTCTTGATAAGACACTAATCCAAGCCTGGGTAGACCTAAGGTTCCTATTATCTTCAGTACGTTGCTGTTACTACCAGGTGGGTAACAGATTACTACTATTGCCAGATACTCTATATATGTTCAGTTGTGCCCACAGCGTGTGGAAGTACACTCTTTATATTACTGAATTTGAAAGGAGATCCCAATAATTAAGAGATTTACATCTATCCACCTGTTCATAGGGTGAACAATGATACAGACTGACAAATGCATTTTCTTTAAATTTCTGTATTCGTAGAATTTCCTCAAATATAGCACACAATAAACATCTCTACTTTCAGAATTAAGAAGTATCTGAGAGGTGGCGGCTTTTCATCTTATGTGAAAAGCTCCTCAGAAAATACTTTCTGGAGAAGGGCGGACAGGAAAACCAGAAGGAACTGCATGGTTTCCTGCAAACAGTAATACCCTGCACAAATTTGCCTCTGATAATGTTTTTATGCAGAACAAAATGGGAACACAACTTCCAGAAGTACATCAAGAGTTTCTCCAGTAAGAAGCCTAATTGTTTAATATGCTTGCATGTTGAAGCCATAATGGATGTAATCAAAACTAAAAAACAAACCCAGACACATAAATAGCTTTTACAGCAGGATTCAGCAGCCTACACTAACTGTGCTTTATGGTAATTTAACCATGCCCACCCCCCCCAAAAAAAAAAAATCACACTAAAGGCTTTAGGTTAACATAAAGCGATGCAACTCTTCCCACATAGCAACCACAACTCCACACTTCTCTTAAGGCCCTAGAATTAATGGCACCGTGTGCTGTCCTTATTGCAGCTTTCAGCTGTCTTTCCGCTGCTTCTGGTGTCACACTGTTTTTCTGCAAGTGTTTGGCCAAAAGGCTACCAACTCCTTCCTGAAGTAGTTAACTTGCTGGAGTGTGTCTTATTATCCAGAGTATTTCTGGTCAGAATTCCTTGGCCAACTGAATGTTTTGAGCTTAAGGAAGACAGGCTTGAATAAAGGTACTTCAAATCAGCTTTTTAAGAAATTCCTCCCCAAAAAAATATTTTTTTTTCAATAAAATAGGATTTGGCAATGAGTACTTCCCTGGAATAGAAAAAGAGTTCTTAGGAGACAAGGAAATATAATACCTTTGAGCCTGCAAGTTCAGGTTTATTTTCTGGCATCAACAGTGGTACGGTATTCAACAGAACGACTTCTCCCACATCCATGTGAAAAGCAGCTCTAAGGGCTAGAAGGGCATCTCTAAAAAGCAGGTATCCAGTCTGGCTGCAAATTCAATAGCTATCCTGGTCCCAGCGAAGCAAGATCATAGCCCTAAAGATTCTTTATTCTCTTAAATATAACATACTTTATGAGCAAAAAATTTCGCTTGACCTTAGAGAAATGAGAGGTATGAGTTGCTAATGATGGCACAGCAATTTTTCCCCCCTCACGTTAACAGTAATGCAAAACTCTTATTTGTACCAAGGATTCTTCCAACACAGGTGTGTCTCATTCCTTCAGGACAGGAACTGACACCAGAAGTATTTCCAGTACTGACTATTGTAAAGTTGAAATCTTGTGCCCTGAATTACATTGTATTTTTTAACTCATTCACTCAAAACAGAGTTTGAAGGGCTTATCCTTTGACAGCAACTTGCAAAAGGACACTAATTTCACCTTTACATCACCTTGTGCTTTAATCAGTATAGTTTTCTTTGAAGGACTGAAATTGAGTCTTACAAGGCTGGGCTTCAAAGTTGAAAAATTAAAGGCAATTTAAGCATATGCTCTATACATTGGTTCATCCAAATAAAAAAAATAATGCATTGATTCCACGGGAAATGGCTATTTTAAGACTGAAAAACTACGGGTTTGAAGATTTGCTAATCTGCCATTGGGAATGCCTTGAAGAGGCAGGTTCTTTAGGATAACTGCGATGACAGGCTACAAACAAGATGGAAATTGCCAAGTGAAACATTGACTTCAGGACACTAAAGAACACCCTGAAGAATTTTAAATAGCAGACACTACTGATTATATCCACTGGAGTGCTGGCCATTTGAGTTTTATTCATCTGCAACAAAAAGAAGGAAAAAAAAAAAAAAAAGACTTGGACCAACCCTGTCTTCTGTGCTCTCTTACAGAGCACAATGCGACTACAGTCACCTACCTACTCCAGAAGAAAAAGGGCTCATTTTTTGGACAAAGAGCCCACGAGATACTTGAACACATTCAACACATGTTTCTCCATCCTCGGTGATTTAACTCCTAAAACCATTTGAATTGTAAACCCTGCATATGCGGCCAGTTCAAAACCAGATCTTTTCTCTTCTTGCAAGTTGACAGTCAGGGTTTTAACACTGGGCACCCTGTACTGCACTCAAATCTATGCCACGGTGGCAGACCCACACCAGAAAGGAATCCTGGTTATGAGCAGACCTCCCTACCAGATGCCTCGTCGTGCAATTCCAACACTCTTCTAAATTATGCTTACCTCACTCATCTAAAATAAGCCAGCAAATCCTCAGGAGCAGACAGCAACTGAGTCATTCACAAGCAACAGCCCCAGACCACGTTCTGCAGTAATCCTTCAATCAGGGGATAAGCCACTTCCCTTGCAAAGCAACATCTTCATATGCAACACAACGAGTTTATTTTCAAGCGTATCTAAACTTGTTTTTATGTGGTGCAGTACACAACAGATGGGCTCCAGTGCTGGAAACAAGAGCCCAAGGGAAAATCCAAATGGATGACAGTAAGATGGACTGCTGATATCCCTGGGTCCAAATGGAGATCAACTGTTTCACTTTCTATGCTGCAGGTAGCTGGCAGCATTATCATCTTGACACCAATACCTTTTATCATTCCTCCAAAACAGAAATAATACATAACCCTATTGTTTTTATTTAAAATACATATCACTACTGTATGTCAAATCATAAACATGCTAAAGGTGTAACTGAAATCTGAACCAGTCTCAATGTTTTTAAATTACTATCATGGTTTCAGTTGGAATAGTTAACTTTCTTACTAGTAGCTGGTGTAGCACTATGTTTTGCATTTAGGATGGGAATAGTGTGATTTTTGTTGCTAAGCAATCAAGGCCTTTTCTGCTCCTCACACCACCCCACCAGCAAGCAGGCTGGGGGTGCACAAGATGTTGGGAGGGGACACAGCCGGGACAGCTGACCTCAACTGACCAAAGGAATATTCCATATCATATGACGTCATGCTCAATATATAAAGCTGGAGGAAGAAGGAAGGGGGTGATGGTTGAAGTGACGGCATTTGTCTTCCCAAGTAACCGTTACACGTGATGGAGCCCTGCTTTCCTGGAGATGGCTGAACACCTGCCTGACGATGGGAAGCAGTGAATGAAGTCCTTGTTTTGCTTTGCTTGTGTGCGCAGCTTTTGCTCTACCTATTAAACTGTCTTTATCTCAACCCACGTGTTTTCCCCCTTTTACCCTTCTGATCCTCTTCCCATCCTGCCATGCCTGGGGGAGCAAGTGGCCACATGACCCTAGTTGCTGGCTGGGGTTAAACCACGACAATTACCAACTGGTAAACGTAAACTTGATTTAGTGTGAAAATTCTCACCATGCACCTAGGAAAAGCCATTTATTTCTAGGGCAACATTTACCTCTTTTTGGAGCTGCGTTCTCGGCTTCTCTCCCTGGAACTATGCCTGCTTCTATGATGGCTGCGACTCCGGCTGCGGCTGTTAGAGCGAGACCTGTGACGGTGGCGTTTCTCACGGGATTTGGAGCGAGTTCTTCTCTTTCGTTCCCGGGAAGCTGAGCGAGACCGATGTCTACGGCGATCTCGGGACCTAGATCTAGGAACAGAAAGGACTTAAACCAGACACTGCATTCACCTAGTTACTCTATCAGTGTACTTTCAATATCATACTCTATGCATAAACAAATCTATTGTATAAAGAATTGTCTGCAGTGTTCAGAGCTATTGCATTGTCCTATCACAGGCAAACAGAGAGGGGAAAGCAACATTAGAAATCCTATAAACTCTTTTGTGACTAATGAAGAAAATTTTATAGTTAATTCACAACTGTACATATAGTTACAGCATAGCCAATCTAGGCTTCTGAAAGGAATTAAAATATGGAAAAAAATGTCTTTTTTTAAATTAAAATCTTATCTTTATCAGGCGAAGTTATAGAACTTTGTGACGCAATGACAGGGATCATTTGCCAGAACATACATATTATGAAGTTCTGCAAAAACAGGACTATATCCTTCCTCATACCTACTACAATAAAACTAGTCTGGAAGGTTTTAACCACCATACAAATTCTTTATTTTCTTTCTTTCTTTCCTTCCCCGTCCCCTCTCCAATCACTTTGCAATATACCTCACTGGTGACGTTCAACTGTGTAGGTTAGGAAGAAAACTTGTACTATTGATGGGTTGTACGCTGAGAGTTAACCTAGCGCTTAGGATTTTAAAAACGTGTGTTTTCACCAAAAGGTATTAAACACAAGCTTCTGTTTTGAAGAAAGCGCAGTGTTCTGTGTTCTAACTGGTTTTGGGACAAAAAGTTGCATTGTAGTAGCCACAAAATAGATGCACACATACAATCTCATTAGCATAGTGATAAATACTGTATAAACACACAGACAGTTGACTATGTAACGGAATGCTTTGTCTGTAAAGATGGACATCTTAAACTAATAGCGCTAGACAAACTTATAAAGTTCCAGCTTGTGAAAGGCTGGCTTCATTGATGGTATTCCTTGTCTGCAGATTTATATACCTTTTGGTATGCTTGCTGTGGGATCTGGACCTGAAACAAATGGAAAATAGTAAGTCAATTTTTCTTACAGAATCTTACTGTGAAATAAAGTACAATTTCATAATAATAAGCCAAGCTAGTTGACCTGCTACTGTATTTCTCATTTTACTAGCAATTATTTAAAGGCCTTTTATGTGATGTTAACATCTTCGTAAAATATTTACCAGGAAACACATCCCTCTGACAACTGTTGTGCTTTTGTTGTTTATTTATTTTTGAGACCACCATACTACAAACCCAAAAGAATATCTAATCTGCTTTTTTATTCCCGACCTTCCCACAGGAAAAGCTTACTATTCAAGTCAGTACTCCCTCATTTCTTGTCAGGCACCTATTATCAGACTGCAACAGATTTCAAAGTTTACATTGTTAACCTCTGGAGCTGACATGTCAAGAGAACTGTAGTTCAATTCCACTCCATTCTAGCCCCACAAGACCTGGAAGCAACTATTTCATAGAAGAACAGGGGGAATTACATTCCTCAGGCATATATTCAGCTACTAAGGAAAATTTCTAACATCTATAAAGAAAATATTGAACGTTTAACAGATGTCAGAAACTCACATCTGTGTAAGCTCACATCTGTCAGATCTCAAAACAAGGTACACACCTGAAAATTAACTAATTTAAAGGTCACTTGTTCAAATATGTAGAGACACTTCTATCTGTAGTTTTCAAAAAGGTAATGAAAACAATTCAGGTTTTAAGAATTAGATGTGAAATTCACTCTCAATTCTTTTAAGTTTCCAAGGAATGCAGACTATTGTGATTCTGGAGATTTAGAAACGTGCATGAACTACATCAGTTTTCCCATTAAATTTAAATAGGTCATTATGTATATGCAATTAAAATAGATCCCTACCTCCTTAGTTTCTCCCTTTCTTCTCTTTCTCTCTCCTCTCTACGTTTCAGACGTTCCTGATTTCGTTTCTCCTGTTTATCAGCCACAATCCTCTAAAAGCAAAGGAATATATTCATTAAGTTACATTTCAAAATTTCTCAGATGAAGGTGCTATAAAAATAATCTAGACAGTTAATATTCAGTTCTTTCCCTCATGTATATTCCCTTTCTCTTGTGTGTATTATTCCCTCTCTCTTCCTCAGTGTATATATATTTTATTTATTTATTTTTCTTCAAGAAACAGAAATTATTGCAGAAGAGCTGCAGCAAATAGGCGGGTGTTACACGAAGACCTGAAATATGTAGAATTATATCAAGTTTTCCACAAAGAGGAGTTTAGAGCAATAAGTCATGCCTTTAATGCCAGAGTTTCCATGCCAATCCTATCATATTTTGGCCACTGGGGAAAGGCAGAAAGGAATCGGAAGCGGGAGAGTTAATTGTTTTATTAATGCCTTCAGCTACACTGTGACATAAAGAAATCCTTACTCTGAAAGGACTTGGTTGGGCTGATACCTAGTTTTGAGACTACTTGTTTCTGTGTTGTGAACATGAGACATATAATTAGAGAGGATGCTTCAGCTGACAGCCCCCAGGTTGAACTCACTACTACTGGGGACAAGGCACGCTCAGTAGAGGGCCCTCAGATGTGGAACTCACAACTGGAGATCTGGCCAAACCCAAGTCTCGCCACCTTCTGGACATGATGCAAGAAATTCAACTCTTTGTAAAGACCTTCTTCTGAGATGTGGAACTGCCCCAGCAGCATCTTGATTAGATCTCTGAGGAGAGCTCTGAGGAAGGAGGGGATAGTTATTGTTTTCTTTTTTTGTTAGCGAAGTACTTCAAAAGATTATTTTATTGATGCTTTGGGAATGTGAAATAATTATCCATGCATTTTTTTGCAAATGGTGTAAATGATCAGTTACTTCAACCCTTTATGTCATATTATATCTACACTTCCTCGTACAGTATCAGTAATTTCACTACAAGCAAGGTTTCTTGTTCAAGTGACTCTTTGCATAATTTCAGGGAGGGATGAGAGGAAGCACACATGATCTACTCTAGGCATCTAAGGATTAAGTTACAGTAGCTATATTTAGGAGCCTAAATTGCCAATATAGTCAACAGAAAGAGCTGGGCTTTCCAAAAGGTAAGTCACAGTATCCATGCAAGACAGCTGGAATATTATGAAATATAAACCAAGCCAATTTACTCAAACTCAGTAGCAGCGTTTTCTGCTTTTAAGGCTTCGACTCATTTAGCTATTGACTTTACCAATTTCTACAGTTAAATACTTAATTGAACCTTGAACTCCATAATTTGCATATTAAGATCATAAATGGTATCCACGTCCAAATCCAACCTCTTGAATACCAAAAGTCTAGAACATAATTCCAGTAAATCTATCTTCCAGCACACCATTTCTAGTCAAGACAGTACTGTTTAGAATAATATTCCAACTGGATTTCAAATCTTCAAGCTGTTCAAGAACATGCAACCCCCTGCAACAATTATTTTTAATATCTAGCCCGACTTCACGATATACATCTTTTTGTATCCTGACTTTGGATAGCTACAACCTTGAGCTGTTGGAACTTATTTATTTCACCTATTGTCAGTTAACCTTAAAAACCTCCAAAAATTTCTTTAAAGAAGAGATCTCCTTCAGTTGTTGGTACCTCTAGAATGAAAGTCACCTAATCTTTGTCTGGACAAAATAAACAAATTGAGTTTTATTCTTTCACTACCTGTAGATCTTTTTTGAAAACTTTGCCATGTGTTATCATCCTCCTTATGTATTGGTACCAAAAGCGAGGATTTCAATACCAGCCCTATTAACATTTTATCCTAATTAAATAAATAAAATATCACTCACTTAGGCCCACTATATGTTCCCGTGTTTTCAAAAGTCTCATTATTACTTTTAGCCTCATTATTACTTTTTTTATTACATTTTTACTGGAAAAGTAAGGTTCATTTGGCTATCTCCTATGACTGCTAAATATGTTTCAACATTACTGTCTTTCAAAATACGTTCTCCATTTTATAAGTGGAATCGCATTCTTTGTTCCCAAGATGCATTACTTTGAACATGTGTTTTAATACACCTCAGTGTAAAAGAGGTCATTTTAACAAGTTATCCAGATAATTGATATTAAATTAGAACGTTTTGTGTTTTGCAGACTAACGAAATCCCAAATTTTGAAGTAATATGAAAAAATTCACACACTCAGAAAAAAATATTTCATTAAGGTTGCCTGGCAAATAATCAAGTAGGAACACACACACACACACAAAAAATAAAAGAATGATTTACCCTGAGTTCCTCAAGCTTCTCTCTTATTTCAATAAATCCTAAATGCAGTTTTCCTCCAAAGTGGTCAGCAAGTCGTCGGTCGTTGTCATGAAGACCAAGATAAGCCGAGCAAACTTCACAAACCCGCAGCTTCTGCTGCTGAAAGCTGGAGGCAGGCATAGAATTCCTGTATACTTCCTAGAAAAAAAACCCAAAACAATTTGCTAACTGTTACTTCTCAATGCACAGAAATGTAAAGACAACAATTTACCTAAGATAAACTACAAACTGATAACTGAATTCAATGTACACAGCACACCCTTTAGTCAGTTCACACTATTCATAGACCAACTGTCTCATTAAGATACAAGGCACGTTCCTTATTTTGAAGACTGGACATATTTAAAAACAGGCCATCAGCAATCAGCAACTGGTTTTGCAAATTAAACAATGTGGGGTGATTATTACCTTTACTTCACATCATACTACTTAGAAGGACGAACAACTTTTTCATGTGCAACAATGAGGACATTAACACTACAATTACTATGTTAACATATTATGAAAATATTACACCAATTTTAGTTCTGAACCCAGTTTAAAAAGTAGCAGTTTCCTGAGAAATATACCTGCATTTTAGACACTAATTAAACAAGTTACCTGAGCATTTATTATTTATCTACAGACACTGAGATGCAACCAAGACTGCCAGCAGCCCCCCAGTACCATTAAAACAACTGCAGATGTTTGTTTCCAGAAATATAAGTATCTTGGTGAAATACAACATGGAAAATCTCTTGGTGAGTTCTGCCACCTGAACATTACAACAAGGACCGTTTGACTTGCCCGATACACAAGCCATTGCCTAATTATCTTTCAATGAAGACAATGGTTCACTTCACTGAAGCTTTCCAGTACAAGCCACATCAGCAGACCATGAGGCACAACTGGTCTGCCACAGCAAGGGCCATGAGACCAAATGAGATAAGTCAGTCCAACACACAGAGACACAACTGTAGTGTCCACAGATACAACTGGCCGACACTGCTAAACTAACATAAGTACATCACCCGTGGAAGTGAGTACAATTTTAATAGTATAGCAGTGCATTTAAAAGATAGAAACTTAAACTCTACAGGATGCTGCAAAGCAAATTTTTTAGTTTTATATAAAGCAATTAGTTAAGGAAATGACGGCAGATAAGACATCTTACATTACACAGATGCCAACCAATTTAATATTGGACCCTGCCCTCTCCATCCCGCAAGCCTTACACAACCAACTTACTTCTGCTTCTCTCTTCTTTACCCGAGCCTTCTCTACTTCATCCATTACTTTTTGAGATTCTTCCACATTCCCATCAGCTCCAAGCTGTTCTACTTTGGCCAGCAGTTTCCCAATTTCTTCATTCAATTCATGAACTCTTTCAGCCTTAAAAGACAAGAAAAGGCTTAACACAGGAAATACTTTTAATTATGGAAAACAATCTGAACTACTATTGAGTTGTTATATGCAAAATCGGTAAGATAGAATTAAAAGAAATATGCAGAGATAACTTCTCCAGGTTGTTGCCTCATGTAAAAACGCAGAGAAAGGCTGAGTTACCAAGTCTATGTACCAACTCCAGAGCAGGATTTTGTTCAGAAACCGCAAGTAATTCACACTGTTGCCTATACCACATAGTCTTGCAAAATTAGTATTTTTACAACCATTCCTCCTGGCACGTGCATATATGCATAGAAAAATGATAGTTTTTTTCAGTTAGAAGATCTAGAGAAAAGCACATCAAATTTTGTTTACTTTATGGATGAAGTTTTTTGATCAAAAAAGTTTAAGAATTACTAACATTTGTATGGCATGGTATCACAGAGAGTCAAATCTCCTGAGCTCATAGTTTCCTGAGCTCAAAAATATCAGAGAGGTCTCTTCCCTGTGTTCTCCTCTCCATGCTTTAAACACAGTTTTGGGAAGGACAGAGAAAAGGTCTTATTTTTTCTTCTCCTCAGTATGAATTCTCAGATTGGTTAGCTTGCCAAAGCCTTAAGTTGGCTCCTTAGAAAAACAGACCTTCGAAGAGACTTCAGTAACTAGTTTTACATGCTTACTTTAGCTGCAACTTCAGCACTGATCTCTTCTTGGGTTTCTGCTAGTCTTTTCTTAGCCACTTCTGTTCTCCTGTCACAGTCTGCAATAAATGACTGCAGGTGGTCCATTGCCTAAAACATCAATAAGAACACCTATTAATGCTGTCAAGAACATGATTATTATTTCATTAGCCTTAGCCTTTTCCAGATTTATTAAGACTTAATTTTTATAAATTTTTATTAGTGAAAGCTTTGTAAAACAATAACCTGGCAGTTTATGGTGACTAATCACATGTATTAATACACAACATTCTAAAAAGCACATGTTGTCGTAAGTATTTGCAGAAATTTGGAGTCTCTAAATCTTCTCTAAGAAGTGAGCATTTCTAACATGCATTAAAATTCTTCAAAGAATATTCAGCTTCACCTCGCCCAGCCAACAAATGCAATACTGTAACTTTTTTCACTAGGATTCTAAGCTATTAAGCATATTATCATCATCCCTCCAAACAACAAAAAAACCCAACCTTTTTGTCCTAGTGAAGACTAACTTCCTAGTTGGGACTTCAAAACTCAAACTACAGGGTACTGAGACATAGCATAGGATCTGTTATCCCCAGTATAAAATTACTTTCTTCAATAAGCACAGAATTTAAGACTCTCTTCAAAGCACACACAACCTTAACATTTGCTTGCTATTTAATAACACTAAGACAGCATCCAGGTACGTGATAATTTGTTCTGTGGAAGGCTGTTACCAGTTCTACCTGGAGATGACTAACAATACAAATTAAATACCCACATATAATAAGAGGCATGTATGTTTTACTTAACTGTGTCAAGGGTTTCTCTGCCTCTTTCTATAAAATTACCTTCCAAAAGTTTTCATTTTGTGTGTACCAAAACTTAACTTTTGTTGCTCAGTTTATCCACCTACATACACAAATTATGCTTTTTCTCCACCATTAAGACAATATACATACATCAAGCTCAAAGAAGAAATCTTGATCTTTGGATGCTATTTCATAGTCTGCCCTTAATGCCAGGTCATGCACCTTCAGACATTCTCCAAGGTCCATTCTCTGAAAAGAGACAGAGGGAAAGTGGTATAACTTTTCAAAGTGTTACGAGGAATGAAGTTAGCACGATTTTCTTTAACAGTCAAATATTCTGAAGCAAATCATCTTGCTTGTGAGAATGAAAGGACAGTTTAATAAAGCTGTAAGACAATACCAGATCTTTAATAAACATGCACCAGGAAATAATAAAAGCAGACAGAATGAACAGCTTATCACAATGGCTGTTTGTATTACGAAGTATCATTAATGTCCTGCAAAAATATTGTTTTACTGAAAGTTCAAAAAAGTGATTGAAGTGGGATATCCTGTGTTGAATTGAAACAGCTTAGGAAAACCAAGTTCCCTGAAAAAAGCCTGGCAATTAAATGGTCAAATGCTCGATCTGAACAGTCTGCACGCTCTATGATACATGTTCCAGTTCTGTTCATCACCTGAAATAGCTACAACCACAGCACCACTGTAAGTGATGCTTAAAATCCGTTCTTGAAGCATTTCAAGTAGGATAGCCAAAAACTCAAATCCCAGCAAAACATATTGCAGGTAAGTGAAGTTGAGCTGAGTGTTGGACTATGTACAAGAATCAGGGATCAAAAAGTACAGATATTTTACTTGTAATCTAAAACCATTCTAGAAAGGGTAGGAAGGAAGCGTGAACTTAAAGTAACCAGGCTGCATCACTAATCTTGCATACAACACCACTGAGAAGAATGCCCAGAATCTTATTAGGTAACAAATACTGTTTTTAAATTGAAGTTTGCACAACATACAGCATAAGGAATTGTAATTCAATCTGTTGCTGAAAGTTTATTTGGTGATCAAGACAGAGCAATGTGTGCATGACAAAAAAAACCAAAACAAACACCCAAACAAAAAACCCACAAACAACAACAAAAAAACCTCCCCAAAACAAAGCAAAAAACTAAACCAAACAAATAGCAAAAAACTATTTGTAATGGAAACAACACTGAACAAAACCAAGGCACCCTCTCTGCAAAAGCACAAGCTGATGTATCATCATTGCATCACTTAAAAGCAGCACAGTTTCAGTTAAGTCTGCTCTTGGCACCGATCACTTAATTTTAAGAAAAATTAATCCTTTCCTAACATTGAAAGCACATAATGAAAGTTGAACTCTGACAGAAAAAGTTGTTATTGTTGTAGTTTAATAACAGTTTTAGAACCAAAACTAAAATAATTAATAATTTGTGTTCTGAGTTTTGTAAATAAGAGATGAGTGTTAACTCAGGAAACTGCTGCAAGTCATTTGGTTCTGAACCAAATGAGTGTGGTCTTTTTTTTAATAAACAAAATACTTGCATTTAAGTAGCAATTCAAGCCTCATGAGTCAAAAAAAAAAGCATCATTGCTTTCAACTTCTCAAATAATCAGCTAATTCAGTTTTACAGAAGTTATTGGTTTATTTGAAGTGTTAGAGACAGAAAAAAAAACATTGTTAAAATACAGAATTTTGAACGTGAAAGTTTTTGATAAACTAGTTATTTCAATATCCTTCAGCCACCATAAACCTATTTTCCGGAAAATGTCTGATTGCAATAGAGAACATCTGATTGCAATGATAAAGAAAAAGATTAGCTTTTCCTTTTGCAACTACACAGGATCTCTGCAATTTTGTGAACTGATGCACATCCACAAAGACTTTGAAGCTGAGCAATGCATTACACGTATCTACTTCCACGTCATTAGATTCTGGCATTATTTAAACTGCAGCATTCTTTCAGGGAAGTACTTTAGTACTAGGAAAGCAATATGAAAGAACATTTTTAAATTATCTGAAAATTAGACATTTCAAAATCCTCCTAAAATTGTGAAAAGATTGTCTTTATGCTGATTCATCGCTTGTACTGATAAGGTATTTAACATTAAACTGTAAAATTCAAGGCCAATCCTGTTTTAAGTGAAGCACTCCAGTTCTAAATGCATAGATAAGGCTAGTGACACGCTTTAATAGATCTGAATACAACGACAAAAAGCCTGGAACACATGCACCGTGGCATCAGAAAAATGCTATTTCAATATGCAATCTACATACACTTTGAACAAATGCGTGAAATAAACTTCTATCACACTCTAAAAAAAAAACAGAATTCACATGGCATTACTATGACACACTGTTCACTTTACATGTGTTTTACACTTCCCTCAATTCGGGTTGGATTTGCCCTCCTCAAGACAGTACATTTTCTGATTTCTTTTTTTCTTACTGGGAATTGTAAATCCACAGCCTGAAAGGATGGTAATTGCTCTGAGCCAGCATTACTACTGAAAAGAATTCTGTTCTCCCTTTATCACTGCGCTGTGCCACCCCACGCCGGCGCATCTGCCTGTGCAGTTGACCACAACCTGGGTACCGACTGGGTAAAACATATCTTAAGCAAACCAACAACAGAGGCAATTTTTCAGCAACGTACCTTTGCGCAACTTGTCAGGCAGCCACACAAACAGATGTCCTAACAATATGTAGGTGGTAACATAATAGCGAACTTAAGCAGCTACAATCTCTTACACTAACAAGATGCCACCTCAGAAACTCTTGAATAACTTCAGTAACATTAGCAGTAATTTTGAGTGATGAGGAGGGTTTTATGGAGGATTTATTTTTGTTAGATGACTCAATCAGAAGGCAAAATAATTTGTCTCCTCTTCTCCTCTCTGACCCAACAGAGTGCAGCTTTACGAATGCTCAAATGACATAACAGACAGGGAGGAAGAACAAGCAGGTACAAGAGAAAAGGATTCTTTTTCATTAGCTTTGCTGCAAAATAAATTATATCGTTGTTGGAACTGCTCCTTAACACAGCCTGTACTAGTCTTGGCTAATCCCTTCAAAGCACCATCGCAGAAGTATTACTACTAATGTCTTTCTTAAAAGGTCTATTAGCAAACCCCAATGTAGAGACACATAAAAAACTCATTTAAAACTCTTAAACCAGTTTGCACTTATATGTAAAATCACTTCTGCTGGTATAAGTTATGCAACATCAGGCAAAGACAATTCATCTTGGGGATGACTCATTACTGTCAAAAGTCTATGCTGGCTCAGGATTGCCGAGGACCTTCATAAGCCCAGAGCATCTTGTATTATAACTTGGCTCATATGGATAGCGGCAAAGTAGATGGACAGCAGATGGAAATGGACAGAAGGTACAGTTAGACATATTATTTTCATTTTCCACATGTTCACCTTGCGATTTGGTGCCAAGATATGCCCTCCCCTAGAGGAAAAGAACAAGCACTGGTAGTCAGCTATTTAGAGACCAATCACATTTGAAACAGAAGACGGCTATGAGGGAAACTAACGTTCAGACATTGAGCTACTAATGAAGGCTTAAAAAGAATGCACATAAACTGGTTTTCACTGTCCATACTTTCAGACACTTAAATTACTTAAGTGATTTACTTAAGAGGAGTCCTAATGCGAGTAAAGCAAATAAAGAAAGGTGAGAACATCCAAGCCCCCAGATTAGACATAACTAAAGTTTATTGAATATGTGAAACCACGCTTTGGGACTTTTTGTAGTTACTGCACTTTCACTAAGGATTAAAACCAGAAAAACCCCTACATATTTGGAGAATCCTTTTAACAACTGAAAGGTACTGCTCAAGACGAGTCTAGAAAAAGTGTAGGCCACCACATGCAAAGCAGGATATCAGCAGTCCTTTTGCTATTGCTGAGCTCTGCTTAAGAAACTAGTGACTTATATTAACAACTTTCTAACCATTTTATGCAACACTTTCTTTATTCCTCAGTGTTATATGGGCAATTAAAGCTACTTGATTTCCCTGAGCTGAGGCTTAGATGACTGGTCTTTCATCCCAAACAACCTCACATTGAAATGATTTAATAATTATTTTCTTTTCATCCCGTCCACAAAACAGATAGAACGCCTTCGGTATTGATACAGAAATATGGATTACCTACAGTTAGTTTAAAAATGATGCACAGCTCTGCTTCAATCACATCAAGTACCAAAAAAAACCAAACAAGAGAATCATGTAAATTTAGCATGAAGGAAGAGCTGGCTGAGGACTTGGACAATAGAGAATCTGAAGAGTTTATCCATAAAATAAATGTCCACTCAGAGTACCTGGCACTAATAACTGAACCAGAGATTAAGCTCTGATGTGACGCTGTTTCTGGAACATGAAATTATGAAGGCTTTCTTTTCAAATCTTGAGCTACCTACGGCAAAATTCACATTTTGGCACTTCTACAACTACTACACATTCCTTTGACATCAGAGATTAGGTTATGGAATGTATTCTATATTGACTGCAAAAAGAGTGCAGCAAAGTCAAAACTACTTAAAACACAGAGGACTGATGGACAGTGTTTACGTAGAGAATTCTTTCTAGCTATAAAGATACACATACCAAAACAGTTAACGTTCATCAAGAGAAGGTTTTTTTGTTTAGGAATATCTGACATGACTGAAAAATTTCTACTGGAGGAACCAAATCTCTCCCTTTATCAAACTGTCAAGGCAAGTATGAGAACACCCTTGCTACTGATAAAAAGAAGCTGCAGATAAACTCTTTGCTGAGATCTTCCTTATTATGGAACTCGTTTTTCATCCACACTAACTATTGTTTCTGATAGATTTCTGGACTTGTGGTAAAGCCCGTCCTTTCTTGTAGGCAACACGTATTCAGAAGGGGAGCCTTTAGGATCATATAATTATGTGTGATTTAAGTCCTCTGACTTCACTGTGTTAACTTTTGTAGGACTTCACTAGGAGGAAAGAAATGCCGAGCTAAAATGAGGCAGAAGTTTTTAAGTTATCAAAGTCCTTAGAAACCACTGAAAATCCCAGGTATCTTCAGAAGTATACTTCTTTAGAGACACTTCTCCCTTTAATCATACCCTCACTTCTGAAGACTTCAGGTCCTTAAAGTAGATCTTCACTGCAAGACAAAGCTAGCAGTAGTTTTCCTTATTTCTAAATGAGATATGTCAGTGTTCACATAATATTTGGTTTTATATAGTCAGGCTGTAAGACATTAACATTGAAGTTACATAACCATACAGAGAGTAACAAAAAACCCCATTCACCTAGATAAATTAAACCCAATAAAATGGAATATGGTACAATCTGTTCACTTTCCTGGAACTGGTCAAAGAAATTAAGAATACATTTCGAGAGACTGACACGATCACTTGCTGGGACAACAGTGCACTTTATAATTCGTCACTGCTGAGCTAAAGGATACAAATTGAGTTAGCTTATTCAAGCCTAATTTAATTTGATTTGCAAAGCTGAAGCAGTTCACATGACCAAATCAGTCCTGAACTGAAAAGCTGATACCCTCCAGCAGAATGCCTGTTTTTTTGTAATGCTACAGCAAATAATCACACTGGCACACCTAAGTTTTAACAATGGAAACTGTTCCACTGAGCCAATGGGACTACTGGCAAAGACATCAACTCCAGATTAAAATATCTTACTAACTCCTATCGGCACACGTGTGAACTATCCGAACTTTTTCTTCCACAGTAATAGGAAATCTCGGTAGTACAGTCAGTGAGCCTAAATGGATTCAGCCCACCTTGAGAGGGAAACCCAGTGGCAGGTGAACTGAATCTTTCTCTAGGCTCCACTACTTAGATCCCTTCTGACTCCAGTGCAAACTTCAACACCTAGCTCCTCAGCTGAAACCTATATTTAGATGTCTTAATCTGGAGCTGAATTCCATCCCTAATAAGCTTAATGTTAAGTGCGTATTAAAGTATATTGCTAAACCAAGGTCTCAATCAATATGGTTCTAGTCAGCAAAAGTCCTGAAGAGCTGAGTCCAATAAATTCATGAGCACCTAAAGATATGCTTAACTGCAGAACTGAGCTGACAGAGCATACTTTTGAGGTCTGTAAAAATAAAATGCAAGATGTTTCTCAACAAACACACATAAATACAAACGCAGACAAAGCTAATCCACTGAGCGGAAAGGAGTTTCTTAACCACGGGTTCCAAGAGCACACACAGTATTTGTGAAGTTTGTTCAACAGGGAAGCACAATCAAGCTAATGAGAAAGATTGTTGCAGAAGTGCTGAACTGCTCAGGCTCTTCAAAGATAGCTAGCAGGTTACTATAAATATTTAGGACGTTACCAATTTTAACATTATTAAAGGTATTTGCTTTAAATCTTCCCACCTTGTCATTTTCATTGGTACTCAGCTATTTTTCCCAAAGATAGAGAAAACAGATTCTTATACATCTTGTAAAACTTGCCAAAGGCAGCACAGAGCTTACATCCAGAGAATGTTGATTAATAGGTACGTACCATTACAGGGGAGTCATCTGACTCCTATGTATGGTAGCTTCAGTCCTAATCTCATAATGTAGATAAATATAAGCAAACGTTTTTGTAATGCTGCTGATGAAAAGTAACTCAAGAACCATGGTCTGGGGAAAAAAAAAAAAAAACAACCCCAAAACCACAAGCCTGATCATCAGCAACTATTAAGGATAAAAAAAAGCTAAAGAGAGTGTTAACCCCTAAAGACAAAAAAAGTTAAGTAAAAATTACTAACTTTAAGTGGTAAATTATTCACTATGTCCCAGGGTTTACAAAGTCTTACTAATCTATCATTGTAAAATTCTCCACTTGAAATGAACGAGCAAACTCTTAAACCACTGACTTACACATGTGAACCACTGCTCAAGTGATCGTTATGAAAAAGGAGAGCACCAAAACATGAAAAAAAGAGTCAGTTAAAAATAAGAGCATTTATGAGAGGCATTGTCAAAAGCATGTTCTGAACAGAGGCTGTTCTACAACCTTGAATACAAAGTCATTTCTGTGATCTTACCAATGCGTGCCTCACACAAACTTCAAAACACATTTCAAATAAAAAGATAATCACAGATCACAATAGATTTGGAATTATAATTTAATAAACTGAAAGAGGATGCTATGTAAACAAAAGTGTTTACATTTTTGCTGTTGGGACTCACTATTCTAACTATGTCTCCCATGTAGCCCGTTACTCCCATTGCAGACCCCCAAAAAAATCCAAACCCATGCTTTCCCTGTCTCTTCCCGAAGTGACACAAAATCATCTCCTGCAGGCACTGAGACACCTCTGACTGCTTTACTTAGCATTTTCAAGTCTACAAAACCAGAAACCTAGTAGCGCAAAGCCACGTCCCTAAATAAAATGAAATAAAAATAGGAATGTAACCAAAATCTCCTGATTAAAGTAGGTAACGACTGAAGCTCATTAACAGACAACTAGAAAAGTCCATCTGAAAAAGTCAAAGAAGAGGGTAACAGATACAGAATGAACTGTTCTGTTGACAACAGCAGCCAGAAGAAAGAATTACATTTCAAAATACAGCTAATTTTTATGGCTTTACACTCCTAAGTAAATTATTTAGGGTTCCTTTAAAGACAACTTTATTGTTCCTTTAAATACAAACTACTCTGAGGAAGCAAGACAGAGAGAAGTGCAAAAGAAAGTTTAAAGAAAAAGTACGAAACTGTGCATTGTTGTCGACCTAGGCAATAGAAGTTTCTAGTAAAACTCTAAACTTCACTAATTTGTATGGATGCTTTTTTCCTGAAATGTTTTTAATGTTAACCAAAAGATAAATCTCAAAGAAACTTGAGGAAAATACCTCCTGTAAGTGTTCCAGAGAAGTCTAGAAATAACAGAAGACTTCACACAGTATTCTTAAAAATATGCACACACTTCATGTTAAGAGAGAAGAGATAACATACACATAAGCCTAGACAACAAAGAGAAAATCTCCAATCTTCTAAGAAAAGTATACACTCGCTACTTTTACCAATACATATTGCAGGCGAGGGAACACGATTTTACTGTCAAGGGAAATCAATTCCTTGGCAGAATTCTGGGCATTTGGCCATTAACGAAAAGAACACACTAAATTAACAGAGCCTACTCATGTGAGTCATTTCGTTTGTCTTGCTTTATCTATGAATGTCCTCCTTGAGTGCTTTTGAAAGAGTGGGTGGATTGGAATACCACAGAATTCTGGATTTCGCAGACAGGAACAGTAATATGTATTTCACTGGAACTGAACAGATTATCTTGTGACACACAAAAAATGGCAATTCATGTCCAGTATTTTACTGACAATCTAGTCAATGAAGAGATTTAACCTCAAAGTGTCTCCAGAGAACTTATTCTCTCAGAACCATAAGACTCTGGATTTGGAAAAACAAAAAACCGAACCCCACCCCACCAAACCAAACAGTTACTCAATCTTTGTTACCTACAGGTCTTGAACCCAAAGATACAACAAAATTTTCCTATCAAAACTAGCTTCTTGCCCATTTAAGAATGGGCTACCAAGACAGAAGGTCCATTTCTTCAGAGCCATGACTAGGTAAAACAGTAGACCATACATGGGTCAGATAAAGCCTGTCTCTTATGAGTCCCTCTCTACTACTCCCACTAAAAGGATTAAACTAGTCACTGTTTTTCTGGATCCAGAGTTACATTGTGGAACACATTTTGTAGTCTGATGACTAACTGCATTATGAGGAAGAAGGAAAAAAAAAAAAAAGAAAAAAAAAAGAGAAAGATTGATATTCACTGAATAAGCACTCCAGTTTATTACTCCAAGAGTAGCAGCACAGTCCAGTATGAGACAGACGAGAACTTCCAGTGAGGACTTAAACTGGGTAAACAGGCCCAACCTACATGCTTGGTTTGCACCATAAGAGGCATTACTGCATGATACCTACGACTTTTATAGTTCTAAAGTTCTACATTTCTTACGGGCTAAAGACAGCCATTCTATAAATCTTTGCTTACACAGAAATTAGACCACAATGAAAAACTGTCAAATTAATCTTTTAACAGTACCTTCTCGTAGATGCTGATTAATGACCCTGTATGTTTTTATAGCATACTGTTATGTCCGTATCTTCCCCCAACCATGAGCTATTTTGCTTATCAGGCAAGCAAAACACTGGACAACATAACAGATGGATGAAGACGGTTCTTCTCCCTTTTCCCTCATTTTGTTTGGACAGTAGTGCACAGGACAGTTCAAAATAAAACTACATACGCATTTATACACAAAGCATTGTTATCTATTTGTTACCACTTATAACAAAGAACGACTTGAAAGAAATGCATGCAAGATGCATTATCTTCAGTGTGAATTATCTTCAGTATAGGCGAAACACCACATTAACTTCAAAACACCTGATTTTTGCGTTATGACAGAACTTTGCTATACAGAAGAAAAAGGAAAGCGTCTTTAAGGACAGGAAAAAAATATTTAGGAAGCCACAAGACTTACAAAGAAGCTCAGTAAGTGGGCCTTTCCTTTTCCATTGCCTTTTTTATTAAGATAAATGCTAATTTCTCTAGTTCAGTTCTATTTATTTTGCCTCTTCTTCCTGTGCTTCTTAGCAATTACAGTTGTGTCTACTTCTACACAGACTCTTAAGAGGAGGGAAGGACAGACTTTAACTATTGGCCTGCCAGTCCAAGTGCCAAAACTAGTAAAACCAACAAAATTAGTGTGTGCATACATGTTTGAAGCCCCCTTATCAATGAAAAATGTTATGGTAATGTAAAATCACAGATACTTGGAAAGCACATTAGAGGCCAGGTGACAGGTAAACCACCTACCAAGTCTACATATTTCAGTTTTCCATTTTGCAAATTAATTTTTCATTTAATTTCATTTCATTTAAAGCTCTAGTCAAGTTAGCCTTTTGGAATGATATGCACAGAGAACCAATGCTGCTTCAAATAATCCTTAAGACAGGTTTTCCAGCACTCATTTTCCCCTCTGCCACAGGGTAAGAAAGTGTGCCAACGTGCATAAGGAAAGCTACCAAAGTGCAGCATTAGGAATGGTACACACACAAGACTCTTCATATCATCATACTACATCTCTCTACTGTTAATTCTTCTAAAGCCATGGAACATCTGGTGAGACCCCACATGGAGTACTGTGTTCAGCTCTAGAGCCCTCAGCACAGGAAAGACATGGACCTGTTGGAGTGGGTCCAGAGGAGGGGCACAAGAAACGATCTGAGGGCTGGAGCACCTCTCCTATGAGGACAGGCTGAGAGAGTTGTTCAGCCTGGAGAAGAGAAGGCTCCACGGAGACCTTATTGTGGCCTTTCAGTACTTAAAGGGGGACTACAGGAAAGATGGGGACAAACTTCTTAGCAGGGACCGCTAAAAGGGATAAAGGGACATGGGATAGTGGCTTTAAACTAAAAGAGGGTAGATTCAGACTAGATATAAGGAAGAAATTTTTTACAGTGAGGGTTGTGAGACAGTGGAACAGGTTGCCCAGAGACACGTTAGATGCTCCATCCCTGGAAACATTCAAGGTCAGGTTGGACAGGGGTCTGAGCAACCCGATCTAGTTGAAGATGACCCTGTTCATTGCAGGGGATGGTGGACTAGATGACCTTTTAAAGGTCCCTTCCAACCCAAACTATTCTATGCTTGTATAATTCCAACTCACCTGCCTTTCACAAAGAATAAACTACTTTAGCCAGGCACCAGAAGGTAAAGCACAAGCACACTGACAAAGCTACTGGCATGTATCAAAGCCCTTTGTTTGCTACGCTCAGGCAGAGGAATGTCTACTACACAGAACACAAAAATCCAAGTCAAGTAAGTTACTAATATGCCATAAATGGGGATTTTTCAAGTTGCCTTTGAATTTGTGAAAATGGCACAGTAGCTGGGTATTGTACAGTAAGCGTCACTATCTTGTTAAATATATCTCAGCCTCTGGAAATGTAATTATTTGAACTTTCAACTGTTTTCACTAAAATATTTTCAAAGAAAGAAAAATCACCTCTTTTTACTCTACAAGTATTTGTGTGGGATAATTTCTCACTACAACATAAAGTTTTAAGAAAGTAACGTCATAATTTATCATCAATTACATTTCCTTTTTTTCTGCTAGTTGCAACTGTACCAGCCTAAAACCACTTTGCTATAGTGCAATTCATGTAGGTAATGTTATGTATTTTATTTAAAATTTTTTATGTTATAGCAAGCAATGTTGAACTTGTAACTAATAATAGCATATAGAACAGGAAACTTGTAAAAATTAACCCATATAACAGTTGTTATAAGTTTCTCTGAGCTACCAGAGAGTGGATAGACACTTGCTGAAAACCACGAAATTAAAACTGATATTACAAAGAACAAATAATTCAATTTCTCCATTCTTATCTAAATAAAACACAAGATTTGGCTACATACAGTTCCAGAGAGCACATCATGAGGGCAGCAGTTGAGAAGGTGACTCTTGCACACTCTGTCATCACTGAATTTGATTCGCTGACGGGTTGTGTCACCTGCAATATAGAAATCAACACATTCCAGGTTAGAAATCTGTGGAAGCCAGACATATTCTGCAGGTTACATGCAAAGCGTTAACATTGCCCTGTCACATAGTGAAGGCCTACGGAAACTAGAACTTAAAACACTGTATGCTTCTTTGCCAAATAACACCAAAAACACAAATACATGTTTTGATGCTCTATAATGCTATTTTAAAATCCTCTCACACTTTCCCTTCAAAAATGCAGCGTGAAAAGTGCTTGAAACCAGAAAGATAGCATTAGCTTAAAAACACTTTGCTACAACAGCATTTGTTAAATGAGCTATATAATGGTCTAGTCAGATTTTGCATGAAATAGTGATGTATTTGTATGCAACAATTAGCATATAAAAGCAGCCTCATAAACACAAGATGATACACATTGAGTCTTCACCGAATCCCACCTTATACTCATTTTATGATTTTGCTCTTGGATGCAATGCACCCTCTTACTTCTGGTGGGAGTAGCATAAAAAGTTGGCAGAAGAATGGTTTTAAATGCTTACAAACCTGAAAAAAAGTCAGTCAAACATATGGACATAGCCTATATGCAAAATTATTTTACAGACGTTTGCATATCTCCGTATCATAAGCCTTTTTTTTTTTTCCTACATGCTGTTTGTTGGGATGGAAATATCTTAATTATATCTTCATCATGGCAGGTTGTAGTTCCTGCATCAGCAGAAGCATCAACCTGCCCACACACTGAGGTCCAATTGCAAGTTTAAATAACCCCATCTTGGAGCAAGACCTAAAGTCTTCAGAATAAAGTAACCAGCTGGTGCTTTGGGGATGAGGGAGGGAATATGTTTTCCTTCAAGTCATAACATCGTCACTGTTTCAGATTTGGAAGAGAAAACAATGCTATGGCTCTCTTGTTGTTAAGACACAGGCATGATAAAACACCTTAATCTCGCTAAGGATGTAGCTATTTATTCATTTTTTTTAAACTTAACCACCTGTTAAAATCTCTAATCATTGAAAACCTACTGGTGAATTACTGAAGCAAGGAAAGCTGCTGGGGGAAAAAAGACGACATACAATGAGTTCAGACAGCAGCCTCTTCCATTTCATCAAATATTTCAGAGTGTTGAAACATTTTGCAGTTTATTAAAGTCTTTTATGGCTTCATGACCTGAAACACTGAGAATTTTGAATCTATTAATTCAAGAAGCCAAATTCATTACTGAATTAACTACAACAGAGGGGAATAAAACCCCCATCTCTTAATAGTCAAGCCTTTATTGCTATCATATAATCAGATTTTATAGTATCAGTTCCTATACATAGGATGGTAATACATAATGTTTTCAAACAGGCCACGTTTCAGATTATTAAGCAAACAAAAGTTTCTAAAACCACCACATGCTTAATTTGCCTGCAGGATACAAGACTTAAAACCTGTAATCCACAGGCTAAAGACAGCTTCAAAGCAGTTCAACAATAGGTTTTCTAGAGGGCAACCTTGCTGCTTAGTTATACTTACACAACTAAAAATTTAGAGCAATTCCTTTATAATCATGCCTGCTACTGCAATAAAGAGCTCTGAGTTTTGCTTTTCCTTTTTTTGCTTTTTAGGAGGTGGATCCATATTTTTTAAACACATAACTGCGTTTGTTCCACATTCATTAACACATCTGAAAAGTTATTGATAACTCACGGCTCGGCGAATGCGGGGCCTTTCTGACACTCCCTTGCAGATTGATGTAGGCAGGCAAAGATACATTGAACCTTTATAAATAAAACAAGGGGCCAGATTGTTCAGTTTGTATAGAATAATAGACTCTGCCAGCAATTTTAACACAGCATCTAGAAATACATGTTGACTGTAAAGATTCTTCCATATAAAGACACATGAACAAAATCACAAAAAGTATTTTAAAAAGACAGCTGATGGCCTTATAGCACTAACCTATCAGGAGTCAAAAAGTTATCAAGACCAGAAAATTGCCAAAAGACTCATGGTTCCTTACGTAACGTTGGCAAGTAGTATTTTCAGAGACATCACCTCAACATCCTAGATATAGCTTTTTCATACCTCTACCACAACTAGGAACTGATGCTACAGCTGCAATACAGTCTTTCATCTGAGTAGCTAGCATGATAATCACAATTACCAAACTGAGATAAGACAACGAAGGAAAAAGAATAAAAATAAAAAAAAAAAGGAAAAAAAAGAGGTAGCAGAAACTAGTCAGTGACAGCCTCAAGAACACATCGCACCTTTACATTTTAAACCTTTGTTCTTTCTACACTGTGCCTTTGGTCTAATATTTAAGAGACTTTGAGAAAGGCACCCATACACAGAACATTCAGATATCTTCCTTTTTACAAAAAGCAGCTTCACACATTTGCATTTATTTTTAATCTAGGCTGTTTCAGAAGGAAAGGTTTATCAAAAAGAAAAGGTGTCATATACTATGTCCTAACAATGACTGAATTTTGTGTCCCTCTGGCAGCTCATTCCAGAGTCTGACAGCCTCAGAAGAAAATGCTTTTATTTCTTCATTAATTTTGTGAGCTCAAATACCCTTAATAGTGCAGACCTGTTGGCAAAGACAGAAGATGCATTCTGCTGCTGACCTACAGATTAATCATCTTGAGCAGATGATGACCTGGGGTCTACATGGCTTGCTGGGGGGAAGGGCAGAATAAAGTCTACAGATCCAATACACACCTGACATTCAGCCTACAGCAAGAGAGACTAAGAATTAAAACATGAACGCAGATTTCTTAGGCCAAGGACTTCAGTGGTCAGATAACCAAGACGCTACTTCTCTTTGTCGAACTGTACTTAGGTTGATATACTCTTTGTATGGTCAAATAATCAAGTGAAAGCTAAGCGATGTTTATGAGCATTTAAAAAAAGGCTTTATATATTCTGTAAGAAGAAAACAATACACCTATGTACCAAGTAGCTGCAGTCATCTAAATTTCAGAAGTATCCTTAAACGCTTTTATAAGCGCTATGACTGATATTTTAGACCTTATTACAAGTTCTATTTCAAAAGGTAAATAATTAAATTAGCTCAGAATAGCAACTTATTTAACCCTGCCTCTGAAGAACTGCAGAGTATTCGACTATTTGATCTTTAGGACTCATGCTCATTAAAGAAATCAAAGTAATTTACCAGGGCTTTATAGGAGTCAACATCTATTACTATAAGCCATCCCTGTGTTTCCAATTAGATTTTCTCAGTTAAAAACAAACCAAAGTCATGTTATCGATAAAATTTATATAGAGATACAAAAAAAAAAAACCAGACTAAATTTTCCTCAAGAAGCAGCAGCTTAGTTTTACTTAAAGTACCTGGCCCAAACCACATTTCTATAAAAGATTACTTTCCAGATGAATGGAGAACTTTGAAACAGTATTGAAACCATTCCAGAAAAAAAGCCAAACATAAGGAAATTTCTACACTTGTACATCTCATATCCTTTATAAGCATAAGGAAACTGCACACTAGGGACACAAATATTAAAGACATGATGGTAGTAATGTAAACTTTCTAAAGGACATTTTCTAATTTGTATTAAACATGCTGACTACAAAAGTAACATCAAGACCAAGGCATTATGGTGATTGAAGAACATCCTGAGGTTAAGATCACAATGCGCACTTGGTCTATACAATTCACTTTGAACTCCCAAGTCTAACCTATTAACAAGCCTCCACGATGTCATTCCCGTTCAGTGCATTTCAATCACAAACCAGCAGAATGAACACTTATGTACCAACAACGCTCGGCATTATAACACGCTCATAACAACGATACATTTGATCCAGCATCTTACTGTTCTGACGTATCCTAACATACTACTAACAAGAAGCCCAGTGCACTGATGAGAATTACCCTTTATAACCCAACTGTAACCTCCAATCGCAAACTAATGGTGCAATCCATGCAAACAAAACAATGTGCGTTTTCATTTTCATGCCGTTAACTTCCTGCATTAAGATACATCAACCAAAACCAGTCAGCTTTCCACTCAAATTTTTGAAGAACGAGTCCCAACATGTTGGCAAGGGACTCTGAAAGCTTCACCCACGAAGAGCTACTAACTGGGTGGAATATCAGGTTAAAGACTGCATATCAAATTTCATCAGGAAAGCAAGCCCTGTATGACAAGTATTCAACATCATTATTTAATCGAGGCTTAAGCAGTCACAGAAGATCCTGTTCCTGCTACACACTTAACGGGCAGCTAATTCTGATATTCTTGTCACTAACACTGAATGCATCTTTACCATAACACCTTTAGAATAATACACTTCTAAGCATAATTTCTTCTAGTTTACACTGTTGCTGAATTAATACTGGCGAATGCAGAAAGAATGAAACAATTTTTAGCTAATGCATCACAAGTGGAACAAATATAGAAATTATTTTTAAGAGGTATGAATATGCCCATTTGCTTCTTCAAAAATGCCATTTCATATGGTGCCCCAAATCCAGAGTAGAAAAATTCCTCAAGTCCTTCACTGTTCCCCTCATTTTTAATGGCTAAAGTACCAGAACTTTAAAACAAAGCCACAGAATTCACTGAACTTGATCGTTGCCCTTAAAAGCCCTCTGATCACTCCTAACTGACAAATAAAGAATCTTTTCACGGTTTATGTGTTGCTACTTCCTTCAGATTTCTGAGCTGATATCAATTCAACATTTTGGGTAGGTTTTGCAGAAACATGTGTATACAAGACACTTTTTTCTGCCTTTACTTTGCTGCTGATTCGTATTTGAAGGAAAAGCTCTCAGAGGCCGCCTCTGGCTCCCTAACATGGCTCTCAGCCAAAGGGCTAGCAGTCTTCTAGTAATGGACAACAATGTATTGAAACTGACTTCAAAAGCACATACTACCTTCCACCTACAAGCATAAAGCAAAGTGGAACCCAAAATCTATGTACCCTTAAGTCCTTAAGCACACAGAGAACTCTTCAATAATCCCATATGGAAACAAATAAATTAAAAAATGGGTTTACAAATTCTAGATTACACCTGTTACCACATAAAGGGGGTCACGAAACACAGGATGACATCGAGGTAAGCACAAGGGTGTCGTTTCAACTCCTCCCAAACAAGGACAGAAAAGTCACATATTAATAACCACTATTCAGGATAATTGAAGTGGCTAGCGTAAAACAGAAAAACTATTTAAGATGTGAACATATGAAAAAAGGATATTTTAAGTTTCAATGTCAGAAGATGATTTAGAACAAGAAAAGTGCTTTGCTAGTAACAGCTGAAGAACTGAGTTAAAGACTCCAAATATAGCAGTTCATCTCAAAAAGCTAGCAGGTGAAGCAAAAGAGGCTGATTGGCACCTCATACATAAGGGTTCTGTATATGCAAAGAAAAAGCCAAAGATTTTTATGATAGTCACATAGCATAACATTTGTTAGGATGCTCAGGAGAACATTTTCATGACCACACATAAGTCTCAAAAGCATGCACAAATTTAGCTGTCTCTTAAGAAAAGATCTAATCAACTTTGCTAGTTTTTCATATTTCTAGACTATAACCTAATTTTGATGCAGTGGCAATTATTAAAAAAAAAAAAAAAAAAAAAAGAAAAGCCAAACCACCACCACATTTCTTTGCAACAGTCAAGTCTTGGCAGTTTCAAGATGTGGTGTTGTTCCAGGGCCATTCTGATCTGCTCTACGTGTGCACTACTGTCACAAGTAATGATCCTTCTCCACCCTCTGCTTCTAACCCATTCCTCACACTGACTCCAGCACTCATGTGGCAAGGCAGAGCAGGTAACTGACCTGGCAGAAAATGAACCTGTTGAGCAAGATAGCTGATTTAAGACAAAACGGGATCTTCACAACCAGGTCTTTTAAAGAAAACTTGGCAGTGTTTCTTCATTCCAGCTATATTCTGAAAAAAATAATTCCTGGGGTACTATGCTGGTTTTGGGCGGGATAGAGCTCATTTTCTTCATAGTAGCTAGTATGAGGCTATGTTTTGGATTTGTGCTGGAACCAGGATTTATAATACAGGGATTTATTAGCTACTGCTGAGCAGTGCTTACACAGAGTCAAATCCTTTTCTGCTCCTCACACCACCCCACCAGCGAGCAGGCTGGGGGTGCACAAGACATTGGGAGAGGACACAGCCGGGACAGCTGACCCCAACCAACCAATTCCATACCCTGTGACATTATACTCAGCATATAAAGCTGGGGGAAGAAGGAGGAAGGAGGGGGATGTTCAGAGTTATGGCATTTGTCTTCCCGAGTAACCATTATGTGATGTGTGATGGAGCCCTGCTTTCCTGGAGATGGCTGAACACCTGCCTGCCCATGGGAAGTAGTGAATGACGTCCTTGTTATGCTCTGCTTGTGTGCACGGCTTCTGCTTTACCAATTAAACTGTCTTTGTCTCAACCCAAGAGTATTCTCAGTTTTACTCTTCCAATTTTCTCCCCTATCGCACCGGGGAGGAGTGAGCAGGTGGCTGAGTTGTGCTTAGTTACTGGCTGGGGTTAAACCACGACAGGTACTAATACCAATTGTTAACATTTCACTCCATTTGTAAATGACTTCATTTATTTAAAACAGTTATGATCCTATTTTTAAGGATCACTTTTATCTTCTAGAGAATAGAGATTGAAAAACCAGGGTTTACCAAATCATACTATTAAAAAAAAAAGTTTAATGAATTTTACACTTGAAAAATAGCATTAAAAACGAAAGGTACACTTTTCTATCAGCTTATTCCTAATACTTCTGAGTGACAAGTTCCCACAGCCCTGGTCATTGACAATAAATTTAACTTGAACTAACCTTTTAACTATTGACATACATAACAAAGAGTCCTTTAGCTTAACTGCTAACAGTAAAAACCAAACAAACACACAACTTACTTGTTTGTAAGTATGTAAGATTAGCAGCTGGTCTTCAGCACTCCTTATTTCTAAATGTTTGGGAAACCCACGCTATGAATTCAGTAGCTTATATTTAAGCCTCTCTATTTAAGTATATCAGGTTATCAGTACTTGGAATGCCATACTTCAGGGAAAAACCTGCAGTCACGGCTAGATTAAATTAGTCCAGCTTTTTACTAGCATCAAAATCTAAGATCCTCTTTTCTTTTTTTTCTTTGAAATTCTGGAATGGTCCACATCCAATCCAGTTTTCCATGTCTCGTCAGAGAAGGAGATAAGAGAAGTTTAAGTCAGGCATATTTAAAATAACCACTTGTTTTTAAATAATGTGTTTTTCCACGAGTGCAACAAAACCATACCATTTACAGAATGATTTCACTGTACTGACGTTAACAATACAACTGCTTTTCAGATACCCCAGATGAATTCTAAGAACTGCAGCTCACTGGAAACACCAGAAGAGCATCTGCCAAGTCCCTTCTGTTTCACTTCTCTGTCAGGTGTCTGACACATGAGCAAGGCAAGCAGGGAGCAGAAGGGTGCTGCACCAGGCAGCTGGCGAGAGGCTGCCTGAACATCACATCTTGGCGGGTACCAGGCAGCAGTTCATCACACGTTGAGTGATGCCGTGTGACTACAAGTGCATCTATCCCACTGCCAAAGTTCAGTGCCAAAGCAAGTCACAAAGCTCTCAGCTCTCCCTGCCCGCAAGCACAGAGCTCTCTGGGAAAGGATACAGCAAGGGGCAGGCCCAGAGCCGCATACAGAGTTCTAGACAGCCACACATAGGGTGACTCTGAAATGGGAAGCCTCCTTGCTAACACAGCTTATTTTTCATAAGTATTCCTACAGCAACATTACAGCTCAGCGGGTATTTTCTGAATCAATTTGACCAATACAGAACTGTGCTTTCTAGGTGTTTTCAGAGCTCAACTGCAAATCCATAACAACAGTTCATAACTACCTCCTTCGGGCTTCGCCATTCTGGCCCCAGGGACGCCAGTTATAATGAGTGTGCACAAGCTCCCACAAATTACAGCCTACAGCTCATCTCCTAAAACCATGTTTGAGCAGCTCATTATGGAATTTTCAAAACCATTTTCAGAGCACATTCCTGTTCTCTATGAAGGATACTATAAGCTCTGAAAAAGTAATATAGACTACATACTCAGGCAACAATGCTGGTTTTGAATTTACCTTTGAGATTGTTCTATTCTCACTGAAGAGATTAAATGTTTGATCTCTACCTTTTTTAATACAGGCAAGAATTTTAAACTCGCACATTCTAGGCTCCTCGAAAAAATCCAAACAACGAAACCCAACACCACCAAAAAAAAGATCAAACTATGTAAAGTATAAAATTCTGTTAATTGGAAAATTAAAAAGCATTTTGGTAATTTTGAGCAACATAAAACACAAACATCACCCCAGAAAAAATTATTTTTTTAGAGACATTTTAAACTCTATTGTGTTGCCAGGCAGAGCAAAAATCAAAGGCAACGGGGATAAGTGGCAAAACAAGAGCTACAATCAACCAAGAAATGAAAAAATTGCCACATTCTAATGAAAAGCTGTGATTCGTATATTACTAGAAACAGAATATTTGTCAAAAGTGATAGGAACATAAGAAAAGAAACAACCCCAAAACTCACCACTCTCAAGGTTATCAATATTTCAATGACCTTGAGTCTGGCCTTAAATTTATTAAGTACCAGCTCTGCAGAAAACAATGATTTTCAATCCCTGTGTGCACTTCAATTTAAGTAATGCTCCACTGGATTTTTTATATATATATATATATATATAAAAAAAACCAACTAGAATGGTGTTACACTGAGATCCTCAATTCCTCACTTAATCCAGTAATGGAAGCCAGTTTTGCAAGTAGACTTTTCTCCGTACCCTTCCCCATCTTGTCAATTTTGTTTAAATGCTTCCTCTCATTCTCCCATTAGTTTCTAAACAGTTCATTCAGCACATGCAGTTTGGGAAATACAGGGTGGGCGGGAGGACGGAATACAGTTATCAATAAATAACTGCTTTCTCACAAAGCTAAAGGAAATCTAGTCTGAAATTGCTTTTCCTGGTTTAGATCTTAGTTATTTAGCATTTTT
Organism: Chroicocephalus ridibundus; assembly: GCF_963924245.1. NCBI lineage: Eukaryota > Metazoa > Chordata > Aves > Charadriiformes > Laridae > Chroicocephalus > Chroicocephalus ridibundus. Next base: position 166,337,699 of record NC_086284.1, read on the forward strand.
AAGCAGCTGTCACAGGTAAATGACACTCTTCTCCCACCACCCAATAGAAAATACATTCATAAAGTGAAACAGCCCCCCTCTCTTAAAACCTTCTGTGTACGCTTAGGTAGCTCTGAGACAGCTATCTAGGTGCCGACACTGGGAAGACTTGAGTTTCATGAGCACAGCGATCCTTTGCCAAGCACTTAGACGCGTGCAGCCACAACAGGAAGTATTTGAAAACCTTCTGGGCCAAGACAAAAACACCCTAAGTCAGATCCTGCACGTTGACTACTCACTAACGAACCTTGCTCTGGAAGGTAATCTCTGCAGAACAGTAGTTTTCCAATGAGATTATCACACCTCTGTTTAAAACAACTACAAGCATTTAGCAAAAGACATTCATGACTTACCGGGTGTGTGAAAACTAGTTACATTTATTTAGAATTCTAGATTATAATAAAGAAGAAAGCCATCAGGAGGATCACATTACCCTAGTACCAATAGATGACCAGCATATACAAGGTACATCCCAGTTCATACATCCTACTCGGAGCATGGGAAAACAGGTAACCATTAATTCAGCATGAAGCTTCAACAAACACGTAACACATCTGCAGTAGTGAGAAAAACGTGCAGAACATTCAAATAATCTCCAATTGCAGTCTACCCTCGGGTGCAATATTCTCTTGTTTGTAAATAAACTACTGCACAGCATAACAGCAGCAGCTTTTCTAGCTGTCCTCAAGCTATCTGGATTTATGGATGGCTGCCAATTCAAACTTTCACGTTGAGCACCACGCACCCTGACAAAAATTCTGAGAAGCTTTACACAGAGATAATTCTCCTGTTCACTGTGTGACCGCAGAGCAATATGAAACCTGACCGTACAGCTAGTACCTCTCTCCTGGGATTACTGCCTCTAGATGCTAAGCTTTCAGATAGCTGCTTGGGGCCTGCTGATTTTTAAAAGAGTCGGTCCCCTTAGGTTAACTACACTCTCTCCTTCAGAGAGCATCAGCCATACCCACCTGCTGACTGAAATGATGGTTTGGGTCAGACTTTAGACAAAACTATAATAACACCCGCATAAGGAAAAAAAAATCATCCCTGCGCTACTGTAACAGCTATTGGTCTGGGGGGATTTTTTTATTTGTACCCTCCCCGCCTCCACGATCCGAACCCGGCAAACCGCTGCCCCTCCCAGCGCCGAGCCGCGCGGGAAGGCTCCGCGGGCGCGCCTTTAGCGGCGCAGTTCCGCTGCGAGCCCCGGGCACCCGCGGGAGCGGATCTGAAACAGCAGCTGAAAGGGCAGCACGGCCTCCCGCCGCCCGGAAAACGGCTGGCGCTGGCAGCTCCGCCGCGGGGTGGTGGTGGGGGCAGGCGGCGCCCGGCTGCCCCGAGCCCCGGGGACGGCAGCACCGGAGGCCCCAACCCCGCCGCTGACCTGCGGCCTCGCCAGACCCCGCCCCGCGGGGGGGTGTAGGGAGCGGGCCCCGGGCCTGCCGATGGCGGTGAACGGCCGGCCGGCCTGCCCGCTACCGCCGTGACCTCCGGGGCTGCGGCGGCTCCACCCCCTCCTCCCCTCCCCCGCCCCGGGCGGGGGGGCACTTACCGTCCCGGGACGTGCCCATGAGCTGGTCCAGCATGGCGCGCATCTGGGCCTGCGCCGACATCTTGAGCGCGCGGGGGGCCGGCCCGGCCCGGCCTAGTCACGCCGACAGCGGCCTACAAGGCCCGAGGCGGCGCTCAGCCCTTCCCCCTGGCGTCACTGGCGGGCCCGGGCGGAGCCGCTCCCCCGACGCCGCGCGGGTGGGGGTTGGGGAAGCGGGCGCTGCCGCTGCCTCGGGCTGCCGGTGGACGGCGGAGCGGGAAACCTGCCTCGTGTCGGCCTCGGTGGTGCCGCCGCCTCGCCTCGCCTCCCCTCCCCCCTCCGCTCCTCCCGCTTCCTCTCACGCCTGCCACGCGCGCGCGCCAGCGGTAACGGAAACCCGCGCGCACGCGCCTTAGGCGCCCCCTCCCCCCCCCGCGCTGCGCGACGTCAGCGCGGACAGGCCTTGGCGCCCGCCGATTGGCCACAGCGTGCGGTGTTCGGCCGGTGACGCACCCGCGCGGTCAGGTCTCTGATTGGGCCGTCGAGCTTTTCGCCGGGCAGGACCCCTGGGGCGCGCTGATTGGCCGGGCGTCACATTTGCCGCTGTGACGTTGCGGCCTCAGGGTCAACGGCGGCGGCGGCGGCGCGGGCTGGTCCGCGGTGGGAGTCCCGCGTCCTCCGGGGAAGGAAGAGTCGGGCTGTGCCCGGTCCGATGGGTCCGTCTCGCTTTCTCGCCTCTCTGAGAGGCGGGGGGGAAACGCGACCGGAACAGTGTGACGACGGTCGATTCCGACGTGCTCAAGCACGTGGCGGAGCTGGAATTAGTTGAGTGCACCCTCAGTAAGTTTGCAGACAACACCAAGTTGGGTGGGAGTGCCGGTCTGCTTGAGGGTAGGACGGGTCCACAGAGGGATGTGGACAGGCTGGATCGATGGGCCGAGGCCAATGGTATGAAGTTCAACGAGGCCGAGTGCTGGGTCCTGCACTTGTGTCACAACAACCCCGTGCAGCGCTACAGGCCTGGGGAAGAGCGGCTGGAAAGCTGCCAGGCAGAAAAGGACCTGGGGGTGTTGGTGCACAGACAGCTGAATATGAGCCAGCAGTGTGCCCAGGTGGCCAAGGCCAACAGCATCCTGGCCTGTATCAGGAACGGCGTGGCCAGCAGGACAAGGGAAGTGATTGTGCCCCTGTACTCAGCACTGATGAGGTCCCACCTCAAGTACTGTGTCCAGTTTTGGGCCCCTCACTACAAGACAGACACTGAGGTGCTGGAGCGGGTCCAGAGAAGGGCAATGAAGCTGGTGAGGGGTCTGGAGAACAAGTCCTGTGAGGAGCGGCTGAGGGACCTGGGGTTGCTTAGTCTGGAGAAAAGGAGGCTGAGGGGAGACCTTATCGCTCTCTACAGCTACCTGGAAGGAGGGTGTAGTGAGGTGGGTGTGGGTCTCTTCTCCCAAGTAACAGGCGATAGGACAAGAGGAAATGGCCTCAAGTTGTGCCAGGGGAGGTTTAGATTAGATGTTAGGAAAAATTTCTACACCAAAAGGGTTATTAGGCATTGGAACAGGCTGCCCAGGGAAGTGGCTGAGGCACCATCCCTGGAGGTATTTAAAAGATGGGTAGATTTAATGCTTAGAGATATGGTTTAGTGATGGTTTTTGTCAGAGTTAGGTTGATGGGTGGACTAGATGATCTGAAAGGTCCCTTCCAACCTAGGCAATTCTATGATTCTAATGCAAAGCAGGAGGGGAACCTGGGCAACGGAACCTGGGTGTTTCTGACAGCCCCGCAGCCTAGTCCCTGATGCTCGGGGCTCCCGATGCTGCTGGGACTGCCCAGGACCAGCACGCCGTCCCATTGCCAGGGCACTCACCCAGCCACGGGAGCCCGTTGTCCAATGCAGGGTGACGGGGTGGGTACGTCAGAGCCAGTGCCGACAGGATGTGCATCTGAAAGACAATTCCTTTTATTTGACTGACATTCAGCGCCGTTTTAATGATTCTTTGCTTCTCTCGAGCTGTCAAGTGCAGTTACGGTCGCACTGGTGGGAAAAGCTCCTGCAATACCCACTTTTTAGAGAACCGCCCTTAAAACTGAAGTAACTGTTATGTGTCGCGGCTAATTCAACTTACAGAGCACCAAGATCCAGCCTCACAAAAAGCATTTTCACAATTTCTGTCTATCCTAACGCCTGCGTTTCGTGACCATCCCTTTTTTAACCGTCGTGTTGCCATCTAGTGCCCAAAAGCCGTCAGTGACTGTCACAAGGCTCAGTTCTAATTGTCCACAACCGGGGTCGTGTTCAACTTTTAAGATCAGCTTAATATGAGTGAGAAAAGGCAATATAAAAAGCCATTAAAAAACCCTACCCCCAATTATGTGGATTTCACAAGGACTTGCAGAGAAGATGCAATGCTCAGACAGGAGTCTTTCTGTAACAAACTTAGGAAAAGGTTCCCTACCCCAGCGCTCCTCAGCTCCTTCAGAACATGTCCCAGCTTTGTTTTTTCTTTAACGTATAAATTTGCTTTTGTTAGTCATTGCATTACTTTGGATTGGAGGGGAAGTAACTGGAAGTGATACAGATACAGGTTAAAATTTTCTCTGTGGAGACATTTTAGTTGCTATTTGTACCCACACGGCACAACCTTCAGCTCAAGGTACACTAAAGAGCAAAGATTGCTTTTTCCTTCTATTTCTGGTCAAATTTCATCTTTTCTTCCAGAACTGGTTTCAGTGAGCTATGTATTTTTCTTCTGGAGCAACATACAATAGACTTTGGATGGACCGAACCTTTAGTCCATCTGGGAAGTAAATTGCAGAATAGAGCAGCTGCATTAAATAACTCCGAGCAACAAACACATCACAGCCATTCTCAGGGTACGGTGACTTCCCGTAACTTTCATCTACTGAGCTCAAATAGGCTGGTACTTCCTCACCTGTGGCATCAACTCTTTTCAAAAAAACCCACCACAGTTAAAACTCGTGAGACACTGCAAGAATTTGAAGCCGGATTTTTAGTCTACAGAACCTTAAAACTTGTAGTTCACGTCTCCTTACCTTACCTAAGCAGCCCACATCTCCCCAGTTTTAAGGATCTATTGTGCCTATCCACTATACTTTGAGGATTAAACTATCCCCGAGTTCTAAATACAGGGAAAGGAGAATATATAGATTCAGATGAAGTAACTCTACTTGCAACGCTGTTCTGATAGAATACTTTTGTTTTCCCGGTAGCATAAAAAAAACCCCAAGCACTCTTTGTTAGCCCTGCTTGTAGCTCCTCCCCCAAGTAAACAAGCCTCACATTTTTAGCCGTTATAAATCATCCTTATTACAGATTTCTTACCTATCTTGCATATAATTCAGCCCTTTTTTTGAGAAAAGGGCAGCAACAATTCAAGCCAGCATTTATTTTCTTATAAAAAGAGACTTGCTGTTCCAGATGATAGGACAAGCAAGAAAATGGCAGCCTGATCTGTATAGCTGGCGTAACTAGCGGTAATCAGTCCGCTGAAGTTTCTTCTGCGATTCGCAGTGTATAAAAACAGCACAGGAAGCCTACAGTTGTAGACCTGACCGCTCAGAGACACCAAGAAACACATAATTGATTAAGTAGCATTCATCTCTGAATTGTTACCACTAACTCACCACCATGGAAAAAAAAAATTCTTCCCAAGATGAAAGCGGTTTGTGCTGCTACTGAGCTTCCCAGAATCCACTGATGTTCCAAAAAAAGCGCCTTCCTTCTTGGAAGAGTAGAAAATTCCTCACAGGCAAGGACATGGCTGGAAAACCCTACAGTAAACAGGCAAATTCCCTTACCATAGATTTTGAGGGGGGGAACCAACAACCCTTGCAACTCCTCAGACGAACACAGTTTTGCAGTGAGGGCCTTGACATGTTTTTCGACTACGAACCACCTTCCTCTCATTGCGGGGCAGTGGCCTGTCACACCGCGCGTTCGGAGCGAAGCGGTGGGTCCGGTATGGTCGATTAAACCCAGAGAGGGATTCCCCGTTAACAGCTCTGTCACACCATACCGGCAACCCTAAAACCCACATAAAGCACAATCGAGAAAATCCAGTTTCAACAATTTCTCGGGTGTTTTATTAATCGGGAATAAATAGGTAACGCGGCGAGAATCATCTTTCAGCCTTTCCCTCCAGGCTGCTGAGGCAACCTGAAGCCCACCAGGCCGGCGACCTCCTCGGGCGAGCGCTCCCCCTTGCCGTGGTACTCCCGGTGGAGGGCCGTGTGCTCCCGCACGCTGCGGAGCAGGCAGAGGTAGGTGGCGGCCTGGAAATGCAGCTCCTGCTGGGCCCGGCACAGCTTCTGGCTGGTGACCTGCCGACAGGGAGGGAAACAAACCCCCGTGAGGCTTCACCTTCACCCCCAGGCCGCGGGGTCGCCTCCGTCTCGCCTCGGCGGGGACGGGTAGGGGGCGTTGCGGGGAGACGGAGCGTACCCGGTGGGCGCGAAACGTCGCGACGATGTGCTGGTAGGCGGGCGTGTCGCGATAGGGACGGCCGCTGGCGTGGCGGAGCTCACGCAGGAGCCCGCGGAAGGTCTGCAGCGGAGAGCCCAGCGCCGCCATCTTCCGCCCCTCCCCGCCCGCCGACCGTTGGCGGGGAGGGGCCGAAGATGGCGGCGCGTTTCCGAAGTCTCGGGTCTTAAAACGATCTACGACCAACGGGGGCGCTCGGAAGTCCCAGGAGACGAAGCCCGGCAGCTCAAGCGTCCAACCCCCCGGCCGGAGGAAGCCAGTGCAGTTCGAGGGTCGCGGAGCCCCTGCGGCTGATAGCCCTCCTGCCTCAGCCACGCGGGGTGAAAAAAAAGTGCCCACCCCAGATGGGACTCGAACCCACAATCCCTGGCTTAGGAGGCCAATGCCTTATCCATTAGGCCACTGGGGCTGCTGCGAAAGCGTTTTTGCTGTGCCTGTAGTTGTCTCCTGTCCCCGCCCCTCTACCTTTTAAGGAAAGTGTCGAAGGCCGCTGACTGCGCAGCGCCTTCCCGCGCGCGGCTGGCAGGCCGGAAGTCGCTCTGCGGCCCCGCCCACCGGCAGCGCGAACAGTGTGTGTGGCGGGAGGGGAGCGGCGCGGCCTGCGGAGGGCGGGTGGGAAGGACCCAGGAGCCGCTGCAGGCGGCTCCTGCAGACCCCGAGAGGAAAGAGTTCCCTCTGCTAAGTTTTAAAATGCTGCTCCCTTGCCTTTTTGGTCGCCCTGACTGAAGAAAGGTAGCACCCCCCCGCCCCCCAAACCATGAAAAACCCAAGAAAAAAAAGCCCAAACGACAACCTTTCCAGTGAAGCCTTTTTACATCTTTTATTTTTGTGAGAAATCACAGAGACAGGGCTAATATGTACATTCCTCTTTATTTAATACAGCACAGACACATGACACATTTAAAAAAAAAAATGTACACTGATGAAAAGAGCCTGTCTCAGTGAGGGACAGGGAACAGCTAGGCCGAATGGAGTAAGGCTCCTACTGCAGAACGGGGCTGCCGGCAAGGGGAGATCCCGGAGCAAAGTCTGCCGCCAAAAAAAATAATAAAAAAAAAAAATCTTTGCACTCCTTTCAGAAAAGCAGAAAATAAAAGGGCGAGTCCCTCTAGGAACAGGTGGAGGCAGCGTATGCTGCAAGGTTTGCAGGCTACAAAGCCCATTACTGTGTTTGGACCAAAGCACTGATAAAATGAGAAATGGTTCTCCAGCTATTCTTGCAGAGGGCCAATAGTCCTGACCTCTGAAAACATCAGACTTCTCAGGGATGGCAAACCTGAGTATCTGGAAGGAGTGAAAACATCAAGTAGTCACACAGAAGAGAGTTAAAATTAGTCTCCCTGATAGGGCTCTGCTGGCCACAACTGGGAATGTGCAGGGGAACAAACCGGCTTCCCAGCTAACAAAAGACTAACAGCCATTAAACCAACCAGAACAATATACACATCTGGAACTGATGCGGGCTTTTGTGGCAGCAGCTTCTTCCTTTTCCTGCTTCAGTTCAGGATGGAAATTAAGCAGGCACCAGTTCCTCTGGCAAAGAGCCTTACACACTTTTAAAAAATTAAAATACAAAAAAAGGGAGACAGGTGTATTTACAAAATCCATGGCTGGTACAGTACATCATTTTTAAGACACACTAAATGCTACAATCTTTCAGGTCCTGAGATTATTACAAAAAAAAAAAAACCAAAACAAAACCCAACAACTCAAAACTTGCGTTCAGGTCCAGTTTTATAAGGAGAGAGGAAAGAAATCACACATTTAAAACACAGTATCCCTTGAAGTTATTGGAACACATCTCCCTAAAAATCCAAATGAAAGTGGTGCTAACCATCCAAATGTAGCTGCATTTGTTTGTTCAGGCTTGTTGTCACAAGAGGGGAGATTTCACAGGGGAGTTTCTCTGGAGTCTGTTAGGATCCTCTCTCCATCACTAAGCCCTATGATCCAAAATATGCGAGTATTACAAGGAGGAAGGTGACCTTGTACAAATTCATGCTGGACTGAGTAAAGCATCACAGGAATCACCAACTCAAACAGGTTTGCCATCTCATAGTAACTGCGCATTCCTTTGTCTGAAGCCAAGGAATGCAAAGAACTCTAGCTGTGATTTAACATTCGTTTATAACAAAACACTTCACCAGCTGTTTGTTCTGAGCTACCTAGTGAAAGGCAGGAAAACACTTTGTCCATCTCTTTCTCGGCTTTTCATTGTCTCAGGGATGACAGCAAGTCGGGTATAGTTAAGCTGCCTATATCCAAACTTGCTAAAAATATATATACGCTAAAAGTGACACCAAACAAAGGATACTGAGGCCAAACCTCTGTTGAGGGGATGATCCCCACTACCATCAGCTGTGCAGGCAGGTATTTGGATGCTCCATTCTTGACTGAGCCTCTTGATTAGGCAAAACTAAAGGGACTTGCACCCGCACCTGTTGGGTTTTTTCCCCAATGAAATATTCTGAACACAATACTTTTGTATCATCAGAAGTTATAATCACAGATGCCCCTTTATTACAAGCACCTGACGTTAAGCTAGAGAATGCCAACATTTTAAGGATTACTCATGAAATGCTTCTAACGCTCAGTAAAAGACAAAAGACAAATCACATAACAAGGGTACTAGTTCAACTGCTAAAATATAACGTTGCTCAGTAGACTTCTGGGTAATAGTAGTTCATTTTGTAATTTTTTTTTTTAACAGTAGTCCAAAAATAAAATTTCTCCATCTATTTCCAGTATGTATCTTGAGAACTATGCAAGAACATGGTACTAACTGCTACATGATGGAATCACCGGCAATAAAACACACACTACAGTTCTCACCTCTGAGCTAAATTGTTATTTGTAGTTACATACAAGACGACTAAAAGATCAGCGAGAAATACCTGGGGATCGCGATTTAGCTTTTATTTAAAGATCCAGCTACTGTGTAGCCGATAACTCCCCTTGTTTAGAAGCAACTTCATTTAAGTGAGAAATTGAATTCACTTCTGATACTGGAAGGAAGCCTGGGATGTCTCATTAGTTTCTCCCCAAATGCAATCTGTACATTTGAAAAATATCACTGCGGCTTCTTAAACCAATTTTGAGAGCTGAATATTCTAAAAAACTCTCAGACTAAAACCTGTCACAAGAGGCGATTTTAGCTTCCCTCTGGAAGCAACTTCACGACACTTGACACTAGGTGTTGCACCAGTGAAAGTTTCTTTTTTAAAATACAACTTTCTTTCTTCACACGTTAGCAAAAAAGACTTCTGCAGTACAGACATTCAAAAAATATTCCATTTTCTTTGGGTAAAACTTCAACATGTGTTTAGAGGGGTAGCTGGGGGAAGGAATGCATGTAACACTGAAACACGTAAATACTTATCTGCATAGTTGATATTAGTGACTACTAATCAAACTAAGGCCTTATCTGGAAAAAGCTGAGAACACAAGAAAGTTTCTTCCCTCACTCCCCACTCCTCTGGTGAAATGTGGTAGTCTCAAAGAAGCTCTGGCTGCCTCAGCAGCTACCTGGTTTGGCCTACGATGGTGGTATCTCCTGACTGGTTTTGGTTGATTCTCTCCCTCCCTTTCTCTCTTGGTACTAGACAGTAACAAACAATGATCTGTTGATAAAATACACCTGCACACACTGTTGGGGGGAAAAAAGCCAACGCAAAACCCCTTAGTATTGAGCACAATAGGAGTCAAACATAGTGTACACTGCTTGCTTTCCATTACTTCACCATAAAGAAAAACTTACTAGTTAATGGTTATTATTTAAGCAGGAGATGACGGCAAGGGAAAGAGACTGAAATTCACTTCTAGATACAAAACATGTATTTTTTTTTCTAGAGTTGCTCTGTAAAATTATAGCTGTCAAAAATGTCTACAAAATACAGACCTGTATCCTTGACTACTGACAAGATTAGCACAGTTTTATTTATGAGTGTGCAAAAACAGCTGTAGGGAATCTTTGTACTTCCCCGGTTTTGGGCCAGTTCCAGGCCATGCTGATCTCTCAGCGTAACTCATAGCAGCAGCAGGGCTTTCTATGGCCCCAAAAGGCTATTACAGCAGCAAGGGATCACTGGGTCATAGAAAAAGGATGATGAAGCCACATCAGAAGTTTCCACAAACAAAGCATTCTCCTACACAACAGTTATCTTTCCAGTGGCCCAGTAAGCATACTTCTGGCTGCTTATTTTGGCAGGGATTTCTCAAGCAGGAGGCAGAACAGATTTTCACAACAGCTGCATTTGTTGAAAAAGGCTCCAACAGTCAACCATCATCACCAGCTGTAGATTCCCCATCTCACAGATCAGCCTAGGATAAAGAACACATGTGCTCCAAATGAATTAAACAGCATCAGAAGAGCCAGGTCAGCTCAGTTTACTGCCACAGGTGGACATGGCAAACTCCACTGATACACCAAAGGCAGATTCAGCAGCACCCTCACTACTGCTCCAACTGGCTGAGCTACCAGCAATAGCCCTACTGGCACCATTAGATTGGTAAAAGAAATCCGTCTATGGCCTAATTTACATAAACAGGTTCACTCAAACATGTGAGGACAAGCCAAGAACTGGAATAGCAGTTATTCTCTGCCACAGGAACATGTTGTATTTGATATCTTATTTTCTGCTCTCTCAATGGGTTCTCCACCTACAAAGGACTCTTCATTCCATTTCCATTCTGGAAAGTCCACGCTTCATTTTCATATTGCAACTCAAAATTAGATCTTCCCCAGGGGAAGCACATCACAGAGTTAGCACAGTCTGGTGATGTGTACGTATGTTACCTTAAGTTTAGCACCTGGGTCAACAAGTGAATTGCTAATTTCAGTTATGCATGTTTATAGTAAGTTAGATACATCCTCAGCACAGAATTGTTCAAATCACTAGATGATCTATTGCAGATTGCTAATTTTGTCAGAGAACAAGGAAACAAGCACAGACACTATTATGAGGGTTCACTTGCAACTAACAACACATGAACTTACTGTTCATTATATTAAGAGAACAACCCATTAACGAAATCTCAATAAATTGAGAAAAAACAAACAACTAGAAAAGTACTTCATGGAGAGTGATTTAGGCAGCATGTGAAGCATAGCCAGGTTTAACTTCAATTAGCAGCTGCACTCTTGCAGGTTTTACCAAATTCCTTCTTACATATGATGCATGGTAGAAAGTGACAACTATGGTAAATCTTGAGAATCCTTGCAATAACTGGTGTCAGGCAGAGGTGACTAGCCATACACAAGATTCCTTGCAATTCATCTCAACTCAAACTTGTTGCAAGCTGCTATTTTAACCTTCTTTCCCCCCACACCTCCTTGGAGTTGGTTTGGCAGCCACACGTCTTTGCCTCAGACTCAGTAACTGTGTGAAATAGTCCAGTATTTAATAAGGTTGCCAGACAGGGCCCGTAATGTTTTACTCATGACCTAATTAAGATCCAAATTTAAAACCTTCAGAGAAAAATGCAAGGAGTTTCATTCCCATTAGCCACTTCCTTTCTCTCATGCACATTTACGCACACTCACGCACACACTCTTTTATTGTACTGACATCTTTGCACAGGCGTTCACCTTTAAGTGTTTAACAGAGCCAGCAGAATGTAGGAGGATGAACAGGTTTCTCAGGAATATTGCTGTATGTGTGTGTGCAAACATGGGTGAGTGTGAGAGAAAGCACGCACAAGCACACAGAACCAATGCCATGGTACAGCAGCTATGAAGTTACACACATTATACACGTTTTTTTTTCTTTACAAAAGGGAAAAAAAAATAGTATAACAGCATAAAGCCATCTTGGCAAGCTTAAGATTTTCCTCCAAAATGCCTTCCAGCACTTCAGGATCTCTGAGAACAGTTTAAAGAGGATAGGGAAATAAAATTAAAAAAAAGGCACTTAAACAAAGGACAAAGGCCTGAATCAAGTAAGTCATGGAGGGTAACAGCCACTTCACCAGAGCTAGGACCAATCAAAATCTACCAACCTTTTTTTAATTTCTATAAAATTAAAATTGCATAAAGTGTTAATTAATCAGTCATTTACCTACTGCTTTCACTTTCTGGTTCATTTTATGGAGGAAAAAAAAAAAAAAAAACCCAAACGCAAAGCAAGTGTCCCTTTAATGATTCCCCCCCCAGTTCAGCAAATGATGAAAGTTAGGTGTGGGAGGAAGTGTTACACAGCTTGGCTTGTCTGCATGTTTTCCCTGCAATGCCATCTTCAAAAAAAAATCCAAAACAAAAGCAGAAGAGGGACCACTATGCCTTCACCAATTCATTCCAAAAAAAAAAAAAACCCCACGAAAAAACCAAAGCAACCAACCCAAACACCCCAACACTTCTACCTGTGGGCAAAAACTACTCAAAAGAAAACCAAACAAACTGTAAACTAGATTAAAATTTGCTAATAAATACAGCCAAAAGTTCATTTTACGAATGTAGCAGCAAATGTGATAAAGTTAGTTGGAGTCCAAGATGACTCCCAGAGGGTTAATGGTTCACACAGCTGATGGCAGCCTGGGAGAGTTGCAGGATTTCTCTGTTTTCATGTCCTCAAGGGTCTTGCACCAAGTGGAGAAGGAGTGTGGAGGAAGGGTCAGGTGATGGGACTGGGAGGAACAGGCTCTTGGCACCTGTCCCACCCCCAAATCTGTGCATCAGACAACTTTGATCGGATTCGAACAAGAAGCAGAACCCCGGTAATTAAAAGTTACTTCTGATTAGCAGAAAACAGATGTGAAACCCACAGCATCCACACTTGTGACTCAGTTGACCAGTATTAGTCAGGTATCTCAAATCAACAGAGAAGGCTGGACAAAGTGATTTAGGCCATTTACGTCTTGGAGTGGGAGAACACTGCAGTTATAATCCAAGGTATCGGGAAACTTTGCAGCCCGTTTTTCATCTAGCCTGCCTTCTTTCTTTGCAAGTGTCTTGAAAGGATTTAAAATAGCTACCACAACTTTTGGGACTTTGGATCATGTAGCAGAAAAATATTACCCAGACGGTTTTAATATCTAAAACCTGTGTTTGAAATTATTGCTTGCATTTGTTTGGGGCTTTCAGTGAGCTTGACATGTTAGCTCATATACAGTCCCCAAACCAAGTTCAGCCCTGCTGCCTGGAACAGACAGCTCTACTTGGCTTTCTTATTGCTTGTGAATACTGAGGGTTATTTATATGTACAACTACAGTTTATTTATTAACAAAGGCCCTTAAAAAGTAGTAAAAACTCAGGGGACAAATGTCTTTAGAAGAGCTGCTGTGCAGAAAATAGTAAAACATTAACCTAATTTTGCATTTGGATGTTGCAGGAATCTTTCACTTCCCCATCCTGTTTATGCTACCTGCAAAGGTCTCTGGGAGCCACCCTATTATTTCCTTTGATTTGGCCTTGCTAGGTTTAACCAGGGGGAATAGAGAACAGGGAATGCTGACCCCTTCCTTGCCACATTGCTGATTTCAAAGACGCTCAGGAGCGTAGTGACTGAAAACAGTTACCCTCTGGGGGCTGTCTGAACTGGCTTCACAAACAATGTATGGTCATCTTTATTCTCAACATCCTACTACCGATTTCCACAGTTAAGTATTAGTTTACTTGGTTCCCCAAGACTGAGAAGCTCAATAGGCCACACAGAAAGGACTACTCCTACCCTCCTTAAGATTTAGAGAGGATACTCCTCAACTGAAGATTAAGTATACTTCCAAGAAGAGAGGAATTTTGAAAGGAAATTTGTGCTGTAGTTATAAAGGGCTCCAAGTCTCCCAATCTAAAATTTCGTTAAGTATGAAGACAAAAGATGGCAATTTGAATGAGATGCCTCGATGAGGAAAACACAGAAGAGGTAGAACTCTCTTAGGACAGGGTCTTTTAAATATATTGCTGCCTGATGGCTCACTGCTGCAACTCCCCTTAGCTACACGCATTGTTAAAAAGTATTAGGTTTGACACAGTTCAGAGAATTAGCATCCTGCCAGAACTGTTAGGCCTCAAAAAACAGGAGTTGTCTTCCTTCAACCCTTCCTGGAGAAAAGAAGGAAAAAAAAAATCAGATAAAGCTTGCATTCTAAATAGTTTATGGTATTTTGTCTGAATCTGCACAGTATTAAAAATGCCAGAGTCTACGTAGCTGTATATTTCAACTCTAAATAACCTTGATGGAGATGCAAGCTTATCTAAACAACACACCACATACAAAACATTAGCACTAGCTAAAAAGCATTTAATTGGCAGATGCTGTGGAGTGAAATTAACAAACTAATGCATCCTATTTTAATTCAATCTGTCTTTCACAGAAGTGTTGTGCAAAAACATTTATTGCTGAGCTCAACCCAACATTTTTATACTAAATACACAATATATATTATTTTAATTCACGTATATATATTTATATAAAATTAAAATGAGCTCTAAATAGAAAAGAAATTGTTGTCTGGTCTAAGAAAAATAAATCACATGTAAAAGAAACCTGAAAGCTATAAGTTAATCTAGCAAAAACCACTGAAGATTCATTAACCATGGGTCAAAGTCTCTCTGGAAGATGCGAGATAACCAGTAGTCACTAGTTCAATCTCAAATCAGACTACTGGAAAGGCTAGCTACTAGGAATTTCAGCATCTCTGATGAAAGGAATGTTTCAGGGTTGAAGGAGAAGGGCATCATACTATTTTATTTGCTCCTTTCCCCTCGACTTATTTCAGTTTCTGCCATTCTCACCTTTTATCTGACAACGCAAGGGACTCAACAGCAAAGTTCTGTCCTAGTGTTGAAAGTGCAACATGTGCTGGATACTTCCTAAGCTTACAAATGAACCAGTCGATGTATTGCTATCCAAAAAAAAAAAAAAAGCCAGCTTTGCAGTCTTGTGCTACCATGTAAGGAACAGTTCAGGTCAGGAACTCCGCAGGCCAGCAGGGTCTGGAAGTGCTGGAGACAACCCGTTCAGCCCCCAGAAGAGAAGGCACCTCTGGTCGCTTTTGAACGACTCCTCTTTGGCTAATGCCTGAAGCAGTATTAACCTGGCACTGGAATAGGTCACAATCAGCTTTCTCTAACTAGCAAATCAGTGTAATGCATGGCTTTTGGGAAGAGTTGGATGAAAGATGAGGAAGATCTAGAATGAGTAAAGAACTGGTCATGTTTTATAAGTGACATGAATAGAATATTATTTAATTTCAGTAGCAGATAAGCACGAGGCAAAGGAAAAGAAAGTTTAACAAATGGGAGGACTGAAAAAACAGTGTGCCTTTAAAAAAAATGTGGGAAGAAATGCTAGTCTGACCAATAAAACGTGGGTTTCCTTTTCACGTAAATGGAAAAATTTCCATCCCCTTCCTCCCTTAAGTAAGAATCTTTATATTAAAAAGAAAACAAACAAGGAGCAAGGGATTTCCCAGTAGTCTGTGTCTCACATCTCAATATACTAGGAGATCTGTTTTTGAAGACAACTCTCTAATGAGACTGCATACATCTGTAGGCTCCCTAAAGCCAAACAGCCTTGTAAAGCTGGAAAATGCCCGTATCAGGAACTCATTGTGTAAGGGTTTAATTATAACAAAGTATCCCAGCACCACCTCTACTCTAACATAAGCTTTGGTCCACAACCATAAAGTACACTCAGGACCTACACAGAATCTTATACTGGGCACTTTGGGCACTAATGAAGTGGATGATTCCACCTTACACAGTGGATGGAGAAACCTATTCTAGCTTGTCTCACACTTTCAACTCTTCATTGGAGATCACAGAGAAATTAAATGTTTGTGCTGCTGTGGGTTTGACGATCAATTTCTTTTAAAAGCCAATCAGAGCAGATAAAAAAAGCTTGTTTCTTTAGGCAAGATCAAACTATGACCAGGAGGACCAGTCCTCCTTTTCCTTCTCTCTTTGATCAAGTATTGTTTTCTTTTTCTTCTTCCTCTCACCACAGTGCTTGGGATCAGAATATGTAAACATCGACAGAAACAGCAGCCCTGTGACAATAAGCACTTTCCCAACTGGGCAGATTCTGTCAGCCAACCAGAACTGCTTCAGCTCCCTTGCTTGTCCAGAAGTCACTGGTTTTTCCGCTGTAACTTAGTGTCCCCTTTACTTTGGCCTCCATCTGTAGTTCAGAGACGGAAAGAGAAAAGGAAGAATAAAAGCATGAGTGAACTTTAATTTTTATAACTTACAGCAAGAGAGACAGGGATTTGGCACGTCCAGCTTTAGCATCACCAAAAAGTACATTGTCTTTATAGGGTTGGAAGACTTTGCATCTTCTCTGTAGTTGATTTATTAGAAATTGCACTGCTGAAACCCGAGTTATCAGGTTTCATACCAAAAGATACCATCTTTCTAAAGACTAAGTTGCAGCTTGGGATACTGAAACAAAAATTTAAAAATCAAGCCCTTCTTTAGTAGCCTTTACATTTTAATAAAGCAGTTTTAGTATTCAACCCATGGCACTTGCTGTGACAAAAAAATTAAGGTTGTACTAAATACAACCAATTGGTTTGTTTTCACAGCCCCTTAGAGCAACACTGCCCAGGTTTTTGGTGCTGAGGACTCCAAAAACAGGATAAAGTACCCCCACCAAGCTGTTGTCACCCTTCCTTCTCCTGGCAAAAAAAAAAAACCACAAACCAACCCAAACCTACAGGTGGTATAGAAAGGAGTACACTCTAAACTACGCCTTCTAAAGCTTTATGATAGTTTTTAATCTCTAATCTTTATAAACACAAAAAAGGAGATGTTCTACTTCAAGCTTCTCAATCAAAACATGCAACTCTTATCAAGGATGAAATTCCCAAGGAAGACAGATCTTCCATTAGGAAACCATCACACTGTTCACACATGTATACACTCTTACAAGAAATATGAAGAAGCTTCTAGCTGGAAGGTCAGTTTCTCCTCTAAAGGAGAAATTAAAATTGAGTGTAGAAAAATCTCACCAATACAGACTTGCAAACTTACAGACAGTCTGCAAACAATCATGTTAGTATCCAGGAAGCAGTATCCCTTTTTTCCCCGACTAGCTGAATTTGTACATTTTGGTTTCTAGAACTATTACAAAGTATTGTTGAAATTTAACTTTTTTGTTCTGGACATTGAAGACCAGTAGAAAAAAAACCCCCATTACTCAGGTTCCAAAAATACTGCTACAATAGAATGCGTACTGCCTGCTGCTACCAAAGCTTGTCCCTGTGTTGTGTCTTCTCTAGAACAGCTTCAGTTCTGGTGTACGTTTTATTTCAGTCTAGGGCAGAAATATGACTTTTAAGTTGTAAATAAGTAATAAGAAAAATGTCTTTACCTGTATAAGCTTGCTGCAAGTGAGCAGGCAGAGGTGAGTGAGACAGCGTTGCTGCGTGCTGAGCACCTGGCTGTAAACCCTTCAGTAAGTCTGGGGAAAAAAAGGAGAGCAACAAAGCTGAAAAATAAATCTTAAGGACATAAGCAGCCTTTGTGAAACAGGAAGTTTTTATTTTTATAGTGTAGCTGTAGTAGCATGCTCATTTGCACAGATTTCTGAAGTATCTCAACAACAAAAAATAAATACCTGATAGCATTTTAATGGCTGGAATAAGTCAACAGAAATAAACCTATTCAGATATGCTTAATCAAAAGTTAGAGTAAAGACTGTGCCTCATTATTGGGATGCAACTCTTCCTGTCATTTCCTTCAGCAGAAAGACTAAAAAGTGATATAGGTTAAAAACCTAAAAAATTTATTTTTAAGCAACAGGAAAAAATAAATGCTATCTTGGTTGATACTTCCTCATAAGAGAACTGCTTGATACCTGAGATTACTGAGCTAAGGATGTTTTGAGGAATCAACGTATTAAGTATCTTATTTGTATTGTGACATTTGGAGACTTTTAAGCTGTATGCCTTTTCTAAAGATGAGGGATTAAAAATTAACCCAAGAAAGCACATTCAAAACTATGCATATACTGTGAATATAACACTAAAGTTAAGCTTATCAAAGGATAGCTACATAAAGTTTTACCAGGAAATAAATCACATTTACTCTCCTGTAGAGATTTTCATAAACCAAATTTGAGTGTCTCAGAACTTTATCACTTCCCTTCTTAATTTCCATTTTCAGGATGCATCTTTCCTTATAGCACAGTGTAATAACTAATTCCACTCACTCTGAGTTAGGCTGTGGTGGAAAGCCGCTGAGGTAGATCCCGAGGTGGTTGTCACTCCAGCTGTGTCCGTCCCAAAGCCAAGCAGCTCCAAGGGAAACTGGAAGGGCACGGTCACAGGAACAAGGCCACCCAGCATCCCAAAAGGAGTTAATGGTGCAGATGTCACGTTCTGACTGGTTACAGACAGGGGTGATGCCATGAGAGTCAGAGGTGAGGCGTTAGCCAGTAATGATGCTCCTGCTGTTGACTGTACAAAGAAAAGGAGTACTTCAAGATTTTAAAGCTTTGAGTTGTATTCTTTAAGGAGATAAGAATCGACTATTTTCTGTTAAGCGTGGCCCTATTAAGAAGTATATTAAACTATTAATAAATATCCACTTATCCACCTAGGAGGTCTTCCCACTGTTCATCTGCTGAGCAAGTACAATTGTATCTCAGATTCAGAACATGACAGTATGGTTCATCTCATGTTTTTCTCATCAGTCTTGCAGGTGATTTCCTTTATTTCCTTTCTAATTATGTACTGGGCCTACAGTCAGAATCTAATGCAACATCTTCTATTAGGTTAATACAAAATTAGCAGATGTAGGTCTGAAGTTCTTTAGAAGCACAGTATTACTCTCCCCTCTCCCAGTGTGGGTCTTAACAGAACAGTAACTTTATTTCTAAAAAAGTTGCTTAGAAGCAACAATTTTTGAAAATTAAAATTCATACATAAGAACCCCCACACTTTGAGAGAAGTCAGGTTACCAAGATGCAGACATACATATGTAAGTATAGGTGTGTTCGCACATGTCAAAGCAAAAGGCAAAGGCAAATGATCTCTCCACTCCATGTATGTCACAATAAAGTTAAATTCACTGCAGTTTAAAGATGAAAACACAAGATTAGCCAGAACATTTTAGCTACAACAGCTCTCAAACTGTATTAATTCCTCTTAACGCTAGAACAGTTCATTCTTGTTTAACAATCTTTCCTTCACTACTTATATAGTAATTTTATATGCTAATGTTCAATTCTCTAATGATCTACTACAAAACAGTTAATATAGAAAGCATTTTGAATCAGACTCAAGCTCAGATATTTTAGATATTTGAGTTAAAAAGACTCTGGTTGAATAGAACTTCAAACCTGTGTGCTTATACAAGTAAGCGTTAACTAAAACCAAAACTTAGAATCATTTTAATGAACACGTAAGCTTAAAATTAAGTCTCCTTGAGTTCTGTAATATCAATTTACAAACAGCAAAGTGACAAAAACTCCTAGCAGGGATAATGCTTCTGCTGCCAGTTTTAGTCTTAAGGTGTTCAGATGAAAGCAGCTCCAGAAAAGTTAGTTGCTGCTTACAAGAAAACACGAAGTTTTAAAACAGTAACCCTGTAAGTGTAAACTATGGACATGATGTTGGTAGCACGTGTTTGTATTGGTCATCTTAGGAGTGACAGCTTCTAAGATATACTCCATCCCACAAGTAGAAAAAAAAAAAATCGATGAAAAACTTCAACATACATGGTTGGTACTTTTAAAGGCAAAAGAGATTAATTTCACAATAAGCTTATCTACAAAAAAAATTACAGCCATTCACCATCTATGTAATCTTTACTGTGCAACAAAATAAAAGCCATACAGTAATCTCTTGCAATTGTGGGTTTGTAAAATGCCTGAAAACAGAAAGAAGCTTTGTGATGTTTTCCAACAAGACCTTGCTTACTCTCTCAAAGAGGAGGAAAGAGAAGTTCAGTGATGGAATGAGCTACAGAGAATGCCCTAAAAGAGCTAGAGTTCAGATGTTTCTATTTATCTCACCTATTCTAGCACTTCATAAAAGGGTTCATCCTGGTCACGTAAATCTGAGTCACTAAGATCATTAAAAGTCTAAACTAGATTCTGCTTAAGAGTACTAATGATAGGTAGAGCTTCTTAAGGAAATCACACATAATTTCTGATTTTTAGATTACTTTGGCTTTGTGTTCTTAAAATGTAACTTAATACAGTATTCCAGAGTAAAATTTCTATGAAGCTAGAGCATGTGTAAGCTTATATTCTGGTAAATAATTGTGTCAAGAGGGGAAAGGAAGGAAACATTTATTGGAAACTCTTCCTCATTAGGAACATCTTTATTATCACATGAAATCATCTAGTTTGATCTTCTATGTAAGCAGACCAGGATATTCTAATAAGCAACTCGGGTACCATTTTCATCTTCTGACCAATTAATAGCATCTCAGATAGGAATTAACTCACTAAATCCTCAATGGAAGAGAGATTCACTTTCAGTCTTATGCAAGGTTTTAAGGGGGGTAACTCACTCCTTAGTGCATGGTACCTAACAATTAGTCTGTAATTCATTAAGTTCAGCAGCCAGCCATTAGATCTTTAAGGCTAAATAAAGCCCTCTTACCACAAATCTCTTCCCCTTCAGTGTACTTGGACTAGGAGGTAATTTGATTCTAGTCTTCTCTTGAACATACTGCACTGACTAAGCCTCAGTCTGCCCTGCAGCAACAGCCTGATTACATGGTTTATCTTCCTTGTACCATCCTTCTGAACCATTTCTAGGCTATCAAAGTAACTTTTGAAGTGTCAAAAAAAACCCACATGTAAAGTCACAATAATTATAGTGATACCATATGCTGCTTGGTACCTCTAGCCGGTTTCCCCCTTCTATATAACAATACACCTTATTTTGCTGGTTTACAGTATTCACTTATTTTACTTGATTATCCACCATACCCGCTCCAGTCCTCTTCCATGTCACTGTCTGCAAAAGTGCTTTTCATTCCCCAGGTGATCAGCATTTCTTAAAAATGACTTGCCTTTAACTACAGGAAGGTTTGCCAGAATTCATCTCATCATCCAACAGAGTACTACTATTTCCCTTGTCTGTCATCTTTAAGCACTACCCCACCCATTTCACATTTTCCTCTACATCACAGCAATTGCATCCGCTGGATTCTGTTGATTGCATGAGGAAGAAACAACTCTGTTCCCAGTCCATTCACTGTAGCCTTTTTTGTCTCCTCCAGGCACCTTCCAGAGCACCCAAACTGCACCGTGCCTAGCTCAGCTCTTCTCTAGGCCCTATGCGGTACCTCAGTGGCTCTTACACAGCACGTGGGTTGTAGTTTTTTCATTCAAAGTAACCAAAATAATGAGAAGGCTGTGTCAGAGCCTGCCAGACATTTCTTGTTTACTGTAACAGACAGTAGAATGAAATACCATTGAAATGTCATAAAAAAATCATCTTCCTCCTGTTATTCAGCTGCATTAAGAAAAATTTGGTAGCAGGGAAAAGATCGTAAACCATTGCTAAAAGCTGAGTATACGTCATTACCATGCAATAGCTATATACATTGTTCAAAAAAAATACAAAACACTTCCATTTGCTGTACACCAAGACTCTGATTTACAGCGATATTGATTTTCTTTACTTAAGTAGTGAAGACTCCAGGATAGAGTGTGCAACAAAGAGAGAGGAAAACCTCAAGTCACCTCCGTAATTAAATAATTTCCAGTAAAAAGAACACATAACTTGGGAAAGCAGGTTGTCTTCTTCTGGGTGGATAATAGGTTTGCATGGGTTTTAGAACAACAGTATTTTCAAAATATTGGTTTTGTATGACTTGTTTCATCTCCAGTGATAAAGTTCTGCATAAGCTCTCACTCAAACAATTTCTAGGATATTTATATATTAATGAGGTGTCTCATTCAGTTTGACTAGATCCTACAAAATGAAACACATTTAATCACAAATACTAAAGAAAAGCCCTTGCAAGTGTTAATTTTAAATACTAGTCTTGCATTATACTCAAACCACAAGCAATTGAACTCTAGTTTTGCAAGTTAATCATGAAGCTTAGCAACAAACATACCAAGACACCTTTTCATATGACCACCATCATCACAAGTAAGTAAATATGGAAGAATACACAAATCCAATAATGCAAGATAATACCACATCGCCTGAAATTCTGGCCACACAAAGCTTACCTTTTCTAGTGCTCTTAAAAAAAAAAGAAAACAAAAGTGAATTCTGTTCCACAGTGTAGACCAACCAACATTTTACAGTGAGGACTCATTCCACACTGATCCTTGCATTTCACATCAGCTGGAAATACCTATTCACTAGTATGAATTACTTTCATCAGTATTAGCACTTATCCTTAGTAAAGTATAAACATAAAATTTATGACACATTTTCAAATCAAGATATTGCAAGAAAGAATGTTTACAAAATAAACGTGATCAGTATTAACGTACGGTTTAAAGGTAAACTCATTAGATGCGTACCTGCACACTGGCTGCTACAACTGGAGACCCTGAGGCAGAAGATGGTCTGTGTGGAGTTGACAATTGTTTAGTAGCACCCTGTGTTCCACTTCCTGCTCCCCCAGACAGACTAGTCCTACTAGCTCCACTTGAGTTAAGGTTACTGCCTCTGCTGGCAGGTACATTCATTCCAACTCCACCCAAATTATTTTTACCAACAGTTCCAGAAGGAGAAGAGTTGGGCAATTTTGAAGAAGCCTGAGGGTTCTTTGCAGGCTGAAGGCCTGAGGTGCGATTAGAGGGCAGCAAATTCATTGTGGGAGACTGCCTGCTGATATTTACACCACTGGTCTGTTTATGAAGGGGGTTGTTGCTGGAGTGACTACTCTGGGAAACTAGTGCACTTGAACTGGAAGAACTGGGTGTTGTTGCAGGCCTGGGGGATGAGGTGGACTTGGATGAAAATTTAGGTGATGCATTGGGCTTGGGTGTCACAGAGGGCTTAGATGCAGTGGGCTTGGGAGAGGCAGCAGGTTTGGGAGAGGCAGCCATGGAGAAGGGAGGCTTGAAACCCTGGGAAGAAACTTGTGACACCATAGCCTTGGCTAAATAGTTACTAGAGGTAGAGGTGCTGGATGTTGTCCGAGAAACCAGTGGGTGAGACACTTGAGAGCCACTTCCAGATGAGGGATTAGACAAAGGCAGTCGATATACTACAGACTTCTCTTGAGCCTTGATGACTGGCGATGAGCAAGACAGTTTGGGATTACTGCTCAATTTCACCACTGGATTGGTCTGTGATTTACTAATAGTTGCTTGTAAAGGAGATACATATTTCTGCTGTACAGCTGAATGCTGGTGCACCTTTGTCACTTGTGATGTGGAGGAAGAACCACCTTGAGCCTCAGAAGATGATGCCAAGATATTAGCATCCTTGGTTCTTTGAGAGGAGGTGGAAATAGCTGCTGGGGTCTTAGAGGAAGAAACATGAGTCTGCGAAGAGGAGGAAGCAGCTTGGATCTGGCTTGACCTCTGTAGTCCTTGCTGAAGTAGTTTGGCTGGCAAAGGCTCTAAGGAAACCTTAGGATTTTGAATTGAAGATCCAGCAATAAGGCCTGAAGAGATACCAGTGTGAACTAGGTCCTGGGGTTTCTTTGGTACTGGCCCTGTGTGACCAGCAATAAGACTTGATGAATGGGGTGTTTGAGTGGGCTCTACTTTCTTTGAAGTTGCCAGGGGCAACTTACTCATAATGCTTGCTAGTTTCTCTTCCCTCAGCCCAGGGCGAGGTCTGGATGTTGGCGTGTCTATGGTGGACCCAAGAGGTGATCCCTTGGCACCATTATTAATAACTGCCAGAGCATCAGAAATAGAGTCCAGTGAGGGTGGGTGGAAAGAAAGGTCTTCATCCAGCGAGTCGTCCAAACAGATCGTCTCTGGAGCTGGTGTGCAGCTAGAGCTGGCTGGGGTGCAGACAGGTGTGCTGGAACTCAGTACAGTAGCACAACTTGAATTGACTGAAGACATACAGGTTTTCTGTTCTTTCTTTGGACTGGAGTCCTAAGAATGAAGATATAAGACAGGTTTAACAGCCTTTCTGGAGTAGATCTAATGTCTTTAGTGTAATACTATTATTCTGTAGATTCAGATGAACCAGAGATCTACTACTGCAATTTTCATATTAAGATACCTATCATATCTAGGTGTTGGAGTCCTGTGTGCTAATTCAATATTTGTATTAGAAACCTAGTGCTGTTGCTCCACATAACTGGAAGTGCCGCACACAATTAAAGAGTAATCAATGCTGTGAAGAACAGGGTAGCTAACCTGATTGCTAGGTAAAATTGCTACTGAACTAGTAGCAATAAGACTATCTATATAAGACTAGTAGCAATAAGATAAGACAACACCTAGTTGTGTCTAATGAGACCCTCTATCAACTTACTATGTTATCCTCCCAACCACATATTTTTCCAGTGTTGCCAAATTTAATACAAGCTGAAAACAAACACAAAGCACACATTAAAAAAAAAATGTGAAACTTTACTGGAACTAGTACCTCTTCATAGTCAATTTTCAAAAAAAAACTAATATAGCTTAAAGTTAAAAGAGCTATACAGAAGTCTTCTTGCTACTTTCTTTAAAGTAATACACCACCAAGTCAATAAGCTGTCATCGCATTTCCCGACAGAGCCCTCCTGCCAGAATTTTTCTGGATCAGAGGTAGGAAGCAGGTTGTATCAAATGGTCATAGAAAAGTTAGTATCTAAATAGACATTTACCTTCACTTTGGGTTTAGGGGCTAGAATCACCTTCTTCTTTGCCCTAAACCAGAGCAGATAAATACACATCAGAAGACAAAAGAAAGGCAAGTCATTGCAGTTTTAACTGTTACCCTGATTATATCCCAATAAACTAGAAGGATGACTACCGGAATCCAGCTTTAATCATAAAACATCCTTGAAGTAGAATATGGGTTAAAACATAGGGGGAAGAGAACAAGCACACTTTTAATCCATATTTTTTGTCATGTATCTCTAAATTAGATGCAAAATTCACTGAATTGCTGAGCTCTCCTGATGATATATCAGGTTATATATTTTTTACTTTTCTGATTTACAGAAACAAACTAACAAGTCATTTCAGCCTCTCATAATCTTAAGAGTTTGTCTGCTTAGCAGACCTTTGTCTAAACTAGTCACATATAGTTATATAATTTCACTTTACATTGTTTTTGTCACTGAGGAGTATACTTCATGTTCTCATATTCCAAACCACATAAAAAGCTGTTTTTTTCCCAAGAAAAAGTGTTTTGGTGCTTATCAACTGTGAAACAGCTGTATCTGACTTGTTTGTTGCAAAAAGCCATTTAACAAACTTTCAAGTTCTTCTCCAGTGTAACTGAACACCATAGCACCAACTGTATGCAAGGACAGCATTAAGGATTATTAGTCATCACCTTCAACTTATAAGTTAAGCACTTCACACCTTTTTTCTCATTTTTATTTCTTCAATAGGATCAACAAATTAACATCTTATACATCATTTATTCTCCTTTCCTAAGCATCTAGGAATGTGCCTGGTTAAAAAAAAATAGACCTTACTGTAGGTGGCCCATGACTCAGTTTTGCTCTTCCGTCAAAAACTATCCTATGTTAATCATATTTATCACAAAGGTTGCAATTTGGGTGTTATTCAGTCCTAACTGTCTATTTGGCTTCTGGCTGAATGTGGGCAGCTCCTGAGACAGACATAGCATTGTCTGAAAATCAAGAAGGTAAAATTCTGCTAAGATACACAGCCTTCTGTGGCTACAGAGATATTTATGAGGAAAAGAAAGAGCAGGAAGTACTGCAGTCTCCGAGTTCAATTTAATATGCTGCACAGCAAAATTTAGGTAGTGTACAGTACTTTGAAATACTTTGAGTAAAAGGCGTTAATCCAAGAAGGAATAACCACTTGAGTTACCTAGCCACTTCATAACTGAGTTAAAATATAATGCCACAAGAACATTAGTTACATGCCTAAATTAAAGCATTAAAAATTAACATTGTACGCATCTTTCTTCCCTCCCCTCTGTCCAAAATAAGGCAGCATGAAGATGGGAAGAGATGCTACGAACAACTTAAAGGTACTAGTAAGTTGTCATTATACTCACGGAGCAGAAGTGAGGTGATTGTGAACACTTCGGCTTTCTTTAAAAAGCATCCTAAAAGAGTGGTGAGAAAAGAAACATAAGGTGATTCTACAGGGACAGTCGGCACATGACCACCAAATATGCAAGTATCTTGGAATTTTCAGAAGAACCCTTTGATTATCTGTCCCCAAAGCAGCTAGTAGGTAGTTTGCCTGTATTGCTATCATGATGTAGTTCCAGGCAGCCATAAATAGAAGAATGCAAAAAAAAAAAAAAAAGGATTTCAAGTTTACATTCAAAATACCTCAGTAAATGGCCAAGCATAAGTCAACATTACACAATATTAACTCTTTCAGGTGGACAGAAGAAATACATTTTGAATTCTCTCTCCTCAGCGGCTAATGAAATATTTTAAATATCAAATTCATGATTCCTACAGCTTGCTGCCCAAATGCAACTATAAATAGACAATTAAGGAAAACTTGGTCCCTCTTTCCCTGTTTCCAGGTAGGCAAACTAGAAGAGCAAAGACTTTCCTACACCACTGCCACCACTCTAACACTGACCATGAACAGCTGTCTAAACAAGAGCTTTTCACCACTGCTAACACATCCTGTTGAGTTGCAATAGTTATGGAAAACACAAGTATCCACAAATCTCATGTAATCTGGTAAAAAAAAAACATTGACATCCTCTCGCTACAGTTCCACTGCCTTAATTCTCAGATTCCACTTTCAGCTCCATTTTCACATTTTCTTCACCATACTAACCTCCAAATCTGTATTACATTGCTCCCCATCACAGACTACTAAATGCCTATGAAGAACATCTAATGAGGAATGTTCCTTTTGCTCCATGAAGTTCAGCGTGCCACTTTCTGACCTACCCAGCTTCTCCAGGTGCTTGATCTATTCCTTAATCTTTTTCATTTTGCAATGAAAAATCCAAAATTAATCCCACGCCCCGGTAATGTGTAGTATCATCCTTAAAGGTTGACAACAAAAGTGTAATTACTACAGGAAAGGAAGTCAAAAATATGGTACAAAGAAAGGACAGTGCAGTATATGTTCCAAAGCAAGAACATACTTGGAAAATAATCCCTCCATTGTGTACATATATTTAGATGTAAAAGTTGGTGAGGGAGATCGGTATAAGATTGTTTCTCTCTGATCATGATTTCAAGTCAAGCATGCTGTTTGACCTGCACAAAGTTAAGCGTGCTGGAAGCCTACTTGCACAACCACCTCCAAAAATGACAAAACTCTTGGAATTAAAGGAAACAGACTTCCTATTCCTTACACTTCTTTTTTTGAACATACACATATTTAGGTTGCAGGCTTTTTTCAGACACACATGGAATTAATATGCAACCCAGTTACAAAAAAGTGGGTTACATTATTTGAAAAGGCTTTGGCATTCTTTAGGATGAAATATATTTCTCTAAATGAATATTAATAAAACGTCTCCTGGGGCAGAGTATGGAAATTACAAAAAGTCATGTGACAGAGGTAGTTGTGATACACACGGACAAATGAACAAGGTGCAACTGAAAGTTATTATTGATATCTTACCTCATGCTCCTATACTAAGCTATGAGGAACATTAAATAGAGCTAACTTTGAAAGAGCAAGAAACTTTTCCTCTGGGATAAACCCACAAAGTTTGGTACCATAGACCTACTCTAGTTAGTAAGAATTCCTTATAAAATACATAGTCAGTAGACCATTTTTAACATTAAAGGCCTAACTTTTTTTTCCAGTTTATGTAGCTCCTTCTCACTTGAGGCCACATATAAAGGTAAAACATTATACACCTTCAGCATGATAATCCCTACCCTAACATTCCAACAAGATAATCATCCAGCATATGAATAATATGTGCTGTATTAGGAATTTCCACTGTCAGACCCCAGGAAATACTTTTTCCCCCCTCTTTCCACACATAACTGTTTGCCTATAAATTACAATACATCCCTGCTTTCTGCTTAGGAAGCAAAGCGCCTCCCTGTAAATACAGGACAGTTTGTAAATCATTATGGTACCAGAACTGCCCAGTTGGCAAAGGAAGTCTTGCTGGTCAACAGTAAGTTATGATCAGGCAGCTCTTTGGGTCTGTTGGTAGTTTTTGTTTGTTTGGGGTTCTGGGGGGAAGGGGTTGTCACCACTGACCTCTGTATATGTTCTTAAGCTAAGCTGGGATTCCTTCTCTCATCTACTTCAATAAAATCTTCATAAGCAATAACATCTCACTCATCAGCATACTTACTATACAAAACTAGATCCTGGAACAGAAGTCAACTCTATGTCAAGAACTGTAAAACTTCATTTGCTTCTTTAATTACTATTTCACAAGCAGCTTATTCCACCCTCATTTTCTACACTGACTATCCTAGGAAATATCTCAGTTTAGTTATTCTTACAGCTTGATACAGATTTGACTAATCTACAGTCAAGGTACTCTTGAGCAAATTGATTAATGTTGTATCATTTGGCTTTTACAGTTAGGTCAAGATTTGATGGGAAATGGTCTTTTGCAGTGGGTGCTACAGAAGAAAAGAACTCACGTCATCTATATTTGATTCTCTTCTTCCACTTCAAAGTGTTTGAAAACTTTGCTAATTTTGCAATTCACAATGATAACTGTTGTTCTCATTTTATTTTTTTCCCTTTTGTGTGTTTGTTTCCTCTTGACACACCAGTAGGAAGCAAGTGTAAGTTTTCATTAAGAAACTGGTTATTTTTAACTGCAGCATCACTAATTGCATACAGGAAATAAAAAGCATAAACCTTAGTGTTTTCTGAACTCTGGTGTTGAAATTCTAGCTCATAATTTTAAAGTTTATGTTACACTGCATTATCAGACTGCTTACAATATAGGCAAAACTGCTTTTATATCACTATCATTTTCTATATCACAGAAAGTACTTCCCATGCAGCTACTCCGCACTTCATACTTCTCCCTCAAATGACGCATCACACACAGTGTTATGAATTTTAGTAAATTCAGTCTCCAGCAGATGACAAAAGCAAATAGTTCCCCAA
Source organism: Chroicocephalus ridibundus (assembly GCF_963924245.1). Lineage (NCBI taxonomy): Eukaryota > Metazoa > Chordata > Aves > Charadriiformes > Laridae > Chroicocephalus > Chroicocephalus ridibundus. Next base: position 166,366,870 of record NC_086284.1, read on the forward strand.
GGAAAACAGTGGATTTTTAGCTCTCGGGCTTGCAGACAAGGTAGAAAATTAACTTCTCAAAAAACAGTCTTCTAAAATATTCTGGTTCCACTGACATTTTTAAGTTTTAACCAATATTAGTAATACCTGGTTGAGTCAAATATATGACAATAAGTAAGATCCAAGAAATGGTTAACACCAAAATAGACAGACATATAAAGCAGGCATCTTACCTTGCCTGCATCCAGCCTTTAGGCCAAAGTGGTTTCACTTCTGTTTCCATAAAGGTTTTGAGGTAATCTTCAGCAGACTGACTTCTATTTGGCTCTAGCTCATAGCATCCCAGCTTGATCTTCACAAGATTACACAACAGAGACCTGCAGAAAGAAACACAATAAATATATTCCAGGCTGGATGGGGATTTGAGCAACCTGGTCTAGTGGGAGGTGTCCCTACCCATGGAAGGGGGGGTTGGAGATAGGTGATCTTTAAGGTCCCTTCCAACCTAAACCATTCTATGATCCTATGATGATACTGAATGAAACAATCTTTTCAAAAGCTCAGCAGAAGGCGGCTGAGAAATGGAAGCACTGATGTTATATGGCTGCTGTCCATTGCCAATTGTAGGAAGAGCTCAGTTTCAATCACTTTTTTGAAGTTTGCTACTGCACAAGTTTGCTGCTACAACTGGTATGATCTGCTACTGTCATTTCTTCTCCATTTCCAACAGACCATATGGCTCTTTTTATCCTTACTATCATTTTGTAATTCCTTTTACATTTTCTTTGTGGTTTCCTCATAGCTGAAACATCTCCTGTCACTTTGCTCAGTGACCTCTATCTCATTTAAGATGGAGAATCTCTGAAAGCAAGATGCATTCTACACTGAATATTTCAATAGAAGTGCATAGAAGTGCAGACAGTTAGGTAACATTGGCCTTTTAGAGCCTCTTGAATCAAAAAACCCAACAGATTTAAATATCTCTTCTTTAAGTATGGCTCCGGCTGCATATATTCCATATATATTCCACAAAGCTTGCTTCCTTGTTGTCTTAACGTACTAAAAAGACTCATCAGTCCACCAGCCCCTTTTAATAATACGTATACTTGTATTAGAATTAGCTTAGATCTTGCATGGAAAATTACAAGTTTAGAAGGATTTACTTACTTAAAGCCTATCTAGATTAATTTAAATCTCAGTTTTCAGTAAAATCTACTCTAGGAAACAAAACAGTGAGAATTCATCATTTCAGACTATTGTCTTGCTCTTGAGAGATAACATAGAATTTGCGTTCAGAGGGAATGGGAGGGGTTAAGATTCATGCATTCTGGATACTGGCTTGCCCATGACTGGGCATCGACAATTTTGGTGGTCTGCCATGATCTGGCAAAAATCTTTACCGCTTGTTGGGTGACAGTTTTGTGACCTATTCCTGGAATGGCGGGAAGCAGGTATAACTCTGCTTACACCTCTGTTCTGTGCTTAAAGAAGCTCAAAGTCCTAGGACCAAGAAAATTCTCATGTATTTAGAAAAAGCAGAAAAACAAGCAGCAAAAGAAGGGTTGGACGTAGGATGATCTTGCCTTTCAAATTGAAGAAAAGAATGTTTTACCATTGCAGCATTCTATCTTGCCTATTTATCCTCAACACTCTCCAAGACCTCTGACATGTACTTCTGAGAACAATTATTTACTAAACATTATCAAGTAATAACATCCCCTTGGAGATCACTTTATGAAGTCAGTGAAAACCCTTGGTGGAAAAGGTAGTTTTGTCTCACCTCACTGTGTCATCCCAATGAAACTTCTTTCTGGGTCCCACAACCCTCTTTCCAGGTTTCTCATCATCATCTTCCTCTGATCCATTTTTCTCTCGTTCATCTTCCGCTTGCAATCTACAGTTAGAACAATTGTTTTCTTTATAGGTATACACCACAGACAAAATGTTTCCTTGAGAAAGGAGTGATTTAGGTGTAGGGATAAAAAAAAAAAAAGGACCCATCTTCAGATTCTTGTTATACCATTCCTGAAACGGTAAACAGGACTTTGTGTCCCCACCGCTTCATGGTCCTCAGAAACAAGTGAAAAGGACACGCTGTATGGAGGCTATCAAGGATGCTGGCTATAAGCTCCACATAGCGCCTCTACCAAGAAATGGCAAGATGCTTATCAACCTATTAATGCTTCTCCAAGTCTAAAATTAGTTAACTATGAGGGAAACAATTACAATGAACAAGGACAAAATATATCAAGAACCTGAACACACCGTCCTCCTCCATTAGGCTAGCATTTTGGGAATCTCCAGTATCCTTCTCACAGTTTATAATTTCTTTCTCCCAAGACCTATTTCATTCAGTTAATGGAATTTCTTTCTAGAGTCAGGTGACAACATCACTGACACAAAACTAAGTACTTTGTACAATTCAAAACTTACAATTCAAGACACCTGTAAACTGGAGCTGAGTACTTTGCTGAGCTCAGGGAATGAAAAACACAGAGACAGATTTACAGCAGGACTCTAGAATGGGCATGCACAGACTCCAGAAATACCTACTTGGCATTCTTGGCTTGACTGCGGGCCTGACAGTCCTCTTGATACTTGCATAACTGTTCAGGCATGACGTTACTGACAGCCAGTTTCAGCTTTTGCAGTGGTTCTCTCAAGCGGTCATCCTGTGAAAAGAGAAACACCAAAGCAGTGCTATTAGATGCAATGTAAACAGTGTTTCAGATAATATTTGTGAAACTATTTCCCACTCACTCCTGACACAGTATTCCTAGTACTAACTATTGACCACAAAAGTAATTTCCTACGTGGCGCTTGAATCCTGTTCAGTTGAACAGCATTATAGAAGTGCACATACTTGAAGTTTCTCACACAACTCATGTAAGTCTTGAGACTAGAAACAATGAAAGATAGTCACAAGGAAACATATAAGGAAACATATCACACTTGCAAATAAGTGTTCAATTAATCAAGTCTCCAAAAGCTGTCATATAAAAACATCTTAGGTAATCAACAAAATATATGTATTAGATTACCCAAGTATTAGATTATTATGTACCTGAGGTAAGGACTATGTATTTAAAATTGTCTCCAAATATTAAGAACTTCAAACATTGAAGTAATATACTATATACTTCCCTTTAAATTCTCTTCCTACATCTTCTGACTTTACATTCTTAATCGTAACTGCTTATTGAGAAGAACTAGAATACTATGCGCTATTATGTCTTACTGCTTAGAAAAAGTATACGAATGTTTGCCGTTTAAGCAAGTTTTGAGATCTCTCCATTCATGATCCTCGGATCCTCTGCAAGATTTAGTCCTATTTCAACTGAAGAATCAGATCAGGATACTTCAGATCACAAACAACTTTTTTATTCAATAGGAAAACATATTCTTTAAGAGAAAAGCAACAGCAAATGACAAAAGTATTTCTAAGACCTAGCCACGAGGGAAAATTTGCACAAACAGTACAGGCTGCGTCATCTATTATCCATCTAGCCTTTCTTTTTTCTTGACACAAAAGTGAATGCAATGGTAGTTATTTTTTTTTAGCCTGTCATAACCATGAGTATTGGGCCTTTCTAGTTCTGCTACTTGATACGTACCCTGTAACCAGCTTTCAATGTAAAAGCACTTCATTCTCAGATTAAGGGTGTGAAACACTTAAAATATTTGTTCCTAAAGTATGGCAATAGCAGGTACATAGAAGAAAGCTTCTAAGCTGATCTAGCAACTGATCCAAAAATCTTTTGCTTCGTTGGAGACCATGGGGCTGTTGCTCTGCTCTCCTGCATTCTGTCCTCATCACTATGACATAACTGACTCCTGCTGGAGCTAATCTCCCTGTCATTACCTGGACATTGAGATGTAACTTCTTCAGACGCTTTATCAGTGTGTCCTTATTGCATGGCACAAAAGCCTCAAGGTGAGAGTACACTCCATTGCGGATGGCAGGATTTATCTCCTGCAACTGTAGCTCGATACTGGCAAACAAACAAGAGACAGTCAACCAGAGAGGCACTCCAAGATCAAGATGACAACTGAACAACAACCTAAGGAAGCTTTGTATGCATAATATATTCTAGCTATGCATACTAAAAATAGCAGCTTGGGACTTTTTCAGATAAACTTCTTTACAAAAAGGAGGAAGTGTTAATCAATGGCAAGAAATCATTCGTATACATAGTTCCCCAGCAATATTGAATACTGTCATTCAAATTTCATTTACTCCCACTATTGCACATCAATCTTGACACAATTTTGACTGCTACAGTCTTCTACAGATTACTCTGTTTCTTAGAATACGAACATAGAACCTTCTACATTAAAACACTTAGTTGAAGGATTACAGAGTAAAAAGAGCTGGCATTTTCCTTCATGAAAGCTAAAGGTGTTTTGAGTTATGAAAGTGGGGGACAGGAAGAAATAATGGCAGTTCTGTTGAATTTTACACATGAAGTCAAGGACACAGGGCACTACAAAACACTTTACACTGGATAAAGACAGACAGATAGTCATGACAAGAATTGTATTCATATATAAGTCTCTTTAGCTAGTAACTAGCTTAGACTGATCTACCTTCATTGACTTTTAAGGGCTTTGTTGGAACAACCTCAATAATATTTCCTCTTCTGTACTTTTCCTTTTACCCCCTTTCCAAAAAGGGAAGGTTGTACAGATAAGCACTTACTCCAGCAGAATATTATTCATGTCTTGCGTGAAAAACTTCTTCCTGCCTTCTTCATCAAACATCTTGGCGGCCTGAAAATACAGCAATAAAGAGTATTCAAGAGTTCGTAGAACATTCTACCCCAACAACCTTTGCTTCTTTACTTTTACAGTTGTATCACATTCTTATTTTCCAGGGAACAGTATTACTTGGGAAAAACATACAAACCCAAACTACACTCAGATGTTTAGAAAAGGTGAGGACTGTTATTAAACTCAAAAATGGCTTGCTCTAGGGCAAACAGTCATTCTATTTAGAATCGGCCTGGATCACTGATGTTAACATATTGACCTTTTCAATAACCATGAAGAAAGAAAATAGAGATGTTTTATTGTCTCAGCACCAGCAACATTCTACCGCTGTTTGCTTTAAAAAGAGGGGCACTGCTTTACAAGTCAAGCAGCCAAGAACATCAACACATTTCTGGCTCCTTTTCTACCTGTTACACGCCTCACCCAGTTACAACTTCCCTTCTTAGATCCATCTTAATCCGTCATTGCAATTTCTACAAAGGGACTGCGTATGCTAGAGGAATACCTCATCCCTCTTTTCTGGTGCTGTCCAGCATTCTCACCATCTTTAGACTGTACCTCTAATATTTTTGTCTGGTCTCTTTCTGAGTCTGTTTGGGGTGGGGGAAAAAAAAAAACAAAACAAAACAACAGTCTTACTCCTATACGTACTTCCTTTTATTAGAAGCATTTACTGATCTCAAGAGAAAAAAAACCCAACACTTTTAGAGGCTTATTGTTATCTTATATTCTGGCACTGGGACCAAACAGCAAATATCTAAAGTAGCTGGGAAAGGATATGCATGTGGAAAAGTAGGCAAGTGTGGTATCATTTTAGTGTCTGACAAACATTAGAGGCAGCTGACATGCTACAAGGCTGAATATTCAAATAAATTAAAAATTCAATTCTGCCTTTTAAAAAATTTTTAGTGACTGTGACAACATAGCTAAAACCTAGAAATAAACAGAAGTGTTAACTTGATAAAATTCCTCTTGATAAAATTCCTTTATTACTATGAAATACTTACTGTTCTTGGTCTTTGTAACTGACCCATTTAAGTTTAAAAGAATGTTTTTCTGGAATTGCAAACTCTACACTGCACAGGAAAACAGGAGTCTGATACCCTACAAGATATCATAAGGTAGCCCATCTTCTGAATGCTTTACTGCTTGAGTCATGAACATTGATACCAGAGACTTTTTAAGTTCCTATAAGGACTGCATTCTGCTCACTACTTTCTACCGTAAATTCAGCTGCTAGGGGATGGTACTGTTTAAGAATACTGAAGCAATTGTCCTGGTAAAATAAATAAATAAATAGAGAGGTTATAGATGTTTACCAGTGATAGGATACCAAAACCTTTGAGAAGTTTTAAAGTCTTAACTCCAGTATCTTTAAGCATAATTAACACAAGGACTATTATCATCTTCTGGTTTGTATAAAAGTGGAAGGAACGACATGCTTCAACATTTCAGTCCCAGGTAGACCCTGAAAGGCAATTTCAGCATTGTACTATCATACTGAACAGTGTTTCTGGCTTTTGAAGAGAGCAACACTGGCAGATTCAAAAACTGCATCGCTATCACTGATCTGTGGTGGTGGTGGTTTTTTTTTTTCCACAGACAGATTATCTTAATCGTTACCTTCACAATAGAAAAAAGCCATTTTGTTACTTTCCTGTTTGTGTACAATATTGTCTTCTGTCATGGTAGTTCAGAATTGCGCACTTACAGAACTAGAAGACATTAATTCACAAGAGGAAGTCAGGAAGTTTTTATTGTTTCTTCCTTTTTTTTTTAATCTAGATATATCATACTCCATTCATGGAACATAGGCTTTTTCCTACAGCTTTATGAACTTCTTAGCTTTCTTTGCACTAAAGAGCAATGAAGCTGTGAGCCTGGCAAGTATTTGACAAAACCCATTTCTTTTCTCCTGCTTTTTAGATCTTTTCCCCCACTGATAACATGTCAGTTGATCACAATTTGCAGAAGGTAAGGAACATGCAATCTTTAAGTCAACACACAGTTTAGTTTTTCCCCAAGTGTATGGGTAGACTTGCTCTGCTTGGCCAGAACCAAGCTTCAAGCTTCCAGAAGACGTTATCAAAAGCAGAAGATAGAGTTCGGTTTCCAAGAGCCACCGAATTAAAGCTTTCTCCCAACTGGGAGGGACTTGTTATACAGGGAAGCAGCATGAATTTGGGGCAGGCCGCTAACACTTCCTGACTTTTGGCCTAACCCAGTTCTTCTGCAGTTTTGCTAGAAGCTTATTGTTGATTCATAGTAAAATTAATGTGAATATTTGAACGTAGACAAAAACATCTCTCTCACTTTAGTAAATATTAACTCCTTGACTGTATTTAGTTTGTTACATTTAAAAATAATTGAGAACACTAACACATTTACATACGGGTAAGACAAAGATTATGTTTTATAATTACTCTAACCTGTAGCAAAGCAAGCTCTGCTACTGTTTAAATTATTTTTTTTTTCCAAAAAGGTAGTAACTTGAACTGCTTTTTTCAAAACTTACTCTGAGTAAGGAAACACTGCACTTTATTCTGAGTAAGAGAGCGCTTTAATATCAGAATCTGGACAACGAAACAAATTCATTCTCAACTTAAGATAACATCCACAACTGAAACACGGAGCATGTAATACCTTAATAGCTCTGATCCCTTTCAATAGTTTATTGGGATGTTTGTAACCTGTGGATTTAATATCTTTCATTAATATTTTTTATGAGTTTGGACTCCATTCTAACCTTCCAAAACAAAATACTCAGTTTTGCAGTTGTTTTTTGGTTTGTTTTTTTTTGTGTGCGTTTGTTTTTTTGTTTGTTTTGGGTTTGGTTTTTGGGGTTTTTTTTTTGGTTTTTTTTTTTTTGTTTTCCTAGTTGGGTGATGGCTTTTGGTGTTTTTTGTTGTTGCTGGGGTTTTTTTTGGTCCACAACCCGTGCCCCCCCACCCCAACCTGGCAAGTCAGCATTTATGTTACAAAGCCAAAAATTCAAGACATTGATTTGTAAGCTGCAGTCATATTTCTGGCTTCCTTCTCTAAAGCAAGGAAACACCCACCAACTAAATTCCAGTTAAAGTAACACTGATATTTCCATTATGGAAAAAACCCAAACAAACATTACAAGTTATTGTAAACAGAAGATTTAGAAAACCTTGTCTCCAAGTGCTGTGAAACAAGGACTGCTTTAACAATTGACCTCCGTCTTCTCTGTGCCCATTTTCATCTCAGTATAAATACATCCATGAAGATTGACATTAAGATCAATTATGCATTTTTTAGAGTTTCAGCCAGCAATTCAAGGATGACAACTTAGGCCCTAATTATTCTTCCTTGTTCTCTCAGATTCTTGAATGCAATCTGTTACCAATGAATTCATACTTACTGTTCGAAGGTCTCCAATGCGCTTTTCAAGTAGCATAGGCAGACCTTCTGGGAGGGCAGGCACCTGCTTGGGTGTCATGACCTGAGAGGTGTAGGCTGCCTGAGTGACATTTCCGTTTTCTCCTGACAGCTCAGATACTGGGCTGCCATCAGAAGTGCCATCAAGCAACTTGTCAAAGTCAATGTCTCCCAGCATCTCCAGGGTACTTTCAGCTTCTGGCAGGAGCTCAGGTTCATTTGTGCTACCAAAAATGGAGAGGACAGGATCATTGATCCTAAGATTCAAGTCAGAGATATCATTTCCTGCACTGAGAGAGGAAGAAGGAATTTTACTAGGGGTAGAGGTTGCAACAGTCACTGGAGGTTTTGGACTAGATTCCTTCTTCCTCATGGCTTCCTTCTCCTTTTGAAATTTACGGATCATGGCAGCCAGAGAGAGCGAGTCTTTATACAATTTCTTTTTCTTCTTTTCAGACTTGTGTGAATTTAAGGCCATTACTCTGTAGAGGAAAAAAATCTCTCATTATGCATATGACTTTTGAGGCCTTAGTAATCTTTAAAAAAAGTCTCAGAGTTTAATATAGTTAACAAATTATCAGGGTGAAGAGGCAAGTACTTTGTGCTTCCATCTTCATACCATTCTATCAACTACCATAAACCTTTGCTGGTCATGTGATTTCATGCTCTCCAACTTATTTATCTTTTGCCAAGTTTTGTACACATTAAGGCAAAGGTTACTTACTTTTAGGTTCTCAATTTAATTATGGAAAACTCGCCACAGTTGTTAAACTCATGGCTGATCTATGCTACTAAAATACTTAAACTCGCCTCTCAAACTCCTGAACAGTGGCAGGTTGCTTTAAATCTAGATACACCATGTACGTTAAAAAATTCATCACTAAGAAATTTGATATGCAGGCTCAGTATCCATATGCTACTTAAACTGAGCATTTTCCACCAATGCATCACCTTGATGAAAATGATCATAGATAAATTTTCAATACCAACTTGAATATTCATAGTAAGACAACTTTCACTCAACAACAGTTTTCTGGAAGCCAATTAAAAACCCCACCACCTTAATCCTTCCATGCTAGCCTCAGAACTCAGGAAAACACAGAGAGTTAGCAAGAAACATGTAGAATAATCACGCTATGTTTACAGATTTCCAGATTAGAAACCAAGGGATAGGAAGTTATTTTTCATTACAAGACATAATTCTTAGCGCTATGTAAGGCATTGGGTAGAACAATGATTGATAATGCTATTCATAAACTCAGAATTTCTTTTGTGTAATTTGTCTTCCCTTGTTATGTTATTCCTTATTCAAAGTTTTAGCAGACAAAAAAAAGGTTACCTTGTAGGACTTATTTGTACAAAACCCCCATGTATTCCAAAACCAAAATCCACTAGCTATCAGTTATAGTTTAAAAAGACAATATTCTGAACAGCTGAGATAATCTTGCTACAGCATGCATCTTGAAATCAAGCCTCACATACAATTCAAGGGTTCATCTAAAGAACGAAACCTACCCCAACTGCTTAGGAACTTTCATTTTCCGAGGCTTCTTCTCCTTTTCCGTCCCTTCATCTTTCCGCTTGCGCTTCTTCATTCCACGATCTTCATTTTCTTTTAACTTTGCTATCTAGATAAAGAGATCAAATAAAGGACAATGATTCTTCCACCCTAAATAAAGGGCTTTTACAGCAAGAAACATTTAGTTTTCCTTACGCTTTCCAATTACATGAAAAATACCTCAATGTGTGTACAGGCAAACAGTACCACTGGATTCCTAGCAGCAAACTGCAGTTACTGACAAGTCTCAATCATTTATCATTTTTAAACAGTTATTGAATTTGGAGTGTTCAATAAGAAAAATACTTCAGGACACACGCAGACTGATGGCCAGTCAGTATAAGCAATGGCCACCTTCGAAGACTGAATACCCCCGTCATCATCTGCTACCACAGTTTCATTGCTGAATATGAAGTTACATAGAATGGAGTATCTTTTCATCAAATTCATCAGCTGAGTCCCCTCACAGGTTCTTGCTGATCCCTAGCTCACCTGCTGGTGCAGGGTAGGAAAAAAAAAAAAGCCTTCACACTGTGCAAACATTATTCAGCAACAGGCAAAACTTCGGTGTGTTATCAGCACTATTTTAGTCACAAATCCAAATCACAGCACCGTAAGGGCTGCTACAAAGAAAGTTAACTGCATCCCAGTCAGATCCAGTACAAGAACACTTAAAATTATGTTAAATGTAAAGAATTAGAGCAGGAAAGGACATCAGAAAGCAAGAATTTCTTGGAATGGCATGGAACTTATGAATGTCACATGCAAGCAATTACATTCGCTTTGATCATAACTTGTCGAAGTACATAGAACAGCACGCTGTTTGGGAAAGACTGTATCTATACTTTTTAATATAGTTATTCTTACAATGCTGAGTTTATTTTAATAGATATTTTGGTTTAAGTATTATTCTGAATATTAGGAACAGTTTCAAATCATGCAAGCTTTGTGCGAAGTTATAAATGGAGTGCTGGAGAATTTAAGTCCTCATCTCATACAGTGAAATTCTTATAAAGTTACAGAATCATCTGTCACTTCAAGATGGATGGACAGGACTTCTTAGCTTGCCTAAACAGATGGTTAGTCTTACAAGACTGGACAGCCTGTGGATATCCTGAGTGATTTCCCAAATGCTAATACATGAGCCACAAAACAGAAGATGCAATAAAACAGTGCTGTGCATCATTCTGCTTTCAGCCTCTTCATCTAAGCCATTCTAAGCATATCAGATATTTCCCAATGTCCACCTAACTTTAGGTTCTGTATAAAAAGCATAATTAAGATCACTCACTTTAGGCGGCCTATGCTTTTTGTCTTCTGCAAAGTCTTCATCCTCTGAGTCAGATGCCTGGCGGAACTGCAGTGTACCAGTGTTGATATAAAACCCTCCATATTTGGTTGTCAGGGATGCGGGAACCAATTCATCATACTGGGCAGAAAAAAAGGATTAGTTTATCGGCATACCTTAATGAGATGAGTATGTAGTTCATCTACCAGTCCCTATACATGAAAAATTATATACAAGTACACAACACAGCTTACTAGAATAGAAACAGGATAGTAATGCTATTGCAAACTTACTAGCCAAGGAACAGAACACTAATATCCCTGGATAACCTTTCTACTTTCAAAGCAAAACCCTTTTTTGGAAAAAAAGGCAGGATTACAGCATTAAAAGTGCTGCGTTCTGAAGGAAATGAGGATGGTCACAGAGGCTTTCTTCCCTGGCCCAGGAAATAAAAAGGCAAGCCCAAAACTTCTAGGTTTTTTTCTTCAATATTCAGTGTCTGAGAGCATATCACATTATGCTAGCTGTTAAATCCCAAGATACATAAGCCATATGAACAATGATTACATCACCTGCCTGTGAGCAACTTCACTTGATTGTTCACTGGTTGTTTTTATCCAGCAAGTAGGCAGGCACATAGTGAATTATTTGTGTTCATCTATGACAGCCTTACAGGCATACCAGCAACTTCACTGGTTGAAAGCAAGTTTTGTAAAATAAAAAAAAAAATAAAAAATATCAAACAAAAGCCAAAAAACCTTGCCTCTTGATTTTAAATGTTAAGTTCCCTACTTCTATTGAATACCCTTCAATTTTTATGAGACAATGTGCTGTTCAAATTACCTTCTGTTAGTCATACACTTTTATCACAGGCCCTTTATGTTATGTGAAAATGATAGCTACAGTTATTTCCAGAACCTATTTCTTCCATATTTTCAAATGGGATGACAGTTTCAACAATCGATGGGAAAAGCCTAATCTATATCAAAATCTTACATAATTGGGTGTTATATCCAGAAGACAGGACTGAAGATAGTATAGATGTTTTCGTAAAATGAGCATTAAAAACTTCTCAGATTATACACTTTATTTCATTAAGACTGCCACAGTTTTCATTAATACCAATCTCCGCAGTGCACTTGATATGTTCGGATGTTCCAACACACACTGCATTTCCTACCAACTCTGACCATAGTGCCCTGCTCAAAACCCTGCTTCTCTTACACAGTTCTCTGAATTTTTTTTTCCTTAAAAATGCTATCCCAGACATGACAAACTTAGCCACAGTATTTCCAGTTTTAGGTGTTGAATATGACATTGCCTCTTATACAAATACCACACTGCTAGGACTTGTTTCATTGAAAGTCACATAGATTCTCACTCTGTTTAGACAGTTTTAAACCACAAAAGGTTTCAAACTCCTACACATTTTATTTTAAAAAGCACTTAGTATTTATGAAGGAATTTCCAAGTTAGAATTACAAAGCTGTATCTCAAAAATACTGAAATCCAAAGACATAGGAAAAGTGGTCAATACTAAATATAGTGGAAGACAATATTAATTCTGTTATTTCATCACCAGCAGCCTCCTCAGAATGACATTCTCCCCCAAGTATTACCAGAAAACTGTTAATCTCTAGGAAAAATCTTGTTAACGGCAAACTCTCAAAAAGGCCGGGAGGATGAATAGATTCATTCCAGCTCTATGCATACGTATCAACAAAGCAAGCAACAGAAGTGTTTGCAAGAGTGCCTTGACAATGCTGTTAGCACTAAGCAGAAGGACAACGTTGTTGTGAATTACTCCAAATTTGAACTACTGGTTTTAGTTTTCAAATACTGAAAATTGTAAGATGGTGAACTTAAAAAGCAAGAAATAGAATTCTGGTATCTATAGTCTGTCTAGAAGCATAAAAGAAATAGAATGCCTGAGACACATACCTGCCAACAAAGATAAGGAAGAAGCATTTAGAAGACCTAGAAAGTGTTATTAAAGTACCAAAAAGATACAATAGCAGTGCAATGACTCAGAATCAATTTCTGCCCTTCTTCTGAAAGGGAGGGTAGGATTTTGACACACCTCGGAGGTATGCACTCTGTCAGAAGAAAAAGTCCATTTTGAGTTACAGCTGCAAGAAATAAACATTTGGTAGCACAGCCAAGCAACTAAGAATTAAGATACTTGAGAAGGAAACAACATGTTTGTTACTTTGAAGTTTGAACCAGCAGGCCTTCCACTGCCTATCTGTTAAGCCAGAATTCCACAGGCTGAATAAATACGCAGTTTTAACTGCCACAACATAACTGAAGACTTGAGATGACCTACGTGAAGGGAACACACACAGTGCAAAATGGAGCATCAGCTAATTTCATTTCCCCCTGCACAATATACTGAAGATAAAACACTTGAAGAACCAAAAAAGTCTGGGCTACCAAAAGGATGAAGACAGGAAGAGGAATTATCCAGAAGAGGAAAACAGTGAATGTATACTTCAATACTTCAACAACAAAGCTGGTGAAAGAGCCTGAACTGGAAACCCATGTGGATTTGATCTGAATAAGTAGTTAGAAATTTCCGGAAGACATCATCTTTTATCTTCCTGGAAATGAAGGCTTAACAAGCAGTACATAAAGACAGAAAGAGAAAGGAAAAGTGGGAACAGGACCTATGAAATACCCTAAGATCATATGAAAGACTAAAGCAAGAAAGCAGGAGAATTTATTAATTGGACAGAGTGAAAACAAAGCGGCTTCCTTGTGGACTTGTCATTCATCTTAAGAGACCAGGATGATCGCACAAAATTGGAGGTGCAAAGTAAACTTGAGAGAGGAGGCTGGATAAGAATTTCAGAGAAATTTTATGTTTTTCCACAGCTCTCGGAGCCAGCTTCATTACATACAAGGAAGACGAAAGGGAAAGAAAATAAATTATTATCCACAGCGTTTAATAGACAGAGCAGGCATTTCCCTTTTGAGCGGACAGGGCGTGAACTGAGTTAGTGAGGTTTGGGCAACACGGGAACAAAACAGAAGAATGAAGTAGTTGCCAAGTTTGAAGAAGAAAGCACAGTCAAAGCTGGGACCATTATCGTAAGTGGAGAACAAATAAAGGGAAACACAGTAAGGACTTGGCTGCAGAGCAGTAAAGAAAGCCCTGGAGAACACACAAGAAAAATTAAGGATTAAAGACAGTCCACAAGTGAGGAAGCCGTGAATCACAGCAGATGATTAGAATGATCAACATGTTATATGGCACAGATCCATAGGAACAGGGCAACCAGAAAGGCAGAATTCATTCAATATACAGATGAACAAATTATCCATTAACAGTCAGCAGGCAAACAAGGTCAGCAAGATGTGGATGTGTAACTTACCAGTTGACATTTCGACAGCTTCTGCAGAGGATTATGAATTTACTCAGATTTTCAAAGACTTTTTTGACATTCAGTTCTCCGTAATCCTTAAGAGAGTTTACTTTTGCCTACTAAAATTTGGTTTGTCCTCAGCCTACTGAACAAGGTATAAGTCAGTGTTTCATTTTATTTTCAACTTATCTAGAACCGGGGCCTGCAGACCACAACGTGCCTAGTACCCCTCCTTCGAGAGGTAAGCTTACTATTTTCTAGTGCCCTAATTGAACAGAAAATTTGAATATGATTGTATAAGATATTGGCAACAGCTAGATTAAACTTAATTTTAAAGTTTCTTCAGGACTCTCAGTTAAAGGAAACATGGCTCTTTCAACTTCTAAATCTTCTGATGAATACGTTTCAAGACGTGCTTTGCACTAGCTTTTTCTGCATATGAAATTGCAGAAATGATCCTATTAAAGAAAATATTTTAAGCCCTTTAAAGTAGTCTACTCTTCTTCATACATTCCGAGATCGAGAATTAAAATTCCCAGACCTAAAAACAGACAAGACTTCATATATGATTGTCATCTGTGAACATGGGTTTGTCCCACAGAAGATTATGGAATCATTCCACAAATAACAAAATAAGACTAATATATTGTCTGATCATCTAAAAGCAGATCAGTGAGTTATTTTCAACTCTTGTCCTTGAGCTACATTGCTATACTTCTAGTGTCATTAATCTAATTAAATGTTTAGATGTGAAAGAATTTAATTTTTTTTTAAAGTTAACCAGTTTCAACTTCATTATTATACCAAGAACAGTGGATTATAGCAATTTAGTTCAAGACCCACAGTACATAACTGGATCTTATATTAATATTGTGTAGTCTTGTGTTCAGATAATTTGACTGCGACCTACCTCATTTAGCTCCCTTCCAGAGAACAACTTATACTATAAAAGTACACATGAAAAGGCTTTTTAACACTTCTATGTTAAGTCCTGGAAATGAGATTTGCTGCAAATATGTCCAAATGTTTTAAGAAGTGTAAGCTGTACATTATTTGTTGTGAAACTGGTATAATTTAGATAAAATTTAGATAATTTTTGTTCTTTGTTCAGTTTATTTTTGAGATGGCTCTAACCAGCTTGGAGGGACTGTTTATTTTTGATCATCAGTAGCTCACTGAATAAAGTCAAGCTACTGAAGATTACATTGTTATGATGAGTATGGTTGCTTCAGTCAAATGGACTGAATATCCATACAGTTCACTACATACTTCAAGATACTTGAAACATAGTTGATCAATCTCTATGCTTCTTAAAGACACAAAGAACTGAAACGTACTCTTTGGCTTTGCTATCCTTTAAGGATAACTTTTAAAAAAAAAAAACCCAGAACTACCTTTCTGAAAAATAGCATAATAAAATATATAATGGAATCTTGAACAAGGTCAAGGGGGAACAATACATTGCTTTTCTAGCCCAAGAAGACATCAAAAAGCAAGCAGAAAGACCTTTCCCATGGTGAAGACATTTCCTTTTCCAAAATGCATAAGCAAGTTGTTTTGTTGGTTTGTGGTGGGTTTTTTTTTAAACCCTGGGGCAAAGGACAGCTGGCAAAGCACAACAGCAAAAAAGCCTAACAGAATACCTGGCTCAGGGTAATCTAGACTAGGACAGGACAGTCACCTAGGAGAATCCTAGTTTAGTAGTCAGGATATCGTAATCTGTCAGCCTACCAGAGCACCTTGAGAGAAGGATCTCTCTCATATATATATAGCCCTGTTTTGTTCTCACCACAGCCACCACCTTTTATCCCCTTCCACCCACCAGTCACCAGAATCAGGCTATTAGCTTAAGTGACCTTCAGTGCTGTGAGATGACATTCTTATTGCCTTGAAAATATTTCAGTCTATGTTAGAAAGTGTATGACCACTCATGTGACCAGCTTTAGCTGTTCAACTCTCTTCTTCTGGAGATTGAGCTCTGACCCACACTGAAAACACAGTTCAGTGCTTTGTTACAAATAAATATGCAACGTATTACTTAACCTCTACAGGTTTCATGTTACAGAATTACTAGAAGATTCTGTAGAAAAAAAGTTACGCTTTCCTTTTCTATTAATTTAACATGAAGAGCAGACTTACCATATATGACACTTAAAGATATGTGCTCATATCAAAGATATGTTATTTTGGCATGTTATAAACACCCCCCCTTATATTAAGAAACATATTATTTGAATATTTTTTTGAAAACACTTGATTTCCTTGTGCTGCTGAAATAAATTCATCTACTCCTGAAGAACAGTTGATCCTAGGCCATGACCTACCCCTCTAGTAGCTCAGATTACTTTGAAAAGTGATTTTGTGCTCTTGAAAAAATTAAATTTCGCAAAAGCAAGAAGTTGCTATACCTGTTATCATTATTATTTCTTAATTATTTACTACTTCTACATTCTTGATGTACACAAATTTAAACAATGGTACTACAAAGACCAGATGTAAGTCTCAGGTTTTTTCAAGTACCTATGCAGATGCCGAGTTTCAGTTTCCCAGTTGTGCCACTGAGGTCATTAGATACATGAGCAGTCCTAAACTACCTGGTTGAAACCTAGGCCAGAACACGGGATTAAAAAAAAAGATATTTAAAAAATTACTTACGCCTTCCTAAAAAAGGATATGATATTTTGCAGAAGGAACAAGAGAACATTACTGTTGCTTTAACAAACATCAGACTTGTTCTGCAAATTCGACTACCTTTGTCCCTCTAGCCATAATAGTTCTTATACTAGAGGACTACTGGGTATATAGTTTAAACATGTCTGTTCTGCATTAAGCAGAACAGTATCTGCTTTATTTGGTACTCCACTTTATCCCTCCTTACCCCAAGATAAAAGCGTAAAAAGCCAAGAAAGAATCTCCTAATTGAAATTTGCCCTTGTATTCACTTCAATGCATCAGGTGCCAACTGGTCTCCAGCTCTACCCTGAAGACACCTGGGAAGCATTCAAGACATCTTTTATTAAAGGTGACATGGCACACTCAGCTACATGAGCACTATACCCCAACCACAGAGATTCCAAGACTGGGCAAAGTGACAATGAACAAGACAGACAGACTGGTAATATAAACACAGAAATTCATAGCCCATGAAACAGCTAGTAAGTGAATCTCTTAAAAAAAAAAAAAGAGCAAGCTTTAATGTGCCCTCATGTATTCAGTGTGGATGGGGTTTGTGATGGAGGTCTACAAAGGCAGCTTGTTCCACCTGAAAAACATAGCAATGTTAAATTTATCTCTCAATTCAACGCGAAAGTATGTTTAATGCTGAATCCTAGGTAGCATTTTTCTGTATAAGCCTCTAACATTGGACTTTGGTTTATAGAGTTTTTTTATTATTTTTTTTGAGACATTTATCTTCCTCAAGCAACAACACTGCTCTCCATAGCTATGCATAAAACAAGCTCCTTTGAGCAGGAAGGATCAATATCAAATTGGCCTAAAACATCTGGCCCAGAACCCCAGAAAAAAGGTAAAAATTGCAATCACCACACTGAGCTCTGCCATTCCCCAAGAAGCTACCATTCATGACCATCAGCACAGCAAGCTCTGCTATTACCCAGATTCTCACTGTGAAAAAGCACCTCGAATATTCAAGAGTCTTGAGCAAGATGTTCTTACTGGCAGTCCATCAGCTCACGTTTTAGATCATAGCAGCAGGAACTCGAGGGGAAGTCAGGGTGGGAGAGAAGAGGATATTAAATATATCACATCTTTAATAAATCTGGAAATTACAAGATTAAGTAAACCAAGTTTATCCTGGAAACATATGAAAACCGTATATCATAACAAAGTTTTTGCAAAGATGAAGCCCTTAAATTATGGAAAGTATTCTAGGGAACCCAGATAGAAAAAGAGCAAATCTTTTACCAATGTGTTTGGAATTACTAAAAATCAACATACAATCCTTGAAAAGCTGTCTTTTAAGAGCGTCTGGGCTCTTGAGGCAAGATGTAGCTCAAGAAAATAAGTTTTAAGTTGAAGTACTTGTTTTGGAGAAACTTTTCATGTATGAGAAGCCATTGGTAGGCTAGTTTTCTCTACTCAACAGCACAGGACTCCTACACAAGTGTTTAGAAGGCTGCTGTGAAACCATGAATATAGCAGACTGGGTTAAAATACTGACATACGGCCCTGGGTGTCTGAAGTACTGAACTGCACGCTTCCCACTGCTCTTGGCATTCACATTTTGCTTCAGTTCCTGTCAGTGTGGCTACCTGGTATCACTGCTTCAAAAGACATCTTGCACTGCTTACAGATTTCTAGGTGGATAGTGCTTCCTCTGCATTCATCTACCCAACATGGGGGAAAGTGCTAGCTGGTCTTTGTTTTGGATGTGCAAGTCTTATTAACTCCGAGTAAGAGAAAACGGCATACTTTTTCACTATGGACCATATATTACTTCAGATCCCTGTTCCATATTACATTGCAGAAAGCTGAGCACTGTATTACCCTGGAATATCTATCTATATAAAGCTTACATTGTCAGGAAGGTATCGACCAAACAGACATTCGGAGGTCATCACAAGAGTCAGTTGTCCTGACAAACGAGGCTGATATGCGCATGCATGCATGCATGAAGAATAGCGGAAGTAGAAATTTGCAGGAATACCATTCCACAAAGAATGTCATTCTGGGCAGTTTATAATAGAGCAAAACCTATTTTCAACATCAAAGCAGTGGAAACACTGAGAAGGGACAGCTTTCTTTGCAAGTTATGAACGTTCTGTGTACTACTACCACAGAGGTCCACTAAGATAAGTAAGATTAGGACTTGCCATCAGACTAACTGCTACATAGTGGTTACAAACAATAGTAAGATGGCCTTGATTTACATTTTTTTCCTGGAATTAAGAGTTCACAACCCACTGACTACAATCAAAATGCTCAACCCAAAAATATCCACTGTATAGACTGAAGCATGGATTTCCCACTTGCCTGCAATTGCATTCAGAGAGGAAAAGCCGCTTCTTCCAAACAGAACTAGCTCAAAATTTTCCAAGGAGGACAGTAAGGTAAAAAAACTGAATAGCACACATACCAGATACATCCAGAGCAAACAGCAACCTGTAACCATATACTTATTCCTGTAAGAGGAGACAAGTCTGAAGGAAGACGGGAGGTAGGAATTGACTGTAATAAGTACCCAAGAACCTTTCTCCAACATTTTCCGTTAGTTGACTTCACACGTGACTCCACTGAATTGCTCTTCGAGAACCCTTACTTTTCTGTGTTCAGAAGCCACAAGGACTTTGATGGCCTTAATGCAGCCACGCTGCTAAAGTCTTTACTATGCTGTAAGAAAGTACCAATTCTTTCCAGAGTAAACAATGAAATCAATTCTGTAATAATCTCATGCATGGTTTTCATTTTCACAGAAGTTAAACAATGCCAGTCTAGCCTACTAAACAGCCCAAAATTTACCCTACATCCTCAAAGGGCAGGTACCAGCACCCTTTGAGGAGTCTGACAGGAAAAAAAAGAAAAAAAAAATCTCTTTGCTTAGGAGAAGCTTCCTTCTATCAGCACCTTCCAAGAACCTTCCTCCAGAAAAGCATATCCTCTACTTTCCTGTAGTCCAGCCCCATCAAAATCCATTACCTGAGAATCCTGCCATTAGCAGATTCCTTGCAGTTGACCCTGATCCCTGCCCTCAAGAAAAAAACAAGCAGAACAATTGCCCTGCCTGGATCCTTGGAGGACCCAAATGCTTTGTTATCTATGCTATTTGTTATATATGCATCTATGTTACATGTACAAAATTGGAAATGGATCCAAAGGAAGCAGAATTCCTTAACTCAATTACAGTGCCTGCTAAAAACAGACTTAGAGCTTTATTGGTTTGATTTCTTCAACAGCATTTGATAGCACTACCTCAAAAACTGTTTTCTGAGCTAATGGCTCAAAAAAGCTATGTAATAAATCTGTTTCAGTGACAAAGAGCTCAGCCTTACTTTCACACCTGTGGCAAGAAAAAGAACTAAAATTCTAAGGAAGCTTTCAATTATTTTTTTCTGAGATAGAAGGGGAGACAAGACAACAGCAATCCTGGAGCAATTCAAGAGGCGCTCATACTCATTTTTCAAGAGATCGTGCCCAGGATATTAGAGCTTTTTACATGTAAGGAAGTGTACCTTCCAAAAAGAATTTAAGTCCAGGCTAGACCTGGCTCTGATATTTCTCAGGGTACATGGTGATTTAATAGCTGGCCATACAGAAGATGAGCAAGCCACACACGTATATTTTCTTTCTGAACACTTTGCATTTGCATCTGAGATGGAATGAGAGGTTTTGTCGAACTTAACTCCTACGTTACAGGACCCTTAAGCTCTGCAACAGCAACTTAAGACAGCAGCTGGCACACTGCATTTTTAATTCTTTTCTATATAGAAATGGGGATAAAAGCAAAACAGAGATAGCAAAACAGACTCACGAGTCTGTATTTATAATGCAGACACAAGGCATAATGATTTGTTCAGGAGAGCAATCTTTAGAGAATACACCATTCTCCCCAGTAGCTTCCATAGCTACCACATGATGCAACCATCCGGTCCTCTAACAACTGCCTTTTGTATGTTCTCGCAAGGAGTCTGGCAAGAGATACCAGAAGCAAACGCTCCTGCAAATCTAATAGATCTGCTGCTGGTAACAAGAACAGCAATAGAAGCAGGCACAGTATGAGAAGTACTAATACGCCCATAGACGTTCAACCCTGCTAGACTCACATATATCTTCGATAGAGACCTGTACTATGAGTACTGAAAGTTATCCAAATCATGTATTGGATCTGTGATAGGTCACAATAAATCCAGAAAAACCAAGATACAACTTGGGTCCTGTATCATAAAATTTGAAAACTGAAGATGGTTAACTTAACATTGAGAAACCAGGTAAGCCTATAGGCTCAAGTGGCTTCTCAGCAGGAGCGATGCACATCTTTTCTTACTGAGCTGAAGATCAGAATCTGACCTTTGGAAAGGACGTAGCAAGGCTTAGGCCCCAATATTGTTCCAGCAGCACAACCAAAAGTTGAGGGATAATGACAGGACAGTTTAATATTGTCAAGGTCCAGATTAAAATTTTAGTTGAACAAGAAAAGGGACAAATTAATACAAGCTACAATAAGCATCTACAGCAAACTCACTTTTCACACAACTTATTCATGCGCCTTCAGACCTACTTCAAAAACTAACAATACACACAGATGAGCTCAGGCTGCTATGCACTGTGGTTAACAGATGAACTTCTTTTGTTCAAGAAGGTATCAGTTCTGCAGCACACCTTCTGTGCACCTCACACAGTTCTTAAGAGCAATATTCGTTGCAACATCTGTCTGCTAGTAGCCTCACAGCTCAGTATTCATAGAAGCTCTTTCCAAAGTGTTATTAATTTCCCAGATCTGCTACTACATTCAAATGGAGGCTTGACATAATGTATGCTAAGCAATGCACTTCACTTCTGTGCTTTTCTTACTCTTTTCTCAACTTCTTTTCACCTTTCCTCTCCCACTCAGACTTTTAGCTCCCTCCTCTTCAGAGCAGCACATCGTTGCTGCTTTGTTCAGTGTCACTGAGCAGTGGAGGAAGTTGAAGGCTGGCTAAAGTGTCAGGTGTTTTTTCCTGTTTTGTTTTTTTGTTGTTGTTTTTTTACTTGACTAAACAGTGCATCTACTTCTATCTGACATCTAATAAAGGAGAATTATAGAAGGTCTCCAATCTTTTATATCATCCACTCTCTCTTCCAAGCTTCTTCCTCATTGTCATATTTTAATATATCACCTGTAAGTTATCTTCAGATGCCCTCTTATAAACCTCCTGATACTGCCTGCCCCTAACTAATACCTTTCTCCTTTACCTCAAGATGTGTTTTCATTTCTGAAACATATTCAGACAAAATAAGCTGTAATATCCAAGCTGCTTTATCTAAATTTTTTTTCAGACATATTTGGTGAATGTTTAAAATAACAATCCTATTCTTATTGGGTTTTAAGAGCAGCATAGCTTTCTGATCTAACGCAGGAAATACAACACTAGCGATCTACTAATAATCCAGACAGCTAGTACAAGAAACTAAACAGAGCCAATGTAATTTCAGTCCACAGTAAGTGAAGGGTACAAAATAAAAAGAATTTAATTTCTAAAGCTGGAAAATTATGTGATATAGCAATAGCTTTCTTTATTCTTGCAATGCATAATCATATCTGAATAAAACTATAAATTTAATCATTCATTGGATTCACAAATTAGTATGCCCTTTGGATCCATAGCAGTTATACATGGGCACAAAGTATTTTCCCCTTACCTTTCTTCTTTATAAAAAAAAAAAAGCATTGTCTTACTTCTTCTTGCTGCTTTGATGAGGCTTACTTACCGCTTCAGAATTGTCAATGAAAGGGTCCGTTTCATCATAACCATAACCTATATCAATTAGATCCTGCAGGCGGTCCTTCCGATGTTTGTGGGGCTTTCCACCCTGAAAACAAAGCAAGCATTTTATGATTTGGGAAACGGGAAGCAATGTACTAAAGTTTACAAACCATAAGGCACTGGAGGGATGATCATTCAGGGAATTAGAAGTTTTGCTTTCTTGGATGCTTGCTTGAAGGTGGTCTAGATGACTAATAAAAACTTTTACACAGGAATGAGTTCTGGCAAACATGCTCTACTATAGCCTCACCAGAATCATCCCTGAAAGGTGTCCGCTAGCCACCTGGTTTCTGCATGACCGAGATCTTCCTAACATTTCCTATTTAGAGATGTTTCACTGTCCTGTGTTTTTAAAATACAGCAATAGGAGGACTGGGATAATTTAGAAAGTGTTTACTAAAATAAAGTTTTTCATTATGTCACAGAATCAATATGAAGGAAAATACTGATAGTCTAGCATTCAGTAAAGTGTTTTCCCACACAAGATGGATTGCTTCTATACAGAAAAGCAAGGCCTAAGTCAAAAGAGAAAAATATTGATCTGTTACTTGCAGGTATGGTGTCTATGAGTTTAAGAAGTTACAGCATTCATATGACATAACTGAAGAAAACCATATTAAGATAAAATCCTTTGAAATGCAAGAACCGTTACCTCAGTTGATAGGACTGGACATGAACTGGTTAGGTAACTTAAAAGCCAGAAGCTGCATCACTGACAGTGAGCTCACTTACCTCCAGGAGACAGTAAACTTCATTTTAACCTGCAAGTACTTCTCATCTTAAAGTTCCATTATTAAGTCAAGTAAAAACTCACACCCAGCTCAAACATTCAGGGAATCTAAACTTATGATTATACAAATGGGAATCTGCTTAGGACACAAGGCCTAGTTTTCTGACTCCTACATATTGTCAAAATTGTCAATAGAAAAGTCTTAAAAGATAGAATTCCCCAAAAGGCACCACCTTCGCTAAAATGGTAACCAGTGTTCTTCCATGAATTCAAGAAAACTTGCTCTTGAAGTTTCACTCCTGTAAGCATGTTTATTATGAGTCTTTTCAGTTGTGACATACAGATATCACAACCCACTTGTTACTATGAGTATGCAGTGAATGTTCAAGGGAGGTTTCAGGTCTTTTATGATAAGTGTAAGCATCTGAACACCTCCATTTTAACAATATTTTGCAAGAATTTGAGTTTGTAACAAAGTAAAGTATGCGCTCTTGCAAGCAAACAGGAATTTCTCAAGTATAATTAAATAAATGCAACAGCCCCAAGAGAAAACTCTCAAAAGTAAATTCTGTTTTCAGTTCAGGTTTTCAAGCTATATTCCAAGCCTCAGGTTTCCAAGCTAAGTATTCCTAACCTTTCCTATCATCCCTATCATCCCCTACAGTCACTCATCCGGTAGAACATCTGAATGTTCCCAAAACATGCAGTACTTTTTTTTTTTCCCCTTTAAAAAAGTTTGAATGAGAGAAGAAAAAATCTTAGAAAAACAAAGGTAGCACTTAATAATTCCATCTGAACTCCAGTGCAAAAGCTTATGTAATTCTTATGATTCTGACTGAGGCACCAGGAGACTGTCTGAAGAATGACACAAATTCATCCCATGAGTTTATGCTACATAAATGATCTCACTAATGTGTAATGCAAACCACCTCAGTACCACATCTCCTGCTAAGCCCAAGTAACCATCAACATCCTCGTTTGTGAGTCCAAAATCCTTTTGCAGCAATGGCTGTCCTATCATTCTATGACTCCAGTGTATGGTCATTAAAAAAAATTTTAAAAACTCTCAATATATTCTGACTGCCTGTTATTCATAAAAACATACTACAGATATGGAACAAAGTTACTAACAAAAAGGAAGTCTCATAATAGCTGAATGAATAAAAGCAGGATTAAAATAGTAACCTGTATTCAGGCATATGAAAATATCTGAACCTTTGTATGTATAGTTAGAGAATTTCCTTCAGGCCTGGTTCTACCCAGTTATGTTTAAGGAAGTGTGTTGAAAGTCCATATGGTCAAGATGTTAAGGATGCAAGACCACAGAAGAACTGAACGAATTATCTGCATCAGTGTTTACTATGCAGCAGTTCAGGGAAGTTTTACCACTGAAGCTTTTCATCTTTCACAAAAGAATTCCTCCAACCTTTCTGTCCCAGCACATAAGCAGTCATGATATTACAGCAAAGATGTCTAGTTCCTCAGGCTGCAAACAGTATTCACACAAATATTCAGAAAACTCAAATATGAGTTCAACAAATCAACTGTAGCATATAACCTAAGGTTTAAACAACCTTTGCGCAACAGGACTAGAAAGTGGTAAATACAGTGCCAATTTTTGAAGAATCTTTCAAGGGCCACAGCAGAGTCCATAAACCAGCAAACCTGATCTCTATATTGGGCAAGTTAATAGAAGTTATAAAGAATGGAAACAGCAGGAATAAGAATATACATTCCAGAGCAGAATTTTGGTAGAAGGAAGCAGTACTTCAAATACTTGATCCAAAAGTCCAAAGATCTTTTCAGACAAGAAACTCTTGTGGGATAAAAGGGTAGATCCACTCAAATTAATGTCTGGTTTAAAGCTAGGAAAGAAAGGGTAGGAATAAATATTTCAGTTCAGCAAAGAAAGCAATCAGCAAAATCAACAAGGAATATGTATTCATTCATCTTTAGAAGTAACAGAGAGGGATAACAATTGGAGGGGGTGGGGAGGACAGAAATTACTGAGGACAGTAAAGAAAAAAAAAAGTCAACTAAAGAATTACCAGAAGACCTCACAGTTGCTCTGAACTTAGTATGATAAATCATTGATTGAATTCAGTATGAACAGAAGCAAGGTAATCCACACAAAGGAAGTACAACCCGAACAAGAAAAAAATACGGCATGCTCCCAATTTGTTATGCTGCTCAGGATGCACTGGAATTGTTACACAGTTTACGACATTTGCTCAACTATCGGAAGTAGTCAAAAAAGAAAAGAATTGGGACTTATGAAAAAAAGGAACCAGGAACAAAACCAGAAGTCATCATTATATCATTGATAAATCAGGGCATCCTACCATTAATATCCTTTCACTTAAAAAAAGAAATTAGAACAAAAAAGGGAACAGTAAGCCAACAAGGATGTTTAAAGGTAATAAAAACCACCGCTTCTGTACCATAACAGAATGTTAAGACACTTCAGCTGGGGAATGAAAGGGATGAATTTAGATGATAGCATCAGAATCACATTCAGCACGTGGAAGAACAGGAAATATTTCCCTGTTTCTTACAATACAGAAATTATGGAGCATCAAGTAGGCTCATTGGGTTTAAACACAAAGTATGTTTGCATAAAATCATTTTGGTTGGAAGAGACCTTTAAGATCATCAAGTCCAACTGTTAACTTAGAACTGCCAAGTTACCACTAAAAAGTGTCCCTCAGTGCTACATCTACACATCTTCTAAATACCTCCAGAGATGGCAGCTCAAGTACTTCCCTGGGCAGCCTGTTCCAATGCTTGATAACCCTTTCAGTGAAGAAATTCTTCCTTATATCCAATCTAAACCTCCCCTCGTGCAACTCAAGGACGTTTCGTCTTGTCCTGTCACCTGTTAGTTGGGAGAAGAGATCAACCCCCACCTCACTACAACCTTTCGTATGACAATCATCATGGTATTCAGTGTCACAGAACACAACGCGAAATTCAGTGAACTCAAAGTGATCTGGCAAGTATGTCAGAAAGCTATACGAAGGGTAAACGCACAGCCTTTGGTTTTGGGAGAAATTAAGCCACAGATTGCTAGACAGGCACACCAAAATAGTATCAATGCACATTTACTTTAATATCTCATACTTTCAAGTATGAGATTCCACTGGTGTCAGAGGACTATGCTACCATCGATTAGATAGACTTTTGTTTTGATCCAATAAAAATTCTTACATTATGTACAATATCATCTGAGATTCAATATCATGTTTTTACAACAGTGTTTGATTTTGTCTAGAGAATAATAGTCATCAAAAGAATGAAAATGGAAACCATTCAGAACAGATTTTTATGCTGGTGTTTAAAATATGCAGCAATTGCAAAAAAGTTCTGAATAATCAAGTAAACAAACAAATGGTACATTAGCTTTATGCATCTTGTTTTACAAAAATATATTTATTCATAGGCTTTTTCTTAGTATCTGCAAGATACAGCCAATATTGTACTGATTTGATTATGAGTACAGGAATTTATCTGAAAATAAGTAAAGAGTCTTCAAGGAAGACCGTTCTTCACATACCAAATTTTTCAGAAGTACTGCCACACGTGCTATGATTAAAAAGATTGCCTCCATTTTAAATTGATATACATAAGTAATACCTAATTAGTGTAAGGAGGATGTAGTACTTCCTGCAAATCTGAAAAAAAACTCTACTTGTTTCTCATACAAACAGTGATTACTTTTACGCTAAAGCGCTGTTAAGAGAAGAGGAGAATGGGTATCTACTTCACAGCATCCCTGCTGTATGCAGTTTAAGCTAAAGGGGTGAGCGTCTCACCACAAGAATCAGAAGATGGCTGAGTGTTGTCAGAACATGAGCAACTGTACTGAGTCAGTGTAGAGAGATGCAATTCCTCTGAGCACGGATGGTAAGTAGAGAATGATAGTTCTTTTATTGGAAGAGAGAAAGGACAGGGAGTACCTAACAAGAACTATTAATCCCTCGCCACCCTCCATGCTTAGTGGCCCTAACCTAATAAGTTTTTCTTTATATAGAAGACATTCCCCTTCCAGGAATTTTGTGGGGCTGAGAGGCGTAAGGTATGGCAGAGAATGAGAGAAAGGCAAGAAATCAGAAAAGCAAATAGTAAGATACACATACATCATTAATTTAAACTGTTGTAAAATTGTTAGGGTTTGTTACCTACTGCTTTCTAGTATCTATTTGCCCTTTTTTATGACTACTGAGCATTGAACTCAAGTTTTCATAAGTCTAATAACACCGCGTTTTGTCCATATGTATACATGTTTAGCTTTGATGTATGCATAAATATATATGTAAGATTAGATTGCTTCCACTACCACTCCCTCCTACATATATTGCTCTACATGTTCTACACTGACTTTCATCTGCTGTAGTGAAGCAACTTGTTTCAGGACATTATAATACAAGTTAAGGATTTTATGTACATGAGTTTTCTAGAAAAATACAGTTGAAATATTTTTCTCTCACATTCAAAAATTAATTTACCATTCAAATGAAAAGCAAACAGCACTCTGGAACCGCCTTCTCAATTCACTGGGTATATTGGGTTCTTTTAACCCCTCCACAAAAGATGAAAGTTGTTCTTTTCAGTTTAAGGACTTATTTTGTTATGTATCACAGCTAACATACCCTGAAATAGTAATTACTTCTACAGAATGTATAGACCAGGCTCTCAAGAAATCTGCCTTTGCCAGAAAAAGAAAATCCAAATAAATTGGACAAGAAAGATTATAATATGTATATTAATAGCAAAAGATACAAATGACTGCTCGTTTCCCTTCTTTATTACTGAGGTGCTCTATTAGTAATCCAGAATATCAACATGCCTAAGCATGATGATGAGTTTTGATTGCCAGCTCAGAATTAATTACCCAACCCTACCCATATGAATTCTTAAAGACCTGTTTGGGTGTGGTTTTAGTCAACATTTTCTGATTTCTACCTTCGTTTATTAGTGAAAGCCTCTTTATGTTACTGCCCAGTGTGTTCAAGTCATTCATGCTACACTTTGAGGAATCAGCAGAGTATCTTTAGGCAACTGGCAGCTACAAGATAAACTCGTCAAGCAATGACCTATTTTCAACAATAACTTCCTATGGAAGCATTTCAAAGTAGCCAGGAATTCATCAAGATTCATCCGTATTTAGCCCAAACAGAACACTTGTTCAATAGTGCACAACAGCATTACATAAAAATTCTTTCCTCTGGCACAGTATTTATCATTAATATTGACCTGCGTCTATTACGCATTTGTATTTATATAGGAAGCTTTTCCAAGAATAGCTTCACAAGCTATAACATCCTATAGACAAATCTATTTAGCAGACTTGTCTAATAAGCTTGTAGCAGCTTCAAGCTACTTAAATGAAATATAATGAGACAGTCAGCTCCGAAATGTACAGAAGTCATTTGACACTACATTAGCAACCCTATTCAGGAATAAAACCGATGTTAACATCTCTACAGCATCATAAGTTATCGCTATTAAATATTTGTATATTTTAATACAGGTACAGTAACTCACATATTTTGCCTCGAACTTCTTGGCTAGCATTTCTACTTCATGCCGCTCACGTTGTTCATCACTAAATGGATCTTCCGGATGAACCGATTTCTTCTGAAAAATGAAGAAGTTAAATATTCATCCCATAAGAAACACACAGTGCATCTAATAAAAAACAATTAAATGTTAATAAACAACGTCTGATGACTGAGTGGTCGGAATTTA
Organism: Chroicocephalus ridibundus; assembly: GCF_963924245.1. Classification (NCBI taxonomy): domain Eukaryota; kingdom Metazoa; phylum Chordata; class Aves; order Charadriiformes; family Laridae; genus Chroicocephalus; species Chroicocephalus ridibundus. The sequence goes on from NC_086284.1 coordinate 166,396,190, forward strand.
TACTGAGTCCAAATACTTACGTTATTCTCTAAGAATAAGTTTGACTTGTTCAGTTACTTTTCTTCTAATGAGAACACAAACAGCAAAGTTAAGAGAAAGACTCTGATTTATATTTTCCCAAGCATTCCACTACAACCTCAACTGAAAACGTAAACATAAAAGAACCATGGTCATTTGAGGTTCAAAGAGAAAGAACGCTCTCTAAACACAACTCCTTTTCATTTCTGCTTCCACTGGTGCCTCTTATTGGTGCTGTAATCCCTCTAGATACAATACACAAGATGTACCTGGTACGCTAATCAACAGGGAAGCAGCCAGAAGACTAAAAAGCTCAGGAAGTTAGAGACATAACTAACATAACTCCTTTAACTCTTGTACTGTTATTTTTTCTTCAGATAATTTCAGTAATCATAGCATGAATTCCACAAGATTGACACTATGGCAGCCATAATGACAATACTGATTTAATATTCCAGCTGTAGAAATAACCAGGAAGTACTCCCCCTCTTTTTTTTTGTTTTGAGAAAGAGGTTTTCACTGACACAAAGTCAATGAGCAGTAACCAAGGGTATACGTAGTGCTTTTTTATGGAAATAAGGTATGGCAGAAAGATAGGTCTGCCTTCTTCAAATTAGAATTCACATAAAATATAGTAATTGTTGGAAGGGGCGGGAAGTACTAGGATGCTAAAATATGGTGGAATGGAGTTCCATTTTACAGAACTTCATGGAGGTCAACTAACTTTACTGCACAAGGAGCACTCATCAATGAATAAATGAGGGTTTATGGTAGACTAAGTCAGAAGAAAACACAATACTAAGTTCAGAAAATCAAGATCCTTCCTCCACAGTACGAAAAGGCAATATAGTGACTAAATGGTGACCAAATAATGACAAGTATCAAGACCAATGTAATGAGGAAGGTAAGCTGAGCAAAACTGCAAACACCACATAATTAGCTTACATTTTCTCAACTGGGTACTTAAAGAAAAAATTAATAGAGGTTATAGTTAATCCTGAAACATAAGTTTAAGTTACATATGTATTTCCTGCAGGCATAATTAAATACAAAATACAGCTCAATTCATGCAACACCGTTTTCTCTACTTTTAGCTGGGAAAACTTATTCTACATCTTCTGCTAGGCAAATGTTGTTCGTTTTTTTTTAATTGTGAAACGAGACAAGGTCGAGGCCAGAGGTCAAGCACAATTTAGTACTTAAGCATTAACTTGCCTCTCTCCTAACTCTCAAAGCTGTAGCTGACTATTACTTTGATTAGTTAAGCCCTGTTGGAATCTCAAATTCAAGCAAGTTTTAGTTTTGACAGTTTCTGAGGGCTCTGATGGACAGCTCTCAGACTTTGCAGTAACTTTAAGACATTACTACTTCAACACCTTTACAAACTGCTCAACAGAAGCCAACTTGGGCTTTTGGCTCACCCGCTTTGAGTTAGGTTTTACACACCAAACTTTAATTGCACCAACAGAAAAGGGAGCACACTTTCACTTTGGCCAGTTTTTAAGAGGCAAATAAACTCTTCAACCACACTAACCCATTACTCACATCCAAAAACTTCACATAAATAACTCCTACCAAAAGATGAACTCTATCAACAACCCTATCATAGGATGCTCTCTTTATCAAGGAAAAAAAGAAAAAAAAAACAGGATGAAGACAGCATGAGTTTCTAACATAAACATTTCCACTAGCTTCTGATTCAAGCTAGAAACTCAAATTTGGAATTAAAAAAAAAAAACCAAAACAGAAGTTGCACTCATCCTGTCAAATAAGTTTTGGTGTTCTCTACGATTTCATTAAGAGACCTGTTAAAGCAATGTTCAAAGTTATTCCTGTGAACCAGTCCTTGCCTTCCCAGGGCGGCCTGACACGTGAGAACCTACCTTTGTTGCTCCAGTTCCAAGCACCACTACAAGACAGAAAGATAAGCTCCTAATTTTGCAATGTTGAACTTCAATGGGAATAGGTATAAGGAAGTCAACAACAGCTTTTCGAAAACTCTATCAATTTTCACCCTACAAGAACAGTTTGCATAGCAAAGTTTATATGAACTGTTTATTTTAAACTGAACCATTACTAAAACAACCATCACCAAAACTACACTTAAAGCCACAGCATTAACTGCTGACTAGGTAGTACCCACTTGGAAAGAGCAAATCTCAGATTCTGCAGGAAAGCTTCATTTTAACAAAGCAGTTCTCTGCTGCATTAACTGGTATAAATCACCATAGCTATTCTACTCCACAAGCAAGATCAGTCTTCCTTTCACAATTTTCTTCTATTTTAGCACTTTGAACAGGTTACATAATTTGTTGGTCTGAGAATGACCAGCGTAAAAGACAGGCTTCTGTCATCCTAAGCCTCTTGCACTGTGCAGAGCTAATTCTCTTGTAGTTGCTTTAACTATGAAGGAACCAGCATGCACTAATTTTATTGCTGGATAAAACATATTTCCCCTCTCTTTTCATGCTGATTAATACAAGATTTTAGGACTTCCCTACCACATCAGAGTAGCTTTTCCACCTTCTACCATATGTAAGCAAGAAGTTAAACCGACAGGCCAAGTACACAAGAGTGTACAACAAGAATAAGAGTCCAGAATCACTTTAAAAGGCTCACAATTTATCACACTGTTTTACATAATCAGCTGACTGTAACACATCCAGCGACAGACAGGCCATTATGATCCATTCATTTCAATTTGGACTCTACAGAGAGCTGGAAAACACACACCATTTCTTACAAAGCATTTCTATCCCTAGTTCTACCTTAAAAGCAGTCTCTGATCCCAATTGTACCAAAAATCCCCTAAATCAATGCTCCCCCTCAGAAGATACGGAATATGCAAGAGAACTACATAAAAAGCCATTTTTCCCCAGTTATGCGACTAACATCTTACCAACCTACAGAAAAAAGGCAGTTACAGAATGTGGAACTTCCAAGGGGAAAAGTCAACCTCCGCATACTGAACCACTTCTAAACACTAACACGATTTTCACCTTCACACAGGAGCTGCTCAGAAAGATGCACTTCACAGAGCAGCATGCTTATGCTACACCAATTCAGAGGAGTCATAACTGGCACCGTTTGCCAACAACAGCTGTAGGACAGGATGAACAGAAGGAACCTTTTAACTTGCATCAGAAGATCTCAGAGGGATTAAAATCACAGTCATTGATTTTTCTGTCTTCGACATTTAAACACAATCCAGTGTGTACTACAGAACAAAAAGCAAGCAGGCTGCTAAGTATAGTGACGGCATCATCATCACCTAGAAACACTATGGTCCATAAAACAAGTTTTAACCATTCTCGAGTTTGTGCTGGATGTAATAACCCAACGGCAAAATCAGTACTGGTATTTGAGGTTTGCTTTTATCACCAGAGCTATCATAACCTTCTCAGGCACTTTCTTGTCCCCTGCCCTTTCCAATAAGATGTAAACTTCCTCTAAAATTGGCTGTGTACCACAATTAAGAGGAGCCACAGCTACTTAAATCAAGTGCAACTTCACCGGTATCCTCAACTCACTAAGTGGCTCACGTGTGACAAGCTTAAGGACATGGGCCTCGCCATCCTACTTGAACACTGGGTCCTGTTGATTGACTAATGCTGCTTGCTTCTTAATGCTATCGCACAAGCTTTTTTCCTTAAAAAACATAGTTCACGTACCAAGATTTTTTCTGGTCGAGAGGAATAGGAAAAGGGAAAGTACTTTTTTTCCTTGAATGAAGTTCTTAAATAGTTACAGGTGAGGTTATGTTTTCAACAAGAACTCTCATGCACCCCTGCCCCCACCCAGAAACTCATCTCCAAGTCTGCTAATGCTCACTTCACTGCTTCTCAAGAATTGTAGCAGAGCCAGGCTAATAACTCTTCATTTACCTGTACACAGCCTACAGACAAGCCGGAAAAGAGAGCGGCATGGCAACACTTTCGTTCAGCTGCCGGAAAAAAGCTCCCAGGAAGGGAGGATGCAACACCCACCGCTCCCCGGGCAGCCAAGGCGCGGGGAGGGCAGCTAGGGTAACCGGGGCACACAACACGCTCTCTCTCCCCCGCCCCTGCTCGCAGCAAACCCCAGCAGCTCCCAGAAAAGCCACCCGGGAGCCCTCGGCCAGCTCAGGGACGACGAGAGCGAACCCTTCCCTTCCCCCACGGGCACAGGCGCAGCCTCAGCGCCAGGAGGAGCCCGGAGCGACGGCGAGGCCGCCGGACTTCCCCCCCCAGCCCCCCAGGGCGCCGCCCCGCCGGGCCGGGACCACCCCTGAGCAACACGGGGCGACCGATAACGTTATCGGCGAGGCCGGGGACGCGGGCAGGGAAGAGGAGGAAGCGCGGCGGGAGGGGAGGGGGAAGGGGAGGTCCCGTACCCGCGAGTCCCCGCACAGCAGCAGCTCCGGGTAGCTGAACTCCACGCAGCCCTCCTCGGTGGGGTCCTTCAGCACCACCTCCAGGCGGACCGTCTGGCGGAGCGGGAGCGCCTCCTGCGGCGGCGGCGGCTCCTGCCGGCTGCCCTGGCGCGGCGGCGGCGGTGGTGGCGGCGGCGGTAGCTGCTGCGGCGGCGGCAGCGGCGGCGGCTCGGGCCGGGGGGGCTCCCGCTGCGGCGGCGGCTGCTGCTCGGGCCGGCCGGTCTCGCGGGGCGGCGGCGGCGGCTCCGGCCGGCAGAGCTCGTGCGGCGGCTCCAACGGCGGCACCTCGCGGCCCGGCTCCGGCTCGCGGCCCGGCGCCTCCCGCTCCAGCGCCGGGCTCTCGCCCTCGCGGCGCCTCACGGGTGACAGGCTAATGAACGGCACCCGGCGCGGCTCCGCCATCCTCCGCCGCCCCCCCCCCCTCCCGCCCCCCGCCCGCCCGTTCGCCGGCCCCCGCCTCACGCGTTCGGTGACACGGCTCTCCGCGCTCCCTCCCACCGGCGGCGGCTCCTCCCTCTCCCCTCCCCCCCCCTCCGCCGCCCGGTCGGAGCTGCCCCCTACGTTCTCCTCGCCGCCTCCAGCACCGCCATCTTGGCGCCCCCCCACATAAATAGAAGCAGGCCCGCAGGCCGCGCAAGCGCACCGCCCCGGCCGACGCCGCCGCCCCGCCCCGCGTCGCTGTTGTTATTGCTCAGCTTCCCCTTCCGACGTCAGCGCGGCCGCCGGCGGCGACACGCTGCCGCCCGCCGCCGCCCGCCCCCGGTTGCCTTGGCGATGTGCACGCTGCCCCGCCGACGGCGCCTTAAAGGGCCCGCGGCCCGCCGGGACGCTCGCCGGCCGCAGCGTCCGTGGCGGGGCGATGGCGGCCGCCGCCTCCTCCCTTCCCCTCCCTCCCTCCCGCCTTGCGGCCGTTGGCGCGAGGGGAGCGGCCTCGGCGGGGATCCCCCTCCCGGAGGGGCAGCCCCGGTCCGGGCCGCTCGGCGGTGAGGGGGCGGCGGGACGGGCGTGGGGAGGGGGGTGGAGGGGCCTTGTGCAACCCTCGTCCTCTCGGGGCGGCGTGGGGTGGGTGCCGGGGCCGCCGGCCTGCTACGGGGAAGGTGCTGTGAGGCGTCTGGGATTCGGCAGCTGCGGGTGTGAGGGCGGCAGCTCGCTGTGCCGCCATGGCCGGCTGCAGGGAGCTGCGGTGGGGTGGTGAGGAAGAGCTGTCCCCCAGGCGGGGGACGAGGCGCGGCGGGCAGGGCAGGAGCACCAGCGAGGCTTCCCTCAGGAGCAAGGGCCGCCCGCAAACAGGGCAAGCGTCTCGGCCTGTCGCCGCCTCCTTTGACAGGCTGGTGGCCGGTGCTGCCGGTGGAGGAGGTGTGCCGCCGAGGCGCTGCTAAGTTGCAGGAAGCTATGAATGAACATCTTCGTGTGCATGGATTCCTCCAGCTTCGTTGGCGCAAAGAGAAAGGCATTATCTTTCTTTTTCTCTCTCTCTTTTTTTTTTTAGCCTCAAAAATACTAGGTAGGAGGGGGTTTTGTTCTCCTTTTAAAAACGTACTCATGTTATGCAAAGCAAATGTAATTTACATATGTGTATTATTTTGGATAATTATAGCAGACCATTCCGTGCAGCACATTACTCCACTTTCCAAACTGCCTTCATCACAGTGCTTGATGTTTTCCTCTCGTTGCATATGAAGTCTTTTGACTTCACTGCTTACTTCCATCCAGGCTCCAGAGAAGACCCGTGACACTAGAACGGTGTTATTGAAAGTTATGATTTCACTAACAGGGAATGGAGGACATTCCAGAATATTGGTTGCAGCAGGAAGGCAGTGGGATGGCTGACCGGATCGGAGAAATGTAGGCTGTCTCCTTTTGAAGCTTGAAAGGCTTTGTTGAGCTTTATACTTAAAGGGACTTGTTTTATCTTAAAACCTTGCATGTTCTAGTATGACTAGCGAGCTCAGTAGAGGTATTCCTCAAATAGGTTTTTACTTTCGGCGTCATAATAAAATTATTTGGAAATCCCACTTGTCGTCCTGTTGAGAATTTCATACGGCTATCTGATGATGCGCATGACAGGCAATGTATTTCTGGATTCAAACTGAGAGGGTGTCACCAAGCTCCAGAGCTGCAAATCCTGCCAGGAAGATTCTAGCTCTCATCAAAGTTTCTACGTAGTCTGTGTTGTTAAACCTTGTGATGGTAGAAAGGCGCCTTTCCTCTGCAAAAGAGCAATTTATTGCTCAGCAGATAAAAGTCTTACATGGAAATCATGGGCTCTTCTGCAGCTCTGCTGAACGCTTGTTTTCAATTACCAGACGGGAGACTAGACATTGAAGTAAGTACAACTGGAATACAACAATTTATGTTCACAGGTAATACTTGGACATATCCATGGAAAGGGGTGAAAATAAGCTGTGCATTTTAAGTATCCAACCTAAATCTCAGTTCTGTCTTTCACTCCCGTAAGACACATATTCAGAAGTGATGAGCGTAGGACAGGTAGTCCACAAGAAAATGAGTTTTGCAAGTATCTGAATTCAGTACTTTGAATTATCTTGGTTGTAGTGTAGATACACCTGGAAGTACCTCCTGGTCAGATACTGACATGGTTTTTAAGTAGGAAAAAGACAAACTGGATAGGAATAATAACTGACCCGTGGTAGGGCTACAGAGAAAAACAGAAGTAGTTCTTGGAAATAGTTCCAGGTAGCCATTTGTACTAAGTTATGAGATTGCAGACTTTGATAGTAGAAGCAGCCTTTCACATCTCAGGTTTTCCTAGATATTTACTGTTTTGTTTATATACCCTCTCTTTTCTCAGATTTTAATTAGACAAACCTTCATATGTTATTTAACCTCTGAGCATCTCGGAGCACGCTTTTTTTTATGAGGCTCAACGTTTGTTTATGCAACTAGACAAACAGTAGTTTTGTATCTTTGGATTTGAAGTGAGGTTACCCAAGACAGCGTGCTCTGGATCCGAGTGTCTGAACTAAATCAGAAAGAAACTTGGCAGCAGATCCAAGCATAGCAGTTACTGGAATATGTTATCATTGTGTTTGGTCTAAGATACGGAGAGCACTCAGGGAAGACTCCCAAGAAACAAACCCAATCCACTAGATCTTAACTTCTCCAGGAATTTAGTTTTGAATACACCAGAAGTGTTCCAGGCTTTGTGCCACATCAAACAGTTTCAAGAGGAGTTAGATTTGTGTTTTTTTCATCATTGTTTTTCTGGTTTGCTACCTGTTTTGTTCTTTGGCATTAAGCTCTGTCTCAGGTATTGTTTGTACATAGGATAATGTGCTGCACTTGTCAGTGGAGCACAGAATAAAAAGAAAAAAAACTAAAAAAAAAAAGTAATTAGGTATGTTTTGCCAATTATTTTGCTTTCTCTCAGGATATGACCGTGCTAAAATAGTCCAACATAGAATACACACTCATGAATACAGAATACAGGCTCTCTGAACTCGTGTGCTTTTTTTTTTTTTAACTTATCTTCCCTCCTACAGTTTTACTAAGTTGCTTCCTGCCAGATCCAGAATCAAGGAATAAAAAAACCCCTCTCTTTGCAAAACCAAGCACCAATGACCTGCAAACCATTTGGAAAACAAATTTCTTTTATCTACAGGATCCTTCCCCCCACCCCTTTTTTTTTTTTTAATTCTTTTAATTAAAAATACTGTTTGCTGCAGCACATACCTCTTTCTTTGTCTGCTCAAACATATGTGCTTAGAGTTGTTACCAGCTGCTCTGCCGCATCCTTAAAAAGTCCAAAGTACTGTATTCAGTGAAGCAAACAGTGGTTTAAAAGGACTGTAGGCAGGTAGAGGAATGCCAGATGTTGGGACAAGAAAGAGCCCATTCGCTTCATGTAATTAGGATATATGTTATCAGGGCAATAATACCCATTTATCACAATTTCATGGCAGAGGAACTGTGACTGTGAGCTTTGTCCCATGTGTTGGTATATTGCTCCCCATGAACTGGTCACACCTTACTTCTTGGAGAACAAAAGTTTGAATCTATGGGACACTGGCCTCCTTTCAAGAACTTCAAGAAAAGCTTTCAACAAACCTGATCAAAAGTTCAAGGTCTTGATGACAATAGGAAGCTTTAAGAGTAGAAATAATTTTAATGCAAAAGGTAGTTACTGCTCCTGTAACTGGGAACACATTTTACCTTTAGAAGTGGATTGAGGTGCATCTTTTCTTCACTTCCTGAAATGAGGAATGGTCTTCCAATACCACGTTGTGCGCCAGCACAGCGTAAATGGCAGTACTTGGTATCTAGGAGGCAGTTGACAGAACCAAAACGTTGGCTTTTATCTTGTGTTAAAAATAATCTAGAAACCAGGGCAAGTCTTCATGTTAGAAAAGTAAAGGGATTCGCAGAACTGCATGTGTCATGGCAGTGTAAGTTCCTCAACCAAAAGTGAGGGTGTTATCTATCATCTGTGCCGTCCACGTGCAATTGCTCAACGAGAACTTCAAAACAGACACAACTTCGGTATGACTAGTGATTTTTATGGTCTACAGAATATTGTAACATTCTTTAAGCTAATAATTAGAATAAGATTGTTAACTTAGAGGAACCTCAGAGAAAACGCAAAGCTTCAGATGCTGCATTTATACAGAATAGCAGCATGAACCAGGTTAGGAAGAAAAAGAGCTGAGAGAAAATGGAAAGAAGAGCTGCATCTTGGTCAAGGAAGAGCACGCTGCTGGAAGAAGCTGCTGTTGGGAACAGCTTTCAATCCTGGAGAGGAAGTGAGATATTAAGACGTAAAATATCGGCTCTTAAGTGGGTGCATTTACCCAGCAAGCAGAATTGTAGAATCATAGAATGGTTTGGGTTGGAAGGGACCTTAAAGATCACCTGGTTCCAACCCCGCTGGACCCTGGGACACCTCCCACTAGACCAGGCTGCTCAAAGCCCCATCCAGCCTGGCCTTGAACACTTCCAGGGATGGGGCATCCACAATGCAGGTGATTTGTTCCCTCGGATAACGGTAGCAAAGTCAATTCTAAGTAACAAGATAAGAACACTTTTCTAGTTACATCTTATTTTTTACCTAATTGTTAATAATTATTTGTGCATCCAGTGTCAAGATCTCTTGCCAGAACAAGCATGTGACTTTCATCTTTAAGCTTTCCTCATGTTAAGGGTGAACTCAGTTGAGGCTGACAAGTAAGTTGTAAACTTCTCCAGCAGTAATGAGTCTAGGTGAAGTGGTGTGTGGACGCTGTGTTTTAACTGAAATTAGCTTGGGAATGTCAGCATTTGAAAGGTTTTCTCTGCCAAGCAGCAAAGATTCGTTTGAAGTCTAAAATCACTAGGAAATTCCTCCTTGCAGGTGTACCCTTTATTTTTCTAAGAAGGAGGAAGAAACAGAGACCTTCTAAGTGGTCACAAGAAAATTAAAACCACCAAATTACCAAAGATAAAATAACCTTTTAGCTAAAATCCTGGAATTTTCTTGTCGATATAAAGAATAGCTAAAAGGGATACGTCAGAAATAAATACAGAAGAGGTTTTTGTAGAGGACTACCCAGTAACACGCACAAAAAAAAGTTTTTTTCATTAAAAATACAAATATCTGGAAAGGGAGTGGAATTCAATGAACTGGTGAAGAAACTTAAACTGAGGACCATCTGACTGTCACATGTTGATTGTGTCTAACAATGTCACTTAAACCGCACTTAAACTGAGTTTAAAACTGAATAGGAGCTGCCTTTGGAAAGAATGGAGTTCCTTAACGGTAGCTTTTTAATGATTCACACCTGCTCCTGTAGAAACACCTAGATATCTACAGCGATTGAGAGGGATTATGTGCTCTGGAGAGCTGTCCCTCATTTTTTCCCTCATTTGCACCATTTCTTTAAAGATGCTTTCAGCATGGGATGCTAATCTCGGATGAAAAGCCTGTTCCATCAGGCCAGCACCCCTGGAGGCAGCCGAAGATTCCCAGCCTGTCTGAAACTTTGGAGTCAGGCTATTGTCTTATCTCTGCTGGTCTTAGTCTTCCAGTAGTAATTAAAACCACACGAGAATATATGAGTCACATTTTCAAGTAGCTCCCCCACCCACCTGTAATAACAGCAGTAAGAGAGAGAGGCCGCGTAGGGAATTCTGGGCTGGGATGGCAATTTCCACCCGAAAAAGCAGTAGTAATGCTGTTACATGGGGTAAAAGGGTCTGGCAGTCACTCTCAGCCACACACAAGCTGACGCGCCGTGGCTTTGCTCTCGCTGAGGGTTTCTCTTGCGAGCGCTGACCCAGGACAAGGCGAACGCTCTCGGTGCCCGTGAGAAGGGAGCCCCTCAGCCCGCAGGCCGGCCTACACCTCGCTCGCTCAACACCGCGGTATTTTCGGCTTTTTAGTGAAATACCAGTGTTTCAATAATTATCCGAAAATTATTTCATTTATTAAACACCGTGGTATATTAAAAATGAGTATAGTTACTGTTCAGGAAACAACCGGCAAGCAACGTTAGCCCTCCCAAAAAGGAGAATTACATATAATACGTACGTAGATTGCAAAGCAACCTCCTAGGAAACATAAAGACATACAACATAATATTTGGCTGCGACCTTGGAGGAATTTTACCTCGGAGGAATTTTCCTCATTGTTTTCTCTAGTTCCTCCTTCGACTTTCAGACTGATTTTACAAAAACTCCAATTTCCTAACCGTTTTTTGCAATGCCTCTCAGCACTTCGGAAGCTGCTTTTACTTCTATAAAAGTTCTACATCTAAATAAGTGCACATTATCACAGACAGCTGAGGGTGATTGCATAAACAAATCACCACATTTTTAACATTCATACAAGCTTACGATCGGAATAGTCAGAAGCGTACTTTGCATGTGCAGTTCAGCATTTTCATACTTCCATGATTTTATTTCCAAGCCAAATTGCCTCCGAAAAGCAAAGCACATATTCATCACTGAGAATTAACTGCATTCCGAGCTTGCAGATTCAACACAAAGCTGCTTTTGAGTTGCCACAGCATTAAAAATAGCATCTGAAAAATTACTTGTGAAAAACGATTTCCCATACGTGAATAATTTAAACAGACAAATGGAATTCTATTAAAATCTGTTTTCTTATCACCTTGAGTTGTATTTTGAGAGGACACATGAAATTTAAAGATTTTTGAGCATATTAAACCAAGTGTAGAATTGACGATTGTTAAGAACAGAGTGGATGCTACATTTCAGAAACGCTTGTGAAAACAAGCTGCATGTTCCGCACGACAGCTCTATTGCAACTGTCGTTTTCCTGGCCTTGAAAGGATTCCCACTTACGTTGATAGGTAATTGTACAGTCAGATTTAACTTATATCGAGTACTTATCCGAATGCTTCCTCACCGGTGTAAGAGACTGAGTTATTTCTTAGTGTCGTGCTGATTTCTAGTCCTCTGTAGGACTTAGCGTATTTTACAACCCTGACCGAATCTTGCCCAGAACGCCTGCCAAGCAGAGCGAGGCGAGTAACCCTCAGAGGGTGGGCGAAAGGACGTAGAGGTACGTGGAAACCAGCAGTACTTCGGCAGTGCCTCGTGGTAATCCTGTAAGGCCGATCGCGTCGGTGGGTAGACGGGAAGGGAAAACCCTCGGCAGGGAAGGGGAACGTGCAGAAATGAAAGGCGGACGCAGCCACAGAACCTGTTTGGGAGTAACTGTCTAATCTGAGTGGGAAGTCTTGTAAAGCCTGCCTCAGAAATTACTTTGCTGGGACCTGAAAACAGCTCTTCTGCCTTTAAATGTGGTGGAAACCACCCTTGTTTTACACAAATAAATAACTTCCCGGTTTGTTCAGTGATGATTAAGTTCAGCATATGTGGCATCATGAGTAAGTCAGACAAAAGTAAGACTGAACTTGTAGAATACCAATATTATGATAACCATTAGTATTGGGAACCTTCCAGGCAGTTTAAGACCTGGTTTAGCGTTTTTTGTAGTTTTGTAATTTAATTTTCCTGAAGTTTTCTTAGACGCAGCTGTGACGCATGGGTTGATATTCAGAGCTACATTTACTTCATGTGATATGAATTAATTCACCAGCTCAGCAAAATAGGACATCGTTTTCTCACTTAATGGCTACCCCATATAATGGCCTCACCCACTGATGTGAGGCGAGGGAAAGGTTACCAGTAGCTTTAGAGCAGACGGCCATAATTATCCCATCGCACTTAAGAAGGACAAAATTGTCAAAGAAAATGATGGCTGTTACAATGCACGATGTAACTGTTAGAACTGAAGCATGGTTGTTGTGGGTTGTTTTTTTTTCTACATAACATAAGCCACCTCAACATTATTACATGTATTCTTAAAATATGTTATTGCGTATTGTATAATTCCACATTGTTGTGTGCGGTTTTTCACAGAACTGGCCACGTGGAAGTTGCTCACAGTGATCAAGGAACAGATGGTGGAGTCTGAGGCTCATCCCTCTTCCCTAGTTACGGGTCAGCTTAAAGTGTGGTTTGAGGACTCCAAAAAACCAATGCAATTCTTTGGTCCATGAAAGGTGCAATTCAGAGACAACAGCAAAGGTAGTATCCCACCTTTCAGGTAGATTTAGCTGTATCTGAGAACTTCTGAAAGCTACCCCATAGCATATTTCCTGTCAAAATAACTTAAGTCCCAGGTTCTTGAAGATCTACTTGTAAAGACATTTTAAAGACCATTACTTATTTTACTGCACTTATTATTTTAAATCCTCTTAAATAATTACTAAGAATAATATACTGTGGAGCAATTAAGAGCAATACAATGTATAAGCATGAATTGAAAGAGAAGTTCCCTTTATTTGAAGAATACACTGTGTCTTCTCAAAAGTCACAGCTCTTACTAAATATAGATTTTTATTTTTAAATCTAAAAATAGATGCTAGTGTAATTCATCAATTAAGCAAGACCCATAAGGAATTTAGGAACTGTCCCTTGCCCAGAGATGTGAAATGTCTGCTTTATTTGTTCCAAATGGAAGTTTAAACTCTACAAAGCCAAAGGTAAGCTTTTGGTGTACGGCTTCTAAATGTGATTACAGGGGGAAAAAAAGAGTTATTTCAAATTCCGCAAGCAGCCTTGAACAACCGGACTCCATCAATCTTTCTGGGATGCTGTAAGGTTCATCGAAGTAAGAATGAATGGGGAGTTTTAGCTCCCATGACATGGATCTTTTACAAGTTTAGCTGAATACAACAATACTGCAGTTATACAAATGCAATACATACATTCATAATGTCATATACCTAATTTAAAAGAATAGCGTAATACAGTGTCCATAAGGTACATGTTAAATAAGTCCAGAATCACAAACGATGAGAATGTCGAGAATGACAAAAAAATGATGAAAAGTACCCATCAGTTATCATTGCTAGGATGTTTTGAGGGGGTTACTTCAGTAGAGTCCTGGAAGAACGCAGGATCCAACATATCCCTTGAGGATCCAGATAGAGATGTAAAACAGCGCTACTAAAACGCTGCAGAGAAACAGACTGGTAGTTAGCGAGGATAAGAAAGTCACACAGAGCGATGATCTGCATAAGCTGGAAAACTGAGCCCATTAGAAAACAAAAATATTTTTTGTAGAGCTAAAGGTAGGCTGTCTCTTCTGAAGGGTAGACTGTATCCTGGAAAATACCATTTCTGGAAAAAACCTGGATGTCACATCACAGTTGAGAAGCAATTTAATGCAAACTCCCCCTGCGATAATATGGTAAAAAGGGTGAATGCAGTCTTTGAGTACACATGTAGGAGAAAAGTAAGCAGCAGTATGGAAGAGCATATTCCAATGTCACAGACAGTGATAAATTATGCCCAGTGCTACATGGCCATGTTTTTTAAAAAAAATCTGTTGACAAACTGATTGCCAGTTTTCCAGCCTGGAAAATATTCTTACCAGGGATGCTGTCTTTTAATACAGACAGAGGTGACTTGCTTGCAATTTTAGCATGCGTAAAGATGAAAAAATAAACCCACCAAAAAACGAAACCAAAACAAAGAACGCTAGGCTTCAGTGACTAGCAGCAAAGATAAACACTGGAAGGATCAAATATTAGAAAATGAGGCCAAACAAGCTGAATTTAGAGTTAAGGTACAATTTCTAAAAGAGCAACGGTGATTTAACCATTTGAATAAATTTCAAAGCAAAACTATGGATTTTTTGCCATCCACTGTCAAATTAAGACTCTCAAACTTTTCTGTCAAATGTTTTTATGGAAATCCAAGTTATTGGATTCAACACAAAGACTAGCAGATGAAATCCACCATCTTGCAATATGTAGGGTCAGGCCAAATTATCTGGTGGTTGATTAAAGACTTGATTTTAATGGTTACTGGTGACGCTTTCATGCAATTATCTTCTTAATCAGTGATTGATCACATGAATAGATGAAATGGGGAGAGGGAAGTCTGGAAATGAAACTCAAAAAAGAGTGACTGGAACTTACTTCTGGAGATAATACAGGGAAAATTTGGTTGAAGAGTAAACCAATGGGCAAACCCCAGATCTGTGTTCCTTAATGTATGTACAGCTCCCGTCTAGTGAAGCTACACGTAGCAAGAGCTATACGTGTAATTGTTCATTTTGTGTCTTACTAGCTAATGGCCCAGTTCCTTATTCAACCTTAGACGACTTTCTTATGAAGACCAATGAGCAATCTTCAACCTGTGGAAACCACATAAACCTAAACGCCTGCTACATTCCGCCCAGTTGGAACACAGGATGTGACTTTTCCTGCACAATGAACTTGCCACCTCCAGTTTACTACATTACTTGGCTCCAGCTGTCCCTGCGCTCAGAGGTTGTATGCTGGGTTCCAGAATTAATCCAAGAGGGTTGCTGCTATATTGGATCAGTTCAGACGCTGGCCAAAGCGGATGTTATCCTGGAACTCACTTGCAGCAACAGACAGGATAAATGTCCTCCCCTGCAGTGTAATTCACTTAGATGTTATTGACATAAATGTTGTTCAGGTATTACCAAGGTTAATTAAAGGTCATCTTCCTTATCTGTCAGGAATGGGTCAGCACCCAACCAAAAGCAGTTACACGCTGTTTTGGGTTTGGCTTTCTCTACCAGTCACTATTAATGACACGATTGCTACCACAGTACCTTCTGCGCATTCTCTGTAGCTTATTTTCCAGAATCAGATGCTTATTCAGAGCATAAGAAATAGCTGTATTTTCCAAACTCTAACTTGAAAGTCTAATGATGCAGCAATTTCTTTCTGCCGTAGTCTCTCTTCCACTACATTATCTGAAATGCCACTGTTTCAATTTTATATTCACTTACTCCCGACCCAATAAACTTACCTGTTTCCCTGACTCTGCGCATGCATTGTTCATCGCCTGCTTCCTCTGTATACATCACTTTTGTTGTGTTTTTCTCTACATCAACCTTCACTCCTAGCTGTCCTATTTAGAGTACCTTAACTCCTTAAATTTCCACATTTCAGGGAAATATGGAAATGGGCAGGGATAAAATTTTGTTAACTCTACCTTCTTTATTAACTTCCCTTTCTGTATCAGCTAAGGCAACTCCTATTCACACCACTGTTCTTTGAATACGATCTCAAATTAAACAACGGAAGATGTTCTTCGAATGTATTTCTAAGGTAAAATAAACACCAATATTTCAGCACTTTTCTTGTTCCACATTTTAATAGTACCTACATATCTGTTCCGTTACCAAGACCCTAAACACTAGGACAATATGCAATATATCTTTTATTTCATCACCGCTCAAGGCAAAGCCCTGCAGTGCCCTGTTCTTTATGTCTTAAATGACAAAAGCTTTATTACCAGTCAATAAAATGCACTGTGCTAAACCCCACATTATTTGGCATACCAAATATGACTTTGTGACTGTAGTGAATAAACACGAGGTTTTCAAAAACTTCTTCACTGGTCACGGACAGAGAATTAGTCCCCAAGCCCTTACACTGCAATGCCATCACACTTATTTCAGAAGATTCTGTGGCCAACAGGGCAGGGGAGGTGATTCTGCCCCTCTGCTCCGCTCTGGTGAGACCCCACCTGGAGTACTGCGTCCAGCTCGGGGGCCCCCAACATAAGAATGATGTGGACCTGTTGGAGTGGGTCTAGAGGAGGGCCAGGAAAATGATCAGAGGGCTGGAGCACCTCTCCTGTGGAGACAGGCTGAGAGAGTTGGGGTTGTTCAGCCTGGAGAAGGCTCCAGAGAGACCTTATAGCAGCCTTCCAGTACCTCAAGGGGGCCTACAGGAGAGATGGGGAGGGACTCTTTATCAGGGAGTCTAGAGATAGGACAAGGGGTAACAGTTTTAAACTGAAAGAGGGTAGATTTAGATTGGATATCAGGAAGAAATTCTTTACTATGAGGGTGGTGAGACACTGGAACAGGTTGCCCCAGAGAAGCTGCGGCTGCCCCATCCCTGGAAGTGTTCAAGGCCAGGCTGGATGGGGCTTTGAGCAGCCTGGTCTAATGGGAGGTGTCCCTTCCAACATAACCATTCTATGATTCAACCAACATGTAAAATGGTCTGCAATGGATTTGGATACTCTTCAGCTCTCCTGCAGGTTAAGCTTCAATAAAGGGAGTAATTAGATGCATTTAACATCTGCTACAAAGCCACCAACATCATTTTTTGAAGCTTTGTACTAAGACTTGTAATTGTATTCTCGATCTGTTTCCAAGTTAATTAAACTGGGAGGGAAAAGAAAAATGCCTTTTACAAGTGAAACGTGTTTTGTAACTGCTTTCAGTGAAAATACCGCTCCTTTCACACCTCTTTTGAATGAGTGTAACATTGCCCCTGCTGAAAGGCTCTATTATTGTTGTTAGTATTGTTTTCTAGATGTAAATGCATGTAAATACAAGTGGCCACAACTATCGATGGACCTCCAGATACCTGAATGATGATACCCATAGTTTTTGCTTAAAGCAGTGAAAACACTGACGTGTTATATGGCAGAAAGGTGTATATGTTCCATATACACCCAGCCTCCTTATTTTCAGCAAACTACCATAAAATTGGGACCAAGGCCATTGGCTTGCCTTCAACTGATTACTGTATATGCATTTAACAACCAGTCACAAACCTGCCCTCTTCCACAGCAAAATTAATATACTATTTCAACTTCTGCAGTATGAAGCAACACAGACCAACGAGACATTCAGCTGTAGAATTAAGAGCTTTAATCAAAGCACTGACAGTAGAGATTACAGGATTCTGAGTTTCCTCCCACAAAAGATAAAAAAATAACGTCGTAAATATTTTACAGATTTACAAAATGTAAATTTTCCTTTTACAAATAATATACAAATGTTTTGCGCTACAAAACTTATAATACATTTCTATATTACAACTGTGGCCTTCTTTTAGAATTATGTATTCCCTGAACTGTTCTCCTTAAAAAACAGGAGAGTATAATAAATCCAAAAGTATAACAAATGTATTGCTAATGAGGGTGGTAAATGCTGAAGAAAATTATTCAAAACATCCAGTTCTTTTATCCGTCAGATTGCTAAACTAAATGGATTACTCACATGAATTATATTAATATGAATAAATGTTTTGAGTGTCAAACCTCAAAGCAAGATTGAACAATACAGTCAGTCAAATCTTCATGCTCTGAAAAAGATGGTACCATCATGCTTTGCTACCAACCTGGAAAGCAAATAAGCCACTTTGCAGCTTGGCCTTTTGGGTTGATTAATGCTCATCTTTAGAAATTATGGTAAGAGAGAAAACAACCCTTATATTAAAAAATAAGAAATGAAGGCATTAGTTATTGAGATTTATCCAGAAAAGCACAGTGCTCAAAATATGGTTTGTATTTTACCCCAGACAAGTAATATATAGAAGTCTTTATGTATTATCTGACACCCTAGTATTGGATTTTGGTTGCATCCATCATCCTCTCTACTGGCCACATTCCATCACTTGCTGAAGTAGATTTGCCTCAGTCATTTAACAAATTATTCTTCTTGAGAGGCCAGAGGCTTGCTGAAAAAAAACCCCCCAGAGCAGTCCAGTGACTCCTGTGGCGAAATCTGGGGAACATCTGAGGAGCACTTTGACTTCTGGACAGTTGGAATACTACTAAAAAAAATGAAACTTTGAACAAGGAATAGAGAGTGGTGCAACAGAAAACGTACCAATAAAGCTTTAATAAAAGAAGAAACTTGCTGAATATTTTGCAATCTCACTGCACTACGCTGTTGCTCAGCTGGGTCAAGCTGCTTGATCGTCTAAAGTCCTGGAAGGAGGGAGATACCCAGAATGCACAGGTGAAACCAAGACCCACATCTTACAGCCACACACACAATAGTAACCGACCTGGTTCACTTTGTGACACTGACTTAAACAGGGACTCTGTTCTCCTTGGCCCACTTTTTCATGATGCGCACAATATATTCTACTTGAGAATTACCAGTGCTCTTCAGAAGATGCAGTACTTCCCGTATAGTCTCTCTACAAAGGTGAAAAGCGTAGATTTAAACAAGGGTAAGACCCAAGTGATACAATAAACAACTACTCACATCTAAACTATTTTGTAAAACATAGTTCTTAGACAGAGAGGTCCATGCACCTGCAGAGCAGGAGCAGGTAAAAATGGACAGTAGATGAGACCCCAGGGGACAAAAAAAAAAAAAAAAAAACCAAAAACCAAAAAGGTCCTGTATACAATTGCAAGGAGGAGATAAATTAAGAGTAAAAAAAAAAAAAATCAGCAAAATGTAATTAGTTTGGCATTTAGTGTGCGCATGTGTATTTATATATAAATCCTTACTCTTGCAAAATAGTTCCCCAGAACAAAGCAAACTTTTTTTTTTCTGTCTTTAATTCTACTCGCTAGTCTTCAGTATAGCAGCATCTAACTTAATGCTGCCAAAGCACCTTACACATAAATACAAATAACGTGGAAATGAACATTACCAATAGGATAAATTGGTATAAAGCTGCAGTTTGCCAGATGCTTTACAGGAAGAAGTTGTACGCGTGTTGAAAAACAGGTAAGCTACGTGTCTTTTACTGCATCTACTGCAGTAATTGCTAAAAGGACACTTGAAGGGTGCAGTAGTTAATGAGATTATTGTAGCAGAGAAGGGAATACAAGGAAGGTGTAGAAGCCAAGATACACACCTACCAGTCATGTACGAAACAGCAACTCTGGCCAGGGGAGAATGGCCATCTGGCATCACAGCAGAATATTCACGAGGGAACAGTTCTTAAATACAGCCTCACCACTCTCTCTCACTCTCCCATCCAGTGAAATGGGCCAAAAGGAAAACTATCAGTAACACAGATAATTTCCTTCAATCTTTCATCAAGTAAGTATATTTGTCTGACATAGACAGTGTCTTCAGAAAGCAAATTTTAGTGAAAACACAGTCTCATCTACTAATTTTTTAGAGAAACTGTGTCCTTCCTACAGCACTGAGTAAATGTTTCCTTAGTTCTGTTTTATGAACGTTAAAATGTCATGGGACAGTTTTCCATTCTTATGCCATCAACACGAAATGAGGTTCTTTTCCCTCAGTTCATGTACTGACTACATTTATAAAACTTGGCTCTTCCAAGTATAATGACTAATGTATTTTTGTTTCCTTCAGTTCGTAGCATTCACTGGTAAGTTATTCTCCACCATATATTCTCTAACCCTTGGTGTGGAAAATACACTTCAAATTGAACGCTGCATATGGAACCACTGGCCAAAGTGTCTATTCTCTGAAAGGTCAATAAAGAAATGCAAGAGGATATGTATTCCTAAAGCTAAGATTATGATTCTGGCTTACAGCTAACTGGAAATAGGAAAAGAGCAAAATAAATTCAGGTACACCACAGAATACTCACTTTGCTTCTCGGCCAGCTATGATCATTTGAAAGACACCCACGCAAGCACCTCTCTTGCCTTCCCAGTATTCAGGATTACTGTCCAGTCTCTCCAGAATATCAAACGCTTTGGCCGAATAGTAAAACTGACGCATCTGCACAGGAAGTGAAACATTATTCCCAACTATATGACCATCTCTCACAAGGGGATTAAAAAGTTTGAGTTCAGTTTTCTGAAATCAGCAGTGAGTCATAGAAGAAACGTGCATTTTCCTGTTTTTCGGCCGGCAGAAAGTGACACAGAACAGGCACGTTTCAGTTCTACATACTAGAATACAATAAGGTTCTAGAGTACAATAAGGTTTTGAGAAGAATTTAGGCAAAGTAATCAACTGATTTAAGTGAGACTTAAAATGGTCTAGAAAGAGATTTTACGTAAGCTCTGATTGTCAGCTTGCTTCCACAAATTGCAGCTATGGGAAACACCAGAGGCACAGCCCCTTGCTTGAGCAACAAGACTTTCAGGGTGAGATGGTGGATTGAATACTCAAAAGATGCGCAAAAGATAATTTGCTCGGTTTTAGAAGAATGCTTTTGAGATTATAGGGCAGATTTTCTGACTTTCTTAGGATTTTGAGAACATGTTATTTTGTCAGATACAGGAAAACAGCAAAAAAGAATGTTACAGATGGTATGTGGATATTGCTGCTCTTTGGAGAGCTGGGCTGAACTGAGAGTCATTGGGAGGTTTTACAATAGGACTCAGTTTACTATCTTTCCTCTACAACGGCAAGTTTGGTCACTGTATTGCTAATAAGCCTATGCTAATAGCTGCTAGCTCTTGCATATTCACTTGCATTAGGCTCTGCTGAACCAGCTCCACGAGCTTTACACCTGTTATCTGTGTTCTGCTCTTCTTCTCACACCTGCCGTCTTAAAACAGTGAACTACTATATTTGCGCAATCACAAAATTACAATCTGTTTTTATAGTCTATATTTAATTTAAATTAAAGCTAAAATGGTTGGCCCCCTAATAACTTCGGTCCACCTTCTGGCTCTGGACAATACACTCTGAAAAGTGGATGGCCTGTGTCTCACCATGACACTTTTCCAAAGAACATCCTTTTCTCTTTTCACTGAATTGCTACTCTTCTAGGTCCCAACATGGTGCAAGCAACCCTGTAGATGGCAGAGAGGATGCCGGATACAGCATCTTGTTAATCTTCTACTGAAGTCTTGCACAGCAGTACTCTGGATAGGACAATCACTTTTTCTTTCTCCTATAGTACCATTTACAATCCTTTCAAACAAGTTTTCTTTCTATGTCTCTACATCCACTCTGCAGATGAAGCTCTCATGTTTTCTTTCCATGCTTTGCAGAACAGCAAAAAAACTTGAATCAGAGCTAAGTCTCACTGTGTACAGACACCATCTGAAGAATTAGATGTTAGAAATTTAGGCAGAATTGTAATCAGCTTCCCAAGATCTCTTCACTATTAACATAGCTTTGTATAAATTAGAATTTGGAGGCGTGCCAGCAATGTATTAGCATGCAGCATCAGAAAAAGTAAACACAATCTAGAAGCTTAGTACAAGTAAGGTAGCATTTATTTTAACTTGTTCTAAAATACCCAGAGCGTCCCTACATTAAAGTGGACAGTATCCTGTTTAGCTCGACTTTTAAAAATGTTAGACAGCTTACTCTAATCTAATGCTCCTAAGAGCCCTCCTCTAGAAAAGGTTCAAAAGAAGAACTGTTATGTGTTAGCAGGGATCCTGCTGTCAGCAGTTAAGCTCACCATTTTTTCTGAGTAGTTTTATTCCTAATTACTACACACACAGTGTCTCTTTGCCCCGCTTGGGCAGACAGAATAGTAGTTGTGGGAATTCTCTTTCTGTTTCCTTATGATTAACAAAGGAGTATCTCCCATTGCCATTAAAAGCTTTAAGGAAAAAATAACAGTCCCAGAAAAAAATGCAGCATGAGGCTCCTCATGAATTTATGCTAGATTTTTTTTTTCCTTAAAAGTTTCTTGTCATTTCTACCAACAATGAATCTCTAATAGGAGAAGAAACTGTTATTGATAGCTCAAGCATGCAGTAATTTACCAACGTTTTAATCAGTGGGTTGTCTACCAAGAAGGCCTGTAGGTTAAAATACTGACTAATCCTTGCCAACTCATCTACATTATTAGCCATCCTGCTGTTATAAAAGAAAAGTTTGGTAGTGATGACAATGATGGAAAGTATCAAAAAATGGCTGTTGGTACAATCACTGAATTAACATGCCATACACACGGTTCTAAAGAGAAGACTCACTTTGTAGCAATCGTTTGCAATGAGCTGCAATAGGTTAAAGGACTCCCCTGAGGTTTCCATCTTCAGATAGAGCTTCCAGGCCAGCTGTGGTTTCTTATTCATAATATCTGCAATAACAACAAAAAGCTGGGATTGCGAAAAGAATATGCCATGCATAATACTCAACGGCAGGTGGAATAAATGTTCCTAAATTTCTTTCCTTAATGTAAACGCATGCCTCACCCTGTGATCATGAGGTTGGAAAGGGAAAGTTGTCTTTATCTTCTGTTTTAATAGTGATAACAAACCAATTAATCAGAGAATACCAATGTCAAGAAGAATAATTATGACATTTACATCTCAATTTATATTTCACAGATACAGCAATAAGCACAACTCTCACGATTTCAGATGTTATTAAGAAACAGAACGGAAAGCATTAGAGAGGTTATTTTATGCAGGACAATGGACCCTGGCAATCCATTTAGATGCTGAGATTTAGGATTATGTGTTCTCACACACAGAAAAATTTCAATTGGCGCTGATCTGAGATCTTTAATACTTGGTGCCCACCTCAATCTAAACATTCAATTGTCTTGATTCCTAACAAACCAAAAGCAGGGGGGAAGCAAAGCCCCTCCAAGCATAACAAAGCTTGTCATGAAGCATCCACTAGAAAAAATGTTTCCAAATTCATGAGATTTTGCACTGGTTTTAAATTTGCCTATATGACTAGAATTTTTCATTGGCCTTTAACTTTAAACATGACAACTATACGCAATTAGAAATAAGAGAATTTGAATCTTCCATCTTGGCTAGTGGAAATTCTACTAGGGTGTTTGAACACAGAGAGTTCTAAAATTGTGATCTTCTGGAGATAAGAACCCATTCTGTTCAATCTGAGGTTGATACTGGTAATTCCAGACTCATTCAAGTACTGGGAGAAAAGAAAATGAAATTAAGCATTCTTTTCTTTTTCAAGTCTTACCAGCTACTCAGACAGTAGCTGGCTGTTCACACATTGACCACTCTTGTGCTCTTTCAAAAGAAGGACTGTTGTTGAATGTGTGGCAATCATCAACAATAAACACGTAACATCAAATCACAGTATTTATAGACACTTCTCATTTAGGAGACAGCAAGACATCAAATCAGATTTTTCTTTCATCAGCTCCAGATACCATATACAGTGGCAAACAGCCAGGTCTTAATTTCCAAATACCAACCCATCCATCTAGAGAAATGGTGTACTGCGCTAATTCAGTGGGTTTTTTAACTTCTCTTCAAGAAGAATTTGGTATAAATAGTACCATAATATTAAACAAAAAATACCATCCAGCATTCAAAAAAAGATGCATCTCTAGTACTTTTTGCCCTTTGGAAATATTTCAGCATTGAATTGTTTACAACTCAATACCTAATCATACTGTGACATGAACGTATTATAATGCTTTGTAATTTCTACAGCAGCTTTCATCTAGAAGGATCTAATAACAATTTACATACTTGACGCAAAAAGATAACTATATTCATCACTAAACAGTTGTTTCTTCAAAGAATTCTAGCAGCTGTTTGGAAATTAAAAATCAAAATTTTAAGACAGACACAGAAGAATACAGCAGCCCTTCTGAAACTTCAGCGGGAATTCAGAATGGGAAAAGGCACACTTGAGAATAAATAGCAAATACTATAAAAGAGCTAGAAAATTTTTAATTGATAACACGGTGTTAATTCTACTTATTGTATAGTAAGTAGCACCTTCAAAGAGTTCTGCATCCCCAGATGTATGTCAAAGAACTACTATAGCACAGAATCAAAAGGATGAACGCTGTCTACTCAACAACCATGAACTGCTTTTGCAATGTGAGTTCTCCCATCAAAAAAAAAAAAAAAAAAAAAAATCACATAAACCATTCACATATAAAACACGCAAACATAACCAGGTACCACAGCTTAATGAAAAATGAAATAAACTGGCACATCCTAAAATAGAGTCATAGGTGTGATGTGCCTGTCTGGAAAGATCACGTTAGAGATGTTGACCACATCTGCGATATGGCATAATGTCCCACAACGTACATATTTGCATTCCAAGTACAACTACAGAAAATTGTTTGATAAGAGAACATTTTTGTATTGAGGCACTGTAAAGAAAACAAATTAGCCTAGGGAGTCTCAGACTTGAGTCATTAGAAAAGCATACCTCTCTACTATTTTGCATGCGGCATTGTAGCCATATCTGTACTGAGATGTATTCTGCAATATTTTAAAAACTGATTCAGAAAAACTAAATAAAATTTGCTATAGGACATTAAGCATAGCAAAAGTTTTCTGGGTTCAAGGAAAGAACAGAAGAGTTTTTGGAAGAAAAAACATGCTGGAGATTATTAAGGACATCCCTCAGGCACAGGAGTTTGGACAACATGAAGAGTAACATGGTAGGAAGAAAAACTCCACGTATGCTCGCCTGATTCTCCTCTTCCCTAGACATCTGACACTGGCTGCTCCTGGAGGTAGACAGACCCTTGGGCCTGACCCAGTGTGGATGCTTCTACTTTGTGTTTTACTCTGAACATTTTAAAGTTGTAACTCAGTCTTTTAAGACAGAAAAATCTTCACTCAAGCAACTGAAGTAGACAATTGAGAAGGAAAAGGTTCACTGGTTAGGACAAAACTGCATTGACAGAACTACAACAGCATTGCACTGAAGCAGTAATTGCTTACTAAAGCCAGACGTATGAAAGGTGCAATAACCACCCACGCTGTAACTAGTGCAATCAGCTTTTCACTTTCATAGTCCTGAATCCACCTACAGCATTAAATTCAATTAGGAAAGTGGATTGCCAAGACTGATGCAATAGAGGAGGATCTGTATTCTGCAACGTTGAGAGTAAAGTGACTCACAGCAGCGAGCTAGCCAGCTAAGGTAAACAAAATCATTCTTTATCTTCTCACTCTGGATCAAAAGGAACACCTGCAGGAAGAAGGAAAAGAAAAGATTATACATGCATGTACTTTTAAACAAACAGAAGGCAGACCTGCCTCGTTTCAACATGCAGCTAAGGCTTAAGCCACACGAACAACTGCTTCATGAGAAAGAATGCAGTGTTGGGGCATCTCTGTGTCGGGTAGGTGGAGGAGTCAAACAGCGCCATGCTCATTGAGGGACTTCTGCAGCTTCAAAAGGCCAAGCTTGGCAGAGGGTGCGGCCTGCTCTGAACAAGAGCCAGTGGGCGGCCATGCAGCAGAAACAGCACAAAGGAACACTGGGCCTGTGGGAAAAGCTATTTGGAATGTGTTTGTTTAGAAAGCAATGCAAGCAATTACATTAGCATCTTCTTGAAATACCAGAAGTTTCACATATAGATGAGCCTTTCCTCCCCATACACGTCAGAGATCAGACCAGGGCAGCAATAAGCCATTTCTAACCATTTTGGTTTCAGTAAGGTTCTGAAGCAAAACATTTGTCTTTTGTAACTCACTGTACAAATACAGGTTTATTACATTCTACATCTAAAGGGATGTGTGGGGGGAAGTTATACATTTTAAAATGTACTCTGGCTTTACTCACAGAAGAAAAAAAAAAAAGCTAGTTATGCCTCTCTGCAGGTATATTTGAAACTATACTAGGATGCCACTGGCAAAACTCAAAATACCTTTATAGGAGCAGATGTGTGTACTGGAACAGTGAGTGCCACAAATTACTGACATTTTTATTGGTTAGACATTGCTGACCCTCTAATTTTGGGGGTGGGGAAAAAAAAAAAAAGGCAGCATTATCAATGTAAGTAGCGCTTTATCATAGGTTTTATTTCATTATGTCCAGGGAGGTAAGCTTGTTAATAAGTTACTAAGTGCTATACGTGGAGATATTTTACAAGTTTATGAGACACTGGTGAAGGGTGATCTTTATATGAAAGTGTCATCACAGGCAAAGATCAGACATTAGGACAGACTAATCAATTTAATTACATAATCCTGTTATTTAAATGTGTCAGCTACATAGCACAAGTTTATATAGAATCATTTGTAAGAACATAAGAGGAAAAGTGTGGATTAACAGCAGTTTACACCTTTGTGTTTCTTTGCTGCTTGACTGCAGCTAAAGCTTACTTAGAGCATTATCATTTTTATCAGCGTAGCCTGCTAGTATAGTTTTAAGATATTCACCTGCATTTTCATTAAACTAACTAAATTAAGGTAGGTGAATTGAAATATATATCCATGCTGCCTGACAGTCTTGGATATTTTTCTTAAAGAGAGATGGAATTTCAGGTCACAAACTGAGGGGGTGAGTGCTGGGTAGGAAAAAAAAAAAAAAGCAACCACACAACGAAAAACCCCAGGGGGGGCTCTGTTGTCAAGAGACCTGAAGAGTTAAAAAGTTAGACAGTCAGGAAAAACAAAACAGAAAAACCCAAAAACCAAAAAAACCCCAAACCAACCAAACCTATATGATTCACTTTAAACTACGTGGTTGGTTGTGGTTGTTGGTTTTTTTTTTGTTTTTTTTTTTTCTGGCTTGTCTTCTTTCTGGTCTTGTGGAAAATGTTGCTTCCATCTTCATAATAGCTATTTGCTTTTGCATATTTTAGTTGTAATTAAGTTTCTACTGCACATAGACACAAAAAATGCTGTGTGTAGAAGTTAATCTCTTCCAGCTGCATCTGGATGCTGCTGAATAAGATAGCGAGCACTTCCTCTTTTCCTCCCACAATTCCCAGAGGACGAAATTTTTTTTTTGTAAAGCACTAATTTCTAGGGACACCTACAAGCCCTTAACTATTCAGTGTCTTTTACTCAGCATGCCCTAGTCAGTCTGAACAATAAGACTGCCCGGGATCCCAGACAAAGCGTAGGAAATCTGATTAAGAGGGCATTCTTTGATCAATTAGAGATAGCTGCAAGCACTCTTGTGATGCACCGCAAGCAGCATGACTCCCCATATACCTCACATTACAAGATTAGCAAGATAATCTTTTCTGAATAGTGTTCACTGAGAGTTTCAGTTCCTCTAAGAAGGGGAAGATGATGTTCCGCCCGCCCAACCTGCTTATTTTCAACCAACATGAAGCTCTGGAGGGAGAGAAAAGGAAGGAAAGAGAGGAGTATGTGGAAAATGTCTCCATTGTTGTTTTTTAAAGAAAGTAAATACATACCTCTTCAGCCTCACTAAAATTGCCCATGGCAGCTTTGGCTTGGGCGTAGTTGAAGTTAAAAGTGTCATCATTGTAGAAGTAACTCTGGAAAATAAGCCACACAGACAAAATGCAAATAAAGAAAACAAAAAAACTCCTCCCACGGTATAATAACATTAAAAATATCTCCTCCCCATAAATCTGAGTCAGACTATATCAAGACAATGGGAAGGAAAAAGAAAAACCCACATTATGAACATACGGCATTTATAAACAGTGGGTAGAAAATTATGGACTGGCTTTCCATCCTACATTCGTGACTACAAACACAGCTGGAACATTCCACAGTATTAACCATGAGAGATCTGGAGAATGCTTCAAGCTCAAAATTGCAGTGGCAGCTTTTGTGGGTGTAATTTTCACTTTGGGCATGTGAAGTCATGCTGTGGTGCCACAGTCTCTTTCACCTCCCAAGCACTTATTTCACCACTAGGGTGGTAAACAAGCAGTTGACTCCCTAATGGCTTAAGGAGATGAACAGTTTATTTTTCCAAAGTCTTCTCAAGGTTCAACAAGAGATCCTGTGGATCTGGTTATGTGACATGCTGGATCACATGATGGAGGTGGAGCCGCAGCACTGGGCTGTAGTCAGGCAGCACACTGTGTAATAGGACTTCCTTAAGCTCAAGCCTTGCTTACAGGCACCCTTCTCTCTATCTGAAGTGCAAGACCAAGTTTTTCTCTCCCATAATATTTAACTGGACACACCTGGTTAATGACAGACCACGTTGATCTAGCTGTGTCTTTTCTGAAAAGCTGCATGGACCAAAGCAGAAAATACTACTCTAGGTACAGGTTAGCTTGATGTTTGGGTTTGACCCAAATAGCTTAGATTTGATCACGGTCAGACGTCCAGACTGAAGTGTAACTCAGATGACCAAAAGTCAACATTCAGCACTGTCCCACACTGCTGCACGAATGGTGGACCTGATAGAGATAAGGTGGAACACAATACCACAGCTATAACCGTGGATGGGATTGAGGATCCCTGCCCAGGAGAGGTGCAGTGCTTATGAAGGAGCATGGGAAAAAGCAGGGTGGTTTATCCACTACAGTTACTGTAAGAAAAGCCTTCCTGTGTGCATGACAGCAAGGTGTGTGGAAGAAGAAATGTTTTTCTTTATGTAACATCTAGAAAAGAAACAGAACTTGTGTACGAAGATCAAACTTTTGTTGTGTTCCCTCATTAAAGAGTGAAGAGCAGGTAAAAAGCATAGTTGAGACTGTACAAAAGATATGGAAAGCAAGCACCACAACCCCTTCCCAGTGCTCTTTATCTTCTTTCATGATGTAGGGACACTTGAGGAACCTCTTCCCTTCCCTGTCACAGGCAGTCAACAAAGTGTACTGATCCAGTCCACCCACACACATGAAGGTAGTGCCTTGAGAGAAGAGGTGGGGGGGTTGCCACCATGTGTCAGATGTCTAGGTTTCACCCAAATAGTCTGTTAGGGTCCAAAAGCTGGCAAATATAGCAAGCTATGCAAAAGCATAAGGATGAACCATTTGGGTGAATCTTAAGCTCAGTTTGTGAAAACATTTCAGTACCCTTAGGGTGAACTAACTGGTTTCACCATATGAGAATTACAACACTTTACTGTATTCTTCCTCAATGATAGTTTCATGTGAATCAGCACAAGACCCAGGTTAAGCAAAGCTGGTGAGCAAGATGCTAGTTTTACTGTACAAATAGTTCCTTCTGTTCAAATAGCCTCCATTGTATTTTTGAATTAAAACAGAAAAGAAAATCTGCCAGTAAGCAAACTCAAAACCTCTGTCATTCTATCCTGGCTGTATTAATGCTACAGACCACACCTGCTGCAAAAACAAAACCAGTAGAAATGAACTAGTGCTGCTGATAGTGTACCACATTCACAGCAGCTAGATATTTTATTTCTTTTTCCTTTTTTTTGAACCACATTATATGTACGGGACTTCACTCTTTTGTGGTCTTCAATCTTTTCATAGAACTAACTGTGCTCTGAGTGATGTCCATTTCAACGAGATGCTCAGATACCCAGTTGACCAATGAAGCATTTGTTGTGGCCAGAACTCAGCCGAGCCTGAATTAGCTTGTCTTCTCAGTTAATCCTCAGTGTTATAATGTCACCCTCCGGGCAGCTGGCAATACGTTTATTATAAGGTGTCCTTTGAGACATTCTCATGCCTAAAGCAGTTTTAATCAATCATGGATGAAGGTGGTGTTTCCTGAGAGAATATCATGCAAACAATCTTCACACAGTGCACAGCTCCACTTAAAGAGCTGCAGAAATTCTACTGAAGTTTATTCCTGTGAATGACACAAAGGTGACTGTAAAGCCACCTAAGCCTTGCCTGTAACATGGTACAGGAAGAATTATTTGCATCCCTGTGACCTGAAGAGAAGGGGAATGACCTAAACAAATCTGAGGAGTAGCTAGTCTCAGCTGAAAAACGATGATAACAATCAACTTCTTCAAAAGGACCATGCAAGGAATGTAGTAGTAGGCAGAAAACTTTTCTCCTTAGTCCCTGCTATTTATCAAGTGCATTATGTCTGAAATTGCCAGTATTTATGATTCCCTTCAAGAATTCATAAATACATATTTTACTTAAGCTTAATCATTTTGCAACTTGCTAGATACAATCTATAAAACCTTCCAAACTTGCAACCTCAACCCTACCTTGAACTGTGATAATAAGTTCCATAAACTGTGTTTTGAGAGGGACAAAACGCATTTTCTTAGAAAAGATATTGTGAATTTGCTGCAATTCCAGCAAGCGGTACCTTGTTTTTAGCCTCTCCTAATACAAATGGAGGTTTTAAATCTACCTTGTTTATTCTAATCCTTATTTTGTATAATTTTATTTTCTTAACTTCCCTCTACAGCAAATAATACCTATCTTCTAAATCTCTTAAGACAATATTTTAATTTCTAATTATTCTCTGAATCACTTTCCTTTCTGCATTTGAGGGGGTAGTGGCCAGTATTTCAAATAACAGTACACCACCGTACAATGAAAGGCATCAATCTATTTTACACTGAATTTTCTTTATTTAGCTTACTACTTTGTTTCACCCTTATAAATGCATTCACATTACAACTGTGAAAACCAAGGGAATATTTATTTTAAAAAAGTATTATCTTTGCCTAAATATGGGTCAAATCAAAACAGATATATGGTTACTGATGCCAAAGGCATGTATATGTGAACAAGTCCAAAGCTTGCAAGCTGAGATCCACATATATATGTTATAACGTCCGACAGTACTTTCAGCAAAACAGCTAAGTTTTTAAAAGAAAAAGCAGTCAGATAACCCTTCCCCTCTCCCGTGCACACATAATAAAAGAGTTTCTCACAAATCTGACAAGGTAACAACACTCCTTCTTGTAGTTGATAAATACAGCCGGACTGAAGGCTTGCATACCTGTACTTGTTCACTATTTCTGCCTTCCTCCTGACAGTTTTTAAACATTAGATCTATTTCTCACCTGTATTTCCCTCTGCATGGGCTCTTACTAACATCTTACAAAGTCACATCGAGTATTCTCTCTTCCTTTCCTTTTCCCTTCAGATTTTCTTTCCAACCCTTCCTACAACACTTACCCTTATACCCTCAGAGACGCAGACTTGTCTCACCTAATCCCCTCCAAGCACGTCTCTTGCCTCATGACTCTGACCTATCCCCTGATCACTCTATTGCCCACTTTCACCCTCTTAATTTCTGTTTGGTGTCTTGTTCATTTTTGGCTCTTTCCTTTACAAACCTTAGCCTTACTTTCCAATATTAATGACAACTCCGTTTGCCTCCCCAGATGCTACTCCTCTCTCTCTCTCATTTCTAAGCTTTCTCGTATACCTTGGAGGTGGTGTATAATCACATTTAACCGTAATCTTTTCAGGTTAGAACTAGTTGTTTAAGAACTTTTTAAAGGAAATGGAAAGAGCTGGGCATTTCTATGGGGCGACTCATTCCATTCTAAGACAAGTGTAAGAAATGCACAGGATTTCTGGCAATTACCATCTGGCCCTGTTGGCTATAGACTGAGACCAGGTGATCAGTTACAACTAGAAATCTGACTTTCAGAGGGCTCAAGTTAGGCCAAACAAATCTCACGGTTAGTTTCCAGCTTTCGTGTTCTTCAATTACACACATGCTCCAGTTTGGGGTGGTGGTGGGGTGTCTCTTCATTCCATTACAGTGTAGCTATTCCAGTGGCTACAGCCACTTGGGATTTCTTCAATGACCTCTTTCCAGACAAAGTTTAAAAACACAACACCTGAACCATTTTTCACCCACCACCTGCTTTTGGCACCATTAGAACCACATATTTTTCTTTAGATCTCACCCTCCTTAGAACATTGTAATTGTGCTCATCTGGTGTATCTCCCTAATAATTTCTTTTTAGATTCTTGTTCCTCTTCCTACCAAATATAGAGTTCTTATAACTCTAGTTTCAAATCACTGGAACGAGACTGCAATCACTTAACCCTATAATGACACTGCAGTGTCTCTCTTTTTCCTCACATCTGACTTATAACTGGATCTCTGTAAGTTATATCCATTTTATTCACTGAATACTGGTGATCTCATAATGCTCCATTATGATAACCGCAAACTCCTTCTCTTACTTTGAAAAATGCAGCATTGCCTGTAGGGTACGACTCAGGTTACTTCTGTAAAAATAATATTCTTAGCTTGCTGCTTTGGTAATACTGCCCTATTTTAGCCCTTCAGTGACTGCTTTCCCTGCAAAAGTAAGTGTTATTACTTTCAGAGTCCTTCATGTCCTATCTTCCTTACACACTCTTGGTCTTTAAAATGTCGGCCCCAGTTATTAACCAGTGACAATAATCTCCATTGCTCATTTGTTAAATCTTAACAAAACATATGGGTTTTCTTCCTCCCCATAAATATCCACTAATTTTTTCATTGTCTTCTTTAAATTATCTTTCTCATCTTCTGTGATGCCACCAGGAAGCCTGATAACAGTTAAATTGTAAGTGTGATGAGACTATCATGCCCACCATACTGTGCAATGCTATCTTATAAACTGCTTCTTCACATTGTGATCCATTTGCTGTATTGACCACTTACATCCCACTGTTGTTCCTGGGTTTTGTTGTTACTGTTGTGTTTCTGTACCTTTTTATGTTTATAGTGTCTCACACAGTCCAATTCCATAAGTAGTGATTCCATGCATTAGAGTACTACCAATAATAAATAATAATACTAACCTTGACTGAGTTGAGATAAATCAGGACATTACCAAACTGCCTAAGAAGAAAGAAGCAGGAGGACATGCACTGTCTCCCTGGAATGGTATCTAAAATTCAAAAGAGAAATGCAGATTTGTAGAATTTAAAAATCACATGGTGATGGAAATTACTGCCAAGATTGCTGGCAACTATGAAAACAGCTAACTTCTAAAAATAGCGTAACTTGCCTTTTCAGGCAAAGGACCATACAAGAGGTTAGAAAAACTATTAGATCATCTTGTCAACTTTCTCTACAGCATACAATAACTATTGCAAGACTGCATTCAACAGCAAATTCTTCAGAGACAAACGATTTAAGTAACAGGCCTTTTCCATGACACAATTTATGTAGCATAATTTTACTGTGAATTAGTCTTACTCTAAGAAAGTGACACTTGATACAAAGCTCGTGTTTATTATTCTAACCTCGTCAGCCTTTTTTCTTTGTTCTTTAAAATTATGCTTTTCAGTTATCCTGGAAATTTTACTTCCAGTAAGAGAGTAAACTTCATATTCTGAAAATATTGTTATTAAAAAGTTAATACATGCACAGGAAAAATACTTTGTGATAAAATACAATATGAAAATTAATTTCCATGCATTTGGGATTACCACATTACACGCAAGTAGTAAAGCCATAAAGAAGTTAGGCATATCAGTTCAAATGAGTGTTAGTAAACTTTCCTGCCCTCTGTGTCATCATAAACTTTGCTGCCATCCTACTATGCTGTCATCTACACTGAAATTGTCAGTTGGGTTACTGAAAAGAAACATTTCAAAGCTTTTTTACAGATTGTGAACTAAGCTTGCTAGGACTAATTTTTGTTAGGCCCAACTAGCAGAGATTGGTCTGAGATGGATGAACCCAAGTAGCAGCTGGGAAGGCATACGCACGAGTGACGTCAAATCACTACTATTTGACTACGTCAGATGATCATTAGAGAGCATGCTGCTCTCTGCAGTTTGGTAAGGTGACAGGAGATAAGATCCTAAGGCTACCAACAGCCCTGAAGTAATCTGCTCCTGTAGGTTAGCTACCATCAATTCATCCACACTAGAAAACTAAAATATCTTTTCTGTGTATAAAAATTTCATGTAACCCAAGACCATTATTTTGACTCCATACCACAGCACAAAATATAGCATTATGCTGGAAAACTACACATTCTCCTTTAAATAAGGTAGGGTAGTAACTATTCCTCAAAAGCACAACATAAGATCTCAAAATATATTTCAAAGGAAAGCAGAATATTCTCATTTTTTATCTTTTAGCACGAGGAGATACTAAGCTTGGATGTCCTGTCATTTCCACATAGAGACAATCCATCCTTATCTATGTCGGAACCACATCATTCAGTTCTCCAATCTGAGAAAATTATTTGGTTATTTATGAAGTCTTCACTTGGGAGCAGAAACCGGCCTGCGTATTTATCTGTTCTTTTTTACATGCAGGCATACTTATGACACATACATGCCTTGACACGACAATAACAGAAACAATTTTCCTCAGTGTTTCTCTGCCGTTTTTTTTGTTGTAATGAGAATGCAGGTACCTCAAAAGTGATCCTTTTCTTTCACATTCATAAAGTTAATAAACTCACAGCAATATATTTTCAACATTTTTTTTTAAAAAAGCAAATAAACATGCAAAGAAGACTGAAAACTGAGAATACATTTTCAGTAAAAATGAATCAATCACAAAATATTAGAACCACACTTTTCCCATATACGACTGGAGAATTTCTAAGTTTCAGTATTTATTCTTCTGTCCACATTTTGGCAAAAAATTTTGTTTTCCCAGCATACCATCCTTCATATACTTTTAGTGAAAGATTTCATTAAAAAACCAAACAAGTAAAACATCTGTAAATCTCATACAACTCAACAATGAATACTACTAGTGACAGGAAAACTGGAGTTCTATAGTTCTGATTCATCCCATGTGACTCATGCAGGAAGAGAAAAAAGTTCTGATTTTGAAAAATTACTTAGGTTGACCTAAGAATACCCCAAAGAAAAGAGTGCACAATGTCTGGAATAAATGTTTCATTCCTTCCACCCAACACCAGATATGCCTGACTTGGTCCTAAAAGATGATCACTGAAAATGAAGTGGGTGCTTTTCTCTATTATGCTTCCAGTGCTTTTAGGGTAGTTTGTAAGACTTATGTTAAGCACCAGAAACACTGCATTTAATGGAAACATTAATGTTCATTTACTTTCACTAATGTTCCTCTTGCTCCGTTTCCTCTTTAACTTGTCTCAGAAATCTGATCTGTTTAATTTTCCATCCAGTTAAGACCCTGGGAGAAGAGCATGAGAATGAACTATAAAAATCTAGTGACAGCCTCTTCAGTTCCATCTTATATCATTGGGATTAAGAATTTTTATTGAGCTTAAAAAAACCCCAGTAATACAAGCTGCTGTTCTGGGTGGTATTTATTGCTGCCAGAGGGCCAATATTGACTATATTGACTCCTACACTGTAAGCGCTTCCTGTTTCTTTTAGGGTTTTTTTGTTGTTTTGGATGTCCCTATGCCTCTTGAAGTACATAACTTCCAACATGTGTAAATGCATTAGAAAGGACTGTCACTTTAAATCTGTTTGCTGTATGTTCCTTGAACCTCCAGGTCAGAGATCTAACTAAAAATAGCAGAGGGCTTAATTGATGACTCCAAATTACTTTACAAATACATGACACTGTATTCTTCCTAACCTGTCTGTTGCTGCTTTTTTCTTAATGCAGTCATGGTATTTCTACAGTTAACAAGGGCAAGTCAGAAAGATAAGACCTTGTTTGGAAAAAATATTCCACATCTTCATGTTAATGCATTAATTTTTGATAATCCACATTACAATCAGGAGCCTTGTAGGCCCAGTTGCAAGCAAAGACACAGTATAGGATTTCCTCACTCTAGCAAGCACAACCTACTTTTGTGTTATAAATCTGCAAAGCAGCTAAGTAACTTGATAAAGATCTTAAACAGACAATCTAGTGGTACTAGCTCCCTGCAAGGACTGTCACAGTGGGAAGTGCTGAACCATGACTTACATGCTTGAATAGCAGGGCTGGCTACTTAGCAAAAGCCCAAGTATACAAACAGCGAGAATTCTGTTCTCCATTCTAACTCCAGCAAAAGAGGCAGCAGATCAAAAAACAAATATACAACATAGTGGCTAATATGCTAAGCTACATCAGAACATAAAAATGATCGTATTGTATCCAAAGTCTACCTGTTTCAGCAGCTTGCTGAGTAAGAATATACAGCTATAGAAAGAATATATGCTGATGTCACATATAATAGATGCTGTGGTACGTAATGCCACTTCCTTTGAAATTTCTCCCAGCTTCCAACAATATGCACTGAGGACTTCCTGATTGTCACTGAAAAACGTGTGTTAAACAACCAATGGACTTCTCTTCTACGAATGTCTCTATACCTTCTGGTTCTCGCAAGATTTTATATCAAATAAGTTGTGTTATGTGAAACAGTAATTTGTGCTGTTTTAGTTGTCTTGCTTGACGATTTATTTCAATGCTCCTCGTTTTTTGTATGGTACAGTAACTAATTCTTCTCTATTCTTTCTCCTTGTCATTTATGATGTTCTGTATTGCAACCATAACCAAACTCAGTCATCATTTTCCAGGCCATGTATCCTCCTTTATTTAATCTCTCCTCGTTCAAGAAACTATCCCCTTACTCTGATCATCCTTGCTGTCTTTATTGTACCTTTTATTGTTCCAACATATTTTTTTTGAAGTGTAAGAACCAGAACTGCAGACAGTATTCAAGGAAGGGAATTACATCTGTATACAATGACACAGTAATTATTTTTGTTTTGTTCTTTCTTTCCTCATCAATTCCTAGATTCTCTTCAACTTTTCTGATAATTTTGCAAATATAGTTTAAGGGCTTTTTTCCCCCGTATGTACTACTTTGCATTTATCAAAGCTAAATTTAATTTGCATATTATTACCCAGCCTCATATATTCTTCCACAGCTTTCATCATTGTGGAAGCTTTCATTTTCCCTACTATGGGTAATTTTGTACCATTGGTAAACCTAGTCCTGTCATTATTTGTCTCCTAAAGCTCATTAATTATGAATACGAGCCCTTTCTTTAAAGAAACAAAAGGTTCTTTCAAGTGTTCAAATCAGGTGCATTTTATCCTTTTCACTGGCATTTCGCTGAGAATTTTCTGTTAGAAATGAGAAAGGTTATTATGTAGCTTCTCTTCTTGAAATTAGCACTGTGGAAATTTTTTGAGGTATTTGCTAACACATGGATTTTGAATTTGATTATACTGAGATCACTGTAACAGAATTGGATTTTCATCATAAAATTTGAAATCAGGTTCTATGTAATCTCTGTATTGGTCTAGAGTCACCTGTTCACTTGTGTGTTCTCTAAGAAAGATTAAAACTTGGCATTTAAAAATTCATTATCTATATCATGCCATATTATTGCATTTATTAGGTCAATATGGGCAGAACAGAAGTCTCCAACTATTATTATCTGTCTATATAAAATCTCTAACCTCTTTAATATGCCAGTCACTGTTCCCAGCCAGGCTGGTTGGTGAATAATTTAGCCTCAATACGATGAATCTCCTATCTGAGCACGTAATTTAAAACAATTTAATGTTACTCACTGAGAAAGAAAAGATATTTATTTTGAGAGAAGGTCTCTATAATGTTTAGAACCATTTCTGCACTGTCATAATCTATTTAATAATATCCCATTGTAAATTAAATAGGAACAATATCCTACGTGTTACCTTCCTCCTATCGCATTAAAAAACCCCCTTATTTTAGGTTTATAGCTTCCTCTGCTAAAATCAGCTGTGCCACTTTATTCATCTTCTTGTAAAACATCAAATATGTGTTTTTATACAAATATTAGGTCTTCATGTGTTTGCTTTTTGTTACGTCCTACCTAAATCGAACTCTGTTTGCCTCTTCTATTTCCTATGTACAGTTTGTTGACCTCCACCTGTCCTTCATTTGAGGATACCAAAAACCCCTCACACTATTTCACCTCTAAAGAAGTTACCTTGAACTGTGTGCTCTTCTGTATGTCAGCTTTCTCCAATAAGTTTTTAAAAAGACAACAAAGCAATTTTTACATGGAAGTACCAACTGACATTAAGACGCTTGCAGCACTAATGTTTCCATTTACCTTTAGTTGGAACCAATCCTTCCCATAGGCTCATTTTTTTCATTTAACCCACCTTCCTAATCGGACTACATTTCTGTTCCCTTTTTTTTTTTTCTCCTCAACCATACCTCAAATCTCAGCTTCTCTATCCTGTTTTGCATACAGGTTTAAAAATAATTCACAGTAAAATTCAGACTTTTAGCTTCCTAACAATTTCAGTTTTGTTTTTGAGCTATATCTTCACCGTACCTCCTTTCAGTATATTTTTTCTCAGACTATCTCTGTATTATTTTTACCCATGTGTGCTATGGTCACTTATCACACCTGCATGATTGTTATGAGTATTAAGGGGTCCACCACCATTGTATCAATCACCCTGTAACTTTACTGGCATCACAAACCCAGTTAGATCTATGCCCACTAACCGAATCTTCCACTACTACAGTTCATATTGCTTCTTTCTGTTAGCTGGGATCCTGACTCCAAAGGGGTAGTCTCAATGCAAAAGGAACGCATGAAGGAAGGCTCATTGATGGAACCACTTCAGCCTTCCAACGTGAAGTTGTGCACTGCACGATCTCAACAGTACAAGGGCTGCAAGGGGAACAGAATGCCTCAACACTATTTCTGGAAGTTTGATCAGTGCTGTTGCTCCATCTCTTGAGCTCCTTCTCTTTAGTCACCATGGACACAGGAGACAGCATTCTGTCTCTGAGGACCATGAACTATCTGCACCATAAACATGCAAAGTTACCCACCCACAAAAATAGTCCTACTGACAATGCCTACAAGGGATACTGGGAAGCCCCGTTTTGGCTGAATTTCTGTGTTCCAACTACTGGCTTTTTTGATTTAGGATTTTTTGGTTTTACTTTGACAAGGGAAAGGGAAGACAAGGTCTTGTTTTGGTCTATTATTGAATAAGTAAATATTGAAAATATATTGATTTTTGGTTGGGTTTTCTCATGTGTTTTTGTTTTGTTTTGTTTGGTTTTTTTTTTTATTCAAACAAGGAGTTAGTCCCAGAGCCTCCATTTCTTGCTGTACTTATGGTTTTATCACCCTCAGTTCCAGGGCACACTCCGTGCTAGAACTCTACTTGATAGCCTTTCATTAGCAGCCCTAGATCTATATCTGTGAGTGCCTGTACCTCTGAGGTTTCAGCCATACACTTCATCTAATTAGGCTGTTGTCTTCTGTTTCTATAATGGGGATTACTAGTCAGAGGCAAGCTGCCACAGTGTCTATCAGTGAAGACAAGCAGTTTGCAGTATAGCGTTTTCCGGCCAAATGCACATAGTAAGGTTTGGAATTAATTGAGCCTTCTAATTTAAACTTGCACATTTGTTTTAGACTGTAAGTTAGACTTTGTTACTCATACTACAGCAACAAAATACCTAGCAATAGTCATGCTAACAGTCAGCAGTCAGACAAAGATTTGATGGTATATATTTGGATATTGTAAGAAGGATTATATAATGGAGAAAGAACATTTCAAACATACCACATTCGCTGGCTGATTCACCCACCAACTGGAAGAACTGCTGAGCAATTTTCAGATGATCTCTCTAGGAGAGGAAAAAAAAAAAAAAAATCCAACATCAGTTCTGGAGTTGATGCTAAAACACACAGTGAAAATAACACTCTGAAGAAAAGATGGGGAGACAAACGAGGGCTGAAGTAAAACCAGAAAAGGTAAACATGCCACTGTATGTGCCTAGATGCACAAGAACACTGTAGAAAGCAAACGGGTTTTTTGGAAGCAGGACAGAGAACCCAAATTCAGCTTGATTTATTGTCAGGACTAGCAATGGAGATTTGCATTGCACTCATTCTGGACTGCGTACTGTAGGAAGAAGATTTAAAGACTCAGAGATCCTGCAATCTAAATGAAAAATGACTGCCTCTTTCACTCCATTCCAGTCTCTACAGATCTGTTCACATCCTACTGCTGGAGAAGCTGGAGAACGTCATGGGCTTCACTCACCGAGCCCATTTCTTGTCCAAGTGCTGCATTTACCACTCCTTTGAGGATGTACTCCTGAAAAAAAAGTAAAAAGTATCAGAGAAGACAAGGTGAAGATTTCAGGAGACACGTAAAAGCCTACTTCCCATTATTTTCTTCCTAAATTCAACTGTATTCCAACTCAGTTTAATAGGTAGCTGGTTACTGTGATATTATGATAGTGCTTCAGCACAGCAGTACAAAGTTCCCCCCCCAAATTCATTCTACTTGTTAGGTAGTCACTTAGGCTAAATATGTGGTATGCAAAGGCATAGTGTGTTTTCTGGCAAGTCTTATGCTCAAAGACAATACACCAGAACGAACACCATAACATACTATCATGCCCTCTTCACCATCATATGACCAATAATCAAGTGCAATATTGTTATATTAATGCACAGATCCCACTTCAAGTATGCATATTGGTTAATCATAACCACTACCATCCTTGCTCCAAAATGTATAGCGTTTCTCACAAGGGCAAAAACGTCAAGAGGTCTGTGCTCTGTGGTCATGTTACTCTACTGAAATTAGGAATAGAAGTAAAGTACCCTGTAATCTCTATGAGATACAACTATAGTTTAATTCTTCTCTGAGCAAGATTTTCTCAGCACGTAGCAGATTCACTTCTTATTCAAATCTTACAATTAAGAGTTATAGCTATAAACCTGTTGAAGTATGCACTCCTGATAAACCTGAACAGCCCTGTCACAGATGTAAACATGGAAAAAAAGAGAGACATGTACACAGACAAACAATGGAGTGCAAGGAAACAATCTGAGAGTACTAGCCAGTATGCAAAGTAATCATTTTAGCGTTTTCTATTAACCTAGAGACGTCATGGCAAAGATGACATTTGAGAAGAACTGAAGGAGGATATACAACTAATTTTGCAAGTCCTAGCGGGGAGTTCCTTCCAAATGTGAGTGAGAAAATGGAAAGAAAGCGTAAAGATACTAATTTCAAAATGTGATCAAGAATGATATCTTGTTCTTTATATTAGGCATGTATATGGGGGAAACAGAGGCTAAAGGAACAATAGCTGCAGAAAACTGTTCAAGTAAGTCTTGCTATACTGAAAAATGCAAAAAGTGAAAAGCAACAGCAGAAGACACTCCTCAGCACAGAATCACCAGATCTGTGTTCTTGGGGTTTTCCTTTTCCCTCTCTCCATCTAATCCTCACGCAGCCGCATGAAAGGTCCCTTTCATGCTCAGCTATGTGACCTTTAGAAAATAAACTGCAAAGAGGAATAAATCAGAGACTAAAGATGTTGGAACAGCCACAAAAGAAAATTACAGTAGCAGCCAAGGAACACTGCGGTTTTCACTCATTGCAGCCAAAGTGAGATGGAATTAGAGAAGACCTATTATTTAAACTGTTTAATCTAATCTAGCTCATTTTTATTGAAATGGCTTCGGGACAAACCACACAAGCATCTGAGCTAGTAGATCTGTGCGATGGTAACCATCACCAGGGCAGAAGTGACAAGTAGCTGTAGTTGGAAGAGGACTTTTATCTATGCTCTAACGGTCAGCTCACTAGAATCAAGTTTGCATGCAACAGAGCTGTATTCTTACTGACCCCAGGTGGTACAGCAATAAACACACTAAGTACTTATATATGCTCGTATATAATACTTTATGCATGCGCATTAAGTCTGTTGTTGATAAAAAGATGGAAAACTCAAGAGTTTTAAAAGTGAGAACAGGGGAAGCTGTCCTCAGGATACTCGTTTTATACGTGGCAGATCTCATACCAACTTATAACCCCTGTCTTTATGTACCATTACATCAGTTTCCAATTACCTGTGGAGCTGTAGGTTCCAGGTCCTTAATCAGGTTATAAGCCTCCTGCACATCATCTGAAATACCAGACGTTAGAATGCATGACAATCCATAGCACCCTGTATTAGAACAAATCACTCATTCTCTACAACATTCCTCAATAGTCACAGACTAAGAAATAAAGCATTTAGACAGGAGGAGAAAGGTAACCGTAAATCATTGTGAGTTTATATCACAATGGTGATGGTTTTCCAGAACTCAAATAACAAACATGGAGTGAGTAATAGCTTCTTTATTACTACAATTTTCCTAGTAGAGATGACTTGGTCCCCTTGTTCATAATCCAGTGGCTGCCTTCTCAACAGTACAAGGTCAAGATAATAAATCCATCATCTTCCTGTCTTTTCTCATATTTATTTACCCCTCAAAGAGGATAGGGTAACATGGTTCTGAAAGGAAACTTCATCTTTTCCTTATCAATATTTCAAAATCTGTCTAGCAGCTCTTACCTGATCCTAATTCTAACAAGCAAAAAGCATTACTAGTATTAAACTTTAATTGTAAAGTTTGAATTCAATAAACAACTTCCTTCCCACCCAAGAAATAAGTAAGCTGAAAAGATCCTAAACTTTACCTAAGTCTAAAATGATGTTGGCACTATGGTCTGCCTAGTAACCTAACCTAGTGACGATGCCCTATTTAATGGCAAAATTTTGTCAGAACAGCATTATACCAGCTGCCTGTAAGAACAAGCCTTATCAAACAAAACTTTTTTTGCTAGTACATACCATCCATACACTGTGGGGACAGTACTCCAGGGCGACTTAAGGCAATATACATTGGAGCTGCCAGGTTCCCATCCAACCCCTCTGCTTTCCTACCCATTCCCTCAAGAAGTCACTTAGTAAGCCAGCATAAGGTACTAGACTAGCCAAAAGTCATCACTTTTTTTTTTTCTTTTTTTTTTTTTTATAGAAATAGGGTTGTTATTTTCTGCTAACTCAGCTCACTAACAACTAACACGAAAATAATGACAGCAGCCTTTATTTTCATCAACACAGAACAATGCTCTTCAGGCTTCAACAGAAGCCTCTAGCAAATCTTACTAGAGCAGATTATGACTGGATACCTGGCCCCAAGTCCTGCTAAAAATCACTACCTTAAAGAGTTGAAAAAATTGGGATGCATGTTTGTGTTTCAGTCACTCCAGTTCAGAGCATGTCTAAACACAAGACTATTTTTATCAGAGACCTTGTAAGTTTTGGTGACAGCTGTAGTCATTAGAAGTAATTATTTCTCACATTCTTAACTGATACTACTACACTAGCAAGACTTGAAAATGGAAATTTATCTTAACCAGGAAAGAGGTTTTAATCCTAATTCCCCTTGGCCTCCTTTGTCAGTATGCAAGTCATTTGTATACCAGAGTGAAGAACAGAACCTAACTAATGAAAATTACTGCAACATT
The DNA here is from genome assembly GCF_963924245.1 of Chroicocephalus ridibundus. Lineage (NCBI taxonomy): Eukaryota > Metazoa > Chordata > Aves > Charadriiformes > Laridae > Chroicocephalus > Chroicocephalus ridibundus. The sequence goes on from NC_086284.1 coordinate 166,439,598, forward strand.
GACAGCAAATGAGTAAACAAGACTGATCTTTAAGTGATCCCAAAAGATGTACTTTGCCTCTGTGTAAGTAGACTTAATTTGAAACATATATTATTATTAACAATATTATTGGGCAAGATAATTGGTAATAATACTAGTATTATCTATAGTGATATTGGCAACAGTAATACTGGATAGAAAGGTGGCTGGGAACAGCAGGCACAGATTTACCAATGCCAGAGTGTACTGGTATGACTGGTTGTATGGATAAAGGGATAGTAGTAGATGCTGTATACCTTGGCTTTAGCAAGGTCTTTGACATGGTCTCTTATACCTTTGTCATAGCCAAACTTGAGAGATAGGACTGGCTTAAATAAGATAAGGGGACAGAAGACTGGGCAGACTACCAAAGGATGGTGATCAGTTGTACAAAATCCAACTGGTGATTCATTACTAACCAAATCCCTGAGGGATCAATACTGTAGACTGTCTTATATTAATGACACAGATGTCAGGATAGAGAGCACTCTCAGCAAATTTGCAGATGATAAAAAATTGGGAAGCAAGTTCCTAACTATTGAGAAGCAGCTCAACAGGCTGAAAAAAAAAAAAGTCTGAAAGAAATCTCATGATGTTTAATGGAAGCAAAATGCAAATCGTGCATCTTGCTTGGTTTGAAACAATCCTAAGCAACAAGACAGGTGGGGGGATGACTGGCTAAAAGGCAGCCTGGGGGTCCTGACAGACAGTGCACCCTTGCAGCAGTGGAGGCCAACTGCACAGTGGTTCATATTAGCAAAAATCAAGGCAAGGGAAGGGATTCTTCTCTATTTGGCACTTGTGAGTTTCCACCTGGAGTACTGTGTCTGATTTTGGGATCCCTCGATCAAGAAAGACATTGAAATACTGGAGTGAGGGCACTGAGGGCTCCCAGGGCAGGTAGGGGGCTGAGGAGAGATTGAAAGAACTGCAATTGCTTAGCTTTCAGAGGAGAGGGCTCAAGGGAGATCTTATCACTGTCTACAACTAACTAATGGGAGGGTACAGAGAAGATGGAGACAGATTCCATAATGAAATGAAAGGCAGTGGACACAAGGTGGAACAGAGGAAGTTCTGACTAGATGCTTGTGTGGACAAGGCTCTAACCAACCTCTAATTGGACCTGCCTTGAATAAATGTGCTAGAGATCTCCAGAGGTCCCTTCTCACTAATAATCCGATTCTGTTATTTACCTGGAACTCTATATATTCATACAATATAAGTCAGGTAATAATGTACTTTTAATCATATACAATTGTGACCATTTGAATTTACTTGAGAATGTATACCTAATTTACAACCACGGTGAAATTTAAATAACCTCATATGAAATTTAAATAAGCTTATTGTCATTCTCTAGTATCAAATAAAACAAAATAGGGATAGAATTGCCATATTTTGTGAAGACTGTGATGTTTGCAGATTAGCAAAGTCAGATTAATTACATTTTATTGCACAGTATTAGCCGCAATAAGAATTTTTTATAACTGCCAACAGTCATCAGTAGTGGGATATTGTAAAATTGTCAGAGTCTCAGTTGAACTGAAACAATGAGGCAGCATTTCAATTGCACATGCAGACAAAAGAAGCAGTCCTGGATACAACTGAGTACTAAAGAGAATTTATTCCAACTACAAAGATTAAATCTCACCAACCTTGTTGATTACAAATCATAAAGATGTTACTCAGAACAAGTATCTGAAACCCCAAGTCAATCACACTATAAAAACCTCACAGGGCTTTTTCAACGTACTATGGTTACATACGCTCAGATTCTCTGATGAATTTATTGGGATGCAAAGAATATAAAGTTGGTGTGACTTACTTCAGCCAGCAAGATATATCTCCTTTTTTCTTAGTAATTTTCCAATATTTTTGGAAAACAAACCAAAAAAAAAAACCCAGAACACAGGCATGGACTTTATTTATTTAAAAATTAAGTCAAGACATTTTTCTGCTTTCAGATGCTCTGGTCATCTAAATGTATTTTTTCAACGTGACAAAATACACGGCTTCTAAGAAAGCGGTGTGTGGAAAAGCAATCATCGTGTCACCTTGTATTAGATGACTGCAGTTAACACCTACTCATCACTCAGCCAGTCAATTCACTGCTGAATAAAGGAACAAAATGGGAGAATAGGAATGGCTCTGAAACTAAACTCAGACAAAATTCAAAGGAGTTGGCTAACGAAGGAGAGAAACAAGCACAAAATCCTTTCCAACTGATTCTGGTTACCTACCTGCATTCTTTAAGAGTTATAAAGTACATTTGGAATTAAATGTTTTGTTCACAAACTGTAGCCTTTTTCAAAGTCACTTTGGCTCATATTCTGTGCTGCATTTACAGAAATAGTCATCCTTGCCTTCATAGGACATACGCCCACCATTCTCACACATTCAGGCAGAGGAGAGGTCCTCTCACTATAAACATATAAACACCACCTCCCCCAAAGCTATTTCCCGCAACCCAAGGAACTTCCAATACTCTGCTGAAGTAGATTTATTTGACTGCACACGATTAAAGCCCTTCTCTGCAAGCCATGGGAAGTCTTACATCACGATTTTCCAGAGAACAGAAAATGAAATAAATTACATTTTTCTGCAAAGGAAAAAAAAGCATCTAATGGAATAGTCAGTTGAGATCAGATGAATGAATGTCATCCCTGAAGCTATGAAAGAGATGGAGGAAGGTGCATTTACCTTGCCGGAGATAGTAAATCACAAGATTCAGTCTTGCCTCAGGAATAACATCAACCAGAGGAGGCAGGACCTGTAAAGCCCCTTCTCCACCTCGGAACACTACCTGCAGAGAAAAGAAGCGTATTGATAACTGTGTATTAAAATCTTGTCTATGATCTCTTAATTCAAGGAAATTAATCCTTAAATTCCTATATTAACAGTAGGAAAAGGTCAGTGGTACTTGTATTAGCATAATCCCTACTTTAATATAACTATAGAATTACAACGTGTGACAATCTTTATTCTGAAGAATATAAAGTATTTAATTCATCAGTAAAAATTAACTTATTTCCGCTTTTAGCAGTTCAAACCAGCACTACATTATATATCAAAGATTTTAAAGAATAATGTGGTCTGAGACAAGAGTGAGGGGAACACATACAGAGTTACAATTTGCTTACGACGTATTCATATGAAAAAAATTAGGCTAACAACTCTACATTTATTTGGAATGCCACAAGATCCTAAAATGATCAGGAGTAGTTGATTCTTTATACTTCAGTCTCACATGACAGTTCCTCCAACAAAATCCATCATACTTATTCAATAAATGACTGGCAACAAAGACCAACAAAATAGAGAATGTTAACTTATAAAAGTCCAATTTCAAAGCAGTTTTAACTCTTGGGGGAAAAAAGCGTTAGGTTGTTGTGACCACTCTTGAAAAATGACAACGCAAACATCGTTGAATAAGCGCAATCTACTGTTACGAGTTTTTTAACAAAATAATATCACCACGGCAAGGAAAATTAACAGGTAATTAGAGGCTCTTTTACTGCAGAACACACAAATATTTTGGCTTTTATCAGAATCTTTTCCCCTATGAACTCCTTGTTTAGTACTTTTTGGACAAAGACCATTTTCCCAACTTATCTTAATTCCACTCACATTGTTTTCATACTAAATAAGAATTCAAGGTCGGGCATTCTGACTCGTTTCTACAGTGTCCTTATTGACTGGGCTGCACAAAATATCTTGCAAAGGTATTCTTACAGACATAAATGATTTTAATATGCCTTCGGGGGTAAAAGCAGCATTATTATTATTTTGACACAGTCTCAAACTGGGAAAAATTCCAGGAAAAAAAAAGTACTCTCGATGGCACACTGATTATACAGGTAGAATTTATGGAATGTGACTTATATAGCAGCAGAGATTCATTTGGGTCTGCAATTCCCAAAATATTCCATTTTATGAATAATCAAGAAAAGCTCTACAAACGAGTGCAGTTCACATTAAATTCGACAACTACATTACTCACCAGATTGTGCTTAATGAGCTCCTTGCCAAACTCAAAGGACGATGAGGCACTGTCCGTCAAGTTCTTGAGCTCTGCCTGGAATTACATACATTTCAGAATTTTAAGATAAAAACAAAAAAAGCACACAAGCATAAACGTAGTTTCATATGAGCCCCAAAGCTGACAGAAAGACACCTCTAGCAGTGCTGGGTAACTGGAAGATTTTTGCCCTCCCACTTCTATGTGATGATTTTAGCAACTGGATAATACATATAGACACAAGGTCAAAAGCGGACTGGGAAAACTGTAAAACCAGTGTGCAGACATGTGGACAGATGGTTTAATACCAGGGAAACTGCAATAGGTGACATTCCTAAGAGAAGGACACAATGACAAGATAAAGGACATTATCAACATTACTGATTAAGACAGATAACAAGGAAAAAAAAACCTGTACGGAATCTTGAACTAAAATAAAGGTGAACTGAAGGGCTGTCCAATAGATACCTCAGCTGCCTTCCCATTGTAAAGTCGGAAATGGTTACAAGCCTTAAGGTTAAGAGCAATGGTGCTGTCGGGAACTTGCTGAAGATAAACAGCTAGCACTTCCTGTGATACGTCATAGTAATCCAGTTTGTAATAGCATAGGGCCACATATACATTCAGAGCCAGGTATTCCCTGCAGGAAAGAGGATTAAAGAGAACACTTAAATCCCACCAGATAGTCATACCACAGAACATTAAAATCAGTGGAAAAAAAAGCTCTCACGTGTCTATACATCTTTTACAAGCACATCAAAACTGGGGTTTCTGAGAAATGCTTAGAGCTTTTAGAGCTCTAGTTTGTTAGCTAAGATTACACAGCTCCAGATCCAGGTTCATGTTAATTTTTTCAACGGCAGCTACTGCAGCTTTAAAGAATTACCTGCAAAACTTTTGGTTTGCAAATCTGGAAAATGGTGGCAACTTCACACATAGGAAATACACAGAACATGAGCACCATAATTGGCCTGGCAGAATAGGAGTTTCTACGCAATACTTACAAAGACATTTAATATGTACATAAAACGTTGAAAATATTTTAATGGATCTTATTACCTTATACCAAGTACAATTATTTCAAGAAAATCCTCGCCATTACAAGCTATCAAGCCAGAAAAACTAGACACAGAAATAAGACAGGCATTTGTGGAAACAGTAAGTTAAAAGAGAATTGTTACAAAGGTTACTCGGTTACTCGTTTAGCTTTGAAGGATTGCTTGTACAGGACTTGGAAGTTAAAATCTCTTCCCCAAGCATTACATGACATACTTATATACGTTATGATGGACTTCTCTGAAGCATTCAAGAGGAGACACTGCCAAAAGATAGGTATGTATTCTGGGATGGCAGTTTCTATTTTATTAAACAATACTTCAAGTCACTTAAGAATTCAAGGACTTAAGAACTTGCAGAACATGATAGGAAAAAACATCAACAAGTGTCACTGCAGGATAAATAGAAATGGGAAGAATTTCAGACTTAAAGGAATGAAAGGAACTCTACATAAAACCCAAGAACTGAACCCTTCTTAGAAAGGCTAAGTGGTGAAAATGTCAGTAATCACAAGCAAGGGTCACCAGACTGGCCATCAGAGGGGAAAAAAAGAAAAAGACAAAGCAGGTACGTACGCAACCATAGGTAATTTCAGAAGTAAGTAACAAAATAAAGAAAGATGTCAGAATGAATTACATGAAAATATCACTAAAAGACAGCAACAGAGAGCAGACTTCTTTTTACACATGCATTTTTCAATAATGCTTTGCCGTCAACAAAATTGAAGGGGCTGCAAATTGTGCACATTTCGCGGTGGGAAAGGGACATAGTAATTGGGGAAAATTCCTACTTTCAGAAACCAAGTAACTAAATTGAATTCAAATACTGACAGTATCAGAGACACTGCAGTAAGGTTTAGAGTAAAGATGCCCACCGATTATCAAGAAGAATGCGTTTGTAGATATCAATAGCTTCTTGGTAGTGGGACCGCATGTAGTGGATAGATGCCAAGCTAAGCTGATCTTCTGTAATGTCTTGCAGATTCTGGTGAGAGCTCATCAGTTTCTTCTCATCACTGAACTAAAAAGAGTGCGACACATTCTCAGAAAAGTTCAGCAAGAAAAAACATTTTAATTAGTTGGATTAGTTTTGTCCTTGCTGGCAAACAGCAGGTGATTCATATTAAACATCTGGAAAAACTCTGTTTCTTTAAAGTTAACTGACCAGTGGAGAAAGCCAAACATTAAAGAGGCAGACCAGTTGAAACTAGATAAATGTGAGGCTAAAACTAAGTACATTTTCCTTTAAGGTGTGATTTAGACATAATTACATGTCACATGCCTTGATGGGTAAGAGAGGAAAGAGCTGAATTAATTATTTCACAAACAGAATTTTGCAACACAAGATTTGACTGTTATTATTCGAGCCAGCAGAAATTTTGCTGTTTGTAGATCTAGATCTTATTTCTCATGGATAGCAGAAAAATGCAAGACTTGCCAACACACAAGCACCGATTTTCACAAGACTTCTTCACAGTACTAACAAATTCTCTTTCATCAGCTCCTTAAAATTCCAGTTTCTTTAACTAAATGGTTTACTTTTAAAGCATTGCTGTACAGCACATAACACACACGCAAGGATAAAAACAAGGAACACAGTTAAACATACCTGTTATATTTGTATTACAGTAGTAAAGTTGAGGCTATTCACCTAATCATTCTACTCAGATCACTCACTTATTCCAGTGCTTCCCTTTGCTGGTTCTGCTGACTCAACAGTGATTATTAATTTCTCTTACAGACAAATTCTGTCTTATGTATTTGTTTTTCATCTACCTGCTCAGTTTCTTCAAATCTTTTTCCTCCCTCTTTGAGACAGTCACAAAATGATACTCCAGTACAAAGGCAAGAGAAGTTGCTTAGCAGAACTAAAGGCAATCAATGGGCTTCATAGTTTTGTAAAACCCTTTATTTTCAAAGGATAACTAGATGAACTAGGAATTGTTAAACTTCTGTTTACCATAGACATACGTAAGGGCCAGTGCTGCTACAAAAATGTTTTGAGAGTTCTCTTTTAACAGAGATTTAAGTAAAGAAAATCTGACATCAAAGCCAACATTCAGGATTTATACTTTCTTTCACCCCAAACTCAGTCTCTTCAGTAGTAAAATACTCGTTAATTATAACACAGGATGGTACAAAACCAAATTTAAGGGAAGATAGCTACGTGTAGCAAGTGAAATAAGCATTTGATTATTGTTGAAATTAAAGTAAATTTCATGCTATAAACAATATTACTTCGTGGATACGGAATGACTTCGGAGGATTGGTAATAGCATATAGACCCATTTTGGTCAAATTGCTAAGTATAAGACAGCTGCAAGTTAGGAAAACTTGCTACACATCAAAGAAAAATAGTGGCTTATACATTTCTGATTCTATTCAACTTCCAGGTTCCTTGTGATCAAAAATACCACCGGGTTCCTGTTGTATGACTTACGTGAAGTGTGTTGGTAAGACTTTCCTTAGATACATACTGAGGGCATCTATTCTGAGATCATGTTTTCACACTTAATTTCTCCTCCACATTTTAATACAGTAGGACGGTTATGGAAAACGTTTGTTCTCCTGCCGCCAGAGACATTTTAATTATTCTGCCAGGTTGCCAGCATAAATTGCACATTACCAAATTGAAAAGAAAACAAACAAAGCATGAGTGAAGACAAGGCATCATACCTTATGTGCCAGGTGAAAGAGTAAACGGTTCTGGAGACGACTCTTAGGTGCTGAAAGGAAAATTCAGTAAGTATTGCTGTAAAGAACAACTCAGGGTGTCTCTTTTTATTTTGAACTCTCTTTCTCAATAGAAATATGCACCCATATTCTTTCATTAACTAACCCAAGTACAGTTCTTCATTGACACAGCCTTTGCAGGTCGTGCCCTGAGGCAGGCTCTACCAATTTTAGAGTGATTTAAAGGCCTTCCTGCTTCCTATCTTCATTCCCCGACCATTTCTTTTGAAATCCCTGTTGAAAATAACTCTTCATTGGCCTCTGTCTCCCACAAGCCTTAAAATTTTTATGAATTGCACTGTCATTTCCCTGTGGGGCCTCTGGATAGTTCTCTGGGGTTTTTTGTGACACACAGCACAGCAGCTTTTGCAAAATAAAAAGCATCAACAGATAAACTCATAATCAAGGCTCTTTCTACAATGTTTCACATTTGAAGCTGCAATTCATAATTCCAGGAATCTTGTCAGCTTCCAGTGTATTGCAAAATCCATTGTTGCCACCATTTTGTTACGTATGCATATTATATTATACTTAGTTCTAATATTTCTTCTGTCCTTTGGAACAAAAGGCACATGCAAGAAACCTGCAGTCAAAGCAGATAAGATATCACAATCTAAGATATGATGAGAGATTTAAAGGAGACATCTCCTTCTTAGAGCCACTAAGATTCATGAAATTTCTTGCTCTAGGAAGATCAGGAATTCCATATGACACAAATTGTTAATTAAAGAGCTTTAAGTCACTAGAGAGAGCCTTGTGCTTCACTGAGAGTGACAAAGGTTCTCGTCCAACAGAGCTATTAATTTCTTTTGCAAGCAATCTTCCAAAAAGCCTTCCCTTGTTTCCTGTATTTTCTTTAGCCTACTCAGTTAATGAGCACTTTCATTCTTGCTCAGACCAAACAGCTGGCAACCTATGTTCCACAGAAAGGATGTACATGGAATCTTTACAAAAAGCAGAATTACTTACTGTTTATGAGGCCACAAAAGCGCAGAGTTAGCAAAGCAGTGGCCTGTAACACAAGGCTATAATTCTTCTGACATCTTGAACCATGAAGGAGGGCTCAAACCACCAAAACCTCTTCCCTCCCTGCCTCCAAGATGGTATTTTCTAGTAATAAGTTAGGTTTGGGGTTTTTTTTAAAGCAATTTAGGGATGGATTTCCAGGCTTCTTACTCTTTCTCCACGTAGTAAGAAAACTTTTTAACACAGCGGACAATCCCAAAATCGAAGCCACTGTCATCAGGTTGGCAGTGTGAGGCCGTCCACATACTTCTGATAGGTACAGCAATTATTTATCCTCTTTCCTCCTTCCCAAGCTGTGTTATTTAACCATGTTCTTAGAAAAAAAGGACACTGCATTGTATCTGTAAAGAACTGCTAGGACAGAGAAGTCCCAAAAGGCAAAGGCGGTATGAGAGCATTCTCAAAAAACCACAACATCTTCCAAGGTATTACTGCATCATGTTGTTAAGAACCTAAATGGTCTTCAGTCTAGGATATATGTGGGAATTTTCATTAGCCTAATTATTAAAGAACAGAAAGGTTTTCTGATATACAATCAATATTGCATAAGCAGCAGTAGTAGTATAACTGACACAGTACTACATTCTAGAAGTTATTTCATCCATTGAGTTAGAACATTAGAGTACCTTAATTTAAATGCATGTTCTTCAAAATGTTGCCAGGAACGATACTGCGGTAACTCCACATGTGCCCCAGCATTAATTGATAGGTTTTAATATCAAAGTTTAGAAGGGCTGCACATGGACCCCACATGTGCTTTTGTGCGAAACTTAAACCGACCACAACCGCCCTTTACAATTCAAAACACTTGGTCATCAAAGACTCCAAAAATACAAGCAGGACAGATTGTGGGATTTACACTGAAAATAACATATTGCATAATCACAGTACTATGGGTAAAGACACGAATGTTCCTTTTTTGAGTAGGTTTTGTTTCCTTTTTTTTTTTTGAGTGGGTTTTAGCATTAATTTCACTGTGAAAATTGTGACTTGCAAGCAATACTCCCTCAAGAATCTAAACCGAGGAATTCTTGTTTCACTGGTCAACCAATGACTACAGTGCTGCCCTTACAAACCTGGCATCTGATCTGACATCAAAATTATTATTTACTTCTTGGCAAAAGCTGGAGGGTTAGTCCACGTTATTTGACACCTAAAAACAGGCAAAGGATGAAACATGAGTTCTGATGGTGTGCATGGATAGATAAATGGAGGGAGAGAAAATGTCCTGCTTCATAAAATATTATATGATACTATGCATTTGATATTCTTTAAAGTAAGACACTTCTCCAGACAGAGAAGGAGAGGGGCAAAACCCAAAAACATAGTCCTGTCCATATAGTAAGCAGAACCATGGAAACATTCAATACCAGCAGTTTCTTCTCTCCCAGAGACAAATGCATTTTTTGAGGAAGACAAGGAAACATATGAACAAGGTCAGATTATTTTCCAGAAAGAATTTGGTTATGAATATTGGATAAAGCTGTTGTCAGTCACTGCAGCAGGAAGTGATACAACTGCCTCACCAGAGATAATGATTTTTAAGGGACGTTAGGCTTATTCTTTTATTACTCTCTGTTGCTGCCGAATTTTATTGTCACTGATCTACTAATGCCACAAGGAAGCACAACCTTCTTTTCCTGTCCTACTTTTCAAGACAATGACTGTACGATTATTTTTTTTTTTTTTAAATCGGTACTAAGAAATCTAGAGATCATAACAAACACGATGACAAAGCTGCATGGAAACAAACTGGACCCAGCTCCAAGTCTACTATTGGCCTTGTGCTGAAGGCATCACTGAGGTAGCTGGATAGGATATATCTCTTTCCAGCACGGAAACATGCCGATATCCTATGCTAGGATTTTTGTCATGATTTGTGCCGATGTTTCAGGCACTGAAGTCAGAGTTGACTTTGATCTTAAAAGCGTTCTGTATATTTTTATCTGCTGACACTAAACAGGCACCTACTGAAGTTTTTGTTAAAATATAATAAACAGCTACAATAAGAGTAAAGACAGTTATCTTCACTAGTTATTAAACAAAAAGTTAAGCTCACTAGAAGTGGCAGCTCAGACCCTTGGTGGGTTTTATATTGCTGCCACAGGCAGTAAGATGACGAAATACAGTCATGGACAATCTGGCATTTGCGCCTTCTCATAAGAGCGCAAAGCAATGCTGGTCATGCATCCATCATTAACAAATCCCCCCTAGCAGACATAACGCACACGCTATAGCAGCACTTCACACATTAACAGATGTAGAACACATCTTAAACATACACATCAGGAGCTGAGAGGAATGGAACGGTGCTGAGAAGGCTCCAGACTGACAGCACAGAAAACCTGACCAGAGGAAACCTTATTCTCCTGTCCTTGAGAAACAACGCCCTTCTCACCTGAGTACAGCAGCTGCATGAAGCCCTCTGTGCCTCAGAACACCAGTCTCACTGGTGGAGGGAAAGTGCAAGGGTATGGGAAAAGCATTCGGATAAAACGTGGTCCAACAGCGAGGTTCACGCACACATTTGAATAGCTCAACTGTTCAGAATTTTCTCAAATGAAATTTACAGGGGACATTCACTGAAATTTTCCCATTCCCAAAATACTTAAAAGCCAGTTCAACTATGTTCTGTTACTTGCAATATATACACATTTCATTTCAGGCATGTAAGTTAAAGATCATTGAAGCAAAAAACTATCAATTATTCCTGTTCTGTAGCTTCCACTATACTTTAAAAAGCAAATCAAGAAAATAAGGTTAGTAGTTTTTAAAGTTTAAATATGTACAAATTGATATTTTCACTTGCATACTTTGAAAGTTCCATATATGAAACCCTGCTGGTTCAAAACCACAGCTAAAATGCAATGAAAATTAACAACTGTTCTCAAGACATACAGTACAAGCAGAAAGCAGGTAATTTTGAAATGTAGGTGAACACGCAGTCTAAAGAAAAAGAAAACCCAGCAACTTTTCCATGCCTGCTTGTAACTGCTCATTTTCACTAGTGACAAGTATTTGACACCTGGCAAACGTTGGTACATGCATAAGCAAAACTGGTTTGGAAAACGTTATTGTTCTTCCTAACCCATCTCTGTTCTGCTTTTGTATAATATTGCTCCTTTCAGTATAGGCTGTGAAACGAGAAGTAACTCTGTTCAGTTAAACCACATTCAGATCTGACACATGCAGAGTTGTGAAGAAGTAAAGTAATTACAAAGCTGTGCCCATCAAAAATTAGAAGGGAGGAAAAAGGAAAAAAACCCAAACGAAATATTTTAATGACTGGTTCAGGAACACAGCCTTGTCTGTGCACGAATCTTAAATCTAATTGTAAAATTGCATTTATCCTAAAAAGACTGGTTTTCATAACAGATTTAACTGCAGCCCCAGTTACACGCACATTTTGTGGTTTAAAAGAACACTGTTAGTTCTTGTGTTTTTCTTAATGCAGTACTAGCCAACAGCTTCTGCGAGTGCTATGCAGGCTTCTGAACACTAGGATCAATTGCCAGGATGGCCGTGCAAATGTGCCAGGCTTTGCAAGGCACGGGAACTGGGAATGCAACGTAAGATTATTTGGTTTTATAATTAAAAAAAATAGTAATTTGTTATTATTATTTATTAAACCAAGATGAAGACTTTCAGCCTCATTCTGTCAAGACTAGATGGGCTAGCACAGAGCATGGAAAAATATATGTTCAGCCAACGTATGAGAGCACAGATGCAAAAGGAGTAAACAAAGCATCACTTGGCAGCTTTACTATGGGATGACTATGAAACAACAGTACCTGACTTTAACTCTACTTTCACCTTAGATCCAGGAACATTAGTAACTGTAATGTAAGGGGACAGCGGGGAAAAAGAAGCCAGAAATATCTGAAAGGAATTTGGAAAAAAGCCTAAAGGAGATAAAGTACGACTGTAATGAAAAACCTTCAAAGAAGGATTTTTCTTTATTTACCTTTTTGCTCTACTTCTTAGGTTACATTTGCAGTAATTCTGGTTTATTCAGCTTTTGATATACAGATTTATTCTTTGCTGACAGTATGTACCATGAAGTTTTAATGAAGTAATGACAAGCTAAGAGAACACTTCACATCTATTATAAATAAACATAAAACCTTGCTCCACATGAGATAGTGGACTATATATCTTGTATGAAATGCAATAATTACCTCATGGCTTTTAATGCTAATTTCCTAATTTTTAAGTATCCTGCATATTTTTACTCAGACAGTTAACAATAACTTTCTTAGGCAACAGCAATAGTACATGGCAAGAAGGAACTTCTATCTGATTTCTAGACATTTACATGTTTGTGTGGAAAATCTATTCCAGAAAGCCAGCTGACATTTATGTTCCCTTTCACACAGGGATTCCATCACTGTGGAAATTTAGAATTATAGCTGAAAATAAATTATTTCGCCCTCATTTGTTTTAGCACTATGCTGCTTTCAGGAGCTTAGCATAACTGCAGCAATTAAGAGGAAGCAGTATGCGAGAATTCAGGCAAAATAATCCCAGAACAGCAATGGTAAGCAGCCCAACACTAACGCTATCATTTTTTCAGCAGTAATCAGGGCAGTACTGGATAAATGGTGTTCTTCCAGAGACTTCACCTGTTGTGTCTATATCAAATGAAATATTTTGCTTCTTCAGGATCTTTGCAAAACCACGGAAGAGATCATGAGATATCATGGCTTCACCTGGAAGTAATATATTGCAAACAGCCATAACTGATGCAATCCTAAAATGTTAAAAAACCTAAAAGAGGATCTCTCAAAGGAAAAATAAAATGATCCATCCTCAATGTAAGAAAGACTGAAGTGATGGGAGTGGAAAGAGGAATATACAACACTTGGAAGCCTTCAATGGAGAAAGGACAAGTGTTACAAATCTTCAGTTGGGACGAGCCCAAGTAGCCAGAAATCATCTGTATTACAGTACTCAAAAGAAAGGTTTAGCACCTCGCGATAAAAACTGGCATGCTGCCCTTCTTAAACAATTACATAAAATCCAAGACTGATATTACTAGTGTGAGAACTCAGCTGTTCTCTGTTCCCTCCGTCAGCCACACTCCCTACGTCTTGCACTCCTTTCTTAATATTCCTGCCCTTGCATCCAGCACCCAAGTGCCACTAACCGCACCCCCTACCCTGCCACTCACTGTGCTACTACAAACTAATCTCAAGGGGCACGAAAAACTCACTTCCAGCTCACGGTAATCTGTCATCTCTAGAATGCATTACTGTAATTCACATGATTTGAAGCTGATGACAATGACTCCACCTGGTACAGGATGCAGCCACTTGCTTCCCCAATGGCTTAGGTCACAGCGACACTGCAAGCTCTATTGCCCAATTATTTTTAGATTCCAGTTCAAATCCAAGATTGTAATCTCCGATGCTCAAATCTGTGGTACGTTAAAGATTAAATTATCTGTGAACATTAGAAATTTACACACCTCTTGAAAAATATGGATCACAAAGCCCTGCATGAAATTTTTTAGTTGGAAACAAAACATTTCCAGTTGTGGGATTGGAGCCCAGCATGATCTTTCAGAGGATTTTACAGGGATACTGGAATCTAATTATTTCTAAAAAATACTACAATACTGTCCTTTTTGAAAGCACTCCTCCACAGTAGCAGAAAGTACACAATTATTTCCTCCCTACCCTATTTTCAGTCCAAGACTAAAAGACTAAATAAAGAAAGAAAAGAGAAAACCCATAATTTTATAAGAGTTTTATCCTAAAAAGGCAAGAGTCACAGCTTGACTGAGAACTTCACTACTATTAATTCTGCTTAGAAAGCCCTGGGCTACTATGGTTATGGGAAACAATATAAATCACTAAGATAAATAGAAAGTGATAGGTAACAAAATTAAACTGCAGAAATATTTTTAGGCTGTAAAAATTGCCTTGGAATCTAATTTCCATTCCTCTTCTTTAAATGATCTCATGCATGTTCAGATTAAAGTAGAACTGTAACACTGACTGCAGTGAACCCCACGCCTTGAAGAACTGCATACCTAATATCTTACTTATAAGGCAACAAGACCACATACTAAGTCACTCAAACTATGTAAACAGAGTTCTTGTCCACATCAGGGAGAATGCTGAACTCTCTCAGATGCTTATTTTTTGATAACTTCACTAGCCTAATTAACGTCACCTGCACTGGCTCAGAGACATGGAATCGGTCAAAAGAAAAGTAATTTTTTGTTGCTGGTCAGCATATGCTGGGTTTTGTATTTAGAAATTAATAAGAGAAATTATTTTCCAGATGCTTCTTTCCGTTCCAGCTGCTCCACCTGCCCAAGGTATTTTTAGGAAGCAAATGGCATCATAACTATTCTGTTAAATGGGGAAAAAAAATAAATCAACCAAAAACCCCAAACAACTTCGCTCAAAACTATCCTTTATTCCTATAAAAAAAAACCAACAAACAAAACATTGAATACTTTCTCTGGAAATCACTTTAAGTGTTCAAGCCCTTTCCATCAGAGACATATATCTCACCTTTCAAGGCTGCTTGTTCAGCTTGTGTATACATTCCCAGAAAGAAGTATGTACAGGCAAGGTTCACCCAAACATCTGGATTGCAAGCTGGTTGTTTGGTTAAGGCCTCATATTCCTGTAACAGAAGGGAGGACTGATTTTTTAAAAATGCATAATAGCACAGACTTGTATTAAATATCATTATTTCTTCCACCATTTTACAACGTATCATTAAATTATTGAGATCACAGGACTTATTCACGAGTTCACTGGAGTTCTTACAACTAAACTATTACATTTTAACCTAAGGTGGGTCTCTAGCTCTTTTTTGTTTACAGCAATAGAACAGACAACGGGGACAAGCAGCAATATAAATCTTCACTGTAGAAACATGAATTTAGTGCATATTGAAGTTATAAATATATAAAAATTATTATCACATATTTATACATTATAGAAAAATATGATTATTTATGTTTATAAAAGATTAATATATTAAAGTTATAAAGGCACCAACATAACCCCTTTTCTGATGCTTTCATAACGTCTCCTCCAGTCAAAGCCTGGGAGCCATAAACACCAGGGAAATCTCTTTGTGAATATTTACTGGAGAAAGTGTTAAACATGCTTTTATAAACTTGTGGGTAGTGTCTTAGTTTAGACAATGGTCTCCAAAGTGGGGTGTGCGCACCCCAGTGGTTGTGCAAGGCAATACCATCGGGTGCAAGAAGAAAAATTATTTTGGTACCATTAATAACTAAAATAAACATTTTAAAAATAGTGTTTATTTCCTCTTTATCTCATCCTTTTTAAAATTTATATTTTTGTGTATGTTTTATAATTGTATAATATATTAGTGCAGTAGTACACATATATAATTTATAAGTATATATGTATGCGTGTATATTGGGGGGGTGCGCTCAAAAATTTTTTACTTATAGGGGTGCGAGACCAAATTTGTTTGGAGGCCTACAAGTAAGTATTGGGCAAATTCAAGACTTCCTAATATATAAAGATATAATTATGGTAAACGTTACTAAACTGTGCCTAACTTCACCATTTCCCATTTTAAGATTTACAGCCAACAGCTACAGAAAACTACTAGATACCATGTTCTGATATTTCTTACACATCCACATTCATTATGTATCCCTTAATATTGCCTTCATTTCTTGTTATTTGTGAAACGGTAAAAACTTAACAGATCAATCTTTCAATCTATTTTTTAATGAAGGAAAACTTTGCAGCTACCAAACAGTGATGTTCCTGAAGATAAACATCTTTGCTCTGCATAACAACGGTACTAGTTTTTAGGCAGGGAAACCTCTCGATTCCTTTTTTTTCTTTTCCCTCTGCCAGGTTTCCATTAAATTACTAGGAAGGACCATCCCAGTGAAAGTGCCTCCTGCTGGTGCTCCTGCTGTCCATCCAGCCACGTCCAACAGGCAGCATAAGGCAAAGCAGGCAGGGGTACGCAAAGTTCTCACAAGACTTGCTGAAAGAATGCCATCTACATACTCCCAATCACCATAAGCCTCTCGTCCCTCCCAGCAACACAACCCCTTACCAGCTTTTCCTTCAAACATATGAACTGGAATTTTCCCCTCTGCCTAGGGAGAGTTTACCAGATTGTGCCTCCATGGGTGGAAGACTTCTTACCTCTGGAAGAAAGGCACAGATGTGTATATATAGAACTAGAAAAATGAGCCATGTGCAAAGGACAGTGAATCCCAAGAACAGAAACATGCTGACAACAATAAAGTTCATAGTTTGCAAGCATGAGGAATTTTTTTTTCCCCGTTGCCAAGTGAAAGTAAACTGAGCTCCCAAAACAGAGAAGATATTGGTAAGGTATGCCCTTAAAAGCCAGCTCAGTCTTGCTAGTACTTCAGCGACTAGCTGTCCTTCAAGAAGGGCATAAAAATTAAAAAAAAAAAAAAAAAAAAAAAAAAAAAAAAAAAAAAGGAAAAAAGAAAACATTTACATAGAGGCCAACCTTTCCTACTGAGGCCAGTTCAACCTTGATGTAGACCTGTCACAGTGCTGTGAGAGACAGGCCACTCCTGTTTATTGGGACCATCTGGAATCTTTCAAAATCCGTTCAGATTCAATGCACCCAAAGGTCTCTCTCAGCTATGGCTTCAGGCAGATTAATTAGAAAGACAAAGTGCATAAACACAAGTCATGTTCTGGCTTGGCCATTCAAAGCAAGCAATAAATAAAGAGTGCTCTAGCAGTACTAATGTGAATCTATGGAAACACAGTAAATAAAAGTGAGGACTATTAGTGCTCCTTACCCTGTAGTTCTGGGCCATGAGCCCAGGCTTGTCCCTTTCCTCACCAAGGGGCATTCAACATCAGTCTCTCAAAGACAACTTCACAAGAGTTTCCCCCCCACTCCTCCCCAAAACACCAACAAAACCAACCAAACTAAAGACTCCAAAAGCTTTCCCAACAGTCAACCTGTGGCATGTCTTTGCCAACCAGGAGTACAACTTCTTGTTATTTCACCCTATTCCACCTCTCACCCCCATCACAATACACATACGCTTTTCCTCAAAAGCAGGCTGTCAGGTTGATTGCCTGCAACTATGGTCACCTACTGACAATGCTGAGGGCAGTGGGGTTGTGTTCACTGCCATTATTACTTTTCTGGATTCTCTAAGCCCATAAACACAGATCCTGAAACCCAATAAGACCAACCTATGGGGCTGCCCCACAAACGCTCAAAGGAGATGTAGAAATACTAATCATAAATTGGCTACAGTCATGACAGAGAAGCCTAGGGAACCTCCCCAAGCCAAAAATCCATCTTTTACTTTCTACCTTCAGCTGTCAGGAACTTGAACGTACCTATAGTCTCACACTTCCAGTAGAAGTACTCAAGCAAGATCAGATACTGCTCATGAATGAATCATTACCCTAGTATACAGGCCTATTCATTTCACCGTTTACCATTTGACTGAAATTATCCTGAGCATAGTCAGGGTAGACAGGAAGTCCCGTCCAGTAAAGAGGTGGAACGGCTCCTGAGTCTCTGCTAGGAGGCAGGCAGCAGATAGGAGACTGTCGGAATCGCTGACTGTAGTTTGTGAGATTTTGACAGAAACAATGCTTTGAAGGCTCTGGCCCAGGGATCACACTTTGCTCTCATACATGCAGCTGATGAGCCAAAATGGCATTACCATGTCTGGCGGCTGTCCCATGCCAGCATCCTGTGTGCCTAAGCCCAGTCAGAGGGCGCAGAGTGCAAATGTGAAACCTGTTCTCAAACCCAACCTAGCAGCACGCCTGCCCTTCCCAATTCCTCTCTTAAATACCTCAAATATGTCTTATAACTGTCCCCTTCCTAGACCCTGGCTGCTTGAATTTTTAAGATCAGGCAACTCAGAAACAGAATCATCAGACTGATACTCTGATTCTGGTCCTTGGGTGGCACTGGGAAACTTTTCAGGAAAGGTTTAAGATTAGTGCTATGAGCAAGTCATGGCAGAAAGACAGGTGGGTTTTCCCCTGGATGTGGAAGCAGATGTGGAAGACTCCAGAAAAATAATTAGATGCTGCCATCCACCAGGGGAGTTCTCGTTGCAATACGATGCTAGGAAGACACTAGCCACTCAGTGTTAGTAAAATCATTTTGTCAGTGAAGGAAGCCAGCCAGTCCCCAGGGAAGAGTTGAATCTGGTGCAGTACCACTTGTAAACTCATGTACAGCGGTAAGAATGATCCTACCAAACCAGTGTCAGTAGCATATCCTTTGAGAAAGGCACCTACTAAGAAGGTGAAAGCGTGACCCTTTTGAAGCTGAGGTTAGTGTTCTACCTAGAGACTACCTGACTGTTGGTGTGCCTATGATAAAAGAAAGTGAATTCTCTCATGTGAATGTGCCAGGTATTTTGCTGTCATTCTCTCTGAAGATATTCTTGCAGCTGGAGGTCTGTGTGGTTTTCATTTTTTCCCTGCTTCTCATAGTAGTGAATGATGGCCACCTCACCCCAATTCCCGAGCCTTTCCAAAAGTTGCCATGCAACCAGCATGCCTGGCTCACTATGAAAGTATCATTATAAATAAAAGTATTATCGAGCAGCATAATTTCTGAAGACCCTTATCAGATATATGGAATACAAACCATGAACTGGGAATATAGTGACTATGTGTTGTCACTTGCAGGCATTTATTTTGTGTGCAGTGTCACTCTGGAGAATTCTGCAAAATCATCTACCCATAGTATTATAATTACAGTGCTCTTGGCACTCCCCAAAGAGTGCTCAAAGATCTAGATGGTATAGATAATTAAGGAATTTGTCCTTGAGAATACAGCAACAATGCTTCTGTAACAGAGCAGAGAAGATACAGCACTACACTTCAACCTTGAAGCTGATAACTGAAAGGCAATTCAGCCTCCACAGTCAGCACTCTTTCCCGTGATTATTACAGGCTTGGGAATCACAACTACGGTGTTCTGTCCCAAAAAGAATCTAGGCTGAGATGCACAGACCCATTTCCCACATGCCACCACAAAATTACGAAGTTATCAGGACTCATCACTGTGCCAAAAATCAGTCTTAAATCTGAAAAGACAGGCCCTGTGATCTCTCACTTAAAACACACACACAAACAAACCAACCACAAACGATGTATACAAACCTTTTGTTGTCCTTACTTGGACGGAAAAACGGGAAAAAGAGGACTAGGCTGTAGTTTTTAAAAGCCTGAATCAACAGCATCACCTAGTGGTGAATCAAACAGCACATACAAAACCTAATCTCTCAGGTATTAAATCAGACAGTAGATAACATTAAAAAAGGTTTATTTTCATAGGCAAATAACTTTATTTTCCAGTCCAAACTGCTTTCCACTGCATCTGCTTTACTACTGTACATTTGTACCTTAACTGTCTGGCAGAACTGCGGCCTATTTCAGAACATCTTCCTCCCGTTGCCATCGCTTTATCACAACATCCCAATTTCCAGCCTCGGGGAGCAGGATTTCCCCACCTTACCTCCAGTGCTCTCTTGTAGTCACCCAAATGAAAGGCAGAGTATCCAATCCAAAGGTCCGCATCCTCCTCCTGCTCACCCACTTGCCGCTTAAACTTTATAGAGAGGAAAGAACGTAAGAATTCCACCAGTTGATAAACCCCCATAGATAAATAAAGTGATACCAGGCCTTTTAGACCATGGATGGTTTGGCAGCTGCGGGTGCTACTGGGGTGGAGCTGCGCTCACATTTCTGAGGGCAGCAGCCGGCAGCCCTCACACGCCAAACCTCGTTCCACCAAGTGAGGGGAAAAAGCGGCAGCAAAGGGGTGCGGGAGGAGGCGAAAGGGACACAAGGCCGGGGAAGGGCTCCCCCCGCCCCGCAGCCGTTGGGCACCGGCGGTACCGCTCTCCCCAGGGGAGCGGAAGGGCCAGTGGGCCGCGGTGCCCTCCTCGGGCCGGGGTCTCCGCCTCCGCCGTTACCTCCAGCAAAGCGATGGCGCCGGTAAAGTCCCTCAGGGCCAGGAGCTCTTCCAGCTGCGGTACCTTCTTCCCTTTCTTCCTCCGCCTGTCTCCCGGCGGCGGGGTACCCCCCACGGCCGGCTTGGCCCGGGAAAGCATCTGAGCAGAGAGAGCAGAGCGGGGCCGGGTCAGAGCCGGGGCGGTAAGGGCGGGGGGGGAGCCCTCGGCGAGGCTTCCCCCGTTCTGGGGGTGAGGGAAGCCCCGCGACCCCCGCCCCGCCACCTCTCACCCACCATCCTGCCGCCGGACCCGCGCTCCTGCCTCCGCCGAAGGCGCCGTTGCCGGGGCAACCGCGGAAGGGCGGAAGGCGACGGCGCGGAGACCGAGCGCGGCGGAAAACAGGGGCCGGGCGGCGACCGGCGCCGCCCCTCAGGGTTCCGCCTCCGCGGCGGGCGTCGGTCTCCGTAGTGACAGCGGGGACGGGGGATTTCGGCCCCTCATTCGGTCTGTGCGGGTGCTGGTACCCCGGACACACAGACCCCTGGGAGTTGTGGTCGAATTCCAGCTGCTGGGGCTTAGACCTCTGCACACACCGAGGAGAGAGTCCCCTCACCCAGGAAAAGCGTTAAATAACGGAGTTTAAGGTGAAGACAAGCCGCGCTGCGCCCGTCAGGGGCAGGGCACGGCCAGAGAAACGCACTGACGAGCGACAAGCCCCTTGTATCCCCTCCTCTTTCGCACGCTGCTCCCTCCCCAAACCACCCCCATCTCTCCCTTTCCCCACCTTTTGTCCTTCACCTAAACATCCCGTAGTAAGCCTTGTGCGAACCCAAAATGCTCTTCCCTGGCATCCCATGATGAGTCCCACAGGCTTGAAGCCAGCAAAGTGATCCAGAGAGCTTCTCCTGTCATCCCGAAATGGGGGTTCTTCACTCAGTGGGAAGGAGTCACCCAACACACTTGAGTCAAGATACTTGGTTTTGTTTCAATCCTGCAGAATCGGGTGCCGGGCATTTAACGACAGGCAGCACACCTCACGTGTCAAACCGCCCAATATTTATGAGGCTAAAATACAGCTGATTGGTTATTAGTGCTTCATTCACCGCTCCTGGCTATCCATATGCATATAAGCTCGTGTTTGAAACATTTAGGGAGGTTCCCTGGTTAGCATGCTCATTATTCACAAACCTGTATATATTTTAGCACTGTAACTCTCCAAGGGTAGCTTGGGATACACACTTGGCTCCACTTTGGTCCAGAAGTTATATTTTTTTGCTATCTTTTGTCTAATTCAGCAACTGCAAAGACTTGTTGTTTCATGCGTCCAGCTCTGGAGTCCTCAGCACAAGAAGGACATGGACCTGTTGGAATGGGTCCAGAGGAGGGCCACGAAGATGATCAGAGGGCTGGAGCACCTCTCCTATGAGGACAGGCTGAGAGAGTTGGGGTTGTTCAGCCTGGAGAAGAGAAGGCTCCGAGGAGACCTTATAGTGGCCTTCCAGTACCTAAAGGGGGCCTACAGGAGAGATGGGGAGGGACTCTTTATCAGGGAGTGTAATGATCGGACACGGGGTAACAGTTTCAAGCTGAAAGAGGGTAGATTTAGATTGGATATCAGGAAGAAGTTCTTTACTGTAAGGGTGGTGAGGCAGTGGAACAGGTTGCCCAGGGAAGTTGTGGATGTCCCATCCCTGGAAGTGTTCAAGGCCAGGCTGGATGGGGCTTTGAGCAGCCTGGTCTAGTGGGAGGTGTCCCTGCCCCTGGCAGGGGGGTTGGGACTACATGATCTTTAAGGTCCCTTCCAACCCAAACCATTCTATGATTCTATGATTCTATGAGTCTGTGATTTCACACCCTATTCGAGGTCAGGTACCTTCTGTGATGTCTCAACCATGTCCCAACCAAAAAGTCTTGATAAACTTTTAACTTTGTTCTTTAGACATCACTTCCACTGACCAGAGAGATTCTCCTGTTGATCGCTCTCCTGTGAGGGAGCGCCACAGATGTTTATACTTTTCTGGTAAACGTAGCCACTCCATCTGTATTTCTATAATTATGAACATGGAGAGCATAATCTAAAATGTTAGGTATGCCGGTTGTGTACGTTTTAACTGCATGCAGTAGCTTATCTCTCTGACAAACTCTGTATAATTTTCAAGCACAGCTTGTGGCGCCTCTGACATTGCAGTTTGCTGCAAAGAAAACAGTCTCTCATATTTCCCGAGGAACACCATGCAGGGGAATTACCCAAACTTTAATTTTGATATTGCCTGAATTGCACCATTAGCAATTCCAGTGCAGAGGACCGATACATTACGCTACTGCTGACAACTCAACTAACCAAAAAATACATGTCCATGGACAGGACTAATGAGGTATCTGTATTTCTACCATTTTTGCATCCTTTTGCACTGCGATAGAAAAGAGAGGCTTTTAAAATATAAATAAATATATCCTGTCACACTGCAAGCATCTGTAATACATTCCAGCAGTAAAGAAGTGCATGCTGCTTCTTCAAAGTGTGAGTTCCACGTTCACCTTCTCCCGATGACTTCAAGACAGCTTGACTCAGGAACGATACACCTGTCTTGCAACTGTCCCTGAGAGATTACTCTGCAACCAGGACCCACAGGAGCACAACAGCACCATGACAGTGTCCCTTGCTTATGAATGTGCTTTCATAGCACAGGCCATAAAGAAGGCAGGCAAATAATCCACTCTCCTGCAGAGGATTTCTCTGGAAGAAATTAATTTTGAGTTAGTCAGGCAAAGTGATAAAGAATGAGCACCAGTGATTTGGTCTCCCTTTATAGCTCTTGTCTATTAAGTAAGGTATTATTTCTGTCAGGAGAAAACTAATTTCCCATAAATAATTCTGAAATTATTTGCCTTTTCAGAGATTTTAAGTGGTTTTTTTTTTTATGTTGTCAAGGTTGTATATATAGACTAATATGTATAATAGAGATATCTGTCCTCTTATCAGTTGTCTAGGGTTTTCTAACAGAAAACAATCTAACAGAAAAAAACCATTCCAGCAGGCTAGAAGGCTTAAGAGTCTCCTCTATCGGAACCCTGTGAAATCAAGAAAATCATCTAGATTGAGAGGGATATTGTAAAATGCCGTTTTCCTTTCAGATCTTAAACAATGCCTCAGAAGTACCTAATTTCAAACTTAAAGAAAATAATAATTGTTGTAAATACCTCACAGTAATTTTCAGTACTGCTATAGAATATTCTGTCTCTGTACAGTAAGATAAGAAAACTGAAGATTTTAGTTTGAGGGTTTTTTTTACTATACAAATGCCAAAATAAATTCATATCTAATGTTCACTAAAGTCAATCGTGTAGGAGGACACATGTAATTTAATCCTGTGTTCTCACCAGCACCAAATTGACCAAAATATTTTTAGCATGACTGGTATAGAAATTATTATTAAGATGCAGACCAAAGTAGGTAGAGATGTTATAATCTTTTCCTCATATGACATGCCAAGACGACACCTCATGAATTAAAGACAAGTCAAAAAGTTCAGCTACTCTATTAATAATGCTGGAAAACTGCTGCAGTTCTTACCACGAGCATTCTATTAGCCAGTGGCATTATCTTGGAGGCTGTGAGCTGTAAAATGATTACTGATCATGTTTATTCCCACACAGAATTGCTGGGAGAGAGGGAATTGACTTACACTGATGGCAGCAAAAGGGAAGTCATGCACCTGTGACTAAACACCAGGATAAGCATCAGAGAGTGTAACGAGTGTTTAAATAAAAAATCAGAGACTGGAAAGTGAGGTCTAAGAAAATGAGAGGAAGGAGAGGAAGGAAAGAAAAAATGGAAAGAAAGGAAAAGCAAGAATTGGAAAAAAATCATCATGTAACCAAAACAAGAGGTTAGGAAGGGATCTTTGCATCAGCAACAATCACATGCTTCAATTTCCATAATATCTGGGTAAGATCATGGTTTTTTAGTAATGATGCTTCACCATGTTCTGCCTCTGACAACATCTCAAGATAAATGATATGCAAAAGTGAGAGCAATGAAATACTCCCTGGCTAAAGGTACAAAGGCGATCCACGGAGATGAATAAATGGGAAATGATTCCTTTAAAAGCAAGGAACTTGAAGAATATTTGCTTCTTTTTTATGGAGTCAGCAACATCTAAGCATTAATCCACCCTGGATAGACCACCCATGATGAGAGAAGGTGAAATATGTAAGTTGTCAGCGTAGACCATCCTGCAGAGCTGACAGGTCATGTGCATGTTTAATGCTCTTCTGTCATGGTTTAACCCCAGCCAGCAACTAAGTACCATACAGCCCCCCACTCACTCTCCCCTGGTGCGATGGGGGAGAGAATCGGAAGAGTAAAAGTGAGGAAAAACTTGTGGGTTGAGACAAAGATAGTTTAATAGGTAAAACAAAAGCCATATACACAAGCAAAGGAAAATAAGGACTTCATTCGCTACTTCCCATTGTCAGGCAGGTGTTCAGCCATCTCCAGGAAAGCAGGGCTCTATCACACATAACAGTTACTTGGGAAGACAAATGCCATCACTCTGAACATCCCCCCCCCGCCCCCCGCCACCTTCTTCCTCCAGCTTTTTATGCTAAGCATGACATCACACAGTATGGAATATTCCTTTGGTCAGTTGGGGTCAGCTGTCCCAGCTGTGTCCCCTCCCAATGTCTTGTGCACCCCCAGCCTGCTCACTGGTGGGGTGGTGTGAGGAGCAGAAAAGGATTTGACTCTGTGTAAGGACTGCTCAGCAGTAACTAAAATATCCCTGTATTATCAACACTGTCTTCAGCCCAAATCCAAAACATAGCCTCATACTAGCTACTACTAGCTACTAGCTACTACTATGAAAAAAATTAGCTCTATCCCAGCCAAAACCAGTGCATCTTGTCATGTCTCTATTGCCCAGCTCAAGAATGCAAACAACAGTCATGTCAATTAAAGACCTCCAAACAGTGAAACAAAAAATCTTAATTTTTATGTTTATTTTGTGAGGGGAACCTCTTTCTTTAGTTTCCACTGGTGTTTATGTCTGTGGTTGTATGGCTTTATGGGAACTGCACCTTCAGAATTTTCCTGATACTTTCAGCACCCAACCTGTCATAAAGATTCAGTCAAGTTAATAAAAGTAACTTAAAAGCTGTCTTTGTATTGGATTTCAGCATCACATTTAGGTAAGTTTTCAGAAATTTATGTATGTAGAACCAAGGGACAGCAGGCGAGACAATCTGCTGATCCAGCACAAGTCAGTATCAGAACTGAAAACACAATGCATGATTAGCTGGATCCGCACAAACTTACCCAAGCCAGAAAGCCACATCATTGGCAAGGGCTACGTCCCAGAGAATGCAGTTGGACTGGTCCAGGACATGTGCTGGTATATCCGCACGGTATTCCACTGCCATATGGATTTACAGGATCAAGTGTGCACTAACTTGAAGATCTCATAACTCCTTCCCATCACATAGTATAGACATGTATTACGTTTAATAAAAAGCATTTAAGGAAACTGAAGTATGTATCCAAGACATAAATTATTACACACTTGAGCCATTTACCTTTGTAAGGAAAACCAGAACAGATGTTTGCACATTACAGATAGCTTACATTTGTCACTTGACAGAGCTGTATCCTGATGAGTCTAGAACAGAGGCTAACTGTTACGCTGAAAAGAAAAATATGGCCTGTCACTCTGGAAACAAAACCCTTTAGAGAAAGAGTACAAAATCAGCAGTTAAGCAGAAAGGCATCTTACTATTTTCTTTTGGTAGTATACAAGTTAGATGGATGAATAACATTCTCTTCAAAGTGTGTATGTGTTGGGGAAGGGTTAAAACGAAGAAGACTGTCTTAATTGAGCTAGATATTTATAATACATCATATACTTAGCTTCATCTTCTGGTATGTGGCAACACAGATCAATGAGAAGGTAGGGCCGCCACCTGAGCTGCTGGTAGTGTGATGTCATTCCAATTACAACTTTTCTTATCCTTGTCTGTAGTTTTCCTCTTGCTAGATTGCTAACTTCTGATGAGAACAGTCCGTGCTCTGCAATGTAATTCCACTCTAATCTGTGGCAGCAACTGTGAACTCCAAGAACAGACCTAAACTCTTTATAACCCATGGGAATGGCAATATAACGACGACTTCTACTTTATCAGGAGCTGTACGTGATCAGGATCATTATGTACTATCAGGATTACACAACACATGACCCACATATTTGCATGCTGTTTTACAGGCTTGTTCTTTATCAGTAGATAGTTTCAGTCACAAAGAAAAATGTTTGTAAAGTGTTTCTTTATGTTCTTGTGTAGTAAATGAGAAAAAAAAGATCAGCTCTGAAGAGTCAACATAGCTGCTATGCAGCTGCTGTACATGTATACTCTATACATGTATACAGCCACTATGTAGGTATAATATACAGCTATGTTTGTCATCATTTACACTACTGGCTTCTAAATCTGGATAGTAGAAATATTGTAAAAATAATTAAAAACACAGAAAAAAATTATTTCAGGTCCTTGGTTCTCTCTGTAATATTGAAAATTAAAGAAGACATCTTTATACTATATGATCTAGACCTGTAAGTTACTGACATTAAATAAACACAGACATTACAGTACTGTAATGTTTTCTTTTCTGTCTGTAATCACATTTGTGATTCCAACCTCTAAGAAAATTGAGGAGAAAAGGAAATTGAAACATTTCTATTTTATTTTTCTTCAACTTGATTTTCTACATCCTTTTAAAGACAGGGTCAAAGCTGTTAAAGCCACAGACAATCAAAATATTTTGGAATCAGGCTTAGTAATCATGGACAGAACTTGAAAACAACATTGTTTGAAGTTGTTCTGCATTTATCCTGTTGGCTAAATAGGATCAACTGCTACAACATATAATGTCTATGCAAGTTTCATATTGAAATTTCTGTATTTTACAGAAACAATATTGACAACCTCATTTATTCAAAAACATAGGCATGGCCACTGAAACCGAGGAAATTTGTTTTTTAAGTGACAGTTAAATACATAAATGCATCTGCTGTTCTTTTTATTTACATAACTTTTCAGATTTTTTAAAAAATGTCCTGTCTTCACATTTCCCAATCTTGCAACATTGGAGACTTGCAGCATCTCTTTTATTTTAATGGAATCTCAGATTCTTGTGTAATATCAAAGTTCCCAGCTCTGGAGAAAATAAAAAATAATGTGCAATTGTGAAACTCGTAAGTTGATCATAACAATCATAATTAAATGACACTGAGAAAATAAATAATTGTGGTAAATAAGTAGGAAAAAAATCCATTTTAAAGGACACTGTAAAAATATTTTATTCTGCAAAAGAAGACAATTGTATCACAATGCATGTTCCTTTACAAAATAGTTGCTTGAAAAATGCTACATTGGTTGTCTTTTGTACCAAAGAAATTGAAGATGAGGTGACAAAATGTCTACATTGTCTTCAGACTTACTAGGACTACTGGTGCCACCTTCCACTGTAGTAATTTGACTGGCTGGGGGCAGCTGATACTTTGACGTAACTCTGTCTCTTCTGAGCTTTCCGAAATTTTCATTCCATATCTTCTCTCTGTTTTCTCCTCTCTGAGTGGTCAAGTGGAAATAATGATCTATAATTAAGTAAAAGAGAAATTAGGCTACATGCCGGTGAAAAGATCCTAAAACTGACTGTGGTGAAGGTATTGGGAGATCCACAGTGCCTTGTTCTGAATACGGTTTCACTGTTACAATATGATCTGGCCAAGCAAAGGGACTGTGTGATGCCCAGGTTGGCCTATTATCCCCATTTTTCAGGACTCTCAGGCTCTGTACAAAAAAGAAGCCATTGAAATGAGGAAAGCTGTGTCACACAGGCCATTAGAAATGGACTGGAAAATGTTCTGTAGAGCATAATCTTATATAGGCTGAAACACTTAAAGGAACAACTCTTTGGGTTTTTTGATCTTCTGGTTTCTTTTTCTGTCTTTGTGTCTCTGACTATTCCAGAAGACTCAGAGAACCTCTCAGAGTAGTTTTAGTTTTAGATCAGGAAGTCAGTGCTGATTATCTGTTTCAAATACACCCTATAATATCTGGTTGTTTATTACCTAATAAAACAGAGGGCAAAACAAACAAATAGTGCTGTAGAATCAGACACTAAAAATCACTTTTCGCTAAAACCAATGATACAGTTCTCTGGTGAGTTAATTTGAGTTGGTATTTCTAATCTAACACAGATTATAAAAACACCCACAGAGACCATTATGGTGTTTTGTAGCTATGCAATATATGCACAGGTATTATTGTTGTTGGTGAGGGATTGAATTTTGTCTTCAGACAAATAAATACAGGGCCTGCCTATGTGAATCTTAATTGTCCCTGTGCTTCTGAAGGCAGAATAAGTGATAAACTAAGGGGTTTATATTCAAAGATTCAAGGGGAGACCTCCATCTGCTGTTAATAATGCTAGGATTACAAAGATGAGGTACTCAAACTGATGTACAACTAAGAACTGACTCTTTGGATAGATACTTACACATGGTGAAAATATTTAATGCTGGGATCTTTGTTACCTCTCTGACACTACGGTAACAGTAGCTGATGCCTAGAAGCCACAGCTAGAAAAAATGCACCGGGGACATCAGACGCAGTTTCTTATCACCTTATTCCTTAGAAGACGATTAAACCTCAACTCTTTTAAGAGAGAATAAGTATTTCTAGAAAATGTACTTTAAAGACGTTTTGGGGATAAATTTTGTGGCTTATCCTGGGGGTGTCAGGAGAGGTTACCTTAGGCAGTATATTCCCAGTATTTGAGTCTCTTGCTCTGCTTCTCCATGTCATCACGTTCTTTCAGGGGAAGGCAGAGTCATTTGCACTGCCTTCAGGATGCTCCCATTATTTGTAGTTCTGTTGCAAGACTATTTCTGAGTAAAGCTGTAGTCCCCTGTAGAAGTCAAAAAGCTTATTTTTTTCTTTCCTCTGACACATAATTTGACTTCTGGGTTTCTGAACTGTATCCTTCCCTGACTAATCTTCGAAGTGTGAGAGCTGGCTCACGGTTGGAGAAAAGTTACTGAGACAGCAGGGACAGTGCTCTGAAGAGATATGGAAGATTTTTTTAGGCGTCTGGCAGGTTTCTATCACTGGTAACCTCTTGGTTTTACAGACTGCTAGATCAGACATTACAAAAGAATTAGGTGAAGTTGGCTGGGATCCTTGGGAGCTTAGCTTCATTCTGCAGCCAGGGCACTATGAATGGAGTCCCCTCTTCTATTCCCTGGACTAAAGATCCCTCAGGCACAGGCAGCAACAAACACAAATATACAGAGGTTTTTCCTTTTGCTTGTGGCAGGCCCATCAAATTTTGGGCTTTACATGTATGACTCACTCACCTACTTTTTCTTCTCTCCACTCTCACCTTCATCAGTAACTCTCACTTTTACAGCACAATGCCACAGCTTTTCTTTTGTCTCTCTTATGCCATGAAGCAGATATTACTGATCAGTCTGCCAGGCAACTGTGTCTGATGTGCAAAGCCCCAAGGTACAAGGGAAAGTGTGGTGTTCTGATGGTTCCAGGGAGCGCTTGCCTCAACCCAGCGAGAGCCTCCTGCACCCTCCCTCCTGCTCCACATCACCTGATGGTCAAGGCATGCTCCCGTCATGGGACTTGACACTGAGACACTACACACACCGGGTAATTAAAAAGTTGAGAGGTCAACAACTTATTTATCACGTGCTCTGACTGGGGACTCCCTGTGGTACAGTCAAAGCAGGGGGTAAGGGAGAGGGTAAAAAGAAAAGCTGTGCCAAGGCTATAGTTGATTCTACCTTTTGTTTTTAAAGGACGTTTTTAACATTCTATGAAAACCAAATAAATACATGAATAGATACAAAATCAGGGAGACCTAAGTGCCGTTGCATATTTCCTATGTGACCAGCAATGTAAAATAGTTCTACTTGCATGATCCACAAACAGCTAACCGTTTCTCTCAGATAGGCTGAGGAGAATATAAAAAGTAAATCTTGCTCTGCTGAAGTTAATGACAAATCTCTTATTGACTTACATGGGATAAGTTTCAAGGACTTCGTAAATACCTATAAAACGGGGCAGCAATGAGCAGATGATCTCAGCATGAAAAGCTATATTCCATTCTCAGTCTGTGTTTCTAGCCAGCCATACTAGTCCACATGTTTACATGACAGACTGCTAATTTAGAATTACTGTGTTACTAATTACAAATGCTAGGTTAGATATGCTGAGGTGTTCAAGGTCTGCTCTTAAATACTGCCTCATTGTCTCCTCTGTTGCTGGGTATAAGAAAGATTCAAGCAATAATTATTTGGTATTAAAATAGGATCATGTAAAAAGTCTGTGCAAATATATTTGAAGTGTATTCAACACCTTTTAAATACAGGCTTTGAAAGAAGCCATGGAATTGCCGTTCTTTTTTATACCAAAATCAATTACTTACACTGTTGCTGATTATTTTTCTGGTTTGTCTTAAAATTATTTCAGGAAGGTAATAAAAGTAAACCAATTGATTATCTGATGATCTCAGTCCAGGTTTCACAAGAAAAAAAAGAAGCTGCTGTAGGTGTGCACAAACACCCCAAATTCAGACCAATCACACTCAGTACTTTGTTTAAATTTGTCTGTTGATTCCTTTTATCTTGCAGTTCTCCTTTGTGCCCAGACTTATCCAGAAAGCTTGTGGTATTTTTGTCTTCCCTTCATTCTACCTACCTTCCTGAGACCATTATCAGGAAATATACCCAGGAAAGCTCAAGAGCCCTACCCAGGAGCAATACCGTGGTGTCTGTTAGTGCGTGCCTTTTAGTGATGCCATTTATAATTTAGCCTTGGTCCCACAGGTCTGAGATGTAGCCTTCAGCTTTGCTAATCCTACCTGATGCAGGAGGTTGCATGACATAAAGTATAAATATGTTGGGCCCCCATTTGAGGAGCCATCTGACAAGGTGGGAATGGGCTATGAGACCTGTGCTGCCTGGGAGCAATGTGTCTCAGGCAGAACTGGGGTGCTTTGGTGCGCGATGCTGGGTGAGTACGAACAGAAAACCTTTGTGCTGAGTCCGCTCTGTAAGTAGAAACATAGGATTTGGTCTGGAGGACTGAAAGGCAGACATTTTTGCCAATACAAAAAGGGCTTCGATGGTAAAAGCTAAAGCAATGAAATTGGTAACTTATCACAGAAGACAATATACCCTTGATTTATGAGCCCAGCCAGTAGAGATGGCGTGGCAATGTAACCAGAGATGTAGGGCAACGCAAACATGAAGTAACCATCTGTTTTCCTCTAGGCTTTAACGGACCTTGTATTTTATTTCCATTTTAAAGAGTCGTCTTTACAGCTCATTTGTCCTCTCCCCTTCCTTCTCTCAGCTCATCCCTGTGATGAAGAGTTAGTGCCCTTATCAGGCACAGTTTCAGGTAATGTTTCAGTTTTATAGCCTCAGCCTTTCCGGGAGCAAACATTCACAGCAACCTTTAGCCTCTCTCCTTTCCTGAGTTTTGCTGTTGCTAGTTTTTCACCAACAGAAGTGCCACCTAGTAGACTGGAGGGACGGGCAGAGGTG
The DNA here is from genome assembly GCF_963924245.1 of Chroicocephalus ridibundus. Classification (NCBI taxonomy): domain Eukaryota; kingdom Metazoa; phylum Chordata; class Aves; order Charadriiformes; family Laridae; genus Chroicocephalus; species Chroicocephalus ridibundus. The sequence goes on from NC_086284.1 coordinate 166,472,007, forward strand.
AAGGCAGGGAGGGGGATAGGGAAGTGCCTGAGAGAAGGATCGTGCAGCCTGTCTTCGAATCTACAGCGTGGAGATCTCTTTCGTCGTATCCAGGAACAAAACCAATGTAAAGTATCTGAAGGAAAGAGGGCTGGAAGAGAAAAAGAAAAGAGAGAGCACGCACAATGGGCCTAAACTGAGTAATAATGAAGCAACAGATTTTGTGTCTGGCCCTTTGGCCTTTGTTTTTCTCGCTCCGGCTGCTGCAGCAAGTTGGTTCAAATGAGTGTAGCAACAACAGTTATGTGATCAATGTGATGCTCATGAATTACTCGGACTTGCCATCAAATACTGATAATTTGAAACTAGCTGTGGAGAAAGCCTTGAAAAGGGTACAAAATGAATTACAGATGGCAGGTAAGGCAATGGGTGTTGGTTATCTGTCTCCTGCTGTGGTTTCTTGTCAGACTTTGTGTCACAGCTTTCTACTCGTCTGACCTTCTGCAAACTGCTCCTCAGACAGGCTCCTTGCCTGTCCATTCGCCTTATGTAGATCTTACAGAAATAATGACCTCCCTCTGTAAAAACAGAAGCGCTCTACAGATGGGCAGAACCATATTTCCTTTCATGGTGTCTGGGCAGACTCTCCCTGCACGCGTTTCTGGAAATGTTCAGTTGGGATTGGGAACATGGGAATTGCTGAACTGAATCACACAAGACCAGTGATCCAACTAGTGCAGTAACTGGGATGCCCTTGCTTCCTCCCATGGCTGGATTAGCCTCTACTTTCTGAAAATAATTTTCCTCTTGACCCCATCTGTTCATCACATTATGATTTGAAGTGTGAAGATTCTGTAGTCTGTATGTTTTTTCCTCATTTAGAGTCACTGCAGGTGATGCCTTTGTTTCTTTTGATATCTTACCGCTCCTTTCAATATCACTAATCTACTGTCACTCTCCTGAATATCATAGGAAGAAGAGGTTCCAAAGAAATGGTAACTATTCCCTCTCTGCCCTCTAGTTGAAGTGGTTTTGTCCAATTCTATTGGAAAGTAGTCTCTCAGTTACTTCCTACAGAGCCTTAAAAAATGTATCTAATAATGGCCAGCCTTAAAAGTACTTTGTACTGATAGTACTAACGCTTGGCAGAAGTCAGCAGTCCACACTGGAGCAAATTTTACAGTCTTATCCTAGGTAGTGGGGGTTAGATGGTAGGTGGACTTTGTAGCAGCTTTTTGGTGGGAGACATCCTAGCATAAGACTGCTCAGACCTGTGTCAGAAGAAGAGGGATACAGTGTATTAGTGGTTATTTGCAACTCATGGTGCTATTTTCTTTTACATTTGTGTTACAGGAACAAATGTTTCAGTCAATGCCACCTTCCACAACTTTACCTCACCATTCTATGTCTCAAAAGGCTGTCCTACCAGCACTTGTGAAGGTGTGGAGCTCATCAGGGACATTTATGTGAGTAGCAGGCTTCTTTAAGTTGATTTCCTAAGATGACAAGACTTTTTTCTTTCTGCGTGTGTGTGCGTATGTGTGTCCCTGTCTTTCCTTTTTAACTTTTGATCGTGTTGATAAGTTCCAAACAAATTTGACAGGGAAGTGAAGTTTTCAAAGAGAAGACGTTCCTGTACATTTTGTGAAGACAAGCAGGCAAATGCTGGAGAGAGATTCTATGAATGCTTCCCAGAGGCTGTCATTAGACACTTGGTGTCATTGCCAGCAAAAGCAGCCTTCCACTTCGGGCTCCTTTTCCTACGCTTAAGCTGTCCTCTTTTTTTATATCTGCACAGCTCTTTGTGTGACCACATAGCCAAAGCAATCTATCAAAAACCCACAACAACTGACCACAACCAAACAAACCCAAACACTCAAATAGCCCAAGCAGAGCAATAAGGTCCATTTCCAACTGGATCGGACCCTGATCTGGTTCACCACCAGTTTATACAAGTACACAAAGGAGAGAGCTGCGCAAGGATGGGAACATGCAGACAGAGAGATTATTAGGCTGGCACTGATACCAAAAAAATGCATACAGAACTGTGCCCAGAGGGCAAAGATGAAATGCTCACTTCTCACTAGAAAGCACAGAAGTCACGTGGGAGAAACTATGTAAATACTCTAATGCGGGGAAAAGCTTCTTGTAAAGAAGCCATGTTTTGGTGGATTTTCTCATGTCTAATAACTGTCACCTCTAAGTGAAGCTTTGTCAATCCAATGTGAATTCTCAAATCTACCAATGTATGAGCACATGCTATAGTCCCTCATGACACACAAAGCTACTAGTCAGGCATCATTTGGTGGTCATGGAAGGATTTTTTTTCATACAGGCTTCATATGCATATAACTAATTGTTTTTCTGATACACAGTATCTTGTAATTCCAGCCCCTCAGTCTTCTGCAAGTGCAAGCACTGCTGAGGTGTATAATTTCATGCGTGCAATTGTAACAATTGCATCGTTTTAATCCTTTTAATCCTCATTTGCTCTCTGTCTCTTAATGAAGGTCATATTCGCAGGCATTATTCTGTCCTCTGCCTTTTCTTAGCTTTCTGTGATTCCTCCCTCCTCTGCTCTACGTTTGTTCTTTGAATCTTTCTGCTGCACCTTTGCTGCTCTGTTCTTGCTTTTGCTGGGTAACTTCCGCAACTCCTTCTCAAATCCTAAAGTTTTCCTCATTCTCCCATCCTCCTCTCTCTGCCAGTCCTTTGCACTGTCCCCATTACTGACCCTTTCTGATCCCTTGCAGAATACTGGCCAACTTGGCTGTGTTGTCATAGGACCTGCTTGCACTTATGCCACCTACCAAATGGTCTCGTAAGTACTGCCTCTTCCCCCTAATGTTGTGATGTTAAAGATATCAACTGATGAACAAAGTTGCTTTGTGTACAATAGGCCAGCAGAAACATTGGGGTTTAGGATATATCAGACACCTTGAGGTCTACAGTCGAGCCAGTAAGACTCCTATGCATAGCCACTATGTTTGGTAGAGAGAAGAAAATCCTCTTTGATGAAATGATTGATGAAATCCCATTGCTAGCAGGGAGACTCTTCTAGTTGCTGACAGTAAATTAATTGATTGATTGAGGTCTCAAAAGACCTAACTCTTCAACAACTGCAGCGGGAAAGAGATGTTAGCTCGTGGCATGCAGACATCAGAGCACTGCAGCAACAGGGGTCCTTCTGGGTGGATGTTCAGTCATTGAGAGGGGCCTGAGTTACATGTGTCAAGAGAAGATCCAAAAAACCCAACGATCTTCAGTGAAGAGTGTTTAGAGCAGCCAGTTTCATCCTAACTATTCTGCCTCAAGAAGCACTCCTGAAGAATGAGTCTCTCTACTATCGTATTACACAAGAACCTGTATGATTCTATTCTGTATTATATTATTCATTGATATGTTCATTCTCAGATAATAGGAAAAATGTTAGCTGAATCTGCAGACTTCTAGCATAAATCATGACATACAAATCCATATTGTTACCCATGTAAACTTTGGTAGCCTTTTGGTTTCACTGAGAGATACTGGGAAGATTGAGACATTTTTACCTCAAGATTTATCTGCTTTTAGCTCTGTACTTTTCTTTGATGGCATGACCAGAAGGGAATACAAAGTTACTGGTGAATGCATGTGATTGATTTATAGAAGAATCAAAAGAATAGGTCTTACATATGTATAGGATTATGGTAAAATATTATGCAATGATGTACCCCATTTTATTTATTGTGCCTCCTAAGTTTATGTTTGTTTTTCTATCTGCTGGATATGGAGCTGCCCAGAATGATGCCAAAGTCTTTTCCTCGGACTCTGACACAGTTAAATCAGTAAAAAGTATGAATAGTGGAAGGTTATGCAAAGCAATGCAGAACACTAACGAACAGGCAGCTGGCTTTTGCCCAAGGTGCAATAGCTTTGCAAGTCAGAACAAATGCCTTACTTTACAGCAGTTTACAAATGCCCTGCCAGCAGAGGGTTGCCTTAGTTTTCTCCCCGACTGCTGTTGTTGTACAGCTCCTAAAATATGCCATAGTGAAACTAAAAGACTTTTCCTTTGAGTTGTAAGAGTGCAGCTTTTTTGGTGGCAAAAAACTGTCACCCTCCAGCCCTGCCCCAGTAAAGAGATCAAATCCATCCCATGTTAATGGCAGCCAGGGAGCAGAATCGGACGGGTCCTTGAGCCTTCGGACTCCTGTCACAGCCCTTGGGCTGAAATGGTGCACGGTACGCAAAAGGGCACGGGGAACTGGGGGCAGTGAGAGAAGCTGCCTGGGCCAGTTCAACAGGGCTTTTCAGTGCCAATACTGACTTGAAATCTGCTTGTGTACTTGAGGAGCCTTCTGTTTCAGGTTCAAATTGCTGTTAAACTAATGCAGGGCACCAGAGGAGAGGGAGCTGAGGATGGAAATCATGTGGTAGCTGCTTTGGTGCGACAGCAATCCATTCAGACTTGTCCTCTTGTCTCTCCCTTCAGAGTTGAAACAATACTGAGCATGCCTCTGATCTCTGTAGGGAGTTTCGGACTGTCCTGTGACTACAAAGTATTCCTAACCCGCCTTCTGACCCCAGCCAGGAAATTGAATGGATTCTTCTATTATTTTTGGCAAGAATCTCATCTGCCATTCAAAACCACAACCTGGGAATCTGCCTACATTTACAAGAGGAATGACAACTCGGAGGCATGCTTCTGGTAAGATCCGGATCCACCTCTGACCCGGCTGTTGATAAACTCCATCTCCATCCTCGGACATGGTTCTTACAAGCTGTCCTTCGAGTCCTATGTTTCGGGAGGTGCCTTACAGCTACCAAGAAATGAGAGAAGGAAAAGATGAATTATACCTTTTAGTTGTACTGCATATCTGAATGTTTCATTTAGTCTACTTCTAAGTATTCTCCAGCCTTGGCTTTTCCTGTGGACAGCACAGCCCAGGTGCTGTCCCTGCTGGAAATACCTGTTTACAGCATCCTTGATGTAAATAGCGTGGCACGAGAGGCTCCTCCATTGGACTCTCCATAGACGTCTTTTTGGGTCAGGGGGCTTATCAGCCTCTTGTAATGTTTCTCCACATTAATGGCTTCAATCTGTGGGCACTGTTGTTCCACTAAAACATTTCCAAAATTCAAACTGTATCTGTCTTTGAACAAAAAGACCTCCAGTGATTGCAGAGTTTAAGCTATGCTCTCACCAGTTTGGAGCAAAGGAAACAGTTAACACTTCGTGAGCTGAAACATCAGCCTGTGATTAATTCTCAAGAATGCTGGGCTTTCTCCATGCCTAAAATCAAAGCCTGTTTTTAGTCAAATAGACTCTTTAATATACTGATATTTATTGTTACTCTTCTATTATTGACTCTTATTTAATTTTCAGCTCATGTGAATGTTTCTATGCTCCTTTTTTCCAATTTTGGGACATAAAATGCTGATTAATTAAAAAAATTATCTAATTTCACCTACTAATTTTATAAATGGAGGTCAAAGGCAGACAAGAATTCATGGAAATAACCATTATTTATCTTTCCGATCCATAACCTGAGGAACTTGCAGAATTTTAAGCAAAATTTATGACTGTATTTGCTTCAGAGTGATATAAGAATCTACTTACATAATCTTTTGTATACAGAATTTAATCTTTTTTTCTGAATTAAGGGCCCTAAAACCTTCTCTCCAACTCACTGTTTTGTAGATATTTAGGGACTTTTATTGTTTCCTCCTTTTTCAGTATAGATAGCAATTTGATCACATCATGTGATTGCTATGATTACCTGTCTTTGATGCTTTGAAACATCAGTGCGCTTTGTTTACCTCTTACTACAACCCCTGTTTCTCCATGTTTGCACTAGAATTGCCAATGCACTACCCACATTTTGGCTAAATCCCTTTAATTCTGCAGGTTTCATACCTGTCAGGGAAGTCAATGCATGTAAGTTATTTCTCAAATGTTTCTCATTTTGTCTTTATTAATACTTCTGTTCAGGGCCTTCTTTATGACTTCAGAATTGTTCAAGCTCTTTTTCTTTATTGTTGAATTAACAAAAAAAATTAAAATTAATTTTGTATCTCTGCCCATTTTTCATCCTACTGTAGTTGCAAAAAAGGGTCTCATTCTGCTTTAATAGAAACTGTCAGCTTGAAGGTTTTTGAACTGTCCAATTTAAAAAATCCGCTTTTGCTAAAGCACAAGTTATACTGCATGGGATAATTGTTTTTCCTATATATGCATAAAAATAAGTGAATACCCACAGTGACAGCAAAATCAGGTTATGTCTCAACTATGCATATGTTCCTGTAAATACATGGTTAATGATTGTGTTCCTGAAAAAAAATGGGAAGCAAAAGATATTTAGTAGTTTATAGGACTGGGATCTCAGTGTTGCTAGACCAAAAGTTAAACAGTTTGAAAACAAAGAGTTTTCTTTTGGTTTTCCCTCTGCATTCACTTTATTTCAAACAGAATGTCTCTCCTCAGATACAACATGTTGAGGCAAGAATAGGATTTAGGAGTTGCCTGGTTTTGCTTAATCTTTTATCTAGCTTTTACTCACTTTTTTAGGGTTTTTTTTGCTGTACTCATTTTTACCCTTCAAGTTTTAACTGATTCATATAGGAGTTTTTTGTTGTTACTTTCCTTCCTTCGCTTCTCTCACAGACAGGTACATGTGTGTTTTTTGTGTCAGTTCTTTCTGCAGCTCCCATTTACTCCTCTGAACCTTCACGTGTCTTCTAAGATTACCACTGATGTCTTAAAACAGCAGAGCTTCCTGGCTCTGCCTCTCAGTTAATCTCACTGTAATTTCCCCAGATCCCTCATTTCTTTTCTTAATTGTTAATGTCTTATTACTTCATTGTATTCTCCAAACCCACCCTTTGTACAACCAGGCTCAAATACCTCTGGGTGACTTTCCAAACACTTCTAAGTCTTTCATCCCCTGCATTGATTTTCTCTCTTCTATTGCTGCAGAAAAAAATGTTCCGTACCGCCTTACAAACACTCTCGTGTGCCGTAAACAGCCTACCTCACATTTGGGCTTAATTAGGAGAATGTGAGGAGATAGCAATTTTCTGACAATATCTGTGCTCCCTTGTGTCAGGTACATGAATGCGCTAGAGGCTGGAATCACACACTTTTCCGAAACACTTAAGTTCAAGGAGATTTTAAGGACTCCGGAGCAGCTTAAAAAAACTGTGAAAAATCCAAGTCGGAAAAGCAATGGTAAGGGGGGGCTGAGGGTGCACTCTCCCCTGCAGGTAAGTTGCTTTTTCCAGGAAATCAGACCTACCCCTTAGTTACGTTTTAGGGACAGTCTTTCCACAGAAATGGTGGAGAAACGCAGACATACCATTTCATATGGATGCAAACGTAAAATGGCACAAAGTTCCTTTTTCCATCCCCATAAACTATGGGGGAACATCCTGGTTCCAGAGAGCTTTTGGGGTGAATTATCCCATCTAGGCATTTTGTGAAAGATTCAGAAATCCAGGAATCACAACTCCCAAGAAGGGCCTTGGATACTACAATACTCAGCTCTCTACCATTCCTGTATTTGCAGCCCTAGTACATATATGGGCCTCGTTTGTGCCATCAAGGGGCACTTCTTCTGGAAGCGTTCCATCTAAACTAGAAAAATGCATGAGTAAATGCCTCATCTTCTCCTAAGACTAAGCACCTGGCACCAGCAGGCCAAGTGAGGGTGACAGTAATAAGTAAGCCAGTGAAACTATTACTTGAATGCCATTTAACTTAGAAATGTTCATATTCAGTAGCCGTTATGGCATCAGAACTGCTAATACTTATTTGAGAGAGATAATGGTAGTGCTCTGGTGCAATCAGATGGAAAATGGTGCAGGCGTTGAGGCACCTTTTACCACTTTCCCTCAAATATGCCGGTCTTACTGCAGGGAGGCTGTAGCTCTGCGCCTGGGTCCCAGCAGAGCACAGGTGATATGCCTTGGCCCAGCATTGCTCTACTGCCATCTACTCAAGCACAGGGGAGTCGGCAAATGTCCTCTTCTTCTCTGCACCTTTCACCAATCTGTCTCCATTTTTGCCCAATCTGTAGTGATCGTCATGTGTGGCTCTCCAGCTGACCTCAGGAAAGACCTAGGGACGGAGGAAGTGGAGAAGGACATTGTTATCATCCTGATAGATCTCTTCAAGTAAAGTATTACCTTTGCTTTTCCTCTTTTCTCTGCAGTTTGCTGAAGGACGGAGACAATGGAAATAGTCTGAGTGGAACTGTTTTGTTGAAGAAATGCTCTGTCACAAAATGTTTTCCGTTGCTGTCTTTCCTCATGTTTTGCCATTTATCTAAGCTGCATAGTGTTTGATTCATGGCACATCCTCTACATCATCCCCTTTAGTTCACGTAACATTTTTCTAAGGCAGTGACAGAGCAGGCAGGGTTAATGTCATCCTGTGGACTTCTCAGTGGAGGAAGCCATGAGAGAACCACAGAGTCCAAAGTCAGAATGGTCACGAGCTGTTCATATGAGATATTGTACAGTTTTCATATACTCTGCCCAACCAGAGAATCATGTAAATGTGGCTTACAGTATATTTTTCTAGGCTCCATTTATTCAATTTTTAAATGATTTAAGAGTGGTACAACTGTCTCTTCCACTTCATAACTCTTCCACTTTATAACCATCTCTTCAACATCTGCATAACTACATAAATCTAACTTTTCGGAGACGTTTCTTAGAATACAAGCTAAGTTTTCTGTTGTTTGATTTCATCTTTATATTACTAATTACAAAATCTTTATAGATGAGGACTGATATAAACTGGCCTGATCAATGGCAGCCTCAAAAGCTTTGTCTGTATACAAGGGCTGAGAGCTGATCTCTGGTCCTAAGCCTAAGTGACACAGCACAGCTCATGTCCGTATGGCTAAGTGTAAGTGTAAACGCTCAAACTGCCTTTTTGGAATGGCTCCAGTCACCGTAGCCAAGTCACAGCCTGGGACAAAGCTAGTTGGCCCAGACCAAAACCATGCCTGGGACTGTGCTGGCAGCTTAATGGTATGGACCATCACAAGGCAAATGTACCTGCCCGTGTCTTGACCTTATTTCACTGTTGATGTAGCAAAAGAATCCATGAACTTCCAGGGCCTGTGGGACTTCTCAGCCCTCATGTCCAAGGCTGACCTTGACAGGGTAGGGCTGAGGCACTTTGGATTAATGATTTCAGTTATTTAACCTTTAGGTCCAAACTGGAACGTATGGCTCAGGTTCTAACAGGATCTTCTCTGTCCTGTACACTTTCAAGTTCACCACATATATTTCTCAGAAGTGCCTCTAAAAGCTTTAGACTTTTCAACACTTTATCCAGGCACTAGGAATCCCCAGTTGCTTTTCTTGAGGCGACTGGCCACAGTTCCTGTTTCTTTGCAAATGCACAATGGGGACTACGTATGTGAGTGCTTCTACTTACTGGTGTTGCGTGTGTAATTGTTGCCTCACAATAGGTGAGGACAAGTAGGGGCTTCTCTGCTGTGACATCCTTCTGGTAGACCCAGCTGCCTCAGCCCATTTTATATGCTGCCCTCCTTAAATTTGCTACATACCCCTGATTTTGCTGAGTATCTCAAATCATGTTCTCCTTCTTAAAACAGGAACGAAATACAGACACATGTGTTAGATCAGAACTCCAGCTGTAGAAGAAGACAGTAGGCAAGGTGCCATGCTTCTCCTACGTGGACAAGTCAGACAGAGTCCCTCAGACAGAGTGATGGATTTAAATTTCGCTCAGGTCTGAGCCCTCCGGCAGCCAGGACACAAACACAGTGTTTAAGCCTCCCTCAGGGGAGGTGGGATGCTGTAGGATTATCCAGTCTGGTGAAGTCTAATGAAATTTCCTTTTCACCTGGCTAGTTCAGTCCAAGCCTGAATCAAAAGCACTTTGAAATTCTTCAGGGTGAAAATTGCAATGTAAAAGTCAGAAGGTTCGGGGAAAGGCAGAGACAGGGTTCTGGTGTCAGGATCCCATCTGATGGCCATGGAGTGGAGGCTGTGGTCTCCAAAAATTCTTAATACAGTACTGACTGAAAAAATAAAAGGACTATCAAACATGAATAATGAGAGAAGGCTCATACAATATTTCTTTTAATCAATCTAGCTATAGCAGTGGCAGATGCTGCCATTTAACACTAGTATCTATTGCTAAATTCCTCTGTAACATTTGAATCCTGTGGCTGCCAGTCTGCGAAGCACTTCCAGATGTCCTGTGAGGGTCATGAAACCAAAGATACCTGAAAGCTACCACCTTTTCTGCTTGTTTTAGCATAGTTTTCAAGTTCACTAGTTTCCTCTCATTTTCCTAGCTCAATGAATTAAACAAATCAGTAAGCCGCTCTCTGCACCTCTCCGATTGTTTCATGCCATCCTGTTAAATGCTTTTATTACAAATCCTGTCATGCTCAATTCTAGCAGGAAATACCAAAATTAGAGGACATGCGAACATACAAAAGAGTGCAGAAGAGGTCAGAAACATGCACAATAACATGAAGAAACCACAGATTGCAGTACTGTGGATTCCAAGAAGAGACTTAGTTTTAATAAATATAAACTCCTGCTTGAAAGAAGAGGAAATAAACAGAACAGAAACCAAAGTTACAATAATAACAATAATTAACTGCAACCTTTGAGTTTCAGATTGCGAGATCTGTTTGATATTACCTTGTAATGTAGTTAAGCACGGAAGCTGGCATCAGGGAATGAACAACGTAAGGAGTTTTGTCCCTGATGAAATTTTATATTTAGAACTACTGTTTTAACCTGTTAAATAACAGTGCTGCCGAGGAGAGTGATTCTGTCACGGTTACCGCTGTCCCTGTTGCTGATTGTCCGTGGGGTTCTTGTGCTTTGCTTTGCAGTAACACGTACTTCAGGAACAACGGCTCAGCCCACCACATGCGGAATGTACTTGTCCTGACTCTGCCACCAGCTTCACGCAATTACAGCTCGAATGCTGTAACGCCTGAGGATGCTGTCCTGGTAACCACACTATTTTATATCTGATTATTGCATTCAGTTTGTTCATGTTCACGCACTAGGAAATGAAAACTAAAACCACAGCTGTAATCATCCCCCATCATGCTTCTATCCTGATATTTTCTTACGTTATCGCAGGATGATATTTTGTCCTGCTGTGATTATGCAAAAATATAAAATCATAAAGCAAACACCCAGACTCTCATATTCCTGCTTTGTGAAATTCAACTCAAGCTTTTAATTTGGTCTGCAGGTGTCATGTTCATGGGGCATGAGGGAGACTTATAGATACATAGCCTTCTGACTCCACTTCTCAGTGACTGACGATTTTATATGTAGCTGTAAGGCATCACTGAAGGAAGATCTATAGGTGTAGTCGAGATGTGAGCATGGAAAGTTCAGAACTAATAATTGTTGACTGATTTTTGTGTGCAGGTGTGTATAAGCAGTGGCAACCATTGCTGTTTCAGTCCAGGGGCTTTCCAGTTAAACTTCAAAAGCAGGAACTTTTTTTTTTTTTTTTCTGTAGGAAATGTGTATTTTTTTAATTTCCTGAAAAGCAGAAACTATGCAAACCCTGTATCTGCTTAGTGAAACTGATACTCCTGCCATCTGCCCAGGAACCAGACTCTACATGCAGAGTTCCTCCCAGGACTTGTGCCTTTGAGCTTCAGCTCTCCAGCCGGCAGCCTGAAGCTTCTGGCTGGATTTACAGGGCCCAGCCTGGGCTCAATGCTTTTTGGGTGCCAGCTCTATGAAAGGCTGCTGGAAATTCTGGCGTAGCTCCTTGCCCCTGAGCTGTGGCCATCTGGAAGCCCAGACTTGCTGGCACCACACTGGATTATCTGCGCAGAAAGTCTAATCCAAAGGCAGGGGCTTTGGATCCCGCTGAGCAGACCTGCCCAGAACATACAATGTAGGATTTCTTGAATCCTTTGTGCCAGGATCAGCATGACAGAGCTTTACACTGGCCTCTTGGAAGTTTTCAACACGTTCCTGCCTTCATATATACAAAAATATATTTTGTTTACCTTTATTTTTCCAATATGTTGATGTGGCATTTCTCATCTACTCAACTCTGTGTTCAACAGATTCTGGTCTCCATGCTGGAATTTTTGACAAATGGACACCATCAAAGATACTGTAGCTTTAAGGCAGAATCATGAACTCTCAAATTCCCATATTTCTTTTTCTCCTGTTCTAGATGGAAGATGACTTTTTTGTTGGCTATTTTAATGCAGTCTTGCTATTTGGACATATTCTGAAGAAATGTCTCTCCTCCCAGAGCCCAGTGTCACGTCCCAGTTTCATCAATGAATTCCGAAGTATCACTTTTGAAGGTAAAAGAAGTACAGTCCTGTGTAGGGTTCACTAAATTCATGAGGGGAAAGAAGTTTGTTTTTAAGCATTCTTAGGACAAGTCTCTTCTACACTAAACAAGTCCAAGCCCTTCAATGAGTTTTATTCACACTCTTTTTTCTTTTTCTATCATTTTTCCTGAGGGTGTTATCTTCACTATTAGCAGAAGCACTACATAGCAGTTGTGCAGAATCATCTCAGTGCATGCAACACAGAGGAGGTAGAAAGTCAAAATGGTGATGGTTTGAAACATTGCAATTACCACAGACTGTCTGAGGACCAGACTTCTTTCTGGGCTGTTGCGTTTTTCCTGCTGCTTTGAAGTACAAAACATATTTAAAGAAAATTGCTGGAGGAGATTCAGAGCTTCCCAGCCAGCAGAGGTGGAGGACAGGGACAAGGACCTGAAGCTGTTGTCATTCTTTTGATAAAGAGCTGAACTCCCTATAGGGAGACTATTTGGAGAATGAGAAAGGAGCTGGAAGAGTGAAGCATATAGGTGGGTTTCAGACTCCACTCTTCCTTCAGCGGCAACCTGGCATTCAGGTTGTTAATTTGCGACAGCGGCATTTTGAAGATTTCCTCTAAATGTCTAGCCTTGACTTCAGGCCAGTTCTTATGAAATATGGTTGATGTTCAAAATGACTCCGAAGCCCACTTAGCTAACCTTTAATGAAGTAGTTTCAACCTTTTCCCAGTTTACAAAGCCAGTGTAGGCCTGGGTGCCTGCAGCGTGACTGTAAGCCAGCTGGCAATGGGTTGGCTCTTATTAGCCAACTTTCTTGTTCTTCTCACAGATTGTCTAGCATCAGTGGGCTTTGGTAGGCCACAGGCTTAAAATCACAGAATTCAATCATTAGGAAAAGACAGAGGCCAGACTGACACAAAGAAGTGACAACACTACCTCTCTAAGGGCAAAGTCCCAGCTGTCATTTCACATCAGAGATCTGTCCCAACCAAAATGACGACTCAAAGCTTTGTGTTTATGTCTTACCTGCCTTCAGCAAACATGTGTGTGGAAGTTTCCCAGATTTTCCTAATATGGCCTAAGAGGTTTTGGGTTTATTTTTGCTTTAACCATGGTATCCCAAACCTAGCAAAATGGAGTTTACTAATTCCTCCCGGAGACAGAATATGAGTAAACTCATCTCTTCAGTTTTACTCTAAATTTGAAAGGTAAGTTGCACAAACTTCCTTAGTTATCCAAAATAAATCTTGCACTGTAATGCTCCACATTAGTTCTAGGTTTCGTTTAAAAAAATAATCCTAAAAGTGAAAGGTCTTGAACCACCGTCATTCTTTCTTGTGCTGGAGGCTGGTAGAGTAGGGAGTTCATATCATAATTATTTTGATATTAAGAAGGTGGGCCATGAAAAACTAAGCATCAGTTTTTGCGGTGAAAAGGGAGAAGGTAGTTCCTGAACTAAAATAATGATGATGCTGAACTTTAGGAAAAATAAAATAAGTCATCAGCAATGGCAGCAAGAGAGCAATCTGAAGCTGATCAAAAAGACCCTCCTGAGAAAAGGGAAAAAGTGAAGGTGAGACTTTTAGGAGTGGTGGGTATTGGCTAAGCTTGTGCTCTTGTTGAAATGACTGGCTTCATGAGAGCAAAGTCAAGCCATGCTGAGGGACTTAGGAAGTTCCACCTTAAAATCCTTGGAATGTGCTACATAGGCAATTTCTCAATCTGCACATTTGCTGACATAAAGAGGCAGGAGGTTAAAGGGAAAAAGATGTTAATTAGTTAAAATAATATTATTAGAGCTAAACAGGTAGCTCTCAAAAGAGCAAGAGGAATGAAGTATCCCTGTATTTCCCTTCTTGCTGATAGATTCAAACTGCAGGTGGAAACAGGCAATTTCCTTTCTCACCTCTAAAATGGTCCCTTCAAGGGAGGTTACTCTGACATTCTTGGTATGCTGAAGAAACCTGACAAATATATTTTTCTATAGCTAGAGGGAGACTTTCCTCTTCAGTGCAGTCAGTTCAACACCTTTTATTGGATTTTGTAGAGAAAATGTAGTGTGCCATTAAGGGAGAAGTAGCACCACACCAACCTGATGTGTTTTCTAGTGTGTACATGAAGAAGAAAAATATCCTGAGCATCAGAAATCCTTTTATTTATCCCATCCTTTCTGACAGGTATTTGTGTTTCTGAGATGGCAAGCCCTCTGACTAATCCCTTGTGTCCACAGGCGTACTGGGTCCTGTGACTCTAGATGAATTTGGAGACATTGATTCCACTTTGTCCCTGCTGTACACGTCACAGACTGAAAATCATGTACGTATGTCCAGGGAGCAACTGTTCAATCTTATGTGTGAAGGGAGAAACAAAATACCCTGTACTATTGCATAAGAATGATGAAAATAACTACAGCAGAAGTGGTGGCATGCCAAGGCATGTTGTGCGTGCCAGGAGAGGGTCATGAGAGGCGTGCTGGAGACTGACAAGATCGATGTCATCTGGTGATTCAGTAAATGAAGTGCAGCTGGTATTTTGTGGGACTGATACATTTCTTTTCAGAGAGAGGGGAGGAATGAGGAAGAATATGGCAGCCAAACATATGGCTAAGCCGAGGCATGCACCACTGTAGCAGAAAGAGCAAGAATTACTTTGAGTTTGGGCAATACATTTATTCAGGGTAGTTTGAAGCAAGGGACAAAAGAGGGAGAGGACAGCTGCTGACTGCATTTCTTCCCTTCTACACCCATAGTTTGGAACTCTTCTGCATTTCAACACTCACAATAACAAGACGCACGTGATGACTTCCAGTCCAGATTTTATCTGGAAGAACCACAAGCTGCCCAGTGATATTCCAGGCACTGGTGAGACACCCATTAAACCTACCTCTTCCTCGAAGATAAGTCGCACAGTCCTAAAAATCTACCTGCTGTGCAATCCAGCACATTACCTTCACACTGTCCCCAGCCAGCGATGCCAGGAGCTGGGAGCAGAACAGCATCTTTCCTTCCCCCGCCCCAGCCCCTCATGTTCTCTGCATCCAGCCCAATTCTAAACCTGCATTTCTGTTTAGGTGTTACTAAGTCTTTCATAGCCTCCATACGGTGCCAATGATTGTGGGGAATACCATGGCATGTTTCGGAAGAGATAGCTAGCTCCCAAACATAAAACCTTCACTAGAAGATGGTGGTGGTGTGAATTGTTTGAGAGGCTGTTCAGGAAAGGCAGCAGAGTTAAGGTTATGATAAGTTATCTGACTCTGTATTTTTGTATTGCTGATGCAGCATGGAGGCTTCTGCTTGCCCCTTTATCCTTGTTGCAAGGAGCTGGGGAGAGGACACAGCACTGTGCAGGTTCAGGGTGCTTCTCTGGAGGGGTCTCTTAGATGAGCTGGCTCCTTGCAGAAAGACAATGGGAAACTAGGTTATTACTCTAGCTCCACTCAAACTTTAAATCTGAAATCCCAGAAATCACCACCACCTTTTATTTTGAGGTTTTGGTGACTCCTGGGTAGAACAGTTGAATCCCCTTGTAATTCAGCATAGCAGAGTACAGCCTTGCCAGCCTGAGCAGAATGGGATTGTTTCCCCAGGTAGGCTGCCGCCACATGGTGAGTGGCAATGGAAAGGTGTATTCTTCAGGGTATGATATGCAGGATAAAAATTATTGCAGTGGCGATGGTTGCAGGGGTTAGTGAACAGTGGGTTAGTTTTCACCTGAGTCATTCTCATCTGTGAGTGTCCAAAGGTGCTGCTGTTAACGGTCTCTGCTAAAGGCCTCCATTAGTTTTCCGTACTGCTTACCTCCTCTAGGGAATATTACAATGCAAACCAATAACTGGAGGAACAAAGACATTCTGATAACTAAAAGTTCATTCACAGTAAGGTGGTGGATGAATTCAAACACTTTTATTCCTCAGTAAAGTAAATCAGATGGCTTCAAATTAGGGCTTGCTGCTTGGTCCCAGCCTTCTCAGTGTTGCTCCAGTCCTATTCTCATTCATCCCTTGGTCTCCACAGCACGTTGTGTTGTCAGATGATCTCTGAATCTTCTAAAGATTCCCCTGAATACATCCTTGTTTGAAGCTGCTGTACAAGGCCAAAAGAAAAATGTTTGGGAATTGCAGAAAGCCAGTGGCTACAAACTAGTAACTTAACATTCAATGTTTAACGAAGGCCTGACTTTGTGGCCAAGCTAAAACCACCTCCCACAGGCACTTGATTATTTGTTTTCACATTTTTTAAAAAATAAGCCCTCCTTCAGTGTGATTGTAAAAAAATATATTCCCACAAATGGCAACTTTTTACTGCCAAAGTTTAA
This sequence comes from Chroicocephalus ridibundus, assembly GCF_963924245.1. Classification (NCBI taxonomy): domain Eukaryota; kingdom Metazoa; phylum Chordata; class Aves; order Charadriiformes; family Laridae; genus Chroicocephalus; species Chroicocephalus ridibundus. The sequence goes on from NC_086284.1 coordinate 166,488,619, forward strand.
GTAATTTGTAATAATTTAATTATAATTATAATAAAAATTTAAGTAATTAAGTAATACAGACAAAGCCAGTCAAAACTTTCCAACCAAAAATACGTTTTTTCCTCCAGGAGGTGAACAAACGCAACAACCAGAGCCCTGATCCTTCCTAAGCTGTAATTGAGAACAGTCAACCCAGTTCTGCTATCCTCTTTCCTCCTGGCATTCCTTAAAAAAAGGGGCTTCATCCACATTTTTCCATTATTCAGAAAGTTTGAACCCTCACTCTAAACACGGATAAGGTCAGCCTTCAATACACAAACGCTTCTGGTTCCAGAAGAGCTGAAGACAATTAATTTGTGATGCACTCTCCCTTTGTGTGTTATGATACCAAGATCCAGGAGGTGGTAGCAGAGCCTCAGGAACGGGAAGTTGCGGACCCACAGCACTTCCCTGGGCAACTTCAGTCAGCTGATTGTTAAGCTGCAAGCCACTATTCACAAAGCTCAAGTTTTACAGAATTCGTAGGAAATGGCTTTGCACATTCTCATGTATATGTCGTTTTATAGCGGTAACTTAATGTCCTTCCTTGGTGGAGGGAAGCCTAGTACTAACAGTTTTCAACGGAGAGCAGATGAATAGTAAGTTACTAGGAGGCCCTGAAACTGATGCTGAGATGAGCACACAGAAAGAAGATGAGGAGATGTGCTACACAGAGTAAAAATAAAAGCCAGAAAGCTGGGTCCAAGATCCAGAGTTCCTAAACTCAATTCTATGTCAGATGCAGACACTTACATTGGCATGTTCAAAATCCCTGCCCAGCTGGTGTTTGATTCTGGAGGCAGCTAGTGTGTCTATTGCTGCTTTGTATTTGTTTATTCATTTTTACACTTTATTGTTTTCCTGCGTGCCTTTCTTTCTTTTTCTGGGCACATGCAGAAGTGCATTAGCCTCAGGAAGGTTGAGTAGCGCAGCTATTTTACTATCCAGAACCAACATGGCAATCTGCGAAACTAGATTCTCCTCTGCCTTCTTTGCCTGAGACACTTGCTCAGTAGAGCAGGTACGCTCTAGACGCGTGGCCACCACACGAAGCTCTGCACTAATGGCCTGCTGCTCTTCAAAGGAAGTTGGTGGCCACAACTTTCTTTCCCAGTACCCCTGAGTTTCAAGAACTGACCCAAGACAGGTATCAGTTCGCTTTTCGACATTAAGACAATCAAAATGACAACCTTAAATAATCACTTCCCAGCCTCAACAGTTCTGCGTGTCTGCTCAGGAGTAGGACCTTTGTGTGCTCTGTGATTTTGTGTCTAAGTCCTCAGATGCCTGAGCAGCCTGACTTTCAAATTGTTTGGCACCTGGCAGCTTCCGAGGACACTAATCTGGCAGGTTTGTGCTGCACCAGATTAATTTCCCTCTATAGCATATGAATTTCATATTGAAAAGTAGAGTCCGCTCAGTACCACTTGTCATCCCAACACAGTGTCTGCAGACATGTTCAGAAATGAGTTCAGAGTCTCCAAAGCTCTGTCTACAACTACAGCATCACTTTAAACAATTGGGCCAATAAGGGGAGAACCCAGGTGCAACATGTTAAAAAGTTTGTGTATGTTAAAAGCTGTACCATGATTTTCATTTTGACCTCTTCCAGAATAACAAGTTCTTTGAGAAATGCCTTTCAAATCCATAAGTGGCTGTACTCTGTATCAGCTGAAATTCTGAGTGGAAGCTGTGATCTTCAGGTGTATCCTATCCTGAAGCAACTTATATCAGTAAAGATTCTGAGTGACATAGGTATGGGTAGTTGTGGAAAATTCACTGTCGAAGAGGTGTGTCCTTCTCACTGGGAGGGTACCCAGCAGGACTGGAAAGGAAAATACATATGTTATAAACCTTGAATCAGAAAGTCATCACTGAGTATTGGGTTTAATGATAAAAGCCATAGGGACCAAACCTTTGTTCCCCAGTTCAGAGAAAGCCTATTCCAAAGAAGTCAATGAAGAGCCAATTTTGCATTAAGCCCTGAGTTTACTGGGGGCAAACAATGTTTCCTGCCTGCCAGTGACTCTGATTACAAATGGTCAACTGCTTTCCCCATCTACATCCCTATCCCATGGAGATTTGTACCTAAGGTTTGCCTCCACCATCGACTCTTAAGAAGTCACTGAAAGGAGAAATTTGTCTGCTTCATTTTCTAAAATGTGGTTACTAAGAAAAGTCAGGTTTATTCCTGGACTATCCTAAACTGTTTTTAAAGAGGAGGACACCTGAAAACTCTCCTGCTGAGCTGATGTGAGATTTAGTGCTGTTAAATTCATCTCCCACCTGGGTGTCCCTACAGAGCGCCCATGCCTCAGGTGGGGAGGTAAGACTGCACTGCTTTGGGTCGTGCTTCATCCCGCAGCGAGAGGCAGGCACTTGTTATCTCTAGGCAGTGCTGGACTTTACCAAAGCCTCTCAATTTGGATGTGACCAAAGAATATCCCTGCTCAGCAACTGTGACTTGCACATGCGTGGGTGAGGGTAATTTCTTAAATATAATATTGTTTCTCAGTGTCCTCTGTCAAGTTGTTTATTTTTCAATTTTTCTTTTCTGCAGGCCCACACGTCTTGACCATTGCTGTCTTCACACTCACAGGAATTGTGATTCTGGTTCTGATCATCTCTTTGTTGATTCTAAGGTACCAACCCCTTTGGTTCTCTGTTTGTGCTTGAACAGTTTTCCTCCTAGGGCAATGCCTTTGATCTCTCCTTGAAGAGCCATTCATTATCTTACCTTACATACCTGGGTGGCTGCCCTCAGTGTGAACTCTTTAGTATATGCCAAGTAGGATTTGCATCCATGGCGTTGTTATGTCAGGTTAATAATCAAGGGAGAAGTAGAAGTCTCCCTGGGAGACAGTAGTTTCCTTCTCCCTGTTCCTCCCTGTTCCAATGGCTCTTCCCTCATTTTTACAAAATGTGCAGAATATGAGGGACACACACAAAAAGGCATCTCATCTCAACACTGTTGTTACTTCCTGTCCTGGCATTGTATTCACACCAGTTCTTACCACCCAGCATTGATGCCAGGACTTCCTTTGGCTTGCACTTGATTGTGGGACCTTCCTTCAGAGTACATTCAATAACAAAGAGGAGAAGACTATATAAAATCCAGACAGTCCTTTGTGCTTTAAATTGTTCTGACCTCCCTTGAGACTCTGGCAATTGCCTAGCAGTTGTTCTGCTAAATCTGTTCTGTTCTTCTGCCACATCTCTGGAATTGAATGAGCATTTAGGCTTTCCCAAAGCTAGAGGAATTAGAGTAGCCCCAAACTGGAAAACTGTACAAGAGCCACAGGGCTTGTGCTCAAGCCTTGCCCACTCAACACTCCATCCTTGTGTCATCCCAACACTGGAAGCTTCCCTGTCCTAATCCTGTTGTGTGTTTCGGTTCACTGGGAGGATATTCTGAATGAGTTCACTCGTTTTGCAGGAAGTACAGGAGAGATAATGAGCGTCGGAGGAAGAAATGGTCCCATATACCGCCGGAGGAAATCTTGCCTCTGGAGACCAGTGAGACAAGTCATGTTAGTTTGAAGGTAAGAGACGCACAATGCCTGAAGCTGGATCTTGGATTCTGCTTTCTAAAGACTATCGATACTGGCGTTTTGGCATGCTCTGACTACATTGCAGGCTATGGCTCTGGTAGAACTAGGATCTATTAATTTTTTTTTTTAACCCTCGCTTGCTATATTGAAGAAAAAAGAGATTATTCCACATCTATCGCGCTCTAATAGAATGTATCTGTTTCCCAACAGTAAAGCTCATTTTGTGATGGATGAATGTGCTGGGTATTGATTTCCAGTCTCTTCCACACCACCACTGTTACAAATTGTTTCCCTGTGCTTTGTTATGGCTCTGTAACGCCCAAGAGCATGAAAGCAGCAGGTGGAGGGCCCGGCAGCCGTGGGAGAGGCATGGATGTACCACACTTTCTGTGGCATGTAGTGGCACTCCCTGGAGAGAGAGGCTTATGCTTCTCTGTGTGGCACACACTGGCATTACTTAGCTCTCTGGACCTGCCAAGTGGCGGGTAGGTGATAATTGCAAGTTAATTATTCTTCTTTGTCCTCAGATTGATGAAGATAAGAGACGTGACTCCACCCAAAGACTGCGCCAAGGCAAATATGACAAGAAGGTAACCTGACTGCAGTGTCCACGCTCCCTTGCTGGGCTTAGGAGGGCTCTTTCTGGGAGGAGGTCATTCCTCTCCAGAGATAACTCCACCTCTCCTGACCTTGCAAAATGGCTTGACCTTATGGAAGAAATAAGCCATTTATTCCCTATCAGTGCTTTGCGTTTTGCTTCCTGACGGGAGGCAACATATTAGACTCCATGAACTCCTAGCCTAGTCCAGAAGTGCAGAAGCAGAAACAGGGGGACTATGAATCGGATACATTTTGGTACCAAGGAGATTAACGGATTAATGGAGGACAGGCCATTTACATGGCAATTCTTGTACATTCCATAGAGATATCGGCCTGACTGAGATATATTCATGTTGAGTTAACATGTGCATCATTGACAATTCTAAAGAGTTCTTACCTACCTGGCAAATCTTTTGAAGGAAATATAACTCCGGTACTTATTAGTTAGTTAACTGAAACTCCAATAACAAAGCTGTAGGTGGATGTTTCTGTAGTATTTTGTTGTATGGATGTTTCTTGGAAAAGAAGGATGAATTGCTGTTGTATTAAACCTACGATTTTTCCCCCGACTTATTTTTTCTCCAGGTGGTGATCCTAAAGGATTTCAAAAACAGCGATGGTAATTTCTCAGAGAAGCAAAAAATAGAACTGAACAAGGTAACTGTTGCATGTAGCAACTGGACGCTGCACTATGAGTGAAGTCATTGCTTTCCACTGTCAACTCCAACAGCCATATGCTTGTGGATGTTTGTGAGGTGGACGGGTAATGAGTTCCTGAAAGGATATTGCTTGATGAACTTTCTCGTTGTGTGTGTGATCTCATCACCAGTTCAGAGCCTGAACTGTATGCCAGTGAAGCTGAGGATGAATGAAGTAATTCATGCTCTGTCATTCGGCCTTGCTAAATACACTTTTATAGCTCATGCTAAAAGGCAATGCACTCTTTTTGCTTATATCATACTAATTCATTAGTAGCAGAATGTTGTAGTTAAATCTTATTATTGAATGCCAAGTGCAGCTCTTTAAATATAAGTAACTCTCTGCTGACTTGTGCATACAGACTATTCCAACATGAGAGATGAATTTGGCTGCAGTACTGCATCTTTTTTGAATGAATAGTTTTCCTTTTTACACAACACAGCTATACTGCGGATTCAATAAGCTCTAAAAATACATCAAAGTAAACTACAGTTGTCTATACAAATGGACAAAGTCCATAATATCATGCAGCATCATTAAATTTTTATTACTTGCTCATTTACTGACTGATTCACACCATTCTGTCACTCATAATGGCTATTCTGGTCAACTGGGAGGTTTCAGTAGGGAGGCAATAATGGAGTGGGCTCTGGAATTAAATTGTAGTCAGTGTCCAACAGCAGCCACTCTTATCTCCCTAATCCAGAAGGCTCAGGAATGACTAATGTCTTCAAGTATTTCACTTGGTGGCTTAGTACACACTGGTTTAAAGGAAACTCATACATCTTATCGGGGCCTGATAAAAAGCCATGTCACACAAGTATCCTTGACCTGTGTTTCTGTACTAACAATGATTCCTTTTAAAAATATGCAGTGTTTCTGCTCTAGCTCCTACAGATTGATTATTACAACCTGACCAAGTTCTATGGCACTGTGAAGATAGACGCCATGATCTTTGGGGTGATTGAGTACTGCGAAAGAGGTTCTCTGCGGGTAAATAATTTTGCAGGTCTCCTTCCACCCTCAAATTATGAAATTTCAAAGTAAGAAAAAAAATCCCCATTTCTGTCTCTGGCCCTCATGCAGCAGCCACAGACTGAGCAAGTAGCGGCGGGTTTCTGACTCTGGGTTCCCTCCCCCTTGATTGTTTCTCTCTAGCCTTCCCCAGGTGCAGCTGTGGCTGCCATCAGTTTGATGGTTCTCAGCAGGCAGAGGTGAGGTGCAAGCAAGGAAAAGCACAGGCAGAGCTCTGCCCAGGCAACAGCGACAGCCAGCATTTGTATTGTGTCCCCTATCGGGAGCATGGAGGATATAAGTTTTTCTTTATTTTCTAAGCTGTATCTGTTTTCTCTGCTGATGCCCTCATGGACCCCACGCTGCACCCAGACTGCGAAAGGACAGAGAAAAGAATATATTCTATATTAATAAGGGACAAACAGTATGATGCTGGAATATGGCATATCCCATGCTGTAAGGGACAACAGCCCTTCATTTCTGTTTATAAAAAGAAATGGTAAATTGATGCCTGGCAAGAGTTATGGAAAGACCTATGGTTTATTACTACCAATATTATTTCAGTGCTAATCACGAAGTAATGGTGGCATCAGCTCTTCTGCAGGTACACGTTGTCTCTGCTTCTGAGTTCTTAGACTCTTATCAGCAGCAGTGGTCTCTGGTACAAACTTGCAGCAAGGCAGCAAAACAACAGCTCTGTCTCTAGGTCTTTTCTTGTAAACTGACATACTCATGGAGGTTTACTTTTAGCAACAGAAGTCATAGTGGCTGGAAGAACTGTGAATGACTGGCACTTGAAGATAAAGGAATAGTCTACTTTGAACTTATAAGGCCATGAGTAAATTGGTAGGAAGTGGACTGCGAGGACAAGCCACAGAAATTCCTTTCCCTTCTTTTTGCACACCTTGCCCATTTCTGTCTCATTTATTTTGCTTTATTAAAGACTCAGCATGAAAAGCAAATTCACTATTTACCTTTAATTACACAAACCCCTCTTTTCTGGAGTCCTCAGTTTTCTAGCTCTGTGCAAACCTAAAATATATTTCATATTCCCTGTTTTCTGAGTCAACTCCTGCTCTAGTGCACGTAGTCCCTATAAAAAATGAAGGGCTACCTCATTCAGTCGCTGGTTGAAAGGCTGTGTGATTTAGATACCCATATCTCATCTTCTCCCTTTTCCCTGATGCAGTTTATAACCACTCTTTTCTTCTCTTCACAGGATGTTTTAAATGATAAAATCTCCTACCCTGATGGCACATTCATGGACTGGGAATTTAAAATCTCTGTCATGTACGATATTGCCAAGGTAAGCGGGCTGCTGACAGTGCAATGTTAATCAACCTGTCCTGTCTTGCAAAATGGATCCTCTGGAGAAGGCAAGCTCTCAGGGTCTTCTCTTCTCCTTGCTAGAGGATGTATGCCTTTCCACTCTTCCCTTCTCTGGGGATATGAGGCAGGAGGAGCAAGTGGCTCCCAAACTCGAGGGGTTGGGCTATTTATAAATAAACAAATAAAGTATGCCCCAAAGAAACGTGACCCAAAGATCAGAGGTTACAATCTGTTGGCCAGTGTCTTTGATTAGTAGGGCCTGCGCAGTCACAAGAGCTGCGTAACACACTGCTCTCTGTCCTCAGCTAAGGAATATAAGGGAAAACTGGTTTTTCAAAATGACGGAATTATTCCAATTTGTATCCAGAGACAGGATAAACTTTTTATAAATAAATTGTTTAATTCGCATCCTGATTTTCTCACTCACTAGAGTGAGAAACTAGAAACTAGAGCTCTCCATTTCAGGCAGTTCGAGAGGGAAGAAATTCATCCTGTACAGAAACCAAGACTGGTTTTCAGTAGCTTCCAACATTTTAGGTCCTTGTGGTAGGACGACTCCATATGAACAGTAAAGGAAATTCTATTCTACATTAGACACTTGTATCTGTTCAGCTGGTAGTTAAGGAACCTTTATAATTCACAGGTGTAATTATTTATTATACTGCTACAGGTAATGTAGAGAATTACCTCTGCCTTTTTGCTAGTGGTCAACTGCTCTCCTTTTTCTATTACTGGTTTGCAGTTGAACAGTCCTCCCATTTCCCTACACGTATCAGTTCAGATTTGGTCTCCACGATGAATGACTCCACTGTGTCTGTTCTACAGAGATACTGAAAATTGTGCTCTTTATTAAAGACCCCTTAATCCAAATTGTCACAGTTTGTTGGCCTTGTTAATGACTTTCAAGTTCAGTTAACGTTCAGCATTAAGTTTCTTTTTAAATAGCAGCAGTGGAGTTTCCCTTCCTCCTTATAGGATATAAAAAACCCATGGTATTTTTTTTAACCCTTTGCAGTTCACCTTCAGATGTTTCCTAAGAAAATAGGGATTAGTACTGGTTCTGTTTACAAAATGGAGAGAGAAATCCAAATGCCCAGTGACTGCACTGGGACCGGGACGTCACAGTCAGTTGTTCCCTGCACCATTGGTAATGGGGACGGGACATGGAGTCTGAGGATGGTTGGCGCACCACATCTGTTCTCTGGAATGACTCCTGAGTGTTATTAGCTGTGTTAGTAGAGACAGTTCACAAAATCTTTCTGAACACTTGTATGTACCTAGGAATATCAGGAAACTTACTGTCTCTCCTATTCCTTGACCTGATGCTGTCGTGGAGCCTCTGGGACCTAGACATCTCCATTAACTTCTTGTATCACTTTTCGCAAATCCCAGCTTCTCAACCTCCAGGCACCCTGTCTTAGTTTCACTTGAATGGCTTCTTGCTTTACATAAGTCACTTCATCACTCTTCAGCTCCAGTTTCTCTCATCTGAGCAGCTGCGCTTTTCAGGCCCAGCCTCAGGTCTCCAGGCTGTAAAAATCCCTTTGACCATCTCCTGCAGTTCCTTTGCCTTCCTTTTGATATGCTTCTCCCTCTCCACACCACCACTTTCCTACACCTTGTTGTTTTCCATTTCCCAAGCAGAAAAAAGAGTAGTCCTCATACTTCGCCTACTCTTCATCTGGCACAGAAGCTGCTGCATCAGTGTTTCTGAACAGAGAGGGTTGTATCATTTCTGTTCCCTGGTACAGCTAGCCAAGCAGCGACTATTCCTAGAGCATCCTCTTGTCCACTAGAAGAGGTGGGGTAGGCAAAGGGGACACCCTAAACCTGCTCCATTTACTCATTTACTTTTTTTCTTTCTTTTTTTTTTTTTTCTCTTTTCTATCTTTGCTGTCTCTAGTTCTGATGGCACCACCTGTAGCTACATGGATTTGGTTACACGTGACCAAAGAGCTCTGATGAAAGGTCTGCTAAGAAGGAATTGCAGTAATCAAGCCTTGCAGTTATTAGTGCATACACTGTTGTTGCAACACATTTTATTAAATAAGGGGCTGCTGCAGGATATTGTGCAAACTGTGTCAGGAAAAGGATTTCTCAGTCAGAACTAAAGCTTCAGAGCTTCAGAGCAGAGGTTACAAGAATGCCTCAAGGATTTAGGAGTACTGCACTGAAAGTCATTATAAATTTTGAAAATCACATCCTAGGTTCTTAATAGGTTCTCTGTTTCTGTTTTCAGGTAGGTGCATAGGATAGTTGGAAGGAAAGAGGAAAATTTTATCAGTCACATCTATAAGACTTCTGCCTCCAGAAACTGTTAACAAGAAAGCCCTGGTATAAGGAAATCAAAGTTACCTTTCTCTGCCATTTGATGCTGAAACTGATTAGGAATTCTGCAGTAGCAATGGGTATATTTCCTGGCTGATGAAAGCAGGTGTCAGAAGGAGGTGCAGCTGGAGGAAATAGGACCAAAAGCAGGCAAAACATCCTGGACAGTGTCATCAGGGCTGCGTGATAAAAGCTGCTTAATCAAGAAATGTGTTCCTTGGGTATAGCGTGCACAGTCTCTAAATTTTGGCATGGTCTAGATACGTCCAGGATAACCAGTCCGACAACATTCTCCAGGGATTGCATCTCTTGCAGGCTGCTTGTGTCTCAGACATACATCTACTGTGCCCAAAACTCAGCTCATGTTTCAGTAATCTGTTGCAGCATTTGCTGGTCTGTTCCCACCTATGAATACCAAAGGAGAGAAATACAGTGTATTCATGACCACATGAACTATGTAACCCTGATTAAAGTCTATCTACCAGTTATTGTACAAGAAGATGAGCTATACATGTAGGAGTCTAAATGGAATACCATTCAGAGAAGAAACTAAACAGATATGACGTACCTGTTCTGGCTTCCAAAGAATATAGACTGTGCTTCATATACTGAGCTACAGAAAAGAGGACTATTGGAAGAAAAACAACCAGCAGTAGGCTATAAGTAGGTGTGATCTTAAGTAGTTCAGAAGAGAGAGATGAAACAGAATAAATAACAGCAAGAGGCTGCAAATTAGCATACCTACTCCCTTCTTCAGTTTACGCCCACTTACCAATGTTCTTTTCTTGCTATGCCTCAGTGCTGGCCCCTTCTCATCTATTACACCATGTTCTAGTGTCTTCGACTAAATGAGATAAATTCAGAGGCGATGAGTAAAAAGGGGCAAACTGCACACCTTTGTACACCTGTCTGCGTTGTGAGTCAAGAGTCTGAATCTCAGGAAATATAGGTGAAACCACATCGGCCAGTCCTCATGGTGCCCACCTCCGAGTTTAGCTCATGGATAGCTGATACATATTGACTAATACAGAGAAAACCATAATCAGTCAGGTCAAAAGAGACCTTTATGATTGTCTGTTCTGAGCCCCTGCCTTATATAAGCCTTAGTGCGTCACCTAACACTCTCTGCATTGACCCCTCTTTAGCCCAGAGGGCTAGAGAGGATCTGCCGCAATGTTTCTGAATGAAGCCTCTGCTGTATGGTAATCTCCAAAGATGATACAGACATAAAGAGCAATTTCTCTCACACCTGTGGTGTCCATTGGATGAACATGTAGTTGGAAGGACTTTTTTGTGTGACATTCTAACAAATCTGTACTAAATTTACCAAAAAGGCATTTATTGCAAGTGAAATCAAAACTTCAGGGGGAGGAAATAAATTTTCCTAATTGCTTAATTGTATTCTAATCTTATCAAAGCCCAACATGTTATGTCAGACTTTTGTTAACTAAGAGGAAGGATGGTCTTCCATGACATGATCCTTCTAATGATCCATCTCCTCATTTCTTAACATTGACAGTTCCCGTCATCTTGGAAAGTCTCCTCTGTAAAATAATATTGGTTTCTCTCCATGACAGGGAATTGTGATTTATGCATATCTGTTGCTGATGAAGGCCATTTAATTACTTGGACAGATACTACACTAATACTTCACATTCTTGTTGAGTCTGGTAATAGCTGAGTGTCTCACATGTAATCTTGCTTTCTTCCTCTTTTATTATCAACCACAGGGGATGTCTTACCTGCACTCAAGCAAAACTGAAGTCCATGGTCGACTCAAATCCACAAACTGTGTAGTAGACAATCGCATGGTAGTGAAGATCACTGATTTTGGCTGTAATTCAATTCTGCCTCCAAGGAAAGGTAAAACCAGAATCCAATTGGACTCTCCTTCGTGTTTTCCAATGCAATGGAATTTTCTTGTGTTCACAGTCAGCAGGGCCTAATTGCATCTTGTACACAGTACAAAACACATAATGTGATTTTGTTTCATGTAGCAGCCATCATACAAATGGTATCTGAAAACACTGTCTTAACTGAAATAATATGATGAAAGAGAATTATTAGCAGATAGAGAAAGAAATCAAGCAGTGTAGGTGAGAAGGAAAGGAAAGATAAATTTTCAACTTACAGTTTAGAAAACAGAGATTTCACATGTGCCTGAGATGCAAGAAACATTTTCAGCATCCTTCAGGCCTTCATGCAAACAGCTCTCTTTAGCAATAATGCTGAACTTGTGTGAAGAAAAAAAGGAGTTAAGCACCGCTTGATCTTGTCATTGATCAGATGCATGTGTTACCACACTGCTCTGTGATTTAATTTAAACATTAACACTTGTGACTCTGATCATCCTTAAAAAAAATCTGTAATCATATGCTATGATAACCTTAATGTTTTTCATTCTTTAGGTAGGAATCTAGCACTATGTGTTCAATCAGACTTGAATAATGTTAACAGCTTTTCTTTAAATTTTCTAGTAATCTCATATTCATAGGACATTTCTCTAAAATAAAGCACTCCTTGCTACTCATCTTCTTACTTGATCTTGAGTAAGAGATGAACCCCTCTGAAATTATGTCATCTGAATCTGTATAGTAGAGCTTGGGGTACAATAAGCACAGCACCACAGTGCCATAGCTGTAGTATTTGATCTGAGAAGAAACTGGTTGTAACTGAGTTAAGAGAAAATTTTTACATTCATACACAAACATGCTCAAAAGTAGCAATGAGAACATAAAAGAGTAAGAAAAGTGCCCTAAATGTAAATTCTCTATTCATTCTTAATCATACAAATTTCATATTTAAATGTATATTATTATTACATTGTAATGTATTTCTCTTCTTTCATTGCTCCTAAGATAAATGGTTTCACAAGCAGCCTCAAAATTTCTGGCTACTAGATTTCTTTCCTTGCAGAAAACTGAGTTTCCTCTGTTTCACAAGAGATCTACAGATCCATTGTGGCTGGATGTTGCAGCCTGATATCGTAACACCGTCTTCAGGGTCGCTGTGTTCAGGTCACTGTTATGATAAATCACCAGCATGTCATAACAAACTGTCATACCATGGCAGCGTTCTGGTTTTGAGGTACAATGGTGCTTGTTGTACTAGACATACAGATTAATAATTTATGTAGAAGAAAGTGGTTATAAGCAGGTAATATTATGTCAGGCTCAAAAGCACTTGAGAATTATTTCAATAGATTCATGATATCAAGGCTGCTGGGAAATATTACAGTCTTCTCACCTGACATCTTGTATAGCAAACTCCATGCATGTACCTCAATAATTTACGGTTCAGCTTTTTTTTTTTTTATAGCACTGGCATTGGTCTTACACAGATGCATAGGCTATTTCTAAGAAGCCCATGAATGGCAGCTAAGAGAAGCAAGTCTGTTGCCCATAGCCATAACTTTTCTGGAGGTGTGAGGGTTTGCATTGACCCTGGAAAATAGCAGGGCCATCAAATCCCAGACAATTGAGAACTACCACATCAGAGGTTTATCTAACCTGTATTAATGTCAGCTTCTCAAGAAAAATGCTAAAATAGGAAATAAACATTAGCAGTGTGCTCTAGGTTTGATACGGAAAGAGTAAAGGGAAATACCACTATAGCCAATGGATGCTCTGAGAAGCATCACCCTTTTTCAGTTACCTCTCTCCCGTCCCCCTTTACCTTGTCCCCTGTTGTCATCTGAATCTTCAGACCTGTGGACGGCTCCTGAGCATCTCCGTCACGCTGATGTATCCCAGAAGGGTGACGTGTACAGCTACGGGATCATTGCCCAAGAAATCATCCTACGCAAGGAGACCTTCTACACTGGACGCTGCCGGGACAGCAGAGGTAAATCCATAGATTTCTCCTCCATTGCAGCCTTGTGGGATGGTAGTAGCTGTAACTGGCCCATTCTCCATGTTTCGTGAAAGGCACTGTCTCTGACAGCAGCTTGAACTGCTGCGTCTTTCACTGTGTGATGAATGAAGAGCCTGTTTGAAGGATCTCACTCCGGGGGCAAATGTATTTATTCTTTCTGTAAATAAAGTTTGCACTGAGTTTTCTTGCCCTTTCTCCTCCCTCTTCACCTTGGCCACAGCATTACGGAATTATACAACGCTGTCCGGACTTACTGTAGCATTCGAAGGCCACAAAGGTTTTTCTATTATGAGTTGTGCACAACATATAATAATTCACTCATATCAGGCATTGTAAATCAGCAATGTCAACACAGAACAACAAATACTCAGCAGCATGACACAAGAACAGTTGCCATTTAAAAAATGGCAATTCAGACTTTATTCAAGCCAGTCAACATTAACTTTAGTCATTTAACTTGTGTCAAAAAAAAGCATCTCTTCCTGTAGTGCATCCATTAAACCCCATTTTGTGCATTTTGTGACATTGTTTTTGACTGGCTAACAGCCCAGTCAGTCCCAGTTCCCGGAGTGCAGGCATTATTATATATTAGAACTGACATAAAAGCATGTGTGGGTTTGGGATTTTCCTAGTGACAGTTACCAACAACAAGTATAGACATTGCCTTTACCTCTGAGTCATTCTGATAGATCCGCCTCACATTTGTTAAAACATCTAGAGCAGTAGCTGGACAGCCTAATAGCTCTTTTCCTGAGTTATATTTGAGAACAACTTTTGGGGCATGTTCATCATCCTACATTATTGCAAATCTACGTTCATACTTGGGAAAACATAGTATTTCACATCACCAACTTTTTAATATAAATGTAGGCCTAAAAGAGATTAGAAATTCCTGTTTCCCTTCAAGCAAACTCGTCAGGACTCCGTGCTTAAGATAAGGTAGAGAAAATAAAAGTCTTCCTATTCCTTGTTCTTGGGAAGAGGCAGGCACCATTCTCATGAATGCAAGGATTTTACAAATATCACCAAAATAGATGGCGAAAGGAAAGAGCAATGATCTTCCTTCCTCATTTTGACTTGCAAAGCAAATCCATAGCAAACTACATTATTTTAACTGCTTGTTCAGCAGTTACGGTCTTTCTGTGTTACGTTAATGGTTTTTAAGTTAGCCTCAGACACAGTGTTTCTGGGCTCTTCTAAGATGTGGTGGCATCCTCACTCCTCTGTGTTTGACCCTGGCTGTCAGAGTCACAATCTGGTTCCTTGTTTTAACTTTGACCTGTTTCTTAATACTGCATTTTGTCATTTTAGAAAGATTGTCCCTTTCAAATAGCATTAGGTTAATCCATCCAACTGAAAGAATTTTTAGCACCTCTAGGTGTGGTTGCTGGAGATGGTCACACGTATCAGCATGTTTAGTAAGACTGCAATAAATTTACTGGGCCTGAAGCCTGTTTGGTAAGTCTGAATTCAGTGTAACTTAAAAAATAATCTGCTATGTACACTTCAGCTGAAATTTTAAGTTTTCCATTCAGTGAGGAGATTTTTTTCTGCCCGAAGTTTTTTCCTTAAAAGTATTAGTAGATGTCTGCGATATATATTGCTGATTTAATGGCTTCTGGTATTATTATCCTTGATTTTTGATTATGCAATTTCAGTAAATGTGTTCAGCCTAGTTTCAACAGTTCATCAAATTTCATGCAATAGAAAGGAATGAGTGTTATTATATATTGCTGAAGTGGCTCCTCATTTAAAAGTCTGGATTCATTCATTAGCCAAGATGAGGCAGCAAGAGGCTAGACCATACCTACTCAAACACCTTTGAATGTTGTTTGTGGCATCATCTAACTTTGGAAGAGAGTATCTCAAACTTGGGTCGACCATTAATTTACAAATATCTAAGATAAAAAGAGGGAAAAGAATACCAAATTAGAGCCAATGGTAATGGGCAAAGAAATGTCCCTGTTGCATGTTAGATTCATTTGGTTTTTATGTCTGCAGAAGGTCTTTCAATGGCTAGGTTATCAGAAGTTAATCTTTGGAAGGTAGAAGACGTAATATTGATATTTCAGGACAACTGATATAACTGCTTCTCCAGGACTTCAGTGGCAGCAGCAAGGACTGTGGACAGATTTTTAAAAGTTGTTTAAAAAGCCCTGTATCTAGCCTCCATCCACCAACTTAGGAAAATTAAACTCAACTTCCAGGTACTCTGTGAGCCAATTTTCTCAACCTGCAAATATGTGTATCAATCAATGTAACATACAATAATATTGCTACTAATGAGAGAAAAGAAGTCCCACAAAGACGATGGGCATACAGAACCGGATTTCTAATGTATAGAAGTAACTAGGTCATAGTCTCTCACTCTCTTCACTGACTTCTCTGCGAGACAGCTCTTAGGCCAGCTGGTTGCTCCACTCTTCCGCAGAAACACCTCATTCCCTGTTCAAGACTATGACGTCTTGCCATGTACCAATGCTCAATTCAAGCTGCCTCCTTGTTCCACTACTTTCTGCCACTGGCTAATTGCAGTGTTGCTAACAGTTGCTGTTACTTCCTCTCTCAGGGGTGTGCACAGCGTGGAAATCCAACACATTCCTCTTGCATACATAAGACTTGCACAGATTCTTCTGTCTCTCAGCCCACAGAATACTTCTTAGCAGTCTCTCCACTCCATAGCATTTGGGAGACTCAAGTCTCCTGCTCCTTCTCTAGTCTGTAATTTCTGTACCACAAAGCTGGAAGCTACTGCATCTTTTTAGGGTGATCATGCACACTGGGCATGCTTAGCCATCCCTAGCTGCTCTAGGCTTGCACATACCATCACGATTACAAACCTTCCTCATCTCACTATATGCTTCCTTCACTAAAATTGTCTCCCAAATATAATCAGACATTATTAATAAATGTGTTTCACACTTGTTCATGGATCCTTTATGGTTTCTCTTTCTCTCACTCAGAGGTTAAAAAGTGCTTCTCTTTTTTAACTGTCTCCCTCTGGAACTCTTGAGGTCTGGAGGAGAAGGACAAAGAAAGATATTTTTGCTTTAGCTCTCACTTAACTGTGCTTAAATTGAGATGTGCAAATGCAGCCTGCATTCTGATATGTTCAGAATCCAAATGACTTTCATAGAACTGATTTTATGAAGAAGAGTACAAATGAGTTAACAAATGCGATGTTTTTAAACCATATACATTGATAGCCTAGTTTTAAGGAAGCCGAGCATCTGCAGGATGATTTGAACTGCTCTGATGAGAGCTGTATGTCTCCACCCTTTTGATCAAGTTGCAATGAGCTTTTCACATTGTTTTTTACTATAGCTATACTTCATGCTGCGAGGCACACTAATAATGCCTAACGTTCATTTGGGAAGATGCCATAACCATGTCTACCGTGACCAATAAATACTCATGTCCATTCCTATTCTTTTTGCTTTCAGGGGCTTTCAAACCCGCCTATTTTGATCTCGTGCCATATATTTAGAAAAGCTCCAAAGTTGAAATGCACATAAAAATGAGAGAACTGTTTTCAAGGATTCTGTTTGTACAGTAATTTGTAAGATAGGACGCTCTCCACAAGGAATGTCCTTATGTGTTTTTTTTTGTTTAAAACTTTGCATCTCTTTCCTGTGTTAGAGAAACTTTACAGAGTGGAGAGTGGCAAAGGAGTGAAGCCCTTCCGACCAGACTTGTCCTTGGAAACAGTGGGAGAAAGAGACATGGAAGTAAGCTAATAATTAACTAAGCCATTTTCTGGGTGAAGGGTGGTGGAAGTCCTGGCCAAGCTAGAGCTCATGACCATAGGAGGATGAAAGCTATGCACAATTTATGCCAAATGCCCTAACCTCATGGGAAAAAATGGTATTCTATAGTTGTTACCAGTGAAATGAAATATTACTCATCAGAATGATTTCACTGGAAAGAAATGGACGCTTATATGGTGCTACTCTTCTGACCTATTTTAAATATCTTTAAGATGGGACGAATCACGTCTCAAATACACTTCTCTCCACTGATTATAGCCCCTAAGGCTTCTTGCTCGGGTGAAAATGCCTGTATTGTAGACATCCACATATTCAGCAATGAACCCCATTCTTTTTGCCTGAATCACCAGTTGCAGAAAAATTCCAAACTCAGGATATTGGAAATATAATTACCACAGCATTTACCTCCATGTCAATAACTGGATCCATTTACTTGTCTTTCATTTATGTATTGCAAATTCAAGTTAAGATCATGTCACTAGTCACCACAGAGTTAAATTTAAGATGCCTGCAATGAGTGTCCTAACCATAGATTCAAAACAGTTAGTCACACATTTTAATATGTTGTCGGTCAAGAGTAACTGGAAATTCCCTAATGAACTAGTGCTGCTTAGCACCATTATGCTCCTATATCCATTACTCAGGTGGACTTTCCTTAAATTTTTGTTTGAAGGTGTATACACTAGTGAAGAGCTGCTGGGAGGAAGATCCAGAGAAAAGGCCTGACTTTAAGAAAATTGAGAGTACTCTGGCTAAAATATTCAGGTGAGCAGCAGGGACTCCGTTTCTTATGAAGAAACTCTTAAGTTTGGAGTCAAACTCCTCCTAAGTGTTAGAAAGCTCATATTTTTTAAGTACGTAAGCTGATGTGATTATGATTCAGTCAGTGGAAAAAATATGCATCTTCACTTAGATCCTCTTTTATTCTGTGGAAGAAACGTAGGTGAGCACGTGCGTACGTATACGTACATGTGTGTACATGAGCATCTATGCGTGTATTAGCTTAGCGAGGGTAAGATGATCACCATACCTCAAATTGGTACATTGTGAAAGTAGCGAGCTGGATAATTAGAGATTTAAAACATTCACCCCCTGCCTCTAGTCAAAAGTTGGGTAGTGACTCATGTCGTCTAAGTTTCGGGAAATGACTGCATATAAATGTTTGGCGAATGATTAGAAAGTTTGGACGAGCTGGGTTGTGCCATAAATGAGTTTGGATGGTCCCAAATTAAGCTGACTACAAGTGTTGGGTTATAACTCAGCAGAAGTATTAATTACAGGGTTTTGTTGGTATAAAGTTGTGGGAAAATAAGGGCCATAGCCAAATAAACCCTGTTGGCTTATACAGGCCCTTCACCTGGCCAATGCTACGTTGTTCCTACAGAGTTTGATCTGAATTAATTATTTTGATGTCTGAACAGTGAGCTTTTAATGAATTCTCTTGGGAAATTGACCCTCAGTTTTTAAAGCTCTCCTCATCAACAAACCCCAACAGTACTCACATCATTTTACACTTGACATGGGCAGAAGGACAACTGCACTACGCATAACTGAATGTATCAACCGAATAATCTTACTGCAGCTGAATGGAAGGATGTCCTGGTTCAGCTCCTAAGCCTCTATCCTACAAAAGCAAAGAGGTTGCCTCTTGCCACATGCAACACAGTGTTCTCATGGGGAGTCTAAGATGGTGCATCCCTGACATAAAGATTTGTTTCAAGTAAGAGTGGTTTTAAAGTCCACTTCGGTACAATACTAATCTGACTATTCAGTCAGCCTGGCCCCATCTACTTTCAGACTGCTCTGGCGAGTGCAGGCTGCCCGGACAAACAGGGGTTCTGAGTGGCTCATGATACCATACTTCTGCTTCCAGGAGTTAGTAAGCTGGAGTCTGTAGGATCTTGTGAGCAAAACTAGCCCAGGGACTGCTAACTGTTCCATTGAATTGTTCTGTCTTCTACACAGGAAGCCCCAAATTGTCTTAATCTTTCTGTCTGAAGTGCCCACCTAAACATTATATGCAATTTTCTACCAACTATCTTTAGCTTCCTCTCAGGATTTGAGCTTGTCAGTTACTTTTTACAAATGAATGTGGATTACCCAAGGTAACCTGGAGTTGACAATATTAACAAGGCTAGGTGATTTAAGGGTACTTTAAGAATTACCAGCTCCAAGTGACAAGCCTGGATCACAGACTTGCAATTCATCCACATAAGCCCTCCAAGCAAGAAAAAGAATGATGCACTCAAGGTGCTTTGCATTCTAACTACATGGAAGTCAAACACTGTAGAAGTTTTCTGTTGCTCCTTTTTTGCCTGCTTTTTGTCTCTCTCAACGATGTGCTTCCATCAGCCTTTCTTCTTGTCTCGTGTATTTCTGTTATTCACAGTAACTACCATGGCCAGACCAATGAAAGCTACATGGATACCCTGATCCGGCGTCTACAGCTGTATTCCCGGAACCTGGAGCACCTGGTGGAGGAAAGGACAGAGCTATACAAAGCAGAGCGAGACAGAGCAGACAGGCTTAATTTCATGTTACTTCCAAGGTAACTGGCCAGGAGGGTTTTCATGGACATGCTATTTACGTTTATCATCTGATTCTTGGAGAGTGGGAATTGGGATTAACATTAATCTTCTATTTCCTTCCCTTGTAACTGTATCCTGCTAGAGAGGAAAGAAGAAGAAACTGTCAATGAGGTCTCCACCCTATGGTGGAGTTTCATGCCAAGATGGTACTGGGACCCATTATTTTCCTCAGCTTCTCTTCATGCACAGGATCCCCCTTTCCAGCACAAACTTCTTTTCATTGCCTTCCTGAGAACACACAGGTCTACAGCAATCCCACATCACAGAGCTCTGTTCTGCTCCAGCACTTTGCTAGGCAGGAGTGTCTCTAGCTGCAGAGCACAAGTGCAGTCCAACTTTTGACTGGGGTTTAGCAATGCAAGAGAGAAGCTGAGGTGGTCTGGGCCATACTGGGCCAGACTGAGCTAGATGGGTGCTTCAGAGTATGGTATAGGACAAGTATTATTGACATTGTAATTTTGGTAATACCAATAACTTTGGTATTGCATACATTTGGGATAGTAAAACTATCCTGGTATGTCACTACTATTTTCCAAGGTATTTAAATAGTCAGGGTATTGATTTTATGACTCATCATAACAAAAAATGTGTCTGTTCAATCCAGTTTTGGTGAAAATTTGAAATTATCTGGCTGTGTAGACCACGTGACAAGGAATCTATGTTTCCTTCCACTCTTTGTTGTTCCTACCACTCTATTATTGTCTTATTGTAGACGTAACACAGCACTGTGCAACACCTATAATTTTCTGGGTCTCTTTCAGTTATTCTTTTTTAATATATCTACCAGGAACAGATATTTTTCTGGATTTAGAAATGCAAGAAAATGAAGGTCCCTCTGAATAGATGTTGACTGTCATGGTATTGAATTTTTGTTCCATAAAATTATCAGGCTATGATATCTCATCTGAAATCAGGATGAGGTGATGTAATTATCAGGATGAAAATAATCCTGCGCTGGGGAAACTGAAAAACCTGTCTGTTCTTACTTATTGTGTGGGTAGAATGTAGGTCTACATGTCAGAAGTTTCAGAATTTCAGTTTTAAATTTGACTCAATATCTCTATTTCTGACCTTACCCAAGAAACTCAGTTTCCTGTGCCTCAGTTTCCTCATGGCTATTAACACACTTGCATTTTGTAAGGCTGTAGTGCATTAATTAACATTACTAAGTGCTTTGAGGTCCCTGGCTAAAAGGCATTATGAGCATCTAAAATGCGATTACAGCGGCAGTTTTCAGCAAAATATCTGATGTTTCCTACACAGAAAGCAATTATGTGGTTGGGTTGCATGAAAAAATACCTTTAATATTAAACACAGACTACTCATCTGTTTTCCTGCCTTCTCTGTTTCCACAGGCCAGTAGTAAAATCTTTGAAGGAGACTGGCCTGGTAGAGCCAGAGCTATTTGAAGAAGTCACTATCTACTTCAGTGACATTGTTGGCTTCACCACACTGTGCAAATACAGCACCCCTATGGAGGTGGTAGATATGCTGAATGATATCTACAAGAACTTTGACCACATTCTTGACCATCACGATGTTTACAAGGTGATTAGCTCTGCAGTTTTGCTCAGTTAACAACCAAGGGACACACAAATTTGGAATCTGCCTTCTAAGCAAAGACAAAAGAGAGAAAACCAGGTCAAGATTACCTCATGTCTGCAGGTAGCGAGTTCTAATTTTGTTTCCACAGGTGGAGACCATTGGTGATGCTTACATGGTGGTGAGTGGTTTACCAAAGAGGAATGGCAACCGGCATGCTGTAGACATCTCCATGATGGCTCTGGACATCCTCAGCTTCATGGGATCTTTTGAACTGAGACATCTGCCGGGTCTGCCTGTTTGGATTCGCATTGGAATTCACTCCGGTACACAGCAATGCTAGATCAACAATGACAATGTTGTTGCCTTGTTTTTGAACAGAATAGATATTCATAGAAGATCTGGTAGTACATCATATGCAACTGCTCTCCTCATGAAGAACCAGGTTGAAAACAATGTACCTGGAGGAAGAGCAACAGAAGTAAATAAGCCACTGGTTTTCTCCCCCATGGTGAAATAGCTCATACCCATTCATTCATAGCTTAAGTCAGTAGCTAGAAAGAGAACTGCCATTGTTCCTGTTATGATTAATCCAGTTGTATCAAATAAGCCTTTACAGACTGCTCCTTCCTGACCAAAGTGGAGATCAGCCATGGCCAGATATGCTTCCCTAGCCACAAAATGCAGGCCTGTATTTTATGCTTTTGGAGGCAAAAGTTCTGAAAAGCCTACGTGGGAATTCATGTTTTAATTAATCCATAAAAATAATTTTTCTCAAGGAGGAACTGCAGATAGCTCAAGTAGATAGCTCCCAAGTACTTTGGGAAATTTTATCTTTTCATTTTTGTTTGTTTCAACAACCAGCTGAACACCAGCTGCCAGGGGAGGAACATATCGGTGAAAGCAACTGAGGCACTGGGAAACCCTTTGAGGTACCACTATGCACCCCTCCATAATGAAGCTTATTTTCTTTCCTCTTGCTTCCAAAACTGACAGACTGTAACTGTAGTTTTTTTTCTGCACAAAAAGTGTGTTTAAATACAATTAACACTGTGCGGCCATGTCCTTTTTATGCTTTTATTGGATTATGCAAGATGAACAGAGCTAGGCTTGGTTTGGAGTGGAACGGGAGACCACCAGATACTTTGGGAAGTGAGGTACAGAGTATTGTCATCGGTGAGGAATGCAGAGCTCCAGCAGGTACTGCACTGCTCTGCAACAGCAAGACACTTTCCAAACAAATAGTGTCTTGATCCAGCTTTTTTGCATTCTCTGCATCCCCTTTCTAGGTCCGTGTGCGGCTGGTGTGGTTGGGATAAAAATGCCTCGTTACTGTTTGTTTGGAGATACAGTGAACACAGCTTCGCGGATGGAATCCACAGGCTTGCGTAAGGATTTAATTTTAGCTGTCAGTGTAACAGGACCAAAGGCTATTGCTTAGTTTGTGATTGAAGTGTCTGTTTTCAGCTGAAAACAACTTATTATCAGCTTGCAAAAAGTTTTAAAGATTAAGAAGCCCTATTTGATCCAATAACCAATTGTTTCACTGTCCCACTGGGCAACGAAGAATTGTTTGTTGTTCATGCTTCAGTGCTGGTAACGGGGAGTACACAGGCTGGTTCGCTGGCTGAGTTCCTGTGGAAGATGTGATACTTATGTGTCTGGGATTTAATTTTACTCTATGAATGGCAGAGTTTAGTTTGACCTAGAATTGCATTACAGCTCTGTTGTGTAAATATGCTGACTGTGTATTTTAAGTTGAAGCAATTATGTCTTAAATTACACCATTAGGGAACTGTGCCAAGAGCCAGTTTGTCTTCCTTCTGTGCAGTGTCTTCACATGACTATTCTCTGTGTAGGACACTCCCAATTATTCTTTTCCCTTTTGGCATCTAAATACTACAGATACCACGGTCACCTGTATTTCAGTGTGAGTGGAAATGGCTGTATTCCTTCCTAGATACAGCGGATATAGTGGAATTCCACTGTATCTAGGAATTCCTTCCTACATACAGTGGAAATAATCAATGGCTGTATTCCTTCCTAGATACAATGCTACGTAGTGGAGTCAGATTTTTCATACAGTGGTGTAATTGATTCTCATTTAATTTGACTCTCAGAATTTATGTTGATAGTAATTGGAATTGGAGGACGTTCTGCTATGGCACCAATTTTCACATATACTTACTATGATTATGGGGTACATTTCCAGACTGAGCTTTTGTTGTGTCTTTATTTTTTAGCTTTAAGGATTCATGTAAATGGTTCCACTATTAACATCCTGAAAAGAACAGACTGCCGATTCCAGTATGAAGTGAGAGGAGAAACGTACTTGAAGGTAACCTTTACATGCAAGAACACAGAGAAGAGGAATAGTGTAAAAGTATCATATAGCTGAGAGTACCCTGGGGAACAAGGTTTACAGATCAATTGGTATCACAGTCTCTAGTGGTTGAAGACACTTCTATAAAGACAAGGCAGGCAATTAAGAGCTCCCTAAGTCACAAATTAAAGCAACATAAAGATGTGGAGAATAAATGGAACCTACCATTGCTAACAGAAAATTGTGGAGTGAATTAATCAGATGGAAAGGAAGCTGAATCTATTGTTAATTTTCTCATGGTGCGGTATCTGTCTGTCTGTCTACCACTGCATTTATTTCAGTCTGTTACAGTTGGCAGATGCCTGTACTTGGGAGCTGTCGGCAGGCAGCACGGCTCACCTCTCCCATGGCGTCTGTTTCAGGTCATGGAACAAGGGAGCGAGTGTGCAGCTGCATCTCCCCCATTATTCTTCTTCTCACATCTGATGCTTAATCCTTTCTTGTGAGCAACAGTTACCGAAAATAAGCAAAGGCAAACACGGCAATGTGCAATACAGCATTATTTATGTAAATTAACTATGGGAAATTGCACTCTAATCCCTAAATTGTGCTTTCTCTTCTTTGTCATACATATTTAGGGCAGAGGAACAGAGATTACCTACTGGTTGACGGGTACTGAGGACAAGAAATACAATCTCCCAACACCTCCTTCTGTGTAAGATGGTCTTTATATGTGAAAAGGGAAGAGAAATTCCCAGTCTTTGTGCTTTAGCCTTCACTATTCCTCCCTGACACTTGTGGTTTTTTTATACCACTCAACTTGCCTTCAGTAGTTAGAGGCTTAACAGCGTATGTGTATATAAACACATGTAAATATTCATGACATGGGATTATACATATGATGAAGGTTATTTGTATATATAAGCGCTAAGCAGGTTCATTTCCTTGGAAAGGGAATAAGACTTACAGCACAAGTTGCTGATGTGATAAATGCAAGAGATGGACAGAAAAATGAAAAACATTCATATTCCCAAAACTTTAGTCCTAATGGCACCTGTGTGTGACTGTACAGTGAGAGGATAACTGCAACTGAAGGTGCAGCTCTCTGTAGTACCATGTTATGCCTGTAAACTCTTGTGGCGGAATTTGTAGGAGGAATGAAACTTGAGGATTTTGAGCAGCACTCTGCAGAACAGGCAGACAAAGTTACTGTAGTATTGCGCAGGCATAAAATCTTTAAAAATGGAACAAAAGCTTACTTTCTAATACATAAGAGATAAGTTATCAAGAAAAAAATATGAGGTTGATGTCCTGGAACTGAGCTATCATTTTGCATCAGTACTGAATACAATATAGTAATAGTGGAAGTATAGCTTTTGAGAAACCATGCAAAATTGAAGCCAGGATAAATGTCTGCATTCATTTCATGTGTATTTTGCATACTACTGCATTGACTACTGCATTATTTCCTGCAAAATCACTACATGTGTAAGTTCGTCACTTTCTGCTCTGAACTCCTGTGTACAGTCACTCTTCTACTAAGTGGGAATTTGCTGCCATCTGCTTTGAAATGACAGTGTTTCAGTACAACTTGAAGCAATTACATAAAGTACAGTTGTTTGTCTCTGGGCTGAGCAGGAAATACTCTTTTGTAAACTCAGAACTCCTTTTTTTGAATTAATATGATCAATTGAGACTACCAGAATTATCGAACTGGCAATTCTATTCAACTCTTCAAAGTACCTCTTGAGCTGGATTACTGTGTCCAGTGATGCATTTGGTTTTGCTTCCTTATATAGGCTGTGACTGATAAAATTGCCCCTTAAAATTCTCGTGTGTGGGGTACTCCAGCAGAAAGCAGACAGACTGCAGAAATTTATGAAAAGGTGGCAACCCTGTTACTGAAGGCCACCTGAAGTTGAATAGTGGAAGTGCTGGCACCAGTATGGCGTTGAGAGCTAGAATCTACTTTGATTTGGAGTTAATCTAATTCATGTCCTCCTTTTGATGCAAACGATGCTGAAATTTTTTAAGGTCAATAATGACACAGCTACAGACCTCCTGTGCAGAGACAGTGAGCCACACTATCTGAAAAAAATCACATGTAAATCCTGAATTCTATTCCCAAATCCAGAAGCTGAATTTGGTTCTGCCCACACTTTCTATCAGTAGTGTGTGAATGTCATGAAGACAAATGTTGGACAGAAATGTTTAAAAACTACTGGGGATCTGGGGATCACTGAAAACATGTGAATCACTGAATTTTTTTCCATTCTGTCACTTTCAGGGAGAATCAGCAGCGGTTACATGATGACTTAGCAGAGATGATAACAAATACTCTTCAGAAAAGGGAAAGCGAAGGGTTTAAGACACGGGAGCTTTCACGGGTAGCTAGCTACCGATCAGGTACCCTGGAATACCTGCAACTGGCCAGCACAGAGAAATCTGTCACATATCTTTAAAACTGGATGTCTAGCGTGACTGAAAAAGCTGCAGCAACTCTCTGGAGTACTTCATGTGAAGGTTGGAGGCTTATACTCTCAGCTAGAAGAGAAAGAAAATACCTTTTCAAGCATCCTTTCTACCATCCGACCTGCTATCAGTAAATCAAACCTCTCTTCACTGTAATGTCGAAATTGTCGGATGACTTCAGTCGGACACGTGCAGCCTGATTTGAGGTAAATGAAAATATCTGCACTTGGTCTGGAAAAACAGGAGGTTTTTGGGTTTGGTTTGTTTTTAAATGTGATAGCCTGTTCAATAATCCAATTCTGAAAATATTCACAGCAAAGCCTTAATTTTTCCTGATTTTAAAATGTTGTGTTTAATTTGTAATTTTTATTTGAAGAAAGATTTGCTATAATGTATTTGAAAATAACATTAAAGATATCATATGTAAATCCTGGATATCTTGCCATTTTGCTTCTTCTGTTGTTTTCCCCTGTGTCTCACATGTTTTGTTTAATCAGGTTGAGTTTGTTCAAGAGAAAACACTTTTGTTATTTACGTTGGGAGATTACTCCAGAAGTTGTATGGTTTCTAAAGCTTATCTGAATCTCTTGGGGCTGCAAAATGAAACTGGAAATCTTGCAAAAACAGACACTTTCATATCTTTTCTCCACTTCTGCTTCTGTTCCCAAACCAGAAGTGCAACAGAAATGAAGGAAACAAACTTATCTAAATTTCTTAAACCTCAGAAACTTTCAATTCAACTTTTGGATGAAGTTACACAACGAGGCAGAACTCAGGTTATACTGAAATGACTTGCTCACTAACTGACACTATGACATTTATAAACAGCTTTAAAAAGCAACCAAAGCACAGGTGATACACGTAAAAGAATATCAGCATTCACACGCAGAAATAACAACGAGTGAGTGAAATTTTTGCAAAGGCCTCTTGTACATTGGTGGCTTTCCAAGGAGAGCTACTTCTTTCACCATTGTTAGATATCGGTCAGTATTCAAACCATAAAACTTGGTGCAAAATCATTCTTTTATTGTTTTGAACAGCATTTTTGTCCAAGTAAACAACCAAAAAATGTTAAAAAGGGCAAGCCAGTTACCTATGTTTTTTCTTTATCAATCTAACCTGGCTTTGTAAGAACACACGCACACAAAGAACAACCTAGGTGTAAACAGACAGACCTCAAGTGCAAAGATTCCCGGAAAAATTAAATCAAGAGGTGCTGTAGGCCTTCTACTCTTGCCTAATGAATGCAAATTCCTACACCCAGGACCACAAGATAGACAGAAATAGCAGATAGCACGTAACCAACAGCCACAGCTTTCAGGTTGTGTGTAACCAATCTTAAATTTGGGCTGACACTAATACCATACCATTACTTCTTCGGACTGTGTCCTAATGGAAGTGTTCATCAGGATAAGGATAGAAAAATATGTCTGGTATTCTAAAACTGGTATGTATTAAAAGGACTACCAGTAGAGTAAAAAAGTATAAAGTCTGCTGTTTCTTGCCCTGTGGTGCCAATCAACAAGCTTCGTCTCTATGTCTGCATTCTTGGGTGCGACTGCTGTGCTTCTTGGCACCATCGGACTGTTCTGGTTGCTGTATCTGATACGCTCAGCAAGCGCAGCTGTAATGCAGTGTCAAGCGTTGGACTCCTCAGGCCTGAAGAAACCCACTATAACTACTATCTTAAGCAGAGTTGCTCTGATCTTTGAAGTGTCCTAACTCTATTTTTAAATAGGAATTTTATGGGTTCCATTCTTGCCACCTCTGAGATGCAAATTATTTTAGAGCCAATGTCTGCTGACACTGATTGAGACAATTAATTTAGTTTTCAGTAGCCCTTCTCATTCCTGCATTCTTCAGATTATAAATTTCATATAATTCTTTGAAGATGAATAGTTACCTTAGCAATGAGTCGATGGACCCATTTTCTGGTAGGTTTGTTTTCTACATGGTTCTGTCCCTGCGCATATCTGTCACCCATACATCACAATAAAATAAATTTTGACTACACTTTTTCAAAATTTGCTCCTGGTTTCTGAATTGAATCTGTCTTAGATTCAATGTCTTACCATTGCATCTGGTTATCAAATGATAGATCAAAGAGCCCTCTGCCATCAGAAATCTGTCACTGAAGGTCCAGTCATACACATCTCCTGGGTTTTTTTTAAGCAGTGAAATGTTATATTAAAAACCTAGTGTGAGAGATATTTTTTGTTCTCCGAGTGGAAAGGATTTTGGCTGCACCATCACCATTCATTTGAACTTAACTCACACCAAAAAAATTCTCTGAATCCCTGGGCTGGGAGCATGTGGAAGTGAATCTTTCCAAATGCACAAAAAAAGCTTTGTAGCTTTGATCATATTCAGACTCCCGCCTTGTCTCCATCTCATTTTTATCATGCATTCACACTCCCCTCCTGTTTCAGCATTGTCTATTTGTGCTGTCTATCCCAGCATGTCCCTCCAATTCCTGGCCATGTCCATCACTTATGCACAGAGGATCTGATTTTGCATACTTTTTTTCCCCTATAGTAATCTAATACGGGGAGTTCTGTGGAAAATATAATTTTGTATTTTACATCACCAGCACAGTCAAACTGAGAGCAGCATGTGACAGAGCTGAATTTCTCATATGGAAAAACCTTTGGAAAATATTCCTCCAAAGCAAATGCAGCATCTATTCATGATTAGACATTTAAGAGTTGTTTTTCACTGGGGAGGCAAAAAAGAAAAGGTAACAGCACTGTGTTTTATCCTTATCTCTTAGTGAAAAGTAGTCCAGAATAAAACAGCGATGGGTATGGAAGGATCCCTGCAGCCAGCAGTAGTGTTATAGTGCTCTTACCCTGGGCTTGAGGCCAAGCCTTGCTATTTGGCCTGAACTGGTTGGCATGTGACCTCGTTATATGAGGCTATTACAGGCACCAGTATCAAATTTGAACTATCTTAAACAATTACTGAAACACAAAGTCCTAATAACGGCTGGTTTAGGACAGTGATAGAAAAGCCAACACTGAGGGAAAAGGCAGCATCTCAAAATAATCTGAATCACAGCGGCAGGGGAAGACACCTTGGGAAGTTGTCCCTATCTGTAAACCCTATGAAAAAGGCCATCCCTCAGCTTTTCTTCTGGGACACGCACAGTGGTTGTTCCACTCAACAGGGCCAAAAGCTGCTCTGATGTAAAATCTGCAGTTTGGTAAGACACCACCCAACTTCTCTTGCTTTACGGGGGCCTTTCCTGATAAACCTTCGCCCTTTTTGGTTCATCACCCTTCCTGGCAAGCCCTGCGGCCCAGCAAGCGCCAGCCTGGGGCTTCCCCCCTACTGCCTCATGACAGCATGGTGGCAAGGCCCGACCCCAGCCTGGAGCGAACCCCACATCATGGCCGGGCCTTGGGGGGCTCCAAACAAGCGCCAGGGTCAAAAAAAGCTTCCAGGGCCCTGGGCTCGCCGCCCAGCTTGACTTGATGCCTTTCCCTGCCACCACGCCCTCATGCCGGGCTGTGAGGCGATGGGGCAGCCGCCTCGGGCCTCTGCTGCGACGCTTCGGGTGCGAAGCTCCGTCGCCGCTGCCGGCCTCCCCCAGGGCACATCCCGGACCCGAGAAGGGTGAAGGCGGCCGGTGTGGGGCCGAGAGGGCCAGGCCCAGCACGAGGTGCCGGGGCGGGCGCCGGAGGAGGCGGGGGCAGCGGCGAGACCTGCCCTGAGCGAGGGAACTTTATTATAAAGTCCCGCCGCCTCCCGGTGCCCAGAGGAGGCGCGGGGGAGCAGCGGCATGGCTCGGCTCGGCGGCGGCGTGTGCTGCTGCTGGCTCGTCCTCCTGTGGGCGGCGGCGGGGGGCCGAGCAGGTGAGGGGAGCAGGGCGGCGGGAGGCCGGCCCTGAGGGGGCGGTGGGGGGTGTCTTCCCCCGGAGGGCGGGAAGGAAGGGAGTGAGACAGCGGGGCTGCCCCCAGCCCCGGGGGTGCCAGGCGACCGGGAGGGGTTGTCCCGCCGGCGGAGCCCGGCTCGGGGCTTTGCCGCGGCTCCCGAGAAGACAGCGCGTCTCGCCCGGGCCCGCCCCGGGGGATCTGCCGGGCTCCGCGCCTCCCCTTGGGCAGCAGCTCTTCGCTGCGCCTTCTCCCCGGCTGGCACCGGGGGGGAGGGAAAGGTCCCTCATGCCGCCGTGGAGGCGGCGAGGGGACTCGTCCCCCGGCAGCACCGTGGCACCGGTTAAGCCCCTCCAACCCCCGGTGGGACCCTTATGGCCGCGGTGGGTCCCGGCTGCCTCATGGGCTTGGTCCCAGAGCAGCTCATGGCCCGCCGGCCCGGGCGGGCTCGGCCCTGGTGCTTCGTGGGTGTTAAGTGCTGTCACCTCATTCCTTCGTGCTTTAAAAACAGCTTTCCCCTTCCCGGAACGGGCGAGGGGAACCAAAGTAAGGATTTAACAGGTGGGAAGCTGCCTTGAGCGCCCAGCAGTGCTGGGTTTTAACGTAGTATGCGTGCATGGGAATAATTTAGGATGGATGCTTCGTTTTGGTGCTGTGGCCTTACAGCATGCTGCCACTTGGGATCTTTAGCAGAGTTTTATTGCTGGTTTCTGGGTATAGGTCATCGCCTGTGTCATCGACTTGTACCTATGTATGATCTGATATCTTCTGAGTAGATAAACTTGCGTTGCTGTTAGAGTTAAGTGACTTCCCGATATCTGATTAACTTTTTGAACTTTTTCTCTCTGGTACAAACACCACTTCACGCTAATTTTGTGCTCACGGTTGGTTTTCATGGTATATTTGCATAACAAACTTTTTCTGGCAAAGTTGTAAGCCCCCCAATAGGGTAATTCAAGGAGTGAAACTTTTGTAACACTTTTGATCTTCCTCTGTTGACTGCTATAGTTTTATGTCTCTTGATTTTAGAGCTTTGTTCTTGTTGCAACTTCAGAGTCAGATTTGCGTGCAAGCAAAATTGGCCAAATGCCATAATGGCACATTTTGGCGAGCTTCACGGTTTTCCATAGAATCTTGGCTTCCTGCTTAAAAATTGAATTTCTGCTTGGCATGTTTGAGAAACGTTGCACCTGTGGACACAATGTGGTAGCTAACTGTCTGCTAGAACAGACATGCCAGTGAGGTATGAACATAGGATTAGTTTCTTTTTTTTCATTTCAAAGTATGAAATGGCTTTACCAGCAACTGGAAGGATGGGGAAAGGAGTCACTAAAGGAGGGAATTTAAGAGGTGCTGAGCAAGTGTGGAGTATGTGAAGGTGAAGCTGCCTCTGGGGGATCACTAAAAGTTAGGGATGGACAGCAGCTGTTTAGAGCAGAATGTCCATTAGTGAATTCTGGTTACCGTTTGTAGTGGTGTACAAATGTACCAGGGTTGTTGGGGAGCAAATCTCAGCAGGAGAATATCTTCCTCCTCTGCTGCTTTCAATGAATACTGAAGATCTTAAGGGCTGGATTCAGTGCTTATCTTCTAGGAAATTCCTAGTTAATTTACTAATTGCCACAAAACAAGGAGAAATTAAGGTAACAGTTGTTTTAATGTCCAAAATATTATAAGCGTCTCATTTTGCCAACAGTCCTACCTCATCTTGGAGACCTACTTTTCAAACCTCACCCAAATTGGCAAAAGCTTTTAGTATTATATTAGCACGACTGAAGGAAGGGTCAACCAACCATGAATCATGCAGAGGGGAGTGAAAAGTAGTTTAGGGTATAAAGTAGTTTCAGCTAATACCTGGCTCATTCCTCACATCACAATTGAAGTACTGGTAGAAAACTACTAAGTAGCAAATAGAAATGCCTTTAGGCTATTTAATGGAGTAAACTTGGCCTTCAGCACTGTGAATGGTCTAGATTTTTTAAATTTTTTTTTTTAAATTGGTTCATTGTTCTTTAGCATTTTGAACACCTTGAAGATTCTTCACCATACTGTTTGGAAACTATTTCTAGAGAATGTTCTCTGTTAAAAATGACTTAAATTTAGGGACTAAGAGATTAGTGAAGCTACTTGTGAAATTATTATTTTTGTTTCCTCTGTGGATGACCTACACTGGGGACCTGTAACTATTTTGGCAAGTTTTCTGCATCAGCTAAGCTTTACTAGTAAGTATCCTTGTGAGCATGAGAACCATACAAGAGTCAAACTCTTAATTTATAGCTCACATTTGAATATTGCATCTCTCTCATGTAAGCACAAATCAGGGGATTAGGCTTCAAAGAATGACAGGCTTGTTAGAGGCAAATTGAAAAATTACTTAGACCTGAAATGTATGAGGAAATAGGATGAATTAAGGCCGGTAGAACAGAAAACACAAATAGCTTATATCCAAGCAGAACAAGAAGGCATTTACTCCTTTAATTGGAAATTACTGGGTTTCGTGTTAAGTTCTTGTGTGGTTTAAGCTAATCTCTAAAGAAGTCCTGAAGTACTTAACATTCATTTTGTAATGGATTCCAATCATAACTCTATGTAGAAATCTCAATTGTACTTTAGAGGTATACAACCTCTTTAAACAGTTAAAAGGATGGTTCTAAATTTTTTATTGGGGAAATAGGACAATGTCTATCAAATTACGAAATTGAACAGAGATGTCAAATGCTCCTTATTAAGGTTGACCTGAAATATTTAAATCCTATACTGTGCTAATATAATCTTTACTACTGAACATTAGCTGTAGGAGAAGGCATACTAAAACCAGGAGATGTGCAACTTTGTGCTAGGTTTTTTTGTGTTCCGAAGTTGTGCAAAACTAGTTCTCAGTGAAACAGTAAAGAAATAGTTTCCTTATTTAGTGGAAAGTGTATAGGTGGAATCTATTAAGTACATCTGAACACCTTTACAAAAAAAGGCTTCACCTGTGAAAAGCCATAGCTAAAAGTAAGCATGTAAAATATAGATTAAAAATTAGTAGTTAAGGAAGCAAGTGGCTTTCCTTTTACTAGGAGATGCTCACAGTTGTTAACTTAATTTGGCTTGTTACATGCAACCTAACCGGTGCTTCATTGCTTCTGAGTTAGTTTTTTTTCTCAGACCAAGGAAAAATATGAATATTGATTCTCACTCCCAAACCTTGTAGCTCTTTCATCTGCAAGGAAAAGGGAGTTGTGTTAATTTCTCTAGTTAGAAAGTCCAGTAGCCTGTCTAGATACACGTATGTTTTAAAAACAACTTATGGCTGGGAAAGCATAAGGAAAAGCAGCTGTTGCATATTGCCAAACAAATTTTACTGGCATTCTTAAGACATGTCAGGTGTTACTTTTGTAGGTGTTCTTCATTTAGTAATTATTAGTGGCAGTTATCAAATAGTGTGTTTGTTGGATGGTTTTGGAACATTTCACTGTACTGCTCTTCATTTTTCTTACTCATTTTTTCTCTGTCGATTCTGTTCTTTCATTACAAGTTACTGCTATTCTTTCATGTCCTCTTCAGCATCCGATTTCTTTTTTTTTGTCTTGCCTCAGTCCTTTCACTTAGTATTTCCTTTAATTGCTTTCTGTATATTCTCATGAACGTGTATGTATTTCCACTCTTCCACTGCCACCAAATAAAAGACAAGCTCCACTTTTAACATAACCTTGGTAATGGCTATATTGAGCCAAAAAGGCAGAGAAGAGATTTGGCAAAACAGCCTGAAAACCAAGGTGACTACCACCACCTCCTAACCACGGCTGAAATATCTTCATTTTTCCATTATTTAGGGTATAATCTTGTCAAAAAGTAGATACTTCTCACTTGTTGAAGAAGTTCATCACTCTCCCAGCTATATCCTAGATCCTATTTTTGGATCTTTTATTTGGCAGAAGATGTATCTTTAAAAGAGGCTGTTTGAGGAAAGGTTCCTCCCAGTCCCTACTGACTGCAGAAAGGAGAGGGAACACTTGTTTATTTCCAGGCTTGTTTTGTCATTGCACTTCTCCGCTTCTGTCTCCCACTGTACAGTGCACTGGTGGTTGTGGTGGAACTGTGCATCGCTGGTGCTGTGCAGTTTTCCTGGCTGGCTGGTTGTGCAGAGGGGAATGGTGACTCCACTGACCTACCCTATCCCCAGGGATTTTGAGTCATTCATCGCAGTAAACAGTGTGCTTTGGCTTGATATTTAGGTTATTCTAAGCAGTACTGTTATGGAATAGCCATAGATTATCACAGTCTTTTCTGTTCTTCTGCCCGAGAACAGGCAATAGGCTGAAATACTTGTCAGGATTCTCATGTACACACTGCGAAGTCTAACTTTGATGATAAAAGGATGATTTGCAGATTCGTGGAGATGTTGCATTAGGTTCCTAGGTAAGAAGTTACCAATACAACTGCTGGGATAAGAGATGCTGGGGCCCCTGCCTCACCCTCCAAAAATAAATATAAAAATACCAGCATTATTTGAGGGGAAGGTTCCTGTTGTTGCAGGACACATCTGGGATTGTTTGGAAACGTGCAGTTGCTTCTTGTATATTTATATTCCACATTATACTTCAGTTCTAGGTGGTTTTCTTGGCAAAGGTAGTGCTGTTAGTTTAGATGAATGCAGATTAAAATTGTAACAGACTGGGTGATAGCAAATGCTTTGATTATATTGTAGTGTAAGCGTATTTTAAGCATGTTTATAAGCTTGTAGTTTAAACTCCATTTGTAGCAAGATAAAGACTTACAATAATTATTATAATTTAGAAAGTATGATTATATATGTGTTCCTTGAAATAAACATAGCAATTTCATATATTGGTATTTTAATACTATAGACCAGGGCAATTAGATTTGCAGGAACTGACATAAAAATTAATGATGTGAAATGGGACGAGTGAATGAGTTGGGGGGTGGGGGGGGGATAATCAGTAATGGGAAATGGTCTTTTCCAGCATCATTAAGTCACATCTGTCACAGCTACCTTGATGCTATTCCTCTAAAGGCCTCTCCAGCTTTGCTACAAATCATCCTGTAATTTAATGTTTTCCCCTTCTCTCCATCCTCTTCTAGCCCTGGTTTTCTTCAGTTTAAATTTGTCATATAGTGAAGTTGGGGCAGGGCAAACTCCAAGGGTAATTTTAAAGTTTGTTCTGACTTTTGAAAATAGCTCTGTATGTTCATGCTCTGGCAGAGCATAAAACAAAGAAACACAGCCTGCCGTGTTAGAATACCCATGTCAGATCAGTCTGTCTGGCACTGGCATCAGCCTTCTTTTTTAAAAAAAAAAAAAAAAATTTAAAAAAAGCAATGGCTATTTTGCTTTAGGCAGAAGAAAGCTTATTTGAGATACCTTTTTTATCTGTGGGCACTAGTAACAATAGTCAGCTGCCCTGGTTCCTCTTCACTACTCACCACCTTTCCACAGTCTACTGAAGAGATGGGAAGAAGATCATCTTTTGCCCTACTCTGTTCTTGTTCTTTTTAGCCATTTCTCAGCTGGCTTTGTGTACTGGGCATATACGTGGCCTGTCTCTCCTCTGCCTCTCAGTGGGCTTCGTGGTTGGAATCAGCCTTCACCTTTGCTGCTGGACAGGCTAGTTGTCTTCTGCGCCGACCCCTTGCACCACTTCTTCACAGGACCTCCCTTTCCCTGACCTCTTTGCTTACGTAAGCTTCAGCTTTGTAAGATGGCCTTTGGCTCTCTTCAGTGATGACCCTTATCAGCCCGCTCTTCTTATAGGTTTTCAGTCTGAGTGACTGCCATGTTTACCCTTAGCCTAAAGTAGCAATTACTGCATGTATTACTAGCAGATAGTTAAAGTGACAACAGAAAACTAACATTATAACTGCTTGAAGAGTTATCCGAGGTATGTCATGTCTTGGTCCTTTAAATAGCTTCAGTACCTAGCAGAGAAAAAACATGTTTTTTAAACACTATGTTCCAAGTCCCTGAAATGACTTCATCTCTAAATAGATTCATGTAAAAACTTCTGTTCACAGAATGGAGGGGAAAAAAACCAACAACACAGTTCCTTCACTACTAAAATCCTGTTCTTGCTAGCACTCTTCCTGCGTGCGTGAGAAGTGTCTCTAGTACATTATGAAGACTGACATACTGCATAGTGGTACAAAGTCTAGCCGGAGGCCAGTAACTAGTGGTGTATGCTGGCAGTCGATACTGTTCATCATCTTCCTTAATGATCTGGGTGATGGGGCAGAGTGT
The DNA here is from genome assembly GCF_963924245.1 of Chroicocephalus ridibundus. Lineage (NCBI taxonomy): Eukaryota > Metazoa > Chordata > Aves > Charadriiformes > Laridae > Chroicocephalus > Chroicocephalus ridibundus. Next base: position 166,524,836 of record NC_086284.1, read on the forward strand.
ACCCTCAGCAAGTTTGCTGATGTTGCAAAACTGGGAGGAGTGGCTAATGCACCAAAGGGCTGTGCTGCCATTCAGAGGGACCTCAATAGGCTGGAGAAATGGGCTGACAGGAACCTCATGCAGTTTAACCAAGGGAAATACGAAGTCCTGCTCCCGGGGAGGAATAGCCTCCTCTACCAATATATGCTGAGGGATGACTGTTTGGAAACATGAGCCAGCAGTGTGCCATTATAGCGAAAAAGGGTAACTGTCTCCTGAGCTGCATCAGGAGAAGTGTTGCCAGCAGGCTGAGGGAGGTGATCCTCTCCTTCTCCTTAGCACTGGTAAGGCCATGCCTGGAGTGCTGGGTCCAGTTCTGGGCTCCCCAGTACAAGAGAGATCTGTAACTACTGGAAAGAGTGTGGCAAAGGGCTACAAAGGTGATTAAGGGACTGGAGCATCTCTCGGGTGAGGAATGGCTGGGAAAGCTGGGACTGCTCCACCTGGAGCAGAGAAGGTGCAAGGGGGAATCTCATCAATGTGTACAAATACTTGAGGGTGTAAGGAAGGCGGATCCAGGCTCTTTTCAGTGGTGCCCAGGGATAGGACCAGAGGCAATGGGCATAAACTAAAACACTGGAGACTTCCTCTGAGCATCAGGAGGCACTTTTCTGCTATGAGGGTGAATGAGCACTGTCACCGGTAGCCTAGAGAGGTTGTGAAATCTCCATTCTTGGAAATACTCAAAAGCCATCTGGATATGAATCCCAGGCAGTTGGCTTTAGGTGACTCTGCTTGAGCAGGGGCGTTGGACAAAATGACCTCCAGAGGTCCCTTCCAACCTCAGCCGTTCTGTGATTCTCTATAAGAAACAATTTTAGCTATTCTTATTGGAACACTAGGAGAGAACAGCTTTCCGACTGTTGAATGACACAGATTATTTAACAGTCTGGTAAACTGAAAACAACTGGCTTAGAGCAACCAAGTAACTGCTATGTCAAAAAATGATTAGTTGGAGAAAGAGTTTAGTTCTTGGAAAATGATTTTGCTTTTTTTATTCAAATATGTCATGGCTCTTCATAAAAAAGCTTTATGTTATGTTTTAGAGTACTGAATAAATTTGGTGCACTTAATTTGAATTCAAACTAGCTGCTCAATCACAAATGTTTTACTTAAAGCTTTTTGAAGATCATTAGGTATTGTGCTGGCATTATATTGCTTTTCTAACGGTGCCATTATCATAGCATGCATACTAAGTATTTTGTGTAAGATCATCCAGAATTTTGCAGCTGTTACGGGCATGATACACAAAATGAATTGTGAGGAGTAGTAACCAAACTGTAACTTCTTGCTATAAACTGGCAGGACTTGTTGCCATACGCTGGAGAAGGGTCAGGGGAATAAAAACACTGCGGGTTTCTCAGTAGTTGTAAGTGTTTGAGTTTAGCCCTTAAAACTTTTCAAATACTTCTTGGAACTCTGACTCATGATTTTTGAACTCTTTTCACTTGCAGTACTGTAGTAGTGATTTGATCAGTCACAAATAGAGATCTGATGTAATCAGGTCCCATTTTAGGGAAGGCTGAATCAGTTATAGGGGGTTTTTTTTTTTTTTTTTGGAAAGCAGTTTGCCTTGCTGTTTGTTCTTCAGCTCAGCAGGATTAAAACCCAACTAATGAAGAATGTTTCTTAAACAGCAGTCCAAGCAGAACTGTGAGCAGTCTAGCGCCCATCTTTCCCGTTCATTTCACGCTGGGGATTGATTCTATTCCAGCTGGGTGATAGCGATTGTGTGTCTTAAAGGACTGCATACCTGTGGTGCTTTTGTCTTTAACCTTGTGATCCATTGAATTCTAGTGCTCCTGTTGGGTCATGCCACCTCCAGAATTAGTAGCCCAGAAAGACAGTTTAGAAACCTGCAGCCTTTTGAATCTTTAGGTGGAAAACCAAGTCAACAGTAGTTTATAATCCTTTGCAGTTGCCAAGGCATGCTGTGTTCTAAAGTTCCTTTCCATAAGATTTGTATAGATTTTCTTCTGGGCCAGGTAAGGAAATGTCTTCTGAATTTTCTGTCAAGACTCAGCTGTGTTGGAGCTCTACATTGAAAGAGTTGTAGGTAACTTCCAGAGGAGTACCATGAGAATATGTAGCTGTAAGCTTTTGTCTTGGTAAAATTCCAGTTAGTTATCATGCCACATCTCAGTACATCAACATTAGTGTTGCTCTCCATAGTAGAAAATTGCCAAAATATTGTCTTGACACTTCAGTATTGGATAGGAAATACCTGCTCATGTTTGTTTGTCTTCCTTGCCCCCTTTCTTCTCCACCATAGAAATCCGCTATGCGACTGTGTACTGGAATAGAGCTGCAAAAACACTTCAGGTCAAGAATATACTGGACAGAAGTGGAGATGCCTATGGTTTCTACAACAACACTATACAGACAACAGGTTGGGGAGTTCTAGAGATCAGAGCAGGCTATGGCAGTCAGACCTTAAGCAATGAAGACATCATGTATGCAGCTGGCTTCTTGGAAGGCTATCTCACAGCTCCGTAAGTACCTCAGGAAGCAACTCAACTTATGACACTTCCAGTGGATTTCTGTACTTGTGAGTTGTTTGTTTGTTTTTTCTTTTCCCTTAATTCTAATCCATTTAAACTAACCATACGTTTTGCAGTTGTGTGCTGTTCTTTTAATTAGTAGCAAGTATGAAGTATAGCTTATTCATTATGGGATGAAGATGTGCCCTCTCCTCATCCTGCAGGCTCTCCTAACACCTTGGTGAGATAGATGAGTGCTGTATCTACATTAGTGATTAAGTAATATAATCACAGCATAGTGTATGTGTAAGGAAGCGTGTAAGCCATATGTTGTAAATAATTAACAAAAGGGGTAGCAGAAAGAATAGTTATCTCCCAAGCCTATAGTTAGGTGACTGACCAACAGCAGATGAAACAATTGAGAGCAGATCAGGCAGGGAGACATGTTGCTAGCAAGAGCGGCAGGGCTTGCTTAAGGACCTTTTTCACCAAACTGTCAAGAAACTTCTGGGGAGCAGATACTGAAACTTCACAGCATGGGGAGTTTAGTCTCTCTTGGACAAATTAAAAAAAATAATAAATAATAATGCTGATATACTGATAGGCCTGAAAGCGGTCTGGTGTGTGTCTAGAAGGGTCAGTGTACTCCTGAAAGCCCTTTGAAGAGAAGATGAAGGACTGAATCTCTCCTGCAATGCAGACCTATGAAAACTGACATTTTGTACTTACTATGAATCCAGAGCAGTTTTTTTTTTTTTCTTATAAACAAACAAAAAAACCACCCTGAAATAAGTGCAAAACCAAGCCCTAGTCTTTCCTTGACTAAGTTGGGAAGACAGAATGGCACTATGACATACTCGCTGGTAGGATATAGCTGGTGATATAGCTAAGAACATGATACATGGCTTGTTGCTGAACAAGCTCCATCTTTTCCTCTATCAACTTAGTCATAGGAAAAGAAAAAAATCCCAAATTCTGATGCATGGCTGGGGAATAGTTGGGAGATAATTGTAAAATATGCGGTGACGTGAATTTGACTTCACCAGCTCTGCTTCCAGAACACTAAAATACGTACCGATAGGCTGCATTAAACAGGCCAGCAGGGGAAGGCTGTCTGTCAAACAATTGTCAGATATGGCTGCTGGACAAGATGATACTAATTTAATTAGTAAGACATTTTAAGATCAGTTAAGACTTATGGATAGTTCTCTGATCATGTGATATGTTAATGTGACTGTCTAAGTAGACTTTCCTGGAGAGGCAGCTAGGTCTCTGGAGAGTGTAAAGAAAACTGAATAAAGTAATATTTGTCAATCACAAAACACGTCTGAGGGAAAGAATAAAGGAATCCTAGAGTTCTGAGTGTGCAACCTGTACTCCAGGCAGGAAAGGAAATGAAGTACGTGAGATCTGGATATATGTTGTTGAATTATTCGGCATGAGAGGTTACTGTTATGCACTATTCATTAGTTTATGTAAACTACGTATGGATCTGAGGGATGCTAGCATTACATTTAGAATACTGTTAAAATTGGGTATTGCTCAACAGATCTTTTCGCTAAGGCTTCACCTACATTTACTCATCTCTAAGTGGTTATACTTAAGCTTTGTCATATTGCATAGAGAGCCCAATCCATGCTAAGCCCAATTAGATGGCAAGTAATGTTCTAGTAGCAACAACCTACACCCTGTTCCCCTTCTGCCTCCGCAGTAGATTTAACAGTCTTCCTGTCTGTCTTTTAAACAAACTTAAGTATATGCCTGTTCCTTTAAATATGGTTTGAATGTGAAACAGTGTCTGCAGGGACTTTATCTGATGTTTAAGTCTATGCTTACAGGAGGGAGTTTTTCCCCTTTGTTTTTTTCTGTGGAGATTCACAGAAGTGAAGGTACTCACAAGTTACTCTGCGCAAGGCTTTTGCCTTTGTCTGGGTCAGGTGCTTTCTGAGGCTGGTTCCTAGCCATAGCTGTTGTTATGGTAGGGCTACCATCTCCAGCACTGAGTGGCCCTTTGTGGAGAAGTGGGTATAGGAGAAATAGTAATGAACAGAGATCTTTAAGTCTGTGGAAGCAAAGTTGAGGGTTTGTATCAAAGTGTAAAAGTAGGGTTTGAGACTTTGGCTTTCAAGCAAATTAGGAAACTCAACTGTTTTAAAGGAGTTTAAGTGTGAGAGTAGGTTAAGATGCAAAACCAGAACTGCCAAAGCCTTTCTTTGAAGAAACGTTTTGAGGAAATCCACTGAGAAATCCTTTGACAGTGCAAAACCTGAAAATGCTTACCATCATTAAAACACATTTCAAATACTATACATACCATCTGAATTTCTGTTTTGGCCATGTCTTTGCCCCACTGTACACCTGTACCTGTAGTGGAAGCATATTTCTCACTGGAGGTTATGAATATAAGCTTTTTCTGTCAGGTCTAGCTCAAATAAAGAGGACTTCTCTTTGAAGCTAAGAATACCTATTGAAAATGCTGCAGTTTAGGAGCAGAGATGAATTAGTGATTTACTCCCCTGACCCTTGAGAAGATGGAAAACCTATTACTTCAGGCTTCAGCTGTATGACCTTGGTGGGTTTTTTTTATTCAGCAAACTGCAACTAATGAATCCTCTTACACAGTGTGTTTGCAATTTCCTGAACCACAGGAATAGTAAGAACTCACTAAGTTTACAGATGTTGAAATTGCTCTCAGAGCTCCATTTTTTCTTCTTTATCCTGTCTGGAGATTCACAGAATCCTAATTAACATGCAGGCAGATGTTCTTTCTTTGGGACAATTGCGCAAGTCTTCTGAAGTAAAACTGGGAAACAGTCTTTCCCAATCTATAACTGTTCTCACCAGACCTCCTGGCCCATTCAGACTGTCTGCAGGGAAGCTTTCTAACACCACTGTGACTTCTTTTATGAGAGGGTGTCTCTAAACACTCTTGTTCTGCTTTTGCAGACATCAGGGCACACAGTTCAACCTTCCTTTTTAAAAACTGGGTAACACCAAGGAAGAGTATAACAATGTGTTTGGCCATGATGAGTGCTTTATTAGCACCAACAGCCACTTAGCGACCAGAGCAAAGATGCTTGTGTCACTTGCCTGGACAAGCACCACCTTGGGTGGCTCAGGTACAGCCTCCCAGTGTGAATACACTGGGTATGCCTGGTAATTGAAGTGCCCTCTAGCACATCGCTACCTGTAGCCTGAACAACTCCAAGGTCTCCAGCTGTCTTGCATTTGTTTGTGGCAATGACTCCATGAAGTAGAAATGACCCAAGGTGGCTCCTTGCAGAAACCCTGAAGTCCTACCAGGAAGAGCTCTGATGTGATGCTTTATTGGGAGGAATACGTTGCAAGCCAGATCCCAAGTTGAAGTACAGGTTCCTGCAGAAGCTGTCTGGTGAGCAGGAGCTCCAGATTGACAGTGCCTACAATTTGGAGATCTCCAGGGATTCTCAGCTAGCTTAATTTTTGCATTGCACTTAGGGCATGAAGGAGGGTTTGTAGACACAGCTAGGCCTCATAATATAAGCGAAAGAGGGACAAAATACCTCTCCTAAAAGTGTATGCTTTCTTCTTAGTAGGAACCTAAGCAGAATGTAAGACAACCAAATTTAAAAAAAAAAAAACAAAACAAAACCAGCCCAAGCCATGCTGGGATTGTTTTAGCTTAGATTACTGGTCCGCTCTAGCTGTATAGGTCTGTTGTAGAAAAAGCAATAGCTAAGTTAGACCTGTTTACCAGCGAGGGTAGAAGCACAGGCCTTTTCTAGAGCATGATTCATCTTTCTAGTGTTGGCACCTGGTTCAGATAGTAGCTGTCTAGTTTGAAAACACATAGTTAGGGGTGGAATAAATCTAATACTAGTGTCTGGAGACCAGACATTTGTTTTTATCACCAGTGTCTCACCTCTCTGTAAGGTCTGGTCCTACCATCCAGCCAAAAATGTTTGCTCCAGTTTTCCTGGGTATGAATTATCTTCCCCCCATTACAAACAGAGGTGTTAATGAGGCCTCACTTTACTTGGGGAATCGCAGAGCACATCCAAGTCCATGACGTTGAGCATATACTTCTAATCAGTTCCAACTGGGGCATGCCAGGTGCCTAAGAGCAGTATTTAAATTGGAAGCAATGTTAATTGTACGCTTTTTTTTTGTCTGATATAACCTCAGCTGACCTGAGTCCTATCATCTTCCTCTCTAATTTGAAGAGCCGAGGCACTGCTTTGCTGTTTTTAGACTTTGAATTCTTGTCTCGGCTTTATAATTGCCTTGTATTTGGCCTTAGATACAGTTGCAAAGCCTTACCTTACTATAATGATCCAATTTACTTCAGAGGATAATGCCCTTACAAAACATGCAAGCCACACACATAGAAGCTTTGTTAAAGCAAAGAAAAAAAAAAAAAAACCAACCCCAAAGCAACAAGGCAGCTAGGGGAAAAATTCTCAACCTTGGGCATTTAAAAAAGACAAACTGATTCCAGGAATCGTGTGTCCTCTGTTAGCATATACAAGAAGGAAGGCCATTAAAGAAGCTGTTTTCAGTCCTCTGATTCTGAACTAACCCAGTTGCTACATCAGTCATCATAGCTTAAAGATACTACTAGTGTAAAATCTGCCTTGTGTTGCATAACCTTTGAGTGCAAATTGAAGAGAGTAGAGCTGATGGTTGAATCTGGAAGCCTGATCATCTGTCCTGGCCTAGGCAGTGATTAAAGCAGTATCCTGGCTGTTTTTATTCTCCTCGTACCTAAAAGACCGTCTGCCAGATGGACTGTCTTGTGCTATTTGCTCCTCCTCTCTAGTGCCATAGGAGCTCTGACTTGTAGTATGGAGTATGTTACGCTATAATTCGCTTCCTAAAATTACTTCAGACTTTTATTTGCCAAATTATCTGACTGCAGGGGTGGAGATTATTGATCTGTCTTTCTTCAACTTTCTTGTCCTCTTCAAGAAGTAGTTTATGATTATGGCATGTAGTCGTGTGTTAAGTGGGAGACAGGAAACTCTAGAACTAAAATTGATACTATAGCTGCAGTTTCATGAAAGGTGCAATGGTGTGAAGCTGCTGAATGCTCCCCTCTCTTGCCCCAGCACATCCCTCCACAGATCCAAACCTCCAACTTGTGTCTGCCCTGGCACTGATCAGGCCCTTTCATGCATCAGTTCATTGACAAACACAGTAGAGAGCTTCCTTCTTGCACCACCTCTGTGGGTTATCTGTCTTCATAACAACCTAATTCATACTACAAACTGCCAGAAAAATATATTCCCTTTTTTTCCCTGGATTAGTGTTTTGCCTGAATGTAAACTGACGTTTAGATTTGGTAGCCAGAATGGTACCAGAGCTGAGATAAGCAAGCAGGGTCATGCAATCGAGTACTTAAATAGCTGCGAATGGGGCAGGGGACAGAAAAAGAGGGGAGAAGGTCAATGGATGATTCTCTAATTATCAGCAAACCATTCAGTCATCTCTAGCTGTATTCTCAAATTATGCCCTGAGGGAAATTGGGAAGAGCTCCTGTCTGCATCCCTCTAGGAGGAAGTTACCCTCATGAGTTTTAATACAGGGAATTGTCCTGCTGGCATGTACTTTTCCTTGAGGCTGGTATCTGTTCTGTTTTCTTTCTCTCAGCACTTGGTAGGAGCTAATTTTACTCATGACTGATGTAGTTCTACCAACTCCAGACCTCAGCAAAATAATTTTCTGATGATTTCTGCCTAGAACTAGATATTCCTTTCCCATCCTCTTTTTTTTTTTTATTCAGTTGCTGAAAAAAAAGTTTAAGTTTGACCCAAATTATGAAATGATAGAAGAAGAAATTAACAGAATAAGAAAATTCAAAAGTTCTGTTTTGGTTTGAATCAGATGATTACATTTGACCTAAAATGAAAGGGTGACTTTAATTTTGGACTCCTGAGTAATTTTTGGCAGTTGATTTAATCTTGAAATCTAAAATGCTTCACTTCAACAAACCAAACAAAAAACAGCCAATCAACCAACCACAAAGACTCCTTCAATTTTTGTTTCTATTAGTTAATGGGGATGAAACAGCTAACTGAATTCAACAAAGAAAATCACAATAATTTTGATCTCCATAAAGCTGAATCTGTTTAGGGCTGGCCTGAGTGGGAGCCTCTGTGGGAACACATATGATCAACATATACATGTTTTAAAATGGAGAGATTTAGCTTAATTGGTAAGGAAGTAACAAGGTTAACGGTAAGTAAAACCTACTAGATTTCAGACTGAAATTCTCTCTTAGAACTGAATTAGCAAATTATATTCTCACCTTTGTGTTTTCTTTGTTCCAAGTAGAATAGCCCTCCAGTAAACTATTTTTGTTGTGATTTAAATTAATGTACAGTTTGAGCAGGTATTACCAAGGTCACTTATTTTAAGTTAAATTTCAACAATCCATTTGTGTTACCTTTGCTGTTTGTCATGCATTAAAGATATGAAGTAATTCCTGTGATTAGGAAGAGTTTACTTTGTGGACTGTGGTGCTTGTTTATCAGTGCTCTGTTGACCAATGGGTTGGTAAGCAAAAGGAAGGGAAGATGCAAAAGAATAACTTCTGCTACTCTTGTTCTTTCAGGCACATGTATGACCATGCTGCAAATATGTATCCGCAGTTAATTAAGAATCCCTCCGTTCGAAGTGGAGTTCAGAATTTTATGGCGTATGTATTTAGTTATTAGAAAATAAATTATTTAAGAGTTGGGATTGGAGTGTGACAGAATTTTCAAGGGTGTTTTATTCTCTTCCTTATGGGCTAAAGAAAATATATGCTGCTTTTTCCTCTGAATGCCGTTTGTATAGGGGGAGGGAAATTCTAAACATACATAAAGAAGGGCTTATGCCCTTACCTAATTCTGAGTCTTTCAAAGAATTGTTTAAAACCATTGATAGAAAGGGGTGTGGATAATGCCAATGAATTCTGGATGTCATTCTAGTCAAAATCCCTTTCTAAAAAGCGGATATTTTGAATGTTACGCTGAACAGTGTGGTCTCTTGGCACCTTAATCTTTTTAGCACTGTGTATCCTTTCTTTCCTCTGTTAGGTTAGTATTTTCTCTGTTCTACTACTGACGTAGATTCTGTTCTAATCACAAAAGTCCCGATTCCCTTTTCTCTTTAGTTTTATAAATCAAAAGTAACTCTGCTCAAATAATGCAGCTACACTCGTGGGAAACTACAAGTGGGAGAAGAACCAGGCCAGGTACTGGGAAATCCAGCTGTGATTAGTGCTTATTTAAATCACCCTAGACTTACGTTTTCTTCCATTACAAATACTTCTGAGAAACTCTAGTAATTTCTGGGAACTGTTTTTTTCAGCTTTATGTTATATATCTGACTAATTCTGTTATTGGTGCACATGTATAAGTTGATTGATTCTTACCTTATCCAAAAAGAACAGAAAAAACCTTACTGTCGTTCTTCAGCTGTCCTTGTGAGAAAAATGGGCTAGCTACCATATCAATGTGCATGAGGTTTTGTTTTTCCAGAATGACTCAGCATAGCAGCTGTGTCCCCCAGGATGCATTGTTGGAGGGTAGGGGAATAGTAGGTGGCCTTGTATCATTTTTCTGTATCCTGGACTCCTGCATCGCTGCTTTACTCACTAGCACTTGTCCTGAAAATCTTTAGCCCTGAATGCTCTGACCATATCCTCGTTATCTCTGACATACTTCTTGCATCTTCTTACTTCCAGAAAGCTAAATCTGGCTGGTTTTGTTACCCATAGACTGCTGGAAGAGTTGGCTTCCTTGCCAGGTTCATTCTCTCTTTTTTTTTTAGCTGCCGTACATAATGGATAGATACTGGAGGGTGGACGAAACTGCAATCTGGTCCAGACTTACTCTGACAACTGTGGTTCTTCTGTGGCACTTTGAGCACAGCAAAGGGAGGGAATTCTGGGAGATCCGTATAATGTTGGCTGCTCTTTTGCTAGGGTTTGTTTAGCTTTGTGTTGCCTCATGCTCTAAACCTGGGTTATTTGGCTAGTAACCTCTTGATTGGATTTGGCACATAGCGTGGTTGTGTTTGGCCATCCACCTTTTCCCCAGCATGCCTTTGTTGCACTTGTATGTAGGGGAGAGAAATAGGCTCTTCAAAAGTCAGTCTATTTCATCCTTAAATAAGCATTTAAAAGGGAACGGTTCATCTGACCTATCAAATGCTTGTTTCCCTTTACTGACGGTAAGGGGTCATTAGATCTGATGTAGCAGAGTCCCCCACAGAGGTGGACTCCAACTCTTTCTTTGACACTGAAGTCTGGTAGAGGTACGTTACTGTAGGGTATGTTGCATGGTTCTGAACATTTACACCCAGAGGATGTAACACTCATGTCTGCAGGACTTCCAAAGCATGATTTGCCTCAAAACACTAGGAAGGTTAAATCATCTGGGTCATAATACATTTGTCCCTTCCCTGCATTATCAATTATACCCTAAAACAAAACCAAGAAAATCCCAACCTGTTTGTTCCTCTGCAGGAAACAAGATCAATGGACAAGACAACAAATCAGAAATAATAAGGATGACCCCTTTTGGAGGCATGCTGGCTATATTATTGCACAGTTGGATGGTCTGTACATGGGAGCCCTCGAGTGGGCTAAACTGCACAAACAAACAGTAAGATTACTGCATCTCTTTTTTGGTAGCTGGGGATGGGATGTCAGAGAACAAAGATGGGAGAAGGGAATCTGGTATTTTAAAAAAAAAAAAAAAGGAGGATAACTAGTGGCAAGTGCTCATTCTGCATGCCATGCTACAAATACTTCAGTGGCTGTTCAATGTAGATATTGTGACTGAGCACTTGAGTTGTGTCACCACAGATTCTTTGCACTGGACTTGGAACCCTGTGTGCTCACATGCTGATTAGATTGGGGGTGGCTTTTGTATCCATGTGTGGATGTTGGAAGGAGAGACACTTGTAAAGTGCTTGCTGTTGTCGCTTTACAATTGTTATTGAGCAAATGACCTTCTAGGTATAAAGAGTAGCTGCAACAGCATGAATCAGCATGTAGGGAGTGTATTAAAGCTTTCATTCTTATTTCCAAGCATCAGACTTCAATTCTTAAAAGCTTCTCTATTTTGGACTATGTTTTATGTTGCTAAATGTCTTCTTTTCTGTCTTCTAAGTCTCCCATTACGAATTACGTGGTCAGTGCTGTGGCAGGCCAAATAGGGATGGTTTTTTTTTTGTTTGTTTGGGTTTTTTTTCCCCTAAATTCAATTAGAATTGTGTTTCAGATCATCAGCTTGTGTGCAATAGCAAAGCTCCCTTAACTCCAGCAGAGCTATTGCAATTACAGTGCTGTCCTTAAGTCTAATGTCTAATAGGTCCCTCAATGTGAGAGGGAGAACTCGAGTAATTGTAGTTGACCCCTTTTTGTCTTGATTTAACCATATCAAGAATTTAGAGAAGTTGGGAGTGCTAAATAATAAACAGTTGGGTTTTAGTAAAAGTGCACATCTTTCTGATGTAGAACTTGCTCTGGTGCTTTCATCAATGGGGAATTGTCTCAAACTAAAAGAAATGACTGTTCACAGTAATGGAGAGATGCATCCTGATGGGCCTGAGTTATAGGGAAGATACTAAGAACCCTTTTCTAGGAAAAGAACTCATTAATTCCCTCTCATAACACCTGTATCTGAAGAGTCCTACAAAGCTCATATTTTTTTTTGGGTGCTTCAGAATCCTTTAGATTCAGATGGGGGGAGGGGAAAGTGCTAGTTTGTGCCTGAGCTATCTCTTTATAATAGTCACGTCCTACCTGCCAAGTGTATTCCCTGATACTTATTTAACTGTGTGTTTAATACTAAAAAGCACTGACCTCTGAAGTGACAAAGTTATTCTTAATCCTCTTCTCAGATATCTCAACAGCATGCCTATATAAAAATGGTGCATTTAGTGAAAGTTCAAATATGTGGTTCAGTCTGAAATATCTGTATCCTCTATTTTTGAATTATATGCAGTGGATATATAGAGTTCTTTTCCCAAACATGCCTGGAGCAGATGGTGGGATTTATTTTGACTCCTTCCTATGCCGTTCACAATTTCGGCTTTTAGTATTTTCACCTGTGTTGGGATCACATCTTCTTATTAAAAGCAAAAATTTTCCCCATGTATGTGTTTCTCACTTGAGATGGTGCTGCAGGTTCCTCTGTTTGCCAGAGCCAGTAAGCTAACATCAGTTCTCTTGCCTTCGAGTGCGGTTTGGACAGCTGCTTTTGCACCTACATGTTTGGTTTTGCTTGGCATCAGCATGATACCTGACAGCTCTGCAAAAGTACATGCTGTTCAGTTTGTTGGATGCCATGCTACTTTTCAAATACTTCTGGGAGATTAGGCTACAACGGAGCTATTTGTGTATGTATTTACTGCTGCTAGGATCCCCTTCAGGAAATGAAGACCTTGAAGATTGTTGCTCTGAGCTTACACAGAGAATAAAAGCAGGTGCAGATGCAACGTTACTGACTAGTATTCTAGTTCTGACACCTCCACATACCTGAGGATCAACCCAGCTTCTGCAAACTGTTGGCACTTAAAAAACCAAACTGAACTAAAACCCAACCAAACAAAAAACCCTAGAAGACCAACAGTATCTTCCTTTTCCCCTGTGATTAAAGAACATCTGCCCTCCAAAGAGGCTGTTTTTCAACTGTGCTCTTGCAGTACATATTACAAGCATGTTAAAAAGGTTCTTTTATTTAATCCTTTAGATTGTTAGTAAGTAGAATGTTTGGCAAATAAATTCACCTATTAGATGACATTTTTTCTTATTTCTAAGTATTATACTTTGGTTCAATTCATCCAGTGTTGTTTTGATCTTTCTTTGGGCAACAACTACTGTAGCAAGTATTTACTAGTACCATTACTCATTTCTCACCTTAAAAATAATTAAACTTGTTACTGAAAGCCTCCAGAACAAATTATGCATGTTTTTAAAAGCAAATCTCATTCCTGTTGCATGTTTTCCTTAGTTCTTTGAGAGTCTCTTCTTTCCTCTTTCCTTTGGTAGCTACTACTTTTGTTTCACTGAAAAAAATAATCCTTTCTATTATATGAATTGTCTCTAGGATTATTATCATTGGGAACAAAAGTTTATCTTTTGATCTCCAGTGGTGCAGTAGTTTACATTCATGGTGGTAATGAACATTAGAAATATTGAGAGTATCTCATGTGTGGGTTGTGTGGTGGTTTTATTTTCTGTTTGTATCACACATCCCCCCCCGCCCCCACAAAAAAAAAACCAAACCAAAAAAACCCAAACCAAAACCCAACATGTGACAGGCTGTATTTTGTTGCCTCATGTTCTAACTGCTATGGGGGAAAAAAATATGCACACTTCTAAATACAACCGATTACTCCGTAATTAATCTTTTCGTGCAAAGAACAAGTTTCCCCCAGTGTCCTAAGCTTCAAAGAAGGCTAAACACTGCAGAAGAAAGGTTAGGAAGCCTCAGTTTTCCCTCTGACTTCCAAAAGATCAGAGATATGGGGAAGAGAGGAGGAGATAGACTTCAAAGTTCTTATATTTCCTCCCCCTTCCCCAGCAATGCTTGTACATGAATGCTGTGCTCTCCTGAGCACTAAGTTGATTGATTAACAAAGATGGGTCAAAAGATGGAGAAACGGGACTGTGTTTGCAAAGTCTGTGAACTTCAACACTGAGCACTGGGCAAAGTTGAGCAAAATTGTTCCCTTTCAGTAGAATGGTAACAAGCTGTATCGGTAGCTAATCTGCTTTTCATCTTGCACGTTTCATGTGTCAAGTTTTCATACCGTCACTACACATACCTTTTCAAACTTGCAAGCAGATGGAGTTTTACACTTGGTGGATTTGTTGGTGTGCACTTATTTGAGGAAGACAAGTGAAAAGATCTGACTTTCCATTGTCCTGTACAATGCATGGTAGTTTGCAGGTATGCCAAATACACACAGTGCTTAAAGGAGAGTTTCATTATGTGCATACAGGCTACACTGAAGTGTTCCATTTTTCTTTTCTCCCCTAGACTTCAGGTCTGCTTCACTTGAATATTGTCGAACCATTGTGTCTGCCACCAATAAACTGAGCCTTACTACAGATAGAAAATCTGTTTTGGACTCTGAACTGTTTGATAGTAGTACTAGTATTTTTATTTTTTTTATTCGTATATGTTCTGTAGTATACTGTTCTAAACTTTTTTTTTTTAATTGCATGAAGTCAGTTTTCCTGCAGGGCTATTTCAGGTAGGTGCTTCCATTGAAACCTGCATGAAGGCAATGTATGTTGTGAACTTCTGTATTTTGAATTTCGTATTTACAGGTATCAGTAAGAATGATGTCAAAATCTGAATACATTTTCATGTTAAAGTGTGACATTATTCCATCTGGTTTAGCAACATTTTATATCCGGTAAACAAACCCAACCCTTTTTCCAAGACAATTTCTGAAGGAGGGGCACTCAAAGAACATTAAGCCTTTTCATCTGCCTAATGCTCTACCAACGCTGTGATTAATCTTGGGCTTGTCTACACAGGGAAATTACTCTTGAATTAGGTGGTGTCAGAGTTTTAAGTAGTACAATGATTCTAGGACAGATCTCTATTTGGACTTCCTTATTTTGTATTGAGAATACTCACGCATGGGGAAGTTACTGGAAAACAATTGTTACAGAATAACGTCTGTTTTAATGTCCCATGTAGACAAGCCTTTAGGTTGGTTCTCTCCTGTCTGCTCCCCTTTCTAAGTTTGTCTCCTTACAGCTGATTTAACTCAAACTCAATTTGATTTTTGGTTGTGTTTTTTTTTTTTTTTTTTTTTTTTTTTTTGCTATTCAGGATGGTACCTTTAAAAGGAGGAGCCACACATTGTAGCAAAAGGACTTTTTCTCTTGTCATGTCTATACTACCTCTCCGCTTGTCAGTTTAGCTCATTCATTCACTTTTCTTCAGGAAGTAAACCATGCATGCAAGGACTTTTCCTGACACTGCTGTGTGAGATGGGAGGTGTTTATAAAAGACTGTAATATGCCCTACGTTATCCACTTGTTACGATGCACACTCTTTTTTTGGGTCTAGTTCTTGCTGGTGGCCATGGATTAAACTCCTCATAGAGAAGACTTCTCCATGTACCCTGGAAATCGGCTGTAGTAATTCCCAAAGTGGGGCTCTTGGCCATTCCTGAAATTCCCAGATATAGCCTGCATTGCAGGCGACCAAGTCTTCTGTTTGAATGCATTGTTTTACTGAGGCTCCAGTGAAGCTCTGCACACTCTGCTTGTGTGATGTCACTGAGCATCAGACAACCTTAAACACAAAGCCAGGTTTATCCAAGCAGAGTAATGAGTTCTTGGAAATAAACTGGAACAAAATTTGCTTGCCACTCAAAAAGGAAATGAAAATATAACCCTAGTGGGTACTTAACAACCTAGTTCCTCTTTTACTTCTCTGATGTTTTGGATGGCTTGGGGAGCTGGCAGCCCAGTCTCACCCAGCGGAGCCCTAAGAATTTACGTAACCTTTGCTTCTTTGTTTGAGTTGGTCTTTACTCCTGCTCTCTGGCCTCCTTTCTGTGCATATAGTTCTGATTGATAGCTTCATTGCTTGGCACCTTTGTTCTAGGTTGAATGGAATTCCTGGTAGTTACTGAGTTTTTGACTTGAAATGACTGTAAGATAGCAGAGAAACGTGGAACTCTTTAAAAATATACAGGCAATTCTAAGTGATGGTGTAGCAGTGTCAGTGTAGCTACCTGTAGGTGTTGCAATGAATGCAGGTTTTATGGAGGAGAATATGGAGTGGTGGTGTTTTGGGTTTGTGTGGCAAGGTTTTGGTAGCGGGGGTGTATAGGGGTGGCTTCTGTGAGAAGCTGCTAGCAGCTTCCCCTGTGTTGATAGAGCTGATGCCAGCCGAGTCCAAGATGGACCCGCTGCTGGCCAAGCCAGTCAGCAATGGTGATAGTGCCTCTGGGATAACATATTTAAGAAGGGGAAAAAAAACCAACCCTGGATGGCAACTGCAGCGGAAGAGAGGAGTGAGAATGTGAGAGAAACAGCCCTGAGACACCAAGGTTGGTGAAGAAGGAAGAAGAGGAGGCGCTCCAGGCTTTGGAGCAGAGATTCCCCTGCAGCCCATGGTGACAGCCATGGTGAGGCAGGCTGTCCATTTGCAGCCCATGGAGGTTAACAGTGGAGCAGATATCCACCTGCAGCCTGTGGAGGATCCCTTGCTGGCGCAGGTGGATGCGCAAAGGAGGCCGTGGGAAGCCCACACTGGAGCAGGCTTCTGGCAGGACCTGTGAACCTGTGGAGAGAAGAGCCTATGTTGGAGCAGGTTTGCTGGCAGGGCTTGTGACCCTATGGGGGACCCACACTGGAGCAGTCTGTTGTGAAGGACTGCACCCTGTAGAAGGGACCTGTGCTGGAGCAGTCTATTACTGAAGGACTGCACTCTGCTGTGGAGAACTGTCTCCTGTGGGAGGGACCCCACGCTGGAGCAGGGGAAGACTGTGAGGTGTCCTGCCTCTGAGGAGGAAGGAGCAGCCAAAACAACATGCGATGAAGTGACCACAACCCCCATTCCTGTCCCCCTACGCTGCTGGGGTGAAGGAGGTAGAGAGTTCAGGAGTGAAACTGAGCCTGGGAGGAAGGGAGGGGTGGGGGGAAGGTCTTTTAAGGTTTGGTTTTATTTCTCATTGCTGTTGGACTAGATGATCTCCAGAGGTCCCTTCCAACCCCTGTCATTCTGTGATTTGGTAATTGCCCAAGATGGTAATTGGTGAGTGATCTCTCCCTGTCCTTATCTTGACCCATAAGCCTTTTCTTATGTTTTTCTCTCCCCTGTTCAGCTGAGGAAAGGGAGTGACAAGAGCGGCTTTGGTGGGCACCTGGCATCCAGCCAGGGTCAACGCACCGCAGGTAGCAAATGGATGGCAAGTACAATTAAAATGTCTCGGGGCTGGCCGAGCATTCTCATATGCAATCCTCTTTGCTGCCATCCTGGTGGTACAGTAATGCCTGTGTAAATTGGACATTGGAATACAGCTTCTCCTCATTATGTGCTGGGCTTGCAGACCTTTAAGTGCAGCTGGATGGGCAAAAATTGCTCCAAGTCTCTCTATATGGATTCCAATGACAGAGCAGTTGTTGAGACTTGTTTGCAAATGATTTATACCAGTGAGTTGCTTAAAATTATCCCAAGATACATCTCTTGATGTTTATCAGTTGTGGTCTTTGCTGTTCCCTGTTTGGGTCCTTACAGCAAAAACATGATGAGGTAAAGCAATATAACATAGATGAAAGTTTGCTTTAGACTTCTTCCTCGAGCTATAGCTGGTGTTAGGGCCTTCTGCAATGCATGACTTCAGTTGTGAGATTGGCTTATTTCTCTCACTTGTCTTGGTAAGCATTGTGGGAAGATTTAATTCCTTCCCCTGGGATATATGGACTAGAGTTCACGTTACTTTTGGTTTTCCTGTTGGTTATTCTCTCTGCCAAAACAGCAGATGGATAATACAGAATTCAGCCTTCTGAATAAAAAGTAAATGCGTTTGGTGCTGTTTATTTTTTCCATGTCCTTCTCTCCCTTTTATTGGGGTTTGTAGAGAGGTCAGCTGTATGGTTTAATAACAGCGATTTGTATTGCAAGCAATGTGTTTCTTTGCTATATGATTATGTCTCATTCTAAAATTACTATTCATAGCTCTACTGTGATGTGTGTTCTGACTTATTTTCCTTAAACCTTGCCTTACTAAAGGCATGGTGCAAGCAAGAACAAGAAAGGTTTAGAAAACGGTCTTTGAAGGTTGAGGTTAGGCTACTGTTAAGCTCTTGTTTATGAAGAGGAAAATTAAGAGAAAGGTTCTGAAGAGCATGTTGCACAATGAGCTGTGTGGAGTTAACCCTGGCTAGCTCTAACCATAAGGTGTTTTTGCAAGCAGGTAGCATAGCTGAGTGCCTTTTGACTGACTTCCTCTCTTCAGCTAGTTCCACGCTTGATTACCATTGTTAACATCTCTTGCTTCCCTCATTTGTTTCCTCCTCCTCAGTCATGAGGATGTCTTAAATCTCAGTCTTTATAAAAATATTAAAAACCATAAGAGTGTTTGTTAGTGTAAGGCTTTTCAAAGGCATCTAGATAAACTCAACCTTAAATCTTACTGTTGCCCCAGCATAACAGTAATAGCAGACTGATTGGTATGCTGTTGGCGAAGACACACAAAAATTTTGTAAGTCACTGCTAGGGTATCCTTTTTTCCTCAGATATGTTAGTATTGGTAATGCTACTATAAGGGTCAGACCCTTAAAGATACCTAGGTGCCTAATTCAGTGCTGAGTTTGAGCATCTGGGCCTTGTGAGCAGGTATTTCATAGACTATGTAAGAGCTTTCTTTGAGAGCAAAAGAGAAATGACATCATCTAGATGTGGCACTTCAGGGCATGCTCTAGTGGCAGAGATTGTAGGTTGTCTGGTTGGACTCGATGATCTTAAGGGTCCTTTCCAACCATGAAGATTCTGTGATTCTGTGAAATTCTAACAGCTGAGACTGTCCCGATGCTTCTCTGCCTGAAAGTGCTTTTTGTGGTCTCTCTTCCCTCCCTTTCCTCAGCCACTGAGCATCTTTGATGTCCAATTTCTGAATGCAGTTGGAGACCTGTTGGACCTCATTCCTGCATTATTTGAGTATTCTGCACGGGGTGGACAATGCAATGTGGAGGCAGGAAGCCATGGGAAGTATCAGTGGGATATGGGTCACTGCTCTGCACTTATCAAGGTGAGCACCAAGAACTTAATCTCCAGTGACTCTGTTGATTTGCAGTATCGTAAGTCTGCATTTCTGGAGTCTTCATTGTTTATGTTACATGTGCATAAAGAGACTTCTGTCAATCAAGGTGCTTTTATGCAGTTGTCGTCATTTGTGCCTCTATAGGATTCTGGGTCTGGTTTTGCTCACTTTCACTTTCAACGGCAGGGGAAAAAACCAAACCAAACCCACAGAAATTGACAATGAAAAGCTACTAGAATTACTAGGGAATGGGTAGCTACCATGGAGAGGAGACTAGAAAGGGGTAACTTTTTTCACCTAGATAAGTGAAGTCTGAAAGGGGGTATTGTGAATGTCTACAAATACGTTGGGCAAATAAGCAGGGAGGAAGGGAAGGATAAGTATCTGATACATCATGGTGGCAATTAAAGTTTTCAGTTAAAGTTATCAAGGATCTAGTCAGCACAGATTCCATGTATCCCAGAGCAACAATATTCCCCTTAAATTGAGAAGCATTCATTCAAGCATTTGCCTACAGCAAGAGGTTTCTGAGCTAAGAACAAATCTTAGAACCAGGGAAATACTTTAAAAAGATGTACTATCAATATACATTTACCTTTTCAAAATGAATTTACTTGCATTTGCTTCTGTACTTTAAAGTCACCGAGAGGCATTTTCACAGAAACAGCACGCTCGAAGTTAATGTTGGATATGTTTGCAGAGAGCTGATCTGAATGCGTAAATGCAAGTACTCAACAGGAAATCGGGGAAACAAAGCATATCACGTGATGCAGGTGTCCCCCCAAACCCTAAGCTGTTTCATTTTGAAAAATAACAGCTAATTATTTGAAAAACAACACATAGGCAAGAATTATTTACAGAGGTTTCAGAAATTCATTGTTAAGTATGCAGTTAAAAGCACAAGAAACTGCTCCCTCTTGAACAGTGCAATTAATCAAACTACTTAAAACAAGTTGTTCTCCCAGTTTCTATCAAGTACAAAACATGCAGAGTATAGTAGGGTCTGAAATTATTCATCTTTCTCCTTCTGTTTTCCAGGTTCTACCTGGATATGAGAATATATATTTTGCCCATTCCAGCTGGTTTACATATGCGGCCACACTGAGAATATATAAGCATTGGAACTTCAATATAGTCGATCCATACACTAGCACCAGCCGTGTCTCGTTCAGCAGTTACCCAGGTAAAGTCAAGAAACCCAAAACAATGTAGATATCCAAGATGGCATGGACCATCTTAATGTCGTGCAGATGTTTTGCCTATAAAAAGGATGATACCTCAACAAGCACTGGCTTCAATCTACCTTAAAACTTTTAGCCATCGAGAGCACAAAATGTTGTCTTCCATTTTCTGGCTTGAACATGATGATGTTGTTGTCGTCTTTTGTTGTTGATTAATCACCTTCAGTGCTCTGAATGGTATTAGTTAAATATTCTATGTCTGGCAACAAACACGCTGCTTTGAATTCTCCTCGTGTAGTCTGCAGTTGTCTCAACTCTTGAACTTCTCACCTTCTCACCAAGCATTCGCACACTTGGTAATAACAGTTTTGAACGCTCCTGTTAACCACTGTGGCATGACTTGTGCTGTAATGGGATTATTAGAGAGTATCAAACCCTAGCCATTTAAAATTGTATCGACTTCTTTGGTGTTGGGTTAGCAAACCTTCAGTTGTTTTGTTTTTGGACCAGCCCCCCCATCCTGTCCCCTTCTATCTCTTCCAGCTTCTGTGGAAGCTGTTGCAGAGGGCAGTATTTTTTAATGGTTGTTTCATGTGTTAGTAATATAGCCAGCCAGAATATTTAAAATCTCCTTTGGGAAGATTAGGCAGTGTATAATATTCCTGAGTTTCCTGGAAGACTGTTAGAAATTGCCAGCATTTAATGTTTCAGGGGTAAAATATGTACTCTTGCTGGAGTAGCACTAAAACGCAAACATGAAAAACCAAAGCAAATCTAAGACTCTAAAGACTCTAAGCATTGCGTTAGTTTTTAAAGGTGGGATTTCAAAATTGAAAAATGCCCCAACACTCAAGAATCTTCATAAACTTTTTAAAGTGAAGTATGTGCCATAGAAGACTGATTCTGATGAAACTTCATTGGTTGATGATTTCAAAACATGCTTTGTTGAATTACTGTGCTTGCTTTACTACAAAGGCAAGGGACTCCTGAGACTGTAACTGGGAAACTGTTTTGAAAAGCAGTTGCATTCATTTCATGCTGAAAGCAGTTGAGTTTTTCTTTTTTTTCCTATTGGGTTCTGACCCTCCTCAGTGGCCCTCAGGAATGCAGCATTTTCTGACAACTAAGATTTCTTGCTTTGAGGAAGGAGTAGAGGTATTCTGGCAAATGTCTAAGTGTACAGCCTTTCAAGAGTTTTGGGTTTATCTCAGATTCCCTTGGAGGAATTTCACTTGCTTGTTGCAAGGAATTTTGCCAAGCCTATGTAACCTGGTAGAAAGCCAAGTTTTCTGTCTGAGCGCTCTGTTCATCAGCTGAATGTACAGTAGTTATTCTGGATCTTATATCTCTCAGCAGAAATACTGTTGAGGGTAGTACCATCCTTCAGAAGAATGTCGCTCTGTTTCCCAGCTGTTGCGTGCTGCATTGTGCTTCAGGTTCAAACTGGGGATCGGGATCAGCCATGCAGCGCATTTATTATTTTGTTTTTAGTGTGTGTCTATGGTGATGTCTCTGGGATCCTTTTGTGGATTCTCTGTACAAGTGAAATACAAGTCTTCTGTTTCGATGAGACTGGTAAAGCTTGCTGTATGGGAAGATACCTGAAAACCAGCTACTACTACACTGAAATGGTCAGGGTCTGTTCACTAGTGTACAAAATCCCAGCGTTCTTGCTGGAGACTGTTGAGGTCTGCAGAGATGACTTGTTCAAAACCTTCCTTGTGCAAGGAAGTCCAAGTCCAAACCCAAAAACCTGGGTGGACTCTGGCACGGTGATGTGGTAAGGTGTACTTCTACCAACAAAACTGAGTGAGAACTGTTGCAAAACATAGTTCCCGTGGCTACAGTGAAGTTTGAGAGACCTGTGGTATGCAAAGTGTAGTTACTGGCCACCTAATTACAGGGTACTATCACAAGCACTAGACAAGCATGATCCATTGACTACAGCAAATTACATCAGCTGTGGGTGTAGCTCATAAACTTGCAGTTTTCCAGAGGATGAGCAAGCTCTAAAGCACTGGCCTGGTAATGATCTAGGGATATCACACAGGAAGGAGAGCACTGCCAAATTCATTTGCTCCATATTGTGATGAGATGAAGTTTTATATTTTCAGGGAATCTGACTGTGGAATCTACAAGTCCTGGCTGTGGCTCAACTTGACGGGAACTGCATGCCAGTTCCCACTCTTAGACTCCATCCTGACAGACACTAGGAACCAGTAAGAAAGGCAAAGCTAGTAAGCTCCCCTGAATAGTAACATGATCCTAATGTACATAGAAGTATTGAAGTTAGGAGGAAATGAAGAGCATTAAAAAACAGGTGTCCTTCCAGGCCTTCAGTGACACTTAACTGAGTAATTAAAAGGTTTCTGTCATCCAATAGATTGGATATGAAGTAAAATTCTTCTGTTGTCCAAAAGCTGTGTCAGAAAAGCTTCAAGGAGTCATTTGCCTAATGAGAAGGAATGTGCCAACTCCCTGACTTCTCCTGGGGTCACAGAGTAAAATTGTTCAGATTGTTTATTTACTGATTTTCAAAAGGCAAACTACTACACTGCAAAAATTAATATTTGTTGTGACTCAAAGGATCTAAGACTGTTCACTAACCGTGATGCATGTCAGCGTGTGCATTATGATAGAGCTGGAGGGCCTTGTGCTTCCTAGCTTCTGCTGTGACTGAGCAGGTAGGAGGACACGCAGGAATTTCAGAGTGCATCCTGGCTTCCCCAGCAGTTCCTCACATTCCTGCCAGCATGCTCAGATATGCACTGTTACAGCAGGTCTTCTCTTTGCTGCTTTCTCCCTTTCAGAGCAATAGCAGCGCCGCAGAGCCACAGTCAAGTGGAAATGAACAGAGTAGAAATCTCTGCTTTTGCAGAATTATTTAGCCACTTGCTGCTCATTTCCACACTAATCCTAATCCTCACTAGAACTGTGCTCATAGTCTTAGCTTTCTCTCCTGTTGAAAGCATCTGTGCAGAGCCGCATGTAGGACAGCTTTGTGAACCTCTGGCAAGGTTTTTGAACTTTTGTGAACCAAGAGGTGCTTGGGCACCTCTGACTTCATCGTCTTGTTCATGCTCTGGATGTAAGGACTTAATGCGGTTGGTGAATCTATGCAGAGCAGAGAGAACTTTAAATTGTACAGACACATTGCAGTTGCTCACAAATGTTGAGTGAAGCTGTGCTCATTTTGGGGGGTAAGAAATGCAGTGATGGAGACTAGGTAGCTACTGTGTTTTGCAGGATGTATCTAGTAAAAGATCAGAGAAACAAGCACCACCCCCACCCCCCGTGGTGGTGCAGTCATTGCTGAATACTGCCCCATTGACCACTCAAAGAAACGAGCCCAATTAGCTAATGACATTTGTAAATTTCCTTGGACAGAAGGGAGGTTGCACCTCCCAAGGTTTCATAAGAAAGGGACTCTACCGTTTGGACCCAAGCACTCTGCTTTGGGTAGTGACCTACTTTTTCTGGGCTAAGCCACAGTATTGTTAAGCATGTTACTCTGATTTTTAGCTGTTCTAGCAAACAGTTAAGAATTTTACTGCCACCTTTGCTTCTCTGGTCTGCTGTCATGATCTTGCTTGGTTGACACAGGCTGTGACATGGGAACAAGATGGCACAAGTTGTCTTGATGGATGGCTGTTCATGTGCCGCTGAGGCAGGAGAGAGAAGTAACGTGTATCCGTTGCTTTGAAAGTAATTTGGTGTTGATACAGGATCAGAATGTGCAGCATTATCCTTCCCCACAGCCTGAGCAAGAGCTAGGAGGAACAAAACATGGAAAGGGCGGTAGCCTGTGTATTCAGGGCACCACCTTTGCTCATGAAGTATTGCCTAGACCATTTCTTGCTTCCCCGTTCCCTCCAACATCTGTCTAAAACTTGGAGGCAAGAGCAGAGGAAAGTGTCTGATGCACTTTAGAGATGAGAGGCTAGTGCTGTAGTGTGGGGTGTGCTATTGCTTAGTGCCTAGGAGAGGCCTGTCAATGGAAGGCAGGCAGCTGGTGGAAGCTCAGTCTTGACATGAGAAGCAGCTGCTAATGGGATTAAGAAAACTAACGCAGAGGAGACATCTTTCCCATTGTCAAGTGTGTTTACAGCCCAGAGCACAGCATCTCAGCCAGGAGCTACTCTCATCCCTGTGAGATGATGGCTAGACCTCATGTGTCTGACTTCCAGCCTGTAATACTGACCCTTTCTGTACCTGAATGAGCACAATGACCTTTTAAAATGCCAAAAAAGCTGATGCCATCTGCTAGAGAAAGCAGCAGCCTACCTCTGCAGGAGCAATAGCTTCCAGGAGTGTGTTACTCCCCACATACTCTTCGGTGTGATGACTCTCTGGAGAACACTCTGGCTCAGATGTCAAAAAATACTTTGCTTGACTGGTTAACGTTGTCATGGTAAATGAAACTCCAGACTCTGGAAACTTCAGTTTTCCAGTGGTGATTGGAAGCTGAATCTAAATGGCTTGCACCCAGAAGATGCAATCAGAAATGCTTTTGCTTGTTTCTGTGTAGGAAGAGTCAGTTTCATTGGAGGGAGGGGGGAAAAAAAAAAGAAAAAGAATCGATTTTTGAGTTGCTGATAAAAAATGGGAGATAGGTTCACAGAAAAAAATAGATGAACTGTACAGTGAGATAACAGTTGACATAAAAGGCACTTTCAACTACAACAGATTCTCATACATACTTAAAAAGACAAGAATGACACAAGAGGACCTCAAATATCTGCTGGTATCTGTAGGCTTCACACAGGTTTTATTTTTGTGGATGTCTTTGCCCTGTGTAAACCTGGTGTATGTGTTTAACTTCCCTTTGTTTCAGGGGTGACTATGCCTTAAGTCAAAATGGTGTATGTTGTCTTGGGATAATTAGGCTATTAATGATGTATCATGGAGGGCATGTTGTATTATAAAACTTGTCAAATACTAAGGCCCAGAAGGAAATCCCCTTGTTTTCAGCTTAGCTGAACTTTGCAATGTATTTGATTTACAGAGGTCAAACTTTAGTTAATTCAGCATCATTCCTTGTGTTGATACTTACTTTGAGTTGAGTTTTTCTGTTTTATCTCAGCTGTTGATTGAAAAAGAAGAAAAAACTGATTTATTTTGAAGTAGGGCACTTGGCATTTGCACCCATATGGGAACTGGCATTCAATTTGAATCACAGTTGTTTAACAATTCCATTTCTTGTTTCTGTTTGGGCAAGCACTTGACTTCTTGCACAACAGTTTGTTGCTGGAGTATCCCATGTCCTTGTATAAAATAGACTGGCAGAGCCAGGTTTAGAGTGTTTCTCTTCCTGTCCTTACTTATTTGAGAGAGAACTCTGCTGTTGATGTACATAATTTATTGATGCTGTTTCTGTCTCCAAGAATAAAATACTAGGAACCGCAAGCTGCCAGGGGCTCTGTCTGTTCTATACTGACATATTTTTAGAGAACAGGTGACCACAAAGTATATTTTCCTGGATCTGTTTTGATTTGAGAATTGGAGACTTTAAAGAAATCTTGCTGAAACGGAGACCTTAAACATTACTTTTGCTTGAAGGCAGTCTGCCTTTTGATGAAAGCCCAGGAACAGGAGGCAGAGCTGAGTTGTCTTTCTGGCTGTCGGAGGTTGCTGACCTTAGTTTGTTTGCAGAGTGCATTAATAAAGCTTGCTGTAGAAGATTTCATAGTGGAACTCAGCTATTATGCTGTGGTGCAGCATTTTGTACTCTTTGAAGAGCGATACCATTAAAAACTCATTAGCAAGAGACAAAGTTCTAGATGACTTGCCCATTTAACTGTGTTTCTTCCCCAACCTGGCAGCCCTGTGTCCACTGGGGAATCTCAAAGTCAAGTTATTTCTGCTTCGTAAGTAGTCACCATGCTATCCATGGCATTATAGCTGACCTTTGCAGCTCTGTGTATCACCTCCTGGTGTGAGATCTGCAATTGGACCTAGGACTTCTGTTGGCATGTAACCTGGAAGGGAATCCTGCCCAGAGATCCATGGCTGTGTTGAATTTGCAGGGCTGATTGGCATAAAAAACCCAATGACAACATGTCAGAAAGAGGAGCAGGTAAAGCTTCCTCTCATATACAGCATGTGGTTTATGATTTAAAAGGTGCCCATCTCTTGGAGATGCTTTTAAGAATAGTTAGACTGGAAAAGATTAAACTAGAAGGAAGAGTTTTCTGCTTGGCTTGATTTAGTCCAGAATGGATTAATTTATAGGAATACCTGTTGTCCTTACAGAATAAAAAAATGAAACTGGCTGATGAAAAATCTGTTTGTGGAGCTTGTACTTTTGTTTTGGTTTACTTTGCTGTATTTTTTAAAGGAATTTCTTTGTTAGAAACAAATGGTCACTAGGCATTTACAGCATGTAATCCTCAGCATAAGAGTAAGACATAGCTTGACATACGAAGGAGAAACTTCCAAATTTGGGATGAAAACAGGAAGCAAATGCTGTAGACAAAGAATTAGGTTGTGTGTTGAAAGCATGACAAATGAGAAACGATGCTGATGGGTGAGCTTAAAGTACTTGCAGAAGTTGCCACCTCATCTTCTCGTATTTGTACAGTTTGATTTCAAACACACGCAAGTTGACTCATTCATATTCTCTTGGCTTGTCTCTCTGTTTTGTTCTATGAGTATATCAAAGGTTCACAAAGATAACAAACTTTGTGTTATTGCTCTTTAAGGCTTTTTGGTGTCCCTGGATGACTTTTACATACTAGGCAGTGGCTTGATAATGTTGCAGACTACCAACAGTGTGTTCAACCAAACCCTCATCAAGCAAGTGGTGCCTGAATCCCTGTTAGCTTGGCAGAGGGTCCGCATTGCTAACATGATGGCAGACAGTGGCAAAACTTGGGCAGAAACCTTCTCGAAGTGCAATTCTGGTAAGTAGATTTTTCGTGTGAATCTTTAAAAAAAAAAAAAAAAAAAAAAAAAAAAATGTGTTCCCTCTCTGCCTTGTACCCTTTTCCTTCCCCAGGCAGGATGTGTAACACTGTCTTTGCTCTCATACCTAGGGACCTACAACAATCAGTACATGGTGCTGGACCTGAAAAAGGTCAAGCTGCAGAAGAGCCTTGATGATGGCACACTGTACATTGTTGAGCAGATTCCAACCCTCGTGGAGTATTCTGATCAAACAAATGTTCTCCGTAAAGGTAGTAGCTCCTGTAGTAGTTACTGGCTTAGGAAAGCTGTCTCTTTGTGCCAGCTGGTGGAGAATCGTGCTTTGTACCTGGGAAGGGTTTATTGAGCACCAGTGCTGAGTTTCAAGTTAGAAAGCTTTGTGGGAGCATACCTCTCTTGCCAGGTCTGTTAATGTATGCATTTCTTCTGTATGTTGTGGCAGGAATGTGGTGAGCATCTGTGTTTCTTAGAAGCAGAGGAGGGAAAAACAGACTTTACCTTCTTTCTTACTTTCTTTTTCTTGCCTTTTTTTTTTCTGGTATTATTTTGCCCTGTCTGAGACCCATGAGGAAAAAGGTGAGGTCTATTTGAAGCAGTACAAATAATCGTGGTCCTGTGGGCTACTTGAAATGTTTGGTGAGTGCGTCACCCTACAAGGAGATAAGCTTTTAAATACGAGAGAAGTTCTATGTTAGAATCAGCTCCTGAACTGTTCTGGAGCTCTGTTATCTGATAAATACTTGCTGTTTAAAAGATTCCTTAATCCCCTAGCAAGACTAACAACAACTTGATGGAAAACAAACAAGAATCTAGGTGAAGCAAAACACCCACTGTCAGGTTTCATTCACAAGTGTTTTCTAGACACTTCATGTCAGCATCCAAAAGCCTGAGCTCATTCCACAGATTTAAGTGTGTGTCTGGTGTTTTGTGCTCCCTCTTCTAATCACATGCTCAGAAGGTGAACTGATAAATTGCTCTTCATCATCAAAATGACTGGAAATGCATTTATGTTAGTGGCTGGAGTTGTTTCCCTTTGGAATTTTTCCTTGTGTCTGGCTCCTTGGAAGGTCCTGGCTTATTTTAGGCATTGCCATAGTGTCAGTATGGCTTTGAGATGTGTCTTACTGATAATCTGGAAAAATCCCCTTATGCTTCTTTGGCTCCTTTATCCGTTGAAGATACTTAAGTAGGCTATTGCACCTTATCTTCCGATGTTTGTGCCTATTTCAGATGGTGAAATACATCCTCGGTGCTGTGTTGTGGATTGTGGTGCAGACAAAAAAAAGCTAATGGAGACCTCTCTAGCTCTGGCACTTGAAGCAATAAAGCCATGCCATGGCAGTGCCGCACCTGTGCAGGCAGGCCAGGCTGAGAGTGTTCCCTGAGTTACTTTTCAGCAGTGACTCGAGAGAGCTGCCGTGTGGGATTCCCTGTAGGACTGAGACCAACCCCTGGGCTTGGCCGTGCAGTGACCACTTATTGCCTCCTAGGAGATCTTGTGGCTGCTTTGTTCTGTGAAGTGGCAGCATGTATTAGAAGTTACATATTATTTTACATTTACAGTAAGGCTTTTCCCAGGTATCTAAATGCACCTTGTGTGCGTTGGATAACACAGTATTCAGTCTCTGGTAGCTTAAACACTAGAAGGGCAGCCCTCAGCACACAGGATGGGCTAAGCACCGCAGAAGTGCTGCCTTGGAGACCTCAGCTGCTGTAAGCCAGCACCGCTCCTGTGAGCGGTAGATTTGGACTCCTCCGTGCCATGCAAGACACCAGGCGAGTTCCATCAAGGCCCCTGCCCTGTTCCCTAGAGCTCGGAGCAGCCCAGGTGAAGGAAGTTTGCTGTTCTCAAGAGCAGTGCTGGCTTAAAGTGTTTGTAGAGTAGCTGACCCTGGCACACTGCATAATAGCCCTGTAGCTGGTATCTGGAGATAATACGCTCTTGACACTCTGGCCTGGTCAGGGTGAGTTTGTACCAGCACTGGCTTTTTAAGTCTCTTTCAAGCATAAACCTAGAAACAATGGAGAATGGGAACTGAGTTCTCAAGTGAACAGAGGCGGGCATTCCTGTAGTGAGCCCTGTATCTGAGGAAAAAGCAAGCATTTTCTTATATCGTTTTGAAAATGGAAAGATATTTTTTTTTTTCTGAATTCTGTCAGCTCATCTCTTAGGCCAGTGCAGGTGAGTTCTAAAAAACAGGAATCTCTTATGTTGCCCTTTCCAGGCAAAGATGGCAAGGTGCTTTCTGTATGTTGACAAAGAAATTGGGAATCCTTTAGAGGAAGTGGGAGAGAGCAGTACTGTCTCCACTGTAGGGATAGGAGTGGGCTGTGGTTCATGTTTCCTAGTGATGAGTAAGTAGTGCATCCATTTCAGCATCAAAAGCATCACATCAGATCAGAACCCGGGATCTCAGTCTCTTCCACCATACACCTAATCTTCTCATTGATCTCGTGATGTTGCTGAGATCTTTTGCTCTGGGCAGAGGAGGAAGGTGTTCTGTTTTGAAGAATTTTTGCTGCCTTTATATTGTCCTCTTCGCACCTCCCCCCCACCTTCCAACCTTACACCACCTCTGACTTGTTTTTGTCACTGTTCGCCCTGCCAGGCCTAACAGGCAGGTTTCCCTGGCTTATAGTAGCCCTTGGGTAACGCCTACCTTAGGTTTGGTGCTGCACTGTCTGCATGGGATTTGCAGTCTTGCAGAGCCTGAGGAACAGAAGAGCTCTTGCTGGAGGAGAACTTCAAATAGCTGCTTCTGTTTTAGCAATTTAAACAAAAAGTTTTTTTCAAGTGGGTGAAGGAGGTCATCTGTATGCACTGCATTCACGTGAGGCAATAGCACCTTTTTGAGTCACAACTAAACCCAACTGGTTTGGAAGCTGGTGTATCCATATCCTCCGGCCTGCGTCATTAGAGGCTGGCAAGTGTGCTCATTTCTGGAGGACGCCTGTATTACAACACAACATGTACACAACCGGTTTCCTTCAGGTAGGCTCTAGGTCACGTAAGCAAACGTCAGCAGGACCCAAGCTGGTAAGGCCTCTGCTCAGGCAGTGTCCCAGTGCTCGCACTGTCTATCTGTCCTTCAGGAAGTTAGCTTCGTACATCTGTGTACCATTCCCAGTGAGTCCCACTTGATTTTTCTTGAGCATCTTACAGCCAGACTCCTCGCGTTGTGCTGGGCTGAAATTAATACATGGAGTGCTGCATTTACCAGGTCTAGATAGGAAATCTCGAAGCCAAATCCTGCTGTGTGTGATTTGAGAAGCAACATTCCTCACTGACAACAGGAACTCTAGTGCTTTGGAGAGAACCTGAAAGTGTGCCCCTCTTGGGACTAGCTCATGTTATATACTCTTTGCCTAAGCACTCCTGGCAAAAAAAATAAATAATTAAACATTAAGGTATAGGTATCTATTTTTATTTCTTCCAGGACTTGGGGTACCCAGATCCTGACCTGGATGGTCTTCTGGCTCTTTACAAGCTTTTCTGCTTTCTAGACTAGTCTTGTTTCAGGCAGTTGTATGTCAGCCTGCCTAAACCACTCGCTGGAGTTCTGGCTGGCAGTCCTGCTCTTTAGAGTTAACAAAACTGCAGGATTCACACTTGCTCTTGGAAAAGTTAGGGCAGGGCTCTGCTCTGCCGATCGATCACTTCTTAACCCTCAAAGGCAGATACTGACAAACGCAGCTATCCCCCGTCTCTCCTTATCACTGTGTGGAACCACAGCTTTCCAAACACTATGCCACAAAGCGTGTGTGTGTGTGTCCTTTGCTGACGTGCCTCCTGTTCACCCCTGTTAGCTCTGTGGTTAGTCTGTGCACGTCCATCCCTGACGGGGTGTGTTCTTCTGTCTTGGTGAGATGGGAAGTGGAGGGTAAAAAGGGAGTGACTTCAGACCTCTCGCTGGGAAGTTTGGTGGACTTAAATGATCTTACACTCCTCTGAGGTTGAGCTGGTGTCATAGTTTAAGCCCATCCATCAACTAGGACCATGCAGCCCCTTGCACCACCCCCTTCCCTCCCATCCCCAGTAGAGGGCAGGGAGAAGAGGGAGCAAAGAGGGAGCAAACCTCATGGGTTGAGATAAAGATAATTTAATAGCAGAGTAATGGAAGAGGAAAATGACAATGACAATAATAATGGTAAAAGAATATAAAAAATAAAGTGATACAACACAAGTCACTCTCACCACTCGATTACCCATCCCATCCCAAGCAGTGATGACAGAACCTGGCCCCCCGGCCAGCCCCAATTTATATACTGAGCATGACATCTCTGGTACAGAATATTCCTTTTGGCCAGCTTGTCCTGTCTCTGTTCCCTCTCTGCTTCTGTGGGGAGAAAGTCATTGACTGATATAAACATTACTTAGCAACAACTAAAACAGTATGTGTTATCAACATTCTTCTCATGCTAAATCCAAAACACAGCAGCTACGAGGAAGAAAATTAACTCTATCCCAGCTGAAACCAGGACAGCAGGGAAACCTCTGTCGGAGGGCTGTGGCCGCTCTGCGTGTTCACCTCAGACTCCTGCAAGTCTGATCTCAGCTGTCTTGCAGGATGAGTCCTCAGGGTGGAAGTCTGGGGGCCGGGTTGCGTGGGTACAGTCTCCAGTGGTGTTATACTGGGAGTCAACCCTGGTCATGCCAGTGACTATTGTTGTATTTTCTTGTGTTCAAACCAGTTTGATGTGTTATTCCTTGACATGCTGTTCAGGCAATGCAGCATGGAAAATGGTTTATTTTTTGATATAAACAAGAGTGTTCAGCTTTTCTAAGTTACTAACAGATTGGGTTTTGTCTCTGGCAGGTTACTGGCCTTCATACAATATCCCTTTCCATGAAAAGATTTACAATCTCAGTGGGTACGCAGCATATGTCGAGAAATACGGCATGGATTTCTCTTACGAACTTGCTCCAAGAGCAAAAATCTTCCGTCGAGACCAGGGCAAGGTGACCAGCTTGGAAAGCATGAAGTACATCATGAGATACAACAGTAAGACATGTGTTTATGTACTGTGGAGCTGATCTTAATAAGGCAGCATTACTTTTATTTCTTGAATTGTAGAGGAAAGTGGCAGGCTGACATACAGATCAGAGTTGTATTACCCCTAGGTGCAGAGCGCATACAAAGCAAAAAGATAATACAAGCTTACTGTTGAGGTTGGAAACCAGGCTAAAATTACTCTAACAGAAAGAAGACGGGGTTCCTTCTAGAGCAAAGGCCCTTGGGCTTGCTGTTTGACCTTTATGGAGAGCTTCTGACACTCCAAGAGACTCTGTGGGCTGCTGTTACCCAATACATCCACAGCCTGTCGACCTTGAAAGCATTTAATCCTAGGCAAGAGTTAGGTCAGCTCAGACCAGAGAGTTTAGTGTAAAACTTCAGGTCAGTTTGGCCTCTTCCCCCCCACCCCCGCCATGTTGAGGCAGAATGATCTTTGGCAGGTAATGCTCTGCTCTTCCCTGACAGGGTTCTCCTTAACTGGATTAAAACCAGTTTAATTAACTTCTCGCTAAGCCCATCTCTTAAGTACAGATAGCTTTAGATGCTATATTTTTATTCCCAATTATAGGGAGCATGGTGATTACTGGGCTTGGGGTTCGGGAGGCCTCTCCCAGGGTGGGGTATTGCTACTGTTTGGGCTGTGAGTAGCAGGAGGCTCATAGATGTTGAGGCTTGTCCACCTTCCCCTCGTGGCTTGCAGCTACTGCAGTGGGGGTTTGAAGGCTTTGCTCTTTGCTCGGACTTAACTTTAGTCCAGAACAGGAAAACAAAGGCTTTCACTGCTGCACTTCTCCCTTTCCTTCCTCTCCCTTCCCTTTTGTCTTCTGCTTTTCTCTCCTGACAGAGTTCCTTTTCTCTGATGACAAAGCTTTTGTCATGTGGAGTTGCAGATGTTTGTGATTCCAGGGGCACCACTGCCAACCTCTAATGCAGGAATAACTGTATGGACTTGGATTAGGAGCTTGTCTACTTATTATCCTGTCTCAAACACTGACTTCTAGCTGGTACCTGGGGATGTGATAGACCCATGTTTCAGCCAGTGCACTTACCCAGCTTTTAGTGGCTGGGGCACTTTGCATGAGTGGTAGAGGCTTTTTGTGAGGGAACTAATTGTTTTCTTTTCTTCCTTCCTTCCCTCCCCACCACACTTCTTCCCAGACTACCAGCGTGATCCTTATGCCGAACGCAATCCGTGCAACACCATTTGCTGCCGGGAAGACCTGAATCCTTCTTTTCCGGTGCCTGCAGGCTGCTATGACTCTAAGGTAGATTACCTCCATTTCAATATCTGCTCAACGTTTGCTGTATTTGTCTCCTGTCAGACCTGTAGCATGTTTTCCTGCACTAGGGCGAGCATGGCCAGGTCTGTCTGTTCCCTCTTTTCATGCTGTCCTAGTGCTTCAGCACATCTTGAGATGGTAGTTCTGTGCAGAGTCCTATCTCCTGTCCGTGACACCAGCCCTGGCACAGTGGCAGAGGGCAGAGGATACTGGGGAAGATGTGCAAAAGAATTACGTCCGTGGGAACTTGTGGTGTTTAGGGGTTAACTCAAAGACTTGCAGCAGGAGGCGCCGAAGAGAAGGCTGAAATGAATCTTTACATCACTCGGGGAAGGTGACTGTTGCAAGCCTCAGCCTCCTGTTCATGGGGACTGTGTGGGTGCCTCCCCAGACCCCACAGGAATGTGTTTTCAGCCTCATTTTAACTTTACCTTTACAAAGCCTGGCTCTGTAGCGAGACACCCTGCTCCAGGGCTCCACCTCTCTGTGAAACTGCTTTGAGCAGAGTTTGGTAAAGATCGCTTTACTTTCTGGGGGGATGTGGGGAAATCCTTAGACCCACTGGCCTGGAGAAAGCAGCAGCTTTTCTAGGCAGTTTGTGTGGTGGTGTCACTGCGGGGCAGTACCTGAGTGAGCAGCTGTCAAGTCCTGGTGTGCTGGGAAGTCGTACAGTGTTTTATCCTGTGGGGTCAAGCCCGCTGCCTTTCTGGATTGTGAGTTCGGCTGCTAGGACGGGCCCTGTGGGGTCTGTTCTGGCATTGCCAGTGCTGCGTGTGTCCAGTCAGCTTGCACAAGCCCAGGCCTGCTGTAGTGGCCAGTAGGAGCTCCCAGAGCTGGTTATTATGAGGAACGCAGAAAACTGCTGTGTAAGAGTGTCTGGGAAGGGAGTAGGTCAGTGCACGCTGGTTGTGGTGCCTTTGCTAGCGCAATTAGGCAAGGGGAATGGGCTGGGCTGGGGGAGGACAGGGGACCTACGAGGGGCATTGAGAGAAATAGCCCAGAGCAGAGGTGAAACCTGGCAGTTATAAACACTAAAGGCAATTTTAGTATCTCTGGGTTTGGAAAGATGGAGCAGGCTGGGGACCTCTTGGGAGATAATGAAGGAACAGGGCAGAGTCTGGGCAGCAATATTAACTCTGTGCTGCCTGTGTCCTTTCCTGAATTATTCTGACAGTGCCCTCAGGGGACAGGCCCAGTGCTTAACACCAAGCAGAGCTTGGGTCAGACCCTCTAGGCTGCCTGCTGCGGCTCCAGCTCTTCTGGAGACACCCAAACCCAGGGAGGGTTGTCCTGAGGGCAGTCCTGCCTCTCTCAGCCTGGAGAGGGCAAGGGCTGGAGGGCAACGTGGGCTTGTGCTTTGCTACGTCTGTGGCAGAAGATGCCTCCGTGCAGGGGAGGAATGCTGCCTGGCCAGCATGCATTTCCCCTTGCTCTCTTTCTTTACTGTTATCAAATCTCCCGGAGCTGTTCCCCCTCTGTGGGATGGGCGCGTGTCGAGCACCAGGCCACCCTTTTGCCCTCAACTCCTGTCTTTTATTACAGGTGTCTGATTTCCGCCTGGCTTCAGCGTTCACAGCCACTGCAATCAATGGCCCCCCAGTGCAGGGCGGTCTCCCTGTCTTCACCTGGAGACGGTTTAACCACACGCGACACCAGGGCCTGCCAGAATCGTACAACTTCCATTTTGTCACCATGAGGCCAATCCTGTAAACCCAGCATCTATATTCCCAAATGGGATTTTCTTTTTTTTTTTAATGGAAATTTTCATTCCTGTGTGTAATAAATCGACCTGGATGTCCACATCCTTGTGCCTTACCTGCTTTCCCTTGTCCGGCCTGCAAGGCACTTTGTACTGACGTTAGCTGCCTCCGTGCAGCCCAATGCATGTTCTGCTCTTCTGAGCTATTTGCGTGGCCCTTCCTCTAACTAGGATTGATGGGAGGCTGGCATGGCACTGCTTTCCCAGGATCTGAGCCGTCATCACAGCTGTTCCCAGAGGAGGAGTGAACCGCAATGCAATCAATGAGAGTGATCTGTTTCTAGTAGCAACACGGGACCTGCCTCCAGGGCTGGCCCAAGCCAGGTGGCTGCTTTGGGCCATGGTGGCCTTATCTCAGCGCTGGCTGGACGTCTGCCTCCTGTCTGAGTGGTGCCTGCGAGATGTGCTGCAAATTGCATCTCATCCAGGAATGTCAGTAATGGACAAGAGTCAAGGCCGTGTTCTCCACGGCAGACCAGTGTGCCTGTTCCCTACAGGGCATGGCTTTCCGTGGCGTTTGCAAGACTTCCTTTGTCTCGCCAAAGTAGCATGCAAGGGTCAGGCTGCAACAGGTAGTGAAGGGATGTGCCTGGTGACTTCTGGAAGCAGCCTGATGCTTTTGGAAGCACGCACCCCATACGCTCCCCCGACCCTGGCCTTCAGTAGCAGCAGGGAAAGAATTGTACGTGTGTCCGTGCAGTGGATCTCTTGGTGATCGGCCCGTGTGGTTGTTCAGTGGCCTCTTTGCCTGCTCCCTCAGCTGTGGAGGCAGAACGTGACTGTGAGGTGGCTGTGGGGGCCGGGGCTGTACGTATGGCTCGTACTTAACCTGTGTTTACACTGAGGAGTCGAGTCACTGGGCTGTTCTGCGTTAGGTGCTATATGTGTAATTAAGCAAAACAAAATAAACAGCTCTTTCCTCATGGCCTTGATGGCCCAAGCTACACAGGGCACAGCGCTGCCTGTATTACGGAGGTGAAGAATGAGCAGTGTGAGATTTTGACCAACCCAATGGAGTTTAGCTCCAGTGATGGGGAAGGGGGTGAGTTACTGCAGCACAGGTGAGCTTCTACCCTAAATAGTTGGCTGTCACAGTGCTGTCCCAAATCTGTGTTGTTTTATCCCGGTGTGCAAGAAGCCGATAAACACACAGAGGTGGGATATTTGTTTATTTAATTTCTGGGCAGAGGTGGGTTCTAGGTGGTTCATCCACAAAGCTGGTGCAACCCGGTGAGTTCCGAGTGAAGTATTTATACGTTTCAAGTAACAGCTGAGCAATAGTTATCAGTGCTTTCTACAGTTGTGCTTAGCCCTCATCATTCCCGCTGGTTCTTGCTGTGCCTCGGCTCTACTTAAAGTCGCAGCAGGTCGCAGCAGCCTCTCTTTTTACTACACACGCTCTACTCTGCATGAGGAGGGGGCTTTCCCTACCCAAGGGCGGGTTTTTTCCTATGTTAGTTAGGATAGTTCACTCGGAGTTCAAGCGACTTCTTCTTCGGCCTTGTTAGCAGTTCTGTTCCCCCTGAGCTTATCTTGCTGTTCCCTTGTTTTGGCTAATTTATGGTATCCTCCTGTTCTTTCTCCAGGGCCGCATCTTGCTAACTGTTAACAGTGGTTAATTGCAACCTTTACTGCTAGTATTTCCCCAACAACAGTAGGGCTGATTTCTGCCAAGGGAAGAGGGAGACCAGAAGTTGCAGCAAAGCTTTTGCTGAGGATGGAAAAAAAAATCCATGCAGGGACTGAAGTGATTTGTTTGCTGGAGCCGCAGGAGGTAAGTGTGAGGGGCTGGAGAGAGCGCGTGCAGGGGCAGGAGAGCACTCTGTAAAATGACGGACTGCTGAAGTGCTCGCCGCAGAGCCGCTTTTTGTTCTCCAACGCAGCTCTTTGTTGAGTAAAATTCACTGAGCAAAATGACTGGGCTGCGGTAGCCAGCCACGCGCAGCCACACCGTAAGCGCATGCGGTGGCGCGTGTGCCAGTTACAGCTGTGCCTGTGGCTGGAGGGGGTGAGCGGGATGTTTGCGTGGTGCCTCTTGTGAGCCCGGAGAGATGGCAGTGCTGCATGGGTGCTTTCCGCCAGAGGCGGTGGGGAGGAGACATCCCTAGTCATAGAGTTTTAAACACCACCCCCTCCCTTTACTCCTGCCCCTGGGGTTCTCTCCTCAGTGAAGGTGTCATGCTCTCCTACAGCTGGCACTGCAGGGACATCAGCCCCTTTGTCAGCCCTTGCCCCTGTGTGGCTCGTCCTTGTCCTGAGCTCTGTGTGCCTAGAACGCCTCCATGTAGTGTTTTGGAATCCCAGCCACCCCTCCCTGTCCTGTTCTAGGGGGTGCCAGGGACTTGTGGCATCCCCCTGAGCATGAACAGCAGCGCTCAACCAAACAAAACCAGCCCTGCCTCTGTGTTGGGCCCTGGCAGCTCTAAATGCCGGGAAGCTCTACCTGTCATTTGTCACTTGCCTTGTGCTGTTTGCTTGGAGCCTGTCTGTTGTTGCTGCTGGTCTGTCATCAAGGGTGTCTCACCTTCTGCCTGGTGTGTCAGCTTTGTGAGCTCTCACTGGGACGCTCCATTCGCAGCTCCAGCCTTACAGGGCAGCAGTCTCGGTGTTCTTTTGGATAAGCACCAAATAGGAACTAAGCACTTTTTTTTTTTTTTTTTTTTTGGGTAGCCCTCAGGCATTTGCAGCTGATCACTGCCTTGAGAGACATGTTTTAAACTCCAGTACGGGAGACTGGCAGCTACAGAGCTTGTGCCACAGATTGAATTGACTTGGGCAGGCTGTAACAGGCATTAAGGAGCACGCTTACAAGGAGGAACGGAGCTGGGGCAGGGATCTGAGCTGGCGGCAAGCAGAGAACCAAGAATCAGCTGCTTGTTTGAGACTGGAAGCACAGAGTGGCTGGAGGATGGCTGTTTGCTGGTTGACTGTCACTCCTAGGCAACACGGCAACAGGGCGGGTTGCATTTACTGCCTCTTCCCCCAGTCTTATATAAAAATAGTAATGGAAAAATATTGTTTTAAAGTTGGTCCTCAGGGACCAGGAAATTGCCGAGTGCTTACTGTGTTGGAGTGTTCTTGATCCAGGGCACACCTGGATGCTCCCTGCTGCAGGGAGTGGAGGCAGCAGATGTGCCAGGCCTGTTTGTAACCGTGGATGGATTTGGGAGATCGGCCTTTTTCCCCTCTCGAGCCTCCTGCCCTGAGGCAGGAGCTGCTTTGTGCTCAGACCCAGTTGTGGGAAAACAGAGCTCTACTTTTAAAAGCCCTTTTTTGTACATGAGTAAATGTTTACATCGCTGGGCCCTTATGAGCCTCAGGACTCTAATCCATGTGACTGGCTATTTTTTTTGCCTTTGATGGTTGTGCTGTGAAAGGTCACTGCATTCCTCTTACTGTGCTGTCCTCTGTGCTTCCTCCCTCGGCAGGCCAGCCCGGGTTGATCTGCCAGCCGTAACCGTGGTGGCCGGGTCTGGCTCCTCTCCCCGGCACAGCAATGTCAGGGGCTGGAGGAGAAGGCTTTGAGCAGGGCTGCGCGGGCCTGCGGGCAGGGGCAGGAGCACTGACAGCTTAATTCTCAGGCAGGTGCACGAAGTTAAAAGGGCCTTTGACTGTCTTATTCCCCTCTGCAGCTCTCACTGGGGAAAAATGGGAAGGTGTGCCCTTGGCAGAGGGTTTGCAGCAGGCACTGGCTCTTTTCATACCCTGTTTGCAAGTTTTTCTAAGTCCCATGGCTTCTGCTTCTTAGACTTAAGGTTTTTAGGGTTGGCTAGAGAGGGACTGACTCTTGGGGGCATTGGGGGGGGATTGAGAGGGGGTTGTGATAAACTCCTGCCTTGCAAAAATAAAAAGAAACCTGCTGTTCAGTCACTAGAGAGTGCCTGCAGAAGAAATGAATCCTCCCGGAGCGACCACATCTAATGTAAGCTTTTTCTTCCTTTTCCTTCCCCTTTTTCTGAAATCCAGTAAGGCATCCACCCCTGCCCACCCCTCCCCGTTCAGCACATGGGCACTACTGGTCATACCCTGCCTGGCCTGGGGGCGGTGGATGGGTCAACAGCACCCTCTGCCCTTGTAGCAGGAGCCACCTGTGCAAGCCCTGGCCTGTGTCAGTCTGGGCCAGGCAGCATAGGGCTCCCCTGGGAGAAACCAGCTTCATTTCTTGGTCAGCATCCCGGTGCTGTGCTGTAGGGTCAGATCACTTCTCTGCCCAGTCCTGGCTTGATTTTTTTTTTTTTTTTTTTTATCAGGTTCCTTATGCCTACAGAGCTGCTCTTTGCTGTCCGTACGCTCTGCTCTGAGGTGGCAGCATCCTTTCCAGGGGTACCAGTGAGTGTATGGCAAAGCTGCCCTGCAGCAAAACAGAATGCGTGCTCTGGCTGTTCGCTTACTCTCTTCCCTTTATACCAGCACAAATAGCAATTACAACAGTGCTTCAGCAAAGTGGTTACACCATATTTTGTGATTAAAACCAAGGGTCTAGACTAGGTGCAGTCTGTGTACTTCTACTCTAAATAGGCGGTTGGAGAATCTCTGCACTTGCAGGTGTGATTGGGTGCAGGCATCACTTCACAAGAGCCCAGCATCTTTTGGTCAGTGACTTGACTTGAAGGAAGTTTACTAAGTGCCAGAAACCTAATTATTACCATTACAAATTAATTATACACCCTTGAAATAACTCAGGGTAGGCATGTCTGTAACTCCAGGTTTTAAGTACGCAGTTTGAGTTCTCCACAACTTGGCAGCAGAGGTGGGTCTAAGAGGCAGCTTTTGCCCTACTCACTTCAAGAAAGCAGTTTATGGGTTCTCAACTAAGTCGCACAACACATTCCACAGGGCTGTACCTGGCATCTACCCTTAAAAACCAGCAGGGTTGGGGGGGGGGCGGGATGAGATTTTCTTGATCCCTGCACTAATGCCCCCCTTTTTTATTACCCCCTCATTTCATTACAATGAGTTCTGTGCACAGCTTGCCCCCCTGGCTTGAGAAGCAGGGCCAGTCAGGCATGCTGAGACCACGGCGGTGGGCTCACTGCTCAGGGGTGCTGTAAAAAACCAAAGGCAGCTCCTGTACTTTGGCCCAAGCCTCTTGCTAAAAGAACAACTGTTTTTTCAGAGGTCAAACCCAGCCCCTTGGAGGGAGAGGAGTCGCACCAGCAATCTGGTTTCCATTCCTGAGCCCTTCTGGGGCAGCTTTGGGTTGCAAGTTACCGGATTCTGTCTGTTCAGGATATACAGAGCCCTTTTTGCTTTGAATTTCCAAAAGTGAGAGCATTGCTTTCCATTTTTGCTTCTGTGAGAAGGCCGAGAGGGCAGCATCATGCAGTTGACTTCCTGGGAACGACCTGGAGCCAAACCATTGCTGCCCAACGTTACTGGAGCATGGTGGCAGTCAGCCTGCCAACCCCAAATGCCTGCTGTGGCCCCAGCTCCAGGTGGCAGCACTTCAGATGAAGACGCCGTGAGCTCTTTCTGAAAGAGTTGTCTCCTGAGATGTCTGGAACTAAGCACAGATGACTCAAAATGTTAAAAACCCAGTAGTTTATTTCAAAGTATAAATTTCAGGCTTATCAGACAAAACCCCACTACAGTTAACACAGACACACACACTAATCTGTAGTACATACAAAAAATGGGGAGAGCTTGCAACTGCACAGTTTAGATTGGACATTAAGTCTGTCCTGTATTTTTTAATTATTTTTTTTCTATTTACAAGTCCAGCTGCAAAACAAAATAAGAAATCAGATTCTCAGTTTCTTAACAAAGGATTCTGCACGTTTGACTCCCAATAGCCAATAAATTACTAAAGCTGAACAGGACTCCCCAAACAGCTACTACCCCCTTGTCTTATTTACAGCTATACCCCATTAAATTAAGACAGCACTTCAAATATATATATGTGTGTGTGTATATATATATATTAAAAAAAGAAAAAAGAATGCTCAGCCTGCATAATGACAATGAGAAATAAAGATCCACTTTAATGGGTACTTAGAAGGGATGAAAAGGAAAATTCACTCATTTTACTTTCTCTTAGCTATCCTTAATTTTTTTCTTTTCCCCTCAGAGGGTGTTTGGAAGGGGATAAAGATTTTGGTGGCAAGGCTGGCTCAGTGTCACTTGAACTCCTTTCCCTTCAGTGTCTTCATACAATGCCCACCCCTATCCAAACCAACAAATTAAAAAAATATATATTTAATATATCAAGCTTCTATTTAAAAAATCTGGATAGATATTTTTGACTAAATGAAAATACTGAAGAGTTTACAAGGCGGCAGAATCACAGATTGATTTTGTACAGTGTATGCAATACGCGAATACTGGGGAATGGCTGTTTGGGGAGTGGGAACAGATTGGACCTGTCCCTACATGTAATACAGATTCTAATTTATTGGACATTTAAGACAAACAACATAAAGGGCGGGCTGAAGTGATCATTTTTGTTACAGTACACAACAGTACTGGGATCCTACTGTTGGGCCCAGTCGTGCTCCCACTGAAGGCACGAGGGGTTTTGCCGTTTTCAAAGGAAGCAGGGCAAGACCCCTTATTGTTACAGGGAAGACGCCACGGGCCTTTCCAGCCTTGTGCTAAAACCCTCGGGAGGGGCGAGTGTCTCGGTGCTTGTGCTCAGTGACCCAACATGGCCAACGGCAGCACAAGTAACACACAGGGGCAAAGTCCAAGACCAAGTGCTGCCCCAGGGGAAGCTGGTCAGAGGGTGGAAATAAATACAGGCTGAGGGGAACCTGCCTCTGCACCCGCACCTTCTCTGAAGCCGCCACTGCGGATACAGTACAGATGCTGTACCTACAAGTCTGCCCCCTTCCCAGCATTTAATTATTTGAATACAATAAAGCTTTTTTAGACATATACTAAAATAAAGCGAGGCCAGCGAAGCTGTGACTGGGAGGAACACACTGGAAAGGAGCAGCAGTCTGCCATCAGCACTCCACTAGCAGGGCTCCTCTCCAGCCAGAAACTGAACTAACTCCAATTCCTCTCACCCTGGACATCCAGAAGCCCTTGTATCACACAGAGCAAAGAAACCAACCCTAAAACAAACGAGAAAGTAAAAGAGGACAGAAAACAGCTGCAGAATCGGTGCTGCGTTTGCTAAAACCCGGGGAACTACATTCGAGGTGGTACTGCTGAGATGTCGCGTACCCAGGGGCAACAGCAACACACTGAGTCAGGAACAACAACCTCACAGCAGGTACTGAGAGTAAGGTGGAAGAACTGGCCTGAGGCGCAGAGAAGGAACTAAACCCAACCCTTCCACTTAAAAGCCAGATAGAGATTTTTAGCATATTCAAAAGTGAATTGATTGTTGGAAGCCTCCAGCAACTAACACTTTAATGAAGAGCCCGGTCTAGAAGCACGGTGCTAACAGACCTGTACTGGATGCTCCCGGATATTTTGGTAACACTTTCAAATAAAAGTCTATTAAATGAAATCCATTATTTCTAAATGTTTGTTGCTAGCAGAAATTGGGTTTCTCAATAGCTTTATCGTTTCTGGGAGGTGAAGGATAATAAAATTAACCAGTGGCCCTATAACACAGGGAGAAGTGCCATGAGTTAGGGAATTAAGCAATACTCCTGCTCGTTAGCAGAAGGGGTGAACAATCACTGCAGTGATCTGCTCCACCATGGAAGTGATTTCACAGAAATGGCACCCTTCTCTCTTTGTGTGCCAGTGATTTAAGAACCAGCCACCTTTAAGGTCTCCAAGCTAAGCCAGGCAGTTTGAAGTCAAGCCATGCGTTATCACATACTTTGCCATCGCTACTTGCTTAATGAAGGTCCTGAAGTTGGACCTTTAGCAGCTCCGCTGGGATGAAATAAGAGAAGTCGGCTTTCACCCCACAGCTGCCATGGCTTCAGTCCACAAACGGTAGCTGGCTTATTTCATCTAGTCACAACAAAAATAAATCACGTGCATTTCCTCCATTGGAGGAAAGAGAAGAATTCTAGCACAGGAGTCCCACCCCCGCCTATCCTGAGCAAGACAAAGCTAAGAACGATCGTGACCTAAACGCAACCACAAACTATAGAAAAGCTCATGTATAGTTTTGGGCTGGAATCACAATTAAATAAGCAGCGTAAGTTCTAGGTTGTGTTCTAATATTTAACTTTCAAACTATAAAACCTCATTGTACTGATACGGCCAACGGCCCTTTGGTACCACCTCAAAGACACAGTAAAAAAAACCCCAAACTGCCCAAGGAGGACTTGACAGCCATCGACGGGAATGAACTGCTCTAACCTCTAATACAGAACTGGCTTTATAAGGACCCAACTTTCCGTAAGTAGACTAAATGCTTTATTAAATATTTATTCCTTGAAATATCCAGACAAAACATTTAATTAAACATAGAAAAATTCAAGGCATTATTGATTATTGGCACCAGTAATACAGGGACAACTGTTACTCAAAGGAAAGGTTACCCGTCGTTCATACAAGAGATCTAGTGTGAACCTTCTCGCATGATACGTGGGATTTAGGCAGAACTTTTGCTCGCCCAAACCATTAGAACTGCTGTACTTTAAATGCGAGTTTCCAGACAGAGAGTAATTCGTTACTCACCTGGCGGAAGTGACAAACCCAGCTACACGGAGGAGAGCAGTAGAACAGCACAGACAGAAGTCTACAAAGCCGTTTCTTTCACCGATGAATGTTCCCAGGCGGAACCCCACTAAAGAACCCCCAATCTCATCGCATATTTCACCAGCCATGTTTCAGGACTTAATTTTTCCTGCCCTTTTTCAACCTCACTTTACATTTAAAAATGTTGGTTTTAAGAAAGAGAGCACCGAAATTAAAAAATGTTACCTTCTACAGCTTTGCTACATGGTGAAGTAGATTTAAAAAAAAAAAAAAAAAAAAAAAAAAAAAAGACTTTCCCTTCTAAATCCACTGTTTGGTTCTACCAGGCAGAATGAGACTGAAAAGTGCAAAAATAAGAACCTTACATATAGTTTCTTGTCCAGTTTCA
The DNA here is from genome assembly GCF_963924245.1 of Chroicocephalus ridibundus. NCBI lineage: Eukaryota > Metazoa > Chordata > Aves > Charadriiformes > Laridae > Chroicocephalus > Chroicocephalus ridibundus. The sequence goes on from NC_086284.1 coordinate 166,569,282, forward strand.
ATTTGGTTATGCAAAAAGCAAGTTTAACACATCAACGACAGTGGGGCAGACCCAATACCGCCCCACTGGCAGTAGCGATTTCTTTTCGCAGCTCAGAAGCATGATGAAAGCACCCATTAGCGTTTGCAATTGCTCACAGGTTTTAGGCCAGTGTCTAAAATCGTTTCTGAACTGCTCGGGGTGGGTTAGGTTTCTGCGGAGGCGGGCAGGCGGTGAGACAGAGGAGAGGACCGGGAAGCCAACTTCTCATCTTTCTGTACTGACTGAACATCCCAACTGAGTGCCAAGAGCTAGAAGCTTTCATGGTGCCACACCACAGAGGTTTCTTCTTTGGCTGAACTGCAGCATACAGCTTTCCCAAAACAACAGGGAAAGGCTCTGGTGGAAAATACTGTCTGTATATGCTAATTCTTGACAGGACAAAAACAACTTCTCAAGAATTACAGTGAGGAAAGGGTCGAATGATACCGCAGATAAAATCGAATCCAGCATCAGCAGACGTTACGCTTCCTGGTCTTTCCAGAAATAATAATTACCGCAGGCCAGGAAAATGAGAAGCAGAAGGGAAAAATAACTCCAAGCAAATAAAAGAACACCACAAGGTATCCGGCTACATTTATTTCTGAAATTATTCTTTAAGGCACAAAATAAATCTAAAAAATAGGGCTGGATGTATGGGGGGAGGGGCGGAGACATGATCTGAGCGCTAGAGAGGTGTGAACGCAGTCTCTACGATCCAGTTTCCAATCTGACCTAGGAACGCTCCCAACGTGAGTGGGGGAGGATGGTGCAAACAGAGGAGCGCCCTTATTTCGGAGAGGCAGGAGGTAGCGGGGTGATTTTTATTTCCCCACCACCACCTCCAAATTTACAAATGTATCGGTTCCCTGGCCAGACTCGAGTTCCCTTCCCTCCCCTCAGAGAGCTCGTTACAGCTTGTAAAATAAGATCAGAGCACTCCGTCTTCCGGTACAAAAGTGAGACCTTGAATCACCCTTCGTATCGCAGCCTGCTCTCGGTGCGGTGGGGGGCAGGAGGCAAATCTGTTCTCACCCTCGTGTTAGTGCCTTGGCAGGTATTACAGCTGGGTGTGCTTTGCTTCAGACAAACTGTAATTTATTATTTTGTTCCCACTCTGAAGCAGAATCCCAGGCATCCAGGGTGCCCTTGGATACAGGGCAGGTAGGTATCCAGGTGGAACAGCTCTCATGGAAGGGAAAATGAAATTTTCAAATGGCCCATGACTTGAGCTATCCAGAAAAAACAGGCTCTCTTGCTGCAGGTGAGACTTTATTTGTCTTTTGGTTCTGAACGCATGTAGTGTATCACACAACTGTCTAAAATAATCCTGCAGAGAGTGGATTTAAAACTGAATTTTCATGCATGGGATCAACCCTCCAAAACTGGGGTAATTCTTGGTAGTAGGACAGATTTAAAGGCTCCAAAGATCTCTAGTTTTAACTGCTGTGGGAAGAGATCACATCTGTGGACTGGGGGTCACAGAAGGGTCCAAAACGTCCATAGATGTCCTTAGCCCGGACCGCAAAGTAGTATTTGCTGCCGGACACAAACTGCGTAAGAGTGCATGCCATGGGTAGCGGGAGGGCCTTCACTTCCCCAATCTTCTTCCACTGGGAGGGCATGGTGGCACTCGGGTCCTCGTGGTAGGCGTAGAGATGGTAACTGTCCACAGTGGCACAGCTCCGGTCCACCTCCATGACACTCCATGACAGCACGATACCATTCTGGCTCTGTACCCGCGCCAGCTTCAGCTGTGGCTTTTGAGGCAGAGAAGTGTTGGCAGCTTCAGGGGGCAGACGCGGTGGCTGTGGTGCCTCCGGGAGCGGGGCCGGATGTATGGGGCGCGGTGGCTCCTAAGCAAGGTAAGAGCAATACGGGAAAGGTCAGAGCCTACAGCAGCGGAAGGAAGCTGTAATTCATCATTCCCAAGGCAAATGGAAGCAAACGAGCCTGCAGCCACCCAGCCACCACAACGCTAAGTCCTGTGTGCGGAGAGCGCTCAGGCAGGAGAACCCCAGCAAAAGATGCAAATTCTCATTATTTGCATCTAAATCCCTAGCTGTACAGATGATCACTGCCACAGTTATTTCCCCGTGTCCTCTTTGCTTCCCACCCGAGAGGCCACGGACTGGACACTGTGCCCTTTTCCAAGGCTGAGCAGGCAGGTTCCCCATGACTCTGAGCTCATCTACATTTGGGCTGCTGCTCCCGCATTACCCAGAACGCCCCCGGCAGCGGATTAAACTGACAACTCAATCATCATTTCAACAGGCAGGTTTTCAGTCACAAAAGGAAGAATGAGTAACGGTGCCACATGGATTTTATCACCTTAAATTGATCACAAAAACTCAGCCTCAGTTTCCAGAAAATTTTGAAATAACAGCACAAGTGTGGCTTTCCTTTTTTTTTTTTTTTTTAAAAAGAGCACAGAAACAGTCCTAGGTCTCTAATTGATGTTAGTTAAGATGAATTTAGGAATCTAGTTACAATGACTATGAAATTTTGTTAGTCTTCAAGCCAAGGGCCTTTCAGGTGGGAATCTGGGGTAGTTTTTGTGATCTTAAGTGTTCTGTGTGATACTGGCTTCATTTATTTTCATTATTTATCACTGGTGAATGACGCATGAAGTTGAATAGTGTCTAAGTGGAAAGAATGCTGAGCCACCTTGTTGGTAATGTATTTGCCATTTCAGGACATCGCAGGTGATGGGCCTGCCCAACAGTGCAATTTATTTGGTTCAGTCTCAACAACAAAACCATATGAGATGTGTCCAGCTCTGGAGCCCTCAGCACAAGAAGGACGGGGACCTGTTGGAGCAGGCCCAGGGCAGGGCCATGAAGATGATGGGGGGCCGGAGCACCTCTCCTATGAGGACAGGCTGAGAGAGTTGGGGTTGTTCAGCCTGGAGAAGAGAAGGCTCCGGGGAGACCTTATAGCAGCCTTCCAGTACCTAAAGGGGGCTTATAAGAAAGATGGGGACAAACTTTTTAGCATGGCCTGCTGCGATAGGACAAGGGGTAATAATTTTAAACTAAAAGTGGGTAGATTTAGACTAGATATCAGGAAGAAATTTTTTTACGATGAAGGTGTTGAAACACTAGAACAGGTTGCCCAGAGAGGTGGTAAATGCTCCAACCCCGGAAACATTCAAGATCAGGCTGGACGGGGCTCCAATCAACCCGATCTGGTTGAAGATGTCCCTGTTCATTGCTGGAGGGTTGGACTAGTTGACCTTTAAAGTTCCCTTCCAACCCAAACTATTCTATGATTCTGTGAAAAGAGCCAGAGTAAATTCTCAAATACTTATGAAAAGGGGGCTGAGGTGATGCAGAAGTAATCGCCCCAGCAGTGATTAAAAAAAAACCTCTCTGAAATTTGGGAGTTGGCAACCTTGATGATCTTTTGCCTGTACCTTGTCCTCCTACCTCAGTGTTGTGGTTTAACCCCAGCCAGCAACTAGGATCACACGGACGCTTGCTCACACCCCCCCATCCCCCCAGCAGGGTAGGGAGAAGAGGAAGAAGAGGGAGAAAAGGAGAGGGGAAAAAAACCTTGTGAGTTGAGATAAAGTCAGTTTAATAGGATAGTAAACAAGATGATGATGATAATAATAATGGTAAATATACAAAATAAAGTGATACAACATAAGTTGTTCTCAACACCCAATGACTGGTTACCCAGCCCATCCTGAGCAGCGATCACGGAAGCCTGTTCCCTGGCCAACCCCCATTTATATACACTGAGCATGATGCCTATGGTATGGAATATTCCTTTGGCCAGCTTGTCCTGTCTATGCTCCCTCTCAGCTTCTATAGGAAGCTGAAAAAGTCGTTGACTGATATAAACATTACTTAGCAACAACTAGAACAGTATGTGTCATCATTACTGTCATACTAAATCCAAAACACAGCAGCTAGAAAGAGAATGAATTCTACCCCAGCTGAAATCAGGGCATTCAGTTTTGCAAACAGCTGTACTCAGAAACTGGTCGTCCAGTCTGTAGCCAAACCATGACTACACTTTCTAGTGGCAGGTCTTCCCTTGACTCCGCACGTCACCTGCAGACAATTCATGCACCATTTTTCAATATGTGCTGCTGCTGATGTGGAGAACTCAGGGGTAAAGCTAACAGACTGCACAGCTTTTGCCATTGTTGGCAGAAGTTGCTGTAGGCGAAAGGGTGGCGCTACGCACGTGAACTGGCTGCAAAGTATCTACGAGGCATTTCGCTGTTCTGCGGTTCACACTAAGAAACAATCCGAAAGACGTTAATGCAGAGACAAGCCTGTAAATTGCATTAAGTAATTTCAAAATGACTACTCACAGCATGCACTTGTGGTGGTCGATGATGCACTGTAAGCTGAGGTGCTCCAGATCCAAGAGTTAGTCCATTGTTCATAACATACGCAGTGGTCTGAGGCATTCGTACTGTCATGCCTGTAAGAAGCACAGTGAATGCTTTGAGTATTCAGTACTTAAAAATCAGCTGAACAGAACACTGGAAGACCAACTCCTTGGTTCAGTTGGATGACACCGAATTTCGAACTGACACACTCTCCTCAAACATCAGCCAGCAGACACTGACAAAGTCCTGCATGACAACAAAACCACCTCCTCCCATCCCCTGAGGCGGTACAAGTGAAAGGGAGCAGGTGCTTATGTCTGCAGAGGGGACAGAACGATGTTTAACAACTGACAGCATGAAAGAAATGGGTCCGGAGGGGAAGCGTGGGAGATACAGGGAGCTTAATCAGGAAAAGAAAAGGGACATCACTTTGGGATTTAGAGAGGGAGAGATAAATGCTGCCGCAGCAGAATGATATCCACTCTGTATTCAAATGCCAGACGGCTTGCTGTGGATGGCATCGAAAAATAAAAAAGATAAGTCATTCTCACTGTCCGAGAAGCTTGTCCTCCCTCACAAAATGGACACCCCAAGAGGCGTTACTCCCATTTCATTCATTCCCACAGCAAACTGACCTGACGGGCAGGAATAAACGAGGTAATTTTATAGCCTTGCAGATAATATCCAGAACTCTTGCAAACTATCAAGTTTTCATTCATTTTATGCTACATCTCACTCTAACGTTTTGTCAGTTTACTGTTGGAACACGTACGTCCTGTGAGCTCAAAGCTTTTGCTCATTGTTACGGGCAGCCTAGGGCGTCCCTCTATTTTCTGTCTAGAAATACAAGATTTGGGGCAATCTCCCCCACCCCCTAGTTGCACACTTGTATGAGATCGAAGCATTTCAGTAGTCCAGAAGAAAAGCTCACAGAGTGACACGTGTCAGGAAACCACAGCTATTGTATGGTAATTTCTTCTCTATATAAGCAGTCATCAAACTATGATCATAGGTGATGAGTGTCAGAAGTCTAAGTAATCTGTGAGTCTGAGTCTTGGAATTCAGAGTTCTAAATCTTAATGCTTTTATAACTAAGTGTTGAGGTAACTGCTTCACATCTTCCTATTGCAACATCTATCTAAGAGGATAATGAAACCGTGCAAACTCCTGTAGCACAGTCGGTCACCCGAACTGGCTATTTCTTACCTATGAGAATCCAATCAGATACACTGTTTTAGCATGAGTGATTCTATTTCAAGAAATTACAATAATCTGAAGTAGAGATGGACAGAAATGCTTTAATAGGATATAAGGTACAAATTTTGCATTATTTCTACGTAGGCATACTACTTGGCTGAGGTAGAAGTATAAAACTACAATTTGCAAAACACTTTGGACGAGTTCTCGCAGTTAATCTTTCAAAGACAAAGTGCAGAGATCTTACTCCTGAAGCATCTGCTACTGACACTAAAGACTGCTTCAATGACAATATAAACAAATACACATCAGTAGCAGCATTTCTGAAAACTATAACAAAGACGGTGAAAAACGTAGAATGGACTAAAAGATGAAAACTCATGACAGCTAAAAAGGGATCAAGAAAGACGATTGCTTTTTTGTTAACAGTATGTGAAATTTCTCTACCTGGTATGCAAATACGAAGCCCTGAAATAATCTGTATTCCAACTAAACTGGTCTTTTATCTGCTCAGGCTAACCATCTGGCTTCCTCGTCCTGAGGTACAGGGAACGCACAATGCTATGGAGGAACCGTCATTTTCTCACATCTTATGTGGCTTGTCAGACAACAGTACGGTATAATACACAGACATACTTTTCAAACCAGAGTAACCAAACCGCCTCTAACAGAATCACAGAGAAGTCCAGGTTTGAAAGGACCTCTAGAGATGATGTGGCCCAACCTTCTGTTGAAAGAATGCTCTTAGATTAGGTTATTCAGGGTCTGGTCAAGCTGAATCTTAATTATTTTGGTGGAAACCCGCCTTGATTTCTGAGAATTTGTAAGCAGACAGCTGAAGGATAAGCATTCACTGCATCACTGGACCATCAGGTCAGAAGCACATTACACAGAGGCCTACTGTTGGATGACCTTGCCCAAAAACCCATATGAATTCCTTACCTCATTGAGTTTTCCTAGAAAGCCCTTAAAATAGCATATTACCTATTACATGTTCTTCAACAGCACATTAATTATCTTGCATGTCTAACACTAAAAGGTATTCTGTAGATATTAATATTAGTGATGTCATAATAACGGCTCTAAGTGGTGTTAGATTCTGTCAAAAACATGTATTTTCTATTTTGGTACAAAAGAAGAAAATGCTATTAAAAAATAAATAACATAGGAGAACGCATGGTTAAGTACTCAAAACTCATTCCGAAACAACAGGTAGATCACAGATGTCTAACTTGTAGCTAAGGGTAACGATGAAGAAAACTAAGCGTGGGCCGAGGTTACCTTGCCCTTTACGGCCTTTTGCCAACAGGAACGCAAGATGCAGACCTCCCCCTCAAAAGATACTGCTGGTCAGAAGAACCTGACCTCAAATGCACACGGCACAAGAGTCTGTGAAGTTTAAGAAATACGAACAAGTAGTCTGAAAAGAACAATTTCCTCACACCCTGACATTTCATAAAGATCGTTCAAGAACTGTCTGATCAGCTTCTGTTTAGCGAGCGCAGCTGATTTTTCAAAGCCTATGGCAATGCAGCTAATCCAGCTGTAAAAGATAATTAGAATTAAATGGCTACAAACACACATGGATATTCTCCTTTCCAACACTACCGTTTCAGAACAATGAATTAATTATTTCTGCACAAACCTGCATAGGTACAGTCTTACGTGGCTTAAGCACGCAGTGTTCCGAGTCTGGCTTATACAGATGGTGTCTAAAAATTCACTACCTGGATGTCCCAAGAGTAGGCTCATACTCAGTGGACTAGAACAGGGAAATTTATGTTTAACATAATGGTGTTAAAATAACCATAGTGTAGAAATTGTGGGGAGCTAAAAAAAAGGCAGTTAAGATCCACCACTTTGTAACAAAATATAAACTATCACTTAAGGTCTTTATTTTTGACATCTCCTACTCATTTCAGAAAATGAGTTTACTGCTATGGGAAGATGACAGTTACATATCTGTAAAGTCAAGATGAACCTGCTGACATCTCCTGTCAAGGAAACTCAAGCATGCATAATTTCTGATACGTTTGGTGAGAAATTTCACCTCTCCAGGCCTAGAGAAAATAAGAAAATTTGCTGGGCACAGGACATCAGAGATTGTTGAGGAATTACATTTGTATGTCCAATAAAAATGTAACTTTTAGACAGGAAATCAAACACGATTTACTACATACTTATGTTTTATTCTGTAGTAACAAAATGGTCTCTATCTATCTTTCTACAAAACAGTGGTGCTCGTCACCTTACCTTTTGCTACCTCGTAAAGTACTGGGCATGTCATCCACAGATGCTTAACTGGCAGAGCTAGTGCCTGACATCACTTCAATCCAGTGAATTTCCTCATTCCCATAGCTGCAAGAGGAAGGATTTCTTAAAAGCCTGAGATTTTCTCAAGTCTGTAAACTGGAAACCCTAACCTCTGTAATTTGGCCTAGTATTGTACAAAACCCAACAAAACCAAACAACAAACACAAACCAAAAACCAACTCCCTCATCCATCAGGTAGAACATATCAAGCTGTGTCTTGCTAAAATGTGGATGGAAGAAAGCATGCCCTACCTCCGGCCTGCGGGTTGACTGGCCTTAAACCTGGGCTTGGCATGACAGCCCCTCTGACAGGAGCCTGAGCTGGCGGTGCAGGAAGAGTGGTATAGACCACCTGGTGGTTAGCGGGGGCTCTTGGTATCGGGAGTTTTGCGGCAGTTTGAGTCACTGGCCGATGAGTTACATTCACTGTCGTGGGAGCTGGAAAGAGACAGACAGATCACAATCTAGAATGGAACTCCACGACGTTAAGCTGATACGCCTGTTCCAGAGTGCACACCTCCTTTGGAAAACTGACTCATCTGAGCCACGCGATATAAAAACTGTCTCCATGAAATTCTATCTGCTTTTAATAATGCAAGAAAAGAGAAAACAGCCTAAACAAACAGTAATTTTCACCTGAAATAATAATGCCAATACATATACAAATTCCAAACAGAAAAGATAAATGAAATACCCACTCCCCCCCCCCCCCCCCCCCCCCCCCCCCCGCCAAAAAAAAGGTCCTGAATGTAAACACAGCTGTGGAGAACACAAAACCCACCACAAAAAAATCTGCAGAACAGATCAGTCATAAGATAATTCCAATACCAATTAACCTTCAACAATCCTCCACACAAGCGAATAAAATAAAGAAAAAAAGAGGATCTATCTTCCTTTATGTTAGAAAGCGGGGCCGTGTAAAATAATAAAAAAAAAGATAAAAAAATCACACTGCAGACAAAATAACATTTAACTAGGCATGGAACTTCAATGTCAGCCTTGCCATTCACTCTGCCAAAAGAATTAATTGCTAAGTGCAGGTGGACAGAGCTAGGAGTGATGTTGCTAATGTGTTTTCCCCCATTACTTAAATAATGGAACTGCTACAGTTTTATTATTCTTCACTTTAGCAAAGAACAGTATATTTAATAATCTCCATTACCATCTTTAGCGGGATTTCTTCCTTTCCATGGAATTAATTTGATCATGAATTGCTTCCAAACCAGCTGGACTATCTGTCCCTTTCACTTCATCAATTTAAAAAAAATAAATTACAGGAAACTGACTAGAACTGAAGATTAAAAAGTGACTCAAATATTCTTAATATTCACCCGAAAAGATCAGCACAATGAAGAGCACACAAGACTCTAGTTTAAGAAAAAAAAAAAAAAAAAAAGCAGCAGTCACCGCATTCACGTAGTGACGTAAAGTGAAGTTACCTGTAGGTAACACGTGTATGGTGGTCTGGGAGGGGCCGCTGGTTGGCACACCCGTCTGCTGCGCGGGGGCTGGCTGCAAAGGCTGCAAAGGCTGCAGGGGGCGAGCCAAGGGCTGGGTGGATACGGCCAATCCTGTAAGAGGCGTCTGCTGCTGCTTCTTGCCATCTGCTTTAAAACAAAATGAAGTTATAGACAACAGCGAACAGAACTAAGAACACCACAGAGTTTTAAAATCTTCCCCCCCCCCCCCCCCCCGTCATTCACAGATTAGCAAAGAATTATTTCCTAGCATGACATTTCTTTGATCTTTTAATTCTGCAAACAAAACTGTAGAAAATTATTCAATTCCCTTCACTTTCATCATTCTAATCTTTTCCCCCCATACTCCATAATGTTTCATTCTCTCATCACCAAGACTGCGTATTTCACCGTAGTTTGGAAACCCGAATTTAATGGAGCACTATGCCAAAGTCTTTAAAAGTTTCTATTATGAAAAGAACAGTCTAAAACCTTAAAGGCCTAAACACTGCTGTACTCAATTTGTTTCAAAGAAGTGGTAGAGCTCTCTAAATAAATCTTGTCTACCTTTGATGCTTACACCCGTTTGTTATTTGCTGACTCTTTCCTTTCTCCAATCTGTTAGTCATCCCTGTTTGTTGCTGTTTTGAATTTTCTCGCTATTTTCTTAAAAGGAAATCATTATTTATAGAAAACTTTAAAAACAGAATTTAAGTTTTCTCACACTGACACCCTCTTCAACGTGACTTACTGTCTTGTGAGAAGTGACAAATAGTGTCTGTATCTATAGTTTACCACACCAGTATTTTTTCCTACTTTCGTTTATTTGTGACAACAGAAAAGGTTCACTTGAGTGTTAGACCGTATGTAATCAAGCCCATGCACAAGTTGAATAAAGATATTTCAGCTAGATTAGAGTAGTAGTGGGCAGAGAGAAGGCACCACCAAAACTACAAAACACAAGGTAAGAGAGTAGGTTTTTAGGGCCACTCATTCAAAAAAGATTTGCCCTAATAAAATCGCACATGCAGCAGCCACTGATTTAGCAAAAGAGCATATAACGTAAAAATAAAAAATACGTTAATACATATTTTACTCTTGAGAAAACGTATCAACAATATATTGAAGAACACATTTAGAAACTATCAATTAAGTATACTAACTAGATTTCAAAGCGTTAAAACCAGGGTTAATGGCAGCGTAGCTAAAAGTGTTGGGGTTTTTAGCAGCTGGAGAGTATTCTGATGGTCTCATTGGGCTGTCTTTAACAGCTGTCATTGAGCTACTAATAGGCTGAAGTAGCAGTACCCTCCGTACTGCTATGTAATAAATTAAATACAAATCAAGACCTCAAAAGAAATATAAATTGCAGACCATCTTGTCTTTCCCTAGACTGAACAGCTGAGCTACTTCCCTGAAGCCATTTGATGAAAATATAATTTTCTTTCCTTCCTTTTTTCAAAGTCTATAAAATGTGCGGTACAGGGATGCTCATTTTGAAAACGAGAAGTGAGATGTTTCCTGCTCTTTCATCAACTAAGAGGTCTTGTGATTAGTTCAAGCTGCTTTTATTTCCCGTGAGTTATGAGAGATTTCCCAGTGTTCAACAAATTATTTGACTCTGAAGAGATTCCTACAGAAATGCATACACTTGTCTACTTTGAATATTTACAGACTGATGCCCATTTCAACTGCCATTGGATAATTTAAGTGATGCGAGTGCATTCTTAGTCATGGCCTAGAGAAGATATGCTCATGACCCAACTAGTAAGAACTCAGAAACACTACTGCTGTAGAAATGTAGTTCAAGTAACAATGACAATCTGGACAAACGTGAAGGCTTCTTTGGTTTTGCTTTTGTTTTTAATCTCACACAGAAGTTCATTTGTCCCTGACAAATCAAGAGCCCTGCAGAGATTCCAGCTGCTGGAAACTAAGTCAGGATTGTACCAGCCACAGAAAACGATGAAAAATATCCAACTAGTCTTCACTAAATAAATGGAAACAAATAGCAAAGGCTAATTTAGCTACCTAAGTAAAAAATCAGCACGAAAACCAGGAAGACTGGGTGCACAGTAAGCACAGGACTGAGGTTAAAAGTAACACAGGAACAGTCCCAATGCTAAATGAACATGGCATCGTATTCATGAAAAACGTGGAACTGGAGGAGACAGGGCCATCTGATTTATTAAAGTGAACATAAAATGGAAGTCATTAATTGTGGAGGTGTAAGCAAAACTCCAAATCTAATACACAACATTGCAAAGAAGAGGGGTGAATTCCCACGCAAGAACATGGGCCTAACCATCACTGCACTTACAGCAGGAAGGAGTTTTAATCAGCATACTAACTCACAAGTGGCGTAACGGGATTACGGAATAGCAACCATACCATACGCATCTTCCAGAGAAGACAAAAAATGATCCAGAAAACTACAATTTGTTAATCAAACAGCTTACAAAATAAAAATCGATACTGTATGTATTTAATGATTTTTCCAACAAAAAGATAAAGGCAAAAAGAAAGTGGAACATGGCTAGTTTTGAGAGCACATGTGCGGATCTTTCCTAGATTACAAATCCACTTTAGACTAGGGATAAATATCAGCTAAATCTCTTCATTGTTTTAGTACTTTTATGATATAATTTGATGCCATGCGCTACATAAATATTTAATAAAAAAGACTGCAAGGGGACCGTACAAGTATTGCAAGATACTTGCAGACAGAAAAGTATCGAGATTACTCTGATAAAAGGATGACAACAATCGTTCTGAACAGAAATTAACAACACGGATTCTCAAATGCTACGCAATATTTACATGAATAATTTTTGCACACATCAGAAGGGGTGCACTCAATTTAGTTGCCAGTGTGCCAAACTGGAAGATGCCACCCGTATGGAGGCGGACCAAAAATATCACACAAGAATAAAGCTAAGACTTGAGAACTAGAAAAGAAGAAGATGACAGTAGGGAGTACAACATCAGTCATTTAGGAACTGGTAAGAACTTTTACTACTACTGTGGGAATCATGTATGGGGCAGTGAAGATGATCAGGAAAACCTGTGTACGTTGTTGATTATGGAATGTCTGGGCGTTGCTTCTCTGATAAAGTGAAGAAATACAAATCTAGGCTGTATCGGGTGTTTCCACAGTGTGATGGTAATACTTCCCCCCCACCCCATGAAGCACTATTTGGACACAAACTGTTCTATGCAAAAAAGGGTGTGGAAGTTACAGACAGACGTTTCTGTGTTCATAGAGGAGTGGGGTTTCAAAATACCAAACCAACAGCTGTTGAAGGACAGCCACTCTGCTTCGTAGGAGTACTGTGTCCAAACCCAGTGCCTCAAGAACATGATTACAGGCCCTAGCCACTGCAAAAAATCCCAAACAACTACGCCTCACCCACCCCAAAAAACCAACCAAACAAAAATCCCCCACCCGCAAAACCATTATTAGACCTTAAAAATAATGCACAGCGTTTTGTCTGTCTACCATGACTGAAGACAGGGCTTAATGACAGTCTATACAGGTCTGCTCTTCCATGACCCGATACAGAAACTCTGAATTCAGTTTAATAACCTCGCAAAACAAAACACCTAAAAATCCTGTATTTCTTAACCTGAAGTTTAAGTGTGATTTACACTATATGCATACTTTGGTATACAGTATTACCAATATTAATTTTAATTATTGATCGAAATGGAAACTTCATTGGAAAAAAAGAAGGGATGGAGAGTAGATTACACAAATAAGTTTAAAAATCTACCACAATGTTATAATTTACTCTCAACCCGAATCTTTAGTAATTTCAACCAACAAGGACACACACTGTAATTGTATACTAACAAAATAGCGTAACTTTGTCTCCTAGTTGTACCAGGAGAGATTTAAAGGGAAGCACGTGATAGACGTCCCTCTGCAGACATTAGCATCTATTTTAATACCTTTTATAAATAACAGAATTAGGTTTATTTAGTACGTGGGTGACAGTGTTTTAAACAAAAGAATCAGGATCTGAAGTGTTCTCGGGAACACTACACAGGTGTTGCTCCTCTATTTGAATTAGTGCTGAACTCGTGTTCCAGCAAACTGCAGTAAACACCATATCGCTGGAGGTACTTTTACCTTGAGGTTGTGCACCAATAAATCTAGAACAAAATAAAACTTGTTTTACATTCACTGTAAACAAAGTTAAGTGAGAAAAAAAATATTTGACCAAAAGTATATACACGCTTATGATTATGCAAAAGGTGTCAGAAGTGTACTTTTCCTCCGTTTAACCTGAATGTTATTATCAGAACACATGAATCATTTCCCTATAAACTTGCTCGAAACCCTAGAGATGCGTTTTCACTGCACGGTGAAGCTCACGCTGTTATTAGGGGTTTAGTCTATACATTTATACAGCTTGCATGAAAAATACTCACTCCTCACACAAACTCTAAACATAAACTAAATCGGCAAGGCTGCTGACTGTCAGTGAGTCTGGCTTCTGCTTTGTAGTGAAGAGACATGCAGGAGCTAACCTAGACCTGAAATTGCCTAGAGGAGTGTTTTTATAGTTGCACATGCAACCATGGTGTTGATCCTTTATGGTAATTGTGAGGCAAAGACATACTTTATGCAATCAGGGAGGAAGAAACTCTCTGAAAAGCGTTACTTTTGGCAGAAAAAGATTAGCTGAAATACCTTGCAACACTGATATACTTTAAGAAGGTAGAATGCACTTTTAAAAAGATAAAATACATTTTAGAAGGTAGAATCTCCCACTAAGTAAGAACTAAGAGCTTTAAAAAGGTTCCAAGGCCATGTGAAACTAGACGCTTAGTATAAACAATAAATGCCTTGCTAATGAATATACCCTTGAAGAACCGAAGGCTGGTAACAAGGAACATCCCACCACAGGAGTCACCAAAACAGTCTGAAAACCAGACAGCTGCTGGATAAGGCATAAAGTCAACAAAGATTTGCAGTAACTGGAGGAAAGGTAAAGGTGGCAGTGGGAAATTGCGACCACCAACTCAATTGGAGACTGAACCGGACCACCCCACCACGGTACTGGAGCATGCACACATCAATTAAAGGACCTTGCAACTTTAAATGACATTTAGAGACTGTACTAACCAACAGAAGTTGTTAAGATATGGTACTAACCAATGATTATAATTAAGGGTATTTCTGTGTTTTGAACCGTATAAATGTTAAGAGTCTGTGTGCTACCTTTGTGGATTACCACCTAGCACCCATCTCTGCAGAAATGAAATAAACAAACAATACCTCTACTCTGTGTGTATCCTGGCGTCTGCACGCCAGGAAAATAACCCCGCTTTGGGACAACAGTACTGTGACATGGTACTTTAAAACATACTATAAAACTGTTTAGATCTGTTGGTGTCTTTTACAGAATATTAAATGGGACTGGGTAGCTTAACCTTACCTGACAGAGTTCCACAGTCCAAGCGCAACCATCTTTCTTATCTTTTTGAGATCTAACCCTCAGAAGAGAGGACAGCGATAAAAGCCTAATTCCCTATGCTATTCTGACACTCAGCGAAGCAATTCACAGAATCACCAAAATCCTGGCTAGGAAGGACCTCTGGTGGCTGTGTAGTCCAGCCTCTCGTGGAAGCTGGACTGTCACCAACACTAAATGAATGAGCTGCTGTTTTCCCCGCCAAATGTTCTTGAGAACATTCGAGAGCGGAGTTTCTGCCATCCCTCCGTGCTGTACTACCTTCCTACTGTGTTTTCTTTTCCCCTCAAGTTCAACCTGAACGTCCTGAACTTGTAGTTCATGGCCACTGCCCCTTGATATATCATCTAGCACAGCTGAGCAGAGTTGTGCTCCATCATCTTTGTAATTATCCTCCAAGTAGTTGTAGGCTGCTATTGCAACATCTCTCAGTTTGCACTTTGCCAAACATGCCATGGTGTGTCCATCTCTTCTCACAGGTCATGTTCTCTAACCCCCACCATCCTGACACCATCTATTGGGCCCTCTCCAGTGCTACCACAACTCTTCTGAAGTCAAGGAACAGAAAGCCGAAACTGGACACCGTATTTCAGATGTGGTCCCACGAGTGTCAATACGGAAGTAGTACTAACTGAAATTTAAAAGAGAACACACTGTTGGCTCGTACTCAATTCAGTGCCCACCATGTATCCTCTGCTGATAAAAGAGCCAGACCGTCAGCTATCTGAATTGCATAATGCTGCTCTAATGCTTGTGTACCGCATGAACTCCTTTTGGTAGTAACACTACGTTTCTCTCTCGCTGAAAGAAATGCTACCACATCCCAGCAGGATTTTTTACATTTGTGTAACAGAAATACCGAGCAAGTCCAAATATTAAGAATGTACATGTAGAACTTCAACGCACTAGCTAGGGAGATAGCTACTGTGGTTGTCTAGAGGAATCAAAACTTCTTGGCGGCTGGACATCAGAATGCAAAGACCAAGCAGAATTTTTATCTCTAATAGTAGAAATACCAATTTTTCAGTTAAGATGACAGCGCAATACATAATCTTAAGTATAGACTCTTAGTACTTCTCTAACATACTATAATTCTTTGCTAATCCAATGCTAATTATGAGAGCTGCCCACAGTTACCCAAGACTTATAAAAAAATGTATTCTTTTAAAAGACAAAGTGCATCCGCAGTGCCAAAGGATATAAGAGCACAACTATATTTACTCTAATCTTGGCATACCGTCCCAAAGCAAAGCACAGATCTGCATTTGGTATCTAAACTCTTGCTCAAAGCTTTTTAGTTAAACAAAAGATTAGAAGTGGAAATAATCTAATGTCTGAATGCTAACTGTAGAACTAAAATGCCTTTAATTAATTGGTAAACAGAAAAATGGAATACATCTAGAAGAACCTTCCAAAATATAATAAAGAATTCAAATGTCTCAAATTATTCCACAAGCCTAACAGATGTAAGCATACAAAGCAACAATGCTTAAAATTAAGGGAAAGGTAAAAATCTTAAAGACTGTTGTACAGTAAGTAGAATTCCTTCTCTTTAATGCCTATCAGAATTCTTTAATAACAGTCCTGTTTAACTTAACTGAGACATCAAGGAATAAAATACACTAAGCAGAAACTGAAGCTTATTCCTTTCTATCATTGAAGGGATAAGGCAATACTTGTAGCTCAGTTACCCCTGCAGCTAGCAAAATCTTTTTCACCTACCTTGAGAAGAGCCATCGTCCTCTTCATCCAGTGTAAGATCAATGACACCTCCTGAATCGCTTCCTGTCACCTTCCCGCTCTGAAAGACAAAACTCCTTCATTTTGCAAAAGCAAATCCAGGGAACACAGGTGGAAAAGGGATACGAATTGAACATTGAGAAGGAGAGGTCTCAGAACTGATGCACTTATTAAAAAGGAACTGATGAAATGAGCAGGAAGAAGAAATTTCAGACAAATTTGCCAGGACTTGAAAAACAGGCAATAACCAAATGACTGTACAGCGGTATCAAGTATTGAAGTATTTTTAGCTTCATAAGAAATAAAAAACCTGATGACCAGTTATTTATACAGCATATTGTTATTTTGCAGGTAAATAAGTAACAATTTGGTGTTATTGAGTATCATTCAATTATATTTTAATCTGGTTGTAATTTCTGCTTTCTTCTATAGTAGCACAACCTTTTGACAGAAGAGTCACCAGGACAATGTATTACTTATCTTGAGACAGCTCAGCCCATGTGCCTTTAAAGAAACTGACTTCACAATCAGAAAAAGGAAAAGCTACACTGGAACCTGTAATGCTTATAAAACACTAATCAAAAAACTCTAACCGTATCCAGGTTTTAAAAGTAATTTCATTACTGTATTTTTATCCATTATCACAAATTTTAGCATTTTGTTATTCTATATATGAAGCCATTTGTAAACCATCTCTTTAAAGAGGATAAAGGGATCTTTTAAGCTATTGTGAAGGCTAAATGTTATAAAAAAACCCCTAGAGAACCACTGAACAAGATTCATCTTCTGGATCAATTGCTGTCTCCTGGCTGTTCAGGCTGGGGGGAGGCTGTTTTGGTTTTGTAGAAGAGATGATAATTTATTGTTGGACCAAACTGCTACCAATTTATGGTTTAGAATGAACCAGGT
Source organism: Chroicocephalus ridibundus (assembly GCF_963924245.1). Classification (NCBI taxonomy): domain Eukaryota; kingdom Metazoa; phylum Chordata; class Aves; order Charadriiformes; family Laridae; genus Chroicocephalus; species Chroicocephalus ridibundus. Next base: position 166,586,744 of record NC_086284.1, read on the forward strand.
TCCCCAGGACAGACAAAGGGTTAGGAAAGCAACGTAGTTATCAAAATCTCATAACAATTAACACGGAAAAAAGCGTAAGTTATCGGCACCACGTGGCCTGTACAAATGCCAACATGATAAATCCTACGAAGATTAGAGATTTTTCTGCACAGACAGATGGGGACAGATGCCAAAAACCTAAACACTGAGATTATCTGCTCTATGTATCTGCTCTGTGACCTTTCCTTTGGGTAAAACTAAGCATTTAAGGAGGTCCTAAAGACAATTCTCACAAAGACAAGGCTTTCAGGAGAGGGGAAGAGATATCGGATGATTACTAAACGTAAACAAAAACTGTGTCCAAATTATTGGTCACTGAATTTGGAGTGCCTGACATGACTGATCCCTTCATTACATACCAATTATAACCTGATTTCTTCTTGCCTTAAGTTCTAATGCTGCCACTGATGAAATTGTGCTAATAACCTACATGATACACAATTTCAGAAAGAACTATCTAACTACTTGGGTATGTTCACAGGTGATAGAAGTGATCTCTATAGAGATTCTATCTTTGCTATACACAGAGAAACAACTTTTGGATTTATTAACCGTATAATTCTTTGGTTGAATGATTTTTATTTCAAAAAACTTTCCAGCTTCAGTTTTCTTGGTATGATGAGCTGATTTACCCACTTGAAGCTTAAGATAAAAGGCTCATTCGAATAATCAATGATTACTTGATTAGCATGAAGTCAAGAGGAATTTCATTCCAACTTGATAATCTTCCCAGTCAATGATGTGTATTTTTGAACTATGGGTCTCTCTGCCAGAAGAAAGCAGACTGAAAAATGGAGACTGGAGAAAAAAAACCCAACAAACCCACTAAGCTATTCATTTCTTCCCTCTATAAAATACATTAGTCTGAAGTAATATCCTTTCATTTTTCCCTCTGCAAGGAAAAATTTAAATCCTTAAAAAAATACTCTCTATGAGAACTAACTGTTTTGAAGCCCTACTTAACCATGCCAGCTAAGAACATTCTTTGAATTTCCAAGTCAGCAAGCATCACTGCACGTATTTTCTATTTCAGTGTCTCTGGAAGGCCAAAATCTTGAGTTAGTTAAACAGGCAACTATTAAATGATAAATCCAGTCAGCTGACGTGGTCTCATACATGCACTTCTCGGGAGGAAAGACCTTCTTGTAGTTAGCTGTGCTATTCAAAGCTTTCTACTAAACAACTGTGGTACCAACCTCCTCAACAGGAACTATCCGTAAGTAGCAAAGTTCTTTCCACAACCCACACTAGAAGTTGCAGATCTGCAGAGCAGCATTTTGAGTGGTGCTCCATGGTACATCCCCCAGAGTCCTGGTTCCAGGGCACATACACATTCCAGATACTCCAAGATGCTGTACTCCACGCACAGCACACCGTGAAGCCCTCACTCCCCAGCTGCCCCAACTAGATTCTCCTAGTTCACCAACCATGTATCTCCCTTGAATGAAATTTAGGGGAATTTCTCAGGGAAATTTTTGTTGCCACAAGAACTTGTGAAAACTCCAGTTTACAACAGAGCTGTGTTTGAGGGAAGGCTAGAAACAACTGCTATTGCTTCTGTAAAAAGAAGGGAATGGGATTCTAAGGAGGAGACTGCCGTGTCACACTTCAGAGGAGGAGATTCAGACATGTTGCTCTGAACAAAATTTGAAACCAGCTTAAGAAGGCTTGCAGCCCTGATGAAGGTGAAGGGAAGCCTGATACTGGACTTTCAGTCACGTATGAACCACCTTCACACAAGTCTTTCAGCTCCTAATATTAGATTTCAGCAAGCGTTTGGGCAGAAGCTGGTAACGCAGAAAAGCAAAGTCAAAGCATTCTGGTCTGCTACTGGTTTTTGGCTGTCTCCAAACACAGGAAGCCAAAAACCTGAACCTGCTTCATCTGATCTCTGCAGAAGAGCACAGATGCAGATGATGCAATCATAACACCTTTTCATCAGTACGGTCACACTAGAGAAATAGTTAAAACCATTTAATGAGAACCCAAAACATACGCCTGGTGCTTTAGTTCAGATATTGCCTAGCAAGTCTGAAAAACAGACAATTCAGTGGCCTTTGAATATCAAATAAGCTGGAACAGAAGTAAAATACTCACAGTAATACGAAGTGATCTCTATCTATTTAAAGATCACAGTTACAAAAAACCCAAACCAAACAAAACCACAACCCTCAAAACCACCATTTGATCATTTCTCAGAACCAGAGCACCAGTCTCCAAACAGACCAGAAGTGGGACATAAATCTGATTGTTTACAGCAGCATCTGGGTAGTTTCTAGTTATCAAACCAAAAAAAAAGTTTACATTGGGTTTTAAAAGAAATGTAAACTGCCGAACTCCCTTTTCCACCCTTCTTAACAGCTCACTTATCTTAATGTATATGTCTTTAAACTCCAAGTAAGTGGAAATCCTCCAAAATACTGTCATTCACACTGCCATTTTGGACCTGTTTTATCCACAGCTGATGAAGTAACTTTCTACAACCTGGAAGTTGCAACATCACAAACTGAACCATACAGTTAACCATGTTTTATAGTGCATATGGAAGATAAAATAATGGGAAGTATGTATAAAAATGAATGCAACTATTCAGATTTGTGCATTTTTCTCCACTTGAATTAGTACTAGAAATTCGTATTTCTATGTGTTCTACTAGCTGCAAAACTTTTGCTGAAAAGTGATCTAGAGGACTGATTCTTCTGTAAAAGAAAAAAATCTGAAAATTTTCAGGTATTTTTACCATGGAAACTACTAGAAATAGTCTTTGTTTTAATTTCTTACATGAAATCTCTTTTCATATTACAGTAATTACACTTCAAGTCAGGATCTTCTACAAAGAATTGGTAAAAATGACCTATACTCAGAATTTCATGCTTTTTCCGCTGCATATACTATGACAACAGAACACCTGCTTTCTTACAATCCCAGCCACAAAAGTATTTTTAACAAATAAAGTACTGAGAAATAGATGTACTGACAAATAAGATTTACTTGCGGGGAGAAGTGCTAGGAAAAAGCAGCAGTCGTACAGTTTTCCTTGAGGAAGAAAAGAATTGCACAGTAACTTTCTAGAACCAATGCCATATGGATATTATAGAAATTTGAAAAAGTACAGTAGAAAAATAATTCCTAGAAGTAATAAAAACCCTAGAACATGGTAAAAATGCATAAATACAGTCAACAGGGTCACCTGAATTTGAAGTCATGATTAAGATTTGCAATTAAACCGATGTGAATGCTGTGTAATTAAGAACTTTCTTCTTTCATTTGGAAGACTGTCATTATATCCCATATGTCATTGACTGCAATATCTAATAATTAACCTACACACTAGAGTCAATAGTAAATTAATAAAAGGAAATCAGAAAGGAATCAGCCTTGCAATAAAATGAAGGGCTGTCTCTGGTGTTGAAGTGATTCTGAAGCAGTTTCCTCATCTGCCTCTGGGAAAGTAGGGACACCAAGACAGGCTGCTACCTTTTTTTTTTTACGTTTTTCCACATGCTGAGACCATTTCACACTGTTGTAAAATACACTGTGGTGGGAGAAAGAATATCACCTTAGCTTTGCAAGTTTTTCAGCTCAGCACTGCTGTAAATCATGTTGATTTATCATTTGTAACTTTGAAAAAAAAAAAAAGAGAGAAAGAAAAAAGGGGCGTGTGTGTGTGTAAAAATGCTATTCCAATTCCACGAGGAAAATAAATACAAGGAAGGAGACTGAATTTAAAGGCCAAAGCACATATGGCAGACATGAGGTTGAGAAAATCTCCCATCATAACCACAACTGTGAAATTTAACAAAGAAAGGAGTAGTTAGAACATCACAGCACATACACGTCAATGGCAAACTACTGAAGAAAACTGGGAAAGAAATCTCTAAAACTCAAATTGAACAACAAACGTTAGCTCTTACATCACTTTATATAACAGCACAAATACACACATGCACATGTATTGTACCACATGAAAAATCAAAAGGTAAATGTTGGTATTTTGAAGAAAGTTCTGAATATGTACTTCTCTATTCATGTATGATATATACGATTTAGAAAAGGTTTTGGTATTATATAACGCCACGGTTCAGTTCATCACACAGAGATAACAATGCTATTCATTGTAATGCCACCTGCTTTTCATAAAAGAACATTTCAGTATGTAGAAGTGAAAAATGAGGGGGGAAAAAAATGCAACAACAAAAAAATACAGTGCAAAATAAAAATTAATTCCAGGGTAGTAAAGATCAAAATTCTGAAGATTACTTGTGGCACACTGACACAGTGCAGACAATTTTATTATTAACCGTTTCTACAGTAACAAAACAGAAAAAATGCTGGGGGTTGTAAAACAGAAAATCCATGAAGCATCCCACCACCACAGTCATACACGACGCACCACGGCGTTATATAATAGCAAAATTAATCTTACATTATGGGGAGCGATGTTAAAGGTATGTCCTGGGAACTGGGGGTGTGTGTGTGGGGAGGGTGGTGATTCTGTGTTTGTATGCATAATTGTAAGGCCCATAATACGTTTTTAGCCATCCATATACAAAAATACAGATTTCAAACACAAATCAAAGCAGCTGTGGAAATTATTTTTTTTAATACATTTTGAAGCATATTTCAGTCACTAACTGCTTCAATGTCAGACTTATCACTCCTTAACAGTTATTTTTTCCAATGCAGTAACTCCCATAAAATTGAAGTAATTATTCCAGCCTTGCAAAGCTGTCATGAAAATTTATTTCACCAGGTACTAAATGTATCTGTCATCTCTTACCAAAATGAAAATGATAATGCAATAGAGTCACCATTTTACTGAGATCACAGTGTGCACTAACAAAATTTCACTGGGCTGTAATATATGTTTTGATAGTGTGTGGCTGCGTACTTGTATAATACTCAAACACTATTAACAGACATTTTATGTATTGCATTTACAACATTCCTCTGTTCCCTTACTCTTAATCAGTGCTGTGCAACACCTCCTACAGAACAAGAACATTGCAAACATGGAAAAAAAAAGAAGAATAACCAGTCCTAGTAACCCCTATGTATTATATACCCTCTCACTTCTTTGGTGCGAACAGCAGACATTGGTTCTGCCACCCCTATTAATAAAAATAATAAATCAAGAAGGCTGCCAGAGATTGGTTGCCAGAAATGCCGGTTTTTAGGCACTAGCAATAATAATCCGAACTAAAAGCCACAAAGGAACACTTGACCCAATTCTCAAAGTATTTCTCTACTGCTGTGACTTTGTTTTTCCATAATGAAACAGTTAAAAGGGTATATAATAAAAACATACATACACTTGTGCCCACACACATCTCTCTACTGGTTCTTACTCTTTTAAGGTGAAACATCTACCTTGTCTCCCCAGAGCCCACTCAGAGTTTCCCAGCAGTATTATGTGGGATGGCCATCTTGGATGATGGAAGATCATCTTATTAACCAGTAAATGTATTCTATTTATAGTACTTTTCAGATTAGTTTAATGCAGCTTTTAAAAGCTATTATCCATGTCTGGTGTAATGATATAATCAGTTAGATTGTTTTAATATTCCTCTCAATTTTTTGGCTCAAAATGACAAGTTGGAGTCTACAAAACACAAGTCTATTTACTTATTGAAAGCCACTCTCAGTAACTGAGAGTGCTCTGGGTAGCACAGATATGGTCTCAGGGAAAGACAAACCACTTTAAAAAATGAAATAAAAAATTATGTGAAAAATTCCCACCGGGACGTCATGTAGCTGAATTGAGTGGCTGTTATAAGGAACAAAATTCAAGTGAGTCCATTCTTGTATGACTTTTAAACTGTCCTGCTAACATCTTTACAATCTACATTTCTAATTAGTCTCAGGTAAAGGTTCCACCTCACAGATGAGAGCTAGTTGCGTTTTAAACAGCACAAACACAACCCAAGGGTCAGAGACAAAAATCAAATATCCTGTTTTACATATATAATTATGCACGTTTATTTCCAGTGACAAAACCATGAAATGCAAGGAAACATTCATCAATAATGTTTCAACAATATAGATTTAAGAGCTGCTTTTAAATCGTAAGCTGACATATCCACTTTGTTCACATTGTTTCCCAACAGACATTCACAAAGTTTGTTACACATTGCAAAGTAAAGGGATAGGAGTTATAAGTGTACTTTATTAACATTTTACCAGATGAATTTCCAATAGTCAGCAAAATAGCTTCAAGTAAACTGTAGTTCAACCAAACAAATCAAGGCATGTCAGAAACAATGGGAAATGGATAAGACACTGGTGGATTTCTCTTTTTGTTTTTTTTTTTTTTTTTTTTTTTTTTTTAAAAAATGGTATTAGCTGAAAAGGTGAAATGCACAGATGAAATTTAGACTGAAAGAAGATTTAGTCCATAAAAGGATAAGGTGCACCTGCAGTGGGGAACAGGGAAGAAAGGACTACTCGCTTTACCTGGTGTTTTAATAAACATAACATAATCATTCTTGAACAGACTGACTTTACGCCAGCTATTTTTAAAACATCCAACCCCATTCAAATTTGTTCACTATTATTTTACGTCACAACATAATAAAAGCTGCTTTCATAGATTCCCTCAGTATACCATAGCTATATTTATATATTATATATAATATATATAAATCCTGTACCTATAACTGGGATTCATAATAAAATACTTAAAAACCATTCTATAGATTTATTATATAATTAAAAATGCCTTTGCCTCCATAACAATAATATTTACCCAATACATTAAAAGTGCTTGTCATGTCTTCAGAAATGCAATTCTAGGACCTGAGGCACTGGATCAGCTGTTGGTAGAATGACTGGGATTGAATAATACTTAAATTTCTGTGTATCCAGGAAAAAAAAAAAAAGTTGTGAGACTAACACAAACATAGCAAGATGCCCCCTCCCACATCCCTGTAGCCATTCCTTTCGGAGCAAGAAGCGGAGGAAGGCTGAAAAAGGAGCAGCAGTAATACACCAAAACCATACGTCCACGCTGCTTACTGAAAACTTTGACTATACTGACCTAAACAGTATATAACTATTGAGAAGCTGATAGTTTAGGATAACCAAAAAGAGATGTACCAGACTAAAAACATAACAAAGCCAAGAACACATTCAATTTCAAAGCATCCTTCCAATGCCTTAAAGTATTTGACATTGTGCGCAATGGAGCTCTTCAGGAGGCACAGAGAAAGTGCAGACAGTGAAGAGTATTTACCTTCTACATCACCACAGTGTAGACCACAGTACCTTACAGGGGGGAGGAATTACTTAAATAGCAATAAAAGACTAAAAAATGTAACATATTGTAAAATACTGCGCCAACTTAATAAAAATGAAAAGTAATTAGGGTACTCCTTGAAGTAACAGCAGAGATTTCCAAACTTATCAGGAAAAAGCACAGAAAACCCATGTTCTAGATTCACAGTACCAGTACCAAAGCTTCGTTACGAAAATGAGATGCAAAACTAAATATATGGATGTATTATATAAAGTTCCAGTCATTCCCCACTGTTTTCAGAGTCACCTCCATCAAGGGAAATGGAATTTAATCAATGAAATGTCAGCCATTATTTAAAAAATTAGTTTAGTTGACTTGGTTACAGCTAAGTGCAGGGGTTTTTTTCCAACCGAAATGTTCTTATTTTAGGGAAAAGATCTAATTAGAAAATTCAAGAGCGACAGATGATGAATTTCTTTCAGAGTTTATTTGTTATATTCAGATTTTTAAAGTGAACTCTAAATTATGATTAAGAATTTTGTATTAAGTTTATAGCTAAAGTCTAAATTTAAAGTTTAGACAAACAAACTGTACTTAACCTATTGGTTCACCAACATGCTTCACCTATAATGGAAATATAATGGAAAGGGAGAAAAAAAAAAAAAGAAGAAACTCAGTTATCCTGCTGTTTGAGGTTCTCTGCTGATACTGCCACTGAGGAGTCCAATTCATGTCCATTTTGATAGAATTCAGGATGCTCACACAGCATAAGCAGTACTGCAATAAACAGGATTGACTTGAAATTTTATCTCAGTTTTAAAAAAAAAAAGGAAAAAGAAAAAAAAGAAAAGGAAGAGGCCCCTTGCTGCCCACATTACTGTACACATAGCCGAAGTTCGCTTTACGTAAGCAACAAAACCCCCATTCCGTTTGCCTACTTCAGCTTTTCTAGAAAGGAAATAACATGTAGAAAAGATTCATTTAACACTGGGTGGGAGGGGGAACAGGAGAAAGATTTTTCAGTTCTGGAAGGTTAGAAATATATTCTATTAATTAGAATTAATTCAAATATAGCGTAAAACTTAGTGAACACCGACTCCAGCTATTGTGAAGCAATAATACTTCCAGCCCAAACCAGGAATGCTTTTTCTCATTTTCAAAAAAAATTCCTCCCATACAAAAGTAAAAAGCTAGTAATACTGCAGTCAGTAGCTTTGAAGTATCAGGTTCAAACTGAAGGTCATAAGAGGAGATTGTATAGTTTGGTACCAATAGAATTAGAATTTAACAAATGAGAAGCCAAAAATAACGAATTATGAGCCAACAGAATGGAAGTCAAGTTAGAAGCCAAATGGTAATTAAAAAGAATCATATACACACACACAGATTGGCCAAAAGAGTCCCTTTTTCAGTTTAAATCACCAACTAGATTTGTGTTAGGGAATAAAACTATCAGCAATATGCTGTTACAGTAAGTTACCTAGATGCGGTTGGGACCAGAGCAGGGCATGTGGTCAGTATGACCACAGTATGCAGCAAGAGGGAACAAAAAAGAATCATCTCCTGGCAACATACTTTTCTTGTTTCTGCAGGATAAGTGTTCAATGCCAGTATGCTGGATCAAACAACTACCTGAGACAAAGTCAGGATTTTTTTTTTTTTTTTTTTTTTTTTTAAAAATAATACATAGCCATCTTGGTGAAAGTTCGGAGTAAGTCTCTTCAAACAAGAAATTAGGTTTGCTAGTCTGGCTGAATGAATTCTATGAATCCCTAAAATTTGGAAATCTGTGTTACTAAAATATCCCGGAATAAGTAACTGCACACTTCTATATTTTGAGAACTGTTTGCCTTTCATTTTTTCTTCTCTCTAGCCATTGAAAAGGATTACTTTCTCTACCATTTCCATCTGATTTACTCCAGGCTTGACAAAACTGAAGTCCTGGATCCACGATTTCCTTCCTCTAGTCATCTATGTCGTAAGTTAACGCTGCAACTAAGGAAGTGTAGGATTGTGCAGAAGTAACTTCTATATTAACAATTATATCTGATCAACTAGCTCAATCATTCTAACAGCAGCAAATAAAAGTGACTGTAAACACAATACGTAAGATAAATATAGCACTTTCAAAACCTTTTAGTCTTTAACATGATCCGTCAGAAAAATGGAACACTCTGTGCTGGTCTTACGCTTTGGAAATGTGATGCAGTAAGTATGAATAACCTACCCAAGGCCACAAAGGTAAACATTATCAGCCAAGAAAAAACTCCAAAGTTCAGACATTGAGTCCTCTGTTCAGACTACAACAAACTGATAAATCTCATTTGATATCTGAAAGCCTTTCACACCAAGGAAGTTCTCCACAGAATTAAGGGTTTATTGTAGTCAATTTGTTATTTCAGATGGGATTTTTCTCCATTTCATCCACTGCTGAGCAACACACACGCTTTCCAGTGAAGTCCTTAGTGTGATAAACCGCGTGTGGGTTGCGCGTGTGTACACGCATACACACATGCATTTGAAAAGGACAAAATCATTCTTATTTCATTCAGTTAATATAATGGAAAACAGTTTACATGCTACACTGTTTCTTCTTCCAAAGCGGACCTACCATAATTTGTGATCTGATGACCAGTTTTCCATTTTTATTTACAGGAAGATCTCTCTATTTGTCAGAATCTCTGGTGAAAACCATGGCATAGAATAGCAGAGACAAACCATGAGTTAGATTCTCAAGTGTGATTCATTAAAAATGAACTACGACTAGTCCTCCTAATTTGTAATCTTTCTTCACTAAACAGCCTTTCAAACTACAATTTCATTTCTCTGACAAAATTCACATCCACTATCCTGAGGATTTCTAACCTGTAAAAATCTCCTATGGAAAACGTAACGGTAGTATCAGTTTACTATAGTGAACTCATCTAAAGAAGTTAAAACCAAAAATAATATTTGGATAGGGTTTGGTGGGGAAGAACAGGATGTGCTTCTTGTGAATTATACTATACTGACAAAGACTATGCTGACTACAGTGCAAAGACAACGTGAAATGTAATGGAAGGGGTAGGTGAGAGGAAGTACAAAAAACCCCCTCTCACAAGATAAGCACATACAGAGTCAACGCTTCAACTCTGATTACTCGCCTTTGAAGCAACAAACCTGTTCTCAGCTCCAATTTTGAGAAAGTTTTCCCCATTTCATGCACAACTGCAGAGATCCTAATTTTAATATTTTTTTTTTATCAAATAGTGCCTTTGGAGAACAGAATGACTGAAATCTTAGCCACAAATTTTAAATCGGAAAAGACCTGCTATGCAGATTTGTAGCTCACAGAAAAAATAAATTCAGAAGAATGTTTTTAAAAAATAATAAAAAAAAGGCACAATCCTCTGGTAGGTCTGATAACAATTTGAATAGAGAGGGTGACAGTGGTCAAGCAATTCCAGGTGTTTTCATGCATATGTATATATTTGTAGTGTATCTGTGTCTATTTCATTGAGCTTCTACTTTCTCCATGCTCTTCAGTAATCAAGTACTTGATTTGTAAGATGCTACATTAGTGCCAGCAGGCACAAAATGGTATAATAAATACACTCTTCACAAAATATAAAAGCCATGCACTTAGTGAAGAAAGCACAGCTCTTCAGCTAAGTGGAAATCAATATCTCCCTTTCACTTTTTTTAAAATAGCTCTGCTCAGCCACTTAAGAGTCCCAGCTGCCACAGAAAGTCATACAAACTCCAAGCCCTGCTCTGTTTAAGTTTCTGTTCCATAGCTCACTTCAGGAGTGCGAACAGGATACTTCTTGCTGAACTAGACCGTAAGAAATTCCGTTAGTAGACCAAGTGAAAAAACAAATCTGATAATTTTTCCATTTTAGCAATTCATTTGAAATCAGTTCCATTACAGAAGCATCAAGTCATTGGTTCTTGTTTTATCACACGCTTTATAAAGACAGGTTCGTTACAACAGCCTTGAATCTTCCCACTGGCCATGTTCTTGGGGAGAAACACCTTGGAAGAACTGTGGTTCAACAAGACAGGGCTTTTGGATTTCAGAGATGGGTGTCCCTCAGGGACTAAAGTCACAGAACTGGTGTCAGCTGGCACCACAGATTTCTTAGGGAATAAAATTTTGCTTTGTTCTAGAACAACATGGTTTATAGAAGAGGTGGAGGCACCAGATAGCGATTCTTTTATCGCTTCATTTGGGATCTTGCTATATAGGTAATTGGGGGAGTTATTCTCCATTATATCTGACCAAGCCCTGTAGCGAACTTCCGCAGCTCCCCAGTAGTGTCTAATAGCAGACTCGGAGCGATGGCCCGTCACTGCCATTATTTCTCTAGGCCCCAGTCCTGCTTCGCACAGTAGCTGGATGGTGGTAGTTCGGAGCGAATGATTGGTATATCGTTGAGAGAGCCTGGCTGCCACACTTATCCTGGGCATCATGGTACCTAAGTAGTTCACACCCATCGGTTCTCTTTTGTACCAGACGGGCTGTTCTTGCATTTGCTCTGACGTTAGCTTTAAAGGATGCAGGTAAAAGGCAGGGGGCTCTGGAGGCAACTTAGACAAATAAAGCTCCAAGGAAAAGACAGGACAGTTTGGGTCCCCTGGCATATCATACATTTTACCCATTTTATGAGGATCTTCTCCATTTTTTCCTTTGCCAGGATACCTAAACATAGCATATCGACGCCCGTTCTTGTCCTTCTCAACAACAAAAGCATCTGGAGCCAGATCTCTTAAAATTTCCCTCCCTCGTTTGGCAAAATGCAATTGCAAATCAAACCACACCTTGTTGACGAGTGCCAGCGGGCTGTGCAATCCCAGCACACCGGATTGTTTAATCTTACGCAAGTCCTCAGCAGCTATAGGAGGATGGTGGTGAGTCTCATCCTTCCCCTGCATGCGCAGCATCTTCAGCACGCTCACAAATACCATGTTTGCACTAGCAAACTCTTTGTCCTTCATTAAGCAAATCTGGCGATTATAAGGTGGCATTTTGAGATGCCGGTTTAAGCCAGCACGCATTGACTTGTAGCTTGCCACACTGTAGGTATTTCCATCATGATTCCTCACTGTGTAATAAAACTCTCTTAAGATATCATTGAGTTCACTTACTGGGACCAATTCAAAGCTGGGATCCTTGCCATTTTTGGCCAGCCATTGTTTTAATAGGTTAGCTGCCCAGCCAGTCTGCTTGTGGGTGTTTTTGATGCTCTTAGCATCCTCTTCCTCTTCCTCCAAGCCAAAGAGGACATCCTCGGGGAAGTTAAAATTCGTCTGTGCTGCTTCTACCGCTTCTTTATTTTCTGATGAAGTCTCTTCCTGTTTCAACTGCTTTTCGAAACAATTGATCAAAGTTGTACCATCAAATATGCCACAGGTATACGGCACACAGCGAACTACTTTTTGTTCTGAGAGCTGTGAAGTGCGGAGTAATACATAATATTTTGGATTTTACATAACAAAAAGCAGGTGGCATTAACTGGATTTTTCAAATGATATGGCATGTCAATTCCATACCTCACTAGCCAATTAAAATGCATCAGGTCCTTCTTTATTAACCATGGCATTACACATGCTTTAACTGATTTTACTGAAAGCCAACCTAGAAACATACACTATAAGAGAAGACTGAAAACCGGAAAGCATCACGTGCCTTATTTCCCTCCTGCTCACCTTCCATTGCTAAATACCACTATCACACAATCTGTCTTTCCAAAATCTTTTCCGGGTTTCAGGCTCTACCGAAGAAGAAAAATTCCAAAATATGCAGCTTATATTGAAAATTAAATGTTAAAACCGTCTATCTGTCATCCATTCTGGTACTGAATTTCCTACATATCAAGTACTGACAAATGTTTTAATAGCTATAATCCACAGGTATCTTTGAAAAATGAAGTTTCAAACAACCATTCTTTATGAAATGCCTTAATAAAAAGGTAGAGTGAGGCACAGTTTATACTCTTATAATACCAGTTATCTTTGCCAGACTATTTCTGCGACAGGTGAAAACCAGAATCTTGTCCAGCATATTTTCTTCTTGCTTTGAAATACAATTCAGATTTAACTGTACTGTGAAACACTACCAAATGTGGGAATTTTGGCTAGAAGAAATTAATTTTATACCTCTAAATAAAACAACTTCCAGTTAACAGCAATGTAACTATGAGGTGCTTTGTGAAATATCTGTATGCAAAAGTAAAATTAATTATGAATAATTTTAAATAGCTTAATGTCAACCTTTAAATTTCAAAGCAAGTTCAACAAATCTTATACGAGGAATCCAGAAGTACTGCAAGTTCTCCTTTGTCATGAAGCTATTCCTGAAGAAAGTTTCTTTTCCTTTTTTTTTTTTCCTATGACATGAGGCAATGAAATATTAGAACCCCAATTCTTATTAACTTCTGGATCAGTGCTGAAATGAGAGCGCTGCAATAATTTACAAAATATTTGTAGCTTTAAGTTCAAGCCCTTCAGACAAAAACTGGGCAGGGTTTTCTTTTGTATGTTAGCTCTGTTGCATCAGACAAGTTTTTAGTGTGCTCCTGAATTACTAACTCATCTACTTACATAAACTCCATCAGAAAACTTCTGAAAAGATTATCAGAAGCTCACACTCCAAGTAATACTCTGGGTCAGAAGAAGAAGAAAAATACAAATGGACAGAAACTAGAAAGGATGGCACAAAAAAGAAACTAAAATTGTTTCACTACGAGCAATAAAGGTAAAGAACTTTTCTCCTGTGGATTGTAACTTTAGGATTTTATATAGAGACATAATCAACAACCTACCTGTGTTGTTCCCTCAGCAGTTCGCTTGTTTGCCGAAGTATCTGTTGTTGGCCTGCTTGTCTGGTTTTCTGAGGGGTCAAGAAATTGTTCATTTGCAGTATCTAATCAGCACCAGATATTGCTATCCACTATACAAATTTGGAGGCAATATTCAAAATTGTTTGATACTAAACATTCAGTATGTGGCACATTAAACATTTTTCAGCCCTAATTTTCACTTGTAAGTATTCAAGCTTGATTACCAGCATTTTTCAGAGGGAACAGAAGATACAGAAAAGCAAAATGGCACTTTCCAGCCTAGAAGTAGTACATGTTCCTCTCCCTGGAAGTCTGACAGTACACGCAAAATTTTTTATGAACAATTCCCTTGTTTACTGGAGGACAAAGCGTAACTCCAAATCCTCCTCTCTCTGTATGTAAACTGACAAGATATTAAACTGAAAAAAAGTTACCATTATTCAATGTTTTTGTACAAAAATTTGACTGAGCAAAGGATGGTTAAACAGACTGAAAATACCTAACTGAGGCGATTTGTGCAGGGAGACTGAGTATTGTCTCAGCCAAACACTTATCTACACTAGCAACTATAGCAGAAGTTGCTGGAGTATTTAAGGTAAAAATTTAGATTCAAATTCTCCCTTCTCATTCCTTTGCATTTTAACCAGACCTTATCACCAACAGTGCTCACCCAAAGCAGTCTTTCAATTCTAGTGAGAAAACTACTAAGGTATATACACTAAGGCTACATGAACTGCAGAAAGTAAGACATTTTTGGACACACAGGCCCTTCCTTTGGTCACTGTGCCTGATCTGTCACAACCCTTTTTATGTTGCATTAAATCATTATATTAGCTTTAGAGCTAAAAATCAAGACTAAGGATATAACTGTCCAACCCTATGGAAGATGTATTTTAACATAGGTAACTTAGAGATGGGAAAATTAAATAGAACCAGTTCTGATGTCAAGCTCTGCTTGACTTCATTTTAACATTACACTGTGCCAATGAGAAACTTGCTATAATTCCAACTCGCTCAGAAATCTTGAGGACCTCTTAGAAAAAAGTCTTCAAGGTAAATCAAAAGTGCAGAGAATCATCATGTCATGGCCAAAGATGGAAAGTATTTTAAATGGAAAGTATTTTAAAATAATTAATCTAGATACCATATTTGAACATTCATAGTGTTCAGAGGTTTTATACTAAATACAATAAATGTACTTCGTTGGGACTACGGTAGTATTCAGTTGCGTTTTTCCCCCCATTGTGTTTACTTTTAAGTGTTGTGAAAATTAAGTTAATGATTATGCTTTCCTTTCAGTATGTCCTTGCTTAGAAAGGCAGACAGATTATTTTGAGAGGCTGTATTAAAAATAATATACCAATTTGTTAATGGCAGAATGGGAGTTTCTGATTTCATGCTAGGAACGCTATAAATCAAGTTCTAAATAAAAGAAAGCTTACAGAGCCATACTGCTGACTCCATCTAAGGAGAGACGATTTCCAACAACGGCTGAAACACATCTATGACAGAGATGATTTTGATCTTGACAATTTCAACAGAAAGGCAACCCAGAAAAAAAAAGCCATCTCAATAAAATACACTAACAAACAAATTTCCACAGGAGTGGAGTTTTGTGTTTCCCTTTGACAACTGTTCTCCTTTCCCGCTGTCAACATTCAAGCACAACTTACCAACTCTGGGTGCGGTAATGGTGGGTGGTTCAATGGGAGCTGTACTACTAAATGCAGAGAGGGGAATCTTCATCTGTAGGGGAGCTCGGCTGTTGGTAGCATTATAAAGTCCTGAAGTACCCACTGTGGGCAAAGAAGTCCTTGTGGCCTGGGCAACAGGATGTGCAGTGGAAACAGCCTGTACAGCCAATGTTGTGCCTATTGATCCAGCACTGGCTGGAGAGTTCCTTTGAATACCAGGACTGGGCACAGACGGGCCGTTATTTGGTTTAGTTGGGTTAGTTGATGCCAAAGACACTGTAGTTTTGGTAAGGCTACCAACTGTAGATGAGCTTTGTACGGATATAAATTCAACGTTGCCTGACTGTTGGTTAGTTAACAAAGTCCCTGTGTGGCCTTGCAGGAGCTGAGGCTGGGATGACACTGCAACAGGTACATGCAAGATTACAGGCAAAGACTGCAATGAGACAGACACTGACTGAGTGCTGCCACTGGGCACTTGGTTAGTGCCTACAACCGTAGCTGTGTTAGCTGCAGGAAGAACTGTTGTTGTCAAAGAGCTGGTGGAGGTCACTGGAGTCTGAGGTTTAGGATGTCCACTGACAACTGTTGGAGGAGCAGCAAGACTGGAAGCTGGCACTACATCAAAAAAAAAAATTAAGAAAAATAAAATTAAGTATTTTAATCAAGTGGGAAGTTTCATTCCAATACAACAAATGGAAACAATTTACGATGAGGATGGTGAGTCACTGGAACAGGTTGTCTGGAGAAGTTGTGAATGCCCTATCATTTTAAGTGTTCAAAGTCAGGTTGGACAGGACTTTGAGCAACCTGATCTAGTGAAAGATGTCCTGTCCCATAGCAGGGGGGTTGGACTAGGTGATCTTTAAAAGGTCCCTTCCAGCCCAAACCACTCTATGATTCTGAGAAAAATGTTGTATATGATTAACTGTTTTTCAAAGAAAGGCTATCGATACCCTTTTTCTGTCCTACACTCGTAGAACTAGCCTCGTTAAAGATACAGTCAATATTGTACTTCTGTTTGAAAGAACTATATATAAATGGCAAAAAATTAGGATACACCAAAAACTATGACACAAACAGACTTCAAGAAAGATCCAAGTTCTAACTGTCGAAAACACATGAAATACAGCATTTTAAACACTCATTACAGAAATGGTAGAACACAAGAGAGGAATGGTGGAAAACACAAGAGAGGGAAAACTAAGTCAGTTATGACTAAATTGCTTTGTATAGGACCTTGTATCCAGAAGGTTCTACTGAAACCAAGGATTAATGTGTCAGAGAAGGTACTCGCTTTTATGCAACAACATTTCAGGATTAAATCTATAGATCAGGAGCACAATATGATACAGAAAGCCAGTATATGTCTACTATGAGATGATTCTGTGGAAAAGATTCAGCACTGAATATTAGATAAACTATTTTTAAAACCAAGGATGTGTAACTACAACGAATGTAATTAACAGTGGTTTTGATTCTACGCTCTCTATAAAATTCTAATCTAGGAATTCCATTTTCCGACTTGATTTCCTTAAGAATTAGGGCTTATGACTTCCTTTAGTTCCCCATTCAACCTCAGTAGCCATTTAGTAAAAGGGAAGCTATTAGCACCCCACTATGATCAAGTACAAAAAAAATGGCCTGTGAGTCATATGCTTCACTTCTCAGCAGCTGAGAGACGGCAAGTTTTGCTGCCATACCCAGCAAGCAGTCTGCTGAAGCATCTCATTTATCCGCATGTTCTGGTTGGCCAAATCAACACATTTTTTCCCTTACCTAGTAAGGGAAACCATGACAGCACACTACACAAATATAGACTGGGAATGTGGTAGGAAGCTAAAAAAAAAAAAAATTTTTGATGCCAGAAAAAAAAAAAGCAGCCATAAACCCCAGTTTTGCTCCATTCAGTTAGTTACTTGTTTAACGGAAACCAGTAAAACTTTTAAGAAGTGTGTTTATAGTCCATAGGCAGTTTCTTACCTGCATTCACAGGGGCTTGAAAAGTTGCTGGTGTGCTCTCTCCTATATTCCTCTTTGACTCCAGCAACTGCCTCACTGTGCCAGCATTCCTATGGAACAAAGTTTCAGTTAGCATTTCTCCAAGAGCCACACCAAGTATAATTATGAACAGTACAATGATGACAAAACCTTTATTTTACAGCTATTCCTTTAATTGAGGTTTTCTAAACCCATTTATTTTCTGCCCCTCACGCAATTTTGGATATTCCCCTACTGAAAAAAAAAAAAAAAGCAGCATTATTTGTAAACTTTCAAGTGCTTGCACCAATTTTGCCTTTCACCATGAGAATCTTCCTTTCTTTGAAATTAAACTTTCATTTTTATCCATTATTTTTTAACTGCTGAAACACCACTCATCTCAGTTTACCTAAAAATGGATTCAATACTGTCCATTTACGACTTCTGTGAAAGAAAATAAAATTTTGCAATTGAAGAGCAATGAAGGAAAAGAAAGAGCACTTTAATTAAAAAAAGTACAGGGATTATCCATTAGATTAGATATCTCAAGTGTCCTATTGTAAATTTTAACATGGTCTCAGAGATGTGGTTTGCTTACCGGTAAGTTGCATTGTTTGTGTTTGCAGTGTCACTTGCTGCTTTCACTGGAGACAGAGGTGCATTTGGTGCATTCTTTAAAAAAAAAAAAAAAAAAAAAAAAAAAAAAAAAAAAAAAGAAGAAAAAAAAAGAGAGCAAGAGAGAAAAGCCATAACAAAACAACCGTAAGTCAGCTTGCTAACTCATGCTTTCATTATATTGCATATTCATTCACTTCTATGCGAGACATACATTTTCTAGAGATAACAACTTGACATGTTTTACAATCCCCCAAAACCTCCTTGGTCCTACCTGCCTCCCCCTCCTACATCCTTCCTCTTTATAAGCCTCTTGCCATCTGGTTTTTATAGCATGAGAATCAAAATTTCTTCTTGAACGTTAGTGGACTTTTAGCTTCCAATTCATTAATTTGAATTAATCAAATTCCAATTTGTTTTTTCAAAAATATTGATCAAAAATATTCATTCTAGACACAGAGAAAGAATTCCTCTCCTCTCCCCCCTCCACCCCAAAATCAAAGTAGTGGGATTCAGTTGTATTTACTATGTACTCTTCATATTGAAGTAAATTAGATTTACTTACATACAGTTTAAGGTGCTTCCATACTAACAATGCCTAAAGAACATTCTGTACAAATCAGAATTGCATAACAGATATTGAAAGGCTATTCTTTCATATCACTGCCTTTACCAAACAACACAATCCTACTTTGTGAACACCATTGAACAACCAGGTCCCATCTTTCTGCATATAAAATTTCTTTATTTTTTGACACAAGGTTTAGGCTAATTCAGAAAAACAAGTATAAAAAAATCCAGTTCTTACTTCCTGTCTTTTCTTCAAGTCCTCCCTGGCTGCTCCAAACCGCTTTGTCAATCGAGCAATTTTAGCCTAAATGGGAAGAAGACGAAAACAAACAAACCCATAAATATCCTCTCTAAGAACTATCAAAGAAATTATGCAAACTAAAAAAAATATATAATTAAGACATCAAGTCAAAGGCTATTTTCATATCAGGGGAAATTATTCTTCCTTGAAATGCAGAACTACTATATTACTTCAGAGCAGCAGAAAGACCCACACATGCATCACAATAAAGGTAGCTTAGAGACAACTTGAATTATTTTCCTTCCCATTCACAATTGCACAAACAGAATCCACCTTGCAGATGTTCACGCAACATTCTGCATGAATGAAAGCAACTGAAAGCATTTGGCTGTTTTAATGCTTTATGTACCAACCATATCGAAAATGCACCCCTATTTGCCCTTCATATTATCTGCTCTTCCCCATTTATCGTATTTCTTGCTCTCACTGATACACATACCACACACACATTACTGTCAGCTTTGTTTTACTCTGATGTTCAGGTGTCAGGTTCATTATCTTCTTAAGCACCGTTCTTACATCTCGTCTTTTACCTATTATGTTTCCCTCAATATACTACTTGGTGATCGTTCCTTCTCTAATTACCTAAGCATCCTAATTTACCCTGTCTAGGTTGCAGTTCTGATGGCTGACTTATTCTAGAGGCAGTAGCTGTGTCACTTGTTCAGGTGGTACAAAAGCAGGTACTTTTTCTTTTATTGCACAGAAAGAAGAGTTAAATTCTTTTTACGAACTCCTGAAGACACTAGGTTAGCACTAGGAATGGAAGTTTTAAAAAAAATCAGCGAGTTTCACATACCATGATTTCAGAACCTCTTACCTAAAAGGAGCTGGTCCATTTAGAAACCTCACCTCGCCTCTTTCACATTTTAACAAAGCAACATGACAGGTTACAACTATAATCTGCCTTTAATTACATTTACATTTCAATTTCTGTTATCTTTGACAGTGTAGAGATATTTTGGAGCACCTTACATAATAAACCCATGTAAGCTTAGATTCCAAGAACACTAACATCAACACATTCACAGCCTTACATGCTGTTAGTAATTTGACACAGCAGTTGACGGCTAAAGACACTGATAAACAAGTATACCGAAAGAGTCTTCGATAGCACTTAACAAAAAGTCAACATAAAATGTCTGGGGCAGCAAGGGAGAAGAGTCATGAAGTACGAACTGGTCTGGCAAACTCGATACTTTTTTATGTTAAAGTTAAGTGGCCTTATTGTTTGAATTTGTTACGACATAAGCTTTTAATTGTCTTGTCACTTCAGAAGTCTTTGATTTTTGTGATGTTCCTCATGTCACCACTACGTACATTATTTCTATAAAGAAAGCAAGAAAACATACTGCATTCAACACAACTATTTGTTTCCTTGCTGCAATATAATTATTTAGTTTCTGGGGAAATAACATGAGTAAGCATCATCTGATGTTTCTTTGTTTCAACGTTCTACAAAGTCAGTGCCATTGTCCTCTCTTTTCTGCACTTTTCTGTTTTTAAGCAAATTTCTGGCTTTGTAGAGGCATTAGATATTTTCATACTTAGCATTTATTTGAAGAATGTCTAAATGGAACAGAAGAGCAGAAAAGCTTTTTACTAACAGCTAATGAATCAGTTTGCCAGAAGGAAGATTTGCTTTGGGGTTTTTTTGATGATTAATCGGTTGCTTTCTCAGTAGGGAATTAGAATTTTACAACCCAAAAGCAACATTAGGATTTGCTACTTCCTCCTCCTTCCTTTTGTGGAGTCAAAATGGCTTCTCTACTGACAACTACAGGTGACTTACTACTAAATGTTGAGGAACTTCTTTTTAAATTTGACTCTAGTATGCAGTTCATCACACAAACACTCACCTGTAGTTCAGTAAGCACAGTTTTATGCCTCTTGTTACATTCTACTTTCTCTATTCGGGTTTTCAAGTCTGCGAGAGTCTTGTCAAATACAGCACACTGTAAAGCACTAAGTTTTTCTTCTAACAGTCTCTGGATAACCTGCAAAATTAATATTTAAAAAAAAAGAAAAATAACAATGCAATCCCAGAGTTTGAGAGACCATTTATAAAAATATTCTCACTCTTAACTAGTGTCCCGCTGCAGACAGAACAATGACAATGGCTGTGCCCTGTCAATCAAATAAATCTATAGTCACCAATAAGCATGTGGCTGCACAGCTAAGAAAAGTTTCTACACCTATTTTGGCAAATACAAATGGTACTTCTTTGCCATTAATTCAAGAAATTAATTTCATTGCAGTTCTATGAAAATATCTTAAGGTTCTTTTTATCAAGTGCTGTGTTTACACAAATTAATTTTTCCTCTTATTTTTCTGTTCTTGAGACAGACACTGGCATTCAAAGAACAGAAACTAAAGATATTCAACGAAACTTTATTTCTAAGATGCAATTTCCCCTCGCAGAAGTGTCCTCTGTTGCTTTTCTTACAGAAGCTAAAAATGGAAAGAGAGACTGATTTCCGTAAAAGTTTACTTGATACACTTATTTTACTCCCTTCTATACCTACTGCAGTGCAAAAATTTTCCTTAGGAAAACAAAAATAAACCAGCAACAATTGTGATTCAGTTTTCTGCATCCTACATTAATGAAATTACAACGTGCATTGGCTAACTAACTAATGGAAGAAGGGCAGAATTATTTTTTTTTTTCAGGACCATAGTTTTCTTTACATGCCAATGGTGCAATCACATCAACAGATCTAAAAATCAGGAAAATGCTACGTTGATTGCACTCCTGTTTGGAAATGGACTTTCTTTAAAGGCAGTCACACAGTAAAGCACACCACATATAAAGCTTTACCACACTGAAATACCTCCCCTTGCTAAGATGCTCCATCCATAGTCACATGAGATTTAAGAGTTTCAATACTTAACACGCTTCCAATACAACTCTTCCAGTATAGTCCTCAAATGACATTTGATCCCCTCTCAGAAGTAGGGCTATATGGGACTTTATATGAATCAAGACACCTTTGTTATTTGAATTATGTCCAATTTTCAACCACAAAAAAGAGAAAGTGTTTGAGGGGGCAAGGAGTGTGTGGGAAAGGATGACTAATTCAAAGATGATAAGTGACACATATATTTGCCATCTTCACTCTGCACTTCCATTCTACCTTTTGTAATTTCTGGTCGACATCCTTTCTGGCTGTAATTTTTACTTGGAGTTCTGCTTCATAATCTTCTGCTATGTACCGACGACGTTTAGAATGAATGCTGTCCATGTCCTCAGATTTGGAACGTTTTCTCCTTGACACTTCACCTGGAACAATTAGATACAACTGTTTGTGAGGAACGTTTTAAAAAATGGGTATCTGCAGAGTGCTGTAATTATTACAAAGTTTCATTTGTCCCCCGTTAAAGCTTTTTCATCCTAAACCAGTAAGAACACCTTTGGAGAAACAAGATGTTTGATGACATAAAAGCAGAACAGTCCCTTTGGTCTCTGTACGCTGCTGCCCTGTTAGTGAGTTCTGCTTTGTGATTCACCAAACCACTGCCCCAAAAGCAAAATGGCTCTAGTACCACCATTCCCTTCTCCAGAACTTGCCTCCAGTTCTTCCTGCTCCTATCAGCACCATCTGATAACTAAACACTGCTTTTGTGAAGCAAAACAAAAGCCTCTTCTGAAAAAGGAATCCTCTTCTCAGGATTCCAGCCAAATAAAACTACATCTCATTCTGCCTGTGTCAGCAATGAACTTTTTCTCTACCTGCCATGAAGTTTTAACCCATACTTCCAATCCCTAACTGAAAAAAACATTCAAACTTTTTTCTAACTTCTTGTGTAAGAAGGAAAAGTAAATCTCTAACAGAAGAACAGGCTCAAACCAGAATTATATCATAGAAGTCACGTTCACCATAGCAATCAAGCACATAAGAACCAAAGAGTCCTCATTCACTCCTCCATCTCCTGGCACTGTATCCACGTATAAAACAGGCCTAGGAAAATTATCAGGAAGGGAAGCTACAGAGTACGCTGTGGGTACCTGACCACCATCAAAACACCAAAGCCCATAGCCCCCAACCCCTCAACTCCAAACCTGAGGATGATACAGACAGACAGAGTTAGTAGTACATCAATGAAGATCCACTGGAGACTGAAGCAGCAAAAGAAGGAAGTTACTTTCCACTGCCATTTTTTCTTTAATTGTATTAGATACATTCTGTGAGTAACATTTCTAATTTCACAAATTTCTTATCGTTTCATTTTTGAATGGTTAGATTTCTGATGTTATCAGTCTGATCTTATTTTCCTGATAGTTTCTGATGATTTTAAGACCTGCACGACAATCTAGGTTGTTATAAAAAGTTTGTGAAAGTGTAGGTCCTCATTTTTAGGTAAGTTTTATAGGGCCACAAGGCTCTTCATAAACATTTACAGAATGCTGAATATCTGCAAGCAATATAAATGTAAGAGTTCTTCATTTTTTTTCGGAATGACAGTAAACAGTAGAAAATGAAGGGCAGAAAAAAGTGCTAAATCTCCAGCTTTCTTTCATCCATCAGAAAAGCTTGTGGAAATAAAATAAATAAAAAAAATCTGAATAGTTAGAACACTATCCCCTGGCTAGTAACAGAAAATGTATTAGGGTCTTCCACAAAACTCTTTACTACCCCCAGTCAATCTCTTTAGAAAAAACCTAACCACTGAATAGTACAACAAGTAGTCTGTAATTTCCAAGAGCTACTTACATATTTCACAGAACATTCCTAACAGAACATGTTCAATGTTCAGGTAATTTGTTCTGAAGCAGATGCTACATGTGATTTTGCTGCAGTTAGACTCTTTCTGAAGAGTTTCAGGGTGCTTGCTACTAGTGGAAAGGATATCTGAAGGAGGCTTTGACTTCAAGGAAACTCTAGCAGCTTCTAATGACCTCCATCAGCTGCTCTTGATCAAAAGGTCCTTTGTGCTTATATTCCAGCTGATTCCTGATGAAGGCTCAAACACTCTTTTAGCAAGTACTAGGGAGACCTCTATCACCACTGGGCCTAGAGCACAGCTCCCAAACACAAGACTTTGCACAGCAGGGTGCACAGAAGGGGGATGGTCCCTACAGTCAGTAACGGTGGTGATGTGCCACATGGTGTGGTCTCCAGCAGCCACTGGAACAACTCTCCTGGTAACGTCAGAGCCTCCACCTAGACTGAGCTACTTTGGGGGAAGATAAGGCTTTGAAAGTCTTGGGCTGCAGGGATTATGTGTGTCCAGTTCTGGGCACCTCAATACGAGAGAGATATCAGGGTGGTGGAGCGAGTGCAGAGGAGGGCAACGAAGCTGGTGAAGGGCCTAGAGAAGAAATCTTATGAGGAGCGACTGAAGGAGCTGGGACTGTTTAGTTTGAGGAAGAGGAGGCTGAGAGGAGACCTCATCACTCTCTACAACTACTTGAAAGGACATTGTAGAGAGGTTGGTGCTGGTCTCTTCTCACAGGTAATTAGCGATAGAACAAGAGGGAATGGCTTCAAGCTGCAACAGGGTACGTTTAGGCTGGACATTAGAAAAAATTCTTCACAGAAAGAGTGGTCAGACACTGGAATTGGCTGCCCAGGGAGGTGGTGGAGTCACCATCCCTGAATGTGTTTAAGACTTGTTTAGATGTGGTGTTAAGGGATATGGTGTAAGGGAGAACTTTGTAGAGTGGAGTTGATGGTTGGACTCGATGATCCCAAGGGTCTTTTCCAACCTAAATGATTCTATGATTATCTAGGGCCTCCCATTCTGGCTAAAGCTACAGCAGAGGGAGATGAGCATCTCGGCAACAGAAGGTGCAAACCAGTGGGAGAGCTGTGTTGCCAAGTTAAAGGAGCTATGAGAGGAGATCAGGGAATGGATGGCACAGCATCAGAAATGGCGAGAAACAGACTGACTGGATATACTCCAAGATCCTGCAGCCTCAAGAACTGCAATCCCCAGCTGTACCAGAGGAGGTACAGTCAGAGCCTGAGCTTACCCAGATGGAGACTCCCATGATGAAAACGGCTGGAAGCACGAGGAGAGCGTCTCCCACTCTGCCTGCAGATGTACAGGACAATGACAGATTTGGTTCATTGCCCTCACAGCAAATTCAGGGCTGGGAGCTGTGCCCAGTGAAATGTTTGAACTGGCTCAGCCATGCAGTACCACCACCCATAAGCAGCAAGTGACTCCCTGCCTGCAGGGGGTGGAAGCCTCCATCTGCTAGGGACAGGTGACCTATGAGAAAGATAAAGGCACTATGTGGGTGGGAATGGGGTTAGGAAAACCAAAGCTCAGCTTAAGCTGAATCTGGTGAGGGACATGAAGGTCAACAGGAAGGGCTTCTACCAGTATACCAGCAGCAAAAGGAAACTAGGGAAAGTAGGTCCCCCCGCCGAATGAGGCAGGGGAGCAAGTGACAAAGGACACAGAAAAAGCCCAGGCACTCAATGCCTTCTTTGCCTCAAATGTTAATGAGAAGGCCTGCCTTCAGCCATGCCAGCTCCCTGAGACCAGAGGGACAGGGTGAAGCAAAGGCATACTTGCTGTCAGTGGAGGAGCAATGAGTTAACATTTAAGGAAACCGGGCATACTCAAGTCCATCCAAGCCAGAGGGGTGCACTCACAAGTACCAAGGGAGCTGGCTGAGGTGACTGCAAGGCCACCCTCAATCTCTGAAAGGAAAGGCTGTGGCAATAGCAGAAGGTTCCTGAAGACAGGAGTGACATTTGCTTTCTTCTAATCTTCAAGAAGGACGCAGGAAATTACAGGACGGTCAGCCTCACCTCAATCCCTGGGACCATGATGGAGCAAGTAATTCCAGAAATCACCTCTACATACATTAAGAAGGTGGTGATGGAGAATAGTCAGAAGTGATTTATCAAGGAGAAATCATGCTTCATCAGCCAGATAGCCTTCTATGATGAGATGACTGGTTTGGTGGATGAGGGGAGAGCAATGGATGCTGTTTATCTTGTCTTTAGTAATGCTTTTGACACCCAAAACATCCTCGGAGACAAACTCATGATGTATGACTCAGATAAATGGACTGGCTCAACTGTTGGGTCCAAGAGCTGTGACTAGTGGCAGAAAGTCCAGCTGGAGCTCAGCACTAGAAACGTGCACCAGTAGATGATACTGGTACCAACACTAACATCTTCATTAATGACGTAGGTAATGGGATAGAGGGCATCATCAGCAATTTGGAGATGATACAAAACTGGAAAGAGTGGTTGCCACACTAAATGGTTATGCTGCCATTCAGTCACCTTGACAAGATGTGAGAAATAGGCAAACAGGAACCTCATGAAGGTCAACAAAAGGCAATGCAAAGTCCTATACTTCGGTAGGAATAAACCCGTGTACTAGTGCAGGCTGGGAAATGACTGGCTGGAAAACAGCTTTGCAGAAAAGGCGCTGGTGGTCTTCATGCCCATCAAGTTAAACACGAGCCAGCACCATGCCCTGTTGGCAAAGGTGGCCAACAACATCCTTGGCTGCCTGAGGAAGAGTGACACCAGCAGGTCAAGGGAAGGTAATTACTCCCCTCTAATCAATGCTGGGAGGCTGAACCTTGAGTCTTGTGTCCAGTTCTGGGCTTCTAAATACAAGAAAGATGTGAGCATACTGGAGAGAGTTCAGTGTAGGGCCACAAAGATGTTTTACTGACTGGAGCACCTGTACTATGAGGAAATAACAGTTGGCATTACTCAACTTTATTCAACTCAAGGTGGTTAAGGGAGATTTTCTAATATGTGTAAATTACCTGATGGGTGGGGAGTGAAAAAGGCAGCGCAAGACTCTTAGTGAGTACCAGCAAAAGGATGAGAGACATAGATACAAATTCAAATACAGGAAATTCCATTCAAACTATCAAAACTTTTTTACTGCGAGAGGGGTCAAACACTGGAAGCAGAACACTGGAAGGCTGTGGAGTGTCCATCTGTGGAGATACTCAAAACCTGTCAGGACGTGGTTCTGAGCAGGTGGTTTGGACCAGATAAGGTCCCTTCCAACCTCAAGGATTCTGTTTCTCACATGTGCCACCAGTGAAGCATAATAGTTTTAACATTACGTACTTTTCTCTGGGTGTTTCTCTTCTTCTTTGTGGGCCTCTTCTTCTTTATCCTCCTCGCTCTCCTTTCTTCTTTCCTCCTCCACCTCTTCTACTAACAGAAGAAAAAAAAAAAACACGTGTTACTTACGCTGACCTACAGAAGTTTCCTAAGAGACCTATTTTGACTAGTGAACTTAGAATACTTATGATAACCCATGTTGGGGAAGGTGAGAGAAATAAGTATGACATAGAGGGAATGCAGAGATGAAAAAAAACAGAGGATATCTTCAGAGTGAAAATTCGAACTACAATACAACACAGTAAGATTCACTTCTGGATTTACGTAGCTCTAAAATCAACAGAATGCCTCAAAGTTACCTCTGAAATTAAACAATATATTTTTAATGTAAAGTTCTTAATGAATTACTGTAGTTTATTTTTCACCAAGGAAAAACGTATAAAAATTTCAGTAACAAAATATTAACATGTTTGTTTATTTAGAGTTGGTAAATTCACCTGTAATCTTTATGGTATAGAAGGCCTAGATTCTTCTTTTCTTAACAAATATGAATTTTCATTTAAAGTTTCCTCCTAATACAATTTAAGACTATAAAAACATATAGTTAAAGAAATTCTTAAATAAAGAAAAAGCTGAAATAATACCGCTAAATGCACACAGGTTAATATTAAAATGCTACCACTTCCTGCAAACTTTTATTATATGTTCCATGAACTTTGTACAGGCTATATGTGACCCCTCTTGTGCTTGTGAGATACAATGTAAAACTATTACTTTTAAGATTACATTAAAATCCATGCAGAACAGAACAAAACAACTCAGCACTGTTATGCACATCTTGAACTATACACTTCTTCAATTTCCTATTTTCGTTTTGTTATTACAGCAGAGTTTACTAGCTTTTTTGGAGAAAGTTCTGGCTGCAAAGATATGCTTAGCGCTAATTTAATCCTCTATTATGAAGAACATTTGAATGATTTAAATAAGTCGCCTAATAAATCAGAAAAAGGAAGGAGTAAGAAAACCAAAACCTGAAATTGTGAGATTTTTTCATTTTGTTAATTTATGCAAGAAGTAATATTCATACCACATAAATTCTTCAAAACCAATCTGATTTATTTTTAAAGGTAATAAAATGGCATAGTGCCTATGCAACCTGCTTTTTAAGATTTATAGATAAGCTTAATGTATTTAGTTGTTATGAATAAAATAAGCCTCATTTACCTAAAAATCTAAAGGAGAGTTATTAAATTCAAGATTACTTTTTCCACAATTTACAGATTTTAATATTAAACTGGAAGATACAAACGTTCCATGAAAAGACATACATACATAAAATGCCTTTATCATGTTACAAGTTGCAAAGCTGAGCTTTTTGAGTTCTATGCAGAGAACAAAGTAGCCCTTCCTTACAAACTTCCATCATTCCGTGAACAAATTTAGCTCATTTAACTAAAAGTGGTTTCAACACAATGCCTAGATAAACCTCTCTAGATAAGAAGTTTTGAGCCATAATATGGAGATAATTTTACAATTGGCTATCAGCTTATTTTTCACTGATAAGCTGTGATCTTGTTATCCTGATGCTAGACAGGCAGAAGCAATGAATGCAAACCTTTTAAAAAAAATTAAATAGTAGTTTGATGATACCATTACGTTATCACTGTATTTATCACACAGTTGTCTTAGTGAGTCACACTATTTGCTATGGGTCTGAACACAAAGATGTTTGGGTTTTTTTAATCAGGTGTTTGCCTGTCACTAAACAGTTGAAAATTCCTTTTAATAATTTCTACAGCTGCAAGCATTTTGATCTGCTTAGTGACTGACTGGATGCATATTTGGATGTCAGTTCTGCCAAAATATACATATAAATGGAAATAAAAATAATGAGTAAGCCTAAGAGCACCTGAACAGTATTTGCAAGTTACTCTGGACTGCGCAGTCATACTCTCACTATTCCGAAATCCTGTAACCACAACATTCTCCTTACAGATTGGGTAGAACTGATGTGCGCAGACAGCACTCACAAGAAAGTACAAAAACATAGTGAGGTGGGGGTTGAGCTCTTCTCCCAAGTTAGGAAGTCACAGGACAAGAGGAAACAGCCTCAAGTTGCCCCAGGGGAAGTTTAGGTGGATATTAGGAAAAATTTCTTCATTGAAGGGGGTATCAAACATTGGAACAGACTGCCCAGGGAAGTGGTTGAATCACCATCCCTGGAGTTATTTAAAAGACAAGCAGACGTGGTGCTGAGGGACGTGGTTTAGTGGTGGTTTTGGCAGCATTAACAGTTGGACTCGATCTTAAAGGTCCCTTCCAACCTAGACGATTCTGTGATTCTAAGCCTTATCTAATAGTGAATCCTTGATCAAACTCTACCCAGAAGTTATTACAAAACAGAAATACAGATTTTTTTTTTCCATGAAACGTGACAGGATTTGACTAGTTTTGTTTATGAAGAAATCATAGATTCATGTATTTTCAAAGGAATCATCATGACCTAGGCAAGCTCAAGGAATGGGACGACAAATGCTTTATGATATTCAAGATGGACAAATGCAAAAGTTCTGCACCTGGGAAGGGAGAACCCTTGCAATGACACAGGCTAGGGCCCACGTGGCTGGGGAGCAACTCTGCTTTGCGGACTTGCACAGACAGCAAGCAAACCATGAGCCAACACAGCGTGCCCTGGCAACAAAGAAGGTCCACAGCATCCTGGGCTACATTTATAGGAACAGAGCCAGTATATCACAGGAAGCGGTTAACTGCCCTTTACTTGGCACTTGTTATGCCATCTCTCGGTGAGGAGCAAGAGGCTGCTAAGGGGCTGGAGAACGTGACCTGTAAGAGAGGCTGAGGGAGCTGGGCTTGTTCAGCATGGAGAAGATAAACCTCAGTATGGACTTAAAACCAGCTTTCCAACACCTGTAAGATGGCTTTTGAGAAGATGGAGCCAGACTCATTGTAAAGGTGTATGGCAATGGATAAGAGACCATGTGTGTAAGCAGAAACAAGAGATTTCAACTGATAGAAAGAAAAACATTTCCAACATGAAGAGAGTCACTGGAAGAGGTTGCCCAGAGAGGTTGTCCTGTCTTCATCAGTGTAAGTTTTCAAGTCCTAACTGGATAAAGTTCTGAGCTACCTTGTCTAATCTCACAGCTGTCCCTACTTTCAGCAGGAGACTGGACCAGAGACCTCGAGGTCCCTCCCAACCTGAACTATTCTATTATTTCGTCAGAACCCCCCACTGCGTATCATTATATAGATATATAAAATTATTAAGTGATTCAAACACAAAGACACAAAGCATAATATTCTCTTCTTTAGTTATTTATTACCACATTTTTAGTTGGAAAAAAATCCATAAAGGACTTAAAAGATTACAACTCATGAATCAACCATCCATTAATCAGTCCTCCAAAGTCTGTTGGACAGAAGTGTGCCTGATATCTGGTTTGCGAAGTCCAGTGGACCAAAAATGCAGCAGTTGTGTCTTTGTCTGCTACATTTAAGAAACTTCTTTCCACCACATATTCAGCTCCTGTTTGCAGATATTCTAGACCTCCTTTATCTCCTACTATAAGGACAAAACTTATGTTCTTTTAAGCTTTCCAGTACAAAGTTTGTTTCCCAAATGCTGAAATATTTTTTGCAGCAACTCTCTGAAAGCCTTCCATTTTCCCTTTTTGAAGTAAAAACCAGAAATAGAAATAATATTGCAGAAAAGTGGTTTCATCGGTGCCATTTAAGCTAACATTTTCCTGGTTGTGAATTCAAGAATTTTCACAGCTAATTCTATCACAACATAGGAACAAAAATTCATATTTAACTGTTTATCTGCTAGTCACATGCTCTGAAGTTTTCTTCAAACACTACAGTTGAGAAGACAAGCTGTATTCTTTTAAATGTTAACCGCACTCTTCATTCCTAAAAGGCTGTACTAGGGTGCTACTTGACTCCACACTCCCTCAACAAAGATCAGTAACAAAGAGAACAAGTAAGTTCTCTTCCAAATTATCCCTGGAGGGCATTAAATGCCACTGCTGTAGAAAAGCCTAGAATCAAGGTGTCTAGAATGCACTCAAAGTGCTAGCAATTCTGAGAAAGAACGACTTCAGACTTGCTTTGGTAGACATCCTCGCTTAGTTGAACTTGAGAGTGTACCAATTAGGCAAGAGAAAAAAACATAGCAACGGCCTCACTAGGTAAAACCAATTGTTCACCTAATCCAGGATCCTATCTCCAGCACTTTCATGTCAACAGTAGATGATCAAGTAGGGAAAAATGTAAGGATGAGAAAAGAACACCATTACACAGTCCCAGAAAACTTCCTCAGCTTTCTGAAAAATTGCTGGTGGAAGACCTCCAGAGTCTTACGGTTTCTGTGCCCTCAAAAAAAATTCTTCTTCCACAGAAGACAAATGTAGGTAAACTTTTAGCAGTCACAGTGTTGCTAGCAAGGAGCTCCACAGTTCTCCACATGGAGAACCATCTCTTCTATGCCTTGATCTTGCCTCTCACTTTATTCCTTTCCTCCATTTGATACATGAGGTTCTTGCAGAGGAGAAGACAGCAAATATCCATTCTCCATACCATTTACAGATCTTCGTCACATCTCTCCTCCATCTTTTTTCAGGCTGAAAGATCCTACTCTAAAATACAGTCCACCCTTGTCTAAAAGTTCTCTCTCTGATCTCAGTCGGAAAGTGAAGAAGCTGTGGGAGGAGATGAGCTGACTTTGTAGAATGGCCAAAGAGGGGATAAACTACAGCCCTGCACAGTCAAAAACCCAAGCCCCACAGTGCAAGGAAGTAGGGACAGATAGAGGCTATATTCAAAGTAGTAACAAATGGGATTTTCAAAGTGGAGGAGGTAAGAAGCGTGTGACTTCCAGCAACACAATGAAGATTCCCTCTCTACTTGCAAGTCTGCAGTTACTGAACAGGTAGAGCACTGATGGAAAACATTAAGAGGAAAATCTTCCATTAATGGAGGCAACAGAGCCATCTGAGTTTGGACCAACAACCTTCATAAAGAAGAGACTGGTGATAGTCACCAGGGACTCCCTCCCACAGGAGGTACCCACCTAGCAGCCTGGCCTGACGCCTCAAGACATTAGCTGCTTGCTGAGGGCCTGGATCCTCAGCATTCCGAAGAGGCTTATCTGGTCCTCAGCCTATTACCTCTTGCTGCTTATCCACATAGGCACCAGCAGTACTACCAGAAGGAATTCTAAGCATACCAAGAGTGACAATGGATCTCTGCAGAAAAGGGTGAAGGGCACAAGGGCCCAAGGTGGCATTATCACCAATCCTCCAAATGAACTGGGACCAAAAAATAGCTCCATTAAGAGTGCATGCCTCCAGAACAGGACCGGGCTGAATGACAGGTGTTGCAGGCAAGGTTTTCACACCCTTCACTGCAGTGATCTCTGATGATCAAGAATTACTGAGCAGGGACTGAATCCATCTGACAAAGTTGAACAAGAGTTCTGCCAGCAGGCAGCCTTCCATTACATAATGAGAGGGCAGAGAGAAGATGGAGCCACTACTCTAAGATGCACAGCAAGGGGACAGGAGGCAATGGACACAAGCTGGAACACTGGAGATTCCAATTAAGCAGTAAGTTTTTCACTGTTGAGGTTGGTTAAATTTTAAGATACCCAAGAAGAAGTTGTGGTATATTCATCCTTAGAGATGCACAAAAGTAAACTGCCACAGTCCCTGAGCCATCTGATATAACTGGACTTGCTTTCAGGAGGCTGGAATAAAGACCATCAGAGGGTTGAATTAAAATTACTTTGCAATTCCATCGTCTTCCCTGTTGCTCTTTCATGTACATTTTCCAGTTCTGTGATATCATCTTTGATACAGGGAGGGAGAAGGAAACAGAATTACGCAAAACATTTAAGAGCTTGATGTCCCACAGTGAAGTTTTCCTCAATTTCTTAATTTATTCCCAGCATTCTTTATTTGCTTCCTTCAACTGCCACTGTATCAATGTTTTCACAGAACTACCCACTATGACCCTAGAAAATCATTCTTGAGTGGTGAGTCAGTTCTGTCTTCCTATTAGGTTATGAACATTTTCATACTCATCTGTACTCAAAGTGTTGTAGTTAACCACAATGAGTTTCATCTGCCATTTTCATGCCCCAGTCAAACAGCACTGCAAGATTCTTCTACAGCTCTTCACGGTACCATCAGCAAACTATGACCTCGCTGGTCACCTTTCATTTTACGGAAATTATTCATTCTGTCACCCAGCGCAGTCTCTGGAACAGATTACTGTAGATTTACTTTCCATTCTTCAAATGATTATTTCCTTCATTAGGACTTTCCATCTTATCCAAAGACAGTTCAGTTTCCTAAAGTTCCTGGTAGGAAATAATTTGTGTTTGGATATCCAAAAGAATCCAAATACATCAATCAGGTCGTCTTTGTCATGTGCTTGTTTACTTACCCAAAGAACTCCAAGGTTTTTTAATCTATGATCTTCCATTACAGAAATCTCAAGTGCCCACATAGCTATCTTATTTACTAATTCTACTTGAGAAAAAGATTCTATTAATCTGCCCATTTGAAGAAAGTCCTCCAGTACCATTCTTCACATCATTGTTTAGCCATGCTGGTTTTTGCCCAGGCTTTTTGAAAACTGTACTTTTTAACTGAGCAGCTTGCACCTGTGTCTCCAATATAGTATCTTTAGATGATCTCCATTCTGTCTCCACAGATTTAATTCTCACAGACTCTTTCCAAATGTTAATCTTTATCTAAGATAACTCTGTTCTCAAATGCCTTCAAATGTTAATCAGTTGGAACAGTCATCAGATAAAAGTTAACTATGAGTTAAATGAATAAAAGCTATATGGCGTGAAAAGCATACATGGCTTGCATTTTTTATGAAATCTTTCCAATACTGTCTTTCGGTGAAAAAAAAGATATTTGAAACAAATGGGACTTGTGGTGTGCCTGGCCTGCCAATGTTTTCATTCTTACTATTTATTTGCATGTTAAAGGACGTTGCAATCCTTTCATCCCCTCAAGAACAGCAAGTGAACACATTTCTCTTCCCACAAATCTTTCTGTTCCATGTCTGGCAATTACTCTTCTTGCCTCTTCTTCCATCCACCACCCCACCCCACCCTGCAAAGAGTATAAGAAAAAAACCCAAACAAACCAGATCTCAAAGATGACAGTTTTTTGGTGTCACTTTCATTTTTTTTTGCACCTCAAATTCCATCCTTGAAAAATGTAAGACTACGTAACACAGAATTAGTGGGTAAACTGTCTTTTTGATTTAGAAACATGTCACACGTGTATCATTCTAAGAAACAAAAAAATCCTGAACTTAGATCAAAACTACTACTTTAGAAAAAGTCTTACCTGGAAGACTTGACTTGTTCGGTAATATCACTTCAGCACATTCCTCCTTCTCGTCACAGGGATCCTCTTCATCAGACAGTACTAAGAAAGCCTCTTTTGGAAGACTTTCATTGCTTTCCTGCTTGGATGGTGAACCCAAACAGTTGTCTATTTTCTCTTCTAAATCTGGGACTGTGTCATCTACTGGAAGCAGAGAACTTTTAGAAAAACAGCTCAGTTCATCTTCAGCAGGGGCTAGTTTTTCCAAAATTGGAATAATTTCATCTGTTTCCATAGAGTCAGTGTTGTCCAAGATACCTTCACTTGGCTCATCTGTTGTCTTCTGAAGAGTGGTTTCTGAAAGACCTGCAGAGCTGTCTTGTTTGTCCTTTGGTTCCTCGTCAGCTTCCATACTGCTAGAGATGATTTCTTCTCCAACTGCATCTTCAACAGTTACTTCTTCAGTCCTCTTTTCCTCACTAGATGAACTGGAATTAATAGTTAAGTCATTTGTTTCTCTCTTCTCTTCAGAAGAGGCACTAATATCACAGGTTAATTTACTTCCACCGTCCGATGGGATGTCACTCTCTCTTTGGTCCAAATGATCTTTTGTATTATTTTCTTCATGGAAATTATCTTTATTGCTACCAAGCACACCATTTTCAGCCTCACAAGCTAAAGCAGTACCTTTATCTTGCTCAGGAGTAACATTCTCTGGAGACAGCGCTGGAGGTTTGGGTTCTATGTCATTGACTATGTTCCCTGCCCTACTTTCAGGGCTTTTGGCTTCAATAATTTCATCAGAAGCTGTTCTTCCTTCTTCAGAGTTCACACACAAGTCCACTACTCCATTAACTTCCCTCTTGTCCTCCACACAGTCTGTATTGCTTAAAGGGGAATTTAAATCAGAATCTCCATTTTCATGCTTTCCATTTAACAGTTTAACTTCAGTTGTCTTCAACAGCTCCTCTTTAACCTTATAAACAGCTTCAAGTTGCTGTCGATCACTTACTCTCATTGTTTTTCGTGCTTTAAAGACTTTTTTCTGAGGTTCATCTGTGCTATCCATCTTGACCCTTTAAAAAAAAAAAGTTCAGAAACAATTGTGAAGGTAACAATTTATTATCATCATATTACAGTGTTCCTAAGAAAGACTGTAGGATTTCACACATTTTAAAGCGAACTGGTTTAACTGTATCTTCAAAAACAAAGAAACACCTAACAACATACTTAAATTTTGTTTGTCCTCAGAAACAGTGAATACAAGTTTCTATGCACGCTGCGCAAATACACCTATGTAAAGATCACTGAGATCACACTATAACATTTAGTAATATTCTGTCTACACATTTTCAATCAGTTGTCTCAGTTTTATTATAACAAAGCCACATAAATGAGGTTTTCTAGCCAGAAATGGATATTGTGCTAACGTAAGAGCCTGCAGCCTCTCTTTTCATCAAAAGGTAAAAAATATTCTTGGTCCAGTAGTCTACATTTATTTTATCATCCTAAAACTATGTAATTTCATGAGTTTCAAATTAACAACTGGGGTAAATGACAGGATTTTTATATGAAGTAACTTTAAAAAAACTTCAATATATTGAAAGAATTTCATTTCTCAATGTGTCATTAATTTTTTTTTCTTCTGTAGAGATAAAATAGATCTTCATCCTCCTTATTTATACAACGGTTAACCAAACTTGGTTTTTTTCATACAGTTTGTAATAATATTTTACTAAGACCATTTGTGCTCGTGAGAACTACAGCTTTTGTAGGTCCTTTTAGAAAAATTCCCTTTTTCAAGGAAAACTGATGGTTTTACCCTCCATATTGTTTTATTCATTCCACCCACCCACGCAAATATTAAGAAAAATAAGAATATATAAAAAATTTAAGAAAAATGATGTTCATTTCTACTTTATCAAATCAATAAATGGAATTAAATCCAGCATTATCTACAAAGTTAAAGTAATTTTGTTGAAATACAGCAAACTCTTATTTCATTTGTTTCCATTAAATAAAACAAGCAGAAAAATCCATAACGATTTTTAAACTATTTTTTTTTTCCCCACATAGCTCTGGTTTTAAGACCCGGTTTTAAAGGATTAGATATGAAAATATTGTTCAGAAGCAGAAAGCAGTTAAGGAATTTGTTATATCCTAAATGAAACTCAGCAACTAAGGTCTTGAATCAGCTGATGGTAACCAGTTTAGTTCTACTGAAGCTACCATACAACCGTAAGTTACTCCTATCTAGGATATGGCTTTTCTTAGGTTTCTCAAAACACGCAAAAATTCACTTAGATAACAGTAGTTAAAAGATATTATAGCAAGTAGAAAAATAAAAAAACCCCAAGACAGTTATCTCTGTATGAATTGTATTTTTTCCACAAGCACCAATAAGCAAATGTTTATACCGTTGATACAGCAGAACTATTACACAAGGGATGCTTTTTAAATATTTAGTACAGTTCATTTTGCATTTTCCCCCAGTCCACTTTCATTCACAAAGCTAAGAAATTCATTAGTAGAGTGCACCTTGTCTTTCCAGGTGGTGTATAATTTTATTTTTTTTTTTGATTAAAAAAGCAGGACTATCGGCAACACTAGCTCAGATCAGTGATGGTTTTGTACAACCCAGTCGTAAAATTCACGAAACAGATTCCACAGCCTCTATGTAACAGTTTGGCTCCACCCCCTTTGTAACCAACCTTGCCTACAAGCTTTATATTGTTAATGTAATGTAACTGTAATGTAAAATTGCCCTTTAGCTTCTCTTCCACAGATTAAAGTTGCCAAGCTCCCTAGCATCTCATCGCAAGTCACGTGCTAAATTTAGGGTCCTACCATTTTGGTAGTCCTGTGCTGGATCCTTCCTAGTTTACTTGGAACAGTTGGTTTATGAAGGAAATTATTGAACATTCATGCCCTGCCCAACTAGAATATTCTACAGTAAGATAAGAATATATATTCTAAAGCATAATATGAATTCAACTATCAAGACAAACTCTAAACCTTATAATCATGACACATCATACTTAACAATTATAAGCCTTCTTTTAGACTTAGTTAACATGATCTGACAAAAATATGGGGAAAATAGAAAGCAATATGATTAAAAAAAATTTTTCCCTGTTTTGCATTTCCTGTTAACGTAACATTGAGATTCCCTTTCACTTTCATTTCTTTTCTGCATGACAATCTAGACTCCTCCTATCTGAATAACTGATAGTGCTTAATTAGCTCTTCAATTCACACCTCAGTAGCAGATGAACAACCTTCACAAAAGGTTGCATCGGCTCTATTTACAGACTCTCAATAATACCATTACGACATGAATTTTTGCCAGCCTGAACTACACTTCCTGAACAGGATTGTCTATTACTGCATTGCCACTAGTGGCAGCAAAATATAACACCTATAAAAACACGGATCTGAAACAGTTTACTTATGTTTAGAAAACGTTCTCATCACATAACCATCTCCAGTCAGATGAAATATGGACTCCAGATAACTGTTAAGGTCCTCCCAGAGCTGTCTACATGCTAAATACAGTATCTTCATACTCCTCCAGAAAATAACACATTTAACACAGTAAACCTAGTCCTGAAGTTAGGAAAAACATACAAAACCCGCTAGTATTTCAGAAGTGCATGTGCCGTTTCTAAAAGCACATCCCTTCCTTCTTCCCAAGAACTCAGAATGTAAAGCACATTTTTTCACCTCACTTTTCACTTTTATAAAGCATGTATCAGACCGTCACGTAATAGAACACTGACCATCATGCTCATGTTCCATGCATATAATCCCCTACAACCAACATGCAGGCTGTTACAGATACATATCTTGTAGCGCCAATTTGGAAAAAAACCCCAGAAAATTCCAGGCTTAGCTAACCTTGAACAATTCCAAGAGCTCCTAGCAGGTGACCAGCTAGTGACAGTCTTCTGTTAATGTTGTACAAGGATACAGGGCCTTTGTATCAAAATTAAGACAGACAAGTAGTTTGACCTCCCGCACTACAATGCTTCCCTTTATAAGCATTACCCAGAATTTAAAAGTTCACATATTACAAAATTCACAATTCTACTTTTCTTACGACCAAAATATATGATCAACAGATTAATAAAATATCCACACACAACTTAAAATCAGATTCATAATCGCATCACTTGAATAATAAAATATAACTTACAACAAATCAATATTTTCTGCTCTAGTTTTCTTAATCATCTAAGCAGTCTCTTTCATATTTTTAACACAAAATACAGTAAATACAGAGTAAAACGAAGAGCGCTTCCTTTTTAAATTTGCCAAGAACAAGTCTTAAAAATGAAACATCAGAATACGTCTGTATTGATGCATCCTTACTTTTTTCTTAAAAAAATACTGAATAAGATTAAATTTCTAATATATTTCAAAATTACATTTACTTTATATCTCAGAATATTATCCAACATCTAGTTTAAATACAAACCTCTACTACATTTCTACAGTGAACCTGTACCAAAAAAAGGCTTCTCAAAATTCCATCGTCAGATAGTTGAGCAACTCATGCATATTTTCAGCTCAATCCCACAGTCTTTCGCAACCCAAGAATATCCAGTAAAAGCTACCCTAAATGACAAAATTATAAGCAGACATGAGATTAAAAGATGAACACTAAATGCTGGTTAACAGCTAAATATCATGTATCGTTGCAGACCAAAGCGTTTCCAGCCATACCCACAAGGGAGCACACTGCAGCCAAGTAAGAGATCTTATGTGAGAGCTGAGCAACAGAAGAAACAAATATATCGGTAACCAGTCCAGACAGGTTTGGTCATATCAGTGGAAGCCAATCAGCAGCCATCTGATAAATACTGCCTTCCAGTCTGTCAGAGGGGCCAGGAGGTTGCCCTTCAGAGAACAACTCCAGAGCAGGTTACGTGAATTCGGTCTTGCGCAAATAAAACATTTAAAATTAGTAGTGTTTCAAAGCAATGTTGGTAATCTCCCCTTTATAACTAACAACACAAAGTTTAGCTATGTTTGTTATGCGCTTCCCTCATCTCGTGCCTGGGTATCTTCAGTTTTTACTCATTGTGTGACGAAGTCACAAGAAAGAAACAAGTGGCCCAGGCACCAAGCCAACGGAGGGGCATCTTTTATTTCAAAGGCAGGTGTTTGTACCGAACACTACAAAATGACTCCTGTATGTAGAGCTAAGTGTAAGGGTTAAATGCCATAAATACGGTGGTAGGTTCTGGGTTGCTTTGTTTGGATTTTTTTAAAACACAATAATCAATTTTGAAACGCCAACACATACAAACACTATGTATGTTTGTTTCGATCTCATTTATGAGAATTCACTTTTTCGTTTTCAGCTTGAAAGTCATATATACTTCATCACGAGAGACACAAACACATCATTAGGCACCTCCCTCCATTAGTATTTGGTGATTTCTTTCTCATGACCGAATGTGTGCAAAACCAAAATGTGCCAGCGCAGCTAGGAATGTGTGAAGGACTCCTCTGTCAGCCAACTAAAAAGGTTTTTTCCTCTATGTCCTTATTTTTTTTAACTATTATTTTTACTCTGTAGAGAGATCGGGGCTCTAAAGCAACAAAGGAAGGTATCAGCTCAGCTGCTATGGATTAGCCCATAATCATG
Source organism: Chroicocephalus ridibundus (assembly GCF_963924245.1). Lineage (NCBI taxonomy): Eukaryota > Metazoa > Chordata > Aves > Charadriiformes > Laridae > Chroicocephalus > Chroicocephalus ridibundus. The sequence continues at coordinate 166,627,075 of NC_086284.1, forward strand.
TGCTCAGATGAGCAGCCCAAGAGCTGCTCAAAATTTTAGCCAATCAGCGGGCAGCTGCCTGAATCCTGCCTGGTAACAGGCAGCAGACAAAGAGAAGGTCATGGAAACATGGGGAGGGGAAGCCGGAATCGAAACAATAGCACACAATGGGGTTTGCGTAATATCATCAGTCTAGAACAGCGCTGGCACAGGGTTCCTGCGGTGCAGGCAGTGCTCGCCAGAAGCACCACAACCATAAAACATTTGCCAAAGCACAAAAACTACACAGAGGATCATGGGGGGAAAAAAGAAATAATAATAAAAAAAAAAAAATCAATGTTCAAATACGCAACTTTACTTAAAATGTAGCCTACCAAAATCAAGAAAGGAGAAGCTGCAAATGGTCGTAAGTATTTTGTTCTAGATGGAGAGTCCCAGAGAATGGAAGTGGTGAACAGAACCTACCTGTTAAGCAGCGGTTCATAAAAAGCAGTTTTCAGTTGAAATCCTCTGAAGCAACGTTGATATAAATTGTCAGAAGTGTAAAAGTTATTTTCAAAGAAAAAAATAACCATTTGTGATCTATTCTTACAGAACACGCGCTGAAATAAGGTGCCAATAATTTGGGTTCCTACCACTATACAAGCCCATTTTGAATGCAAGATCCACACCACCAGCCTACTGAGATCCACATACAACTGGCTTTATTTCAAAATGTAATAAACAAAACGGAGGACATATGATAAGCGAAAATAGTATCTCTTCCAACACACGACAGATTATTTCAGTTTTCCCCTCTTTTAGGCTGAAATTACGTTACCGTTGGCTGAACAAAGAAAAATGTGCCGTGTTCTGAGGAAAAAAAATTACGTCACCATCCTGCCCTATTTCACCTAGTGCACACACAGCAATACAAAGTCCCCTGTAATTAAAAAAAAAAAATATATATATATATATATCTTAGGTTATTTTTCCCTGCCGCGTATAATACGCGGTGTCGAGGTTTGTGGTTTAAGAAACAAGCGGCATTGTCCCCTTGCAGCAGAGCCCTGTAGTTTCTCCGGCGGACGCGAGGGGGAGCCCGAGGGGGAGCTCACTGCGGCCCCGCCGCCGGCCCCCGGCGGGACGCGCCTCGGGGCTGCGGAGGAACCGGCTCCAGCCCCGCCTCCGATTGGCTGACAGGAGCAGCCGCACGGCAGCCAATCAGACGGCTGCTCCTTAAATTCTACCCAGCAACAAAGCTCCCACGAGGCCGCGGGCAGGAAGTCGGCCGCGGCACGGAGACGAACGCGGGTCTGCGTAAAAGTGACGAGATTTTCCAGAGAGCTGGTAAAGGACATAAGAAAAAGGTCAGAGTTTTCAGGTCGAGACCTGGAGGTGCACAGAAGCGCTGAGCCATGAGTGCAGTGCCCGGCCACAATAAAGAGGCGGTATTTAACATGCAGGAGTGATTTTAGGCTATTTTAAGGCTACTTAATTTCTGTTACGTTAAAATGTTGAATAAAAAAAAAACTGCTGAGATCCAAGCCGGGTTCAGGTACGGCAGCTGGTAACCTTTCCTTTTGTCAAATAGCGTACACTGCCCGTGCTTTTCTAGCATCGCAGCGGAACTGTCAAAATCAGTGCTGTTTCACGAGTGTAATATGGCTTTTGCAGTGCAAGTAGAGGCCGTTCCTCCCCCACCCCTGCCAACTGCCTTCTGAAGAACCAGTTCACTAAAACATTAAGTCCACATGTGTATCTATGCCTAGCAAAAACACCTAAATGTATGGCTACAGGCTTGATGAACCAGAGTCAATTCCCAGAACGGTTTCAATCAGGTTGTATGGTCTTGTGTACCATCCTCAATCGACAGCTTCATGCACAAACTTGAGTAACGCTCTCATCACTTTGGTGTCACAGTGAATTAAGCAGTTGTCCTGCATCTTCTCTACCTCCAGAGCATAATACTGCCTTTGACTTTGGCTCACGAACCCATTTCTCATACTACATCAGTAATTTTAGAGTTCTTTTCCCATGAGGCTGCCAAGCCTCGTGGGAAAAACAGAACTGTCAGGTCCTTTTACACAACTAAGATCTTTCATCTGCTGGTGGTTTTGCAGAATTGTCCTTACGTGGTTCATCAGTTTATGCCTTGATGACTACTACACATTAAATGCCTACTTTTAAGATGGAAGAAAACAAGTGAGAATCTTTCCTAGGTAACTTTTAATTAACATACACACTCCACTTAGCCTTACACAAACAACTCAAGCACCTTAGACGTACCCGCTCTTTCCCACATGAAGCTTAAGCTCATTCTCCAAGAGGAGTTTTATCTTTTTCTGTAAACTGAATTTTAACAGCCGCTTAGGTCATTAAACCAGTAAAACTGCTTGAGTGTAACTCATCCAGAGTAACAGTAGTAGATGCTGTGTTTTCTTACTTCCCACCAGTGTTAGAGATTTCAACTTTCATCAACAACTCAAAACACAGCTTTCAGTTCAGCTGTGAGATCTCCAAACACTAAGCCAGTACCGCCGTTTGAAATATCTGTAACAGCAAAATTCATCGTTCTTTCAGATTGATTTTTTAGCACAAGCTAAAGCACTAAGTATGTTTCTTTCTGTAAAAAATGGATTTACTAAAGGTTTATATAAAAGTTGAATTTTTCCATTTTAAGATACATTTGAGGAATATTTTTATTGTATACACTTTTAAATTTAAACTGCAGTTCCATCTTTGGCACAGGATGAACAGTTTCCATTGTCCTTAAATATGAGGAGCTAATAATTCCATAAAAGTGGGCACCAACTTCCAGAACACGTCTACAACTAAAAATTATTCAAACATCTGATATTTCAAACTTAAAACCTGAGCAATGTGAATTTATTGTTCATGTACACGCAGACCAAAAAATGCGAGAAACTCTGTGAAAAAAATCCTTAAAAAAAAAACAGACCAAAACCAGATACTCTGTTCATGTTTAGGCTTTTCTATGCATTATAATAGATGGTATTTTTTTCCTTTTATAGGTGAAATTTCAACAGGCTACAGCTGTAAGAAGGTATCATTGGTGTCTGCAGAACTGCATCCTTTTAAGGCAGATCTCTTTACAAGTCTTCTGTTAGATAAAATGCAGAGTAACGCTATTCTAATGAAAAAAAAATAAAATCTATATTTACCCTCAACGTTCTGTATGTAAAGCATTTTCTAAACTAGTTCATGTTATTACCTGTGCAACTAACCGTAGTGATGTAACCTCGGCTTTTAAACAGTTGCAACTTGGTGACATCAGACTTCATCTAACCGAAGCCTGGTAGGGACTTCTCATAATCTTTAGATTTCAGGGACACGGGAAGGGTATTTGCCTATTTCCCACGTGAAATGACGACTTCCCCGCCTGCGGGTGCCGGCGGGGGAGAACCGTGGGAGGCCCCGCAGCCACCTCGCCCCCTCGCCAGCCCCCGGCCCGGCAAAGCCAAACCTCCCCTGACCGATGGGCGGGGACTGCGGCTAATTTGCATGCCCGCTCGGGATTGGCTGCGGGACTTGCTTGGCATAAACCAATCCGCAACGGCGATGCGGAGCCACCCCAGGCGGCCTGCGCAAATCCGCCCGGCAACCGGCTAAAAATAGACCGGGCACGTCACCCAGACGCGGCGCGACAGAGCGCCGCCCCGATAGTGACGTGGTGCGCGTATGAGAAGAGGCCGTGCGCGCCCGCCGCCTCCCGAAGCGTGCAGCCGCCAGCGGCGGAACCGCCGCTCTGCAAACACGAGGGACGCGGGGACACCCGACCTTCGAGCGACGCGCCGAAAGCAGAGGCGTTACGGGGCGGTACGGCACGCTTAACGCTACCAGCTTTCTCTGTGTTTTGGAGTTTGTTTGTTTGGTTTTTCTTTTTTTTTTGTTTTTAAGGAGAAGGAAAACAATTTCTGAAGTCATCCGCTTTTCAAAGATCAGAACACAAACTATTTTAAATCTGCACATCAGCCTCTTTCTCACCTTCGTCTCTAAGCAAGCAGGAACAGAAACCCTCTCAGCATTGAAATCTTAATATCCCATGTCACTTAGATGACATGAAAACTGAGTCATCCACAACAGCCGCAACAGATGTCACCAGTCCTCATTAAATGGGGACTCTGACACCTGAAGTTAAAGACTTATTTTTGGCTCCTGAGTCACCCCTTGGGGTAAGTCACACCTCACCACAGACACGCCCGTACAAAATTCGTGCACAAACTAAAGACAGTGAGGGATTTCAAAGGTGAGCGGGCTGAATCTGTAAAATAAGCTCCATAAATAGATACGCATCTTGAGAATAAAAACTAAACGCAAAGCGGGGTAAGTAAAGTATGCAATTTTAAAACGATTATGTAAATACATGTTCTATTATGAAAATCTTCAGCAACGTACAGCTTCTTACCATTTTCATCCTACAAAGTGAGTACCATCTACACAAGTTTGATTTTCAGTACTACTGAACTGATGGCATAAACTCTTCCAACTGCAGCAGAAGGAAATAAAGAAGTTTCCACACTTTTCTATCCACCACATGTGCCCTCAGATTTCCGTGTCATGGAACCCGTGTAAAGCCAACATCATGAGAACAGCACCCAATGCACATGGGACATGTATGGCTGCCTAATCCAGGTCTTCGGCAGCCTAAAAGGCACTATCTGATACCTAAGGTGTACATAAGCATCTCTGCTATGTAAAAATGTATTTTCTAGAAGGCTGTCGCAATTAAATAAGGAGAAAAGGAAAAAAGGTGGCCAATGCAGATAGTCACAGAGTGACCACTGACAACAGTTGATGCTTTTGAATGACTCTACAAAACAGAATCACAAAAGTTAACTTTTGAAGGTTAAAATGAAGGACCACAAAAACTTGAATGGAAGAAAACCTCAAAATAACAGGAAGAAAAGAACAATTAAACAAATCAAAAACCACAAAAGAGTTTCTTGTAAAAGTTACAATTTACCAAAACTTTATTACTCATAGCTACCATTAGAACTATTTGTCACAAGCATCCTTCTTTAAGGAAAGGTAGCTTACTCCATAGATGTTAGTTAGCTAAATAAATTTTACTAGCAACTGTGCCCCACTGCCCAAAAGACAAGTTATTTATTAATCAGAGGCTTTATGCTTTCCTAAAGAAACTAATGTTGGGGAAGGATGGGAACTGAAAAAACAAACTTACCAACCTAATAGTCTATTCATTACTCAATGCAAGAGAAAAATCAAAGAGTGTGTTTTCAGTGCTGGTAACCCAGTGTATTAATATGCTAAGAACCCTAGATAATGCAGGTAATTCACATTTTTACAGCAACAAGCAGTCATTCTCTGATACATTTCCATGGCAGTCAATTTCTTGTTATACCAAGCATACAATAGAATAAGATTTATCCTAGTAAAAGTGTACAGCAGCAGATTAAATTCTCTTGGGTCAATGGGCAGACAATTATTTTTCTGTATTTGCTGCTAGGCAAAGATTTGTCACGTATCTCAAACTTGTAAAGACTTGTAAGAAAAATTACCCGAGGTATTACCCAAACTGCACTTTAAACGTTTCATAATCAAACACATAAGCAACCATAGCGTAGATGATTCTTCAACTTAAGCATGCTTAGAACAAGCTCTGCAGCCACAGACTGCCAGGCGTAAATTAATTCTTTGCTAAACTGACCAAGGAACAGGAAGCAGAAAGTGGAAAACACAAGATGGTTTCTTTACATAGTTCTAATCATGGAAATAAACATTAAGAACAATAGAACGAGTTTTGAAAGGGGGTTTGATGACAAAAAGTAAACTGAAAAGGTATTGATTCTTGCTATATTCTTCCTTTCTAGAACCTTCAACATACCCCCCTTTTCTCACCATACTTGCTGCGTAGTCAGATGACTTATGATCTCAACATACTCCATTTGCCTGAGTTGTTTTAGGACCAAATGCAACATGTAAGTGTTATAAGAGACCCTTTTCTCATTAGTAGCTTCTCGCCACACTTTTAAAATTCAATGCAAATAGGTATAAATTTTGAAATAATGTCACACTAGTTGTAAGTGGCACAGTTGTATTTATCTGCATCAGCAGCACCTTAAACAAGCAGCAAAGCACAACATGCCCTGTTGATTTCTGAGGTGCTGACGTACACCCAACGCTAATACCCTCATGTCAACTCAGTTATATACTCTAATAAACAAAGATATTCGAACAAAAGCAAAGGACGACTGGAGGAGTGTCCTGAAAGTAACTGCTCAGTTGATGGGAAAATCCTTTTGTACTTGGTTCTCTAAAAAAAAAAAAAAAAAAAACCTAAAAATTTATTCTTCCTCTAAGTGTTTTTGAAGGAACATTAGTAACAAAATTGCATCTGCTCCACATAAAGTGTGCTGATATTACATTACACAGTATACGGTCATGTTTGTGTACGAAGGATGAAATAAAGCGAGAACATGATGCAAGCATTGGTGAGGCTGCATGTGAACTCAGATCCGGGACCTCAGCCGTGATGAAGATAACCTTTTAGTTTAACCCAGCAAATACAAACCAACCCAGCAAGTAAAAAAAGCCTCAGCCCTGATGCCATGCTGCTGCTTTTAACGCTTTAAGTGAGCCCACGACAGGGTAAGCAGGGGGAACAGAGAACACCTTCAAGACTAGTGTGTTCCATTACCAGCCTTTCAGTACTAGCTTGCATGACCAGTACAACCACAGCGCTCAGCTGGATCAGGGAGCTTAATCTCCAGATATATATTTAGTAGGATCAGCGCTTTGTTAAACTCAGTGCCTGGAACACCAGGGTTGCTGCACCAGAACATGCAACAGAACAGCCTTGGGCTTTCTGAGTGTAGATGTAGGAGTCAAGCATTCGCTGTAATGGACAGGCAGACCTTCCGGAGGTTGACAAAACACTATGGGTGTCCCACAAAGTCAGCTTCACCTATTTATTCAAGCTTTTTAGGGACAGGACAAGGAAGCTGTTCCCACAACAAAATATATTTGATGTCTTCAAGTGTAGGTCATCTTAATTATTTTTAAATGTTCATAACTACCTCTCTGACATAAAAGCAATAGATGCAATAATATTAATTACATATCTGATAATATATAGTTACTTCTTGCAGGCTTCAAAAAATAAAGTACTGTAAAGAAGCAGATTAAAGCAATCTGCCCTTGTTGCCAAGAAGGCCAACAGAATTCTGGGCTGCATAGGGAAGAGTGTGGCCAGCAGGTCAAGGGAGGTCATTCTTCCCCTCTACTCCGCCCTGGTGAGGTCACAACTGGAATATTGTGTCCAGTTCTGGGCTCCCCAGTTCAAGAGAGACAGGGAATTACTAGAGAGAGTCCAGCTTAGGGCAACAAAGATGACTGAGGGATTGGAGCATCTCCCGTATGAGGAAAGGCTGAGAGAGCTGGGAGTCTTTAGCCTGGAGAAGAGAAGGCTGAGGGGAGACCTTATTAATGTTTATAAGTATCTAAAGGGTGGGTTTAAGGAGGATGGAGCCAGACTCTTTTCAGTGGTTCCCAGTAACAGGATGAGGGGTAATGGGCACAAGCTGGAACATAAGAAGTTCCGATCAAATATGAGAAAAAACTTCTTTATGGCGACGGAGCACTGAACAGGCTGCCCAGGGAGGTTGTGGAGTCCCCTCCTCTGGAGACTTTCAAGAGCTGTCTGGATGCAGTCCTGAGTAATGTGCTCTAGGCAATCCTGCTTAGCAGGGGAGTTGCAGTAGCTGATCTCTAGAGGTCCCTTCCAACTCTGAAAATTCCATGATAGATCTAATTTAATTCCTGGTTTTGGACTGTACTAGGTTATACAGTGGTGGAAGGACCCCGAAACACACGCTGCTTTTGGATAGAGTATTAGGGAGACAAAACTTGCCTCTATTCTATGGACAATACCAAGCTCCTAACGTGAAATTTTATTTCAGTATTTCCAGACTTTTGTACTCAATTACAGATATCAAATGTTGATTATACTCGGTATTATGAATTCAATACCATTAGTACAGAAAATATGAAAATCCATACTATCCCATCCCTTCAAAAACATTTCAGTGAACATCCTGTAGTATCTGTAAGCATTTCATTATCTATTAAAAAAAAAGAAAAAATTATTTGTGGTAGAACATATGAATTATTTTGGTGCTTCAAATTGGATGACGAACTTTATTCTGTAACATTCTTAAGTCTTCCAGGTCACATGAAGTTACATGCACGTGAGCTGTAGAAATTTTCTGTGGAAATTCTCTACTTGCTCATCTACTTGGATTACCCATTAGTTTAGTGACTTGGTAACTTATTTTAAATATAACAGGAAAATGAATTAAGGAAGAGTGTATTTATAACCCACCATTGGTGTGGATGAGTCTACTTAAGTTATCCCAAGCAAACACAAAGTGTCATCATCACAAAGTTGAGTACTGCATCAACTAAAAAGGTCAGACTGCTGAGAAAAATCCATGTCTAGTGTGCCAGAGTATCCTTAAGGGAATATAACTATTGAAGCTTGAAATGGCTTAGCCTAAAACTAATTACATCTTACATAAAACATGATTTGCAAAATTCATGTGTCTGCATTTGATAATCAAAGAGAACAGTCATTTGCGACAAGGACCACCAGGGAGAAGTAACCCCTTAAGGGGTCACAGATTATCCCAAAAACTCAAAAGAAAATGTCTAATCTTTAGCAGAGACTAACAGCATTAAAGCATTTTCCCCCATTCCCCCCAATCATTTTTGCTACAAAGACAGAAAACTGATTTCCCTAGTGCTATTGTTTCCTGAAAATAAAGTTTAAGAAAACCTCCAGAAACCATATTAGGAAAGAAGATAAACAGAATAACCCCTGCCCAAACACTAGTTCTGCTTGGCATATACCACACAATTGGAGTTTATGCTTATCTAAACCTCTTCACTAAGTATTAAAGACAGCTTACAAGTAATCATTTGTGGTTTTTTATTATACAGTGAAGTATGATACAAATAATAAATGTACTGTCTTGTGCAGCTTATCAGCATTTGCTGTCTAAGGATTAAAATAACTTCTAGAGTTTAACTTCAAGATAATTTGAAAATCCACAAAGCAACAATCTCCTATTTTCAGTTTGGTTTTTTTTAATATTAAAAAACGTAGAAAATACTTCCTGATTTTGTGTGTATGTTTATTTTTTCTGCCTGTTTATTGTTTTTTTCTTACTGCCTCTACCTCAGTAGGAATATTAACTTGAGATTCCTTCTACTTCCAGCCAACTAGCGATTCTCAGAAAGCTTGTAGGAACTAACGTCGATGTTTCTGTACTTTGGAAGTTTGGCTAAAATCAGTTGGTGGGTAAAGAATCATGGAGAGGAATAACTTTTGTCTCATTATAAGAAAGATTTATTTATTTTACAGTGAGAACAATGATTCATTGGACAAGCTCCCCAGGGATGTGGTAAAATCCCCATCGCTGGAGTTTTCAAGAGGCAACTGGACAGGGTGATAGATAATCTCATCTAGGCTCCCTTTCCCAAGGAAGGCTGGACCAGATGACCTTCCGAGGTTCCTTCCAACCTGGGCTATTCTATGAACTCAGATGTAAGACTGATTTTATGACCAAAAGATCAGCATTAGCTGCCAAACATGAAAAACCCCTCTAAAACAGGACCTTTAAAGGTGGATAAATGACTAGTCCACCAGTCTTCTGAAGGAGTGTTACAACTTCAGCAAGACAGCAGTAATTGCAGAGTGGAGGAACTAACCAATCTTCCACCAATAAGCTAAGCCATTAAAAAAAAAAAAACACAAAGGCACTCCTCTGAATATGTTTTATACCTACACAAACATATATAAAGTATATATAAATACAAAATATATAATATTTTATAGATATATATGCTTGGAGAAGATACAATCAGATGGTTTACAATAAGAAAAGTCTAGAAAAGTCTAAAGGATGGATCCAGTTTTATTTGCATAAGGTTTTAAATATAGTTCTTGCATATGGAAGCTGAAAAATGCATGCAAACAGTAGAAGATCAGACTGAAATAAGGAGAAGTGAACTTATCTTTAGCCACCTTCCTCCTGGAAAAACAAATTCAGCCTGTCTAGCATCTCTGGTCAGATGTGCAAAAAATTGCTACAACTGAAGTAAAACTCTGCTTCTAAAATATAACTTCTGATTTATATGATATAAACCACAGACTTCTATCAGACCTGAGAAATGAATTCCAAGTAACTGACTTCCATTTCTTTGGTCAGCCAGCACAATTAGAGCTTCATTTTGCACCATCTTCTCGAATTCATTTTTTGACTTGACTGTCTACCTTTCTGACATGGTGAGACAAACCATTAATTCAGCAAATGCTGCTGATAAAAATACAGAGAGATACTTGAAGACAGTGCAAGAAATACGAAGTTCAACAGAATCTTCCAAAATTCTTCAAGTTGCATGACATACTTTAGATGCAAATAGATAAAGACAGTGGTTTTAAGAGTGAAGCAGAAGAAACGAAAACAAGAGGGTATGCTTCAGAATTTGTTTTTATTTAGGAATACCCTACATAACAACATAAACAAACAGGATGTCAAATAAACACTACTATGAACGTCTTTGTTTTAAGGGCAAGGTACACTGCAAGGCCTCAAGACCCCATTCTAGAAGGGGAAGGTTATTTTCAGAAGGCCAAACTAGGACACACTGAGCAACTGACTAAGACTTTAAAGTGCCTGTCAAAAATAAAGCACTTTTTTTGGTATTTATTTTTTTTCTTTAATTCAAAGAATTCAAGCATAAACATGAGGATAAACTTCACGAAGTGCAAAACAATGCAATGCATTTTCAATTCAGATCCTCACATCTACAAAACTTGTTGATTAAAATGAGCATTGTTAAAATTTCCACAAATTTAGACTGTGCTTTTATACATAGCTTTCAACCTTCACATCCCATTTACTCATCTTCGACCTGCAAAATTTCATTTCAGAAAGATGTTCAAAACGGTTCACAAGTTGCATAAGGAAGCAGTTAGATTTTGAAGTATGTTTGCACTAGGAAATCTTTAAGTGAAGGAAAGAAGAAATTAAGCTGCTGCCAGTAGAGTTTGCAGAACTTCTTTAAGAATGCACAATACAGTTGAATAAATATACAGCAGGGAGTGTTACAAGGGTCAAGGAGAATATTAGGGCTGACGCAATACAAAAAAAAAAAAATACTGAAAGCAGTTTATCCTCAGATATAATGAAATATTTTTTTCTCCCAGTTCTGCTACTATGGCCGATGCACAACTAATCCAGTATAATCCTGCCTCAAATTCTGAAGACAAATCAAGGAACATAAATACTAGAGCTTATTGCTACTAAAATACAAAATATAATACCAAAATATTTGATAGAAAGTGATGTTTACCACTAGGAAAACATCAATTTGCAAAACCAGTTTTATTGCCAGGTTGCTGATTCCGATCCCTGACAAAGGTAGTTTGAAGGTTCACCAGAACAAGGAATAAATCGCTATTGAATTTCATAAGGAAAACTAGCTTCTTTAGACATCCTTCTTCAGACAGACTCACTTTACAGCAGCACTGCTGCTGTAAACGCTCACTGTATTCATCTGTGGCCATGAGAGACTACCACAGTTGCTAAGCAACATCTCTTAGTTTCATCTCAATTTTGACATTTGCCATTTGGGAATATTCACTGGAACCTAACGCTCTTTTAATAACCCCCATTTCATTCCTCTCCTTTTCCACAGATCCATAAAGCACTGATTGCATAACATCAGATACCAAATGAAAAAGTAAGCTTTTCACAAGTGTTTTATGAAATGCAATCAAGTATATTTTTCGGGGATCAGTGAATGCTTTTTCTTTATGGAAATCTTTATGAAACAGGAATCTGCCCATACAATTCTCTTTTAGTGATCCTCTCCCATAAAGACGTTTTTCCCCCAAGTCTGCACATTAAGCCATCAAAAATCAGAGGTAGCAAAACACAAAGAGAGAGAAAAGCCTCTTTTCTCCTATGCTTTTCTAGATATCTATGTGTATCTTCTGCAGATAAAGTATCTTAGAATATTTGCATATGGCAAGAAACAGCCATCACAGCACTACAGAAACCCTATGCAGTTTCAGCAACTGTCTTGTCTTGTCTGATTTCTAGTTTCTCCACTTAAGGTAAGCAAGAACAGAAAGTTGAGACTTTCATAGTCACAACAATAATAAAAAATTCAAACCACAGAGCAGTTAGCATATTACCTAGATTTATTCTGCTCTGGAAATACAAATACTCCGTAATGAGAGTCAATCCCCTCAGTCAAAGAACATCACACATGAGCCTATACACGTTCTCCTTCCATCTTACCAAAAAAGGACCAATCTTAACAACCTTCAGTGACTCTACTAATACACAAACATCAAGCAGCAGATTCCACAGTGGCAGGAAAAGAAAACAGACTGCAAAAATCCATCCAATCAACATATTTCTGTGGATAATATTGCTATGAGGGAACTGCTCCTTATGAGACTGCCCACACAGATTGTCATCTAATCTACAGGGGCTTCCTACCAAGCAATACCTTACAGAACAGCATCCTGTGACCCACACGGTTACTCTGCACACTTTCAAAATGGCAGTAGTATTTAAAAGAGGCAATGAGTCTTACAGAACTCTAGCAGAATAAGCACCGCCGCTATGCAGCGCCACCTTAAATAGTTCAGTCAATGTTCATAGAGTCCTATTCTCATAAACTCTCTCCTGACCTTATTAAGTAGCATTTAAGCATTAAGAAGTATTCCTGATTGTCCTGTAGTAAGTGTTCTGTTACATGAACTGTATGTCATAACATTTCCCTTTGGGTTGAGTAAGGATTGAGGAAGAAAGAGACGAGAGGATAAAATTCTAATAATTAGGTGTAGCCTCTTGGGATGAGAACTGTAAATAGCTATATTTTTATGAAATACTAAATAAGTGGAATCATACATGTGCTTCAGGCAACAGCTCTTCATAGCCTTAAGCTGATCAGAGAAAAATGCAAGTGCTTAGTTAAGCATTGGAAACAGGAGATGACAAACCTGACTAACATTACACAGATGTCTCACGGATACAGAGTAAAATCAAAAATTATCTACAAGCAATCCAGCTATTGCACTTTCTCACCTTGCAATATGAACCTTCATAAAAAGGAGTTAACTAGAGAGTTTTGTGTCAGTATCAAAAATGAAAGTCATATAAGATTTCAGAGCAGTATCAGACTGACAAAGGAAACACTGCAGAAAAAGAGGGTTTCCATTTTTACTTAAGTTAAATCTAGTTCAGGACTTACAGTAGACCCTTCTGGGGCATACGCTACCAGACCACATCAACAAGACAGACACTGAGAATGAACCAAGAAGTCTGTGTGTACAGAAACTGCATGGCCAGTTTTAAGACTATTACGACCTTTCTTTTGTTTCGGGATCTTCTGTATTGAGAGGCACATGTGAACTGTACTCTTCAAGAAAGGATATGTTTTAGAGACATTCGCCCCTGAAAATACCAGTCTGAGAATACCACCTTGCTTCAAAATCCAGACCTAACAGCTCTCTGCAAGAACACGGACTTGGTTCTTCCCTTTCTATGAATATATAAAACCCACTGCTGTTACACCGTCAGTATGGGAAGGTAGAATTGCCTGGCCAGACCAATTAGATGGCCTTGTTTCCCAAAAACATTCTTAAGCATCTTTAGAGAAGAAGAAATACCATGACTTTAAAAGATGATATAGCTAGATTGCCCATCCCCAGCTCGAGGTATCCCTCCCAAATGTGTTGATAAGGGTATGGATATGGATACCAAACTATGGATATCCAAACTATGGAAAATATGTTGCATGCATTATTTTTTCACCCATTTGACAAGAGAGGGTTTGATGGGATGCTTGCAGCTGACATTCTAACACTGTCTCTGATCTAGATACTACTCTAAAGAATTTTTGCGTAGAGGTACTTCTGCCATGGACTTCTGAAGTCTGGCATATTGCTTCATCCAGCTGCATGATTAAGTTCAATAAATCGTAAGTGTATTTTTGGCAGTATCTCTTTATTAAAAAAGCTTCCCTTTGGTTAATCATTTTTCTTGCAAACTCATATTGACACAGGTCCCTTTGAAGACTGGATTTCTGTGATCAGTAAACCATGAAGATCATTAAAATTATTCAAAGCAAGCTGGTTACTTACAAAGGTGTTGTCACTTGTATTAACCTTTCAATCACCAGTCTCTATGAACAAGGTGCTCTAGCTGCTAAATAGCTTGCATTTATCTTTTGTGTTGTGGGATGACCATATGTCAATAGCTATACCTGTAGAAAAACACTATAGTACTAGGAATCTGATTTTTCTGTGAATTACAGCTTATTGTTAATATTACAAAGGAGTGTGGACTTCTAAACAAAAAAAAAAAAAAATAATTAAAATCTGTAGTCTGAGGGCATCTCTGCTCCATGACCAAGAAAGACTCCATAGACTCCATCTTTGTGTTTCCTCAATATCCTAGAGAAAGGTCCTTGAAGAAGCAAGCTGAAAAAAGTTATATGCAAAATGTCCTCTTGAATGTAGTAGGCTGCAGGTTCTCTCTGTCTAGGTTTCTTAGAGGACACAATAAAAGGAAGACTGCAGAGATGTTCCACCTGATAAATTAAGACTTCTGGCTTTTAGAATAAGGAGCTGAAGGCCTCAAATGAGATCAACTTACATTTCCAGAAGTATTTTTTATATCTTGAGTTAAGAGGCTCTTCATTAATGAACCCAATGATGCTTGCAATTATGAAGGATGCACAAAAAAAACACTCTAAAAGACACTACTGGCTTTAAACTTCACCTCTAGGATGATAGGTTTCTTTTTCTTTTTTTCCCTGTGGAATTCTTTTCAAAGACAGCTCTAAGTCCCAGTCTGCAGCCACTCAACACCATCAGCTCTGCATGCTAGCTGGCAGTGAGCTTATGGACGTAAATGAGCCAGCAACGTTTCGTTGATACTGACTGGTTGAGATCATAGATACTAGCCTAGTGAACCAGAGAAACATATCTAGAGATACAAACCTCCTATGACACATGCCGCCTCCTGCTCAAAAAGAACAGGTCTAGAGCCACCTCCAATGCCAGTGTTGCATTCCCAAGTGGAAAGGATGTAAGTAAAAAAAGCAAAACACACTTCTTCCAGCAACGAGATCATTGTTTTGCTTTCTACTGCAAATCTTTAAAAATGAAGAAAACAAGACATTACAAATTCATGAAGCATTGACAGTCTGCATAAAATACCAAACTAGTATTCACAGTAGTATGCAACACCAAAAAAATGAAGCTGCAAGTTTAGCTTAACCGATGTATTATTTGGCAATGATTTTGCCAGAACAATCCAGGAAAAGTTTTTGAGCCTGTACCTAAAAAACAATGGGCAGGTTATAGAGATACTGCCAGCACTATAAGTAGCGGTTAATACTTGGTCTGTAAAAGACTTCTCCAAACTGAAGTCTGAAGAGCTCATAATAGCTCTACAAAAAACATCCTTAATTTTACCATTGTGGGAGGGAGAAAAGCAGTTGATGAAGCAACAATCCAGGAACACCATCATCGCAAAGGTGGAAGTATGTGAAGAATTTATACAGCTATTTTAGGCTGCTTCCCTTCCCAAAATCCATAGAAAATTATATGGAGAAAAATGCATCTGCATAGAGTCACTCAGCCAAAGTGATCACCTACAATGAACTTCATTTTTCTTCTCTACAAAGCTTCCTAAATGCCACCCAGAGTTAGATGCCAGAAGCAGACAGTATGAATTATACTCAGGAATGCCTCCACTGATAAATGGTATAACAGCCTCAAAGGAAAGCTGTCTTAAATTTTGATGATACAAGTTTAGCTGTAATAGCTTGATTTCCAGAAAGTTTCTACTCAGAAACCTTTAACATCAAAAGGAATATTCTGAACATAGCTCCTCCGCAGGCTGACTTTTGCCTGGTGAACCAGCAAGCCACAATGCTTGTTTGCTTGCTTCGTGTAAAGAAAGTACTGCAGTTTCACATTATCCCAAAAATCAAAGGCTAAATTTCTCTTTGAATGAGTGAAGACATCAATATATTACCTTTCTTCATGTGCTGGCACATAACATAGCTTAGCTGTTTCCTTATCATTTTGCAGAGCTACTCTAGACTCTCCTGATGATTCTGTATGTGTGACCATCTCTCTCCAAGTTTGCATTTGTGATTGTAAAATTATCCTATTTATGTACCCAAAAGGTGAATATTAATCAGGTCATATTCATTTGTAATCATGTGATCTTCTTGGGGAAGATTTTCTCTAAATAATAGAACACTGAGGAAAGAGTAGCAGAAGCTGTTAAACTGGAGAGCCTCCTGAGAATCCTTCTAATCCATTTTCTTTGGAAGCCGTTACTAGCTTCTTTAAAAATCTTGTACTGCTCCAGTGAAAACTGTCTGCACAAGAAACTATTGATCCTTGAAGGGGCACTTTTAAAAAACTACTTGCTTTGAGAGGGCAAATGTTTGCTATAAGTTCTATTTTCTCCCTTGAAATAAAAGAAATTTCTGTGAAGTCTTCTGTGAGTATTCAAGACTAAATGTGCTGGGACAGTGTTAAAAGACACCCCCCACGCTCATCTATGAGAAAACTGTTAACTGAACACTCTGCTTTATAGCTGTGACGCTGCCATCCAAAAAGAAGACTTCAAAAAGAAGCCATCCAAAAGGACGACATTAACATGTTAACCAGCAATACTGTCAACCTCCTAAAATGCTCATAGTATTTTTCCTCAAATGGCAAGACCTTGAGGTACCATAATGGCAATGAACTGGTATTAAATTGAGTTGACTATAAACACAGAATCCAAGAATTCTTTCCCAGCATTGAGCCTAGATGAACAGTTTTTCCCCACCTTTTAACAGATGCTGGATTACTATCTACGCTAGTATTGGTCCAACAAGTTAAGTGGTTATAACCATAAGTATAGCTACAATAGCTTAAGTCACAGGTAAGCCTTGAAAAAAGGAAAAAAAAATTTAGTCTGCTTACGAGGTAGTTTGGCAATAGGTCTTCTTTCTATATCAGCACATTCATCTTATGGAGGGATAAAGAATCTTATTTTGAATGAACAGTATAATTATAATGCCTAGCAGTCTTTCAGTTTTACCAGGAAGAAGCCTTCATCCCAAACATGAAGTTTTTTTATTCTAAGAAGAATGATACTCGATAATAATTCTACCTCAGATTAGATTAATAGTATGCTTTTCCTCTTTTATAGCGATTTCCTTATCAAAGTTGTTTTGGTTTTTTTTTTAAATACTGAATAGTTTGACAGGGACAATATACCCTGTCCTGCCAAATCTTTCTCCCTAGAAGTACATCAGAACTGGAGAAAGCCATGCCTTCTCATGGACAGTATTAGGATAGTCCCTCCAAAATGCTAATAGAGAGAAACAGATTCTGCTTAGCAAGTTTTAACAAAATCCTCACATGATAATGACAGAAAACTGCTTCCTTTGCTGTTATTCTCATTGCGTTTGTCAATCAGGCTTTGATGGATTTTCTCACTCTCCATCTCAGAGTAGTTAAAGAAAGGAATAATCCAGTGCGTATCCTTTTTCCTGCGGCTGCGTATGTTTTGCGTCACAGCAAGATCCAAATATAGTCCTTCTCGATTCTTTTTATCATGTAGAGCAGAATTTGAGATAGGAGTCCTCTGATGGCAGGACTCTGGGTTTATTCTTTCAAGCAGTCTTTTTAACTTGAAGGCTTACGCATGTTTGAAATACTGAATTCAGAAGGGGAGTCCTAGACACCTCTGCTTTGTTCAGTGGAGATCCTTTGTTACAGTCGGAGTGTGTTCAGCCTACGACCGGAGTACCAGATTCTAAACCATGAGACCCAAAACTAGCCATCAGAGTTCTTTCTCAACTGACTGAGACGCAACTGGGCTGACACTGCTGGCATGACGCAGCTCTGGTTCACTTTGAAACTGTGCAAAGATGATGAAGGCTGATAGAAAGAGTGAGTAATGAGCTTTAGAGCCTCTTACTCTCAGAATCCTGTTGGCCAATGCCTTACTGCCACAGTAGCTTCAGAAAAGCTGAGTGTTTCAGTCAGTCCAGGTTCCTCTTTCTTTCCACTTTTATCCAAGCAAGGGAGAGTCACATCTCTCAATCAGGAAAGGTTTTACAACAGAGTGCCTTGCCAGCACTTCTTGGAATATCTTCCTTAAAGAGGTTGAAAAAAAATCCTGCTCCAGTCTGAACCCTTTAGAGGACTGGGGACTTCTCCAAGAAAAAGAAAACAAGAAGGATTGTCTACATGCTCAAATTTAAGAAAAGACAAAAATCTAGTTTGGTTCTCTGTGGTTTTCTCCATGTTCTGCATTGTATTAGAGGAAGCTAAGGAAACGAAAAGGAAGACAGACCTAAGGCAGAAAGCATTTCAACAGAAGTAAGACTTGAAAATAGAAGGGTGTTTATTCAGCAAGACTAAATGACAGTGTGAGAAAGAACCACCTCACATTACACCACAACTTCCACACATTTTGTAGATTTTTCTCATATTCTACATAGACATAGCTTTCTGTAAAGCCAACAAAATAAGACTAGTTTCCAGATTCAATACGAGAGATCAGACTACAACCCCCTCCAAACAAAAAGCAAAACTTTAACACACAAAAAATACATAACACTCTTGGAAACAAAGAATTCTTCAATTTTCTCTGTCCTTGTAAAATATGGTCCTTCCCCGAAACCATCAAAAGTTCTGTTCTGTTCTATCGTACACCCATATTCCTCAGCCCCTGATTGCCACCCTATGCCACTTCTACTGTGTTGGCAGAACAGTTTGTAAAACACAGTACAGTGAGCCATTGAACCAGCCTCCCCCCTCTCCCCGCCTTTCAGATCAGTTTTCTGATCCAGCTCCTTGCTGTGCCAAGATAACGAACAGGATGGCAAAGGCTAGGAACAAGCAGCTAGAACCAGGAAGTTACAACAGCTCCTTAAGCAATGTTGATGGAAAATGCTAAAAGCGTAGCTTAGATTTTTTTCCATCTCATTTTCAATCTACTCAAGCCACAGCTATCAGTGGCATATGTACTTTATCACCAGATGATGAACGTGTCAGGGCAGGTGGTGGTGTGTGTCTACCTATATGTGAAGTTCCTTAAGCTACACTGTCTAGATGCATTTTCCATCACGTATGACTACATATTCAAAACTCTGAATTCAATTTCTTCTTCCCTGTACACAGAGCTGTGTACCTCCCTTCCCCCAAGCTCAAACAGCACATAAGTTTAGGGAAAACCCAAAACACGCTTTTGGTTCATGAGGGCAATTTTACTGTCACAAAGATGTCTGAGCTGATCAACATTACGAGGTATTTAATGACATACAAAACTGGCAAAAGATTTATGTTGAAGTGTCACTACAAACCAGAAAAATGTAGAAAGCTGTGAAACAAGTAAAGATCTGTGCAGCTGAACAACAATGAATACACCAGCTGTCCCAAACTAAGCCATCCCAGCTCTATCAGTAACCTCTGTCTTCCTTTAAGACTGCTGGAAAAGTCAAAAAATGAAAGCAGAGATGGTGATGTTTTGCAGGGAAAACAACTAATAACAAACATGGATTCTCATAGGCAAATTTCATATTACATGAATGAGAAACACCACCACTACAGTTTTGTGTCATCTAATTTCGGCGGTGATAACTCAGAAGAGCTTTATATCAAAACCGCTCTCTGTTCCTTGGAACTTCAACTATTGCAAACCAAGAAGCAATTCTTTGAGCAAGCTATAAAGCTTAGAGAGTATCTGCTTAGTTTGGTGTCCACAGAAACGTTCTCACTTCCACAATGGGCACCCAGATACAAGAGTTTAGCAAAATTTCTTGACATTATATCCAGACCACAATACATTTGCATATAAGCAATTAGTCATATGGCACAGCATAACGCAAAAGAGGTCTGGGAAGTAGATGCTGCTGTTTTACTCATTTGGCCTTTCATGTTAGAGATAACCTAAAATTTTAGGATTACATTTGATTGTTGTGTTTTTCAGTGGACCTAGTTCACTTATGCTAAAGTTTCAAAGCACTAGGCTCCACATCCTAACATAGGGCTCAGGTTCACAGTATTGACTGAGGTTCACAGTGCTCCCTGACTTCAGTACCTGCACAGGTGCTTTGCCTGGACCAGCCTTCTTGACAATCATGACGGTGATGCTGGACACCCAAATGGTTTCTTCCCAAAACTCAGAAAATTGAAAGCTGACTTTATTACTCAGAACCAATTGAAGATAGAAGTTTGAGCACAGGTGCTAACATGTATTTTTTTAATAGACAACAAATGCTGAGAATTTCCATCTTGTTTTCAAAGTGCACAATTCTCAAACAGAAGGCTGCTGCCAACAGTACGATGGCCTTCCCAAATGATGCAGAAGCTACAGCAGTATCACAGCAATCCTTCAATGTGTGAAAAAAAGATCCCATCAACAACTTTCACTACTACATGTGCTGCATTTGATCAGAATAGTTAATTACCACAGCTGTTTGCCGCAAAGAAAAGTTTCTTTTCCATTTTACCGTAACTAGAATACCGATCACCAAAGTGTTTCCATCTTCCTCTAGGGAAAGTCAGCAGCAAACAGGGACTAGTAAGTCAGGGATACATGCTGCTTTCATTAACAGACTTGAGATTTTAAAAAAACAACAATAACTGTGCTTAAAGATTAAAAACTGATCAGATTTTGCATACAAGCATACAGCACTGTAGCTATTAAGGGATAAGTAATGTTAGCTTTTCCCAGCTCAAGTATCAGCCCGTCTTTTATCAGGTTTGCATTCACTAAACTACTTTCATTATTCTGTAGGCTGTTGTTCCAACATCCTTATTAAATGAACGATAGTTCTTTGTTAGAAACAATCACTTCTCTTTAGAAGACGAAACCAAAGCCTTCCCCTGGAGGGGGAGGCTTTCTAACCTCCCATACTAGGTTAGAAATAATCATGGCATGTCCAAACCAACTGAGAGCCTGCACCATCTACTTTAAGTGGCATGGAAGTTAGGTTTTAACATTTTAACTTTGATGGTTCTATGACAGCTGGATTTTCTGCGCCAAATGAACAGTCTTGCACTTGGTTTTGTAATGCCTCTCCTCCATTATTGAGTTGGCTGATAATTTCCTAGTCTGGAGAATGCAAGTTATTTACAAAATTTGCCTTATACTGTCAGCAACACTTCCTGGAACACACATGCAGCTCTTGTGCTGGCATGCATGATACTCCATTTATCCTAGCCAATAAAAGAAGGCAGATGCAATTCTAAAGCTTTCTCACTTTGAGAACTAGCTTATGAGACATTAGTTTCATTCTCCCTGCAGCTGTCAAACATGTCATAGACGCCATTAGGACAGTCAGCACAAAATCCTGGGCTCCAGCATGTTCAGAATTCTCTTTCCATCACATCTTGTGATAGCAAATCCAGGCGTGATACAGCTTCGTAATTTTGCCTTCCTGGCCCCATAATGAAACCAACTGCATGCACTGGAAGTTGCTGATGCTCTACCTTAACCAAAGCTAGAAAACTTCATAACTATTTTCAGTAAAGGTAATATATTCATTGTTTGCAGCATAGATTAGCTGATCTTTCCTAAGTAGAGTTCGGATCTATTTAGAATAGCTAAACAAGGCTTCACCCCTCCCTCTATGAGGCTGCTGATGGAGAACACCATGGACCTCTTCCCCCCTCACCTCAACACACAGAGTGCACACCTATGCCACAACTGCTAGCTATATGCTTTTGACTGATCATGTCATTTAAGTTCTAAAACAAGGCAGTATAAGAGTCATACTTTTCCCAGCTATAAATATTATCCTCTTTGATTGGAAAAAAAAACAAAACAAAAAACAATCAGAACAAACCAAACAAAGCAGATTTAAGTGCAAAAGGAAAACATCCCATAAGGTGAAATTTTAGGGCAAGTCTGACCATAAATGAAGAAAGAGACCCACAATAAAAGAGAAATAAAATTGTAAATAAAAAGAAGATAAGGTCACTGACCACACACCACTAGGATGACTGAATATTATTAGGTATTTTACTTTTCTTGAACCATAAAGGTTTTCATTCAACAGTTACAAGTTCTGCTGCACAGAGATTAAGCCTTGCCCACTGTCCTTGCAGAAGGGAGGGGGTGGGATGAAACAATAACATGTCTGGTGAAAAACACCAAACTGCTAGAGTTAAGGAAGACATTATAAAGCATGACAACAAAAAGAACCACTTCTATTCTCATCAGACCATTAAACGTCCTTATCCATCCATTTGTTGAAACCAAAAACTTGGCTAATGCAAAGCTGGCTAACTTTCTTGACCTCATCATCTAAACATCTGATCTGGCTAAGTGCCATGAGATGAGATGGTCCAGAAATTATTCTTGGGCAGAAGATCTAGATAACTTTTGTGGGGTCTCACCACACCAGTATAAGGCCAGGCACAGTTTGGCTAAATGTGTAACCGGATCGGAGTCAAACTAGTGATAAAGGTTGTCACAGTCCCTACTAGGTAACTGTATGCAACAACCAGAAATTTAGATTTCATAGAAGACTTCATGCCAACATTATGCCATGTAACCCAGCTGCAGAGCTGGCATAGCGGGCAAGTCACATGTCAGCTGTTCCAAATCCATATGCCGTCTAAGTGCCATAGGTTGGCCATTCTTTTAAGCCTGTCTTCAAATCAAGATTAGATGTCTTTCTGGAAAGAGACAAAACACAAACACAAAGAAAGAAAATTCACTGCTTCCTTTACTCACTCACGGCATAATTTAAAAAAAAAAGGTACCATTTTTAAGTATTATTTGGTCTACCTCCAGCTTCCCATTACTTCCTCCTCCCCCCCTCTGGACTGGAAAGCCTATTTTAGTAGTAGTTCTTGCTTTCCAAAGGAACATATTCAGTGGAATTACTGCTTTATACGAATTCTTTCTTTTAAAACTCAAGACTGGGATGCAAAAGTAAAAACATAGCCTGCAGATCAAAGGAAATTATTATTACACTCTGCTTTGCACCTGTGAAGCTCATCTGAAATATGGTACATCTGCTTTTGGGACCCCAAATGCGAAAGAGATATTGATAAGCAAGTCCGGTGGAGCCATGAAGATGGCTGAGGGCTGGACAACATGACAGATGAGATGAGACTAGTGAGCTGAATTTGTGTAGCGTGAAGAATAAGATAGCTAAAGGAGGAGAACAAATTACTCTCTTCAACAACCTAATCGGCATTCGCAGATAAGACAAAGCCAGATGGTTTTCAGAAATGCACAGTACACTGACAAGAGGAAACATGTACAGCTTGCACCAAGAGAAATTCCAGACAGATACAGAGAACAGTTCTTCACCACAAGGGTGGTCAAACACTGAAGCAGCTTGTACAGGTGGCTATGGAACCTCCACCTTTGCCAATTTTAAAACCTCACCCTGACAAACACTGGAGCAAATGGGTCTAATTTCAAAGTTAGCCTTTTTTGAAGATGTCAAACTAGATGACCTCCAGAGGTTCCTTCCAACCTACACTATTGGTTTAACTTTTAAATTATTTTATGATTTTGTGTCCTTAAGACAGAGTAATTTTTGTGCCTTTTCACAGGATCCTTCCTAATTTCCTAAAAAACACCCCAAACCCATGGACAACAGGACTCAAACCTGTATTGATGCAGAATTCACATCACCAGTATAACCAAGGCAGACTAATAAAGTGTATGACTTCCTTACTCCTTCTCTGTATTCAACAGAATTTCAGCCCTTCCACATTAACTTTCTATTTGCAACTTTAGGTCACTTTTTTGATCTCTATGATCCCTGCTTTATTCCAGGGTAGGGTCTCCTGTTAAGCAAGTATGTTCTATAACAGATGGTTTCTAAATGTACAACTTCAGATTTTGCTGTGCAACAGGAGACTGTTTGAGTGAGTCCTGCTAAACAAATGATCCAGATGATGGTAAGAGTCAACCTTTCCGTGCTTTACAAGTTAACAACAGTAACTGCTTTACAACACCAACTGAAAACAAACTTTACTTGGAACATGCTTCCTATCCCTCTCCCCTTCAAAAGCTTTAAAAAGGAGGGGTGGGGAGAGAAAGAAAAAAAAAAAAAAAAAAGTTGTTTGTTTTTTTAAGAAAAAGACTGTATCAAGGCATAATTGCATTATACATGTTGGATATTTACACCAAGGAACCTTTTTCTAAAACAAATTATGTTAGGTTACTTTTTTAAATAATTTTTTTTTTTTCCAATCAAACCACCTCAGCATTAATTCCAATAATATTCTTTTGCGTTTACTGAACCCCTCAGCTGTCCCTCCATTATTTTTCCCCAGCGTTGATGTGAGGCTAAATAGTTATTTAGGTCATCCTGCTTGACCTTTTTAAATAAGAAGCCTTCAAGGTCTTCTGGAATTTCCATTGTGTTTTGTGTTACTGGGAGGGACACCTCAGAAAAAAAATATTCTCAGCCAATTCTTTTAGAACTCCTGGGTGCAGATTACAAAGACCTGCTTACAGCCTTTGTTAAGAAATATCTATCATGGACTCTTTAGTGTCCTCCTTGTAACTTCTAGACTTTAAGTATTTAAGTTGCCTGTGAAATATTGTAATGTAATCTCATTTTTATCTAAAAAACCCAAAGAAATATTTACTGTAATCTTCTGCTTTTTCTCTTTCACTACAAATCATGTTATCGTCACCTACGTTACTGTTAGAATTATTTCTCAGTTTCTAACAATCTCACCTTTGTTATCCTTTGCTTTACTAGTCATGGTTTTCCATTAGAAACGTTTGTAACTTTTAAACAGTCTTCCACATTTTCCACACCACGCTCAATGCCATTTCTCCTCGGCCACCCTTGCACTTACACTTTACAGAAAAGGAGGGAGTGGCCCCGAATTGCTTCCTTCACTTTACAATGAAAGCAAGACTGATTTTAACATAATTTGCCCTTTATGGGCAACCTTTATAGTTGTTAACTGCAATTTCTAATGTAATTTACTTGGCAAAATCTACCACATACCTATTTACATACTTTCTCACACACACCATTTTGGTTTTGTTTTTAATCTGGACATGCATATAACCAGACTTGTAAGTGATGAAAAAAACTGTCTCCTGTATCAAATCTTAAGTTATCAATGGTTTCAAAACAAATGAGATACCTACAAAAGAGATTCACTTGGCCCAAGCAGTCGGCATGCACCATTTTACTCTGCCATATCAATGCAGAAGTATTACCTTTCCCTATGATCATTAAATTCCCCCCTCCTCAATATCAACCAGTCATAGTTCTCCTTCGCAGCACATTTACTGGCCTTAATTCCCACAGTCTGTTTCAGAATGGCTCCAATACTTTTAGTCCCTATCACTGCCATTTTAAACTCAAATAATCTACCTGCCTACTTTGCCCTTCCACCTTTTTAGTTTTATTCTCTTCAATTAATCTCATTTTTCCTTCAACTGGACGAGGCCCATCTACTGCCAGTTCCACATTCCTATCTTGAGCTGCCGTCTACCTTAAAGCAACCATGTTTTCCTTGGTCTGTTCATGCATCTCCAATTATCTCTTTTCTCTAGCGAAGACACGTCCCCCATCCAGCCATTTTCTTTTACCATCTCTTCTTTCCAGTCTCCCACCCTGTCACAACTTTTTTGCCTTGTAAAATAAAAACAATGCAAATACATTTCTGCAGAACTAGCACGTCTACTCCATGCAGTAATTCCATGCACTGCATGCATAACCACAATACAGTATATTATGTAATTAGCAATACCGTCATTTTCTTAAAGTTTTCTCCTCTAAGTCAAGCTTCTTGGCTTCTGAGGGGGGAGAGCAGATAAGTCTCATGTTCTGATCCGTTTCCCTATTTACAAATCCACCTTTTTAAAATTTGCACTTGAGAACATGCATTTATGCTAAAGCACACATGCGTAACAGTTCAGTGTCCTGTACTTTTAACAGCTTTGCCATCTCAAAAAGAAGATAATTGAAACTACAACCAGGATAATGAAGTTTCTTCGTAATACCAAGGAGCCAAAAGCCCACCACTGTGGATTCCTTAATTCTGCACCCTTTTCAGGGTTAAGCTCACAGTATTGCTAAACCTCCACGTGCATCAACTGGTGTCACCACGGAGACAAAAATAACACAGCAGCAAAACAGTAAAGGTTTGAACCAAACAAAACCAGCAACATTAGCAGCAAAAACTACATACTCAAATTTCTGATTTTTTTTTTTTCAAGTCTCCAGTTTTACTTAAGCAAACATTAGACAATAATTGCTAATTCCCCTTCACAACAGCAACCCCAAAATAATTACAGCAAGAACAGATGACTTCCGGGCTTCCCAGAAAACGCCTCTTATATTTAAATTTAATCCGTGGCACTATGCCAAAGTGGGGGATGGGCAACCTAAGTGGAAAAAATAACTTCAAAGGCCTCTAAAAGATTAATGCAGAAACCCAGTTGCTCCTCTTACCTGGCGAGGCGGTGGCACGTGCAAAATGTGCTTCCTCCTCTGAGTAAACCACTGACATTAGCTCATTTGCATAAGTATCACCAGCTACAAGTAGACTTCCAGGTCGGCCATCTTGACACTAAGATCTTGTTTTGTTTACATAGCAGCACGAGTACTACCCTTTTTAAGCCGGCCTGATCTATGCAGTGGTACCTCTCAGCTCCCAGCCTACATCTGTGCGTCAAAGCCTGCTGGAACTCCTAATGCTCCAGGCAAGCGGCTGAAGGTGTGGGGAGCGCAACCGACCCTGCCACAGCCTCCGAGGCAACCTTGCAACTGCAAGTGCCTCCAGCCGGGCTCTTTGTGCTGCCTTCTGTGCCGCCAACTATTAGCACTGCAGCAACTATGTGCAGTGAAGTACCTCCCACATACCACACGGTAGTACCAACAAGCAGAAATTTATTACAGCACAGCGCAAGACAGCACGCTAAAAAAAAAAAAAAAAAAAAAAAAAAGAAGAAAGCTGAAATTTCCTCAGTAGTTTCACTTACTAGCAATCTAACTACACCTAGGTTCCTCTGAACATCTTTTCGCATTCATCAGTCCGGCTCTTTCGGTCCGGAAACCCGAGTGCTCCTGCAATCCGCGCAGGGGAGAAGTCCATGACACGTGTTAGCTGCGGCCGGCGCGCGGCCAGGCTGCAGTTACCGCTCGCCGGCGCCAGTGAAAATTTACATAGAGGGGCCTCCTTCAGGGGCGAGCCGGAGCGGGGCATCGCTGAGCAACGCCCCCCCCGCCCCCAGGGACCACGGCGGGTTCTAGAACGGCTCGTCTCGTTATTTGCTTGCTAATGATCCAGAGCCGCGTCAGAAGCCAAGCGCTGCTCTGGCTGTTTACACCAGCGGAAGCCGACGGCAGCCTCCGCACAAGGCATTTCACCTCGAAGGCTGTTCCTTGTAGGACGCCACGGGCTGCGCTGCTCACAGCGGTTCTGGCGAGCGCGCCGTAGTAAATAACATCCAACACATGGATACGCTCAGCGACCAGCTTTTCTTAAACTGGGATTTCCAATATTTTGCAGCCTAGCAATGACAAATAAGCATCAGCTCTAAGTAGGGCAGTTCCATTTTTAAGCTAATGCTGACAGGTAACGTGGCTGGCCATTTAATTTGCTGATTCCACTTCACGCTTAATTTTTCATCATTAGATGAAAAAAAAAAGACTCGGCATGCAGAGCTAGGGACACTTACCTTTTCAAGTACCTAAAAGGTACAGTGACAGGTAGAGGCAGAAGCTGAGCTTTCAGCCTCCCTCTGAGCTCAAATAGTTAATTTCTTAATCCTTACCTTTTTCCTTCCAGTCAAAGCCCAATTAAATTAATAAATGAATTATATTTTACAAATGCGTATTCTAAAAGTCACTGTACTTTTTTTTTGGGGGGGGGGGGGGAGGAAAGACAGGCTTTGCTTACTGTTAAGTGTGCACCTAATCATTCGCCAATACCTTTTCCCTCTCATTTGCTGCCTTACAAGAAACTCTTACAGCATCAACCAACTCAATGCAAATAAAACATACCATTTATTATACTGACTATAAAAACGAATTTCTGAAATCCTAGATAAAATAAAGTTAAACCCACAGTAATGTCTGGCTAGCCACACATCCAGCAACACTGCTGTAGTTGCAGCCTGGCACCGTTTCGTGGAAAAGGAAAATGGAGGCAGCAATGATGCTTCTCGGTTCCAGCAGGGCAAAGGCAGAGCGCCTCCGGATCAGAAGAGCCTGCTTTGCACCACGGGCCTCTTCTAGTTCTCTGCATTGTTCCTCTTTAGAATGCCATCAGTGTCAAGGCTATATATAGTCAAATTACTTTACGTTTCCCCTTTTCCACTGTGAGCGTAATTTGCTGTATGGCTGGTTCTAGGTTATTTGAGCGTAACACAATTTGCTCATCTGTAATGCCAAAAAGATACCAATTTTGTGTCTGAAAAGTATTTAGTAATGCAAATTACTCTTCACTGGTTGTTACAATTCATGCTCAGCTGTTGCATCCAAAAGCCTAAAGTGATGTGTAAGGGAAAAATAATAATTTTTCCAGAATGCCTGTCACATTAAAATGACAGCCATTAACTGTATAAGTGATCTAGTTTGCACTTCTTTTATGGCACGTGTGTCCTTTATCTTTCAGACAGATTTGTGTACGTTAGCACGTTTAAGTGCTGTGCAGAATACATCTTTCAGTGATGCTGTTGTCATTTGCAGAACGAATCATCAGGCGAACAGCCTCTGAGCTTAAAAATAAAGGGCACCAATGCTGCTTTAAAAAAAGCAAACCAAAACCACCCCTGTGTTTCCCACATACAGCTGCCCCCCCCCCGCCCAGCTCCACAGCCTTGCACACAAAATACCAGAATAACAGCGCGATTCCCAACGCGGTAAAACAGATACTGCAAAATAAAGAGCCTTTATTCGGAGCATTTTCTCTTCTCGGCTCCAGTCCGCTCACGGAAATCCAAGCCAGAGCTTGCCGGCAGCCCGCAGGGCGAGCTCGCCTCCCTCTGCCGTCTGGGGGAGGCACCACCCCCCTTCCAGAACGTTCCGGCGGAGCCACCCACACCCCCTCGGCTGCCCCCGCCTCCCTCCCTCCCTCCCTCTCGCACCAATAGCTACGATAAAGCTCGTTTTCAAACGCAAAAAAAAAATGTATTTACGGAGAGCAGGAGCAATTGGTTTAGTAGATAGAAAGGCACCAGCGGGGTGACGGAGGGCACGGGGGCTCGCTAAGGCCCAGACCAACGGCAGCAACGGCCGCCCGTCACACGGGGAGGCGACCGGCCGCCCGGAGAAGGAGCGCAGGGAGCGCTTTAGCCGCTTCCAAAGCGGGATATTTGGGTGGGGGCTTTTTGTTTCTGTTCTTTACGGGGGAATTTATTTGTTTTTTGGGGTTGTTTTTTCGGGGGGTGTGTGGGCTGAGGGTTAAAGGGTTTAACCTGGGAGAATAAACCGCAGCATGCTCCATTATGTTGTCCCTGCCCCGGGCAGGGGTGTTAGAACTAGATGATCTTTAAGGTCCCTTCTAACCCAGACCATTCTACGATTCTGTTCTCCAGGGGTTGCCACTGCAGAAGAAGTCAAGATGGCTGCCTGCCTCTCCCCGCGTCTCGCACGCCATCAGTGGAAACACGTGAGAGCCTTTATGACTTTGCCTTCTCAAAACCAGTTGACAGGACTCTGCCTCCAGCACACACACAACTCTAGACTCGTCAGAAGCAACCTCAAAGTGGAGGTGTTACACCCAAAGGTAATAAAAGCCGTTTGCATTCGAAATAATTGGTATTAGCTGTATGGTTTCAATTGGTACGTATCAAAGACAACATCGTCAAACTTTTAAGTGCCACTGATTCACCTCAGAATAGAGAAGTACAAAACAGTCTGCCACAGAATGGTTTGCCCAATTCAGACACAATTTTAGGTATGAAAACATACCAACAAAGTTTGTCTAAAAATAAAATTAAAAAAGCCAGGATGAAATCTGCCCCTAGGAGCTTGGTCTAAAAAACAAAACAATAAATTCCACAACAGAGTAAAAGAAAATAAAAGGCCCTGAGCCTTCTGTAGGCAACACACACACAGTCCAAATCACCCCCTTCCCCTCCGACTTAATCTCTTCTCCAAAGCATGAAACAGAAGAAATTATTCACCTAAGGCAGCCATAAATTTGGTAGTTCCTAAGTTCTCCTTACATTGGTCTTTGAAGGCACAGAAAGTGATGTTCATTTCTGAAGTAGAGAACTGCCTATCAACCCATTATCTTAACCAGTGTGTTTATTTCAAGGTATTTTACAAGCAGAAGCCCATAACAACAAAGGGAGCAGGGAAGGCAGGAAAGGGAAGGGGGGAGAGGCGGGAGGAAGGCTGACACTAGTTCTGTCCACTTTTCTACTGTAGAAAAAGGGTGACAAAGCGTCTAAAATATCTAAGTTCCAGACAGTAACAGTCTACGTTCCACTCCCTTTCAGTTAGAAAGGCAAAACACTCAGTTTGACTCCTTATCAACTTCAGAAGAAACACCTTTTGTTCAGTTAAGTTTACATGAAGAATTTTGTCATTTACTAAACAAACGCTGAAAAGATCGCAGATCTTAACCTGCAAATCAAGATGATGCAGAAAAAAAACCCCAAACATTTGCCTTACTTGCAATTCCTTTGAAGATACTACATTATTGAGAAAAACACAGTAAATTTACAGCTAAAAATAAAGGTCCAATTTAACTGTTTAATAATAGTCACAACATGATTAAATATTTAAGATTTGAAACAGTTCTAAATGCTTGGTAACCATTTTTTTCTAGTACCTAAGGAACCAAACAACTCATCTGTTTGAAAGTGATTTGCATGCATTAAACAGCATTGCCTTAATTCAGCACTCCGTTCCAGTTTGTTTCGAATCCTGCCTGAAATTGTTTGCTCCCAAAATATCTACCAAAATAGAAGATGCAGCTGAGCAAACTGAGACAATTCTGAGTTTTAAGAGGCACATAAAAACTAATCAAGCCATGTTAGAATGGTTCCAAGCAAGTACGATTTAATAACGAAAACCTATTCAAATAGTTGGAGCACAAATGAAAATAAAGTAGAATCAAATACACCATTTGCAAAAAAATTAATTGAAAAAAAAAAGTGTGTCTATACACTTCGTCAGAGTAAGCGATTATTGGGTATTTTTCTTTGAAAGTCGCGTATTTGAGACTGCTACCCTATAAGCAGTTTATTTATTTCTGGAAAGCCTATCCTTCAGGTTTCCCTATCAGCAGGACAAAACTAATTGTTCTAGAATGCAGCAGGTCTCAGAAGTGGAGAAAATGCTGACAAAAGAACACCGAGCAGAGTCTGACAATGCATCTCGCATTAAAAATGTATAGCAATCAATTCAGTTGAAGTTTGTTAATTCATTATGCACAACTATTTCTAATTCAAATCATGAATATCTAATTTATATATTTAATAAAAGCATAATTTATTTTTTTAAGAGTCCGCTGAAGTGCCTTGTTCTCATGCAGATGTTTTTTATTTTCTTTTTGACTACTAAAGAACAAAGTATTAACACTATGGGAGGGAAGAGAGAAGAGATCATGCTGTCAGCTACCGGTTCTACTGTGCAGCAAGCAGTACAGTGTACTTGGATTTCTGGAAACAGAGAGATGGTTCCTATGCAACACAGGTTTCAAAACCTACCAAACTTTATGCATTCCAACACCCGCTTCAGGAAAGAAAAAAGAAAACCAACTGAAAAAAACCCCAACCAACCAACCAACAACACCCAAACCACACCACCCACACAGCTCACTACAACAAAACGCTACAGCTCCCTGCTGGGCCAGTTATTTTGTACAGCACTTCCAAGAATGATACTGTTTTCAAAACAACCTGTTTAGAGATCAAAGTAAACCAAAACCAAAGGGAAGGGCAGACATGGAGACAAGAGCTTTCCTCTGAACTCTGGCGATCTCCTCTTGCCTTTTCTGTAAAATGGAAGTAAGCTTACTCAGCTCACAGAAAAAAACATAGTCAAAAAAAAAAAAGGCACAAAAAGGATTGTATGAAAGACATGGGGTGAACATACAATATTTTACCTAAGTGTTACGTATGTGAAGAATCACTCCTTACAGTGAATGTCAAAAAATACGCTATTTTTCCTTTTCATGTTCCCATTGAAGAGGGGGTTAGCAAAAAAACCCCCAAACCAACAGAACCAATAGCACTTGACGATTTTTATATACCTACTATTTTATACATTTTCATATGCTTTTTTTAAAAAAAGAGCCAAAAAAAACCCAAACAAAAAAAAAAACCAACCAACAACAACAAAACCACCACAAGATGCGCATGGTAAAGTATGTTTTAGGCATAAAATTTCATCCCCTTCAGTGATTACAGAGTAGGAGTTCGGTGATCTCATTATAAAGAACAAATTGTTTCTGCTTGCTTTGAACAACATGAGTTACTAACGTCTGGAATTGATCAACAATAACCGACTAAAAACCACACACACACACAAACCTCAGTAATCATTTATAAGGCTGGGGTCAGGATGACTTGACTCAGAGTATCTTGCAGAAAACCAGAAATATTATCGTTTGGGGGATGGGAAGAAGGAATTCTCACTACATTATTAATCTACATTCACGAGATGAGGTGAACGTATGGCAAAACTTCACATTTTATCAAGATAAATGTATTTAAGTAGGATTTGTTGTCCAAGTTTTCAGACATTTTAAAGTGCCCAAATGTTTTTGCGATCTTAACTATCTTACCCAATCAAGAAAAGCCACTATGAACTAAATTCTGCCTTAGATCAAATCCACTAAACAAAATTCTACCTACCTGCATTTCATTATCACTTGTGACTACACATTCGCATTATTCCTGTCATTGATCTTTTATCTTATATCAGGAAAATCCTGTGACCAATTACTTACAAATTTACAGTTAGCTGAAATCAGCTATCAACCTCAGCTTAAAATGCTGTATTTTACTAATTTTTTTTTTAATTTCCTCTTCATATCAAATGCACACAGTAAACACAGAAAAAACACATCTCTTGAGAACCTGATGTGCACTATCTGCCCACAATACTTTGTTTCTTTATGAACAGTGTATTGTCATTAACTATATAAGATCATTTATGGGAACAGGTATTTGAGAACTTAATCACCAAGTGCTTTGTTACAGAGTATGCTAAAAGCACCAAATTAATGGGCAAAAAAATATTAAGGAATGATTAAACTTTTAGGCATTTAATACTGACTTTTGCATCCTAAGCACTAAGTTCAACTTCAGACAGGAAAATACTATAACCTACATCCTGATGAGTTATCCAGCTCTTCTGCTGCTCCTGATACATTTCTGGAGAACTTCAAAGAACTCTCTGATTACTCTCAAATTACCTCATATCCATGATCTTATACAGACCTTAACTAGGTATTCAAGATAGACAGAAAACCTGCAAGTGAGTGAGTCGCAAGGAAAAATGTCATCTTTCTCCTCCTCCTTTTCTGTTTTCCTCCTCCCCAATGGAAAAAAGCTGAGCACTGCTTTTCTCCTACCTTCAGGTCCCTGGACACTGACACCTATCAAGTACCTTTTAATGAGTGTTGAGCATGACAGATAAGGAAGCCACCAATGAGTAACACACACAGGAAAAGACTAGGCCATGCGAAACCACCAACACTTTGAAACTCAGATTTCAATTAAGTTACATAAAAGAAATAAAAGAATATTTTACCTCGAAACTTTCATTTTATCATTTGTAGTAGTTCTGCAGAATTTATAGTAGTGTTATTCTTGAGTAGCAAATAACTGCTACCTGCAAAATAGCGAACATTTACATAATCATTGCTATTCCAAAGTATTTACATGAGTTTTGTAGTTCTTATCTACCATTGGAAAGAGTTACACATTGAAAAATGTGATAATCAAATGTAAATCTAACCACTTGGTTACAAAAATTTAATGAAATTTATTAAGAGTTTATTTTATATTTTAGTTAAATCATGAGGCAAGCTTTTGAGAAAAGACAGCATAAAGTGAGAGCTCTTCTGGCCTGATAAGGAAGTAAGCCAAAATGAAGGAATTCCATTAGCAAGACATACGGGTATGACCTTTGACCTCTCCTGTCACACCCAGTCTACCCTGTGACCGGGAATAGAAAGAGGTCTATGAATTAATTCAGTAAGAGAGGGGAGGGTAAACCAAAAAACACCCACCAAAAAAACCCTCCTGTTGACAAAAAAGGACAATATTTTAATGTATTTTATACAGTTTAGAATTAGTTAATTTTGTGACAAGAAAGCACAATGTTTTAAGGTATTTTATACAGCTCAGAATTAGTTAATTTTGCCTAAACAAAATTTGAAATTGTTTCTCAGCAAAGCAGAGCTGGTGCTTACCTCTAAGGTCTGGAGCATGTGATGGCAACAGCTCTGCTCATTTGCATACAGCCCAGCTGAGCTGCTGCAATGAAGAGCACTTCGTCAGCCATTTTGGAACTCCACTGTCTCAGCTGCGCTGAAAACGTGATTTAAGATGGCTGCAGCGTGCACTCAAGACCAGCCACTCAGTGACAACTCAGCAGTGGATAAACACATTTACACAGCAGAGCACCTCCCTCTTTGCCACCCTGCAACAAACTGCGCAGGCAGAGGGGGGCCGGAGGAATGGCTTCTTGGACAGGCAGGAAATGGTTAATGCACAGCTGCAACACTGCAGCTACTGCGAGCACCACTGGTGAAGAGAGAACTAAAATAAACCAAAAACCAGCGAGAGGCAGCCCTGCTAGGTCTGTGCTCCAGGATTTGTGTCACATACTTCAAATCCCTGCCGACTCCAGGCAGTTCAGAATCCATGTCGCATATTAACAGCCACTGATACAGAGCCAGATCACGCATAGGACTGACAAACATTAGGGAATATTTCCAAGAGCAGCCTCATTTCAGTCTTAAAAAAAAAAAAAAGGAAAAAAGCTTAAGAAACCAATCTATACCTTGTCACAGCACCACCTATTTTGAAATATTGTGTAATATTAGTTGCACAATAAAACAGTTTTACTTGGGAGGAAAAAAGGAAGTTCACTTTGTAAGTAAGGAAGCTAGCAAAAAACCAAGAACACTCCAGAACTTCAGTGCTCGCAGAAGTCAAGCATCTAATTGTTTATAAATGATGCAGTATGTTGTGTAAGTTTTTCAAAAAAAAGACCTATGTAGAATCCCTTCAGCAATTTTGATGGGATGTTCTTGTAACGATACCGAGTAGTTTGTTCCTAAAGAACTGGTTTGGGAACCTACAGGGGAGACAGAGGGGCTGTCAATCAAGTACACAATTTTAACACAAGCAAAACTAAATCTAATACAGGTTGCTTTCTAATATCTGTTCATTAATGCCAATCACACCCTCTTGTTCAGGCAATGGTGGATCAGTTCCGGAGGGAGGTCTTCTGTATCTCCCTCACTTCATCATGTACACCTCTTCCACAAAATCCAAACGTGATTCTTTTAAAACAAACTAACCACAAGAGCACATGAGGCAATCCTGAAGGAAATTATTCCTAACCTTCTACCAAAAAAACAGTCTTTGTGATCCAAAATTAGCCCATGACAGTAAGCCCCCCCCCCCCCCCAAAAGTGGGAGAACATGCCCTCCATCTACTTCTTTTATGAAAATGCCTAAACTTACATAACCGTGCATGTCTGTTGCCAGCTGTAGCTGGATATTTCAGGACTGATTAATCATGCCAGCAGTAGTTGTCTGATGCACTCATCAGCACCCCAGTTAGTATTTCAAACTTTAAAAACGTTGAAATAGCCCATGTATCTAATACAGGGACAAAGGGAAAAGTATGATTTGCAACACAGGAAAAAACACATGCTACATACATGTGAACAGCCACATTGATTATATTGTTTTTGATAATACTGTACAGATTCAGAGGACTAAATTAAAATATGCTTGAAGTTCAAATGCCCAAAAGACAAGTCTCTCAAAAACAAATTTGTGAAGACTGAAGAACTTCATTACAATTAAAGTTACCTGCTACTCTGAAGATTTTCTTCACCAAGACCTATTACTAAATCAAAAAATTAAGTTTACAACAAATTCAAAAAATACATAACCAACCCCCATGTTGCTTACTCTGAACTTCATACATAGAACACCTTCAGTTTAGAGGGATTTACAATAACCTGTAACACTTCAGAATTCAAATTTAGTATTTCATTTATATGACAAATACACGTACACTTTGATTTCCACAGTAGCAATGCTTTAAATAGAATAGAATTCTATGTTTAGGGCACCTACAAAATTCCTACATCAGAAAGTGAATTCTGACCTCCAGTCCTAGAACTTCAACAAAAACTTAGGGAGGTTCTAATCCGGAATCCGAGAGCTGCGCTTGTACAGCACTGCGTGCTCTAACATTCAGTCTTGGAGCTCGATATGTGGAAACTCAATGACTTAAATAGGTTTGAATAAGCTTAGCTACTTGGCAAAAAAACACTTCAGAGAACACTTTCACTGAGCCAGAGAAAACAGAACCCGTGTCACACTCCAGTTGCTGCAGTCAATCATCTTACCTTGTCAGAAAGCTTCATGAACAGAGGTACCAATATGTTAATACAGACACCTAGTTGCAAAAAGTCTAGCTGAATGGTCAGAAACTACATGCATTTACTCAAGAGTTCACTTCAGTATACTTTGGTTAACCTACACAGGTGTGTTAATATGTTAAAAAATAATAACCAAACTAGTTTTAAAATAAAACCTGACGTTTAATTAAACACAAAGTTAGAAGTAAAATAACTCATCTGAGAATGCTTTGGTCCAGGGAATATTAAAGTGAACCTACACTAGTGTGGAATTCCTACATTATCGTGAGACCGATTTCTTATTGTTACTTAGGGTGGCATCTATGCATGTTCTCTAAAAATCAAAAATAAGTAAGAAAATTGGGCACAGATTCAGAATGGGATTTAAATTTAACCCGTTATATTTAGATTTCCCTTAAATACATAATAAAAACTCCAAACAACCTTAACTCTGCCCTCTTTTGATGACGTGCTAACAGACTGCAGTATCGTCTCAGCGAGTTCAATTATTCAGTCGTAAGTCAAAATTTAAAACAGAACTTCTATTTTCCAACCTTCTCATGAACATCAAACAAGAAGCTCAAGAGAATGGTACCCTCTCATTTCTCTAATTGTCGCCCTGTATAAAGTACCACCCCACACAAACCTCTTTTAAATATCATTATATAGAGTCAGACTTTATACTAGGGCTCCTACCTTGAAGAACCAAGGAGAGGCAGAAAATTCTGGACTTTTAGATAGCATTTTATGTCATTTTACATTACGAGGGCAGTAAAAAAGCAGCCAAAGCATAAATCATTTACTTTGCTCAAATTATATGCTTACAAATCAGCCTGCTACACATCATCCACATTTCCTTGTGTACAAACCACATCTCATCCACTTTTCCCATTTACCCTCTTTTTTTGTTGTTCTTTTTTGTATGTTAGTTAACATTAAATGGCCAAAACAGTTCTTACACTGATAAAATCAATGAGAGACTACTACTGTTTGTATGCACGCGAACTGAAGTCTCAATAGACCATCTACTGAAACCCTCCTTTATTTCTGTATTTACACAGGCTAGTAGGCTGACTTCAAGAAACATCTCCGCTCTCGCTTAGGACTGCAAGAACTTTGCAGATAAAAAACTACTTAAGCTACTGGGGAAAAGAAAAGAGTCCATGATGATCGTGAGACAGAGAACACTAGAGTCCAGAGTGTCACAGTCTGCACAGCAGCTAATGTCTTGCCATAATTCCAAGCCACTTGACGGTAAGACCAATGAAGGAAATTTTCAGTGTAGTGACAAGTCAGCAAGCATGTATGTTTATGCACTAGTCTGCTAATAAACACATTTTGAAAGACTTAAAGAAAATTAGAATGCATCATCTTTTTAAAATGCCCTTCTGGAAACTGCAGGAAGTTGGAGGCAAAGGCAGAAGAAACTTTCTTTCACATGAGGTGGTTGTTTTGGGTTGTTTTGGGTTTTTTTTTTGTTTTTGTTGTTTTTTTTGGTTTTTTTTACTATAACATTTCTTTACACTATTGTGAAATGGAGGATAATGCTTAGGACAGCACAAAACGACCCAGCAGATACACAGGTGATTTTAACAGCTAGCTGACAAATCCACAGTCATATCATTCATAAACCCTATGCTTTTAGTACGTGAATTTACTTAAGAGCATTTTCAGAAATTGGATTCAGAAGAGAAAAACATTTTTCCTGGATTAAAAATATGCAAGTTACACACAGCTAACAAACTCTATTAGTTTACCTACATACCTTAGAAAATAAATTTAAAAAAAAATACTTTGCAAACAGCCATCTAGTTCACTAAGATCTTACATGATTTGATGTTTGTTCCTGGAAGACATAAGAGTAACTCACGAGTACAGTTTTTAGTAATTTATAACATGCACCATTCAAAACGTCTTAAACATCTTCAAGGGCATCACTTTTGTGTTTGGTTTTAGTTTTGTTTTTTATTTAAAGTTATTCATAAATCCCAAAGGAACATAAAGGGCATTTATACAGTATACATACATAACATACATAGTGTTATGAATTCCTCCACAGTGATATGATGGAAGCTGACATACAGCTAAGCATCAGGCATTTATTAATACCATATAGTTACTATTATGCCTTCAGCTACACCACCAAGGAATTATTACTAAAAAAAAAAGGGGGGGGAGCAGGAGGAATGGGGAGGGGGGAACAGACTTGTTGTTAAATACGCTGGCGATTTTACAAAGTATACGCCAGTGGTACTGAACAAGATAATGAATGAGCAATGAAACTAATGAAACCACACTTCCTGCAGATTTATAAACACTGTCTTTCTACTCTTTATCGGAGTAACCTGAGGTTATCATTGGTGCCTTACCACACTGGGCAAGCAAGCGCACGTACACTTCTAGTCCTAAGCTGCCTGTTGATGCGACAGCCTCCATACTGCTTTGACAGACAATACCTATGTCCTGACTGACGGCAAGCTATCCCCCCGAAACCCATGTGTAACTGCCAAGTTCCCTCACTGGGGACAATGGTAGCCGCTCCTCATCCCAGCTGCTTGTTTTCACAAAATTTGCAGGAATTAATTATCTTTAATACTTGCTACTTTGTCAAATTTACTGACAAACGAGTCTTTCAAGAATTACTAAGGACAGAACAACTGACAAACAATGATCATATAAAATTGGACTACTATACTAGAATCGAGTAGATTTCTGTTAAAACTTGCAGGGCTGTGGCACAGTTAAACATTTTTGTTACCTACCTGTTTTGCAATTTTCTGCTTCAGCAAAAAAAGATAATTTATATTTGTTAAACACATTTGTCTTATTAGTGGAATTCCTAAGTGTCATTTAATAACCTTATTCATGCATTTTTTAAGTTTCATGCGGGCATTTCTTCTTCACTAATAGCATTACGTTTTTTGTTTAATATTGTCTAACATGATCTCAAATAAAAACATAGAACACAAAGCCACATAAATTCAAGTATAGCTGAATTTCCGCTCTCAACTTTGCAATGTTTTTTTGCGTCTATATATGCACACAAATAGTCAAGACAGAACAGAGAGAAGAACTAGAATATTAACTGAAACCACAATATGCAAGTAAAGTTGCCTGTGAACTCAAGGATTTTCTGATCCCCATTGCTACAGAGATAGGAAGAAAAAAAAGTAACAAAAACTCACAGAAACAAAAAACCTAAGATACCTAAATCCACTACAAACAATACACAAAATCTCTTCAGGCAAATGAAAATTAAGATCTCAAAACATCCTGCAAAATTTTGCTTTCAAAAAGATAACCAGAATTCAAGAGTCTGACAAAATCTATGCGCCAGATCCTCCTGACTGAAAAAAAGCTAGAAGACTGTACAACTACCTTCTTTGGAATCAGCCACCAGGCTTTATTATCCAAAACAAGACTGACCTACAGGAATTTTAAATATGAAGTATTACCCAATTCACATCTAAACTTTATTCAGAGATTAAGACATTCTGTAACTCTCCAGTTTATCAGGAACAGCTGGTTACAGAGATTACTTTAGCGATCAACCTAACTTTCTCTCTACTTCTTAATGAGCTGTCAAAAAAAAAAATCAAGTTTAATTTGCTTGCTTTGTTGTTTTGGTTGGTTTTGTTTGGTTGAATTGTTTTTCTAAAGAAAGAAAGAAAAAAAAATCCACACAACCACCTTATCTTTCTCTCCATGCTGTATTTGGATAAATCACTGCTGCTTGATGAGCATTGTTTCTTAGAGCATGATGGAAACAGGAGAGTGTTTTTTCATGCAGTGCAGCATATAGTGCAATAAGTATAACTGAAGTAGCAGAGTTACGAATATACATCATGAAAGCATCATTTGTGTTGACCAGTTTATGACTTCCCAATTGCATTGTGCGCGTACATAAATCTCTCAAAGTAATGTCACATACTAAACAGAAGTAATGAGTCCAGCCACAGATTTAACTGAAAAACATTGACGATCTTAGATTTCACTGCATTTAAGATAAATATTATATAAAAATATATTTGGGACAAAAAAGAAAACAAACAAACAAAAACCCCACATTCACGTATGATCAGTTCTGTAACTGCAATTTATTTTACTCATCTAATATCCCTTACGAAAACTGTGATATACATCAGTGTCACTGCAGTAATTTCCAAAATAAACTCATAACATAAACCTATAACTAGCAGACAATATTGAAAAACACTAGGTGGGGAGCAAATAGAAAAAAATGCATTAAACTTGCAAACTATTTAAGTAAGAGCAACATACTAGTAAAGTATGTTTTGGCCTTATTATCTAAATTCCATGAATAACCTTGAGATTTTTAGCCTAAATACACTTCCTGACAATAAGCCCAAATAAGCCTAATTAATAATTATACTATTAAAAAAAAACCTAGATGGGGAGAAATTAGACTGTTTTCCTGTTTTGGAAGGAAAATAGAATATCTGGTTTAGCCAGTTACTTTTGCACTGTGGAAGTGATTTTTTTTCTGCTACAGACGATACCTTCTCCCAAAAATCACAATCAAACACAATGAAAACAAGTATTTAGTTACTAATTAGCAATCAGTTATTAAAATAGGATTTTAAAAATTGTTCAACATGTAAACTATTTCTGTTTGCAACAAATTCTGTAAAATCAGCATTTTAAAAGAAACTGGTTTTATTCATAGGTTTTTCCGTCTCTTGGTTAGCGAGACCACCTCCCATGCTGGGGGGAAAGCATATGTCTGTATTAGACCACATTTCCTGTCTTTATGCCCCAAATTCTGGAAGCATTACTAAAGGAGCCTTTACAGGAAAACTAACTACTACAGCTAATGTTGAGCTTCTAAATATGTGAAATGGGCATAACAATACAAGCACAAGCAGGAGCTATCAGCAAACATGGCAGAGTACAGCACGCATGCATATCTATTCAGATTAGCATTTTACTGAAAACAGACTTCATAATGGATAGGAAATGAGAATTAAGAGGTCCCTCAATAAGAGCATCAAAATGACTGTTTCAATTGATGTATATAATTACTGTATCCTTCTATGAATCAGTTCTTTTAAGTGTGGTCAGTTTCAAGTCCACACAAAAATCAAGATAGTCTTGTTAAATTAATTCATACAGCAAAATACAACACTGTTCCACACTATCACAGGAGGCATCAGTTCAGCACCCCTACGGTTGGTAGCAAAGTTGGAGCTGATAACAAGCCTTTTACTCCAAGCAACGTAAAAAGTCTACTAAACTAAGACATAAAGATAAGAACACGAAGATCTCTTGAGATTCTTTGGAAAAGAACACACAATGGGCAGTTGTAAACAATGACAAAACAAGCTTTTCTGTATTTTAATTATTTGGCATTTATCAAAAAATGTATTGCTATCCAAAATTATTAATACAATTTCTTTCTGAATTTTACATACTTAAGAACTTGGTTTAATACTTCTGGAGAATATAAAATAATTACATAATTGCCAAAACTGAGGAATAAGTAGTAGGTTTAGTTGTCACAATTCATGAATTGCACGAGTCCTTACGCAATCACTAGTGAATTCATTTTATGATTGGCCTGACAACTACCATTGGCCCCATTTCGCAGATCTGAAAACTGAGAAACTACCTACCCCAGATGACATATCGAATAGTAGGGTTTTTTGTGGTTTTTTTTTCCCCTCCAAAGAATTCTTAATATTCAAGTTATTACTCTCCTTTGTACCTTCCTGAAGGACTACACAAAACAGTACCCAATTAGAAAAACATACTTATTTCTTACATTAATACCCATTGTTTGTGTACAGAGTTCATATTTAACTTATTAATTTCAGATTTAAGCAGAAGCTAAGTACATTCTCTCTGTATTTTTTAAAATCTAAAAGTAAATATTAATAATTATTAACTAGAATAATGGCCCAAAATACAGTTTAACGTGCGAGAGAGAGCCAAATAGCATACTTGTAGACTATCCTGATCTTGCACATGTAAATTCCAATAAATAATTCATAAAAATATCATATTTGGCTGTATAATCAGGGATATTGACCAAACGTATTTAACATACTCTTACTTCTGCCAGTTTGACAGCATGTTAAATAAGCTTTCTAGATGTGCAAGTGTTGTTTTCCTGCGATTGCATGCAGGCTGCAATTTTAAGCTCATTGACTGTTGCCAAGAATGATTGAACTGTTCACCTCTTTATTTTAAAAGAGTACTTTTCCATCAGCAATTCCATCTGATTTTTCCATCCAAGTCTATCTGTGTTAAGGGTCACACCAACATTACATTATGTAGATTTATTTCAAAATTACTATTATGCAATAAAATATTCTAATGTAGGCATTTCCACTAGATATCTATCAAAGATTAGATCTAATAGGGATATATATACCTCTTAAAAGAAAAAACTGCTTGAGGACCTCTAACAGGCCCCAGTGTCATATCAGAATTAGAATCTGAAATGCTTAACTACACTTTCACTATTTTAAACACTTAAGCTCAAAGGAAATTATGTGTTCAAATGTATCTTCTTTACAGGAATATACTTCTTAAAACTTAATTTTTGCCTTTTTGTTTGACATGGGCATCCACTACAACCTGGAGTAGCCACTCCGGCCTCGTTTACTGACGACATCACGTAAATAATGCACAACTAGGCCTTTCCCCCCCCCAAAAAACACCCTCGCTTCTAGTAAATTAACATGCCCATATGCTTCAAAATCTTTAATCTGAACTTCATCAGTGTGCTATTGAGGGCGATAATAAGAAAAACGGTTTTCTCGTTGCTTCTACAGCCCATCCACTGTGACACACGACATCCACACCCGCCGCGTTTGCTGGTTGCATGCAGCACCGCCCAGGTCACGCCACCTCCAATTCGGACAAAGAGTAAGGAAAAGCCACTTTCGAGGC
This sequence comes from Chroicocephalus ridibundus, assembly GCF_963924245.1. NCBI lineage: Eukaryota > Metazoa > Chordata > Aves > Charadriiformes > Laridae > Chroicocephalus > Chroicocephalus ridibundus. The sequence goes on from NC_086284.1 coordinate 166,670,606, forward strand.
ACCGAGCGGCCGGACGCGCCCCTGTCCCACCCAAACACCCTCCCGGTGCGGCACAGGAGGCGCCTCCACCTCACCTCACAATGCGTAAGACAGAACGCAATCTGACAACCGCCTGGCGTTGCCCAGCTCCCTGCGCCTTCAGGTCATCCCAGGGGTCCCCAGCTGGGCCCAGCCCCACGCCAAACCCACCTTGTACCCCGCCGCGGGAAGGTCCCTCCACCGGCGGGGTCGGAGGCCGGCGCCGACCCCTGGTCCCACCTGCTGCCACCTCCGGGCGCAAAACCCCAGCGCGCATGCGCGGCGCCGCCGCCGCCTGCACTGGAGCCGCGTCACGTGCTCCCATGCAGCGCGCGCCTCGCTGCGCCGCTCTGGCTGGCGGGGTGGGTGCGCGCGGCGGAGCGTGTGCAAAAGCTGCAGCCCCGGAGCATGCGCGCTGCCGCTGCCGCCGCGCGGGGCAGCGTTCCGCGGAGAGCGCTGCCGCTGCCCGGCCGTGCGCACCCCGGTGGGCCGGGAGGGAAGGAGGGAGATGCGGTACCTGCGCACCGGCGTTCTACGGCGGCTCCTGCCTCAGTGCTCGGCGGCCGCCGCTGCTCCCGCTGTCCCGCGGCTGCCGCCGCCGCAGATTCAAAATCGGAACCCGCTCCAGGCACCAACGCCGCCTCCCGCCGTCGCACGCGTCGGGCCGTTATGCAAATAAGCCCCGTGTCCCCTCCCCTCTCCCGGCTGGCCCCGCCCCCTCCGTGGGCACAGGGGCCGGCAATGGGGGCTGCTTCGGGGCCGGCCAATCCCAGGGCCGGCCATCTTGGCAGCATGCAAATGAGCCGCCGCGGTATTTAAATGCCAGCAGGTGGCCCCGCCCCTTGTCGGGCGGTGGCGGACGCTTATTGGTCATAACGCGCCGGGCCGGCGGGGCGCGCTGCCGCCGGCGCTGCCAGGGGGCGCTGTGGTGGGGCCGGGGGCAAGGCGGGGGCTGCCCTTCCTTCCCTGCCTGCCTCCCTCAGCTTCCCGCCACGGCCATCTGAGGAAGGGCTGCCCGGCCCCGCAGCCTCGCCGACGCCTTCGCCAGCCGCCCGAGGTCCGCTTTTGCTCCAAAACCAACCCGCGTTTATCCAGCTTCCTGCACGGCTCGCTGCGGCTGCCTTACCACCCCTCTCCTACGGGTTTGGGGCTGCATGTGGGGTAACTGACAAGTTTTTCGACGATAGGCCGTGCCTGGCCAAAACACAGAGGTTTGGGGTTTTTTTTAATAACCAGGTTTTGGTTTCAGGAGTGCCAAGGAAACCAAACAGTATGTTTGGTTGTGCTTTAAGCGTATTTAAGGTGCGCACGCGGCTTATCCCGGGTGAGCTGCAGGTCAAAACCACGTTTTGTGCGGTGGCTGTTTCCCACCCGCCCTCCAGTTCCGCCTCAGGGAGGGGGAGAAAACCGTGGAACTGGCTTTAATCTGAGCCAGAACTTGGTGCCCTTTGTACCGTGGCCAAAGGCTGGAATGACCATTGCCAACAGCTGGTTCTGTCCCACGTGGCACAGGTCAGGTCTAGCGGAGACCGGCGTCTGTGTCTGCAGGTACACAAGAGGTACAGGAAAGACACGTATAGAGTTTCTGGCCAAAATGCTGATATACCACCTAGTGCTGAGATTCAAGTACCAGACGCCTACTAACTCTGTACTGGAGACTCCCGTTCCCTCCTTGTTAAGGCCAATAAAGTTCACATTCTTCCTACTGAAGGCGTGAAAAACGTCATTCTGATTTATCTCCTTCAAGAGTACACTAAATATGAGTTAAGTTTTTTGTCAGCTGCATACAGGGCAGACGCTCTGTTCCTGTATGTCGTGAATCAGTACCTATGACACAGCTGTTGTAAGAGTCCTCTCAGATGGGCTTTGGCGGATTGAGGGGCAGTGTTTTACGATGCTGCCGTTCCCAGTGGTTTGCTTGACCTCCCTGATACGTGCTTCCGTTGCGCAGCCGAGATGGAAGAAGATGTTTATATGTGCCCATAAATTTGTGGAAACACATCTGCAACAGTGCCTTAAGCAGCTGTACTAGCCGGGGAACTCAAACTGCTGAAATGTGAGCATACACCTTGCTCTGCCATCTTTGCTACAAGCATGACAATTTCTAAGAGAAAGCGTGGCAGACACCTGCAACAGTAATTTCTTAAACTGCCATAGCTAGCTTTATCGAGCTGTAGAACAATACTGGAATGTTTTGTCTTGGAAAAAGGGAGACTTGAATTTTAGTTGAGTCTTCTGTGCTTTTACGTACAGAGGACAAGGCATTTCATAAGGAAAAGGCTACAGCTATCCAGAAGTGGGCAGCTCCTAGCCATGCCTATTGTTTAACTTGAAATTTCACTGCTGGTGAGTCCTTTTGCAGGGTTATGCATATACATCCTTTGAGACTCAATCAGGAGTAAATGCTTTGTGGATAAGAGATGCATGTTTTCAGAAGACTGGGTATTAGTACAGCCACCTCTTTGAATAACAATTGGTGTTATTCCAAACTTAATTTAGTATGGAAGCCATTACAGCAACATAGTATTTTGTCCACTGCCGTGCATTTTGTGCACCTAAAAGGAGAATGAAGAAGGTTTTGTCACTCTCAAAAATATACATTTGTCAAGTCTGCATTTAGGTTTGAATTTACTGCTATTAGCTTGATTTTTTTTCCTCACAAATAAAGAGAAAATACAGAAATGCACCAAGAAACAAATTATTACAAAAATCTTTCTGGAGCTCTGAGTAAAAGATAGTAATGAAAATTTGAGTGCTTCAATAAAATCCTATTTGTCAGGCCTAATACCTGTCTCCATTTGGTGATAGAACGCAGTTTAATCAGCAACTGAGGGGACCCATTGACTACTACTAGAAGACAGGGGATGCTGTTGATTGTGACTATCCCCAGATAATCTAGATTGCTGACAATCTCTGAAGTGTTTATAAGTCTACTTATAAACATGCTACTGTTCTTTCAAACGCTGAAGAATCCAGCTGTCCAGAGTTTATACGTTGTTCACGAGGACAAAAACTGAGAAATCTCTGGAAGTAGTTCAGAGACCCAGTTCTGTAATGAAACAGAAACATGAAAGTTGCCGTTGAAGTCTCACACTGGAATAGCATGGGAAAGTTTCTGCAAGGTCCAGTAGACCAATGGCTATTTCTTAAGAATTACTCATAAATATTTCAAATGCTGTTTAGGAAGGTGTTTTTTGTGGGGGGTTTTGTTGTGGTTTTTTTTTTTTAAAAAAAATATTAATAAATTAAGCACATATTTGAAAGGTGTCAGGAAACAAATGCATTCAAAGTTTTACATAGAATTGCTTATTCTATTTAACTTGGTATATGAATTCTTTTTGCAAAGACAGAATGTGATCCCATTCTTCACCAAAGCTTTACAACAATGACAGAAGTGGAATATAATAACTTTCTTTGCTACAAAACAAACTATTAAAAAGCAAACAAAGAAATAAAACCAGTTAATTTTGTTTTCAAAACTACTTGTTGATCACCAAAGACAATAAAGATTAACAGAAAATCAGCATCAAAATAATTTTTAAATGGAAATTTTATTTTCATTCTTGTTTTACGTAGCACAAATTATGTTAATATGTTCATCATGGTATCACAGCCATTTTCTATCATACAAATACCTATCAGATGATTTATTATTATTGTTGCTTAAAAATGGGTTTATAGAAAAACTAAAGAATACACCCCATAATATTTTTGTAATGCCAGCATTCTTTTTTCAACTTCTTTCTTGAGCACTATCCCCATTCAGCCTTAAAAGCAAAAAAAAAAACAACCTGCATTTTATTTACTTTATTCGTGTACTCCACAGTTGTGTTAGTTCACTCCAAAGTTCTATTAATGTAGCTGTTACAGCAAGTAAATGCCCTGCTATAGCATTTTAGATACCAGTATAAACAGTAGACTAAAATGCTAAAATTTGAAGAGCAATGACCATATTTGAATTATCAGGTTGGAAATTTGAGGAAGTGAAAGTCCGGATTTCTGTCAACTGCTTGTGCCAAAGTCAGTCTGGTCATAAATTTGAAAAAGCAATGGTATCAGTTTATATTGCTCAGACTCTTTGCAAGAAGAAAGTTAAAACAAAAAATTGTTAAGAAAATATGACTGCAGCAGCTTTTCTTTATTTGTAAAATTTATTTTTTTTTGCTGTGAAAGTGATGTCTAAAGCGAATGCTACACTGGAATTAAATTCACAAGATACCGAAGTTGTAACACCACAGAAAAGCAGATTTCCACGTAGTTCACTTTCTTGTCTGAGGCCTCTGCTAATGTGTTCAGGCATTGTAATGACAGACACAGAAAAAAACCAATAGATTCCAATGCACTTTACAGAAATTAAAAAAAAAATAAAAATATATATTTTATGTGCAACAAACAGAGAATTTCTTCCTGATGTTATGAAATTAAGGCTTGAGGTATACATATAACATTTCATTTTCTTATTTCCAGGTAACTGTCATAGGACAGCTCCCAGCCTACTAATGACATGTCACTAGTAACCTGATCACATGATCCTTCTTTCTGTGTGTCAAACTATTTTAGAAAAATGAGACTTAACACCTTGAATATTTCCCAAATATGAACTCTCTCCATATGATTTAGTAATTGCTAATGGAGACATTGCAGAGTTACAAATGAGAATCATAAAAGGAAAAAAGGAAAGTGAATGATAAAAGGAAAAAAAGAAAGTACACTAAAAAGGTATAGTTCTCAGTATGAAAATGAACTTTTTATATACAGAAAACTACTGACTTTTAAAGAAATCAAAATAGGATCATAAGAAATGGTTAGCAATAAGGTGAAAAAGTAATTTTATTTGTACATTTTATTTTTAAATCATTGCTGGAAAACATGTAAACCATCCCTGGAGGTGTTTAAAAAAAGGGTAGATGGGGCACTTAGGGACATGGTTTAGAAGTGGCTTTTGTCAGGGTGGGTTAAAGGTTGGACTTGATGATCTTAAAGGTCCCTTCCACCCTCAGCGATTCTATGATTCTATGTATTTACAAGAGGTCATCTTACTAAATGGATATCACTTTTGAGCCAATAAGATTTATGTTAATTTTTCTTTGTAATTGACTAGATTAATAAGTATTTCTTGCCTAGCTTACTATGCAAAATGCAAAAACATGCAAGCCTAATAGGATGGAATGATTATAACTTCTCTGATTATAAACAGTTCCTACGCAGGGTAAAAGAAATACCATAATACCAGAAAGGAATTTCACTAACAGAAATATTTCTGGCAAGAAAAAAATATATGCCTATTTGACAACATAATCTGTGATTTAATGATTCATTTGGGACTTCCAGAATTTCACTAGGAAGGCTTAAAATGTCACTCAAAAGGAATTGTATGATACCTTTCTGGTGAAGAAAAACAGATAAGATTTTTTAATTTCCTTTTTCATATTGGGGCACTTTTTTTTGAAATACAGAAACTTAAGGCACAGCCAGCAGGAAGCAATCCATGAAAATATGTTAAGACGTTCTCTAAACTTTTTAAAACTATAAACAACGTACAAAGAGCACAAACCAAAACACTTGAGGAAATTTTACTATGATGAATTAAAACTACTTAAGGCATTTTCACTTAAGTTACTTTTTACTGTAGATTAAGTACCTTCCGTAATGTGACTTTTGTAAAATATGCTAGTATTATCTATTACCTTTAAGGGTAAGAAGAGGATTTGGAGAAGATTCCTAAATCTGCTCTGTTCCTCTCTGATTTAAGAGTAGTTTTTAAAAATAAAATTTCTTAATCATGAAGTAAATATTCTGCTGCTCAGCTGTTTTCTGATCCAACTTACTCTGTGGTGGCTTTGCTGTACTAACTCACTCATTTATTCACTGAGCAGGTATGTTTAGGTTAAACACCTGCCAGTCATTTTTTCCTCTGAGTTGTCCTTTCCTTTTGCTACCTTCCACCTCCACCATAACAAACTAGACCTAACTTCATTGCTGGTTTTAATAAGAAAATTGTCTTTTATACCATAAAGATTGATACAGTTCAGTGCTAAGTGCAGAGTTCAATGATGAAGTAGTGACAAAACCCTGTTTTTATAGCTTGTTACATTTGTTTCTACTACACTAGACTATCGGTATTTTGAGATAAAAGCATCATCTGCACCATGAATTCTTGTGCTTAACATCTAGCTAAAGAGTCTATCACACTTCAAAAGAAAAAGTTATTTTAACAAAATGTGACCTGATTAACAATAGGAATCTATTAAATGAAGATCCTTTTCCAAAGGGTCTAAAAATGAAGGAAATTCTAAGCACCGATCAGGAATCTGTTTGTTGGAAGGAAGAGCTTGTCTCCCATTGTCCCACTTATTCTTCGATATGAAAAAGTTGTGAAACCTAGTTGTAAAAACAGCACCTGCTATACTGGAGCACCTTAAAGCTATAAAAGCTCTTTTGGTTTTAGCTCTTTTTCTTGCAGTTTGTTTTGAATTGTTAGCAGTATTCATGTGGTGGCCGTGGAGCAATCTGGTTTTCATCAAGTCTGTTGACTATGTAACTTACTTCCTGAACACAGTTGTCTTTCCATTACTTCAGAGATAATTGCTCTAGAAGTAGCTTGGTTTGGAAGATGCCTTTTCCCCAATAAAAATGCAAAGTAATACTGCGGTAGCATTGTTATTACAGTACAGGTTGAGTAATTAGTGTTGAGTTTTAACTCCTGCAGTACTTCGTAGAAGCAGTGTGCTTGATGTCCAGATTACACATGTAAAGTTTTATGAACGTGTCTCATTAAGTTTTATCCAATACATTTAAGTATCTTTAGAAACTGATGAAGAAATGTAAAAACTATTTCATATGTTTCCTCCTTGGGAGTATGTTTTGACCTGTTGGAAGAAATCTATCTGAACATCACTCCGGAATGTAATAAATACAGGATGTCTTCAGTAAATGAACTATGCAGATAATCTGAAATTTGTGGGCTGATTTTTGTGTAGTCATGTTACTGACTGAGTTTAAATGAGTGAAAATATTTGACCTTTTCAAATGTTTAGAAATGGAAATACTTTCTTTAAAAGAAAAGAAAAATCTATACTGTTTAAAAGGGCTTACCCTCAGGGTGAATCAGTCGCTTTTCTCTATTTCTTTTTCTCAGCTCTAACCTTGGCCTTTTTTTCAATGTAATACCTGCTTTAGATCTTTCTAGAAAAGTGGAAGGCTCATGGGTTAACAAATCCAAGTGGTAATAGTGGTAATAAATTTCTCAAATGATGTGTATCTCCAGGAAATTGCCAGTGAAGAATTAGATGCAGAGTGGTTTAGTAACCACTTAAAAAGGTAAAATACTTGGGCTTAGCTTCAGTGAACTTTTTCAAGAAGATGTTAATTACAAAATAATTGGTACGTAAGAATATCTTATGATCTCCTTAATTGTATATTGAAAGGTCTCTCTTTTTTTTTTTTCTTAAACACAGGATGATTTGCCTTGTATTAACTTGCTGGAGGCTTTGTAAATAAAAATTTGGCTGTCAGAAAAGGACTGAAATGTAACAATGTGCTTGTTTGAGTTTGTTTATTTATTTATTATTGTTGGGTTTATTACGTTTGTGTTTCCCACATGGGTTGAATTTGCTCCACAGTGACTTAAAGTGAAAATAAGGGGCAACTTAAAGCTCACTGTATTTATGCAAACTTAAAAATGCAATCATACCTATAAAACAAAAAAAGGAAGCTTTTGAGTTGTTGTATTCTCTTCTTCCACTCTTTTCACTTCTCCATTCTCTAATCTTTCTCCTCTTCCAACAGTCTTCTGTGTGCCTTCATTCCTCAACTGTGCTAGGATTATAGGAATCTGCAAGTGCTATTATCAGTTCATGTTTGGGGGCTGCATGTGTTGTAAGCCCTGAATCAAATGTTACCAAAGCTTGTTTTCCATTGATCCCAATCAGTTCCATTGTTCAGGGACAGGATTCATTATTTCAACTGTTTATCAAAAATTTGTATTTTGTTTTGACAACAGCTATGAAACGTTACCTGCTCTACAAGTGTACAGTCCATTGCTTGTGACTGAAATATCGCGAGCCAGGTGGGAAGGGGTATTCTGAGCTGTTCAACAATCACCTGCTTGTGCAACCGGGTTGCTGTGGACTGGATTTATCTCTTTCATGGCTATGGGTACGTTATTCACATTCCTAGTTTCCATTCATCAGAAATGGCACTGGACAGAGTTAAAGCTGAAAATACATCATGTTATTTCTACCTTACTATCCTGCAAAAGTGTCTTAAGATTTCGTCTGCAAAAATAACCACCGAAGCCTGATTAGAAGCAGTGGCAAGAATATAGTTGCCACACAATACGCGTAGCAGCCGTTTTATTCAATATAACCAATCTAAAACATATACATAATGATTATGTTTTCTGTAATTTCTAATAGCATTTGGTATTAAAATGGAATTATTAATAGCGAGCCTTTATGAAAGTACTTAAATATCTCAGTCCTGGACTCCAAGACATGAGTGCACTAGCTGCTCTCCTGCGGTGGGTTAGCCGTGGCCAGCAGCCAGATGCTCACCCAGCTGCTCTCTCACTCCCCCCTCCTCAACAGGACAGGGGGAGAGAATTGGTTGGAAAAGCTCATGGGTCAAAAGAAAGATGGAAATTGCTTTCTAGGTAATGTCACAGGCAAAACAGACTTGACTTTGGGAAAATTAATTTATTGCCAATTAAAACAGATTTGTGTTGTGAGAAACAAAATGAAAAATTGAAACATCACCTCCCCCTCCCCCTTTTTCTCAGGCTCAGCTTCACTTCCGACTCCTCTAACGCCTGCCCAGCAGCGCAGGGGGCATGGGGGATTACCGTCAGTACACAATAGTTGCTCTCTGCTGCTCCTTCCTTCTCACACTTTTCCCCTGCTCTTGTGTAGGTCCTTCCACGGGCTGCAATCCTTCAGGATAAATCTGTTGCAGTGTGGGTCCGCCATGGACCACAGTTCCTTCAGAAAATATCCACCTGCTCTGGTGTGGGGTCCTTTGTGGGCTGTGGTGTGGATACCTGCTCCACCACGGTCTCTCTCATGACCTTCCAGGGAATATCTGCCTCCATTGTCTTCTCCACGGGCTGCAGGAAATACCTGCTTCACCCCCTACCCCGCTTCCCCAGCTCCTGCTCAAGCCATCACTGTCAGTGGGGGTTGTGGTGGGTTGCACCTGGACGTTGGGGGATGGATGGCAACATATTAGCCAACGGTCATCTGGAATACGGACCTAGATGTCTCACTGGTATGCAAGTATGACCATAGGGCAATCATCTTACTCTATAAATAGTGGACAGCCCAGGGCTCCTTGAACATTCCTGAACGGCAGCAGGCTGCATGCCAGGATCTCCCTTTGGGTAGGGACACCTGTCAAGGGTACTCCTCGAGGTTAAGAGATTTCTTGCCACAACAGATCCTCAGTAAGTGACTAATAGCATGCTAAACTTTGAAATTTTAGCTAAGGGATATAAAATGATTGATTGTGCATATGTAATCCTTTAGACATAAACCGTTGACCAAGTCTGGGGCTAGGACTGGATCCAGCCGCACCTAGACTCCTCTCTGAGAAGGACTTTAGAAAACAAGGGTGTTCTTTCTGAACCTCGACTCAACGGGAGGGTCTCCTTGACAGTTCTGTCTGACCTGTCCTCTGTGCAGTAAATAACCAAGTGTACTTTGCCATTGAATCATGTTAAGACAGTCGCATTTACTATCAAACTTTGTTAAATCCCTGTTTTAGATCAATAAATATTTGGCTGCTTCTCTCTCACGAGTGAAGTACATCACTCCATCCACAACACACGTTAGCCCAACTTCCAGATACCAATAACTCTTTCAGATTTAATCTGAAAGAAAAAAATGTTTTCTACTAAGTTCTATTACATTAATAATACTCCTTAATGAAATGCCACAACTATTAAAAATATATTTGATTGAAAATTCAGACTTTTTTAATTTATACACACTCATTGTGTGATCTCAGTTTATCCTGGTCTTGTGTCTCCAAAGAATAAATGGGTATCTAGAACTCAACATACTAAGCAGAGTTCAATAGTCCACCCTCATGGTGCTGGTGCTGAGTTGCCTGAAATAAGAGGAATGTTATCATTTTTAGCGTATCTGATGGTAACACTGTCAGCTACCAAAATACAACTTTTTGTGTGATGCATGACAGTGAAGTAAATATTTCACAACACTTAAATAACACACTTTTTACATAGTATTTGATTAACAACAGACCTGTCCAACAACAGAAATAACTTCAATATCACTTGAATATTTGATGCATTTTGAAAGAACATATCCATTAAAACCTGGTTAACTTAACGAAATTTAACCAAGTATCTTCTACTTCATCACATTCTCTCCACAATCACTCTTCCATTCCTGTCCCCACAATCACTCTTCCATTCCTGTCCCCAAAACTTGACCCACAAAAATGTGTTTTGGAATTGCATTGGAATCTGGTCAGGAATCTCACTGTCAAGGGACAAAGCTCTGAACAATAGACGTGAAACTGTCAGGAGAATAGTTAACTCCTTTCAAATTACCGAGGTTTCTAGGTGCATTTCTCTCCAGTCGCCTGTGTAGTTCTGTCTTTTGTACTAGTCTCATGCTAATGTCCAGCCCTTTCACTCCTGAGTCCACTGGCTGTTCTATCTGCTCCAGGCTCTGGCATCTCTTTTGCTTTACCCTTTCCCAGCCCACCTGTGGCTCTCAGTTTTTCCCTAGACATGAAACTGTTCAGGGCTTCTCTAATCAGTTGGGAAAAGAGCAGATTTGCTCACATGGTCACCCAACAGCGAAACCAGTGAGGAACTACACAGCTACCAGTTGGCAAACCTGTAAGTTACAGCATTGAAGCAACAACAGAAAACCGAAATTGTTTTGGATATATCCATCATAACTGTAAGGACTAGAATTATTATACAATACTCCTCAAAAGGAGTTGATGCTCTTTATGCAGGAAACTGACTACCTGTTATGTAGGGATAAAAGGTTTGTTTGGTTCAAGTTTTGCTTGGATGAGTAATTTTCTTCTTTGTGTTTTTTTCTCTTTATAGTGGCCTTGCTCCCTCTACTATTAAAGTGGCTTCTTCCGGTTGTGAGAAATAAGTTCCGGTCCAAATGAAACAGGCTCAGGCAGAATCCTCTGTGAAGCACATTTTTATTGATGTTCTTGTAAGAGCGGGTGACCTAGCAAGTAGGCACACTTGCAGTTCTTGAAACACACCTTTTTATTCCCTAATCCCGGCCGAATTTTTCCCTCCCCTGTTTCCCATTGGTTGGGTACTCCAGGGTTCACAGTCTCTCCGAGGCACCTAAAATTCTTCCCAGATGTCTTGCCTCTGTTTACTTCTCTTTATGCTACACCTAAAGGGATTATCTGACTAGTTTATTTCTTTCCCTTTTGGTAAAAAAATTGCTCAATGTCATTAGCGCCCTGGTTAAATGTTTGACTACCCTTCTAGACACTAATCCAGTATGCATCAGTTTGTCCTTTTGTCTGTGTGATAAGAGATGTTCTACAAGCTTTTGCTGGAGCCTCTTTGTCTTAGTCATTCCCTTGTCTTGTCACCTCTGATGGAAACGGCTTTTCTCCTCTGCGAAAGCAATACCTGCCTTTCTTACACGGTTACTCAAAAGTAATGTCCCATTTGCTAGAGGGGTTGTGGGTTTCCACTATACCATTCTCCTTCTTGCTGAGGATTACCACCATGCATTGGTGGTAATCTTACTTACTTACTTACTTACTAGTCACTTGCTGGTTTAACAGTAGAGTGGTAAAAGTGGCTCCCTAGAAGAGGAAAACCGAATGTTTGTAGGGTTTTATTTCACGCTCAAGATGACCGCTTCATGATGGGGTTGCACACGCATCTCTGGCCAGGCAGGCGTGTGCGGACACGCTCCTCAACTCCCTTCACGCACCTTCAGGGAAACCTCCTGCCACCAACATATGGCATGTATGGAAGTAAAACAAATAATGTCTGCCTGTGAGCCTAACCGCGACCGCAGTGAAGCTCATGAAGGGCTGCTGCTCAGCCTCCCTGAATTCCCGGTCTCTGCTTTTAGTGAACAACGTTCTTTCATATATTTTCTGCAGAGCCGCGGAGCAGCCAGTGGTCGTGGAACTGCGCACGGCAGAGCTGGGAGTGGTGCCTGGCCTTGGCGCCTCCGGTCAGAAGGCCGAGAGGAGGGCGGCCAGGGCTCCCCCGCGGCCGGTGGCCGGGCCGGGCGGTGTGGGGCGTCCCACCTACCCTCCCCGGGGCCTGCGGGAGAGGGGCCGCCATGGCGGTCGGCGACCAGGGACCGGCGCGGGCGGCCGTCACCGTGGCAACGCGCGTGAGGTAGGCGGTGTTGCCTAGCAACCGGGGCCCCGGGCACGAGGAGCCTCTAGAGAGTTCGGAAGGCGGCCGTTGGGAGGGGGGAGGGGTAGGGAGCTGTGGTGGGGGAGGGGACGACGAGGGAACCTGCCGTTAAAACGCGCATGAAAGCGGCCAAATGGAGGCTCGAAGGGCGGGCTGAGGCGGGAGCGGCGCAGGAAGGTGCTGGGATGGCGCCAGCCTGGCGCCGCGGGGCCTGGCAGTGGCCGTCCCTGGGGATGTATCCCCACAGCAGCCGCTCGTCCTGCCAATCTGTGGTGTGGTCGCCTCGTCCTTCCGACCGGGGAGCACTGCCGAGGCAAGCCGGAGAGCATGTGGTGATGTGAAAGGGCGGTACAGAACGGCCCTGCCCCACTTTTGGTTTTCTTGGTGTCGGCGGAGATCAGAAAGAGCTCACTGAGCCTATCACTCTCCTGCAGCCGAGTTGCCTTCCAAAGTCATGTCACCGGGTCAGTGCTTTTCTTTTTTTCAGTAGCATTAGTAATGCCGAGAGGTGAAACCACAGTTCCTTAAAACAATGTGTTTACAGAGACTTGCTGAGATCCAGACCTTGCATCCCAACAAAAGAGGCCGCAAGTGAGAGAGGTCCAGAGGAAGCTGATGGAGACAACCAGATGTCTATATAATGACAGTTTATTTTCTTTGTTTTTCTGTGCTAGATGTTAGGAAAATTTGCAGCTGGCTCGTGCAGAATGAGGAGCGAGGCAGGACACAAAGTATGGACTACAACGGTAAATAATTATTCATGCATATGAGGTGTCCCAACCAAACTGAGGCACCCCAAATGTGGGTTTTACGCAAAGCTCTTGTACCCTTCAAGTGTTCAGCTACAACACAATTTGAGTACTCACTAGCACAACACTACTGATTACTAATCATAGTAAAACTTTGCAAAGCAGCTATAGTTCTGCAGCATTCTGACTGCTTGTCTATTGACCCAGACGTTAGCCTTGTGATACTTACTTATCTATGATGCCAGATGATGCTGTGAGGGTTTCAAAGATGTGTCAGAGGGGCTAGGATGCTGGCGTTATCTTGGCCGTCCAGGGGTATCTTTATTCTTCATGGACAGTTCTAAGTTTCCAAGAAGCAAATTTCTTATTTCCAGGGCTGGGTTGTCCTCCTGGTCCTTGCAATGAGATGATGTCCATTAGTTTGTTTTTCTTAAGCGCGTACAATCACAAAGTCTCTGGTAAAATACCACTACCTTATTACATTGCAGTGTATAATAGAATCATAGAATCAAAGAATGGTTAGAGTTGGAAGGGACCTTAAAGATCATCCAGTTCTATGCCCCTTCCATGGGCAGGTTGCTCAAAGCCCCATCCAGCCTGGCCTTGAATGCTTCCAGGGATGGGGCAGCCATAAATTCCCTGGGCAACCTGTGCCAGTGTCTCACCACTCTCAGAGTGAAGTAATGTGAACTAGTATTTCACTAATGTGAGCTAATACATACTAACAGAGTTAATATACTTTCATCTTATAAAGACTGCTTGATATAATAGTTAGAGAAGGGAATTTCTGTAACATAGACAACAGGTCAGAATGAGAAGATGTAATACAGAGTTCTAGTGATGGCTTCTACATTGACTGATTCCTCAGAAAAGACATTTGGTGGTTATGATAGACACAAATCTTCACTGAGTATGAATTAACAGTTAAAAAGTAGAAAAATACAAGAAGACATACAAAATTGGAAGAAAAACGACACTATCATTAGCCTATATGTATCTCTATATTATATTCTGTCATATGAAATAGTTTTCAGGTGTGATACTTCCATCTCAAACTGGTACACCATTACAGAAATTTGAGTTCAGAGATGTCTGAAAACATTGATTAGAACAAAAATGAAAAATTGAGAATCTTTTGTTTAGAAAGTAATAAGTGACAACAGCTACGAAAAATACGGAGTGGCACAGAGATTTTGTGCTGACTTTACATTTGCCTTTCAAAAAACACGTCAAGGGCATGTTGTGAAAACTGAATGACATGCACTAAATTACAGCAGTCATGAAGCCAAACGGGGTTGTAGTCTCCGTATTAGAACTGCCTGGTGCAGCTCATGCTCCATCTTACATAAAAGAAATTGCTCCATTATCACACTTTCCTGTCATCACTGCAGCTTCACTAGGACCTGAATTATTAAACATATGCAATTTGTATATTACATAATAGAAACCAGATCTACAAGTTCATAAGATATATCAAAAATGTGTCTACTTTCAATCTTCTTGAGTTCAGTTCTACTCCAGGCATTAAACTTGCCTCTCTGTTGTATCCACAAGAGAAGACAATTTGGAGCTTTTTCAGTTACTATCAAACTGCACAACGGGAAAGAATTTTCTAATTGCTAATTTTCTAATTGCTTTGTTAAAATCCCTTCTTGGCAATCTGAATTCCTGGCACTAGATCTATTCTACAGGTCTTCTGTTTAGCATTTTAGAATTGTCATCTTAGTATAAACTGTCCTACTAATTGTGAAGTGAGTATGTTAAGGACCAGCTGATGAGGAGCCACATTAGAAGCAAGTATCTAGGCAGACTCACTGCCATGGTGCCCCCTTATTGCCCAATACTTTTGCTGCAAAAAAGCAGAAACTATCCCAAATTCTTCAGACACCAGAATTTTACAGTAAAGTACAAATCACTGTGGTTATAAGTTCTTTTCATGATTCATAAGCACACTTTATAGCATTTCTGAAGTGTAGAATTTTATTCCTACTTTCTAGTTGACATGATGAACTTCCCCAGCTTTCTGTCTCCTTGTTTATCACTACCATCAGAAACAGTTGGTCAGATTATGGTCTGCTGCATTAGAAAAGAGTGTATGCTATTTTTTATAAGATATATGGTAGAGAATAATTCCATCTGTAAAGAGACCAATGCTCACTTTGAGTTTAAACAAAACACTTCTAATATCAAGCACAGAACATCAACATTTTCATAGTCAACTGTGCTATTGAAAGCACCATATTGTATTTCATATATTCAACTTTTGCATGTGCCTTCTTTCACTATTTAACAGTGCTAAACATTTAAATGAAGGTGTGGGTTTCCCGTGCCCCACACTTTACCGTGTGTACTGATATGCTGATCTGTTAATATATAATTCTGATTTTGTAAATGATGTCTGTTAAATGAGAAGCTGCTGCCCGAGCATTCACACACCATTCAAGGAGTTGCACACAGGCCATCCGAGTCTTGTGACTGCTCATACCAGGGTCCCTACATAGCGGGTGACCCCAGTGAGCCGACGGGTGCCCCTTTCGACTCCTCACACACAGTTACTCTTGGGTGCTCTCCCTCCTCCTTCAGGCTTGACCATAGGTTTTCCACAGCAGTTTCAGGTGTCAGATTTTATAAAAGGAAATAATTTAACTGAAAGGTACAGCAGCACGGTCAGCCTGGGCTGGGTGCCTCCAGAGAGGGACGTTGAACAAAGCAATCCCTGGGAAATTATAACTTTGCGATCTATACACCCGCCCCTCACACACTCTTCACACGCTGTTCATGCGTCTTTTAGTCCAGTGGTGATTTTTGGTCTGTGGTCTTCTAACACCGTACCGGATTCTTTCTCTGTGTCCAGGCAGTCAGGCCGTTGACTGCTCTGATCTTGTTGATTTGCAGTCTCTGCTGGTGGTTGTAGCCTCCTTATCTTCTCGTTTATGCTTCTTGTGCACCTGCACTCGCTGGCAGAACATGGGGAATTGAAAAGTCTCAGACTTAGGGAAAACACTACCAAAACATCAACATTTTTCTTATACTAGAAAACTAAACACAGCACTATACCAGCTGCTAGCAAAATTACAAAGAAAATTAACTCTATTGCAGCCTAAAGGCTTCAGCAAATGTAGCTACTCATGCTAAGTGAAACTAAACAAACAGCATAAATCACACCATATTAAAACCCTAAGTAATTTACTCTAATTAAAACTTACTTATTTAAGCTAAACAACTAATACCTTTCAACAACGTCATAAGCTTCAGGGTAGTGAGAAAGCAGGTCCGTAGATCTTGACACCATCATCTGACATTTGCACTAACAATAAAACATTTCAGGAATAAACAGGCTATGGATCCCCGATTCAGGACACTTCAGGCTTACTCCAGGCTTAGTCAACTGGTTTTTGTCTCATTTTACATCACCCGTAGCTCATGCACTGGTGGTGCAGTGCTGCTGCCTCCCCTCACTCTGGCACCCAAGATCATGCTTATCAGCTCTGCGTGGCATGCGGTGAATGAGGAGTGGGAAAGAGCCTGGCACGACAGGCCGTGTCCATGGCACATGTCTCCCAGTGCACTCTTCTTCCCAAAGGCACATTTCCTGGCTGCAGCCTGTGATATGACTATCATGGGGAACTTGGCATGGGACAAATGTGTCACGATCTTCTCCTTTGAACCACAGGGTTTACTGCAGCTGGTCTTTAGATGCTGAGAAGGCTGTGCTTGAGGAAAACAGTCACCTGCTGGGGGGGTTTCAACTCTAGCTGCCATGCTGTGCGCTAAGACAATTCCAATGATGTTCTAATTCCTGAGCGTCCTGGGCTGGGTGGATTTAATTTAGGAATTAAAAGCTATTTTTGCTATTCGGCTGCAAAATTAATGGGTCATTTCTTAGGGACACATAACGAAGGTAACCACCTTTCTTTCATGTAGAAAGCAGCAGTCCTCCCTGTTTATACTAGTCAATGATTTCATTGTATTTTTTGGAAGTGCAAAGGTGTTGGGCCCAATTTTGTGGCCAAACACCAGTATAGAGAGCTTCCTTATTTTATCTTTCAGTTTCAGTTTCAAGATGGAATGTGACTTGCATGCATCTTCAGTAAAGTGACAGATTAAAATAATAAATAGTAGAATTATACTGATTAAAAGGAAGAACCAAAGAGAAAAACATCCTATTACAGTATCTTATAAAGATGTGTTACAACAAGTGTTGGATTTACTGTAAATCTCTTCAGAAAAAAATAGAGTTAGTATTTAATAATTCTCAACTCTGCAATTGAAGGAAAAGGCTAATTTTCTGTAATTTTTGTTCTGCCAAGCATATTTCATATATATGAGTTTTTTAGTTGCTCACAGATTCTTCTTCTTAATTATTAAAAAAAACAGGAAAGGCACTAGTGTGGGAGAGAAAGAGGAAACTTTCAGAAAGTGAAATAAGTTTCAAGCTTTTTTATGCAATGGTTGCACTTAAATGCTCTGTTTTGAAAGAGTACAGGCTTGATATTTGGTTAAAATTCATAATACAATGACTGTAATTACACTGAAATTATAGCATAGTTACACCAGTAATTTTTTATCCTACAATTACCACAAATTCATGTAACCACAAAGAGCATGGCTGGGAATAATTATAGTGGAAACACAATGGTTCATGTGAACACAATGTACATCTGAGCTGCATATACATATATACATACATATATAGAGATGTGATTGTGTGTCTGTCTATACATATATGTAGAATTCAGATGCAGAATGCACGCACATGTGTTGCGTAGAATTTGAGTAACTGGAATGCCTGTATAGTTAGTTCATGTTTGTATTGGCATAAATTAAATCATTAAAAAGCATGACCTTACTGTAACTCTGTGTCAACTGGACTGAAACTACACTGTAATTAATCTCTGTGTGATTATGTTGATATCCCATATGCTTGAAACACAAAACATTTTAACTCTCTATTGCAAATCATTTTAAAAGTTGACGCAGTGACTTCATTCTAAACTCAGTTACTTGCAATTGTTTATAAATGGTCATGTGTTGAAATGCCACATTTTAAAAAAAAAAAATAGTCATTGAAATATTCAAGTGTGATGAAATGATTCCAAACTTGGTTTTGATGCTTTTGTAATTCAAAAATAGGTAAGATGTAGAATTCTAGGTTTGTAATAGTAGTTTTCTGTAAGAAATACTGAGAAGCCACTACAGTTTGAAGCTATTAGAAAGACTAAGAAATTAAATATTCCACATTATTATTGGCATTTTTCACATTATCTTTCACAAGAAATTGTTGAAAATACTTAAGTTTTTACAGTGCACTAATGCTTTCACTATAGAGTGTAAAGAATGCTTATAATCTAAAGAGCAAGAAGCATGTGAAGGAGAAAAAAGACAAAGGCAGAGAAAAATAGTAGCGGTAATCTTTTTGGTTTCATGATTTCTGTCTTGGTTTTTCAGTTTCGGGGTGTGGCTTTGTCTCTGTGCTTTACATGGCAGAAAACCGGAAGGAGCTGGTTGCAGGAAACACAAGGAGGATGGGAGGCTGTGAAGGACCACTGGAGGCAGGAAGTGCAATGTTGATGAAAGAAGGAACTGAGAGCCATACGGGAATCAGTCCATTAGGCAGGGTCAGGAGAGTTTAGAACAGAGAGTACTGTGCAATGACATCATCAGTGAGCCCACTGAAATGACTTCTGTGACTATGCCAACGCCAAACACTGGTGGAGTGCTTACAGGAAAATGTTCATCCTTCCCCTTAGATCATATAAACACTGAGTGACGGTGGGAGGAAGATGACTGCATGGAAACTGTGTCACTGAATGATGAGGTGTGAAGTGATGATTTTTTTTCCTACAGCAAGGCTAAACTACAGCTGAAAATAGAACGCAATGAAAAGGACTTGTTTGCCAATGTCCCTGCAATTCTGCTTCTGTATATTTGGTAATTAAAGTAGAAATGTGTGGCTAAGTCAAGATATGCATTTACCATTCAGGATGCCTTTGCAACATCATCTCTGTTGTGAAATCCCACTGGTCATGACAGATCAGTTTTAACAGCATGTTTGTCTTAACTTCTCTCTTCAGAGGCAAGAAAGCTAATGCAACTTTGCGCACTACGTACTCTCCTGCATTATATTATTGCATCTGTATGTGGAGGGTTCTATATTCAAATCCCTTCCACAGCTGCATGCCTGCATAGCAGTATGGCAAGGTATTATTAAATACTTGGAATGAGGCTCCCATTAGTGACTTTTCAAGACGACTCCCTTTGTAAGCTACCAAGCTTAGTCAGTCAATTAACTTCTACCCCTATGTTCTATTGTGCTCACCTTAATCTGCATGCAATAAAGTCAGCCTAATATACCTATGAAAACATGTATCTTTGAAGTACTTCAACCAACTAAGGCTTAGCGAAATTTATGACTATTATACCACTATATATATATATTCATCCATTAACAGAGTTGTATGTTCCTAAGTGAACCTTCAGTAAGTACCTTACATTCACGTGGTAATAATTATTGTATGGGTGGGTCTGTTTTATGATGGCATAAATACGTAACGCTATTGGTATGAACAGTGTAGACAACTGAGGAGTGTTACAACAAATGTGTAACAACTCATTTCCTCCACAGACCAATGATTACAGTGCATAACTTCTAACGCAGGAAAACTGTCATTCTGAAATGGAACCATGTCTGAGGTGGAACGGTGCAGGGCAATCACATGATCACTCCCTCTTTTAAAGTACTTCAAGGTTCGTTTTTTATCAAACTTATTAAAATGAAGAGCCCAGGAAAAAAGATCTAGTCTTTTTACTGAAGCAAATGGGTTTTCCTTGGCAGTCTCCTGTATAGGCATGCTAGCTGGTGAGAACTGATTAACTTGAAACCCAACATAAGATCCTTAAATATGAACAGCTGACTTTTATAAATATCCAACAGCAAGAGGCAGAGAAGAGGGAAAATGGAACGCAAAGACAAATTGCACTGTGTTAGTCCTGGGATATCCTACCAGCTGATTACTGGATATAACCTTTGCCTTCTGATCTTAAGATGACAAGATGTTTTTAGTTTTGAGACTACCATACTACAGACAACAAAAAGCCTAAGTGCTTAGGAGGTGAGATCTGTTTAAGAACCTAGAAATATAGTGACACTGTCTGTATGTGTACATGAATCCAAGTCACTTTTTCTATAAATATTTTTTGGGGGCAAGCCAGCAGCTTCATCTTGATACTACAAATGTAGTTTGTCTATCTCCTTCCAAAGAGGTGCTTTGCAAGAATTGATTTTTTTTCCCATGAAAAAAAAAAAGAAGATACATTGAAATCATTGAATATACATGACAGAAAAAAAAAAAAAACCAAACCCAATTCTGGAAGGCAGTGGTAGTAACAATGCTCAGGATCTAACATCAATGGACTCCTCATAAATTAACATGGCTAACAAAGGAAAGACTTGGAAGACATTTAAAAACAAAACAATGAGCCAAAATGAAAGTACAATAATTCACATTAGATCCCACTTATTCTTTATAAAGAAAACCAAAGGAAAACTGATGACTCACATAGTTTCACGAAATGGCTGTATAGCCATTACCAGATTGTATCAAGAGGAGAAGGAATGACCTCACTACATCTGAAGACCAACACAGTAACCTTCCTGCTGGTTTCTTGCTTCCCACAGCAGCACTGACAAATATATCCAAGAAGCTGGCACTGAGTCATCTCACCTGTTTCAGTGCTGCACATATGAGAGCCCCGCAGGAAACAGGGTCACATTGAATCCACGTATGTTTCAGATAAGCTATTCTGCTGGATATTGCTTTCATCTGGCATTCCTCCGCACCTGGATCAGCTTCTCTGTTTACTTGTGTACAGCTTTCTTCTGTCCTCAAATCATCTTGACCTGATGTCACCTTCCTGTTCTAAACGCAAGTGCACCATGCAGTATAAGTGTTTGCAGTTACAACTTGTTTGCAAGCATTTGCAGAAAAGGGTACAGACCTCCTTAGGAGTGGCCATGCTTTTCTCTCCTTCTGTGCTTCAGTATAGCCCTGTCAGGATGCCCTGGACACATCCCTGTTCTCTTGAGAAAGGATCACATCCAATCCTAGCTGAGTAGCTTCTGAAATACCAAGACCTGCAAACAGTTGGCAGCACCAACACTGGAGGAAGGGTATTTATGGGGCATGGACTGGGGCCACTAGAAAGCAAAGGGTCACTGGCAGGACCGCAATAAAGGAAAGTGCAACACCAGCACTTCTGTTAATGCTGTTGACATGATCACTCATATTACGTGGAACAAATTCAATGTTAACCGCAAAGGCCATCAGCAAACCCCAGCAGAGGTTCTATAAAGTTTGAAGTTGGCATCACAAAGTATCCAAACAAACTCAGCCCCTAATGAGGTGGCTCCTGTCAATGCGTGGCCCAGAAGTAGAGATCCAGATGCTACGGATACTCCTGCAAACCCGATGAAGAGCCATCCTGGAATTGGTACACAGACCTCATCTAGCACTTCTTCCTGTGTTGACTTTACACAGAGAGCTAAGCTGCCTCATACCTTGTAGTTTTTGAGTGCTGTCACACTTGTAAGAAAAATTTCAGTACTGTTTTTGCACAGGAACAACTAGCCAGTCTGCAATGAAGTGGCCAGGGAATGATTAACAACACAAAGGCTTATCAGGAGACATGCAAGAATGCTCATCCCTTAGACAAAGGAGAAACACCACCCACCCCACCCCCCATCCCTGGAGACATTCAAGGCCAGGCTTGGTGAGGCTCTGAGCAACCTGATCTAGTTAAAGATGTCCCTGCTTACTGCAGGGGGGTTGGACTAGATGACCTTTAAAGGTCCCTTCCAACCCAACACATTGTATGATTCTGTACCAGAGCGGTGGTTTAATGGGAGGATGAACGTTTAACTAAGACCGGCAACCTTGAGCAACATTACCAAAAAAGGGAAGAAATAAACAAGTGAAGTAAGAGGTGTAGGTGGGGAGATGGGGAGAAGTACACAGAGGCGGAGCAAACGGAAGTAGTTTTAGGCGAATTGGATAGGCTGTAAACCCTGAAGTACCTTGCCAATGGGGAAACAGGGAAGGGAAACTTTGTCCGGGAATAGGAAATAAAAAGAAGCTATTTCAGGAACTCAGATGTGCCTGCTTGCTGGGTCACCTGTTCTTGTAAGATTGTTTAAATAAAATGTGCTTCGTATTGATCACTGCCTGAGCCGTTGTTATTGGGTAAGAAGCATTTCTCACACACTGAGAACAGTTAGCCTCTCTCTGCATCCTCAGGTTGTCTGCACATCTGAGTCCATGAAAAGCTGTGTGCACCAAAGAATTACTTTTTCAACATGCTCATATCCCAGAGGTATATCTTGCAGCCTTTTGACTTTGCGGAAACAAGAAAAATACATGAAAAAAATTAAAAGGAAAAATAAATGTGCTTACCATCCTTTTATTTACCTTTCACGTTTTAGTATGCAGAGTGACAAAAGTAGGTCTCCTCAAATGCATTATAAGCCACTCACTGCAATTATTTATATTTCACTTCTATGTATATCTTTCGTGTGTGTGTGTGCGTTAAACTTTGGCAAATGCTTCACAAGACAAATGTTACCTTTTCTAGGTTGCCCACAGTGTGTTCTTGCTAATTCAGCCTAGAGATTTTGACTTGGCGAACAGCATCATGCATATTTCCAAAAAGACCAGGGACTTCTACATGAAGCCATTCTGCCATCTGAAACGCATCTCAAATAATACCTTCCACCCAGACAGCCTGCAGGTCTGAGCACGCAATTACAATCATGGCTGCAGATTCCTCAGATGCTCTCCAAGCGAATACCAACTCTGTATCGGCTTGAAGGTCTCATAGAAATGAGCTGCAAGTTAAAAAAAATGTCCTTTTCAAGTGCACTTCAAACTGGGAATAGGAATCATCAGAAAGTGATAAAGAAATCAAATTTCATCCTTGCTGGCACTTGGCCTAGTATTTGGACAATAAAGATTTGTGGGGTTTTTTCTTCCTTACTTCCACCTACATACTCCACTCCTAATAGATAGAGGCTGTCATCTGCTGAGTACCTGATAAAGCTCCAAGGAAGAGAGAGGGATGAAGGACAAACTTGCTGAACTCATATCTGCATCTCAGCAAAATGGCCAGAAAGCTGACAAGTGAAGATGACAGGTATTTCACAGCCTTCCAATTGCAATTCATTCAGTATATATCTATCCTGACATTTAGAAAAGTTTTTCTTAAATGGTTAAACATTCTTAATATGAAGTTACCTCCTTCTCTTTCCACTTTGTTACTTCTTGTCCTATTCTAGTGGACATGAAAAAAAATAATTCTTCTGCTCCTTTTTGCAGCAACTTTTTTAATATTTGAATTGTAACCACATTTCCCCTCATTCTTCACTGGAGTGAACACGTCCAGTTATTCCAAACCTGGGTTAAGTTTTCTAGATTTCTTACCATTTTTGTTACTCATCTTTTGGATTTTCTCCAGCTGACGTGTAGTGCCCATATCTGGACATACTATTTTATAGCTAAGATTTTAGCAACCTTTTCACTTGTAAAGTAAAAGCAAGTTCTGTCATTGTTCCCTATTCACTTTAAATGATCGTTATTACGTTGAATATTTTCATTATGTAAAATGCTTCTTAGGAATTTTATTTGGAATTCACTGATGTACAGTTTCCCCCAATTACATCAATTTATATTTTAAAATGGTTTCTTTAGTTTCTTCGGTATAAGTACATTTTTTTCCTATTGCTCAAACTTCATCTCTTATCAAGAACAGTAATCACCTAACTGAATGGGCAGAAATTGTGCATATCCATCCTTGGTTGTCAGTTAGCCCTGGCTGGATGCCAGATGCCCACCAAAGCCGCTCTATCTCTCCCACTCCTCAACTGGACAGCAGGGAGAAAATATGACCAAAGGCTCACGGGTTGAGATAAGGTCAGGGAGATCACTCATCAATAACAGTCACAGGCAACACAGACTCGACTTGGGGAAATTAATTTAATTTATCACCAGTCAAAAGTCAGAGTAGGATAATGAGAAATAAAAACAAATCTTAAAACACCTTCCCCCCACCTCTCCCTTCTTCCCGTCCCCAACTTCACTCCTGGCTTCTCTGCCCCCTCCACCTGAGTGGCACAGAGAGGACAGGGAATGGGGGTTGTGGTCAGTCCATCACACATCTTTGCCACTCCTTCCTCCTCCCACTCTTCCCCTGCTCCAGTGTGGGGTCCCTCCCATGGGAGACAATCCTCCACAAACGTCTCTAATGTGGGTCCTTCTCATGGGCTGCAGTTCTCCATTAGCTGCTGCAGCACGGGTCCCTTCCACAGGGTGCAGTCCTTCAGGAACGGACTGCTCCAGCGTGGGTCCCCTACGGGGTTACAAGTCCTGTCAGAAGACCTGCTCCAGTGTGTCCTCCTCTCCACAGGGTCACAGCCTCCTTTGGGTACATCCACCTGTTCTGGCATGGGGTCCTCCACAGCCTGCAGGTGGATATCTGCTCCACTGTTAACCTCCATGGGCTGCAGGGGGACAGCCTGCCTCACCATGGTCTTTACCACGGGCTGCAGAGGAATCTTTGCTCTGGTGCCTGGAGCACCTCCTCCCCCTCCTTCTTCACTGACCTTGGTGTCTGCAGAGTTGTTGCTCTCACATATTCTCACTCCTCCCTCCGGCAGCAGGTTTTTTCCCCTTCCTGAGTATGTTATCAGAGGCACTACCACTGTCACTGATTGACTTGGCCTTGGCCAGCAACAGATCCGTCTTGCAGCTGGCTGGCATTGGCTCTATCACACATATCAGCTTCTGGTACCTTCTCACAGCACCCACCCTTGCAGCCCCCCACCCCCGCTACCAAAACCTTGCCAAGCAAACCCAATACAACAGGCTATTCAATAGAGCCAGAAAGTCTCTCCACCTCTTATCTTCTAGTCACAGGCTGGTATCTCTGCCACAGTTACTGAGCAAAACACAGCAACAACCTGTCACCTGAAGCAGATACTGCTCAGAAATTATCACCTGATCATAAGGCCCTCCACCCGCCCAACAGGATGGTAAATGGATTGTATTGTTGCTCAGCAGATGATCAGTTTGTAGCCAAGCAACTCCTTTACTTTCCGTAAGATCTGTAAAAAGCTGACACTTTCATCCATAGGAAGTGAGTAGTATGCTGAAAGTAGTATGCTAAGTTCCCATATATATTGTGTCTCTGTATTTGTACACTAAAGAAAAACAACTATTAGTACCGCAAACTCCCAGTTTCTGACAACAGGTTTCAATTCAGTCAGCTAAAAACTGTCAACACTCATAACTAGACTTGTGGTTAGTGGGCAGCAGTCATCTAACTTGTTCGTAACTTACAATCCCTGACTTGTTTCGCACAGGGTAAGAAACAACTCTCTGATAATAATTACTTCTGGTCGCAACTGAACACAGTTCCAAAGTCACTCAGTGTCCAGCATCCGGAAAATGTGATGATCTGGCCATTTTGTTAGGTACTTTGCATAGCTTTAATTATTTTGCAAATCTGCCTTTGACAACCAAGTGCTATTTAAACTTATAAGTAAAATCAGGCTATTTTATGATCTTAAAAAACCCCAACCCAACAACAGTGTCTCTGGAACACTGGCTGGCAGATTTACAGATTAAAGAATTTGCTTTATTCATTTTTCTGATGGAAGTGATGTTACGATGAGCCTCTCCTAAATATGGAGAATTCTGAAGAAAATTAAATTATATCCATTCTTAAACATCTAGGGTTCAAACCTCCCGTCTTTTGTTTCCCTAAAATTGTTCTTTCTGTGCTGTCAGCAGAGAACTGAAAGGGAGAAATTTGTGTTATCGCAGCTGAATGCTTGGGGACGTATTTGTTCCTGAACTGTTAACAGTATCTGAAGACAGTCAGGAGACTAAACAATGGAGATTACCTATCAGGATGACGAAGAAATTATCGAAACCAAAAGCTACACAGTTTCCTAGCATGCTCATGTCCTCAGCTGACAATGCCAAATCCGAACAGCTCACGTTCACTCAGCACTAGAGCATGACAAGTAAACATCAGGCTACAATTTCAAGACGTCCTTGGCTGAGATACCCTGCTAATGCAAATTCAGTGGCTACCTAACAGCATGGGAGAAATGGTGCTTAGCAGTAGAAATCTATTGCAAAGCCATATGGATCTATTTTAAAGCCTGTGCTAAAGTAATTACAAAGAATTCAGAATTTACAGTATGAAAACCAGATGGAAGCCCTTTCTATCACACAATGCAATGAAATCTGTTCTCCATCCAGCACAAGCACAACCCGCAGAGGCTGAGGCTGGGTTAAGAGAAAGACACAGCTCAAAGAAATTCACCGATCTGATGCCTCTCCTTGACAGGGCTGTTGAACAAGAAGCAGCCTAGCTGGATGAAGCCAAAAGAGATGAGATGGATAATTTTCTCCAAGGACCCCAGCTGAAACCTTTTCTTTGCAGTACAGAGCTCATTTCAGCCTCTGCATAGTTCATTTGACCCTCTTCAGACCCCTCTCTGTGTGACTTCTCTTCAGTCCAACGCAAACAGTCCTATCCCCTCAGATGGGAGAGGTAAAATCTGCAGCCTAAACAGAGGTCTCCTGACCTTTGGATGTGACTTATGTTCTTCCCAGGGACATTGTGTGCAT
Source organism: Chroicocephalus ridibundus (assembly GCF_963924245.1). NCBI lineage: Eukaryota > Metazoa > Chordata > Aves > Charadriiformes > Laridae > Chroicocephalus > Chroicocephalus ridibundus. Next base: position 166,697,449 of record NC_086284.1, read on the forward strand.
TTGATAACTGGCATTTTCTAACAAAGACACATTTTCAATGCTGCTGTGAGGGAAATATACTGAATATGTCAAACAAGAACTGTCATCATTATTTTCATCTGGACCTTTCTCTTTCTGAGACTGACACATAAAAGAGAGAAGTTAAGTCAGACTTCATCTCTTCCCAGTGTTTCCAACTTTACTTCCTTTACTCCTGTAGACTGAAGCACAGCACCTACAAAACTGTTCAATTTTGTGGGGAAAACAAGAAGCTCCATCTCTCCATTCTCCATTCAGTCTCATACTCTTTCACATGCCACCCATGCATACACACACACACTCCCCATCATGGCAATGTGGGCCCTCCATAGTTACAGGATGGCTTTCCATCTTGTCTCGCTGTGGAAAAATTCCAGGTCCAAAATTTATCAAGCAATATTTTGTAGTTTTGCTAGCAAGAGGAAGGGCGGATAAGATTTTGGTTCCTTGCAGTGCAAAGATTGTTTAAAAACATATTTTCCTCTGATTAAAAATTGCTTCTGACAACCGGTGCTCACTGTTCCAGGGCAGCTAAATTTGCTGGCGCTGCAGGGCTGAATATATAGTAGAAAGGGTAGAATTCTTCCTAAATGGCCCCAGGAGAGCTTAAAGACATGGAAGGGTAAAGCATAAGATCACCATAATTAAGTGGTATTATATTTATTTCTAGCTCAACTGAGAGGGACTACTGGCAGGGAAATTTCTACATTTTGAACTTGTGAACTTACTGTTTTATGCACAGTCAGAATCACAGCTTCCCTGATTTGTATTTTCCTACTGGTTTACTGATGGAAAGACAATTTGAGAAACAGGAAAAGTTTGACTGTAAAAAGCTGCAATAACTGACATAGTAGCATCACATGGAGTAGTAGTACTTGGAAAAAATGACTTAAAGATTGGCTGCGTAGATGTCAGTTTTTCTCTGTTGTTTTAAAGTAGTAATTAGCTTCACATCACCCCAGTGTCAGCTATCTGTAAAGTCCTCAGGAGGCTACTGAAGATGCCTATGCATAGCTTGTAGCATGGAGTGGATGTTGGGGCTTTTTGGAAGTGAAATGGCAAACCAGATTATATTGCTGTGGCTCTACAGATCTGAACAAATCTTCAACTTTTTTTTATCCTCATGATTAGGCTCCACATTCTTTTCCACGTGAATCGTGGCTGATACTGTTGGGAGATGCTTCTGACTAGTGTCTTGACAGAACCTCTCAACACATACAAGTTGTAACCATGAATCAGCGATAATTATCTGTCATACAGGGAAGGCGTACAAGGCAACAGAAAGAGCTGGACAGTGGAAAAAGTTATTTGGGTCACCACCCACTTTTAACATCTATTTATTTTTAATCGGTATTTGCTCATCACCTAAACTTCATGGTGTTCTCTTCTAGTTTCTGCACCTCTAGTCAACATAGCAAACAGTAATCAGAAACAAAATAGCTTACTCCTCAAAAATGATGGCTCCAGATCTTTCCTAGCAGATGCCATTCTTTGTCACTGGATTTCCCTTTTTTTTTCAGGACACAGTGTTTCACCAGTACTTTTAGCACTGGGGAATGCTTGGGAGTGTAAGCAGTTACAATGCGGAGTACATTGCGTTCAACTTTGCAGGACATTCTGTACATGCTCTGTTGACCTACATATGCCTTCTGGCTCTTGCACAAGGACACAAGGCAGCTCTGTTTCCTGCCATGAGTCATCATTCAAGAATGATATTTAAATAGGAGAAAAAGGAAGAAAAAAAACAACCAACCATGAACAGATTCCAGGGAAAAGCAAGTAGCAGCCTGTGGTTTTTACAGACAGAATTACAGGTTTTTTCCTTTTTGTAACCATCTTGCTAGGAAATCCCAGGAAAGTCAGAGTCTTGTAGTTTTTATGATGCTACAGCTAACCCAAGTGGAAAGACTGCATTGGAGCATAATGTTGGCATTGGCCTGCTGTATAGCGCAGTAGATATTGTCCAGGTGTTTTGTCTCCACTAGAGTTTCATAGTGAGAAATTTTATTTATACACACATGCACAACCCCTTTTTATCAATGAAGATACAGTCTTAATTTAAAGAAGAAATGTTTAGGACCTGGATCAGTTGTGTGAGGGGTACGCACATTAACCTTTACAAATACAAGGCGCCTCAAGTTAAATAGGCATTAGTTAACTTGAAGTAAAGTCAAGTGAAGACAAGCTCTGTTGGGAGGACGGGAAGTGCTACAAGAGACTTCTTCTGGGTGAGTTAGTCTGCATCTTGTACCTACCCCTGAAGCAACCAACAGTGATTGCTATAGGAGACAGCACACTAGATTAAGCCACTCTAATCTGCCAAAGTAATGCTTTCCTTGCTGTAGAATGCCCAGAGAAACATCTTGCTAGACGCCACCTTTTCCTGGTGCTTTCTGTTTTGTTTCTGTCAAAGTGTGCTTCTGTCGTATAGGCAAGATCATTTCCTCTCTGGGGACTATGGGATGGCAAATGAAATTACATACTTTTCTCAATGTTGTAAAAATTCGGGGGAGGTGGTGGTGGTGGTGGTGGTGGTGGTGTGGGTTGTTTGTTTTGGGGTTTTTTTTACTATGATTTTTGAGAGGAACAGAAAAAGAACCCAGAGGGAAATCTATGGTAATTAAGATGTGGGGGAAGGGAGGAAAGAAGGTGAAGAACAGCAGGGAGGAAATGGGACTCAGCTGGCTAAGAAAAACAACTAGAGCATGGCGGATGAACAGCAAGAGGTAAAAGGAGCAGTGAAAGGACATTCTCATGCTCTTGCTGTGAAAAGGCAGGATAAGCATTTCACAGGTGTTAAAAAAACTAAACTAAAAGTATCACTAAAACAGAGTCTGTCACCCAGATCTTTGCAACCGTTCTCAGGCGAGGAGTGACTGAAACGGATTCATTTGCTCAGTGGCTCTCGGCAGCCTGTACAAAACGAGCCTGATGGTTATTTTCTGAGGAAGTAGTGTTCATATCCCTTTACTTCACAGGTCGTTAATCAGTCCTTGTGTTGGCAGTCTCTGATAGAAGGCCTATTACAGCAAGAAACTAAACTGCTTGTTGCTTTAGTAGTGGTCTCCTGGGCTCAGAGAAGAACCACAGGGGGAAGGAAGAAGTAGAGTGTGTGTAAAAGTTCATAGGCTCCTACCCACACCTCACCTCTTCTGAGGATAGACAAAGATTTTCACCGTCAGTTATCTATTCAAGGCAGAAGATTCTCTTCCAAAAACACCTGCAGGAAAAAGTATCTTATTCTAATATTATTAACACTCAACTGGAGGGGGAGGATACCACCAGTTAGTTGTACCATCACAACAAAGGTTGGCTTTGGGGGTGAAGTCAGTTTAACAGGGCCGCAAAGGTCAGCTGCTTGGAATGGAATGGAATGGAATGGAATGGAATGGAATGGAATAGAATAGAATAGACTAGACTAGACTAGAATAGCTCAGTTGGAAGGGACTGTCCTGGTTTCAGCTGGGAAAGAGTTAATTTTCTTTCTAGTGATTGCTGTGAAAGGAATGTCAATAATACCTATTGTTTTTAGTTGTTGCTAAGTGATATTTACTCTATTCAAGGACTTTTTTCAGCTTCCCATAGAAGAATAGACAGAATGATGGAATGGCCAATGAAATATTCCATACCATAGATGTCACGCTCAGTATATGAATGGGGGTTAGCCAGGAGGTGGGAATCCGCGATCATTGCTGTGGACAGTTCCAATTCACCGGGCAGTGAGAGTGATCTGTGTCGTTATTGTTATTATTGTTGTTATTGTTATTTTTCCTTTTCTCTTATTGTTTCTATTAAACTGTCTTTATCACAACCCATGAGGGGTTTTTTTTCACCTCTTTTTTTCCTCTCCCCCCCAGCTTTTTTGGGGGGGTGAAAGGTGGGGAGGTGAGCGAGTGGCTCTGTGATTCTAGTTTCCAGCTGGGGTAAAACCACAACAGGGACCTACAACAATCATCTAGTCCAACTGCCTGACCACTTCAGGGCTGACCAAAAGCTGAAGCATGTTATTAAGGGCATTGTACAAATGCCTCAAATCCCTCTTAAGCAAATGACAGGCTTGGGGCATCGAACACCTCTCTAGGAAGCCCGTTCCAGTGTTTGACCACCCTCTCGGTAAAAAAATGTTTCCTAATGTCCAGTCTAAACCTTCCCTGGTGCAGCTTTGAACCATTCCCATGCATCCTATCACTGGATCCCAGGGAGATCAGCACCTCCCTTTCCACCTCACCTCCTCAGGAAGCTGCAGAGAGCAATGAGGTTGCCTCTCAGCCTCCTTTTCTCCCAACTAGACAAGCGTGAAGTCCTTTTGCTGATCCTGATAGGACATGCCTTCCAGCCCTTTCACCATCTTTGTTGCCCTCCTCTGCATGCATTCAAGGACCTTCACACCCCTCTGAAATTGTGGGGCCCAGAAGTGCACAAAGTACTCACGGCGAGGCTGCCCTAATGCTGAATAGAGCGGGATAATCACCTGGCGGGTTATACTGTGTTTGATGCACCCCAGGATGCTGTTTGCCATCCTGGCTGCCAGGGCACACTGCTGGCTCATACTGTCCCTGTTGTTGACCAGCACCCCCAGATCCCTTTCTGAAGAGCTGCTCTCCAATCTATACTTGTGTCCAGCATTTTGACTTGTTAAATTTCATCCCATTAATCACAGCCCAATGCTCCAATCTATCTAGATCCCTCTACAAGGCCTTCTGTCCCTCAAGAGAGTCAACAGCACCTCCCAGTTTGGTATCATCAGCAAACCTAGTGATCATCAGCAAACATCATCTTGCTCGTACCCCCAGCTGTCTGCCACCCCTTTCACTATGCTGATAAACGCTTTATGGAGATGGATTTTACCCCAGATCACGGAAGTTATCAGTTTGAAATGTAACTTTACGGGGAGGAGAACAGGTTGTGGGGTTTTTTCTTCACCTCTTCAGTGACCTAATTAACAGGGCAGCTCCACACACCATTATATTGATTCACTGAGGAGGGATAAATTGCGTTATTGAGGGAGAAGCAGCAGGAGGAATAAACACCTTGAGGGTTAGGATCTGATGCTAAGAAGACAGTATTTGGAAGGACTGCTTTGGGTCACCTGCTGAAGGGCTGGCTGTTTGTGGGAGCACTGAGAGAAGCTGCGTCAGACGAGGCTGCAAGGTCCAGAGGAGCTCTGCGCCTGGCTCACCACACCAGCCCTTGCACTTGCGCCTGGTCACCAGCAACACTATTGTTTTCCTAACAACCGTTTCCATGGCACTGTCATGCAGACATTATTAGTCATCCTGGCTGGAAAAGGTGGTGTCAAAGGTTCACACTCCAGTGCCAGTCACCTCTGGTGGGGGAGGGCAGAAGCTGGTCTCAGAAGGCATCTAGGCAAGGACTGGTTTGATGAGGGTGAAGCCTCTTTCAAGAGCCTGTAAGCACGAAGTGCATCTTCAGCTGAACTGGGTGCTGGTACCAGGGAATGAAGTTCTATGCATTCAACCCATTCCTTCATAGGTAGTGGTAACAGTAACGTTGTTTCATTTAAAATATGAGATGGCAAGAACTTAAGCCACAAGGCTTAAGTTAGAGGCATTTCTGTTGATAAGGAACCACTCCCCCTATTCCTTGGCATTTGAACCTGAAATCAGAAACAAAAGTAGCAGTTTCTGCCATGTACTTTTGGAGGGACAGGCTACAAGCAGCACTATACAGAGACATTCCTGCTGAGCAAAGATAGGAGTCCTCCAGAGCAGCTCTGGAGCATGGTAATGTGTGGGAGTTGCTAGAGTTGTTTAGCAGGTTTAGCCAGCCCAGACACAACACCCCTGGAGTCAGCATTTCTGTCACCTTAGCCATCACCTCATGGCAACTTGTCTTCATGGCAACATGTCTTCTTCCCCACCTGGAAAAAAGATGAGGCAAGGCTCTTCTGTATGCCTTCCCACACAATGACCTGTGCACTGGATTTTCCCTCCCCACTTGCTGGGGGGAGTTCCTCCTTCTAACAATGAAGAGCAAAAAAGATAAGGCAATGGGAAACCTGTACGTACAAGCCCAGACTTGTCCTCTCGAAAACTGATTTGGTCTGCTGGGGCTGGGAGGCGGCACTGGCACTGAATATTCTCAAGTACATCAAGCCAAAGACATTTGTGACTCAATACTTCTACACCAAGGCCCCTTCGACACGTGTGAAATGTGCTCCGGGACCTCTGGCTATTTGACGCCTAGAAGATCACTCCTCCATGGTTAATTAACTGCACCCTCAGACCTCTTTCAGTCACCAAATGGATGGGTCTGGCTTTAAGCTGGGTCCAGAGGCAGGGGAAAAAAGAAACAGACCTCCTCTCAGACACCTTGCCCACCTAAGGCTCTAACTGAGCTGAGGGACAGCCTGGCCCAGTTTCGTATCCAAAAGCCTTGCTTAGATTCAGCTTTATTAGCTTCTAAGTGGAATGAATAAACAACCACCCTTCGACTGTCAAATTTTGTCACTTAGACTTTAAGTAAATACTTTATTAAGTCTTGTTTACACATGAAGCTTTTCCTGATTAAGACCACGTGTGGATACTTTTGTTCTGAGTAAGGACTACCCCTATGCAGTTATTTCGGAGCAGCCATTGCACTTTTAAATTCATTGCCTCCCCCAACTCACATTAACTTCGAAGTGCTGTTAAAACAAACATATTTTTGAGAGCTTGTCTACCTGCCACTATAACACAGAACACTGAAAACAGAATGAGTGATCTTCACGTTAGTTAAGAAGGGTGAGAATAGTCGTGCTCTTAAATTCACACCCCAACTTGTTTCACAATGTTTCATTTACACAGGCAGCCCTTGACTTTTTTCTTTTTTTTTTTTTTGTTTTTGTTTTTTTTGCTGTGTCACCCTAAAATGCCTAGCTTTGGTAGGCAGAAGTCTCTCCATTCCACATTTTCCATGATGACATGATATAAAGAATGTTTATTGGACAAATATGAGTATTTCAGGGGAAAAAAACATATTTGAATGGTTATTTGAATAAAAATTCCTGTACAGGAGCCAATGCCATTGGGCTTAATTACTTCATCTATTTATGAATGTTTAATGTTTAGCTTGTTATATTGCCATCATTTCACTATGTCCAGCCATTTTTCTGTGTAATTTCCCTTGCCTCATCACACCTAATTCCATGGCGAGGTTCTCCTGCAGTTAAAAGTAAAATCTATCTGGGCATCAAAATATATTCCAAGCACAGTGTGCACCCATTGACACAGACGCTGTAATTATGGTTGATGATTACTGGTGACTGAGTATTTATTGCCAAGAAATGATGTAGAAGAAAAGCAAAAATATTCTCGGCATTTATAAAACTTTTGTAAAATTGGAGCATTTCTAATTTAAGATTTTTACACCAATTTTCCTAATTTCTTGATGTTTGACTGACTAAGCTAAAGAAAATTCAGCCCTCCCAGTCTCCATGACCAACGGAACCACAGAGCCAAAAAGTCTACGAATGGATGCAACTGCAGTGGAAGGGGCACTGCTGCCAATTTGTTTTTGTTCAGAGGACGGGCAAAAAAGACTCAACTACTGACGCATGCCCTCTTGCAAAGTCTGCTGGTACAAACATGTAACTATCTTAATATAAATTTCTTAATAGAGACAAGACCTGCTGTTAAACGTCCCATGCCCAAGGGCAACAGTGTAATCTTTATGTCTTTTTATAAACTTTGCTTTTACTGATGCCTTCTTTGCCTACCAGATGTGCGCAGATTGCCTAAATCACATGAGAACGACAATCTGGATTTGGCTGTAGGACTCGATCACATGAGAACACAGGGACAGGTCAGCTGCCATGACCCACTTAGCTTTCCGGGAGGAGATGCAGCCTCTTGATCACAGTAACGCCCTCGTGTCGGTGAGCACACGTGATGGTTTCTATGAGATTTGCTGTACCTACCAGGAACGGCAAGTTCAGCTCTTACGTAGGAATATGTCTAGTCCTGTAGGGAGTGGGGCACGGGGGGCAGTTAACGGTTTTGCCTCGGCTTTTCTTTTGAGCAAATAATGCATTCCTGCTGGCAGCTTAGTCTGCTGGCGACCAGCTCAGCTCTGAAATATGAGCTATGGTAGATGGGAGGAGGGAAGGTCAGCCTGGAAGGGTGTGGGAGAGGATTTCCATTCCAGACACAGGCTTTTGGTTAGAGCACTATTGTTCAAATGGGAGTTACTCGAATGATCAATGAGAAAAATTCTCTCTCCTCCCTCCTCTCCCCTTTTTTAGCAATCCTAATGTAAGCATAAAGGAAGATAAGCACTTTTTGTTCTGTTTCACTGGTTTCATAGTCGTGATTGCATTGAGTATTTCATGGTAAGACTTCAAAGTGTTCCTGCCTTTTCATTTTACATGTGGACGTACGGTTTGCTTGAAAATATGTGTCCTGCTCAAATTACATTAAGAAAACATTGGACCTATGATATACAACCATCAGCTAGACACAAATTAGTGCTGCTTCAAATTCTGCTGCAGTGTCTCATCAGTTTTCAACATTTTTTCTCTCATGCTAAGAAACAGGCTTTACACACCTCTGCTGACATTTGGAGAGTTCAGTCTCTATGCTGTCAAACACTGAACACTTTGTGGAAACCCCAGCGTCAAAGAACTCACAAACTATGAGAGAAAAACAAGAAAGAACTTGTTTTAACAAATGAATTGCTGTGATAAGAGGCACTGTTAAAATATACGCATGTGAAATCCATGGCATTTAAGCACATATATTCCTTATTTCTAGCCAAGGGATACACAATGCAAATGTGGGGCATTGTGTGATCCAGTACTGTTAGGATATCTTATATAATTACCCAAGTTATTGCTCAAACTAGGGAAACTGTGAATTATTTCTAGTAGGTTAAAAATGACAGCGGAAGCAGGAGGCTCTTTGATCAATTCCACTTCTCCAGAAAGACTACACAATAATATTGCCTGAAATCAGCAGGAACCTAATAACAGGAGACACTTTCTTAGAAAACTGCCAGCAAAATATATTTCTCACATACAGGTCTGATATTTGCCTGTTTTGTTTGCCAATACATGCATATGTTTGGTGATGGAGAACATTCCATAAAGGAGCACAAACTTTTCTCATCTTAGTTGAAATGAGGTAGTTGTTGCTTAATTGAAGGAGATACTCTTCCACCCTAATGGAAAATTAATGCTGAAAGTTTCTTAGTCCAATTCAGAAAAAGAAGTATTACAGACCACATTCATTAAAACACCTGCCACCACCACCCATGGGTAAACTACAAAAATCAGAAAACTGCAGTTATAAAAACAGTAATTCATGCAATTGCTATTGTCCAATCAATGAATGTAATTTTAAAAATTCCTCCGGGAATATCACATTAATAACCTCCCTGCTCTGAGGCAAAGCCCAATAACTTTTAAAGACTAGATGAATCACAATTACTTGGTCATCTCACAGCTCAAAGAATTATAAACATGGACGTTTATAAGCCATAGTCTGCACTGCTGTACCAAGGTATATAATTTTTTGTGCTGCATATGAACTCTAAGCTACACTACACCAAACAAGACTTTCTATCATTTAGAAGATAAACCTTGGGGAAAAAAACAGACCTTTTACTGAGGTCCACAGAGATATTTTGACCTCCAAAGGATTTCTGTAAGGAAGAATTCAAATCTACTTGTTCATTAACTCCTACTTTTTTTTGTGTTTGTTTGTTTTACTCTTCATTTGCTCTCCCTTATGTTTTATTCCCTTCCTCTGTCAACCTCTGTTCATCCCTTTTTGTCTTCCTTCAATCTACAAAGTTTTCCCCTTTCCTCCTATGCTTTGTGTAACTTTTCAAACCCACTGTCTCTTCCCATTCTCATCACCATTCTTGCTTCTCTTCTGGTGCTCTCTCACGACACCTGTCCTTGATTCTTCTAATTTGATGTTTACACTGTGCAAGAAAAGAGACTGGTGATAGTTTCACTTTCCTGTTCCCTTCCTTCTTCCCTCTTCTTGTCAAGTTGTGAATCACCAAAATCCTTAAGACTGTAAAAAACTTGCATTCATGAATGTGCTGCCATTTAAAATTATGGAGATACGCAATACCTTGCTCATGTAAACTCTTCATCAGGAAATCTACAGAGAGGGAGTTCTCGATTCTTCTCTGACCTTCTTCAAGCAGTTCTTCAGAGGTGCTCAGGGCTGGATGTGTCCATGATGTGAATGAATTAGGTGCTTGTGCAGGAGCTTATGTTCCCCACTCTCAGGTAACTAAGAGAGATGACCAGGCAATACCAACTGCAGGTTAGACAGTTAAAGAGAAAGCTACTGATCCCCTAAGTTTCTACAATAACTCTTTCCTGTGGTCAAAAACCACAACCCAGATAATATTAATGGGAGTTATAGATCATGGAATCTCAGGAGAAAAAGAACAAACCCTTTCCTTTAAAATTTATTTCTTGCGAGTCTCCATTATTCATTAGTTATGATTACTTGTATTATAGCAGACACTTGATAGTGCATCATAATTTAGGGTTCAAAATCATTCTAATTATGACAACTTTTTGTATATGAGACTTTTTGAAGTATTTGTGTGTTTAAGCTTTCCACATTAAGCCTTGAGAATTTTCCATGTTTAATCTCAGCTGGAAAGTATTTTGAAACGCTCTAAGCAAAATTAATCCATCTGGGGTTTTTTTGTTTTTGTGTTTGACTTATCATGAGGAGAGAAGAAAGTATTTTATTATCGAAATATACTATTTGCCAAGGTTCTCATTGCTGTGGTCAAGAACCCAAAGTAGAGAGCAATCTCTCTTGCTGTCAAAGATTTGGAGAATTCTAGACCAACCGTAAACTTGCTCTGAAGCCAGATTACTTTTGGTCTCCCTTACCCTGAAGGACAATCGCACTCCCTTTTCCAGTAAGAGGTAATTAGAATTTCCTAAAGCAAGTGAATAAGTGAAATAGTTTCTGCCCTAGCTGTTAAAGAAAGCTAAACTAGAATCAAAGAATTACACGTAAAGTTTTAACATAGGTTTTTGTCTATAAATTGGAATACAAAGTGAAGAAGAGTAACACAGATGAGTAATTACTCATCCTAGAAATATATCCTACTGTATTTTAATCCTCAATGCTAACAAGACACAGAGCATTTCCTAAATGCTACAGCAACAAAGAATTTGGTTTATTTTGTATGCATAACAAAAATAAGGAAACTTTGTTGAATTCTTAAGAACATGGAGGAAGCAAATAAAATGTCAAACAAGTGATGAGCAGCCAGGATCAATATGTCCCCAAAGAAAGGGACACAACATACTGTTCAGATGTCATAAAGAAAAGAACCATCAAAGAGACCACATTTCTTTGTATCGCCAGTAAGTTAAAAGCTGAGACCAAACACCAAGACCATGAATCAGGCTTGTTTACAATTAGTAACAAAAGTTGTTAGCCAAGGCCCAACTTAATAACAAATCTAGAGACTTCTCAGAGGTGTAAACTGTTAAAAAATGTGAGCAATACTCAGACCAGAATGGTGACCTACCGCACAACTACTGTCTCCAGCAAGAAATGCAGAGTTTCTGGGGTTGTTTCCTATATTGTATAATCTTGTTTCATTCCTACAACACTGTACCCTGCATATGGCAAACATCTTGTGAATGACCATAGTATTTACTGGAAATACGGGATAAACTGGAGTTGTGCAGGCAAGCTTCATTCTGGTATTTTTGGAATCGATACTTGATTTTGCAGCCTTAACAATGCTTTAAATGAGGATTTTTATCAGTAATTTTTAGAAGAAAATGAACAAAAAACTGACTATTTTTTTATTCTTCCCTAGCAACTCAATCATATGATGTCAGCTTGACACACCGGTCCCAGCCTGAATTACAGGCTTTTGTGACTTCTGCTAGCAGAGAAATACCTGAGGTAGCACGTCTTCATCCGCTATGTAGCGTGCCGTGCCCTTGTGAGTGGATTTCACTACTATTTGCTTACATCTGAGGACTAGGGAGATTCCAAAGTCATGAGTTTTACTCCAGACCTGAAACAGAAATCTAGCAGATCAGTCTTAAGCTCCTGTGCCTATTTCTCTTGAAATGGACCCTTTCTGCTTCAGTTTTTCCGTGTTGACTCCCAAATCTTTGCTCTCACGTATTTGTGTTTCTAGTCCATACTTTCTTGCCCAGCTCATGCAAATTTCTACCATTTTCCTCCCAGGACAGTTCCAGTCTCCTCCAAGATCCAAGATTTAATACCCCTTTTACTTGCATATTATCCATCTCTAGGCCCAACAGCTCAGAAACCCCCAGACTCCACTTCTTCCTCAATTCTCCACCCTATTTTCTTGGCCAGCCAGTCAACTGTACTTCCATATTAAATCACAGTCTCTGTTTCTGTTTTCTCTATTTCCTTCTGCTGTACCATTTGTATTCCTGGGATACCCATACCTCACATAACGTTCTACCTCCCATACCTAGTTCCTGACCTTTTTCCATGTAAATTTGGTCCCCTCTTTCCACTCTTTGAGCATCGATGGAGTAGAGAGTAACTGAGACAGGCATTTTTGTTTTAGTCCTGTTGTTTGGCTGTAGTTCAGCCCACAAACTTGTTAGAGCTACAACCAAAGACCATGCTCAGGCCTTGGCTGTAGTATGCCTGATGTGGATGCAAGAAATGTGGTTAATATATTGGTATGCTATTTATTTCACTGATCAGTAGCAGTTCCTTAACTCCCTGCTCCTTAACTCCTTTACCAACCTGCCTATATCCATCTGCTGTCCTGCTCTGTGCATCCTGATCAGCACATTTCTGGGGCAAGGGCTGCCGTGGAGTTGTGTCTGTACAGAGCGTAGCACAGTGGGATCTTGGTTCAGAGTGAGAGCTAGATGGGATTATGACGTTCATGATGATAAAAAAATAAGGATGCCTGCTGAAAACATGAACATCCTGTTTTTTAAAAAGGGTTTTAACTTGTCAAATGCGTGCAGAGCTTCACAGGAACAGCAAAAAGCACATCCCCAGCATAAAGGCCATTTCTCTCCAAAATGCCAGTGGAGCTTCCTAAAGTAAAGCATCAGGATTTCTTCATGGAGGAAAACAGTCTCTTATTTTTCCTTGAGCTCATTCTCGGAAATAGAGGAATGTTTATGACTGCAACTTTCCAAATAAATTAAAATGTAATCAAATAAAGTAGAAACACCAGACAAACGACCAGAAAGTTTTAGCCTCGATGGTTAATATTTTGTGAAAGTTTTTGCAATTGGAAATGGGTTTACCATAGGAAGTGCAGTCAACTTTAATAATAGGTGGTGCTCTAGAATCACCCGTACGAATAAAACTCTTATTTCCTAGAAAAGAAAATATTTGTTATTCATTGCTTCCTGTATTATAGGTATAGATTTGTTGGCAGACATCTAGTTCTAATCTTCACATCTCAGTTCAGTGGATTCCTTAAAAAAGATGTTTTCAACTTCCATTCTTTCATCCCTTGCTATTAGTCCTGAGGAATTTTTTTGAGAGTAAAATGATTTTAAATATACAGCCTTCCACATACACTCCTGAACGAATCCTCTCTCTCAACACAATGCAGCGTTACACCCACATCTAACAGGTGTTTTTGTCTTGGAGAGGGTGCTGGGGGAGAAGCTGCACGCGTATGCACAGCTGTGTGGAGAAGAATGACCATGAATTAACTTTTAAAGCCAAAATTTGCAGTAGCTGAAACCATGGAAGGGCATATACCTCTACAACATTTGGTGGCTTTACTTCTTCATTTCTTCTTTTCGGTATTTGTGTCCAGGGATACTCGGGTATACAGCGTAGGTACCAAACTTGCCTGCCTTAACTCCATTTCATCTATGGCTTTTTCAAAATCTTAGTTCCATCACTGCTGTGCAAAGCTTAACTACACACTTTTGTTTCTACCTTGCTGTTGCGTATTTTGAGCTTATTTTCTACCACTAGGGTGCATTTTGAGGCATAAGACCAGAAGATGTTTCTACCCTGAAATACAAGAGAAATACAGCCCCTATAATAAGATGTTTGAGAAAAGGCAACTCGTGTTATGTAGGCCAGCCTTAGGCAGGTTTGAAAGATAGTTTGAAAGGGCTTCACACATTTTAATATCCTGCTATCAACATATATGCTACTTTTGTGTGGCTAAGTATCTCTGGAGTTTTCAGATAATCTGTCTGGACAGTCAGGAGAGAAGGAAAATGGGAGACTGATGGAGGCAGGCCTTCTGAGAGGATGGACGTAGGCACTTTGCTTTTTTTCCCCTGCTGTAAAAAAGAGAAGGTGGGTATGGGGGTAGTCACCTCCAGTTATCCCAAAGAAGTCTGTCTGCATGGTTAAAATTCAGGCAGGTCTGGGGCAGAACAAAGTAACTCTGTAATTCTGCACACACATGGTGTATGACACAACACAACAGCTTAGGGCAGGCAAGCGGAACCTGAAGCTGACCAAACCTAATTACGCACACTGGAGTTGGGTCAAGGCATTCGGTTCAAACACGCATTCCAGTGACAAGAAAGAAGATGCTCCCAGATCTTCTGGAAGAATACCTTGTTAGTCCTCCAATTTTATATTCCGTTGAAAACATCATGCAAATTGAGGACTAAACCAACAAATTCCATTTATAGTGTTCAATTATACTAAGCAACTCTTTACAGTATGCTTGTAGCATTTACACTTAAAAGACTATTTCTCTTTCGTTTATCTGTCAGGACCCATATTGAGAGTTCACCGTCACCTAGGAAACAGTGGATAAAAGCAAAGAAAGCAAAATATTTCACTGAACATCCTACATGGCTTTAGATGCCTGTAGTATTCTCCATTGTTCCTACAGACAGGGAATCCTCAATTCTAGTCTTGGCAGATAGGTGAAAGATGAGTGGCAATTCCATTTTGTTTAAAAATGTAAAGCCCAGTAATTTGAGAAGAGTAGTATAGTCTAGTGGTTAGCTGCCAGATGATCGATGTCCTGTGCGTGACTCGCCTTGACTTGCAGTGACCTTCACCAACTCCCTCAGCCTCATCCTCATGCTTGTGTGAGCATGCCTACCCTATAAAAGAATCTCTGACATTGGTGATACGAACGTTGTTTCTTAAAAGTGCAAGAACATAAACTTACTGAGCAATGTGTTAACCAAAACATCTGAAATATGCAAATGACTAAAATAATCTGCTTAATGTTTGACTCACTTGTAATATCTCACATGCACTCTTACGGTTACACCAGAACGTTATAACAAATAAACATACTGGGAGAGACATTTGGGATAAAAGAAGAGAGAAAAATGCTCTAATTTAGAAACTTTTTTTTTTAATAAAAATGCAATACATTTCAAGCATGATAAAATTAACATAGCAACTCTGACTGAAGTGACACATATTCGCCAATATTTAATAAACACATACAGGAAACTACTTGATCATCAAGTCACACTTCTCAAGTAAGCATGGGTAAAAGAATCTGGCTGCAACAAGTTTACGGTTCCTGCATCAGTGTCATAGCTAATCAGGTCTGACTGTCTCAGGTGCAGAAATACTTCTAGACACAATATCCATGGAACTGAAGGTACAGAAATGTTGGGGGTTTTTGTCTTTTTCTTCTTCTGATGGGACACAGGTACATGTTTTATTATTATAATAGAAAAAAAATATAGAAGAGAGAGTACTGGGAGGATAAACTGTCCCATGCATTTCAATATAGTTTTAATTCCACAGTACAGGATGGGACCCATCCTCATCCTTTGACAATACAGAGTACCAGAAGAGTGCAGCGGAACTGGCTTACCCAAGGCACCACGGCTGAGTGCACTGTAGTAACCAACGTAAACAGTAAGTAGCTCTCTTGCTTCGTTATTTTTCACGTCAAAGAGAAAGAGTACCTGGTGCTTGCTATATTTACTTG
Organism: Chroicocephalus ridibundus; assembly: GCF_963924245.1. NCBI lineage: Eukaryota > Metazoa > Chordata > Aves > Charadriiformes > Laridae > Chroicocephalus > Chroicocephalus ridibundus. Next base: position 166,713,355 of record NC_086284.1, read on the forward strand.
CATATCTTGGAAGGAAATAAGGATGTAAGCAACAGACACATCTCTTCTACCCCAAGTACTACGCATACTGAGCTGCAACACGAACACCTCTGGTCCAGTGACTCTGGCCATATTTAGTACTTATACAATTTATCCATATTGACGTATGCTGACTTCTTTGAGCTTCTGAAGAACAAAATACAGCTCCTGTGTTTTCCTACACCTTTAGGTTCTGCCTGAGCTAGATTATCTCCCGTGACTGCTTTGGAGTTATCAGAGCAGCTCCACTTCTGATAGGAGCTGCAAGAATACTGCTACAGGCAAAATCTGGGTGGCCAAAAGCATTTTTATCAATAGCCTCTCTAAATGGATCTACATAGACTCTAAATGGGTCATACAACCTTGTGTGCACCACCATTCCCACCTCTCCTAAAGCTGTGCCAATGGTGAAAAACTGTCATACGGTTATGCCCTGTGGGACAAAAAAAAAAAAAAAAAACAAACAAAAAAACAAAAGGGAAAAAACCCCACTGCTGATGGTGGACAGGGAGCGTCCTCCATTTATCAGGGTTGTCTGGAGAACAATATACCCAATGAGAAAAGCAGAGATGAAAGACTGAAACTAAAAGCAGATCAAATACTTGGGAGGAGATTAAAGACACATGGAGAGAGCTGATCTAATACAGAGAGAGTGGACAATGCTGTTCCTTTGCTGTTCAGCACAATGACAAGATGATTGAGTTAGCCCTTGGGCTGAAACACCACGGGCCAGTTTGCGTTGCTGTTACCAGCCCAGTGTGACCGAAAGAACAAAAGAACATGAAAACCTGAAATTGCATCTGTTGCAATCGCAGATCTCCACTCAAGTAATGGGTACGAGTATTCCATTTGTTAAAAGCTGATTGACTTACTATGCTGTAGCTGGCCATTGAAAACTGATCTAGTAGAAAGTACAAGTAGTAAAATGGTAATTTAGGCTGAAGAAGGATAAAGAGATGCCTTCTACTAGGTAAGGTATTAAAGTATGAAGTTGTTTCCCAAAGAAAGTCAGGAGCCGGTGACTCTGTACTCCAGTGACGGACACTTTAATAACGAGATTCTATCAGTCACGGGAGAAAAAAACAGCAAATTTATTTCTAGGGGAGATTGTCGCTTCCCCTACAAAAAGGTTCAGATGCCTTTTTGTACTTCGCAGATCAAACGCAATATTGATGTATTTGCAAATACAGTGCAACAGAACACAGAAAACGGGCCCGCTCTGACGGCCATTTCGCAGGAGATGCTAAATAAGTCCCAAAAAACCTGCGCTTAAGGGTTACCGGGAAAACACAATCCCCTCTCCCCGCGCATGACCGGTAACCCGAGGGGTCCGCACCCCCGGCTGCCTCAGAGGCGCTGCCCCGCACCCCAGCCTCCCGACAGCCTGCTGACGGCACCCCGGGCTGGGCCAGCCCGCGTTCTGCCTAACGTGGCAGCTTTAGCGACAGGAGCCCCCACCGGGCCTGCGGGGGCAGCACCCCGGGAGTGCGGCTGGGCCCTGTGAGGGGCGGCCCGAGGCTGGGCCAGGCCGCGGGGAACAGCCCCCCCGCCCCGCGTCCTTCAGGCCCGGCCGGGCCCCCAGGCGCCCCCTCCCCCGCCGGCCGCAAAACCCGCCGCTCCGGCTGAAACCCGACACCGGGGGCCTCCCTGGCACGCCGGCCGCCTGGGGCCGCGCCGGGCGAGACGGAAAGAGAGGAGCGGAATCTCCCGCCGGGGGCCGGGCCAGGCCGGCGGCGGCCGCTCGGGGCGGCGTCGCGCAGAATCCCGCTCCGAGGGCTCTGCAGTCTCCAGCCCGGAGAGTACCGCCCGCCCGGATGCAGGCGGCGTCCTCGGCAGCTGCGGTCTCCTTCCAGCTCCCCAACCGGCCCAAACCGGCTCGAACTGGCCGAGGCCGGATCTGCTGGCGGCGGAGCGGCGCTTCTTCCCCTCACCCCGCGGCCGCCGCCTCTTCCTCCCCTCCTCCCCCGGCTTCCCTTTCCCCTTTCCTTCCTCCCTCCATCTCTCCTTTTCCGAAGCACCGTGCACCGCTGCTCCCCCGGCCCCCGCTGTGCCTCGGCCGGCAGAGGGGCCCTGCCGAGCCCGGCGCCCTCCCTACAGCTGGGGCCGGCGCAGCCCGCTGCCACCGCCCCGGCCCCTGGGCGCTGCTGCTGTCCTGGCGCCTCAGCGGCGCGTTTCCTCGCTGCCCTGGCTTCCTACCCACGTTCCCCTCGCCTCCACAATCGGGGAAATCCTGCGTGTTCCGCAGATTTTTTTCTTGCACTTAGGGGAGAAATGTGTACAACGCAAGCTTTTGCCTTCTCGGTCAAAGCCGCCGCTCTGCCGCAGACGTGGCTGCGCCTCACAGGCCCCTGCCCTCCCCCGCCATGGTGTGCAGCTCAGAGATGCCGCTCGCCTTCCTGCCTTTCCCATGCTCGGACTCGCCTTCTTGTTCCCCCGGCGCAGGTGCGCCTACCTGAAGACATGGGACCCCTGCTTCCCTGTCGCTTCTTGTGACGGCCCTGCACGGAGCAATGCAGCTCTGTTGCCTGCACCATCATGCTCCCCCTGCACCTGCCTGTCTCCCCCCTGCCACCCCCTGTTACTACAGGAGACAAAGAAACCTGGGTGTTACCCTCTCCCTTCTTTCCCACACAGTCACCATGAAGATAAGCACACTCTGGTTTTGTCACTCCATAACCACAGAAGACCCTGCATCTTCTCTTTTTTTTTTTTTTTTTTTTTTTCTTTTTAACCCATCCCCCATTCTTACAGATCAAAAGGAACCCGGCCTGACTCCATTTTGGAGAGGATATTGCCCAGAGGTTTGACTTCCCTCCGTGGAGCAATTTCCTCCAGCAGCATCTGTAGCGGAAGGGAGACAGCCCGCCTCGCCCAGCGGGTGCTGTGAGATGCCTCTCTACCATTTGGAGCCAGCGGCTGACACGACTTCTCTGTGGCTGAGTGGTTTTGTCAGGCATGGTTTTGCGCCAGCCTGGAGCAGTACGCGTGCCTGGGCTTTCGCCAGCTCTGCTGCACTTTTGGTAGTTTTGGTGAAAATGTTGTTTTCAGACTTCCATGCTTCTGAAGGCATTGAGGTAATGACCCTGCACACCTCAGGGGGATGTTTCCTACAACATCAAGCAGGAGGGATAGGTGTATGTTTGCCTGTTTCTTCCCTGGCTTTGGTTTGATTATTCAGCTGAGTAGACCTAATAGCTGGCTGCTGTTGAAGGAGTTCCCACCCTTTCACCTGTGCTAGATCTGGCATTTGTCAGGCACCTTACTGAGTGTATAGTTCACTAGCGTGGTAGATGCTTCTTTTGTCCTCCAAGAGAAATGTTCTGCCAGATCCACAACTCCTACTGATTTTGAGGACGGCACAGGTAACAGGCACAAGTCATCTGGTTGGTATGTTGTGACAAATGTCTACAAAAGGTAGAGATTCCCCAAGGAAAGTAGGAAGAAAAGTTTGTACACGTGCAATTGTTTGGGCATCCTCATGTAGAAGTTGTTGTGGGATGGCCCCAGCTGGCAGTCAGGCTCTCCCCCAGCTGCTCACTCACCCCTCCATCCACAGTGGGATGGGGGAGAGAACAGGAAGAACAGGAATGAGGAAGCTCCTGTGTCCAGATAAAGTTGAGATCACTTACTGATTACCATTGCAGGCAAAACAGGCTCACCTTGGGGAAATTAATTTATTGCCAATTCGTGTATATAAATATAATTACCAATTTGGGTATTGGGAAATAAAGCAACAAATATTAAAACACATGGGAAAACTCCTTCCCTCCCTGTTTCCCAGGCTCACTTCGTTCTTTCTCTCCTGTCCTACCAGCTCCTTACCACCACAGGTCACACTCAGTCCCTTCAGCGAGGAAAAGAGTGGGGCAAGGGGGGGACGTTACAATCAGCGCATAGCAGTTTCTCTATGATACTCCTTTTGCCTCAGAGTTTTCCTCTGCTCTGGCACAGGTCCTCAGAGGTTGCAGGGAGTGTCTGCTCTGCCGTGGAGCGCTTCCTCTTCCTCCTTCTCTTCCTCCTCCGTGGAAGCCAGCTGGCACTGGCTGTGTCCAGTACAGTGGCCTTTTCTCACAAAGCCACCCCTGCAGCCCCCCACTGCCAACACCTTGACATCTGTACCCACTGCGGGACTCAGAGTTACGGAATCACAGAATAACTTGGAAAGGACCTTTGGAGGTCATCTGGGGCCATCTTCCTCTGCCTTCCTCCTGCCAAAAAGACCAGTTTTGCAGGTCGATCAGGCTGCTACCAGCATTGCCCAAGCAAATTTTTGATGTCTCCAAAGGCAATTATTCTGCATCTTCTTTAGACAACTTAACTTACCCCATTATTTGAGCATCATTGCTGTGAAGAATTTTTCCTTATATTTACTTAAAATTTCCCCCAAGAGCAGTCCAGTTCTGTTTAGCCTGTAACTACCAACAGGTAGTACAAGGCAGCAATTTGATTCCTCCATGGCTGCCTTTCCAGTTTAAAGAGAGACAATCTTGTAGAGGACAGAAACAGTAAGGTTGGTGTTGAGAGATATCAGTTGTTTAGCTTAAATAAGTAAGTTTTAATTAGAATAAATTACTTAGGGTTATGATATAATGTGATTTATTCTGTTTGCTTAGCTTTGCTTAGCATGAGTAGCTGCAGATTTGCCAAAGCCTTTAGGCCGCAATAGTTAATTTTCTTAGTAATTTTCCTATCAGCTGGTTCAGTGCTGTGTTTAGTCTTTCAGTGTAAGAAAAATATCGATAATACCCTGATGTTTTGGTATTGTTTTCCCTAAGTCTGGGACTTTTCAGTTCCCCATGTTCTGCCAGCGAGTGCAGGTGCACAAGAAGCATAAACGAGAAGATAAGGAGGCTACAACCACCAGCAGAGACTGCAAATCAACAAGATCAGAGCAGTCAACGGCCTGACTGCCTGGACACAGAGAAAGAATCCGGTACGGTGTTAGAATACCGCAGACCAAAAATCACCATTGGACTAAAAGACATGTGAAGAGCATGTGAGGAGTGGGTGTATACATCGCAAGGATATAATTGCAAGGAAGCCCGACAAGACCACTGGGACTGAGTGTAAGTAAGTAAATTTAATAAGTTTTTCCTCTAAAATGAAATTACCTTCTCCTCCTACAGGGCGTTCCATTGTTGCTACTATATTGCATCCTTATTCCCTGCGTTTTCTATCTTTTCTCCTGCCTTATCCCATTCAGGCCCAAAACCATCTTGGGGACACTCTACTGCACTTGCCGTAGCCTGAAAATACATTTCTAGCACTGGGGAGCCCAAACCAGGACACAGTACTTCAGAGCGGTGCAGCTTCGCACATGCTGAATAGAGGGAAATAACAATTCCCTTGAACCCGCTGGCTGTGCTTGTGGCTAATGCAGCTCAGCAGCTGGCCTTGATTTCTGCAAAAGTGCACTGCTGGGCCGTGTTTAACTGCTTGTCTACCAAGAGTTGCAGGTCCTGTTTTGGAAAGCTGCTTTCTAGTTGACCCCCGAAGTTGTACAGATTGGTGGTGGTGTTCTATTCCAGATACAGGGTTTCGCATTTGTTTTTGTTGAACTTCTGTGAGGTTTCCGTTGACCTATTTTTCCAGTTTGTTGAGACTGCTGCTGAGCAGCAGCCTAACCATTGAGCATGTTGACCTCTCCTCCTCCAGTTTTCTGTCCACAGCGTGTGCACTCCCTTCACCAGCTGCAGAGTGTTTTGCAGACGGCTGTTCACACACCATTCTCACTGCCTGCTGAAGGGAACACATCTACTCACTGCTTTTCTCTAAAATAAGGGCAGCAATGACCTTGGGGGAAATTTATGTACGTGTACAAACATGTGCGCGTGGCGCACACACACACACATTACTAAGTGAAGTCTGAACAAAGTGGCGGTTTGCAGTTCTGCTGCATTTAAGGTATCCATTTCAAGGACCCCCTGCTCCAGGAGTAGAAGAATGCTGCCTTTCAAAACAGGTAGTTCCTGCCTAGCCTTAAAACAGAGATGATTTAAGAGAATAAGAGGAAAACAACGTCTCACTTTCATCTCACAAGAAGCTGTCTGCCTCCTGTTTCTGCTAAAAGGGAGTAGCCCCGTTATATAAAGCACAGCTTCCCCTTCCCCCACCCCATCCATTGCCTCCAGCCCTCATGCCAACAGAAATTACTTGCATTCTCACGTTTTTCAGCAGAGTCGAAAGTATCCCCTCATTTTCACACTAGATTTATAACTCTCAAATGTTGGCAGACCCGGCGCTGGCTCTGGGAGGCCATTCTGACAAAAGGGAAGTCTAAGTCTCTGCTCTACCTGCTGCCGTGCTCCCTTGGCCTCTCTCCACGATTTCCTTAGACAAGGCAGGTCACACCGACTCTGAAATTCTCTAGGGAGTTTGGATTTTTGTCTGTATCTGGAGGGATGAGAGAAAAAAGAAAATAGAAACCTTTGTGAATTTAGGCAATCAGAAAAGCGTTTTACATTGCAACTGAATACAGATTATTTTGTAACAGGCATGTTCCACCCACCCTCTTTGAAGCAAGACTTGAAAAAATTCCTTATGATACATTATGCCTCATTTAGGATAAGCACCAGTAGTCCCGATTTTGGCTGTTCTCATTTGTCTCCCTCTCCTGGTCAATGGTGGTTATTTTTTTCCAGATTTTGTGGAGAAGTCTTTGTTTGGCTTTTGTCCATACACAAAGAACTCAAAGTGAATCAGTGGCTGAGCAAAATGGATTTTATAGTTACATGCTTGTTCCAGTGCATTCAAGAGCTAAATAAATATTTACCTATTTAAAAATTCACCTCTGCAGTCTTGAAAACATAAATCTTGCCGTATCTCTCTGAAACTGAGCCAGGGGAAATCCTGCTAAGGGGAGCGCTCACTTTCAGTCAAGTTGGGCATGCTGGAAAGATGCCAGGAGTAGTGGAGCCGAGAGGTGGCTGCATTTCTTAAGAGGTGGTGACAGGCAGAAGAGCTGGAGTCAGTCAGTTTAAGGGAATTTGACAGTTTTGGTATAGTAAATTGAATTCTTCTGTTTTTTAAATGCTTGCTATTGACATAATACACTGCAGGCTGCCAATTTTTACCTTTTGCTTTAATGAGTCATATAAATAAAATGCAGTAAAAAAAAAAAAAAGATAGAATTAATTTATTGCTGTGTATAATGAACAGACTGAGGGGTACTCAGATAATACATAATCTTCCTGTCCTGGTTCTGACAGCACCCATTATTCCCTGAATGTCTATTCAAGGGCTACCCAACAATCCCAGTTTTGGTAACTCACCTGAGTTGCGTTCCTGACCTACCACACAGTTCCAAGCCTGTTTCTTCTGCATTATTATAGCTTTCCATCAGAAAATTTAGTCACTGCTTCATTCCCTTCCCTTTCTGGCTTTGAAGTCAAACTCAGCCACTATCCATGGAAACTGCTATTTAAACTCGAGACTTCCACAGACCTCTCTTTGGACCCTGGAGGCTTTGTCCTCAGCACCCTCAGAGTCTAGCCAGGGATTTTCCATGGACAGGACAGCTAATTGTGTCCAGTTACGTAGTTTTTGTAGATAAAATGTGGTATTTAGACTAGGACAAACAGATGTTCCAATTTAATGTATGAGATACAGAAGACTCTGTTTTCCCATTTTTAAAAAATGGAAACTAAATACAGGCTTGTTTCAAAATAGTCTTCTAGTCTTAAGGAGAAATCTGTGCTTCAACTGCAAATCTGCCCTGCTTTTTTAAAAATATCTATTTATTTTTTACATTTTAGCAATTAATACTGATGCATTCAGGAGAGAAAAGGGCAGAACTGTAGAGATGAGTAAGGAACACCAGAGTCTGAGTCCTAAAAAAGTTGCCATCTGGATTATTTTATTATTTAGAAGGCAAAATAAAAACCAGATTCATGTTTTTAGTAGCCTGTCTTCTTAGGAGATGTGCTCCAGACCTCTAATCATCTTCCTTGCCCTCCTCTGGACTCACTTAAACAGGTCCATGTCCTTCTCATGTTGAGGGCACCAGAGCTGGTTGCGGAACTCCACGTGGGGTCTCACCAGAGTGGAGTAGAGGGGCAGAATCACCTCCCTTTCCCTGCTGGCCACGCTTCTTTTGATGCAGCCCAGGATGTGGTTGGCTTTCTGGACTGTGAGCGCACTTCTCATCCACCAATACCCCCAAGTCCTTCTCCTCAGGGCTGCTCTCAATCCATTCTCTGCCCAGCCTGTATTTGTGCTTGGGATTGCCCTGACACATGTGCATGATCCTGCACTTGGCCTTGTTGAACTTCATGAGGTTTGCATGGTCCCACTTCTCAAGCCTATTTAGGGCCCTTTGGATGGCATCCCTTCCCTCCAGCATGTCGACCACACCACACAGCTTGGTGTCATCAGCAAACTTGCTGAGGGTGCACTCAGTCCTATTGGCCACGTCGCCAACAAAGATGTTAAACGGCACTGGACCCAATACCAACCCCTGAAGAATGCCACTCATCACTGGTCGCCACTTGGACATTGAGCCGTTGACCACAACTCTTTTGAGTGAGGACATCCTGCCGGTTCCTTACCCACTGAGCGGTCCATCTGTCAAATCCATGTCTCTCCAATTTAGACACAAGGATGTCATGTGGGACAGTGTCAAATGCTTTGCACAAGTCCAGGTATGATGTCAGTTGCTCTTCCCGTATCTACCAACACTGTAACGCTGTTGTAGAAGGCCACCAAATTTGTTGGGCACAATTTGCCCTTAGTAAAGCCATGTTGGCTGTCATCAATAGCCTCCTTATTTTCTATCATCTGCCTTAGTTTCCAGGAGGATCTGGTCCATGATCTTGGTGGGCACAGAGGTGAGACTGACCTGCCTGTAGTTCTCCCGGTCTTCCTTTTTTCCCCTTTGCACCCACACACCTTTAGTTTTCCAGCAAAAGACCAATTACCTGAGAAACACACTGTTTTCCGTTTGGATAAATTCAGTAGTTGCTATAGCTGCTGGGCATATAATCTTTTCAAGCCTCTAAGGATCTAATGGAATCCAGGTAAACTGTGCCTTGCAGGCTTCAAAAATGTCTTGATTTATTAGGGATCTATAAGACCTAAAGCTTTGGCTGCTGACTGGGAGAGCTGGCCACAGCTATGGATCAAAGTTGTTTCAGCAGAATCTGCAGGAGATTCTTGCAGCCAACTGTATCTTTGCCACTTTGGCCTCAAATTGTTCCATGTATTTGCCAAAGGTTTAATTAATATGTGTACAACAAATGTATAATTAAGTGAATAAGAAACTATGAAATGTATTAGTACATTAAAAAAGAATAGAATTGAAATCAATGCTTAAATCAGAAAGACGGCTAGTTCTGAATTCACGTGTGTGAATTCATGTCAAATTTAGTTTTCATACACGTGTGTGAATTTGCCTTTATTCTTTATCCCTATGATTTATTTCACCTAGGTTTGAGAATTCACTGACATCTGCCATGATTACAGAAATTAGCACAGGATTTGAAGTAGAACAGGTGTTCAAATCCCTACAAGAAAGCCTGATAATACTCCTGGAAACCTAGGTGTAGAGCATAGCCAGAAGTTGGCATGGGATCTTTCTGCATCATCTCTCTTTAGATTCCTAAGAGCCATCCTCAAACATCTTGAAATACTTTAAAATCCTCAAGGTGGTCAGTGTAATTTCACCTGAAAAATATATGCAGAAGCAGATATAGTGCTGCATAAACACTATAAAAAAATGCAAAAGTATTTTTGCAGCACTATATTTCAAGTGAAAGAAACATAAAATTTTATTCACAAATCTAACTTTGTCACAAAAATGTGGATAAAAAATGTAGGAGTGAGTACTGAAAAAAACCAGAAGGTCCAATTTACTGAATTTCTTCTGATGAGCTTTCTCAAGAAAGTGTTCAGTTACCTTCAGCAGGCTTGAGGACAGAGAAGTGTGGGCAACCTGGAAGTGGAATAGATTAATCAGGTGGTGCAAAATAATCTGTGAGGGAGCTAAGAGTTGAGAGGGGATGGGGAGTTGAGATGCAGAAGGGATGAGGAAGCGAATGAGCAGGAGGTAAGGAACTGGAAAAAAAGAGTTTGACATTTTCTCTTGGCAAGTGATGAAGCCCGCAGGTCTCTGACAAAGGATGCTTGCTGACAGCTGGATGCACTTGCTAGTTGCTGGCAGTACAAGAATGCTTCCTGGCATGTTCCCGTACAGTCACTTACATAGGAGTAGTAATGTTGGTCCTATATTTTTCTATGGTATAGCTTGACTCTGCTTTCAGAGAAGAGCACGACAATTTCTAAATCTGGAGAGAATGGGAATTTTTCTGTTAAAACCAAAATAAGAGCTTGGGAAGTCATTCTGCTTTCCTGTCCTAAAATTGACATACTGCATATCGCTTCCTTTTCTTGAGCTTGATGAAAATATTATAACTTTTTTGCTTGCATGTTGTTTTACATTCGCAGTCAAGTTCCCATGGAATCAGAGTTTATGTTTCACTTGTTTTTCAGGGAATTAGATTAAGGGCTTTGTATGAGTCAGACAAATACGTGCTATGTATTGACTTTTCGTGCTCCGTGACATTTCTTTCTTTCTTTCATGTTGATTTCAGACATGGTTACAGAAATAAGATTGGTGTTCTGCGATGCCGGTTAGGGAGACAGCAGTATCCCAAAGCCTAATACTAGGTTAATCAAGACACAGAATCATTACACATGCAGTTCTAATGTAGCCAGTGCAGCCTGTAGTTGGCATCTTCAATAGTTGGGTTAGGTAACCCAGAACTGGACCTGCAAAATAAACTAGAAAGAAGAATAGCTGCTGTTGTGTGATTTCAAAGCTTATAAGCAGGATGGAAGGAGATAAAGAAGCTGAGGAAAGTGTCTTTGTAAAGATTTAGAAAAGAGGCAGGAAAAACAAGTGCCGGAGTAGGGGAAGGGGAAGGCATTAGAAGACTCAAAAGAACTGGGAAAAAAAATAAAAGTGACAAGAAGAAAGGACCTGTGAACACTGAATATAAAGGAGCTGCATTTGCGTGGATCTCTGCAGTGTACCATCTCCAGGTCCCCGAGGCTGCTGGGATATCTGATAGCTAGGATTAGCGAGGCCTTGTAACAGAACTGTGTGTCATTGCTTAGTTTTGTATAGTTGTACCCCGTGTATCCAGTGAGGCTTGTCTGTTAGATGATGGAGTGTGTTCGTCTCAATTGCTGTCTGCTTTACAGACCCCTGCCCTGATTTATTGCTTTGGTAACCGCAAGAGCGCAGACTGTGCTCTCTGTGTCTTTCCAAGTGTCTTGGTGAGCAGGGGGAGGTGGGAAGACATAAAACAGAGCCTGCACCCAGGCCTCCAAAGTGACCTGGCATCTTCAGTCTGAGAGTCAGGGGAGCACCTTAAGGGCACTTCATTGATGTTTTTATGTGCAAGGCTGTAAAGCATTTGCCCACTAGATTGATTTATGTTGCAGAATGTGGGAGCCGCGCATCTTCTGCTTCACAGTTTTGGTGTTCATCTTGTCTGTGTTGGACATTGACTATCAAAACAGGAAACGTTGTTGATCCTTTTCTTTGTTACTTATGACCAATGAAGATGACACACCAACTGCCTGGTCAAAGCAAGAAGAAGCGGTGACCTGAGTCACTGTAGGATGACAATACCTTTTCATTGGACTCCAACTTGAATTTTCTTTTATTACTTCCGTATTCGTAATGAATGTAAACTTGTGTACCACAGGTTTTGCACCACAGGCTTATCTTTAGTGCAGGCTTATAATTAACTTCTCTGAAATCATGTTAATTTTGAATCCAAACTCTGTCAAAGTAATTTTGCTTCATCTTTCTCTCTAAAAAACCTTGAAGAAAGAAAATTAAATGGAAGTTAATTTCTTTCTTCCTAGAAGTTTATATGTCACAACACTAAAGAAAGCTTGGTAACACATTCAAGAAGAAACACTAAATAGCCAGATGAAGAAAACAATCACCATAATCTGCATAACATAGGAATTACCTGAAAAGGGTGAAATGGGAATATCTGGAGATCATACTTGCTTTAGGAACTTGTTTAGTTACTTCAGACAAGGCCCTCATTTGCTTTCTTCACAGGCTGGAAGCAGGGTAAAATATGGATTGTAGTGGTCTAATCTGAAATAGGCAGAAATCATTGTGTCACGGCATCTCCATGATTTGCTGGCATTCGTAATGAGACAAAGCAGCGTGTGCAGCTCTTGTAGAGTTTGACGAAGAGCATCTCTTTTCCTCTGCTGAACAGTATCCAATGTCCTCACTTGATCAAAGCTAAACGTAGATGTGTTTATCAGTATGTGTTCTCACACGGAAGGAGTCAGGCACCAATCCTGGCTCTTACTCCAGACAAGTCTGGTTCAGTACAGACAGCTTTTGCTTTGGTACCTGCAGTCCTCCTCATTGTTGCTTAGAAAGCAGTATTTTCCTTTTCAACATGGTTCAACATGCTGCATTAATGTTTTCCATAGCAAGTGTCTGTAAGAGTAGAGTTTTCTGATAATTCTGAATAGCTTAAATTTTTCATAAAACTTCACAGCGTGTCATGAGGGTTGCTGGAAACTTACTTGCTTTGAAAGACTGCGTGTTACTTGCAGTGTCTTGTAGAGAGATGCGGGGTGCCAGCAGCATTTCTTAATGATTTATTGTTGCCTGAGGCCACCTGAAGGTTTTCTTGCAGGGAGTGCTGAAGTTGTTAGGAGTTGGCTGCTTGTGAAGGGGACATGCCTGAGAGGCAAAATCACACTTGCCCTCTGCGCATCTGCTTGTCAGGTGCCTCTGATATCTGTATGCGAGAAGTTATCCATAACTGCAGTTGGTATAGAAGACCATCCAGTGCACCTTGCACTTTGGAAGGAGGTAATTGTCTGTGATTTTATTTGATGAATTGTGTATTTATATTTACTGTTTGTCTACTTGAATTCAGGCAGCTGCTTTTCCTTTCTGTGGAGAGAAGAGTTCACTTTGTGCAGGGACCCTTTATGCTGCCTTTTCTGAAGGTGGGTGGGAGACCCTCACGCTGTGGGTGTTAGGCTGCCCTCCATGACAATGATTTTATTGATTTATTTCTTCTTCACGAGTTGTATTCTTAGGATCCTGCTTCAGAAAATGGAGAGTGAAAGTTGGGATTAGAGATTGCTATGAGATATTTTGAGTAACTCTGTGCCCTCAAAACATGATCGTTTTAGCTCTTCTTGACTGTGGGAGCCTGGGAATGCTTCCCAGCTCCTGGGTTCAGCTGCACACCCTAGTTGTGTAAGGTCCGTATTAAGGGACATGGTAGCACTTCCTCCCTCCCTAAGTTTCCTACCTGTGTTGCACATCCATAGATATTCATTAAGTCCAGCTGTTGTTTGTCCTTTCCTGCCTTTAGGCTCTTTCTGAGTTCAGCAGGTCTATGTACCAAGCTCTCTCCTCATCTGCATCCGATGCCAGGGAGATTGTCTCACCCAGATGGCAGGCAGTGGAAGGATCGGAGTCTGGAGGCAGTGCCTTCACTTGCAGCCTGCAGCAGCTGAGCTCTGCACTCAAAGCTTTGGTTGTGAGGGGAGGGAGGTGTTAAATTTGGTGATTTTGAGCCCTCCCAGGATCCTCTCCTGGAAAGGGGTGGATGGTGAGCGAAGCTGCATTCTGGTTGATCTCTGTGTTAAAACACTCCCTGAAGCAATAGAGCTTTTACCATCCTTTTGGCTCTGGTTTTCTTGGCCTGGGTTCTCACTGCAGCCTCCCAGGGCACCAGTCTCTGCAAATGTCTCACCAAGGGAAGGAGAGTTGGTGGGACAACCGCCCCCAGATATTGCACACCTAAAGCCCACGCTGTTAGTGTGCTGGCTGAACTACAATTAGGGATTTCCCTGAGAGGTCTGCAGGAGTCACCTGTGCTGGAGGACAAGCAGGTAAAATGGATGAAGACTCCAGGAGTGGGAGAAGCCCCGTCTGTGGGACATGGTGTGGAGGGAAGCGCGTTGGTGGGGGTAAGGGAATGTAAGTGCAGGTGGGAGAAGTATAGCAGCAGAATACGGGGCAGAGTGAGGGGAAAGGGAGCCTCATGGGAGCAGGCAAAATCTGAAGGCACACATGTGGCAGGACATTAGGTTGTAAATTAAAGTGAGTGGAAAAAACCAGTAGGATGGCAAAATGGAAGAGGGAAGAGAAGCAGGCAGGAGTTGAAAAAAATAGAATGGAAAACTCCCTAGTCCTCAAGACAGGAGAACAGGCAGAGTTCTGCTAGAGCAGCCAGGAGGAAGCCCATATTTATGCGTGTGAATTTCAGGTTTGATGCGAGGATGGGTTCCCTCCCTAAAGCTAAAAAATTAAAAACTTTACTGAAAAGGGTGGACTTTGAAAATATTCTATAATTTTGAAGACAGTATTGTCTCTCTTTGGGGGAGGGATGTGATGCAAGAATTTCACATCCCTATTTTGATCTTACGAAAATGAAAAGATTTAGATGGAGAAAGAAGTGAGTTGTTCTTGAGAGATCTGTGGCCAGGGTTGGACTAGCAACCATTGATTGGACTAACAACCAAGAGGCAGTAGACAAGTGGGAATAGGAAAAAACCCAGTGAGATGAAGCGTAACGGCATACTGGAGCGGAGATTATGTCCTTGTAGTATAAAGAAACTTCATTTAACAATGCAGAGTTCCCTTCTTATAGCCAACAGCTCTACTATAACTAGTCCAACAAGTCAAAGGAGGTAAATTTACTTGGGGGATAGCTGGCTGTTATTTATAGCGCAAATTGCTGAATCTACAAGTGTCTCCTGTGCCCTCACCATCCTTTTTGGAAGCATCATAGAAGATATGTTTTTCAGGCTGTATCCTCGCCTGCTAATGTAGTTTTGGTTGGCCCAGGTCACCTGAGATTAATTATGCCCTTTTGAAAGCACTTGTATTTAAACACTGCTTATTTGAATAATTGCAGAAATAATTGTCAGAGGACTTTGAAGGCTGAAGCCTTGTCCACCTGTGTGCAAAGGTGAGGACCTGTGTGCTCCTGAGAATTTTTACTATCTACATCTGGATTTATGTTAGCTTCGCAATTAATGCTGTCCTTTCCTGTGTTACAAATGAAGAAGAGATAGTGTGCAGGATTTTGGTAATTTTGCACGTATTTTCTCCTGTCTGTGGGGCTGGGTTGTTCTGAGGCAGGCGTAAGCTTTTGAAGGAGATTGCCTAATGATGTTGTATATTCCTCTATTTACAAGACCGTGCTACTGACGCATAGCAGTGGCGTAACAAGTAAAAGGAAAAACATGCTACTCTCCACATAAGTGCTGGTGAAATGGCTAAATTAATAAAATAAAATATGTAATCGTGAGAATTATGATAATATTTTTTTAGGGCTAGATGTGAATGCAACATCTCTCTGCTTCAGGAGACTGTAGAACCGCCCTCAGTGCTTTTTTAAATCTCGCTTAGTAGTTTCTTCTTAACGTTTCAAAACAATATTCACTCTTGATTTAAAGTTTTCAACGGATGTCTCTAGAAACATTGTTTCTATGGCTAATTTATCTGATAGATGATATTTTGCACTGCGTTTCATTTTAATTTTATCTATGTTCAATTTCCAGCTTTCAGAATATATTCAACTACTTTTCTGTGAGACCAAAGGACACTTCACTGAGAAAAAAAATATCTCACCTTGTAGGTATGTCTTAAGTTCTGTGAAACAGATTCTTATCTTTCTATACCTGCAAAATGTATTCATATAGACAAATAAATCATCTTTGTAAAAAAAAAAAGAAAAGAAAAAAAGTTTCTATGTATAATTTAAAATTAACTAGTATTTATTTTTTTTTAAAATATTAAAATGATATTATAAACAGCATATTATAATTTAATGAACATGTGCCCAACAAATATTTGAACTCTGAATAGCAATAATGATGCTACTCTTTGAAGGACAGGGTTACATGTGCATGTGAGCAAAGGTCTGGCGTTTTCTAATGTTTAAATAGTGAAATGTTCAAGTGGGACTACCTCATTATTTCAAAGTATTATTAAAATATTAGTGAGGCACTAGCATTATGGGGCATTATATTTACCTTTTTAGTTAAAAAAAAAAAAAAAAGAAGATATTATATTTCATCCTTTTTCCAGGATTAGAGGGAAGACAAAATTTTCTCATACAGAAAATACAATTCTAATAAATACACAGTATTCAACTAATTTTTAAAATGAAACTTTTTATTAAGCTATTGAAAGAATACTTATTTTCTTGTGCCATGTTAGCTTTCTTTCACTTCTATTTGAGGAACACCAGTATTCATTTCAGTTTGAAGTCTTACAAAAGCAATGAAGAATCTTCTAAAAGAGTAAAGTGGAAAAACTTTTTTTATTTATTCAGCACTAACACTCTACACAAGTTATATTTTTATATTGTAGAAGGAGCAAATCTGTGTTTTTACCAGCATTACGGCAGAGTGCCTCTCCACTGTTTATATGTGAAAAAAATATTTACATAAAGGTTAATGGTATCTCTTTATTACCATATGAATAAAACCAGGTGTTTTTAGAGCAACTGCTGATTATTCAAACTGTTTTATCAGAAAAACAGTAGAGAAACCTGCTCTGTCTCTCTCTTTTTAAAAAAAAAATTAATCAAAAGTAAAGGTTTTTGTCATCTGACCAAGGTTCACAAACTATTGGGCTTTTCTGCAAAGTAGTCCAGACAACTAAAATAGACTCTCTTAAAGAAAAGTCCCTTCAGTATTTTGTCTATGTGGCCACTCCATGCTTTCAAAAGCCTTTTCATCCTTTAAAAGGCTTACGTACTTCCAGGAGAACAGAAATACAGAAGAAGAGACAGTCAACAGTTCCTTTGTTGTTCTGGAGTCAGTCCAATGTCGTGTGCATTATGGGTTATCAAATTTATGTGTTGAAACAGCTTTAATGCCATTGATCAAGAAAAGTCAGGTCTATATAGAATGCATTCTTGGGATTTTTATTTATAATTACAGCTAGAAATGCTCTCAGGTGTTAAGAATATCATTATAAAATGTACAGAGGGCTTTGGAATTAGGACAGTGTCATAGTAGTCTGAAACGAACCCAGCACTGGTTGTTTTGTTATTAACGAAATTTGTGTTTTAAGTGGAGAAAGCAGCTAATCTAAAAGCTCTAGTCACACCTCACAAGTGATTAGGATTTCAGAATTTCAAGGAACTTTGCATGAGCCTAGCAATCTTTTTTCCAGAGATAACTGCACATGGTATTTTAAAAACTTTCCCTCTAATTAGTTTATAATTCCAACTACAGCAGTCAGGTAAACGAAGGGTTAGTGTTTTACAGATGATAGAAAACCAAAATCCAAACAAAATCCAGAAAGATGTTTCTTAGTCCCACCATTTAAACAATCACCCTTAGGGTTTGTTGAGCAAGTCATTTTGAAAAACAATAAACCTAATTTTCTAATCGAAGATTAGGAAACTTTTCACAAAGCAAAAGGCAGAGACACATGCAAAACAGCATAGCTGTAGAATTTCTTGTTCAGCTCAGTTTGTCTGCTGATGACCTGAATATGTTTCTTCTGTGGAATATGATGTAAAATGTGAACCTTCGACTGTTAGCTTTCTTTTTGCTAAAATTGTGGGAAATACAGGCTTGAAAAGTGGGCACTAACTTACTATATTTATTATGTTCTTTTAATTTATTTAGCCTGCACTGAGGTACCTCACAAAGGGTGCTTACTTTCTATCTCTTGATGAATCTCTGAGATTTCTCTCTGAAGATGAATGTATGAATCTTGCTTCAAAAGGAAGGTATAAAATAATGTGTGGAATACACAGCATAATCTTAATTTGATGTAGTTAGATGATTTGTTAAGATGATTCGATGTAGTTAGATGGTGTTGATAGAAACAAACCAATCATTCTGTTAAAACACTGTAGCACGGGAATATGATAATGTTCTTCATACAAAAGAAAAGCAGTTTGTAGCATTTCTGAACATGCAAAGGAGGATAGAAATATTTGGAATGAAGATTTCTATGCCATGAGATTTTAAGTCTGCTATGAGATTATGATTTTAAGTGAGTTGATAGCCTGCTAAAATTTAGATCATCACTTGTATAGGGTTGTGACTGATGTTATGTGAAAGCACCTCACTTAAAGTCCTCAGATATTAATTAAGGGTGATGTTTCACGTGATAGTTGGAGCTGATCAAATAGCTTGCGGCTATTGAGAGGGGCAGTCCTGCTTGCCCTTCCCCTTCTCCCGTGTGTGCCCCTGTCCCCTTGGCTCTTGGGTGACTTTTGGTGAGCTGGATGCTTGCTGAAATAGCAGAAAGCCATTGTTGCTGCACTGCTTGGTTTGCTTTCTGCTGCTGAGCAAGTTGCACTGATTGACCAAATGGCCAGATGCGTGCTGTGTAGGGGATGGAGGGTATGGGTAGGTGCAGGAGGTGGGTGGGAAGGAGTGGAGCTCCCCTTCGCAGGCAGCAAGCTCTTAAACTGGCTGAGATGTCTCATGAAGTCTCAACCTGAGAGGTGCAGAGGAAGAGCACCCCTTTCTGCCACCCACCCTAGACTCCTCGTCCGCCAAACTCTCTCTCTACCCCCATGTGGGTACATGCCTGGGCTTCCCCTGCAGTGGGACCACTGGTTCCCCTTCCTGATGCCTGTCCATGGATCGCGGGCACAAACAGCATGTCCCAAGGGACTTCTTGATATCTCTGACTGGGTGCCTGTGTTACGCTTAAGGGATGGGGTCAAAGACGATATACCTTGTGGCTTGTTTGGCCACAGCGTTACCTAAGTGACTGCAAGTCCCTCAAAGCTATTTCTTTAAATTTCTAACACTGGTTATGAATACGTTGTGTACCACAAAATGGTCTTCACGATAATGCTTGACAGTGGATCTCATGATGACCTCAGTCACCTGAGAAACACACGTGATAATGTAGTGGTGTGAAAGTTGTGAAAATGTGCTTTATTTTCTTCTAGTCTAGCTCTCGTGTTGTAAGTGCTTAACTGTCATCGTATATCTTTGATTGAACCTCACTCAGATCATCTTCCAAGGCACAGCCCAACCAAATGTTTACATTTAACGGTGGGCTGAAGTCTTACTGAAATAAAAAAGACTAGCTTGCACTGTGCAACTGTTTTCCTGGATCTGAATAGGACTCAGATGGGTAGATTTTAAAAAATGCTGGATACACTGAAGAGATAACTAGAGATATTTTTTTATAAAATACATTTTTTTTTCCCTGTATATCTTTATGTTGCCACAAGTCGTATGTATGAGGGTGGACTAATACACGTAGAGTGTTTTTTTCTGTGTTATCTTTGCACTCTTCCTGCACTCATTTTCAGTGATTCCGGTTTTCATTCTGTTGTGTCCTAACCTATATTGTAAATTTCTTTGGCAGCAACTGCCTTTTAATATATGCTTTTGTAGCAACACTACAGTTACATATAGTTCTGACTGGAACACCGGGGGCCTATCGTAAGGCAAACAATCACTAATCTTAATTATACGTGTAACAGTAACGTGCCTGGCAGTTCCAGTCTCCGAGAGCTGGCCGGTGTTCCAGTAACAAGAGTAGTTACTCCCTCTTTTCCAACACTTCTTTTTTGCCAGTCCAAATTTGTACCACACATAAACAAGATCTGCAAACCGACTGCAATTCAGAGAATGGTTAATCAGAACATTTTTTGGGGTTGGGGTTTTAGCACCAATGAAACAAGGTGTTGGACAAGTCTTGTCCAGTACAGAAAAGGGAGCGAGGCGGAGCGGTGAGATGCTTTACCAATGCTGCCATCTCTTGATCTTCTTTGGTATTGCCACCCTTAAAAATTCATGGGAGATAGGGTGGGAATACTTAAAAGTAAACCCAAGACCTCTCCAAACCCCGGAGTTAACAAATGACATCATTATTAGTTTTCCTAAAGCCTCTCAACTTTTATGTACATAAACTCCTTAAACACATAGCTGCATTTACCTCAAGCTAGGCTACTTTCAGGCTTTTATATTTTTAATAATTTTCTTGACTGTGTCACACAAACTTGAGGTTGTTCTGAATTGCTGTCATTTAAATTAAAAATTAACACTGAGAAACAGAGAGATGAAAGGAATGAAGACAACAGCTCTGTCCAGTAGTACTATATGCTTTGTGAACTCTTAAAAGGTCTCTTATGATTGGAAGCTGTGATGGGCGTAGAGATTACTAATTTTTTCTTTCTGAGTTCATGGAAGTTGAAAATCCACTTAAGCAATGGTTGCTTTGGGGTTTCTATAAATTAGGGTCTTAGCTCAGTTTCCAGTCAGAAATCCAAAATGTTGATTCCAAATGATAATTCTGTGTGGAGATTTTAGTGGTGTTTTTTTTTTTTTTTTTCTTTCTTTGGCCAGAAAGTTTGTCACTGGAAGATATCAGTTTCTCATACCTGAATGAATTAATGGAAACGGATGGATTCCAATAGGCTTATATTTTCCTGAAACTTTCAAAAAAGGTCAGTCTTTTTTTTTTTTCCTGTATTTTTTTTTCTCTCTAATTTATCAGTGTTTTGAAATGCGGAAGTTTAAGGTTTTGGGTTAAAATGACAATTGGTTTTAAGACAGTGTACGTGAAAAAAACACTGAAATCTGAAGGTCTCATTTTGAAATGTTTGAGATGATACAATATTTTTGTAGAAGCCCACTGAAATTATTTCTGGATTAAAAAACCACAAAACTTAGTTTTAGTTATGTTTTGATTTATATTGAAAATTAATATAGTTAGATATTAATTTGAATGGAAGATAACATTTCTCAACAGATCTACTAATCTCTGCAGCCAGATGAAAATGAACTTTGTTGTCGTTTCTAAATAGACTCCCTCCTGGACAGATTGAAACAAGCTGGTGTGATTGTAGTCCCTGTCTTGGCAATTGCATTTGGTACCTAAAGACAATTATGCCAGTCCAGCTGTTCCCATAAATGCTTTTTAAAATCCTTTGAAAAGAGCAAAATTAGTGATAAGAAAATGCAAGTTTTCATTTGGACTTCTGCTGGTTTTCCTCTCATCCTTACCATATGAAGTGATATGTTTCCAATGAGGAGGCTGTTTTCATGAGAACTGGTCTGAGATTTCCAATACTGCTCGGAAGTTATGTGTTATAGAATACTGATCTGAACTGTAGCAGAACTGACGACTCAGAAATATTTGGATCTGTAACACAATTTAACCGCTGCCCCCATAGAAAACCCCACTGTAATGTCATTCTGTAACTTTGCTACTCCAGCATTTTAGTGGTGGGGGAAGACAACTCTTTATTTTCACATTTGTTTTTTTATTACTATTTTTCTTTGACTCTTTCTGCTTGTGCTGCTCTTGGCTAGGTAATTTATGGCCTAATATCAGAGCCCCAGACAACTGCATGGGTTGCCAGAGGCTTGGCAATCAGATCTGAGAAGTGTTTTAAAGATGTGTTTTGTTGGAAATTGCTTTTCTGTTCTTCCCCAAATGAAATCCTGCTGCTGCACACATTTATTTTGGAATGGGAGGAGCAGCAGTGGAGGGAGAGATGGCGTGTGGTTATAAAGACACCTGAAAAACAAAGCTTTTGAGAAGCTGAAGCTTGCTGGGGAAGTGAGAAGTAGGCTGCTTCCGTTTGGACAAGAGGTGGAGTTTTCAAAGACTGGGATGGGTGATACTTCTGAGGCCATGGGTAACATTTGCATTTATACAGGCTGAAATAGTGGTCAATAGATGTTTCCCACCCTGATTCTCTGAATGCACGCGCTGTAGCCCTGGGTGTCCTGTTGTCCCGAGATCTGCCGCAGAGCAGCAGCCTGTGTCTTTCTGTGATCCTGCGCTGATGCCTGGCTGTACGCTGCTGCCCCTCTGTATGTTAGTGCTTCGTACTCAGGAGGTCCCAGTGGCCTCGTGGCTTCTGCATCATTACGCTTTGGGAACAGCGTCATGGTGGCATTGATTAAGGGCTCTTTAGAAATGAAACACTTTTTCTTTGGCTGGTTTGTTTGGAAGAGAGAAAGGAGAGTGCAGGAAAAAAAAAAAAGCGTGTGTGTGTGTGAAACAGCAAGTAGAGCCAAGGCTGCTTTGGTTTCATGAGATCTTGTGGTTTAATAAAATGTATGAGCTTTCTAGGGAGCTCTAGAGAGAATCCTGGTAGCTTTTTATTCCTTTTCTGCTTGCTGTTGCTTTCAAACAGCAGCTCACAGGTGCTCTCCCTTATTTCCTTTTATTTTAGGATGACTCTTTGCTGAAGCTCCCATCCAGCTCCTGATCTTTGCAAATATCTCTGCAGAATTTACCAACCAAACTTGTTTTTCCTTTCTCACCTGGTTGCATTATCGACTTTCAATCCTCTCCTGCTTGTGTACTGAGGAAGGGCACGCAGCGTTTGCAACAACCTATTTGAACCGATAGTGACCTCTCTGCAGCAGCATTTTATCCGGCTCCTCTTATCCTTAGCTATTCTCTTTGTAAAAAGCAACTGTGTTTCAGCTCTGTGTCTTCTAATTGTCTTCCCTTTTCTAGAAGTGCCAGTTCACCTCCTTTACCTACCACCAACCCTGTCCCTCCCTCTGCAGGATTTGATTCAACCGGCCTTCTAGTTCCTGTTCTTCCTTCCCCTCCACAGGCATTCTGTCTCCTCTGCACTGAGATTTTTAGCAATCACAGGTATCGCACAAATCTCATTTTAACTTTTTAAACATCTGCTTCTCCTGCTATTCTTCTTTCTGGATGCCTCATCCTTTGCCTGCTTTGGAAAATACCTGGTCCTGTCTGAAGAACACAGTGTGATTGTGTGATGCTCCAGCATTCAGAGCATACCTTTTGCTGACTTTTCATCTGGGCCCTCACCCTAGAAATGATGAGAAGTTCTTCCATCGTTTTTTGGAGACCTCTAAAAGCTGACTTTCAGCTTCCCATAAAGGAGGAGTTTCTTTCTGTTTCTGGGGTAATGGTTGGGGTAGTGGTTGGTCCCTTTTTAAACCATAAGTATCTGCACAGTCTTCTACCTTTTTCTCTTTTTCTGTCTGGAGTAAATCTGTGTCTTCTTTGTGAGGTCTTTATTTTGGTCATATAGTTTCTTGGTTTTAATGGAAATTTTGACTGGGGCCGTGCTACTTACTAGTACTCCTTTTTTGCATCCCCACTTAAGAGTCTCCTTAGTTTAGACCAACATGTTACCACAGCCTTAGCAAAGTACCACTGCCTTTTGCATAGAACACAAATGTAGGCCTTGGGCTTAAAAGAAAAAAAGGGGGAATGCTTCATGAAGCCAATATTAATGGGATTGAATAACACTTTGAATTAAATAAAGCAATTATGTAACATTACATAAAAAAAAAAAAGGAAGAAAAAGGTAACAGTCCAAACATCCCCAGGCCAAGGTGGAATTTCTACACAAGAGCATTGAGTGATGCTATGTCTGGGCCATGAAGTCCTGCTGACATAGCCAAGTTATGTCAGATTACGCAAAATTTCCCCTGTTTCTATGTGGGAAACCTCCATGATGGCAAAGACGAGGCTACACAAAGGGGAAGGAACTGCCATCAGTGCAGATGGCATTCAATGCTAGTACGTAGGATGCCCAGTACAACCAGAACCATAATGAGCTCCACGCTAGATAGGATCTTGTGTAGGGAACTAGAAAGTAAAGCAGGATATAGGCAGCATCATGGCTCTGGCAAACTAAAGGTAACTGCACTGAGAGTTAAGAAAAGAGTTAGATTCTTCAATCTTAACCTATTGACAGAGGAAAGAATCTACTGGAAAAACTAAGTGTGATTTTTGTTTTAAAATGTCATTGACTCAGCTTCCTGCAATGCTGAAGTCATGCGAGGCAGGAAAGGGGATGGACCTAGTAGCAAATGGCTTGGGGGAAGGGTGATGCTTTAATACCAAGCATATTCAGAGCAAACCACAGACAAGTCAGCTCTCGACCTGTACTGAGAGCTGGGACAGCCTCTGCACTAGCGAAAAAAGAGAGCGAAGCAAAGACCTCTTTTCTCAGGAAATCACAGGGTATTTCTACATGGTGTATTATGGGCCAGCATGAGCTTGTGACTACCAGAAATATGTTGCATAAACATACCCCTAACAAGCCAGTCCCTCAACATGTACATATTTGATTTAGTATGGCAGAATGTTTGCTTATTGGAAACAATGCTGCTAACCCAAACATGTAGAAATCACGTGCCAAGCCTCCCCTCCAGAATGAGATTGCCTTTAAAATTACAAGATTAAATCACCAACAGCAACCTCATGCCATACATTTTGGATTCCTTTTATTTGCTGTCTGGCGTTGGAACATTCTTGCAAGTTAGCCACATTGCCATGAAAGCTAGAAATGTGCTTAAAAAAAGTTAAATCTCAGATGCTAGGGTAGTCGCCTGATTATAGCCTCTGCAATTACTCACAAAGCCATCAGGAATCACAGGAGTTGTGCTGGGTGTGACTACTCAGGATTGTGTAACTGGGGAGATTCACACCTGTGTGCTGTAAGGAACGTGGATTTGAATGCTAGGGTGGGGCATATACACGTTCACATGAGTTGAGTAGAAGATAAACCTTCAGTGAATTTAGAAGATGTACAAGATGTTTAAGGATATGGACAGGCTTTCTTTTCTAGGTCTAAGTAAGGTAGTTTAAGATGTTCCTGGCCCCAGCTGTTCAGCTTCCTTCGGTGCTGGAAACGACTGCCTCCGCAGACGAGCTGGTGCTATGGGAAGGATGCAATGCCAGATCACCTTCCCCAGCAGTTTAAGATCAGATAATGGGCTCTGAACTTAAATGACAGTGGATGAGGAACATTTGCACCTTCTGTACTCGTGGGAGTGAGAATCCTACTGATAGGAGTGAGGAGATTGGGGGTGACGTACATCTGAGGAATGCTAATGTCTTAAATCACTTCCAGTTCTCTGTAGAATAAATGTGTGTCTAACCCAAGGCAAGGCTGGAAAAGCGCTGGCAACGCGGCTTGATATTACAGACACTGAAAGTTCCTGCCTCTAAGGTGCTTTCTGCTTTCTCAAGAGAGAATCCGAAGACGTGTAGGTTAGGAAGGAGCGTACGTGAGAAGCAGAGGATCAGGTGTCACCTCACCGAAATTTCTTTGCCCTTCAAACTGAGGCTGAGCCACTGAAACTGCTTTGGGTTTTATCTCAGCATTGAGGAGGCGGCTGGTTTCCAACTGGATGGTGATATGTCACCTTCTCCTCCGTCACTGCTCTGTGCCTCTCCATGATTAGATACAGATGGAGCTGTCGCATAGAGGGGTCCCTGTCTCGATGGTGCTGCTGCTGCTTTGATTTTATGCCCTGTGTTTCGAATCAGATCCTAATCCACATCAGAAAGCAAACAAACACCAAGAGCTCAAGTGCAGTTGATGTATCACGGAATCACGGCATCTTCAGAGTTGGAAGGGACCTCTAGAGATCATCTAGTCCAACTCCCCTGCTAGAGCAGGATTACCTAAAGCACATCCCTCAGGGCTGCATCCAGGCGGGTCTTGAAAATCTCCAGAGAAGGACTCCACAACCTCCCTGGGCAGCCTGTTCCAGTGCTCTGTCACCCTCACTGTAAAGAAGTTTTTCCATGTATTTGAACGGAACTTCCTATGTTCCAGCTTGTGCCCATTGCCCCTTGTCCTGTCGCTGGGAACCATTGAAAAGAGCCTGGCTCCGTCCTCCTTAAACCCACCCTTTAGATACTTGTAAACATTAATCAGGTCCCCCCTCAACCTTCTCTTCTCCAGGCTAAAGAGTCCCAGCTCTTTCAGCCTTTCCTGACCCTTAACTCCCTTAACCACCTTAAGGGAGGTGCTCCAGTCCCATAATCATCTTGGTTGCCCTTCGCTGGACTCGCTCCAGTAGTTCCCTGTCCCTGTCAAGATAGGCTGTCAAGTTCCCTGTCAAGATAGACTGTCTGGGTGCTTGCTCCATTTCTGGTATTTATGCAAGGCAGTCTCTTGTCCTGGGGTTATCATTACCCAACAAAAGTATATAATACAGTTGGTGTTAGATCAGCCACTTCATATTCATTATAATTTTAAATAATGCTTCCCTGACCTCGTCTGGTGGGAGTGATCTCAGCTGCGTGTGTGCACGTGTGGGGCTATGCGCTCCTCCATTCTGGCTGTCCTGCTCCTGCCCTTCTGCCAGTGAGACAGCAAAATGGCTGTTGTGTTGGTCTCTCTGCCATTCTCCAGGGGCTTTCAAACTAGGTCCCTGACTGAGATGGAAAGAAGGAAAAAGTGCTCTTCTCTGATCCTGTATGGTAAAACTCAGGGGGCTACAGGAGAGATATCAAGAAGACAAATCTAAATCTGGTGAAAACAGCCAGGTAGAAAACAAATCACTGGGGCAAGGAAAACATCACTTTCAGCACGACTAAGTTTCATAAACTGAAATTCTCTGTACGCATCCATTCCCATGTGACAGAAAACCACACGCTGCACGAGGTTCACACAAGATGGTCATGTGAGATGAAGGCTGCTCAAATCTTTCATCCTTGCAAGGAAACGTGAAAAGTGTTCCCGGCACATGTGTTTCTGCCAGTCCCACCCAGCTTTTCCTTGTCTTCTTCAGTCTTGGGAAGGTGTGTCCTGGAAAACATAATAGTCAGAAATGAACATTTTTCCCTTTCACTTGTTATTTGCAGTCAGATAAAGATTTTGTTTCTCAATAACGTTACTGTTCAGCTTTCAGGCATGTCCCGAGGAGGAATTGGTAATATTTTTGTGATGCCTTGGATGTGACTGTGAGCGTTTCCTAATCTGCAGCAGCGCAAAATTGCCCGTATGTGATGGGGAGGAGGGCTGATTTTTCAGGGCGGCGGATGAGGAGTGCTCTTCTGTTCCATCCCACCGGCACCACTCTGATGAGCCCATCAAAGCACTGAGGATGCGTACAATGAATGCTAAGCACATCGTGCAAATAAGCACAATAATAATAATGTTGAAGATGGGAAATGAATAATTTCTCTAAATGAAGCTTGGGCAGGAATTCAGATAGAAAGTATGTAATTAAACCAAGCTGGAACTTGATCAACATACTGAAA
Source organism: Chroicocephalus ridibundus (assembly GCF_963924245.1). Taxonomy (NCBI): domain Eukaryota; kingdom Metazoa; phylum Chordata; class Aves; order Charadriiformes; family Laridae; genus Chroicocephalus; species Chroicocephalus ridibundus. The sequence goes on from NC_086284.1 coordinate 166,740,380, forward strand.
TGGTACTAGGAAAAAAAGAGAAAAGTTATTTAATGACTATTAGCAGGAAGAACCTTGGCTTTTTATTTCATCCAGAAAGAAGACAACTGTCAGCACCAGGAAAAGTCGGATTCCCAAGAGAATGTCCCTCCTTCTCCCACATGATTTTCCCATGGAGAGTTGCTATCTTGGGCTGCCAGGATAATACCCATTAGTTCTGGATGTGGGGCAGAGATTTGTACAGGCAGAGACTTCTGGGCTTGAGCCTGGTCAGACAGCGGGAGGGCTGGTGGCTAAGCTGAGCACAGCCAGGGTTGGTCCTGGCAGAGGATGCAGGGAATGGACGTGCTTGGTTTTAACACTTGGTCCTACTGAAGTGGATGAAATGACCGCTTGCACAGTCCTGCTTCCATCTGAACGCTGACCAGAATGGACCTTTGCTTAACTTGGACTCTCCAGGGCAAACATTTCTCACAGTCCTATGATAATCTTAGGAAGAAAGATGAGCAGCAAGGATCTTCACCCCAACACAAACCACAAGAGCACATTTGCTACTACGTGATAAAGACTCAAAGCTGCTGCTGGCTTTACTGGCTAGTGATCACCCCCTCTTCTGCTCCCATGGCTAGAGGACGTGATAAATTATCCAGAGAGCACCTCTCTTAGCTGGGCAAGGGATGAACTTTGGTTGTGTATTTGTGGAGCTCAGTGCACAATTAACCTGGCACAATTCACTGCGGCATAGTTTACTGTAAATCCTTACGCAACAAATGGATCGTAATCACTGTATTTCAGTGACTACTGAAAGGCAATCTGAAGACTAAATAAAGCAGGATGTTGAGATTACAGATTGTAGGTCTTTCGAAAGGATTTCGGGCAAAAGGAGAATACCTGCAGTGCTCTGCAATGCTTGTGATGTGGCTGTGTGAGCTAACAGGGGATGCTCAAGTAGTACGTGGCTGCATGGGCTCGTGGGGTGAGGGAAAGATCAAGCCTTCATTCCTGCACTGGAGGCAAAGGAGGTGGGCATTCATTGCCAGTCACATCATGGGCCTGTGCTCAGTAGTGGGGAGCGACAACCACACACCATTTATCTTTTTCAGTTCTCATAAAACGGATACATTGCATAAAGCATGGTTTTATTCCACAGCATGAGCGCTGTCTTGCTGCTTATGTGATCCTACTAAAGCTAGAGTGTGACTTAGCTGTGCTGGTGGACTTGAGGAACGGTTTTACAGCCACAGGCATGTTGGTGTCTATGTGAGACTCAGCAGGCGAGGAAGAGATCGCAGAGAAAGGCATCGCTGAATGCCACAAAGCCAGGTCCTCAGTGGTGGTATGGTCAGTAATCTTACAGAAGCTTCTAGCAGCTGGCTCTCTGCCCCTGGCTCCCAGGTGATGATGTGGTGTGATCTAAGGGGGTGCGTCTGCCTACGCCTGCTGCTGTGCTAAAGCTGAGAGAAGTTAAACCAGCGGGAGCAGAGCTGCTTGGCCTGGGACAAGCAAGGAAATGGCAGCTCAATACATGCTAATTGCCTGGGGGTTCCAGGATGGGAGCGGAGGGAGTTTACTGTGGTGGCTTTCCCGAGCTGATGTATGATTTAGGCCCGGTGAATGCGTGAGCATTGGGCTGTAACCTTCCCCTGAGTTACTGGGAGGAAGTTTATAGTACGAGCCGTGCTCGGCTCCCCACTGTGCCTTCCTGATGTGAGCTGCACTGGGGACTCTCCGTGCTTAAGGTGCTATGGATCGAATCCAGACGTGATTTAAGGTAATTTTCTTCTAATTCGCAGTCAAGCAATGGAATAGATCTATCTTCTGAGGATCAAAAGTATTAATAACTCCCTTAGACGCAGTTTGGAAGCAAATGAATACCCCCATTTTTTGGTAGATTTTGAGAGCATTATTTTACTATATGGAGATGAACTCCATTAGCAGAACACATGAATTAAAACAAAAGCAGCTTATTTGCATTGTGATTAACCATTCCTGAGATGAGAAAGCTCATCTAGTTGTGAATATATGGCAACAAAGATTATAAAAGGCGCAATGGGGTTTAATCTTTGGGTTTTTATGTTTCTACAAAATGGCTTTCATACAGAAACATTTTCTTCTTACCTACAGCTGAAATTTGTCACCATGGTAACCTTCTGGATATGGAGGGGCGGGGTGCTCTAGGCAAATATGTGGACGCAACCTCAGAAATCGTTATCCAAATTGGGTTTCATTTCTCCTCTCTTTCTTTAACGTCTATGAGATTCTCACACACTGGGCAGCTACTCATGTAACCAGATCAGAGGGAGGCCATATGGATTTATGCTCTTTGTTTTCTTTCTTTGAAAAGAGCAGCGTTTGGGGCAATTTCCTCCCTTATTCAACTGGCTCCATCGTTCCCTGGCTGCAGCTCCAAGCCAGCTCGGCTCTCCGGGAGCTGCTGGACCACGCTCAGCTCCAGTGCCTGCAGCATCACCCGCTGTTGCTGGGGAAACACAAAAATCCTGAGCTGGGGTCCCAGCAGCTCAGCATTGGTGAAGACGCTGTTCATTTACTGGCTTGAATATACACATAGTTCTATTTTGTTTTGTTTGACGTACATATCTGAGAATGGCTTGGGACCTTAAACAGTTTGTGGTTTGGTTTTTTTTTTTTGGATATTTGAAGAGAAACAAACTGACACAAATGTGCACTAAGACTTCTGAAAATAAAATTATTAAAGCCTTAGAGAGCCCTCACCCACAATATTGTGTCAATGCAATGTTATTTTAAGGACATGTCACCATCTTGATCACTTAACTTCAGATTTTTATTTCCCATTTTATGTATCAGACTGCTTCCCATTGCTTGCCCACGTTCTCTTTCTGGTTTTTAGGTTGCAGGAAAAAGGAGTAGTTTATGACTAAAGCTCTGGACAAAGGCTGTGTAGACTGAAGTTGCTATTAGTGAACTTTGACACTAACTGCTGAGATAACCATGGTTGAGTCGTTGCATGTCTGTCTGTCTGAGGTCCTAGTCTGTAGACAACACACAGTCTTTCTTCTTGTCCTTTTGCGTTTTGCGTGTGCATACGGTGTGGCAAGTGTTGGAGTCAGAGACGTTCTTGATCTGTGCAGTAGTGCCTTGATTTTATCTGAAGCTTCTTGGTGCATCTAATAAATAAATAGTAAATAAAAACTGTTTGGGGGAGTGCAATAATAGAGTGCGAGTGGTGACCCTACCTGTTTGTTTGCTTTTTGAGAAGCTCCTGGCCCACCACAGGAGGTATCAGTAAATAACCCCCTGTCATCTGAGTACACCCACTTGTTTCTTCCCACTGTGACTGACTTTTACACCTTCTTTTCTTTCCCCTGTAGGGTGGGGGCAATCAAAAACATTCCTTCATATTAAGGCAGGGTGTGATTTCAAGTGTTATCTGGCCTGGACCAGCTCTGGCTTCTGTGCCTATCTTTGTTCCTTGGTAGCTGTCTGCTAATCTGAAGTACTTCACCCTTAATTAAGAAGAGCAAAACCACCTTGGATTCAACCTGGGGGAGGAGTGTGTGTATCAGTAGTTACTCCAAGGGGCTTACCCGTGCTACGCTCTCACTCACAAGTAGATTTTTTTTTTTTTAAGAAAACAACTAAGGAGCTGGTCTATACTTTCTGCTAAGGCCCCATCAGTTCTTGGTTAGTGCCTGTATTTGAGTATAGTGGAAGTACATCTGAATGTGGCTTCCTAATGGGGGTAAAGCTCTGGGGGGGGACTTGCATACACCAGCAATATCTTTCTCAAGGGTTCTTAGCTTGTGTTTTGCCCCATGACCTGCCTGACATAGATGAAATAGCTGTTGAAGAGAGTTGTTGGTGAATGTAATTGGGCTCCTTCTGAGCTGGCAAGGAATATTCAGTGAGCAGTGGGGCTACTGCAAGGCCACCCCAAATGCAGCAGCGAGGCTGTAACATTAGGTGGCACATGTAGCGTTTCCTGCTGCCAGCTCCTACCTGCGCTTCTCAAGGGTAGAACGTTTCTCTTATAGAGTTTGGCAAAAAGTTCAAAGGCCTCAGAGCCATTGGCAGGCAGAGGGAAGTCTCCTTCAGGGCAGGTTGAGCGCTAGGTCCATGTCTTGGCACTTAGCACGTGAGGCTGAGCTGACTATAAATATGCAGCCAGCCACCACACTGCTGTGCCAGTAGGGCCTGTGGGCAGAAAGTAGCATTTTGTGGACTTTACAAGGCAGAAAAATTTGAAGCATGAAATAGCTGCGTTCACAGGTTGCCATCCACCATCTCACTTCCTTTACACCATCTTCTCCTCTCTTTGTCGGGGCAACACAGCATGAAAGGGCAAAAAGACACGGTGTGCAGGGGCAGCAGTAAGCTCTCTGGTGTCTTCTACTCCCTTTCCCCTCTTCTGCTGTACGCTTCCCTCCTTTCATCTTGTTTTGAGTGGAGTGAGGAATCACCAACAGACTATTATTAGGAAAAGGACCTTGCCATTCAGGCACTTATAGGCACATCTCCCAGATTAGGAATATCCCTTGCAGAACTGGGTGGGGAAATTTGTAAGAATGTGTTTCCCCCCACCCCCCGATTTTTTTTGGAGACAGGTGTGTTACTTACAGATGTATTCTTATTAGGTGTATTACACAAACCACAAAATGGCTCCCTCCAAAGGGAGCATCTCCCGATCAACTTTCCCAAAATTTAAGGCAGACAGGGAGGTGAAAAGCAGTGATTTCCAGAGTTATCTGGACTTTTTGTCAAGTCACTTAAATTGTTTGCAGGCTCAGACTGGCATGGGGGGTGAGCAGAGGTTGTGCTGGGTGCCTGTTGCATTCAAATAAACTGATCCTCTCCCCGGAGCCCCATCTCTTGTGTGCAGCCAAATCATGTGTGTTTGCAGGAGACAGTATGCTTGTGTTTCTCCCACGACCCTGCTGGCTCATTAGTGTTATTTCTGGAGGTCTTGTTTCCACAGTAACAAGCAATTACCATTGTTCCTTGGACTGCCAAAGTTACCACCAGCAACGCAGAGGAAGATGCGTTATTCTCTATATTGGGATAAAATGCCTTCATATGTCTTGCTTTTCACTGAATGCCAATCCTGACGCAGGTCCTGTGCAAATAGCACACTCCACCCCCTGCCAATGCTGCTTTTGCTGGTATTAAGACGTGCCAAATTCTGAAGCGATCCAAAATGATCTTCTCGGGTCTGTGGCTACACTGGCAATGACAGGGTCAGGATTTCAGCAGCAGGATGACTGTACCAATGGTAGCTCTGGTAGGAGTATAAATAGAATAGCTTGGAGGCAGTTCTTTTTGCAATTGTGCTTAGCCTTGTTCTAAGTAATGCTGGCTAGTGACGTCAATAAAATATACTCTCGGTCTTTACCCTATAGCTGCTACTGGTACAGTGGTGCAGCTCCCACAGAGGAGTCTAGTGGTCTTATGGTAGCAGGATGCTGAAGTGCCTGTGTTGCACAGTGCCTTCATCACGCCCAAGGGGCAATGGGTGTGCAACTGCTCCAACCATTTCTTCCATCAACGGCTGCTTCGTTCCCTTTTACCTGTACATTGCACATAGACAGATGCAGCTAGAATGGGCTTTAAACCCCACAGACCATATCCTGAATTTCATGTACATATCGAAAGATTAGGCAGCTGGGAAGCTGACAGAAGATGGGCTTTTGTAGGCAAGAGAAATGGGGTAGTGGGACATTGGCGCAGCTGGATTAGGTTTCATGAGTTGGAGAGTCTTTATGGCTTTCAGCGACTCCAGTTTCCAAGTGTGACTTCGTATTCTAAAAAGCTCTGGGGCCATGTTGTAAGCTCTGAGCTCCTCTCAATGGAGTTTTCTTGTGAATGGGTGTATGGATGGATCTGCATATATGCACCCACTTGCCCAAACAACTAATAACAGGTGTTGGAGGGAGAACATGGCCTCTAGCCTCCATAAACCAAAGCACGGGGGGAGTGCAAGGAGTCTTGATCCAAGGTAGCTGAAGCAAAGAGATCAAGAGAGGCATTTTAAAACTGGGAAGGGCCTTTTGGAAACGATCTTGGCAACACCTGCACTGGAGATTTTTAAAACCTGGACTTAGCAGAGAAGGTAGAGGACAGTTTCATACCAGGCCAGTATACGAGGGTTACAATGAACAGAAAGAGTGCTGCTTTGCCAGCTATCAAGATCATACTACTCTAATTGCCCTTGAGGAAATAAAAACCCAACAGCAAACCCACTGTCTGTTCTTGGGATGGAGACAGGGATAGGCAGAAACCACTGGTGATAGGGTCCTTGGTTCTTATTTCTGCCTAAAGACCCACCAGGTCTGTGGAATGAAGGTGGAGGAAGGGATGAAACTCAGGTTTCTCTTCTCCTTTTTTGTGTTGCATCCTCCTAAAGCCTTGGATTTTAGCACGGTCTGTATGATGGGGGGGAAAAAAAAAAAAGATAATTAGATTCTCCACATGTAAACCAGAATTCAGTGTTTGAGTTCTAGCTGACGGCGTACGAGGCTTGGCTGGCTCATAATGAGCCGAGACTCTTTTTTTGTATTGGAAGGAAAATAGTCCCATCTCGAAAATAAACCAAGCCTTTGCTCTTTATCGGTAAGCTTCAGGGGACCCACAGGCATCCCCCATTTTCAGCCGGGGTGGTGTGCCGAGCTGGCCAGCAGACACTAGGTGGAGGCCTTGGGCTGCGGTTCCACCGCAGTCATAGAAGGCAGAAAGAGCAGAGGACTTGTGCTTTCAGAGGGGAAGTCTTTTTCCTTTCTTGCTGCTCTCACGTGCTAGAAAGGCAAGTGCAAGCTCTCCAGGTGCAGAATGGGATGAGCGGAGGAATGGAGGGGAAGGGTCTGCCCCATCCCAAGTGCTCCCTGCAACAGGATTTTGTGAGCAGGGCTGCAGTGGGAATGTTGAAGCCTTCCTAGTTCTTGGGTGTGGTTGGGTTGCAAGGCTGATTTAATTTATCCTGATTTATTTTATCCTCATTTATATATCCTGATGGGGATAATTTTGAGATCCCCATGAAGGCATATAAAAAGTATTAAAATTGAGATGAAAGTGAGGACTGATGAGCTGATTTATCTAGTGACAAATGCTGGTAGAACCAGCTAAGATGAAGTGTCTGCTGTATTTATGACGATTGCTTTCGACGAGGCCTCCAATCTTAAAACTATTCCAAATAGGGATATTTAGAGTTAGTACAAAGAATGAATCACAGGTTAAGTGAGAGCCAGATGAAACCTGAAATGTTCATTTTGAGAGAAATTTCAAAGTTTATGGTTTCAAAGCTTCTTATTACTTTTAGTGATAAAAATACTGTGGTCATTGTATTCTTAAGAACTGAGAATTACGAATATTTCAATTAGATACTTTTAGGAAAATAACTGATGTTTTGTTTTGAAAATGAGTTGAATTTTGGTACAGTTTCACATGTTAGTTGTAATGCATTTAGGTTATGCCAAAATCAAGTCTCATATGAGGGCATGTTATGCAGTCCTACCAGTAACATAGCATACTGTGAATATCATAATTAAATATTCTGTTATATAATGTAGTACAGGTGATATTTTATTTTCAAAACAAGTGATTTTTCTACCAAGTAATGAGTTTTCTATCAAAAGCGGTACCAGCTTTATTAGTCTGTGCAGAGTGAAACAATTTAAATTTTTACACTCTGAAGAGGAAATGTGCTGGGTACTAGTTAGGGAACAATTGTTTTTAATATCCTAGAAACCTGATTCCAGGCTAATGGCAGGATATTGAACACAATCAGTGTCTCTCATTATTAACTGAAGAACGTAAAAACAATACAAGCAGTAGAATATGATAAGAAAATATAAGGTTGCTTTCAAAATTGGTATTTTAATTTGAAAGAAAATCTGGCATTTTTTTCCCGAAGGCAAACTTTTCAATACAGAAAATTTTGTTTGAGCCTCCTTTTCCATAGGGATTCTTCATTTGTACTTATGATTTTATGAAAAATGTTGATTTTATCAAAATAGTATTTTCTGGTTGAAGACTGTTTTGATTAAAATTTTGTCACTAGCGTGAGCTGTCATGACACTCTCCTCCTCCGCCCTCTGAGATGTGGTAAAAGGGTGAGTGAAATTATTGATTTATCTTTCCTTATTTTTTTTTTTAATGCAATGACTTCGAGAGCTCCATGGCTGTTCTGCAGACAGATGCACAATTGTGAAACATCAATATGGACTGCAAATCTCTACTGTCAGTCAGCTCCTCTTCCCGTCTGCATAACGCAATCCCTATCTCCACAATGCCTGCACAGATACACATTTGCAAAGATGTTTTTCTGGAGATAGCGTGCGTGGCAAGCCCTCCTTTACTTGTTCTCATCTCTAGCAACATTATATGGAGTTTCAGTTCACAGTTCACTGTGTTCCCCCTCCTACCACTGAAATGCAGCCAACTCTGAGCTGCGGCTATTAAACATCACACAAGCAAGACCACAAAACAGATTATGGAAAGCAAAGGAATTCAGAGAAAAACAAAAAATTGAGTGAGGACTGCAAGGGTTGTCTGGGAAGTGATATCAAAGGATTAGAGGGAATGAGTAGTGGTTAATGGTGACGCAGAATAACTATCACCTTGGTATTCAGGTGATACCAGCATGCAAGGAAGAGCTTTTAAGGGTGGCACAAAGAGATAGATGTCACTAGAATTAGTCAGGTTTCAGCCAGGGAGATGAGCAGGTCAGCTTCCCTAACCACTGAGTTTTGTGAGACTGTCAGAGTCTCAAGGAAAGGTCTGCAGGCATCATTGCTTGAGGGTTTTAAAACTGGTCAAAGTTTTAAGACAGGACAAGGCAGTATCAGGACAGGTGAATAAAACAGGATGGAGCAAATAGTCATATCTATCACCACTTGGCATGAGTCTGAGAAAACAGTTGGGAGAAAGACAGCAAGGTCTGAAGGAATCTCATGTACAAAGTTAGAAAAGAGTGTGAACTGGCATGACAAGAGCTAGGACATGGACATGTCAAGGGAAAAGCTTTCAAAGACAGTGCTCTTCTTTGACAACATGATGAACTTAGGGTAGGAAAGGAGGAAAAAGTGGAAGATGCGCAATGAATTGGAGGAAAGAGAAAATGTGTGTGAATGTATGTAGCTGTTCATGTGTGTGTGTGGCACAATAGGAATCTCATTCAGGATGGAAAAATCATTGTAGGTGTCTGCATTTCAGTTTGCTCAGACTAGTGGCTGGAAGAGGGCACCTTGGCACAAAACCTGCACCTGAATTCTTGCTGCTTTAGGTACGGTGATGAGGGGGGAAGGTTACCAGACGCTGTCACTGAGCATTCAATGGACAAACAAGAAATGACTGCAAAAGTCTCTTCACAACTCAAGTTGCATAGCAACAATAAATTGTCAGATTGCTGTTATGGCAGTCCCTTACATTATCCCCATTATTAGAGCCCTTTTTCAGAATCACGCACGACAGTGTTACTAGCCCACTCTCAAGCTGGTTGTTTGACCCTTGTCTCTTACTGAATGATGCCATGTAATTTGCTGCAAAGGTGTCTTCAAGTAGTACACCAGAGAGAGAAGTCTTTGAGGATCCATTAACATAGGCCCTAGGGAGAAAAAGATGTGCCTGTGCAAGATGGGTCAGGAGAGACAGATCAGGGAGCAGCAACATCCTCAAAGCATCTGACAAACTCAGCGGGGTGTATGTTACCCCGTCACTTCTCTGAACTGAGTCTTCATCGATCCAATTGAAAGGCTATTTTGAGGGGTGAGCCACAGTTGCTCATAAGATGTGAGGTTCAAACTCTTCTAGTTCACACCTGTGCCTGGTGGTTGGATCACTCCTATGGACCATTGCTGCTGTGAAATCCTAACTTCCAGCCAGCTGTTTCCTGCTTTTCAGTGTAAGCACCTTGTGAGCTGTCTCCTGGCGGAGATGCTGAAGCACAAAAGCAGTCACAGCATCATCATCCTGTGATGTTTCAGACACTGCCAGTATCTGAAACAATACCTAGAAGTCTGCTTGTCTTGCAGGATGTTGCTAGTGTCCTGCATAATTTCTTTCCTAGATGTCTTGTATAACACAGCATCCTCCTCCCTGTTTCATTCTGATGCTGCTTCTTTCGCTGGCATGAGATCCTGAAATGCCCCTGCCATCTCTTTGCAGCCAAGGCAACCAGGGTCACTGGATACCAAGGCGTAGATGGAATTTTAAGGACTCGAATAAACCGAATGAACTCCTTTACTACAAACATCAGACTGACGTGGACTTAGGATGGCAGGTAGAGTAGAAATTAGCTTACAGGCCTTTTGCACTGGGTGATGGGGAGGGTGGCCTGCTTAAGCAAGTAATTCTCAGTGATGTATCTCCTTTCCGAAGAGTGCCTGGTTGTAAACTCTACCAGATTTTTCAAGATCACCACTGAAAATCACGAACAAGCAAACAGACTTCAGAAGGACAAGATAGACTGCCTGTCCTCTCTGTACAGCATAATGAAATTCTGCTTCATTGAAACAACTGGTGAGGAAACAAACAACCTCGAGATTCGGTTCTTCTGTGTTTACGTGCCCAGCAGCCAGAGCACACAAATGGCATGACACCTGGACTAGATGTTACAAATCCCTCTTGCTTGATATTAAGGGGATCAAGCTCGGACAAGGTCTAACACAGCAAGTGATAAACATCCATGCATGACATTGCTAAAAGAGATCTGATGGCCATGGAGTTCTCCATCTTTCTAATGCAAAATAGTTTAGCAGCCCTTACAAAGAAGGAGCAAAAGGTGTTCATCTGTCTTTATCCTTTCTTCCCTTGAGTATCTCCCATGAACAAGATCTGCCAGATGGGACAATCCAAAGAGCTTATTTCTCTCTGCAGGAGAGAGTCTCCTTCTCTTTGTCTGTGTTTTGGATTTCTCTTGCTTCCCCCTGAGGCTGAAGGATTTGAGATCATTAGAGAAACATCAGGTGTTAGAGTGGTCTCTGGTACCCATCAGCTTTGTAGTTCAGCCTTTCTGAGGACCACTATTGGGAGGGATTTATCCACGAGCTCTGCAGAACAAATAGACTTTAATGCCTTGTAGCTGCTCTACACATGTTTGTTGACAGCCCTGGTACTTCCATGAATGAGTCAGTCCTGAATTCTAGGCTGTGTCACGCAAACTGCAAAGTTTTGTATAGCCTTGCTGCCATGAGCTATATGGAGCTACAGATACAAGAGACTGTTCTATGGGGCTGGTTCTCATTTGAGAATTCTTATGGCTTTTTCTTTTTAGCTTGGTCTTCTAGTTATGGTGGAGATAGAGCCGAGGGTCCCCATTGCTGAGTGGAGGATTCTTTTATCAGACCTTACACTATGGACGGACCTCACACTACGGTCAGACTTCTTTAAAATTTCTCTCCCTGTATCTCTATCAGTCTCAGTCTGTATGTCTTACTACGTACTATCTTTGCAATGCCTCAGCTTTATTTAACAGTGTGATTTTCCTATGACCTTTTGAGGATAATGTTTGCAGGTTAAAATATGCTGAATAAGGACAAATGAGCAATGCAAAAGAAGTGAAAATAGGCAGGTTTTAAAGATCATCTTCTGTCAGCATTGTTTGCATGTGTGCTCATTTCTCATAAACATTCAAAGGTTCAAGTTTCCTGTTGCTAGTATACATGGAAAACAAATGTCAAGGCTGCACATGACTACTTGCCATAAATTAATATTAAATGTGCACACCCACTTCTCTAGAAGTGCTCGTACACTCCTCTTGTCAGAACGATCAGAATCACCACCTAGAGCTGGTGATTTTCATCTGTAGATATGAAAATGCTCTACAAGAAAGGTCTGGATCATAGCCTCCTATTTTGCAAATGGGACACAGTTCCTTAGTAAAGTCACTTGTCTGGTAGTCACAGAGCTTCTGCCTCTCAAGCTGGTCTGTAGAGGCAAGTGAGGATGCACATTTGATTATTTTCTCTTCCATCCTTGACTGCCCCTTTTAAAAGGAGTTGCTCACTCTTTCATTTACTGCTCAAGGCACGAGGTTATCCATCACCACCCACCACAGGCTGCTGTCTATGCTGGCTGTGCATGTGTGCTTACTGGCATGTATTTTCTCTTTGTCTCTCTTCCTCTTTGCCTTGCAGGCATGCCTTGCTGCTTCCCTTCAGGTCACCTCTGCTTCTGTCTTCAGTGCCCCTCACTGCAGATGATCTCTTCTCCCCTGCATCTCTTCTGGCCTGGCCAGAGGCCTCCTAAAGCAAGTTTTCTTGCAGAGGAGGCCTGATTGTGTGTCTGGGTTTTCTCAACCTCTCCCACCAGCCTTGTCCTTTTCTCAAGTGTCTCTTATCTTCCAGGGTTGCCAGAGGAAGATCTGTAGTTCTGAGTCCTCTCTCTGCTTTCTTGTGTAGGTTTTCATCCTGACACCCCTGCCAAACTGTGCAGGGATGCAGAATGCAGGAGGATTGTAAGGTGAGTGTGTTGTTTCCTGCCAGGGCAGATTTGATAATGGGTTTTACAACGTTCCCTGGGAGGATGGGCTTGGTAGTGGCTTCAAGAAATGAAGTCAGAAGGGACTTGATCAAAGTGTCTAAACACGTAGCAGAAGAGGTCTGTCGGAAACACCTTTTCTTTGTGTCTCTTCACAAACTAACGAAGGGCCATTCAGGGAAAAATTGGCAAATACAGTACTCAAGTACTTTGCACAGTGGTAATTAAACCGCAAGGCATGTTAGCACTGGGTGTTCTGGAGGCCACAAACTAAAGCAAAAAATCCCAGTGGCTCTACAGAGTGAGCCAGTTTCCAAATTTCTAGGAATTAAAATGTCCAGGGCTCCAAGGGCACCACCAGCCCTGCCTGTCCCTGCCCAGCATCTCCTGGGGCTCCCCCTACCCTGCCCAGGTGCCAGAACCCCATTTCAGCCCCCCAGGGCCATCGGTCCCTGTCACAGAGACAGTGCAGCAGGGCCACTCTCCAGCTCCCCACAGCCCTGCCCTGATGGCCCACAGCCCCACTGCACCAGGGAGGTACCTGGTGCCCAGGGCTGGGGCTGCCCCTGCTGCCCCCCAGCTGCCCTGCTCCTGGCTGGGGTGATGGGATGTCCCTAGGGAGCCCCCAGCCCCCGCAGCGCCCTGACACTTCTGATGGTGTTTGGTGTGGACACTACTAGACTCTGTCAGCCGTGCCCTGCTCCGTTTGTGTGGGTTCTCTGAAGCCCTGTACAGTTTATACCATCACATGCCATAGCCAATCATATTTTTAAAGTGGACAATTCCCTCCCAGTGTACTGCTTTTATCTACAGCAAGAGTGCTAATGCCTGCCAGAATATAGAACTGGTTGCAGAGACTGCAAATGCGATACTTGGACTAGTAAGTCATTTTACCAATGCACTTCCTCTTAAAAGTGATCATTGTTAGAAATCATTGATCTTTTCCTTGTCCTCTTAGTCCGACAATATCACAGCTCCAAAATGGGAAGCCTTGCTGTGTGAGCAGAGATACACAGATCAATATCCCTTCTCACGGCAGCAAATGAAAATGAGTGGTACAAAGGTAGACTTCCACAACGCTGTTAGCAGGAATAGTTTGGAGGCAAGCATCAAATGTCACGGCAGTTGAAATGAAGAAAGTGAATATAGATGTTTATGGCACCAGTCTGCCTTCAGTCCTGGTTTGGAGTTTAGGGATTGTTATTTTGAGGATAATTGCAACATTTAATTATAAAATTTCTAGAATTTTGGGGGGGAGGGAGGGGAATGAAGCTAGAAATATCTGTCGAAATAGCTGTATCTCACTGTGTTTAGGAACATCCATTTCAGCAAGGCAGGTAGTCGGTCAGAAGAGACTAAAGGACCCGTGCTTTTGTGAACACACATTCCTACGCATACTAAAACTGCAGGCTAGAATATCTTTGCTCTAGATTTACCAGCAGATATATTGCAGCTCAACAACCAAAGTCTCCAATACCAAAATCCATTAACTGAAGTATAGCCTTGGTACAGCCCAGGTACATTTGGTTCTGGGTCTTCCATTGATGAGATATTTGAGCAAAACGTGTTGCATCCATTGTGAGGATTCTCTTGCACCATGCAGGACAGAGAGATCATGGACCGAGTCAACTTTTTTTAGAAAAAGGAAATTACTTTTCAGACCAACGAGTTAAAAAAATGTTGGTGTGCTGACATCCATCACTTCATTGTGTTGGGTTGTAGGAGGGGTAAGTTTTTTTTCCCCCAAGTACAGAAAAGCCTTCTTGCTCTTTCTGAATTTGATGCCAAGGTCAAATTCACAGCCCAGCTGCTTTGCATGCTCACGGGGGGATGGCTGGGATGCCTCGCTTGCACGCTGCTTCATGGTCTTGGCCAATATGGGACCTGACAGTGCGAGTCTGAGGAATCCCATAGGAAGCCTCCACAGCGAGGATTTAACTTGTGGTTAAAAGCAAGATGAGGCTGCATCCATATTAACCTCCTCTCTGCAAAAACCAAGAAGGTCTCCCAACTCTCTCCTCCCCAAACCCCCACCGCTTTTCCTCTTTCTTTGATTTTTCAGCTAAAAATAGGGTGACAGAGGGACTGTGGGGTAAGCAGCTGGAGTAGAGCGGAGCCAGTTGCCATAGAAACCAATGAGCCACTTAGCAGCACTTGCCTTCCTCCTTTGCCTGCGGATTTTTTTCCCCTCCTGTGCGTGGAGGGGCAGTGTGGGGGGAGCCAGAGGAGCCCCCCACGAAGCCAGGACCCAGCTTCCTGCCCCACGGCCATCTGGGATGCCAGCACTCCCGTGGGATCTGCCTCCCAAGCTAGGAAGGGAAGAGGGAGGATGGATGTCAGACAGAGGAAGGGTTTGGACATTGATGGCTGGGCGTAAACTGAGAGTCTCCCCCTCACCCTGGCATCTCGTTTTCCTCTCATGCTGGATGGCACTTGGATGGTGCCCCAAATATTCAAACAGGGTTCTCCAGGCCGCTGGTGCCGTGTCCTGTCTCTGAAGATGGCAAATAGCAACAAAAGCAGGGTTTTGTGTATTTAACCACATGCTGTATTACACCTCAGGCTTGAGTAGCCAAGAAAGTAGATTGGAGGTGAACATAAAGGTTAGAAGAAGAGAATGTTCCTCTCCTCTCAGGTCTTCCTTCCATCGTGAAAAATTAACATTTGGGTGATTATTTAAAATAGATATCCAACCTATTTTTGGTTCACATAGGGCTAAAGTTGCTTTAATTTCACTGCATATACATTTCTCAGTGGGGAAAACCTATTTCCTTGAAAGATCTGAAGCTCTAAATGGGATACCTGAAACATATTAAGCTATAATTTGGTTATACCTGATGCTGGTTTGCAGTGCTTGATATTCAGTGTGGTTTTTTCTTTCTTTTTTTTTTTTCTTTCCCAAGACTGAAGAGACATACATTGTTAGGTAGCACATACTTCACTAAGTTTATTTTTAAACTTAGAAAATATTGTCACCAGCAAAAAAGTACTAGATTGGCAGCTCTGGGAGAATGAAATCTTCTCTTCAGCCCTGGAGTGACAGAGCCAGTTTTGGTAAGACCTTCCCACACTGCTCCTCATCCATGTGCTCCAAGTGTGGCTTCCTCGTAACCTGAATCACACGACAAAGCCCCAGCTGCTCACACCTGGATGCAAGCCCCAGGTGTCTGCTTGTCCTTCTCATGCTGTGCTATGTGGAAGTAGTAGCAGCAAAGATAGACATACATTAATGGATGCTGCAAGCACAGTATGGCTGTAAGGAATTTGCCAGCAGAACCATACCTGGTAAAGCTTGCTGATGTAGTGCTTCTCCTTCAGGTTGCAGGTTACCAGCATTTCTGAAAGCCAGGAGAGAAAGTCTATCAGCTAGAAATCATGGTAGCTAAAATTGAAAGTAATTGCTAGAAATTTGTGCTCGATAGTTTTCCTCTTGGTGGTCTGAAGCTGTTTTTTTTGTGTTTGATTTCTCCTCTTAAAATGAATGGCATACTGAAAGATAATAAATGGCATCACACAGCAGCATGTGTAGGGAAGTGTAAATGTTAAATAATGAATCCTCGTAACATACCTGCAAAGTCAAATGTATCATTTAACTTCTGCTTATCAGAAAAGGTCAGGCAAGACATATGTGACAGAGTTAGGACTGGATCAAAGGTACACCCGGGCAAACCTGAAGATCTTCTTCACTGAGAAGTGGTCTGGCTACCCCAAAGATGCCATTTTGCAGCTGCTTAGAAGAGGTCAATGGAAAGTTCAGCTTTGACTCAATGCTGAATCTTAATATTACTCATCTGTACTACATCACTGACACCAGCAGCACATACCTCTGCTCTGAAGAGCTGTGCGAGCGCTTGTGCAGCTGGGTGAGTCCGCTTCAGAGTTGTACAAACTCATAATAGGGAGCATGGTAGAAGTAGACAGGGTCATGCTGGGTTCTGGTGTTGTCCTGGTTGGCACAGCAGTCTTTTTGCAGCCATCAAAATGCAAAACAACCTTGGAGTTTTGTTAATGTGTCACATCAGGTCCATTCCTTTAGTTACTCCTGCTTTCTTCTCCCTCCTCATTTCTGCACAGCGTCCTATGCAGTCATCTCATGTGCGATTAACTTCTTTCCAGCATTTAACTGAGACTGTAGTGCAAAATTTGGATCTGAATTAAAATATATCCCCAGATTTAGGCAGCTTGATCCAGGTTTGGTGGTGGCCCATTTCTCGGTGAAATGTATAACAGCAGCCAAGTGTCTTCTCTTGTATATTATTATATTTCTTAATTTCATGGTGTGTTTTCTTTGTTTGTTGTAGCAGCCTGAAGCCATGCATCAAAACTCTTACTGTATTCATGAAAACATACCAAAGGCGATCTTCACTGGCTAATTAAATCTTCTCTGTTGCACACTGGCATGACAAATATAGATTTAAAACAAACGTAATTGCTATTATAAAGCTGCTCCTGTTCTATTCACCTGATGTTATCAGAAGGGTCTGGCCCAGGAGGCAGGATGTGCTGAATGCAATGCAGGAGGCTGGAGGAGCAAAAATCTGGGGCAGGTGGGTACAAAAATAAAGGGGTCTTTGTACACAGAGGAATTCCTGTATGCTAACAGAAAAAGATAAAGGTTACAAAGCAAATACTTCCATCAGCAAGATCAGAAGCTGCATGTCTTCAGTTCTCTTTAGGAGTCATTCAGAGATGCAGCTTGTTGGCTGCAGAAAGCAAATGAGATTTGGGATGAGAAGAACCGAACCCTACAGCAACAGCTTGTAGTGGAGGGGAACAGAGAACTGTCGAGCACACTGAACATCAACAACAGATGGGTTTTTGTGCAAAACATGGTACCACAGTAAGACTGGGGAAGCAAAAATGACGGCTTTCCATCTCAGCCTCAGAGCATTCAGGAGGAATAGATGTGTTCTTGATGGTTTGAACTGAAAGGTGGGCATTGGCTCACGCCTCCTTCCTCCTCTCCCTCCTTCCTAAAGAAACCTTTTGACTTTTTTTCTACTTCCTCTAGGACCTTCGTCCATGCAGAAAATCCTATCTTCAGCCTCCAGGGGACTGAGATTTTGGCAGCCTCCAGGCCCTAACGCTACTCACTACTGCCAGTTTAGCTGATCTGCATTTGACGCCCTTTTCTTCAAGTTCACAAGCTGATGTCCACAAGCTCCTGTCTAGAAGCCGTGGTGAAGAACATAAGCCAGTAGATGGGGTGTGCTGGGTATGCAGAAGAGAGAAGAAGTGACTGGGGAAGAACTGGCCGGGCTGTATTCTTTGCAGCTATCAGGTCTGAGGTGGCCTTGCCACCCAGCTGCTAGAAACAAAAATCACATTTTTCCATTGACTGGGTCTTCTGCTTCTGGAAAACTGTCTACCTTCCATGGCATGTGCAATTTGTAGAGGAATTCTGAAAAAAATAATCATGTATTTACATCTAAAATGATAAGCGTTCTGGTTAATATTGTGTCCTTCTGATTGACACTGCTGAGGGTATGCTGAATTTGTTTTGCATAGCATCTCTGTTTTCAACATGGAACGAGTTTTTGCACTGGTTGCAGTTCACTGCTGCACCAGCTGACAGGGAAGGCAATGAGGGAAGCGATGGCAACTTGGCGTTTGGTAAATCAGCCACTGTCCGTGCTGGGGCTAAGGAACCCAGGTTCATTTAGCTGTTTTCTCCATTAAGATGAACCTAATAGAGCTAATATTTTTGTTTTAATTAGGACTAGATACCAGTAAGGAAAACAGAAGGTTTTATACCTTCCTTATAAGTGCTGAAGAGCCACAGAGCTGGCTCAGGCATAAACCTTCCTGGAAGAGAATGGAAAAGGATGCTTCCATGCTGGCCTTGGATTCAGGAGGACAGCATGGCATCAGATTGCATCTATTTGTTATTTTAAGGTTTCTTTGCAACCTTAAAGTAGAATGTTATTCCCTGAAGAATGCAGTCCTGCAGTTTAAGAAATGCTCTGGTATAAAATGTATTCCATAGGAAATTTTGCTGCTGTGGAAAATGTGGGGCCTTGCCAGAAACCCTCCCATCCAGGAGAGAAACTGAATCCCAGAAAAGCGGATGGACTCTGCGATATTAAACACTAGGGGAATGGGTTCAACTCTGTTGCCCTTTTCGGTGAGATTACAGCTGACAGTTCAGGCAGGAGGATATGTGCAGTGAGTAACGTGAAGTGGGATAATGCATGCAGAACACTGTGTGCTGGAAGACTTACATACGGCTCTTGCTCAAAATAGTGTCTTCAGACATAGACTGTGGAGTATGTGCATAATGGCTCTTTGCTGAAGTTTTTGTAATGTATAATCTTTGATGGGAAGTAGAGGCTTTGCTTCTGCACAGAACTGCATCTGCCATTGCAGACTGCTGGGCATGTTCTGTGCATAATGTTCTGGTGTCACTGCGTATGTACGTGGCTAATGCCTGGGCATACTTCTGAAACGATGAAGATTTTTCCTTCATTATGATCTGGTGTAATGACAATTCCTCACCAAAGTATTCATCTCAACTACTTGAACTCCAGTGCAAAAAGATCCGATTAATTATTTGTTTAAAGGCAGCAAATATGCTTCCTTCCCTCTCTCCCTCTCTTGTTCTCAGCAAGTCAGGCATAACGTCTTTGCAGCTTTTTCCTGAGGCTTGCTGGAATACTTCATCACTAGGACGAGGCACAGGTATCTGCAGTCGTGCTTCAGAACCAAAGGAGCTGTTTGGGACCTTGTCCACTTTGCAAACAAAACAAAGCCTGGCTGCTTTCTGTTGTTCTCTTTTCTAGGCTGTTAACTCTGGGTATTGTTCACTGTCAGCGCTAGCAGAAAATGAATAAACTTAAAATATGGCTCCTTTGAGCAACTGAACAGAGAAGTTTAAAATGAGAGCCCTTTCTCGAATTTACTTACTGCACACCATTCAGAGCTTGCTAGACCACTCTCTGTTCTCTGCGGTGCTTTGGATCGTGACAGAAAGACACTGTGTAAACGTAAGATATTATTATTAGCTCCGTCCCGTGTTCAAGCCGGCTGATAACAGCAACTGTCCTCTCCTTTCATTGATGTACTTGTGAGATCCGTCAGTCGGGGCTGTGTCAGCAGCGCAAGAGGGGGAGGGTGCAAGTGTGTTTATTTTTGCTGCCAGTTGTATTTGCTAATGAGAGAGGAGTCCATTACTAGAGAGGGCGCCTATGCGAGTTAGTGACTGAGTCAATTCGTTATCAAGTGCTGGCTCCAGTGCCAAGTATTGCTTGGGAGAACCGAAAATCATAATTCCCCCACCCCAAGCTCCCCTCTGTCTAGCCTTTCACAGTCACTCCTGATATTAGCTGGAGATCACAGCTGCTGGGAAACTGGCAGATACAATTTTACAAATGGATGTTGTCTGATGTCAACCTTTCCTCCTCCCCTCCCTGAGCATCTGACATTTCTCAACCAAACGGACAGATGATAGAGCAAAACTGGGATTATTTCTTTATGTTCATAATTATAATGACTTACTTTCAAAGTGCTTTTGCTCAGTAAGGAGGGGGGCTAGAATAGCGTTTATCCAGCTTGCATTCTCCCATCTAATCTGCTGTTTTTTCTGCCCCGCAGCATCCTCCTTTTTCCACTTGATCTCCTCCTCTTTCTTTATTTTTAGCACTTCTGGTCCCCTGCACATCATGTTGCTTTGGTAGTGGCCCCCTCACCTGAGCTCAGACGTGGTCCTAGTCCGCTTTGTCTTTACAAATCACCCCTCTTGTGCTTTCTAGTCTCTTTTCCTGAGCTGAACGTTTTCCTGACCCAGCCTGCTCTCCACGGGGCAAATTTCTTACTACCTGGGGAGACGTTCTTCATCCCCACTGGACACAACAACATGTGGTAGCTGCCTTTGGTGTGAACAGTGTTAGTGCTACCTGCGAGTGCTGGAGAGAAACGGCAGTCTCCCATGCTGAGAGCTCTCCCAGCTGTCTGCCTCACTGCTGCTTAAAGCAGACGAAGCCTCATTTTGCATGAGGCAGGACATCATAGCCCTAAAAAAGGAGGAAATCACAACAAAAACTCCAAAGCCTTGGGAGGAATTCAAGGCCATCTGGCAGGCAGCATCTTCAGCTACAGTCTTTCAGGGAGATGCTCATCCAGAGCGCTGTCTGCAGAGCCACCAGCACGGCTCCTGCTTTGTCTCCTGGTGCTGCTCGTCCCACTGCTGGCCAAATCTAGGCCGGGCTCCTTCTGGGTACAAACCCTGAGATGGTGGCATTACAGGTAGGGTAATGTGTATGACCTGCGCATGACAATTGACTCAATTCTACCTCCAGAAAAACCCTTCTTTTTACTTCAGATCCTCTTTATCCATTGCAACACCTTTCTCCTGGTTTGCGCTCCTTTTCTCCCCAATGGAGCAATTCCCATGTGATTCAGGAGCTGATTTTTGCATGCTCTCCTTATTTCCCACCTTTTCCTGGCCTTGCCTAGCCTGCCCACCTGGCAGGTCTGTTTGGAAAAGGTCCTCACATCACCTCATGCTACTTCTCTGTGGTCTGGGCCTGTGCTGCCTTCCATCGCTGGCCAGGTCATGGCTCCCAACAATGCCCCTTGTTTCGCTGAGCAGATGGCTACTGTTTTTTGTAGATTCTGAAAAAGACTGGTTTTAACCTGGGAGAACAGACAGCGGACCTCCTGTCAGCAGACAGTGGAGGGAGCAGATGTTCTGCACAGTGCTGCTCCCCTGTCACCTGCGGGGAAAATGGGTTGACTTCGTTTTGCTCTACTCTCTTTTAGCATTGTAGTACCAGGCTTGGAAAAGAGAAGAAGTGAGACTTCAAACTCTTATCTCCCTTGGGCAAGAAAGAAGCAGGAAGGCTGCTGTGGTTGTGTTGTTTTACCCCCATCCTATTCCACCTTGTTTCACCGCAACCCATGCGGTAGGTTATGGTAGGGGTAGGAAAGCAAAGAAGAATCTTGTCAGAGGTGTGCCAAGGAGTAAGGGGGGAGAAATGGGGATAACTCCTGTGAGCCGGGACAGTGGCAGGAGAGGTGGGGCTGAGAAGTGAATAATTCACTGCTGGTCTTGCAGATGAGGAGGTGCATGGCGGGTGGAAATCACTGATACTTGTGGGGAGGAGCTGGATTTTCTGCATTGCTGAGTGTCCAGTCAGAGTCAGTGCAAAGTCACCATCTGCTTTTGGGAACACTGGTGACTCTCCGAATGTTACATGCTGAGGAGCTGGGAATAGGGTGCTCCACAGGCAGTTCAAACACAGTGCCGTTTCCAGAGGAAAAAAAGATATGAAGACCTTGCAATGACTTTTATGGAGTCCAGCTTCTGGGTTGGTTTTTTTTTTTCACTCTTTGTGGCTAGCTGTACTGGACTTACATTCCTAACCCACTTCGCACTATTAATCCTCACAATGCCCCATTTGTAAGATCCACCCCCCTGCTACAAATGGAATAGCTGTCAGACAGAAGAGATTAAGGGACTTGCCCCCAGACCAGGGTGAGGCAACTTTCTGATTCAGGTTCCTTGCTCTTGTCTATTACATCTCCTAGACCATAAACTGCTTCCCACCCCTTCCTTCACGTGTATCACCTTGCTTGCTTCTACTTTTCTACCTCAGCTAGTGTGAAACCCTCCTCTAGAGTTGATTTAGCCATATAAGAACAGCTTTTCTGCTTTTCTGCCTCAACTAATCGGTTTTTAAAACATTTCAGCTGAAAGTGCATCTTCATAGCCTACGCTCTTGAATTTTTCTCTTCCTCTGCAATTATTTACCCCTCAAAAGTGGTTTTATTTAGCTACAGTATGTACATTAAATACGAAAACGTGGTTGACTTTTTTAGAATAGTTATTATTGGATGATTTCACATTGCATGATGAACATGAAGTAAATAAGTCTTGCTAAGTAGGTAGGCAGTGTAACAGTCAAGGGTCACTTCAATATCTCTCACAAGCATCCAGCTCTAGGTGCCACAATCTTTGAGGGTACAGGCTGTAGAATAAAGTTGGGTTATAATTTGCCAGCGGACATTTTCAGGTCTTTGTCTTTCTTTTGTAGCTTCTTTAGCTCCTATACGTCATACAGTTTGCCTCCAGCATGAGTTATGGCACAGCCCAGAAGGTAGGTTGTTGAGGCAGTAAGGGGACTTATGTCATGCAGAGGGGATTAAAAAGCAATATTTTCTACTTATCTGGGTACACGAGTACAGAAAAAAACAAACTCCAGACTTGGAGAATACACCTGCTCGGTTAAGCTTCATCTAAAACTTGCCAGGGCTGTAATTTAGATAAGATTTCAGGCAGTCAGAGCCATTTTTGCTGAATGGGTTTCAGCCTCACGTGGAACAGGCTTTGTAATGGGCTTGACAGAAATATAGCAGACATCTGATCTCTGTGGCAGCACAGCTGATTCTGGGATCAGTTTAGCTGAGCTGAAACTAGTTTGAATTATGAGGAAATGTTTGCTTTTACTGCTCTGATGTAACAACATCCTTCAATAGTGGGGCAGGCATGGTTAGTCCCGAGTACACTGTTCTCCCCAAGGTTGGTTGGTTGCTATCCTGTCTGGTCTTCAGAGCCGGTAATGCACTGCGTATGCTGCTTTCATTAATATGTTTGTATAAGGTATATCTACTTCATACTATGTCTATATTGTTTTCTACACTTCTGCTCACTTTTCAATGTTTCAGCTCGTAAGGCAGCAAGATTTGAACCCTTCCTTTTATTTGCCAGGGTGTTAGGACTTTTCAGCTTGGAAAAGAGATGTCTGAGTAGGAGATGCCAGAGGTCTAGGAGGATCACAGAGACAGGTAGGAAATGACTGTTTTCTCTTTGTATGAAAAGTCGGAATCCCCAGTAAATTTATCAGTCAAAACCAAGAAGAGGCACTTTTTTCAGACGGTGCATGCTTAAACTGTGGAATTCACTGCATGGTGTGGAGGGCAAAATTATAAATAGTCCTAAAAGAATCTTGACACATTTACGGAAAAAAAAAAAAGGCCATTAAGATCTTCGAAACACATTGACGCAGATGTGATCTTTGGCTCAGGAAATCTCTCAGCCGCAGATATCTGGCTGCTGGGAGAATACAGTGGGAGAAGGATCACTGTATGTTTGCGCTGTCGTTGCCTAAGCCTTTGCTGTTTCCTGTTGCAGTCAGAGCACTGGGCTGGGTGGTCCTTTGGGTCTGGTACCAGACACATGCTCTGACAGTCTGAGCAATATTTCTTTAAAAACACGCAAACAGCTTGTTTGGAGTCAAGTTAAACATTGGTGTTTAACTTCATCAGCAGAGAGGTTTTTTCACTATCTTGTCAGGAGTTGTTCCTAGATATGATCAAGGCACAACAGCAGCATCTCTAAAGTTAGGACAGTCAATAATCATTTGGAAGAAATGTTAACATACCTTGATTAAATATTAATGTTATGAGTCATAGGGAGTTCTTGGAGATTGGGGAGAATGGGAAGAAGGCTTAACTCTCAGTGGAATCCTGTGAGGGAACTATGGATTTAAAATAAGTAACATATCCAGTATGTGTCTGAGCAATATCCAGGACAAGGGTCTTGCCTGGAACTTGGATCCCTGATGCGAGGACTGTGTTCTAGCACCTTTTTAACTGGATGAAGCAGGGAGTGAACTTATGGCAGCTTAACTGTAGCAAAAGTCTGGTTTTCTTTAATTGCTGTATGTCTGTCTCTAAGGTTAGCAATTCTATTTTTAATATATGAGTTGTAGCAAATACATTATATCTTTAATTTTATCTTAACCTGCTTGTCTGCTGTTAGAAATGCCTTCAGGGAAGATTGAACTCCAGAAGTTCTCTTCCCAAGGGAATGGTGAACCATAAACCACTCTGACGGTGTTCTGGGACGAATTCAAGCTCTCTCATTAAGCTTTCTGGGCTTGTGTGAGAGCTGGCAACACCAGATATCAATGTGGAAAAGCTGTTTTCCGTCAACAAAATTTACCTAGACTACCTTTAGCATGAATTGAAAGAGTGAGATGAGTTCCTGAACCTTAAGACTCTTCCATGAGTTTACAAAATCAGGCCAAGCAAATTTTGAAATGGTTGGGAGCTGCAGCAGAGGGTGAATGCAGCTGGGAGGGCATAATGTGCTTTTTTGTTGCTTTAGACTTCTGTGGTGCTTTTTGCTCTGACGAGCAAAACTTCCTTCTTCCTTACAGTTAGCAAAGGCATTTGTTTTGAAGCAGCGGTGTCAGTGTTGGTGTGGATGGGGATCAGGAGAGTAGAAGTCCAGAATAAAGAGAGGTAGACTTTGTAACTACTTACGATGTTCCTAATGTCTGTTTAACTTGTGAGCTGGCATGTGCCATGGAAGTAATGAACACTTCATGACTCCTGATGACCTGAGCTTTGATTCATGCTCACAGAGGTGCCATGGGAACACCAAGAACTACACGCACCACACAGCCCAGCTTGTTGCCTCCCTGTCTGAACTCTTTTCAGCTTTGATCTCTTTTGCCTTTCTCCATGTTTCCCACCAAAAAGGCTAATCTGCCCGACAAGTGGTTGTGTATGACATGATAGGCAGCTGCCCTCTCCCTTCCCTTCTCCATGCAATATATACTAAACAGATTCTCATTATTGTTCCCTGGTAGCTAAGCAACCATGAAATGTCAGCTTGGCCTAAATAAATAAAAAAGGGATACATATCTTTGTAATATATTTATATCTACATACGTGTAGTTACTGATATATATGGTCATCCGAGCACGTCTATACGTATGTATCTGTGAAATTTGACTAAATGTGAAAATACTTTGCAATTACCACCAGAGATTTTTGAAGCTTTTTGTTTAAGCATACCCATGCTCTTGTGATGGAAATATTATCACTACCTCCAAGTGACAAGTAAGCAAGCTATGGTATAAAGAAATAAAGTGACATTTCAAGGTCACAGAAATACCCAGCTGAAAATACAGGAACAGTTTCTGGAAAATGTGTGCATGAATATCCTGTACCAGATCCAAATCCTTCACCCCATTACTATTTCCAGTATTGCAAACAGCAGACTGGCGTCTCCCTGTCTTTTCTCCATGCATCTGCTCCTCTTTTCCTCTCTCATTTTGCTCACTCATTGCGTCTCTGTTGTTGGTCCCCAGATTCTTCCTATTGTTCCCCAGTGACTCTGTTCCCTTTCATCAGGTGTCCTTTTACTTCATATAGACACACTTCTCTTAGACACTCTCTGGCTCCTTGTTCTTCTTCCTTCACTGCAACGTCTCCTTTTTTCTCTTCGGCTCTCCATCAACCCTTTACCCACATATACAGACCTTGGCAAGCTGAAAAAAAGTGGTCATTCCAAGAGAAAATGGTGGTGTGTCCTTGGAGCTGGAAGTGGCTATAAGTTCCAGGGAAAAGTACTTCCCAAGCTGGAGGTGGAACATTCCTTTCAATGAGAATGAGAGGCAAAAGGATTACTTGGGAGGAAGAAAGAAAAGATACCAAATTGTTGCTCTCCTTAGCTCCTCTCCTTTCCAGAAGAGGAAGATTTCAGGAAGTTTCTCCCATGTGAAATGCATCTATGCAAATATTTGCGACGAGCCAGACATGAGTTCTTGCTCTGGCAGTGCAGGACTAGTACTTTAGTACTTCATCCCCCGCCAAGGAATTTCATGATGTAAAAAAAGCCCTTTAGAGAGTTGTGGGCTCCTCTTGGCACCCTGCCTACCCTCTGGACATGGCCAGAGCATCTTTGTGCATTGACAGTCCCTTGTCACCATCCTGGGCCTTTCCCAATACCCAGTCTAAAATAAAGCTTGCCTCCCCTTTGAGTGCCTGGGAATTCCCAGGATCTGTCTGTGTCCTGCTAGTGTATGCTTCCTAGAGGCTTAATCAAAATACAGTTTGGATGCTGTTCAAGACCTGGGGCAAAACTGAGTCAGGCAAACATCAGATCTCAGTGGATGTCTTGAGCTCTTCCTTGGTTACCTAGAAAAGTATTCTGGTTTCTCAGGTTAAGGATCGCTGCATTGGGTTGCACTGAGAGAAACCAGATCCCTGGTCTAAACTAGGGACCGAGGGATGGTGAGTCCAGTTTTTTTCATCCACGTAATGTGCACCCAAATAATAGCAAGGGTATACATAAAACTGTATGCTTGGGGTCCTGAATTTTAGTTAGGGATGTGTTTATGCAGTCAAGAGGTTTGCTCTAACATCATAACTACAACAGCTTATCCTGTGTAAGCTGAGTGGGCTTAAAAGAGGAGTGGGAGGAAAAGAACTGCAGCAGAGCTGGAGGCAAAAAGGGCAGGAACAGCTACCTTAAAGCATGACTATTTTAAAGTTTCCTGACCCATGTGAGCACTGCTCCCCTTCCTTAGCCGAAAACATACATTCAAGGCTGTGCATCTGAACAGATCTTCCATCACCCACGACAATCTTCGGCAGGTCCATTGTAAGCCAGGGCAGAAACCAGGACAGATTTTCAGCTGGCTGCAGGGACCAAAGCTGCCAGCATCCTTTCAGGGCTGCAGCCAGAGCCCATTGCTGACAACATGCCAGCAGCAGGCTGACAGGACTCGGTGGGTGAACGTATAAGAGATGCAGTCTTCCCAGCAAGGCAAAACCTCACTGCCTCCAGCCCCCTGCTTCCCTCAAGGTGTTGTGGTTTCTCAGGGTGTTGTTTTCAAGGTGTTGTGCTGAGAGAGCAGCCTGCCCTCCCACCTCTGCTGGAGTAAGGGAACAAAAGCATATGCTGATCTTGAGAGCCTCTGAGAGCAGACCGGGCAGGGCCAGGGCACTGGCTGTCCTGTGATCATCCTGACCATCACGTTGTGAGCACAGCCCCCAGCACAGATTTAGCCTGTGCCAACTCGCAGACAAAGCCTGACTCCAGCTCAGGGATGGCTTTGTCCAGGGACTCGTCCCAGGAGGTGTGAAGGGGTAGAAGAGGAGGGCAGCTATAGGGACATGAGCCACTCTGTGCTACTTGCCTTGCAAATGGGCCCTGGTCCATTTTAGCTCTTAGGATTGACTGAGCCAGCTGACCGCAAGTAGCAAAGGGCCAGGATAGGTGTAGAAATATTTCCTTTCTAGATCACAAGGGAAGGCAGATGAGCCTCATCCCTGTCTTGGCCAGTCAGGCTAGGTCACCCAATGATGTTAAATTGCTCAAAAAGAGAAGTAAATGGCTTTTAAATGATGTTTCCTACAGTAATTCCTCTTTTGCCTTCTACAGGGAAAGATTCGGGGCAGCTGGTGTTGTAGCTCCATCTACCAGGAAGCAACGAGTCAGGCTCCACTGTCAGTCACAGATGGTGTAATTAATTCTTCTAGGTAGTGTAATTAGTCCATCCTATCAGCTACATATTTTCTCAGTCAAAATTATGCTAAAGCTAATAATACATAAAACACAGAAAACAAAAAAGAAACCCAAAAAAGGGGCAGCAATAATGGGAGGAGAAGGGATTAGAACAAAATTTACCAGTGTATAATTTTTTCTTGTTGTACATTTCCTCTTCCCTTCAGCTTCAAACACAATTCAGAACAACTGGTGAATGTAGCAAGCAGAATGAATACAAATTGGCTTACTTTAAATAGCAGCGTGTAGGACTTAGCCAAAGTCTGCTTTCAGATGCTGAGGCGAGATAAGGCATGGATCCTGCAACGAACCCTGTGCGAGCATTGTGTCAAGGCTGGGCTTCTGCAACGTGGTGAGCCCGAAAGTCTGGTCTGCAGGAAGGCAGTGAGAGGTGCAGTGTCCACGGCTGATGTGCGCTCTTCTTTGACTGGGGTCCCAGCAGGGCAGACCTGCTGGCAGGGCTGCATGGAAACCTGGGTATAACTCTCCTGCAACATGGTGTGGGGTGTGTTGCATGTCTCTGCTTCTGAGCAAGTAAGAGGTATCCGGGAGCGGTGGTCACAGGTTTGGCAGTTGGTCCTCAAAGTAGGGAAGGGGTAGGTTACCTGGGATGATGTCCATAAGAGAGATCTCATGGCCATCCATGGGTGAGGGACTGTAGCCCAGAAGACCCTTGCAGGCTTGTTTCCTTTCCAGCTCAGAAGTTAGTGCGGGACAGCTCTCTCAAATGGAGTTTGGCTTGTGGTAATAAAGAACCACCCCAAAATGTAGCTGCTGTGGGAATTTCCTTAGGGCTCAGATTTGAGGATTAAGCCTAGAGATGGGAAATACAGAAACTGCTGGGTGAAACCTTCCTCCACCATGACATGCATCACTTCCCCAGAGGTCAGGCAGGTGGGAGAGGAGGTGATAACTTCCCCAAGCAAGCTGGAGAAGGGGCCTGTGGGGCTCTGCAGTGAGCTCAGCCTGTTGTCATGTCACCCCCTCTCCTCCCGAGCTGTTTTGGCCTCCCCAGCTTGTCTAAAGCATCCCATGGACTTGCAGTACCCAGCTGGGGAGAGGATGGAGGGGGATTGTGTGTGGGGATGGACGTGCTGTAGCTCAGTTGGGGAGGACTTCTGTGAGCAGGACACGTCTGGCTCTCTGTGGTGGGAGGAAGGGCAGTGAGTGAGTTTGCAAAGAAAACTGGTGCTGAGAACATGGAGCTATTTTGGGCAGAAGAGAAGATTCAAAGCAGACTGCACGAGTCAGTCTCAGTAATGAGAGGCTTCTGAGCATGGTCGGTCTCTGTAATCAGTCCTGTGTGAGCTCTCCAGGGCCGGGCAGGCTCACAAATGTCCTGTGGTGGCCATGGCTCCAGCGTGGAGGCTAACGTGTTGCTTCAGAGTGTCCTGAGCTTGCAGTGCTCCTGGCCTGGGGTGGCTCCATAAGCCCAATGCCCCACGGCACCTGCGTGCCTCAGCCTCGCTGCTGAGTGACCCCACTGCAAAAGGAGAGGGGGAGCTGGCTGAGTCCCTGTGAGCGCAGAGAGCCTGTTTCCCTGGAGATGGAGTTATCTCTTTCTAAGAGTGGATTTAGCCCAGATGGGAAAAAAAAATGCTGAGCGGGAACAAAGTCCTTTTTTTAGAGCTTGAGGAGGCACAGCCTTCCCTAGTGCTGACCCCCAAGTCTCTGAGAGCATTCTCTCCTCTGGGAAGAGGTGGGGGGGGCAGCCTGGCTGTTCCCCCTGATCCTGAGCCTGGCACCAGCAGCGATGGCTGCAGCATGGTGTGTTCTGGGAGAGGGTGCAGGGCTCTGGCCCATGACGGGGGTTGTCCCCTGGGGAGCATCTGCTGTCACACCTTCCAGTCCTCCCTTCAGTGCCTCCAGTTCAACCAGCTGAAACTCAGCTATGGCGGTGTCACTTGCTGTACCTCAGTGGGCATGGTGAGGGCTGCCTCGTGGCTACCCTTTGACAGAGCACTTTGTCCTGCCTGGTAAGAGGCAGCTCAGGTTCAGCTCCTGCACAGCAAATGGCAAAGCCTTTTGGTTACAGCCAAGCTGGTGCAGAGCTTCTGACACACAGGTCAAAGCCCGCTGATCTACAGCGTGGCTCAAGGGACATCTGGATGGGTCCCTCACCCCATGAGAGTTGGTCATGGCTTCCCAGGAAGGCTGAAGTGCAGGAGAGACTTTGCTGTCCACAAACTGGTCTTTGTCCCTTGGAAACTCAGGTAGGTTCGGGCACCACACCTGCCCCTTATTCTCCCTGACAATTTAGTTTCTGTCTTTCTCATCTCATTTTGCTTCAACATTTCTCCTAACACCCCCCATCCATCCGTCTCTCTTGTTGCTAGGTGAAAAACTCAGAGCAGCAGCCATGGAAGCTGACTCATGGCCCATACATGGGAAATGGAGACACTAAGTATTGCCTAGTGCCCAAGCGAGCTGCTGTCAAGCCCTGACGGGCTGTAATTGCCCTGAGCAGCCTCACCTGGGACCCCCACCCACGCACCCACTCTGCTCTTTGACCTGGGAGCACTATATAGCCTCAGCCTTGCTCTGTGTCTGAGCTGTGTGGAGAGGAGGTCTAGTCTCAGTTTTAGTGCATCTGGACTTGATTTGGGGTGTTGGATGATTGTGCTGGCCTTGTTCGGGTGCTGTGGGGCTCTGCCTGTGTTGATGACAGCATGGTCCTGCAGTCTCCATCTTCTCTTGGTTTTCCTAGTGGAGCAGCCTGCACGTTCTGCTCCCTGAGAGCCTGAAGAAAAGTAGAGGTCTTGGGAGATACTTGGGTCTTGTCTTGGGAATTTCCCTAAAATGCTGCAGTTTCCTTGCCTTCATCACAAGTACTTTTCTGGGCATTATTGGAAGCAGCACTGGTACTCCTTTGGCTTTCCTTAAGCCAATGCAAATATGTTCATGTACCAAACTGTGGCTACATGGAAAAGGTTGCTTAGCTTCTCCCTGGAGACCAAAAACTCAGTATAGTTATGAGCCTCCTACTATTTTTCTGGTAATCTTGTTGTTCTTGCTAATTCTGGGTTGCTGTCCTTTAATGCTAGTGACCTGAAAACTTTCTGCAGCAACACGGGTAAGATTCCACCTTGTACCGTATTTCTCCCACAACAGGGTGGTACAAGGCATCCCATTCACCCTGTGACAGTGAGTACAAGTGAGCGTGAAGAGATGGGACAGGGGACACTGTTATGCTGAGCATTTCCAGCAGAAATATGCAAGGCAGAGTGTGAGGGCATTATAGCCAGGAAAAAATGGAATTTAAAACTCTTTTCAGATCTTTCTTGTTTTACTGAGTTAAGTATGCAGTGACTTATAGTATCCATGGTAATCTTCATTCACGTTGTTAAAGAAGACCTGATCACCAATTAGGCTAGCATGGCAATTTTTCTCTTTGGTACGTAACAGCAGGTGTTTAGGGTGCTGAATCTGTCCAAGTTTTACATATCTGTAGAAGGCTGGTGTGACAACTAGCCACCAGCTCTGGAGTTGTCACCCCGGCTTACTGAAATTATTGGAGAGAATGCAGGGACTTATAGGTCTCTATTATAGCTTTCTACTCCTGATCTCATCCAAGCATTAAGGGTGCTTGAAATTCATATCTTAAGTCCTCCTAGAGTACAGGACCAAAGGCTTGATTTGGAGGCAGGTTAATTTGGCAGAATAATTGCTCTTCTTAGGATCACGAGAGGAGAAATCAATTTATATATGTAATTTTGGGGCTTTGTCATGACTACTCATTGAACAGGACAGGAGCTCGTTATATGCTGTTGAAGCAGCCTGGGCAGAACTCAGAGGGATTTGCACCAGGATCAAAGAATAGACTGCTTTAGGGTC
Organism: Chroicocephalus ridibundus; assembly: GCF_963924245.1. Taxonomy (NCBI): domain Eukaryota; kingdom Metazoa; phylum Chordata; class Aves; order Charadriiformes; family Laridae; genus Chroicocephalus; species Chroicocephalus ridibundus. The sequence goes on from NC_086284.1 coordinate 166,771,938, forward strand.
TTGCCCCACTCTGGGAAGGGCAGTGCTAAAATGGCCAGGGTATATCGGGTCACATTGTGTAGTGGCTGGGGTAGAGTGCTGAGAGTAAGACCAAAAAACAGATTAATTTAGGGAGGGAAGGGCAGTTCACTGTCAGCATAGTGTAGAGATCTTACCTGAGGTGTGTTGCGCTGTATGCTGTCTTCTTTCCCATGTGTGGTTCTCCTGTTGGGGTCCATGGGGGTCCCATATGTTGACTGCAGCTTCTAAAATGGGCCAGACCTTGAGTGTTCGTCAGCTGTGTAGATGAGGACAGGATCTGCTCCTTGCTATGAAAAGGGACTTTAATTTGGCTCTTCCATGAGGTCCGATATTGTGACGTATTCACATTTTACATCAATAAAATGAAGTCTCTGTTCCCTCTCTTACTTAGGTGTATAGTGTGCTGTTTGAAATAGTAGATATTTTTAATGTTTCAATAGCTTTTTTATTAAAAGAAAATGGAAATGGAAACCACATTTCTTAAGTGAATTTTATCTCTATGGCAGTTCCAGCGATTCAGATCTGTGTCAGTGCCAGTTTATTGCAGTCTATTTTCTCCTCAGTGAGCATCTGCTTAACAGTTCGGTGCAGATACAGACAGATAGGAACATTCTAGCACGCACCTAACTCCACCCTGGGGCATGGCAGAAGTTACTTAGGGTACTAATTCATCTTTTTTTAAAGAAAAAAGATTTTGCTCAAGCGAGATGTTTTGTCCATTGGACAGGTTAGAGTGATCTTGGAATAACAGAAAGTGAGGATTGTGCTCTCCCTCCTCCTGTTATTTTCCTTAACTCTTTTTTTCCTAGCAGCAGTATTTAGAACAAGTTGTTGTATTAATCTTATACTAATCTTTGTATGCTTTACCCTGGTCTACATATCATAGGTCTTGGGTTGTAATGTAACCTAACTGCTATGACCTATTGTGACAAGTTGCAGAGCAATAAGCCATGAAGCTCCCTCAACTCATGTTTTTCCCCTTTCTCTTTTTCCTCATTGACTACAGGATTAAATTACTTTTTTAAGGTTTATTCACTCTCAGATCAAGAAACAGATCTTAGTATCAGGTGGAAAATAAGTGCATGATTGAAAGTAAAGTCCTCTTGTCTGTTTGTGGACTTGTTTAAGAAATACCACTTTGGTTAAGCAGAGCATGGAAACAGATATAATTATCCATGCTATCTAGACTGGAAAGAGTGCTGCGAGGGAGGAGGAGGATGGCTTCCTGCTCCAGTAAAGGCAGGGCGGTTTCCCACAGTGGAAGAGCTGTCCTTGCTGCTGAGCGGTGCCCAGTCAGCCATAGACTCGTGGAGCAAAATGAGGCCAAGGTTCTTTAAACAATAAAGTACAGAATCAGACTCTTGTGTTCTTACCTTTATGCTCCTAAAAAACCCAAGAAGCTGCTTTCTGAAACGTCCCTCTGTCAACAGGCTTTGTCTCAGCAGTGCTCCTGGAAGGGAAGGATCCGGTTGTAAGGGTCCCGCTGCAGGATTGGGATACCACTGAAGTGACCTCCTACGTCACTGGGCTCAGTCCCCCCACTTTGACAGGCCCTACCTTATACAGGCACACAGGTAGGTACTTGCTGAAGGCCATGCTGTTTCTGGCATGCATATCCTTACCTATAGGGGTGCTTGCAGAGCTGGAGCTGGCGTACTTGGTGGGGAAACAGGGATGTGTCCAGAGCAAATGGACCCATTTGCTGTCAAACAAACAAAAACTGTTTTGCCAAATAAGGTGTTCAGACTTCCAACTGGAAAAACATCAACTCTCCAACATGTACTGCAGATAGAAGATTTCAAAGTAATTTTCAGGATTCCTACTGCTGTCTCTCGATCTCAGCTCAATGAAGGGAGCTGGCTGTCTCTCCCACGAGAGACCATTGCAGCAACACAGCATTGTACTTGCCAGCAGAAGATCTGGCTACTGGAGCTGCATGATGAGGCAGGGGAATATCACATGGGTGACTTTAGGTCTGTTCTTGGCAGCACCAAGGGCAGCCAGGCCAAGGTTTTCTGCTGTACCTTGGTTTTTTTTTTTTTTCTTTTTTTTTTTATTCCCTAAGCCTTATTTTACTCTGTAGTTTTTGCTACTGATCCTTGTCACAGCAGTGGGAAGCAGGAGGGAGTTTATTCAGGTTTCAGAGCTCCCCATCCTCCCACCTTAGTCAGCTGTGTCTCTTCCTGTCAGACAAGCGAGATACCTGTGCCACCACCCTGGTGCTGGTGCAGTCCTGACCTTGAGGGTGGTCCTTCGAGGTCACCCACCTCTGGCTTCTGATGGAGCATTGCCCACGCTGCTTTCTGCTTCTTTAGGCATATAAGAGAGTCTTGGAAAGGCTGCCACTCTCCTCTCTGCCAAAGGTGTGGTAAAACTGTCTGCAAGAGCCATGAGGCTAGAAATACCTCTGGAGAGGGGAACCAGTGCTGGTGAGGATGGAGTGGTGTCCCCACACCAGAAGAGCAGCCCTCAGCACATGTGCCTGGGGACAGGGACCCCTCTGGGAGTCAGTGGCTGGTTCTCCCAGGTGTGCTAGAAAAAGCTTTGAGAGGAAGTAATGTCACCTGCAGAGCCTTTAGATAGAACTCACTCCACGCTGACTAGTAGTGGGAGACTGGTGTAGGGAGAGGCTCTCATGGAAAGTGTGTGGAAACCCAGCCTCTGAGCATCTCTGGCCGAGACTCCCGCTCCTTTACAGCGAGAAAAGTCTTTTAGCTCCTCGTGTCCCTGTGACCTTGGTTTGGCACGGAGTGAATACAAAGCGAGGAGCAGCTTAGTGCTCAGAAGTGTAGCTAGCTAACTACAGCTGTCTTAGATCACCCTTCTGCAAGATCTACAGATTGCAAGGCAGGAATGGGGGTGGGGGGAGAGGATTTAGTCAGCTGATGAGCCTGGCTTCTCTGTCTCTTTTAAGAAAGCGGATTTATTGGTATTAAACATGTCTCTCTTAATGTGGGTGATTTAAAATGGAAATTGCCTTTGAAAGGGGATTTCCTATTAACTAGCTGGGAAGGAAAAATAGGATAATACCATTATCCCTATACAGGGCCCATAGATGAGATGCTGGAACAGAATGATCTGGTTAACTGCTGCTTCTTCAGAAGTGATAGCTTCTCTGTAAGAGTGAGCCTTGCTCAAATTCCTCTGTGAGGAATGGTTATAGAGATGCTTCCATAAAGTTATTTTTATGGAAAAAGCAGCAATAGCAATCTTACTGGGTCCTTTGGGGTTCAGGTAAGAACCTACTAAGGATGAATTCTGAGGGCAGGATCAGGAGTGTGCTCAGCTCTTCCGTGTGTTATATTTGAGGCCAGATGGAACACAGACACTGGAAGACTGGATGGAGGATTCACATTTGTTACCATGCAGGTAATGCCAATCAAAACTTGGTTTAGTTAATGATCTTAACGAGAAAAAGAAAACCTTGTTTATACCCAAATTTCCACTAGTTTAATCCAGGTTGGCCCAGTTATCAATTTGGCTATTCAGCCCCCTTATGTGGAAGAATTGATATACTTATTCTGAACACTTTGGGTCTGCTTTGATTAAAATGACTCTGTGCAAGGGGATGTCTGTACAGCTAAAGGAAATGGAGGTGGATATATATAAGCTAGGACTGGACAGACCAAATCCAGAATTCATATCAGCAGGCTTCTGCACCTGGGCTGATTAATGGCAGAGCAATACCACATTAGCATCGTTATATGTCACAATTAGGATTTTTTTAATCCAGTGTACTGTATCATGGAGCAGTATACACATGCCCTGTCAAGCCTAACACGTAATTTGGGGACCCAAGTCCTTTCAAGTCCCTCAGTCAGGACACAAGGCAACATGTATTGGAAAGAAGCAACCCCTTGATTAGGTTGAAAATCCTTTGCTGTCATTAGCAAACCTGTTGGAACTAAATGATCTTCAAGGTCCCTTTCAACTCTAACCATTCTATGATTCATTGATGGCGTCTGTGGGTAAGGAACAGGTCTTTTTGCAGCCTCATTCCTCATTGCCCTCCTTGGTTGTGCAGATGCCACTTGATGCTCGTGGCAAGGAGATCTTTGTTTTCCTAGTGGGGCCTGGGACTTGGGCTCTGTGTTATGTGACATGATGTGAAACACAGTAGCTCCAAGAGAAGACAGTTTTCTGCCATGGCCCTGCTGAAAAGCTCCTTTTAAAACTGTGCCTGGTGCTCAGAGCTTGTGGCCTTGAACAAGACAGAGCCTTCCTCTAAGCCTTCTGTTCTTAGACAGTCAACTTGGAGCAAACCAACATTTTTTCTGGGTGATCCCAGCCCCTAATGGTGACATGCCTGGTAAAAACAGCGTGTCTAAAGTGTCCTTTAGCTGTCTGGGCCACCCGTACCAGACAGACAGTGCGAGCATGCGAGCCCCTGAGCTCTGTCTTCTCCTGAGGTGGTTTCTGAGATTGCCCAAGGCAACCTGGGGAGCCTCTTTCTCAGGCTATGCTGAGTACAGACAGCACACGGCTCACCCTGAGATCTCTACCTCCTCTGAACTCAGCTGATTGCAGGCAGCAGGGCCAAGCCTTCAATTTCTCCTGAGTGCCATGAATGCCTTCCAAGAGTTTACTACCTGACACTTGCTCACGGTATTTGCTTAAAAATTCCAAGACAGTGAAGCCCAGACAGGACCTTCTGCCTCCAGCTCTCTTGTATAGGAAGCTAAGTGATGGTGAGAGAAGGGATTTGGCATTTGGGAGTCACTGGAGGTGCTGTGACTGTCTCCTTAAAAAGAGCAGAAGAGACAGATGGAAGAAAGAGCAGGGAGGGGCTACAGCAAATAGTCACTTGTGGATCTTGCTGCTGTGTGTTTGTCTCCTGCCATTGTGGTTTTCCTCCCCTGGGGAGCCCGTTCCAAAAGTGTGCTAGAGAAACTGGATTCTGCCTACCCAGTGACTGGGGTGTCTGGTTGAACCACCCTTCTCTGCAGGGGGATCATGCCATTGCATCTGCTGAGGGTCTGCAGGGACCAGGTGTGTTTCCGAAGGCAGATAAAAATATTTTGCTTCTTTTTGAAAGACTGGGGTGGCACTGGAGGACATGGAGCAGTGTCCTGACCACCTGCAGTGTATGACCACCAAGTCTAGGGGGAAGAGAAAAGGGGTAAGACAGAAGACTGGTGATCCATGCAAGACAAGGAAGTGCTTGGTACCTGTATGAAGGCCATTCCTGCTTGGACTTCCTTGGCCTCTCTGCTTGCATGTACTGTGAGTAACTGTTGATCAGTTGTGGGCACATTGGCTGCTTGGAAATGGCATGACTGCCTGGGCTGGTGCTCTTGGTCGATAAGCGAAGAGAAGAGGATGGACCTGAGTAGATCCTAGGTATGGCTGGATGGAAGAACTGCTGAGAGACAAAATGGTGGCAGGCTTTTGAGCTGGTCTGCGATGGGTTGCTTATCTGCTGTGGTTGGTTGCTTGGAGGATTTGTATTGCTTGGCAACCTTGTTGTCACAATTCAGCTAGTGATATCCAAGGAGGGGACACTTTTGAGGATACTGCTACTGGAAGGTGAAAGGGGAGCTAGCGGAGGAGAGCAAGTACAATAACCATGGTGGTCCATACTGGTTGTGCTTTGCTTAGGGCTGTATGATGGAACAAGTACTGGGTCTGGTTATGGCTCTGTGTGTAGTCTCTCATGGGGTTTGGTGGGGATAGGGTGCTGGTGAGCATCTTGATGCTGTGTAGGGATGTGGGCAGAGCAGTTGATGAGGAGGCTGGGCACCCTGTCTTGATACTGGCTGGGGTATTGAAGAGATATATGGGGCGTGAGGGTCTGGGGACCCTGGAGCATGCCTTCCTGTGACCTTTTGAAGGCATTCTGGTAAACATGGGGTCTATAGTCTTTCCATCCAACATGAGCTCTCTCAGAAATCCCAGCTCAAAGACCCTGCAAATTTGACTGAGGATAGGAAAGCAATGGGACAGGTTGCCCAGAGAGGCTGTGCAATCTCCATCCTTGGATATTTTCAAGACCCAATTGGTTAAAGCCCTGACCAACCTGATCTGAACTCACAGCTGACCCTGTTTTGAGCAGGAGGTTGGACTAGATCCTCCTGAGGTCCCACCCAAGCAAATTATCCTATGATCCCATGACTCCCCGATGGTGAGGAGTGGCTGCTGTTCCTCTGTCACTGTGCTCTAAGACGCCCACAGAGCCAAGCACTTCAGGTCAGTATAGCACCTCTGCAGTTTCCAAGCCATCAAGAGAAGTTTGAAAAATAAAAGCGTCACAGATGCCGTGACAGTCAGATATGCAATTAACAGTGAAGCCAATTGTTCCTATTCACCCCCCCGAAGGAGATTACACTCCTTTCTTTGCAGCACACTGAGACACCAAGCAGTTCTGACCTCTGTCGGACTTCAAAAGAAAGAACAGATTTTTAAGGAGCCAGTCCTTTCTGATGAAAACTCTGAAATTGGTCTTTTGAGCAGTAACTCCAGGGGACATTTATCATCTGTACATATGCTAGATGCTTGCAATCATAGAGCTTGAGGCCTACCATTATTACCTGTGATTGTGTGATTAGTTATTTCAATTCTATTCAGCTGAGCTACGGCTGCTGGTAGCAGCACAGAAGAGTAATGCAGATCCCGGTGACAGTTCAGGGGGGATGGGGCTGTCACCAGCCTGGTATTGCTGTTCTGTGGCCCAGGAGGTTATCCAGTATCAGTGGCCTTGCCCTGCTGTTTCCACGGAGCAAAGAAACTGTCTGTACAACTGAGTGTATCTTTTGTGTGAGCCTGTTTATTTACAGATGGTGTACCTAAGGACTTGCTTCCCAGAGTACTGTAGAAGCAGATGATAACAGCCAGTTGCCTTGCTCACAATTTCCATGGTTGCCTTACCAGTCAGCCCTGAAGGCAGGAGATACCTAACTCTGCTCCATGTCGGCGTCATGTTCAAGTGCACCAGCGCCTCTCAGAAAAGCTGTCCTTTCAGAGCACTGGATTGCAAAGTGGTGGTTTCATGTGTAGTGGAGACCTACTCAAGACCAGCCTGCCTCCAGATCCTGGTGACCAGAATGGTCGACTTGGGTCTAGCACCCTGTCGCAAATATGGCCATTTCATATGGGGACTCCTGCAGTTACTTGCGCAGTCCTCCTCACTCTTTCTTTGGAGATTTACATGTTTGGAACAACGGTAGCTGAAGCCATACTTTCTCTGTGGCAGTTATGGTCCCTTAGTCTTTCCTTAGTATGCTCAGAGAGGAAAAATACTCAGTTTGCGTTTTTGGGGGTTAAAGGTTGAGGGAGACACAGTGGGAACCACCTGAGAAACAGAGAAGAGCTTGAACTCACCTGCTAAGTTTGTGCTGCCTGGATGCCTGCACGCAGGCGTTGTATGACCCCTGTTGTCTTCTCCTATTGCATGTTTTTGGTCAGGGTTCCTTTGTGCGTGGACTGCTGGCTTTTCTTCTGGTGAGGACCTGGATCAGCTGCAAGGCCTTTTTCAGAGGGACCCAGTATATCTGGAAACAGAGAAAAAGCAGTTCTGGCCCCATTGTTTGTTGGGAGATATTTACATTTTTGCTTGACTGCAACTGTCTGTCTGATCCCTGTCTCTCTGCTGTAGAGCATCATTTCTGGGAGGCAGGGACCAACTCTCCACGGGCCCATGCTGTTCTCTGCCCCTGGGAAGGTCAGCAGCAGCAGGTACAAGGGGCTTGTACACATGTGAAGCTATTCGGACATGCTGTGCTGTGAGCTTGCACACATCTCAGACTGTCAGCACACAGCCTTTAAGGCCAAGGGTGCAGAAGGACAGCTGTCGGCTTCTGTCGATGGGTAGCAGATGAGTTTGAGGCAAAGTTCATCACTGAGATGATTGTCATAGGCACTGTCATGGTGGACACTTTTAAGCCTCTCTCTTCCTCTCTCTGCATCCCCTGAGGTGCCACAAGGAACAATGTAACTGAGACACAGACCTCCTCTGATGGTTCTGAAGACAAAAATATGTGGGAAAGGTGGCATTAGTGATATCCCCTTTTTCCTGTGCTTTTTCTTCATTAGGTCATGGACTGTCCCTTGTGCCATCTGTGCCACTGGGACAGTGTCCTCTGCAGAGGCTGTGCTCCAACAGCAAAGCTGTTAGCTGGCCAAGGCAAGAAGATGGGGGGCCTATGGAAGTTGAGTCATGCAAGAGACACAGATCAGTTCATGAGAAAAAAAATGAACAATTCCTTCAGGTAGCATGAAAACACATGGCCATCCTTGACCTAGAATAAGGACATCACCAGCAAGGACAAAACAGCCTGCAGGCTTGCTCTTTGTCAGCACGAGAAAGCCTGGTAGCACAGCAAGCGCAGAGTTCCAACTTCTGACCGACACAGGGGCTGGAGCAGAGATTCTCAGCTGCTCTTTTGCCAGGGGAACAAGCCACAGCTCCACAGGAGCTTTATATGCTTGAGTCTAAAGGGCACAACAAAGGACAAATGGCCTTGTAAAACCAAGCAACGCAACAGCATAAATACAGGGGAATGGCATGAAAAGAGCACAGAATATAATCACAGATTTCCCCCTTCTCAGGCTAACCTGTTTATGAGGGCCAGAGGAAGCCAAAATTTTCACTGTGAGCCACTTTGAGCTGTCCTTCCAAATAAATGTTGCCTTGCTCTAATGCCCGGCCTCTGTCCTTGGACTGGGAGAATTGCCAGAGTGTGGCCAAAGCTCTAGGTGAACATTTTCTAAAGATGATGAGGGGAGAGGGACAGAACAGCATGTGCTTTTCTGAATTCAGTGCTTGGTAAGCGATGAGGAATAGGCATACCCCGTGCATGAGGAGGGTTCATGCTTTCCATTTTCCCCACTGCCGGGCCGTAGAAACACGATCAGCACTTGGGTCCTGGCAGCAGTAACACACTGGGGAAGAGGGCAAACTTGCAGGCTTGCTGGAGGATGGAGGCTGGTCAGCTGCAGCCAGACCTCACTCTTGTTGAGTTCATAATCACTGTGGAGGTGAAAGAGAGCTCATATTTGAGTAAGGCCTGGTCTTGGGATCAGGTTTACAACTGATGTATGGCAAAAAAAATAGCCAGGGCATGAGACAAGTCTGTAGGTAGTACATGCAATCACGATGCTGAGGCTTGAGTTTGAGTTGCACCTAACGTGAGAGCAAAAATAGGCTGCTGGGCATCAAAGCAGCTGAGGTGAATGTCCTCCATTTCAATTTGATGGTAGATTAAAAGAGGCGGATGAGGCGTACCAGAGGTATTTTGCTTATTGCCTCTTCCTAGATGTCTAAGTAAGGGGATGTCTAAGGAAAGGAGAGAAGAAGGTGGCAGTTTTCTTTAGAATATAGAGCAATCTGACAGAAATCTTAATGCTTCTTCCAGCCGGAGGGCTGAACTATTGAGTCAGCTGGCTCACTTGCAAACAGCTCAGGCAAAGGAAATCTATCTCCATCTCCATAAAGTAATTTGCCAAGGGTAGGTATTTTTTTCAGGAAGGTGTGGTGGTAATGGGGCAGCACGATAACCTCAGTTCCTGGGGGTAGATATTCTCTCCCCGCTCTGTGAATATTCAGGTTTAGCACATGCTTTTTCATGTTTTCAATTAATGAGACTACTAAATAAACCATCACAGGAGCAGGTGACCCTGATCCTGCCGGTGCTCAACTGACCATGGACACAGTGGTTTTCAGAACTACTTTTAAGATCATTAACATCTCTCTTCCATTTGCCCCTGGGCAAGGAGCTATCTCGGGGACCACAGCTGCGTGCGAACTGAGATAATTTTTCACTTTAAAATGTGTCTACAGGAAACATTTGTCTTAAATTAGATGGTCAATACAAATGTGCAACAAATGCTGGACTGAGCACCTAACCCAAACCCTGTGGGAACATCCCCAGCTCTTGGCTCGCTGGTGAAATAATTCTTACTTGTATTTTGAAGGATGCTTTTAGACCCACAACTCTGTGTTAGAAAAGTGATCTGCTTTTCTAACGTCATGCAGCTCCTTGTTCAGAATCCTTGTCAGTAAGAATAATATTTTCCTTTGCTACCATTTCTCCCCCTGCACCCGCTCAGCGAGTTATTTGCAATACCATCTGCTTCACCTGAAGGAGGAATGAGAGGAACCGCGAGAGACTCAGTGCTGTTATCAACCCCGAGTTTTTCTGAAAAAAAGCTGGGTCTGTTAGAAGGTCGTGAGCGATGGGGCTTGCCAGAACTGCTGCACCAGCAGGGAGCCTGGCTGATGACACTGACCAGTGCCTCCGCTTTGCCACGTTGCCATTACGGTGAATCCCCTCACTGGATATGCCCCACTCCACATGTACATGTGTGTATTAAGTGGTGTCAGAAGTTCTGACAGAGCTTGCAGGTGAAGGAGGACATGGGAGGCAGGTGGGATTTCATCTTTGCTTTGTGTACATCGTTTGCCTGTGTTAAGGACTGAAAGGAATCCACGGAGAAAAGATAGGAACCATGTGAGGAAACAAGTAGTGATGCTTTGGTGGCAGTGTTCTTGGGTTATAAGGTGGTTAAATAAAAAACACGTTCTTTGGGAGAAAACCAAGTATTTGTGTACACTGCTGCTGCCAGCTTTTGCCTCAGTGGTGACATGTATATTTTTCAGAGGGAAGGATTTATTTTTTACCCGCAGTAACTTAATGTTCTGAGTGAGTTTATAATAGCACTGATTAACTGGTAGCATTTAGTTTGAGTGAAATATCAGCTCTGATGTCTGTACTTCTCTTTGCTCCAGACACTTTTATCAGTCTTGGAGCTGTTTAACTTTACTTATTCCTTCCACAGGAGGTGGTTCATGTTGTAGCAAAGTCCCATTGAACAAGCATTAAGGATTTGAGGCTGCATAAGTGAAGGTGAGGTATTCTGGGTAGCCTGAAGAAATCTGTGGAACAGTAAGTGAAAAGCTCGATATGTCCCACTGCTTCGTCTAGATGCCATTTGAATGGAATAGGACTTGCCTGCTACTTAACTAGCACGTAGCCTTCTGTGTAAGAAAAATAAATGTGCTTATTTATGGTGGCACCGATATTGTAGTACTTTGACCCGACTATAACGTACAGAGCAAAGAAGTGGCATGTTATTAACTATTCTATTATCTACAACAAAGCAAGACAAAAGGTGAAAAGCAGGGAGTTTAGGCGACTGAATCTTATTGCCCTGTGTTTTTGTAGCGGGGAGGTTTCCCTGTTAATGTTGGGAGCAGGGAAGCTAAGTTTCTTGGAATGCGACTAGCTGAGCTTTTGCCTTGGATATTGTGTTTAAGACGAGACTGGGTGGGTAAGAGCCGCGGTATCTGATCCCTCAGGGTGTGTGCAGCAGCTCTCAGTAGCGTGAGCAGTAAGCTAGGTAATTGGTGTGTTGGTTCTCATCCAATAATAATTTATTTCCTGGGAGCAACTTCAAAGCTTAATCCTAGAATTAAATCCCCTATTCCTCCTTGGGATTTTAATTTAGTTTTGAATGCTCTGATGGATCCTCTGCTAGAACATAGAAGACGGCTTTCAGACATAAGGGCGATTTTCCTGGCTGCTGTATGCCCTGTACGGAGAATAGGTGAACGCAGGCACTTTCTCGAAGAGACTCTTCTTTAGCTTTTCATCACGATAAGCTGGCAAAAGCTACACCTTATCTCTTACTGAAAGCGGTTTTCCAGTTTCCTTTAAACCATGAAGGCAATATGCCTAATCCATTTTGCAGCTCCTCCAGTAAAGAGAAGAAAGAGTGTCATCACTTAAATCTGGACAGAACCAATAAGGTTTTCATCGAGCAGAAAGTTGATTTTAGAAAAAAACCCAGATAATCTGTTTGTCTCGTTAGGGTTGGAACAGGATGGAGATGACTCCCTGGAGGGCTATGGTTTCCCATTCATTCAAGTGTATCAGGCCTTGTTAAGACCAGCGAGGTGGGACAAAATCTCCAGCCACTGGAATGATCGTTGCACCCCAGAGGTGGAGGAGAAAAGCTTCTTTCTCAGAGTGGTGCAAGGCAGTGCTTCAGCCTTTCCTTCGTGCTTCTGAATGGCACGTGAAGAGGGATGGCATATATGGCTAATGTTTGTACCGTGCTTTGATGATATAGAATACAGCATCTGATGATAATTACTACTTATTATTAGATATAGTGGCTTTTGACAGGTAGGTTCTTCAGTCTGGGTGTGCTATAGGTAGGGCAGCCATATATCATCTTAAAAAAGTGACAGTGTCAGTTTGAGATCGTCTGTGCTTTTGCAGTTTAAAAATAACACATTTCCATTTGAAAGAAAGAACTCCACAGTTTCTTAGTTTAATGTGTATGTATTTCACGTATAAATGACCATCCAGGAAAACCAATTTCAGAAAGCCTGACATTCCATACTCAAAAGAATAAAACAAGTGTATAAAGACACAGAGAAAGCTATTTCTCCTTTAATCTACTTCACACTTTTTTTGATTCTGCATGACAAAAACCCAGCCCGTTAGTTGTTTAGGATTTCGGGGGACAGACTGACCATGGCAGAGACAGTAGGGGATACTGCAATTATTGCGACAGAAAATGATGAGAGCTCAGCTAAGTGTCCTGGTATGACAGCTGAGAGAACATGTTTATCAGTTCAAAGCAAATGCAGCTGTGCTCACAATTCTCTTCTGCAGGGCTGCTGGCAGGATGAGTGTCCTCTGAGATAGCAAACAAATGGAGTGGTCTCCTTGTGTTCAGGTGTCTTTGCAAGAGACTTAGTAGAAATCCTCCCCCAGTGGCTTCTGGCTCAGTCCAGCTCTGGCATGTCTTGGTCCTGAGCCATGTGCAAAAGAAAGGATAAAAGGTTTCATGACAAAATTCAGCAGAGTCCTTCAGCCAGGTGGTTGTCTCACTGTCATGTTTGTGTGCTCCTTTCTCTGTTTGCTTTCCCTTTAATTATCTGATAAAATTTCTTCATGCTGTTCTTTACGCAGCAGGACGTGGCATCCTTGCTTGTGGACCTGTGTGGCCAATGTTGTGGTGATCTTCCAAAAACATCATACCAGGACCTCGAGCAGTGTCTCAGACAGTGGGAAGATCTGGGACATGGGCATAGGGGTATTTGGCCACTTTGTGATCAGATTGGCTGGGTGAAGCACAGGGCACTGTATAAAAGCAGCTGGAGACTCGGTTACCAGGCTCTGCAGCCCCTATGCAAACACCCAAAGGAATGCTATGATGAAAAACCTTTTTATGGTGTGAATTATCCGGAGCAATCGATCCATTTAATTGATTATAAGGACTTGCTCTTCATAGACATCATAGCTTTTCTTACACTGATGCAACTGCGTCTGTCTTTGTGCAGGTAACCTATGACTTGCCGGTCTTTTCCCTTAGCTGCAGACCCCATTTATCTAGGGACATACCGCACTGGAAGCGGGCTCTGATTTTATGAAGTCAGCAGGGCATTTACTAAGGGTTAAACATACAGTAGGTCCTTCAGTCCCTGTCAGTGCTGGCAGATGCTGTTCTGCGGTGGCAGAATGGCTCTGCTGCTCCGCATCCTCCCCAACACTGCCACTGCCAGATCCAGCCCTGGTTGCTTTTGATATAAGAACTTTTGTCCACATTCTTTCATCTTAGGCAGGACAAGAATAATACAGCCCTTAATTTATAGTAAGCATGGACACATTTAAAATAAATCCCTCAATTTGTCTTACAAATAACATTTAAGTGTTTTTGAATTGAAGAGATGTTTGAAAAACCAATTTCCTGTCAGAGATGCTATTTGTTTCATTTTATGCAGTTCATTCATCTTGGTTGATTGGAGAAAAAATAAAAGCCAACCCCAGCTAGTGAGAGTAAACCCTGTCATAGCACTATGCTGCTGGAGATTTTGTAACAATTTTTATTTGGAGCCTACCTCCACACCCATTATTTACAATAAATATTACATCTTAATGTAAAAGTAATTTGAGGGTTAGATGCTGTGCAGAATCTCAAGAAGATAATTCTGAAGCAACCGGCATTCTTCTGTGCCCAATTTCAAACTTGTAAGTTTCTTTGGTCAGGGGGAATGGGTCACCTTCCTCTAAAAAAGGTATCCAATTGGACGCTCACTGTAGGGAACTTCATCTTTGTGATTTATTTAAGCGAGAATTATACATATACATATGTATAATGTTTATACAGGATGTACATCTACAAATATTAAGTAGAAAGGCAACTAGCCTTATCCTTAAAAGCGAGAAATAACACAGGCTTCTATGTACTGTGTAACCGTGGAGTTGTGTAGTTTTAGAAATAAAACTTGCGGTTGATGAATCCCTTCATCTTAAGGTCACAGAGAATGATAATCTTAAATATTGCTGACTTGCTTAAAATAATCGCAGCTGTTCTCTTCTGATTGATAGGCCCCTTTTCAGAAATTGTTCCTAAGATACTTCTTAACCCTCCATTTTGTGTTTCTAAGTAATAAGCAGGATGAAAAACATTCCCTTTCTTTTTGTGTCAAGCTCCTTCTCCACTTGTTTCATCCAGAAGAATGCAGGAAGACCTGCACAGTCCTCGTTTATCCTTGTTGCCATACAGAAAGGAAAAACATCCCTCGGCCAAATCCCGTCTGCTATTCTTGTATCACTATTATCAGTGAAAGGAATGGGAAAGTCAAATGACTAATCTCTTCAGCTATTAGCAACTTCTGTATGTAAGTATCACTCTACATTTCTTTCCTCCAACTGTTCTGAGATAATTTCAGACTACTTCAGGCTTTGGCTAATATGTCTTCCATTTTTTACTGAAATTAGAATGAAAAAGATCATAGTCACTTTTTATAAGCATGCCTAAAAATGTTAGGAAAATCTTTCTAACAGAACAGACCTCACCAGCACCCTCAGGAAGATCCTGGCTGTCGGAATTAAAATCTTGGTGTCTGTTTTTGGCAAGGAGCTCAAGCACAGATTGGTATTGCTTGTGGTCACTGCAGCTACATGAAAAATACCATTGTACACCCAGTGTACACAGCAGCTCATTCAAGCTCCGGATGGCATATTGATACATCCACACGATGCCATCCGTAACCCCCCCTACAGACCAGCAAACCCTCTTTGAACCATGTAGATGGATTCTGAGGAACAAACTGGCAGGACCTGGGGGTTGAGAGAGAGCCCGGAGCTGCTGTGGTGCTTTCAGGTGGCTTTTCTCCCTCAGGAACCTTGTCCATCCTAGTGTGGACTTTTGCCTTATCCATGTTTTCCCCTTCAGATACATAAACTGCAACAAAGGGCAGGCACTGTGTCCGAGAGTGCTTGGCTGCTCGCTGGAGCACAGCTCTTGAGCATGTGGGATCCAGCTCTCCTTGCCCATCTTTTGAGGGGTACCTTCCTCACCGTTCCTGGACACAGATCATGCCTGGGTAGGTACAGGCTGCTGTGTTTTCTTTGGAGGGTGCTTTTGGTGAGAGGAATGCAAAGGCAGGACAATGCAGCCCAGATTGGCACCAAAGGAGAGCACGTAGTGTTGGACCTGGGGTCTGATTTGCTGCAGGACAAGTGTAGCTGGCAGGGCAGCATGAGGAGGGCTTTCCTCATTGCTCTTGTCTCTAAGGGGTCACCAAGGGCCTGCTGAGCCCTTCCAAACCTCCTATCAAGACCCAGCCAGCCAAGGCAGGGTAGGCCTTTACAACCTGGGTCAACTACATGACCTGAAGGGTGCCCTTGGCACATCTACTTGGAGAGGCTCTGCCTTGCTGTCCTCTCTGGCTTGTCCGGGTTTGGGGCAGGCTTCCCCCCAGGGCTGCTTTGCAGTTCTGCGGAGGGCAGTTGGGCGCTCTCTGCTCTGCTCAGGCCGCCCAGAGCTAAACCCAGGCGTGGGGAGGGGGCAGGGGTGTATCGGTGACCACAGAGCCGATGGCACTGCAGGGCCGAGGCCGAGAGCAGGCCGGGGAGCCAGGGCGCAGACACCCGCGGGCAGGGAGGAGCGTGCAAATGCGGGCTGCTCTCTGTTCAGACTGATTTCACGTTCCTTAGCTTTCAGGGGGGCCCTGAGAACAGCAATTAAAGCACCGGGCTTAATTGTGGAGTATCCAATTTGAATATTAGCGTTATCTCCGCTCTCACTCCTTTCTTTTCCTTCAGATCCAATTCCGCTGCCTGCCTGCTGGCTGGGCGCCTGTTCCTTTCTTCTCATTATTACTATTTTATGGTTATTGTTAACATTTTTTTTCTTTTTTTTTCTTTTTAAAGCATTCCTTCTCTCCGTCGCTTCCAACCAGGCGGCTCCCCAGCAGCCTTTCCCCGCGGCTGCGGTCCCTGGGGCCGGACCCGCGGAGCTGCGCGGAGGTGTGCGGAGCCGGACCCGCCGCCTCGGCCCCGTCCCGCTCCCGGCAGCAGGTACCGGGGCCGCCCGCGGCTCGGCGCCCGGTCACCGGCTCCCCCTTCGCCCCCGCCCGGCGGCGGAGGCTGAGACCTGCCCCCTCCGGCGGCGGGGAGGGGTTGATCTCCCGTTTTCTGCACGGTCCCTCCTCCTCCTCCTCTCCCCCCACCCGGTTTCCCCACTGCTCACTCGCATTCCCGCCCCCCTCCCCCCGAGCCTTCATTTTTCCCCCCTCCCCACCATTTTCCGCGTGTATATTTTATTATTCTTATTAATCATTAAGCTGCTTTATTAGTTCACCGTGCTTTCTCCACCTCCGGGAAGAATTCTCGGGGCTTAATGTATTGCAGAGGGTTTTTTTTTTTTCCCCCCAATGTATTTTTAGGGTGATGCTCTGAACACTTCCCCCTCCCCGCCCTGTATCTCCTGTCCTGGCAGTATCGGAGAAGAGACTGAAGAAGTTGAGCATGTCTGAGGTGGCTCAGCCTTGCGGGGAGAGAGGGGGGCAGTAGCTGCTCAGAGCAGCCCGAGTGCTTGAAGCAGGATTTGCTGGTATGTATGTGGGTCTGTATTTTCTGACAGCTTTAAGTGTGAATTGTTTGCCGTGCGAGATGGGAGGGGAAAAGGGCGAAAGAAAAAAAAATAAAATAAAATAAAAATACCGGCGAGTTCATGAAATAAATGCCTGCATCGCTGTAAACCCCTGTCCGCGTGTGCTGGAGGCGGTGGGGGGTGGGGGGAGACCCCCAGCCATCAACCCACCCCCCCTAGGGGTGAGGAAAAAAAAAAAAAAGGAGCCCAACCCAAACCCCAGGGAGCCAAGGGTCGTGTTCCCGGGGGCGATGCGGGGGGGAAGCATCCACGTCGCAGGTGAAGCAGCGCCCCCCACCCCTTCCCCCCCCCTTTTACCCCCCCCCCCCCGTCAGTGCGTGTGTGTGCGCGCCCCGCGCTGCCCATTGAGCCGGAGGCAGCGCGGCGGGCAGCGGTGCCGGCAGCACTGCAGAGGGGTGGGCACGGCCCTCGCCAGCCCTCCCGGGGGCCGGGCCCGGGGGTGGGCGAAATGCTGTGCGTGCGTGGGGAGGGGGGGACGCGGGGAGCGCGGCGTTGGGGGGGGGGGACCTCGCTTGCTCTCCGCGATTCACATCGCGCCCGCTTTCCCGTCTCGTATGCATGCCTATCCCGGGAATGGTGTAGTCAGCCCGTATCTGAATTATTTATAGACTCGTGCCAGCTGTTTTTTTTTTATTATTATTTTATTAATTTTTTTTTATTATTCCGCTCGTGTACACTGTTGGGAAATGCGTTTTGCCTCCCTTTCTTCTCAATATATTAATGTCTTTGTTGGGGAGCGGTTTTTATCCCCTTCAGACCCCTCTAATACAAAATTGATGCTTATTTTTCCCTTCAGGAAGGGGACGCTTTGAGGATAATCATGCTTCACAGAAGAACGGCACCGACCTCCAGTTGCTTTAAACACAACCTCCTCCACTAGGGCTCCAGGAAAAAAAGAAAAAAAAAAAAGAATAATTATAAGAATAATCATTAAAAAGGCGAAAGGAATGCTTACTCTGGAACCTGCATTTGACGATCCTCACCACTTGCGCTGAATATCCTCTGAAGTGATTGTCTCCGGCTTTTGAATTTGCACCGCTTCAAGACGCAAGATTGCCACAAAGAATCCTCTATTTTTTTTTACAGCCAAATAGGATTTTTTATTTAACTCATTCCCCCACGTTTGCCCCCCGACCCTTATTCTTCTTATGTGGATATGCAAGCAAGAAGAGGAGACTGGACATTCCCAACATGCTCTCTCCCTTGATCTGTCCGTCTAGAGGTTCTGCTTCTACAAACCAAGGTAGGGAAATTCCTGCTTCTGTGTTTTTGCTGGCAGCTCATTTTGGTACACGGGTTTGCCCAGGGAAGACCACTCACGGTAGAATAAAAGGTTTAGGGATGCTGCTCTTAGAAGCAGATACAGCAAAAAAAAAAAAAAAAAAAAAAGGAGGAAACATTCACCAGACATGTTGATTCCCGCTTGGCTCATCAAATAGGACACGAAGAGAAGGCGAGAGGGATGCTTTGAGTTACATACCGCGTCGGGAATCAGGGGAAAGTCCCTTGTGATTTTTTTGGGGGGGTTGGGCAGGTGGGGTGGGGGGAGACACGGGAGGTGGAACACGGCTTTGGAAAGGGGTGAAAACGAAGATAATTCCCATCCATCCATCCATCCACCCACGCATCCATCCATCCGTCCGTCCGTCCATCCATCCATCCATCCACCCGCAGATTGCCTCTTTCTTTTCACTGGTCCAGCGGCTCCTTGTCACGCTTGGATGTGAAAATAGAGCTCATTAGGAATAACAGTACGTAGAAACCTGCTCGTTGCCGAGGAGGGTGGTGCATTACTTAAAACCCACGCCGGCCCCTCCATCGTGAGCGGCCTAACGCGGGGGCCGGGGGGCGCCGGGGAGGGAGCCGGTGGCGGGGGTGGGGGGTGTCCGGGGCCGCCCCTGGCACCGCGGCAGGAGCCCGCCCAGCGCCGTGGCGAGTGCGCTTGCTTGCGTGGAGGTGAAGGGCTATTTTAAGTCCAAGCACGTCAAGAGACTTAACCTGAACCTACGAGGCGCTCTATTCAGGCAACTTCACGGGTTTTAATTTATCCCCGTCCCCCTGGTGCTGTCAGCGGGCACCGTGGCCCCTCTCCGCCGCGCCGCCCCCCGCCCCCCCCCCCCCCCCCGCCGCCCCGCAACCATTCCTGCGCCTTTGCACCCCGCGTCCCCACGCAGGCAGCCCCTTCCCCAGCCCACTCGGGAGGGATGCAAAATGGCTATCGTGCCGCTCGGCTGTTAGAATACGCGAGAGACACCGGTGCATCCCGACCGTACCCGTGACATGTGAGTCTTTCCGTAAGATGGTGGCAAGACAAAGGCGGCGGAGCGCCGGGGGGTGCGGGAGCCCGCGGCCGACGCCCCCCCCGCCCCCCCCCCAGCTCTCCATCGTCCGTCCTTCCCCCCCCTCCTTCCTCCCCCCCCGCCCCCCTCCATCCTCCCGGGAGCGCCGGGCACAAGGTGTTGAACGTCTCGGGGCTATTTTAAGCCTCAGCCCGTGTCCGCCGCGCCGCTTCGCCCGGCACGCGTGGGGCTGCGCGCCCCCACGCCGAGAGGGAGGCGGGGGGGGGTAGGGACGAGATGCTGCAACCCCCCCCAACCCTCGGGGTGGACTGCCACCACCCTTACCCTCACTGTCAGCCCCCGCCTGGGCTCCCCCCGACCCGCCTCCCCCTGCCTCTCGTCTCTACAGCAGCCCGGAGGCCTGGCAGTGGGCGGGGGGGAGGCGATAGGGAGCGGTGGGCTCACCCCACAGCAGGAGGAGGAGGAGGAGGAGGGAGGGGGGCCGCCCCCCTCCCCAGCCCTGCCGCCGGGCCAGCCGGGGTCCGGGGCGGTGGCCCCCAGCCCTTGAGACACCCGGAGCATCCTGCGGCGGGGGCGCGCCTCTCCCATCCCCTCCCTCGCCTTGATCCTTTCCAGCGGCTCATTCCGACATTTCTGAGGGTGTTTCGTCGGGCTATTGTTAAAAACCAGGAGCGGTTCCCCGCCGAGGGGCTGAGAGCCACCTTTCCTGCCATATTCCGGCTGTGCTTCTATAAATACCTAAGGCTTCCCAGGCTTTATCCGCGCCTGGATCCTCCCTGCCAGAGCGCTGCCTCCCTCCCGCTCCCTCGGCAAGTGGGAGCAGAAAGTTTACCTGTGCGGAGAAGAGGGCGTGTGGGAGCCTTTCTCCCGTTTTTGGGAGGAATTTTTCAGGCTCCTGCCTGCTGCTGTATCCACCCGGGACCCCAGCACCGCCCGGGAAGGGGTGGGGGGGGACATTGTAGTCCCCTCCCTCGGGTCTCATTTGCCCGTGAGAGCCCCTAAAAGCACAGCACCCGGGGGGATGGCAGGAGGGTCCGGCTGGGATGCACCCTCATCCCTCAAGGAACAGGGCAAGGGGAGAGGAGAGCAGATGCTGGGTGAGCTTGGCTCAGCCCCCTGCCCCTCTGCCCCCCACCCCATGATTTGCAGGCAGATCGGAGGGAAGGGGGGACACCTTGCCTGGGGTGTCCGGCAAGGGCAGCAGCCCCTGGCAGCTGGGCTGGGCTGTGTGGTCACCTGGAGAGCAGTGGCTAGCACTGCCCGCCCGGTGACCGCCACAGCCGCCAGCCCTGCCTGCAGGGCACCAGGCCTGAGCGGGTGCCACATCCCTGCCATGGCCCTTCCCAGCCATGACCTGGGCCAGGTTTGGGCAGAGGTAGAGCAGGGTGGATGGGAATTGGGGAGGGGGTCTTGCAGCTTTGATGCTCAGCTGTGGGGGCAGGGAGCGTGGGCCCACAGCCTCCTTCTGCCTTTACCTCCCAGTCTCTTTTGCTGCTACCTTTACCTGGGACTTTGCCTCGCCTTCCCTACCAGCTCCAGCATGGGCAAAAGGAGGTGCCCTCTAATATTGTCCCCCACCATCAAGCACAGATGCCTCAGTCCTTGTTAGCAGTGCAGGGGGGGGGCAGCTGGTCCCCCCTGAGCTGCCCCTTGGGCAGGCAGGGAGGGCTGGGCATGCAGCAACCCCAGTTTTTGGGGCCCCAGTGGTGCCCCACAGTCCAAGACCTTGGTGAGCAGAGCAGGTGCATGGCATCCGGGGGTGTGGGGTGACCTGGGGTACCCCCAATTGCAGCGCTGGGGAGAGCAGCAGTGCATGCGTGGGTGCCGGCTGCTCTGTAAGAGGGGATGTGTGGGTATGGGCTATTTTCAAGGGCTCACCCACGCCGCCCCAGAGCAGCAGCTCCTGTCACCTCCGCATATCCTGGTTTTCTCTGGTTTTCCACCACACCAGCTTGTCCCCCAGTCCTGGGTGGGGGTCTCATAGAGTTGGGACAGGATGCAGCAGGTTGAGGGTGGAGTGGGGAAAGAGCCCGGGGGTGTGAGACCTGCTTCAGTTTCCCCTTGGCTCTGCCTTTGATACACAGAGGCAGATCTTAGCAGCGAAAAGGAAAGGAGTGTGGTCAAAGCTGCTGCTTCTCTTCCTGGGGATGCTGGGCTCTGATCTGGTGGCACACACCCACTGTGCTGGCCTGGCTCAGCCTGCACCATTCCTGGTGCCTCTTGTGATCCCTTTGCCAATGAGACCATAGCTGGGCAAAAGGAGGTGTCAGGAGCAGCCCCCAGCCATCCTGGGCTGGGCAGCATTCTCAGGATACCTGCGTTGATGGCTGAGTTTTACATTGTGTGCGCAAGAGCATGAAGAGATCGTGGGGAGATGGAAAATACACAGCAGGGGCAAAAATCCCAACCCTCCATCCCCATCTCATAATTTAGACTTTGATTTGTTTTATTTTCATTTTGGATTATAATCTGCTCCTGTATAAAACCCCTGTCAACCTATGAACCAGCACCCTATCCCCAAACCCTCACCAACGGGGGGAAAAGGTGGCAGCATTAATTTCTGTGTTTCATCTGCCATTGGAGCTCAGCTGGGACTGTTTCTTGTGCTTGGTTTGGAAGGTGGGCAGGTGGACCCCATCTCCGGTGCTGGAGCCATTCTGCGCTAGCGCTTGGAGCTGCGCTTGGATTCCCACGCTGGGCTCGCGTTGCCTGGGCTGGCACCGGGAATCGGTGTCTCTGCAGTACCATGTGGGAGGTCTGGATTTCATTCCCAGTGCTGTTTTCTCATTCCCCCAAGCTGGCAAGGGATGGGAGCGCTGTGCAGACAGCACTGCTTGTCTCTGCAATGGGCTCCATTCCCCGCTCCCATCTTTTGCACCTTAAGATGCGCAAAAGGTGCCTGCGAGATAGTCCAGACTGAGGGCTGGTCCCCAGAGGTTGACTCTTCTCGGCCTTTAGGGAGGCCACAGCTCTACTCTGCCTGTCCTCTGCTTCTCAGCATGGCTCGGTGGGCAGTGGGGAAGAGACTTGTCTTGCAGCTGGAGAATACGCAGAGGGGTTTTTTTATTTTTTTTTTTTATTTTCTTTGTATAAGCCGCAATTTATCACAAAGCAATGGATTCGTTAATAGGAGAGATCAACTAGATGATCTTGTTGAGAGAGATGGCTTCAGATACTGTGATTGCCTAACCTACAGTGGGATGCTGGTCGTATCTGCTCTGCCTGACGTCGGGGCTCTAGGACTGCCCGTCTCTTTTGCAATTCTGTGATTAGCTTTCTTTGAGATATATTTGTACTTGATAGAAAAGCAGGGAGTGGTTGGGAGGAACAGGGCTGATAAGTTATCTGCTATTACCCTGATCCGTCCTCCACCCACCCGTCCACATGAATTCTTTAAACCACAGTGAATCAACTTATTCATTTCGTTGCTTCGCCGCAGTCAGACGGACTAGCTCCTGCCCTGGGTGCCTCCTTGCATAAGATGAAATGGCAGTTTGAAGATCGCAGCACTGAAATATGTGGAAGGGGAACCAGAGGAAAATAAGACATCTAAAGCTAAGCATGGCCCTCCTGCTACCCCTGCCTTGTCCCTTCTTCTGAGCCTTGTGTTCCTGCTTCAGCTAAGTGCGTCATAATGGCAACTAAAAAAACCATTTCTCCGGCCATGAAGGGGGCTCCACCGTCCCTCTGACTTACCCATCTTGCTTGTCTGTCCATCTGAAGACAGGAGAGGAGGTTCCCGGCAGGTGTGGGCTGGCGCTTGCTCTGGCAAATTTAGCGGCATGGTGCTAATTGCCTGGGAACCAGGAGACTGACCCAGCTGGGTTAAATGTCAAAGCTACTTTTCATGTTGGGGAAAAAAATATGCAAACGAACCCACCCTTTATAGTTCAAGAGCTTGTGGCTTCCTTAAGCCTCAAACCACCGGCTCCCAGCCAGAATCGCGTGTTGGCGTGTGAATGGGTGTGTGTAAAAGTCGACCAAGTGTTATGTGGTGATCTGTGCAAACCAGGCAGCGTACCTCCATGCACCTGAAGTCAAATGCAGAGAAAAAACCCTCTCTATGCGCTCAGAAACAAATGCATGGCGCTAGGCAGTGTGCAAACTGTACTGCCATCAAGTCAAACGAAACCATGGCTAATTTGGACCTCTCAAGGCAAGGCTGCTTTTTGCTTAGTGTTTTCTTAGAAGCAGGAGAGAACGCTGGCTCTGAGCAGGAGGAGGGACTGGCTTATCATTCTTAAATTTTTACACATACACTGAATATGCTTTATGTGAGGGGAATAAAAATATTGCTTTTTCCGTACTCAGGGACACTAAAAAAGGGAAGAGGAAAAGGGTACGTGTTCTGAGACTCACTGTCAGCTGATGCTTCCTAATACAGAGGGTATTTGCAGACCACAAAGTATGCCGGGTGGCTCTCTTCCCTTTCTAACACAAGCAATCGAAGACCGCATTTCAGAACCACCAATACAGATGGATTGATTAAGCATCTGGGGAAAAAGAGAAATTAGGAATGAGAGTGTGGTTACTGCCTCAAAGTGAAAGGAATACTAAGCTGAGACCTCTGCAGCATTCACTCCCTTTATCCTCTCACCCTGTCCACAAAGAAGGTTCAAAACTGAAAAGAGTCACTGAAAGCGGCTCAGGTAAAATGTTAGGTTGCCAGCTCTGAATACTGAAGGTGTTTCTGTATTCCCAGAGCACATACAGTGTCATTGATATTGGTGTGCATGGCTGTGCTGCAACATTTATGGGGAAGAAGCACTTTTAGGGAAAAAACGAGAATATAGTCTTCATAGTCTGTTTTGTTTGGTGGCTTGTCCCAGCTGATTGCTCATCCACAGAAACAGGTGTGGATCTGTTTATCTGACCTGAATAATCCATGGGACATTATTCTGTCACTCTTGCTCACCCTGACGTGCCGGGCACATAGGAGCTCATGTCCAGTTAACTTTTCATGTGACAAACTTACAAGTTACTTCTCAAGGTAGCGGTCAGCCTACACTGCTTCGTCTGTGTGTAGCTATCTAGTTGTGAAATGGGAACAGTTCTTTCTTCCTACACTCCTAGTCTGGAGTTGAACCACCGAACAAGAAATGAATCACTCTGGCGACCACCATCCTCTGCTGGACCTGCTGTCCAGCCCATGTGTGAGCTCCGTATGCAATCCTCGTTTGTTCACGAATGGTGAAATGATATGCCTAACACCTATTTACAGATGTGGTTAGGCCCTGCTTAGATAACGGCATGCTGTTCGGGGGTTGGACTTCTAAGAGAGGGAAGGAGTGGGGAGAGCGTGGGGGAGTGAACAAAGACAATGATCACAGATCAGAGAAAACAAGACCTGTAAAGAAAGGTTGGGAGAGCCAGGCAAGCTCAGTCTGGAGAAAAGACAACTGTGGGTGGATACCTAACTGTCTGCAAATACATAAAAGACCGTTGCAGAAAGAGGACAGGGGCCAATTATTCTCATTAGTCACCGAGGACGGATCAGGAAATAAATGAGTTTAAGATGAAGCAGAGAGAATGCAGATTAAACATCAAATTAAATGTTTACTGCAATAATGGTTTAGTGACAGTAGAAGATGCTGATAAACGTGTCAGGATGGCTGTGACTGAAGATATTTAAAGCTAGATGTAGGTGCTGAACTATCAGGATTTTATATCTAATAAAGTCTGTCTCCAGTGAACAATAGATCATGATATTTGCATGCCTAACCAAACAACTCTGGAAGAAAGATAATGAGGTCGATCTGTTCCGTGTGCAGGAGCGAGGGACTGACTGTCCCATTGAAGGAAAACCTCCGTGCCGAGTAGGTTTGTCCCTGTGCTCCAAATCTCATATGGTGCCTGTAGGAGTCAACATGATGGTGTTGGCCGGTGGCACAGCTTGAGCACATTGGGACCTCCCCAAAGATGTCTGGTTTTCAAAACCTCTGGTGCGTTGTGACAGCGTGTCCTGTCCTGGGGGATGGCTAGAGCTTCAGTATAGAAATCTGTGCAGAAGAGACTTACAAACCTGTCCTCTGGGAACGATGCTTTAGCATTTGCAGATGCAGTCCCTGAATCTTGGGATAATTTGGGCAGTTCCAGATTGAGAGCGTGTTCCTTTCATTAAGAAGCTTCACCTGTCTGTGGCCATTGCTTCCAATGTTTTACACTATCGCAGCATCTGAATAGTTAGTGTGCAAAAACCTGATACCGCAAGGGGCGGTGACGTATATCATCACATACCGAATAATGTGAAAATACACGCCTTGCTACTTCATGATGTCATTCTTTTGTCTTGCAAGATGAGCTACAGCTCAAAGGTGCCTTCTGTTTACTCACCTTTACTGCTTCCAGAAGATAAAATGGGATTTGGGGAACCACGAGCATTGTGGTTTCTGAGAATCATCTCTTCCCTAGCCGGCCTTCACGGTCGCACCTCTCTGTGCTCTGAGTTGGAGGAGCTTCCTGCGCATGGCCGGGGTTTGGATGAGCGGCTCGGTCGATGGGTTCAGAGAGGAGTCCCCCTACTTTGAGTCAGCAGAGATTCCCCCGCCGGCAGCTGAGGGGGCTGAAAGTGCCATTTTGAGACTGTGAGTTTGGCCAGCATCGGGAGCGCGCTGCGTGGCCGGAAGCCTATGCCGGTTTATATCCTCCTGTGCATCAGCAGAAGCGGGGACTGTGGTACATCCTTGCTGGTGGGTTACGCTATTTTTTTTAGCAGAGCAACAAGCATGTAATTCTGACCTCTGGTGTTTTTTGTAAGAATCAGGAGTTTTCTATACACGTGACCAGGACAAACTCAAACTCAAATGGAGGAAATTACACGATAAGCTCTGTTTTTTATTATGCTTGGATTTAACATTTTTATTTCACCTCTTCTTCTAATCTGATAGGGTTACTAAGCACTGTTGATGAGCTAATATGCACAACTCTTTGATGTGGATGTAGTTTCTTGCATGTATGACCTCTGAAGAATGCAGAGGATTTTGCAAAAGGAAACAAATGTAAAACTTAAGTTCACTATTTCAAAACAGCCTAGAAGGTGAGACGGTTACTGGGAGCCAGCTGAGACAGATGAGATTTGGTGTCATGAACCCGCTGATAATTTACTAGCACAAATGCCATGTCCTACATCACAGCTGATTGCCTAATGAACAGAAAATTGTTTTCAGGTGATAGGCATCATAGCCTAATGATAGCTGAAGATAGCAGCGGCCATGCGTTGCCTCTGGCTGTGGGCCATGAACAGGACACAGGGGGATATGGGTAGGCGAGAAGTTGTAGTCTGCTGCAAGAACGGACGGTGGTTTCCTTCTGCCACATGGGACTTCTGCTACTCCAGCATCCCCGGCTGGGAATGAGGTCCTGGAGATACGCAGTGGATGTTTGGAAAGTGAAAGGCTGAAGGCCCTAAGTGAATACCGCCTAGAAATGAATTGCAGAAGATCTTCTAGGAGACTAAAGCTGGCTCTCATTCCAAGGGCAATCCTAAATCCTTACAGCATCTGGGGGCAGGTGGTTTTGAAGCCTGTGCAGTGAGAATGGCTCCGCTGCTGCATGGAAAGGTGTAGGGACGCTGCCAGGTGCTCCAGGAGGAAGATGGAGAAAGGGTTGCTGCCGTGAATCTCTTTGTGCCGGGTAAAGTGGGATGTTAATTAATTGCACGCGATTGGATTGCCGGGGAATATCTGTCACAGGACTCTGCTGAGAAATGCGTTTGAAGTGCATTGTGGCAGAGGAAACGCACAAAAAAGCACTAGCTCGCGGCAACTCGCACGTAGGCATACCCTTGCGTGGAAAGCACGCGGGAGGGATCTGCGTGTCCCTGCGCCCCTCTCTCTCCTCCCCTGTAATTCTCAGTTATCGCTGGCTGCTGTAGACAGTGGCCTGAGCATCTCAGGGGAGATTCCCTCGTGTCAGACGTGTTTCAGCAGAGGCAAGCTGAAACATCAGAGGCTGACAATCCCCAAGGGAGAGTCTAATGAAAGCGACAGAATGACATAATCTGTTCTCAGTCTCTCCTCTTCAGCTCTCCACGTTTTTGGTGCAACTTGAAACTACCCTCTAATTTATTACTGAAAAGGTGAATATTATATATAATTAAAATTGCAAAGATAGTGTCCTGAAACGTTGAAAGTCGAAGTATAAAAGCAGCTTGGACGTGG
This sequence comes from Chroicocephalus ridibundus, assembly GCF_963924245.1. NCBI lineage: Eukaryota > Metazoa > Chordata > Aves > Charadriiformes > Laridae > Chroicocephalus > Chroicocephalus ridibundus. The sequence goes on from NC_086284.1 coordinate 166,799,326, forward strand.
TCTGAAGTACCATGTATTTGAGTATTCTAGGGAGGAAGCTTTTAAAACTCCGTCTGGAGGTAACAAAGTGGTAAATGCCACAAAAAGCATAAATGGAATCTCAGAAAAGACATTGCAATCATTTCATTACATGATGGGGGGCCCCGTACTCTAAACAGGAGGAGATAAAAACTAAGTCGCTTACAAAAATGGGATGGCTGCCTTGAAAGATATAGTGGCTCTTACAGAAAGCTCTCTTTGAATCCCTGGTTTGAAAGTTTGCAAACTTTCGAACCAGCGACTCAGAGAGAGCTGTAAGATTCATGCTTTATCCGCTTTTAATTTGCACCGTTTCAATGGGGAGGAAAGGGGCTAAAAGGCTCTCTGAACTGCAGGGCTCGGAGAACTTTGCAGGAGCTGAGTGCCTGTGCCTCGGCGCTCTCTGAAGCAGAAGCTGGATGCCCACAGCGGGCACCTTTCTGTGCGATAGGGTTTTTTTTTTTACTGGAGGGAGGAATAACTTTCAGATATCAGGAGATACACAACAGGAGATGAGTGTTGCTTAATGCCATACCTTGCCTTAATGCTCTTATACTTTTTTTTTTTTTTTCGTTAGGACATTGAGGTGAAATCGTGTTCCTTGTTCACGGCTTGTCAGAGAGATCCCTGACTTCAGCTTTTGACGTTAGCAATGGTGATTAAGGCTTTTGACAGGAGAGGTTTGTAATGGAGTGAACATGGCAGAAAATAGATTTACTGCCCCACAAAAAAAAGAATATTAATTTCATAGATTTTTGTTAGTTCTGCGCTGAAATTAATTAGAGCATTTGATGTCTTTTCATGAAAAAGCGGAGAAAAGCCCAGAATAGCCAGCAGCCTGGTAAGCAGAAAAGTAATGGGGTTTTGGGTGACGCATTCATATTCTGCATACTTTGGAGTGGGGACTTGCCTCTGAGGCCGTTCTAGCCAACGCGAGGGCCCAGACTACTGGGTCCTCTGCAGTAATGCTTTCTCGGCTGGAGCTTTTCCAGTTGGAGCTGTTCTACTTTATATAAATGCCTATTCATTGTGCTGGAGAGGGAGTGCTCTAACGACTGGGCTGTGGAGGTAGTTTGTTTCTTTGGCCCGATATAAAGTAATTACTTATATAAAGGGAAATGACTTCAGCATGAAAGAAACGGAGAAGCCGACTCCGTAGCCCAGAGTCTGTAGAGTCCTCTGAGATACGGGAGACATGGGAGCTAATTCTCCCTCCAAATTAGGCAGTGCGGGTTTGCTCTTCTGCTTTGGGTGCATTTGTATTTCCCAGTGACAACAAAATGTTTCATTTAGCATCAGCATCCAGCTTCAGTACTGACTCCGGGTGGGAGAAAAAGTGACAGGAGGAGGTGAATTCCCAGGGAACAAAGACCTGGTCCTCAAGCAAATGCTCTTAAACAAAGGATGAGGGATGAGAACTACAGAGACTCTGTGACAGGAAACCAGAGTTATTGCTTCAATGAAAAATTTTATCATTTCCTATAATGTGCAGGTAGCTCTTTAAAGTTGTCTCCAGATCTTTAAAATCACTTGGGATTTTCATTCCTGCGGTTTGTATCCCTCGGTATATCCCCTCTCGTTGTTCATTATTCATTTGCTTTTATAAGCTTGGTGAGATGTTTGACTTTTATATGGAAAGGGTAGTTTTTCCGGAAGCTAACACTAGTTGTGGGAGACTTGTTCCCAGAGGATCTCCAGGGAGTCAGTGGAGTAAGAGGGGGTCCTTCGAAGGGCAGTGTAAAGCAGGAGACCAATGGATGTGCTCCAGCTTGCCCTTTGGAGAAGCTAATGCCTGTTGACTACGAAGGCAGCCTACATAGGTGAGCTTCCTAAAGGATTTTAAGTCTCTCTTTTGTTCTGTGTGTATTGCATGTTAAGGATGTACAGGGTTGGGGGCTGGAAATGACAGTGGTTGTACTAAATTATCCCTCTTCTACCACCCCCTTTGGAAAACAGTCACGATCCAGGAGGAATCCAAAGTCTCCTAATCCCCGGGTTTCTGTCTTGTATCTTTCCACTGTAAGAAAACTGGCTACCTGGTAGTCCATCTCTTTTTGAATGTGAAGGCCTGGAGATCCCCCAGTCTGGGTCTGATGTGAATTGTTCCTAAATGTGATTTGAATTTGCAAGACATGGCAATGTCCGTATAGCTCAGACCAGCCACGATCTCTGAACTTCTCAAACCTTAATTTCAAGTCAGAGAGTGGCAAGTTGGCACACGAGGTCTCTTGATGTGACCAGGTATCATAGGTCTGGTTCTTGGCACCCAACAGAGAACTGTCCTCAGCTAAGGAGAGGTGGCCAGGGCTTGCTTCTTCTATAGCCACTACGTCCCAGGAGGGAGTCGGTGTAAGAATGACATTTAATTATATGTCTTTGTACATCTTTGCCTGCATGCATTTAGAAGCATCGCCTATTTCTACCAAGGCAGATGTTTAATAAGAAAATATTGCCTGCATGATGAAGCATAAAAATCAAACAAAACAGAAAATGGGCGAGAAGGTTTGCCCTGGCAGTCTAACTGTGTGCTTTTAAGTGCACAGGGTAACACAGAAATCCGTGTATCTTCTCTGACATGACAGTCTTCTGTGATACTGTAGTTCAGCAACTGTGGCAGGACAAATTGTGATGTGTACCTACACAAGGGTTCAGCTGCAGCCCAGAGGCTGGATCCACTGTCCCTTTGAAGTTGGTCAGGATGTTGGCATTGGCTGTGGTGAGGATTGGGTCGACTTTGTCTGTCTGCTCTGTGGTACGAGACGCAAGGGCTTGCAGTATTTCTTTGAATCAGCTTAATTTAAAAATATTATTGTTTATAAACTTGTTCATTTTTGTCATCTGAGGAACACCTTAAAGCGCTTTTGAGCTATTGTCTATTTTGATACCGGCAATGAATGCTGCATAAATCCTTGATGTTAGCTGCATACAATGGGTGGGGGCTTTTGTCTTCATATTTGATTATTTCCTTGTTTTTCAAGCATTAAATGACGGAATTTTAAGGATACAAACAGATTCATCAACATTTCTTTTGCTGTGTAAGTTTTCAGGTGTTTTCTTGATCGCTTAATGTGTTTCTTTTCCTGCAGTATAAACCAGCAATAAGTATAGAATCTGGTTGACATTCAGTTTTGGGATCAGATTAAGTTATGTTGAGTTTCCTCCCCCAAATCCTCACGGACTATGCCTGGAGGAGAAAAATCAATGACACTCTGGTAAGAACTGCTTAAAATGGCTGTATTTGGCATAGCTGAAATTTCCATTTGAACAGAATTTGAGACTTACGGCAACTTAATGGTGTTTTCTCATAATCTGAACGACTTTTTGAAAGAGAAATATAAAATGATGGTTTAAAAGTTGCAGAACAAAACTTGATGGAAAATCATAGAATTTGATTTTACTGTCAGAGATTCAGAGGGAGAGAAAAAAGAGAGTTAAAGACCTAAATTCCCTTTAAAACTCCTAATTTACTTTATTATAGTTTGTCTAAATATTCAGTGAACTTAAAGGAGATGGCAGAAAGGCAGCGTTTGGTCCAATGCTCCTCCTGGATATGACAAATCTTAGGTTCTCTTTAGGTGAAACCTGGGGGTTTAGAGAAGTTCGTATGAAAAAGACTCAACTTGAACCTTGGCTTTACTGAAATGCCACGTTTATTACACCAGCTAAAGAAATACAGAACTTGGATAAAAGCATCTGGAGATAGTCTGTTCAATGAAAGATCAGCATAGCAATGTAAAGAGAAGGCTGGGCCTCTTAATGTTTCACTTCCAGTTGTATTATACATTCATACCAGTAAATAGAAGAACATACTGGGTAACAACCATTCGACCTTGAGCAGCACTTGCTGATGGATGTAGTTCCCTGGTGCAAAACTGGAGGGCTTGGAGAAGATGTGATTGAGAATTGTCGTATGGCTTGCTAGAGCAAGATGGTAAGAGCCACACTAAGGTTTTTCTTGGCCATAGTCAGCTCCCAGTTGGCTGAAGCCAAGCTGACCTTCTCCATCCTGGCTGAGCTGGTCTAGTATATGCTGATCAGCATTTGGCAGAAGGTGCCCATCCTTTATCTGTGCCAGGAGATACAGTCAGGTGGTTTGGCTGGAGCTCCTCTCCTCTAGATGTATGCGTAGGTCTGGTCTTTCTTTTCAGGCTAAAAGCATCCCATGATCTTGTAGACTAGTCTCCTGCAAGGAGGACCCATGGGCTTCAAGTAAGTGCAAAGTGTAGAGGTGGGAGAGGTGTTTGCGTGCATCTGTGCCATCTCACATTTTCTGAACATCCAAAGGATGGGTGCTTTGCAGTTTCGTACTTTTATTCAGTCCATTTTGGTTTCCCTCTGCTCAAACTGATCCTGTTAGTTGTAGTGAGGATCTCTATGGTGGCGCTAACAACTGTCATAAATCCAGCCAATTCACACACATTGAGGCTTGTCAAGTGATTTGATTTGTGCTAAGCCTCTTCCCTTACTTCTTTCTGTTGCCGCATGAGACTGGAAAGTTAAGCAGAAGACTTTCTCTTGTTGCTGGTGAGGAGGAAGTGGGCTGACATGGGTTGTGAGAATAGGTGGTGGCAGGAGGGCAGATTTATACACCTCGTTGGACTTTCACTGGCAGTAAATTGCATTCCGATCTTGGGAAAGCCTGGACCATGAGGGACTGAGAGAGCTGACTCATAAATTTACCCGCGCTAGCAGTACATACGCAGGGGAGAGGGTGGGAAGGAGTAGCCGGTGCTTTATTTTCCCCTGTTTTCTGGGGAGACGGAAATGGATGCTACTGCAGCCTGCTCGGTGTGGATAGAGGTGCCCCCCTTCATCTAGGGCCCAGAGCAGAGGGAAATCAGGCACAGTGGCAAGGAGCCCCGACCCACTTCATTTAGACACTGCTGACCACAGCTGCCTTGTGGCTGGTGTAAGCAGGACTGGGCTGGCATCTCTCCCCCACCCCCCAACCCCGAGCTGAACAACCACAGAGGCAGTGCATCCATCAATGCTGCCCAGGGTTAGCTCTCTATCCACCCCTGACCCTGTGGCATTCCACCTTCCCCTTGATCCATCATCCTCTTCACCCCCCCGTCTCCTCCAGGCCGCACAAGCCCAACTGGACTTCATGCCATCACCCCCAGCTTGGGGTCAGGGCACTCCTGTGGGCAGCGGTTGTGTTGGGGGGCAAAGCCACCCTGTCTCCGTGCCTTTGAACTGGTTTGGGAGCTGTTGGAGGCTCTGGCGTCTGTAGGAGGAGCTGGGGGTGGGGGACAGGGGAAGGGTTTTGAAGGAGACTTCAGAGGGACAAGGTCTGGAGGAGGAAGGGTTTTTTTTTTTTCTGTATCCTAAAAAATTCTTCTTTGCACTTAGGTCCTGCTTCTGTGACTGCCCAGTGCTCAGGCGGTATCTGGGGTGCTTTGCACCAATGTGATGTCTCACAGAGAGGCTTTGAAGAAGCCTCATCTTTGGGATGAAGGAGGAGGGGAGCCTGCCTTTGACACCGTTGTTCTAAGGGAGCCGATGCGCAGGCTACTAGGAAGGTGCCATCCCCACTTTGAGCGTGCGTGCGGAGAAAGGCAGTGTACAGAAATGTGCCCCAGCAGTGGTACATTTGGATGATGCTTAATCGGCACCTGCCCAGCGCCCCCAGTTGTTCTCACAGGGCCTTGCATGGGTCTCCAGGGGCCACTGCATTTTCTGAGAGCAGCAGGGCCCGATGCAAAGCCGTCACGCCGCGGCACAACCTTCGTACGCCACCAAAGCTGAACTGCAGCGTTTGAAAACCCTTTGGCAGTTTTCGGTGAGGGACTGATGCTGGGGACAGGTGTGTGAAAAATCCATATTGTCTTGTGCGTTTAGGGATGTGCCTTGACTTTACTCCGATGACAAACCCCGTGCCTTTTGCTTTGTGAGAGTATTTCCATTGGAAATCAAAGAGATTTGAGATATATAGCTGGCTAAGCAGTCATACCTCAGAATAGGATTTGGGGATTAGCAGAGTGGATAATAAATTGAATAGTAGGAGTTAAAATCAGACTGCACTTGGAAAGAAAGCAGAGATGAGAGGTACACCCCTGGAAAGCAGTAATGCCAGAAATGACATCGGGGTTACAGCGGTTAGCAAATGAGATACGGGCTCGCAATACAATGCGGCAGCAAAGAAGCTGATGTGATTTCTGGATTGCATAAACAGGACTATTGCGTCTCGGAGCAAGGAAATGTTTTCGCCATGTTTTCAGTCATGTTTTCTTCATGTGCCTGGTCTGAGTGTGCCTAGGCTGTTCAGTTCATTTCTGGAGAACTCTGTGCCCCAAAGATGGCAGCAAATTAGAACAAATTCAGTGGAGCAACAAAAATGATTAAGATGCTGGAGGGATTGATCTAAGAGGGAAGATTAAAGTAACTAATTACATTTAGCTTGGCCAAACGACAATTTAAAGAGAGATGTGATGACTGCCTTAAAGTGTGCGCTTAAGAATGTAAACACTGAGGACAGAGAAAGAGAAGGAGGGATTGTTTAGTGCTGTCGGAGCAGCTGTTGGTTAGGTGCCCGGTCTGCGCTGCTAGGGGAGTTGTGTAGGAGCCTAACCAGAACTGAAGGAGAAGTAGCTGTAACCAAACAATAGCAACAAACGGAACAAAAGGAAGCTCTGGATAGACAGCACAGTTCCTGCTGTGAGGCATGGCAGAGACAAAAGTACCATTCTCTGGGACGCGGTGGTAGTCTCCGAACGAAAGTAGCCCTGGGAGCTTTGCTACAAGGAGCGTCCAAAATCCTCCAGGAGAGGAGGGAAAGGATGTAGTGTTCCCGCCGGAGCCCTCCCCCTCCAATTTGCAGGACGCACATATCATTTCTTCCCCCGTCCTTTTGGCTGTGATTGTGTAGCGTTGCATCGTTGTTGGGGTGTAGTGTCCTTAAAAAGATAGTTTGCAGGCTGGAGGGGGAGCAAGCAAGGGGATAAGGGTAGATGACAGTAGACACTAGGTCCTCTAAGAAATGCTAAGAGAGCCATGAGCGTTCAGCCTAGAGGAAAGATAACTGTGGGTGGAAACCTAACTGTCTGCAAATCCGTAAAGGACTGTTATAAAGAGAGAACAGGGGCCAATTATTCTCTTTAGTCACTAAGGGCAGATCTGGAAGAAACTGGGCCCTTAGCTGAAGCTGGGAAAAGCGGGATCAGTATGAAGGAGAAGCCGAAGTGTTGGGTGACAAGGAGACTAGTGAGAGGGTGGGGGAATCCCTGTGAGTACAGATACCCAGGGATGACATTAGGCACTCACATATCAGGGGGTGACAGAGGCATCAGGAAACCGATCTTGTTTCAGCAAGATTTCAGTGTCTTTTAAAAGGCGGTTGAGCTTCTGAATGAGCCAGTGCTGTGGTGCTTTTTCCTTGCAGGTTATTTGTTCAGGACATGTTTGTTAATGTTTCTGTTTAATTATATTTTCTTGTTTGATTATGGATCTGTTTGGCTGCTGCCCTTTGCAATGGAGGGACTATGGATGAAATGCTCCTCATTGCATTTTTTTATAAGTGTGCTAGTTCCAGCAGAGTGTGGATTAGCTGGTTTTCTTGCCCCTTCAGTGTGAATCTTTTTTGAGGTACGAAATAGCTTAATTAGCTTTAAATAAAAAGTCTCTGTGCAGCACTATATCTCCTCGTTTTGACAGGCACAGGAAAAGATCATGAAGCAAGAGCTTTTATCACAGTGTTTCTCATCCAGTTGTACTTAAGAAATTCTGCACATTTTTTTCATATAAAGTCCATTTTCCGATACTAGGAGGATATTCCGTACCTGGAAATGTTAATTTCCTGATCTACTTTTAAGACTGAGAGCATTTCCAAGTGAAATGAAGAGGTGAGGGTAAGAACCAGAGCCATGAGCCGGTGCAGTATCTCGGCTGGTGGCTCCAGTCTCTCTGGGTGAATGGCTCTGTTAAGCCTGATGTGAAGAGCATCCTAAATTTATTATTTTGTGATACCTGTTTGGAGGGCTATTTGTAAAATAAATGCTTCAGCTTAGTTCTTTGTATGACAGTGACGGTGTCCCAGTGACACAGCTAGTTCCTGGGCAATTTTAAGAGGGAGTCAAAGAGTGACAGGAGCCCAGGATCAGAGAAACAAGTTCTTGCAGTAAACTCAGAAGAGCACCTTTTCAGGCAAAGGCTGGAGCAACTGCACACAAGTGGGGCTGTGCTCTCCTGGGCTACTGGGAAGACTTGTCGTGTGGTAAAGGCAGGAGGCAGGTCAGCAGGGTCCCGTATCTGACTTTTCCATGCATTGGCTCTGATTCAGTTCATCAACAGCTGTGGCCAATAAAGGCATTTCCGTGCAGCAGTTCAATGGTCTGGCAAACCCACCTTCATTGCTGGTTGAGGGTAGCATGGCACACTGTCGACAGGAGCGGACGAAACACAGGCACACGTCTCCTTCTGCCTTGCCAGCTACAGGCAGTACCTTCTCACAAGCACGGCAAGCTAAGGTTGGACAAGTCGTAAAGAGTATCAGGGTTTGTCAGGGCCTGTGAGCCAGTCACTCAGCACACCCGTTCATCTGTGAGCTGGGGTGATGGACACGCACACCACACAGCTGTATTCAAAACTCACACTTTCTTTTGTGTTTGTGAGGTGCCCTGAGACTTTTCAGCTGATGATGCCATAGAAAAATACTTATTCTTTACTTGGTCTTGACTTTCAGAGCTCTACCCTTGGCATTCTTCAGTGGTTTGGCACTTACTGAAAGAAATAAAGCAAAAGCATCATACAGAGCAGAAAAGCACTTCACAAAGCGTATTCTGATGAAGTCAGCTCCTTCAACAGCTGCGACAGGGACAGGGAAGCAGCCAGAAATACAGAAAGGGGAATATGATGGGAAATTTATGCTGGTGAATACCAGTCTGTGATGAGTCCTTCAAGATCTATGCCTAGAGAAGGTCTCAGTGCTGTGTTACCTGCAAAGCCTCCATCCCAGACTTCCAAGGCTCTGCAGCCAGTGTTATATTTGCAAATGTCCTGCATGATATGGGATTTTGGATACAGTGAAATACCATGTCCTCTGTGAAACAAGTGTGGGGCATGTTGCTTTTCCCTGCATTTCTGTGATGGCTTTCGACTTCTTATGTATTTATTTATCTATTTATTCATTTTTAGAAGGCAGCTGCCGGGCTCATACAGTTTGTGACTTGTCAGTGCCAATGCAGCGAGTTAAGCCCGTGCCCTGGACCTATGGAGTCCTTAGGAAGAACTGCACCCCTGTTGCTGGTGTATTGGATGATGGTGAGGAACTTGGTCTAGAGCTCTCTACAGCAGAGCAGAATACTTCTACCTTTTAAGTTACCTTTGGAAAATTTAAACTGTTACGTTATACCTAAATAAAACCCCCAAACACCTTCATTCTAGAAATGAGTTGGTTTGAACAATACAAAATGATTAAGATGGAAGTCTGTTTCTTTCCCCAGAGTATCTCTGGCTGTGTTTGCTTTCGAGTCAGAATGGAGCTGTAGTTTGAAACTGCAAAGGCTTTGCCCAAACTTTATCCTTCTCCTTCGCAAAGCTCCAAAAAAGCGTCAGTTTGGGAGCCCAGACTCGGCTCAGCTGCCAGCTTAGGGACACCAGAGCTGACATGGACAGCAGCCGCCCGGAAGGTTGTGTGGGAAGAGTCAGCAAAGCGGGAGCCTGCGCTGGATGTGCAAATGTACGCGCGTATATGCCCTGGCTAGCAGCTGGCTGTCCTGTTGTCCCCTCACTCTGCTGCGGTACCAGCTAATGAGGTTTGCTACCCCAAAGGGCTGCATACCTGCGTGCACCCAGCCAGCCCTGCTGTGCTCTCGTGTGCTGGCATTAAGAGGCACGTATATAGGACATTCTGACCTGCTTCACGCTCGACAGACGGTAGAAGCTGATTGCTGGAGGCAGCCTTTGGTCTGCTTGCAGATTGGCTTCAGGGATTACACGCAGGGAAGTGTGGGCCATTAGAGCTGCAGCCTCGATGTACCACAATTCCATGTGACTTCATAGTGCTTGAGAAGCATGAACTGCATCGTCTGAGACCCTTGCAGCAGTGTGTTGTCGCTTCTGAAGAAGACAGTCAGCATGTCCACCTTCCACTTGTCTCTAGCTTCCAGTGGGAGCCAAGGTACATAAGCTGTGTCCTTCCTGTAGCCTGTTTCTGCTGTTGTTAATATCCACTGACAACTTTTTTTTTTTTTCCTGCGCAATGCTGCAGGTTGGAAAGGCTGATGGCACCCCAGGTGAATCGCTACATGTTGAGGTATTTACCTTACCTGTTGCTCTGTAGAAGCCTGAGATCCAGACACTAAGGTTTTAACGGCTCCCTGCCAATCAGATTAAATATTTAGCAGCAATAGGTTCTGGGCATCACATTCCTGACAGTGTATTTCATGCATCATTTGCCGTAAACGTTGGGAGATTTTTAGCTACCGCTTGCAAAGTATCTCCCTCTCCACTCTCTCTCCTATTCTTATCTCCTCTTTTCACTGTCTCTCTCACTCTTCACTTTTGTTCTTGTCCTCACTTTCTCTGCCCTGCTGTTTCCTTCCCCTTAGCTTTTTCCTTCTTTCTCTGATCATTGTTCACTGGTGTGTGGTTGTGTACATTGCACCTGGAATGGACTTTGGTCTGTGATGGAGGAGTGGAGGAACTGACTGCATCTAACCGAGCATTCCTACCTCCTCGGAAAAGCAACTAGAGGAGGGTGCAGACTGGCCTCTTTGGGGAGTGGGTGTCCCTTGACTCAGGGGAGCATGCTGAGGACGAGGGAAGGGACAGCATCTCTGTCATCCCTCTTCATAATGCAGCTCATCTGCCTGCAAGGATTATCTGTCTTGCTCTTGGCACGTGCAACAGCTGCTCTGGGACTGGGACTGTGGGGCAGCCTTTTCCCTTTTAGTCCCTTTCTGGCTGAAACCTTTTTAGGAGAAGAGTACATGGGCTCAGTCTAGTAGGAAGCATGGTCACCATGGGGTCCCCTTGTCCCACTAGTTGTGGGCTTGCAGAAGACTTCTGTGACAGCTGTGCCCACACAACTGGCTGATACCCCCAGTACTGGGATGAGGGCCATCAAAACCAAAAATGCAATGAACATGGTGGTGGTGGGGGGAAGGTGTATCTCTAGCAGAGGTTTCAATATGTGATGGCATTTTCTGTACTGGAAGAAGGTTGTCTCCTGGAAAACAGTAAACTGTGCAGAAGGGGTAAGGACCTTCCTCCACTTCCTTCAGTGTGCTGGACAACAGCAGGTTTCACTTGTACAAAGTACACTTTTCTGGTTATCGCCTGAGCTTTCAGGCATGATGTCTAAGGAGATGGCCCTTTAGAGGGGCTGTGTGAAACAAGAATGATCACTGACACCAGCGGCGGTTCTGGGCTGATACTGGGTTGGGGAGGGTGAAGTCTTCTGGGCTAGTGGACTCCATAGGCAGGCTGGTGCATTGCATGTGCTGTTCGTTATAAGCTGTGGTCAGATGGTTTGACTTTTCCTTGCCCTGCTCCCTTGACTGTTTGGTATGTGCATCTTTTCCTCTGCTCTTGCTCCGTGCATGCTGCCCGCCTGAACAGGTTTTTGCAGTCATGGAGGAAGCTTATGGTTCTCGCTGCCTCCATGTTCACCCTGTGTGATTGCTGCTCCGCATTCCTGTTGTCTCACATCTTTTACTCAGCCCCACCTGCACCAGTGGTCCGGTACTACCAGTCCAGGAGATGTTGATTAGCGTCAGGGACAGGTTTTTCTAGTGGGTTTCTCTCCCTGCTGTGACAAGTCCGGAGCCATCTGGTGAAACATTGTCCTCTTCATTTCACATTTCTGTTGGCATAGGACACATCCTCTGTTCACACCACCACTGCTGTTACACCAGTGCGGGCTTGAGGACACGGGGGAGATGGGACTGTGTCTCCTCTTGCCGGCTGACAAAGGGAGGGTTGGGGAGGTGCATTACTTTCAAAGCTGGTATGTGTGTGGTTGTGCATAAGATTATTTTTGCTTATGAGAGAAGTGGGGGCCCTTTAGGTGGCGGGGAGAGTCAGGTCACAGTGGATAGAGAAGATGGCTGCTCTTTTGCTCTGCCACAATAGGCACTGGAGCCTTTTTGGCTGGGAGTCTGCTGGGATGGAATATGGCAGGCCACATGGTTTGAAGCAGGTACTGGCACGTTTTGGAAGCTGCTTCAGCAGAGATAAGGAGTGAAAGAAACCTGTAAATTCTGTAAAGCGTAGTAACTAGTGATGGGCAAACCAGCCTGCTTAATTTCTTGTTTTAGTTCTCTCTCTCTCTCTCTTTTTTTTTTCTTTTTTTTTTCTTTTTTTTTTTTTTTTTTTCCCCTTCCCTCCCTCCCCTTCTCATTGTTCTGGGCCCCTCCAGTCCATTCCCTTGCATCTGGTGGCTTATTTCCCTACAGGTGTCATCTTGGCAGTAACTCACGCCTGAGCACCTCCCTTGGGGAATTTGTGCACTGCCTGAGTGCTTTTTCTTTTCCTAATGTCAGGGTACTTTTTTTTTTTTTTTTTTTTTGTATGTATGTATACTTTTAGGCAATTGCTCTTTATAAATAAATTAAAATTTTAGCAGCGGGGGAAGCTGTAAGGAAGATGGATCTGGAGAGGACGGTCCCTTAGCCCCACGCCAGGCCAGCCTGGGTAAATGAATCAGCCAGAGGGGCTGCACAGCTTGCCCACCAACTCACCTCAGCTCCCGGGCCAGGAGCTCAGCCGTGGTCCAATACATCCTCTGATCTCTTTAATTAGGAAAGGAGGAGTGATAAATGGGGTATTGCTTTTAGTCTTGCTGAAGTATCCCTGGCCTCTGGGTGGGGTGGTGACAGGGCTGTGCTAGGAATATGGTCAGGGAGGTGGTTTAGGGTCCCTGAAGCTTTGCAGACTCAGAAGATAAAGTACATACAAGAGGAAGAGGATCCCAGAGCAACACCAGGGCAATGTAGTCAGGTGATAATGCATACATGGTTTGTTTGTTCCAGCTTTTCCCTCTCTCTCCTGAGACAAATGTCACAGGGAGCGTGGCAAGAGGCTGCTCTCTGGATGTGTGCTGTGTTTATAGATCATAAGCCCCCTCCCGTGGCATCCAGCGCCTCACAAAGGCGTCAGCACCTGTGCAAAGTGGGTTTAAAATGCTGCCACATCAGACCAGAGCGGCTTTACACCCCTCTGGCACAGAGGTAGTGGAAACACAAGTGTAAAGGCCTCCAGGAACTTTACTGTACCAAGGCATCTTCATATATATAACAATCAACGCAGCTGCATGCAAAAACACCTCCTGGCTTGGAAATGAGGTCCTGTCACAGTGTCATCCTGAGAGGACACCAAAGGAGGAGCTGTGTCAGAGAGGCTTTGCAGGAAGCCAGCATGGTGTAGAATCATCGTAGAATGGTTTGAGTTGGAAGGGACCTTAAAGATCACCTAGTTTCTGGATGTAAAGGGGTGCAACTTGAATGTTGTCTCCACCTTTTTTTTTCTTTTTTTCTTTTTTTTTCTTTTTATTTCCCACCACACACCCCACCCCCCGTCTCACCAAGGCTGTTTTTGAGGTTTTCCTGTTTTCAGGAATACAGGGATTTAGTGCCTTTAGGAACTGGTGGCATTTCAGGTCTGGCAGGAAAGGTGTAACTAGCCATCCTACAAAGAGCTCCTTCTCCCACCCGATTTCCTTGTTCAAAGAAACGCAGCCCTGTCTGCTGGTCCAAGATGAGATGGAGTACATATATACTAATCATATATATATATAAATAAACAGCAATAATACATATTTATATACAAATAAATATATATAGTGTGTGTATATATATTAAAAAAATCATATACATATACTCTCGTTTTACTTTATACTTAATTCTTGAGTGGGGACACACTAGTCTTTCAACATCGCTCTGTGGCAGTGTAACCCAGGAAATGATGGGAACTGGAAGAAGAACTTGGGTTGGGGTGGACTACAACATCTTTTCTCTTGACTCCAGGACTACTCTAGTCTTTACTGACGGTCTCTGGTCAACAACAAAAAAACATAATCCCTCAAAGCAGAGCAGTTGCTCTCTGTAAGCTCGTCAACGACAGCGGGTAGCCTGTGGCTGCCAGCACCCCTCAAAATCACTCAGTCTCACTGAGGGAGTCTGACTCAGGTCGGAGTCTGACTTGGGCCAGAGTCAAAGTCTCACGCAGGTGCTCCACGGGCACACACAGTGTAGTCCGTGAAGTCTGACGGAATCGCGGGGCAATGGGCTGCAAGGAGGTTTTGCAGGCAGGGGGACGTTCAGAGGTAGTCTGAACTTAATGGCAAAATTCCCTCCCTCTCCCTGCAAATATTGAGAAATGACAAGTTCAGAGTAACGGATAAAAGGGAGCTGCAGTGAAACTGTCAGCGCTGTTAGTTTCCTCCCCTCGCTCCCAGGGCTTGTAGGGTTTGCAGCTGTGGGGCACTCTCACTAATGGCCTGGCCCGAGGCTGTGGGCCCTCAGGATTACATCTGAGGACCTCTCTGTGAATCTCACATTTCTGGCACCTCTGGCACTGTAGCCCCAACCAGGACTCTCAGGGTCTCCAGGTTCCCTGGTGTAAGACCAAGATTATTTTTTTTTTTTTAGGAGGTAAACAGAGCCCCTAGGACTTTCTGGCTATGGTATAGAAGCCTGGTGACTGTGGTCTGGCAACCTTCCCCAGATCTGTTTAAACCCAGGGTCTGAGGGTCTCCACTGCTGAGACCCGAAGCAAGGAGATCTTGTATTTGGAGTTTCTGCAAGTGAATTAAGACAGAGCTGGACTTTACATTTCCACTGTCCAAAGAGCTGCTGGAACCAGACTCCCTGGATCCATGGCAGACCCACAGGGCAGATCTCTTGATGAAACAGGAGATCTCCATCTCTGGATTAAAATTGCCTAAATGGATGAGGCCTGATGCTCAGAAGAGCTGCACTTCCAGCCCAGACCCCTGCCCGCTGCAGCTCTGGCTCGCTCTCCAAAGATCTGCATTGCTCCTGCTCTTCCTTGCCAACATGGAGCTGATTTGGAGTAGGTGAAAATACATTGCAAGTTGAGATATTTTCATAAGAATAGGCTTAACAAACTGGCATTTGCTGACAACATGTTGTTTCATCAGAAACCACTGATCAGCAGTATTTTGCAGTTTGAGTCAATGTGGCAAAGTTGATATTGAATATCAGGGATTTTGCTTGGAAACCGACAACTATTTATGGTATTACAGCAATTCCTTTCTCTCTGCTCCTAGCTAAACTAGGATTTATTGTCCTGAAGATCTTGGACACACAGGTTTTAATACACTCTCTTGGGAACCTGTGAGTAACGTTGGGTATGATCTCACAAGAAGACATTGCTGCCTTCAGGGAAGTGCAATGGAAAGCAATAATAATAATCTCAGCTCCTGTAGCCTCTATCGCTTGAGAGCCAAAAGTACTTTAAATACCATAAATAATTAAACCTTCTAACTCTATGAAGCAGAGAAGATGCATCTCCATCTTTCTGATGAGGAAAATAAGGCGAAGGGCGAGGAAGAAAACAATGGTGTTTACGCTTTCAAAAAATGTTTATTGATTTTTAGATGGTGGTATAAGGGATTAGAACAAGACTTCACTTGTTGTGGTTCACTCCCTCCGTGCTTTCAAGATTTAACCGAGATACCTAATACTGTGAGGACAAGTGAGCGAAGAGGTACCAAGGGTGGACCAAAAATATAACAGTGCTTAAAGTGAAGAATGGAATAACTGTGGTAGCCACGGAGGACAAAAAATGGATTAGAGATAAGTGATGGATGAAAATAGCTGAGAGAGGCGGTAGATTAGGGCATATATTGTAGCTTGAAAGAAGTTAATGGGGAATATTGAAATTCTGGATTTTCTTTTACACTAAGACCACCTATGCTGTTTTAAGAGCGTAAACTGACCTTAAAGCATAAGTAACTCACGGCTGCACTTTGTCCATAGTATTGATTTTTATTTACCGGTAGGGTATTCTTTATTGTGACAATTGTCTGCTTTTGGTGGTTGTTCTTTCTTACTCCTGCTACTAATGCTTTTTTTTTCCCCTGCTGCAAATGTAAGCTATAGTGACTTTTGTGTAAATGAGATGTGGCCCAAGGGGGCTGAGCTGCACCCTGCGGAAGCCAGTGGTGGGCCTGGGCTAAGAGGAGGCGTGTGCTCCTACGTCCTGGTATCCAATGGTCGGCACGTGGAGGAATGAACTGCTAGGTGAGCTACGGGGAAAGGTGGCTGAAGCAGCCAGCATGAATGAATTTGAGAGGCTGGAGAAAACAGAGAGAGGAAGGGAAAAATGAGTGGAAATGGCATTCAGCTGAGCCAAATCTAATCCGTTTGCTTGCACTGGATTGGGCCTTCCTGTCCCTGTCCCTGAAGCATCAACTAGCCGTGGTCCAGATGTGGCTTTGCCTGTGTATGTTTCC
Organism: Chroicocephalus ridibundus; assembly: GCF_963924245.1. Taxonomy (NCBI): domain Eukaryota; kingdom Metazoa; phylum Chordata; class Aves; order Charadriiformes; family Laridae; genus Chroicocephalus; species Chroicocephalus ridibundus. The sequence continues at coordinate 166,815,761 of NC_086284.1, forward strand.
GTCATTGGAACTCTATAAACATGATCGAGTGCTGAGCGGATGGAGAGGTCAGCGGCTGCTGGGCTGGGTCCCTCCAGCTGGAAAAGCTTTCTGGATGCTTTTGATTGAAGGTCTCGGTAAGACGAATCGGCCCTGACCTGTCATACAATCGCAGGCACAGCATGGTCTGGTGCACAGCAGTAATGTACTGCGAAAGCATATTGTGTACAGCGGCTTGATGGCTGGTGCCTTACTGGTCATTGAACTCGGGGAGAGAAAGATAGGGAAAGGGGAAGAGTGTTGGGTGGGGAGAGCGAAGAGGGAAAGGAGTAGAAAAATGAGACCACCAAAATCATTTCCTGATTTGCAGTTGTCAGTTCTCCCTTCATTCGGGCTTTAGTGTTTATTGTAAGGATCAAGTTTTTCTAAAGGGGTGAGTGTTTTTTGGGATGCTTCTGGGTTGGGAGTGTACGACTCCAGACATCTTGAATGGCACTCTTTTTGGTGTCACACATTAGGGTTCCCTTGTTACTTCTTCTAGGTAGATTTGTTTTGTTTTTCTGTAATTAACGATAACAGGAACATAAAAGTCCTTTACCGAGGATCAGAGTGAGGAAAAGGGAAGGGACAAGGGACAGGCAATTACAAGGAAGGAGACCCACAAGAGGGTTTTCTGGGTACTCATCCATCCTTTCTAGTGGCCTGACCAGAGCCAGTTTTTAACTACTGTTGGCTCTGATGGCTGTGGCGTCTCTTTTTGCCCATGCTAAAGGCACCTCTTGTTCCCTCTCATTTCCAGATTAATTCCCTTTCTCATTTCACAAGCAAGGTTGGCGTTCTCATGGGGTCCACTGGTGACTAAACCCCACTTCCCAAAATGCTGCATACCATTGAAAATCAAGAGTTCACAAGACTCCTGCAAACTGCAGCCCATCAGTGTCGGCAGCGCCGCAGCATTGCCCTGGACCAGCTCATAGGATGCATCTCCCTCCCTCCACCCTGCTGCCTCTACTTAGTGGCTCCTTTGCCTGCCTCACTTCTTAGTGTTTTGGGTATCGAGCATTCTTCTCTGCCGTTTCTGCTGTCTGTAAGCCCTTCGTGAGGGCTTGATCAGGTCTGGTGAGCTCTGGCACTCTGCTTAGGGCTGTTCAAGATTTGCTATAATGGTGCCACAATGAGCAGAGGCAGTGCAGTGAGTTTCTCCTAGCTTGCCCTTGCTGCATGGGCTGCAAGACTGAAAGGTGCACCCATGAAGATCTTTCCTAAGGGATGGGCAGGTTTATGTTTTAAAGCTTTATCCCGTGGCGTACATCATACCTGAGGAGACTGGCAGCAAACTGGGTGGCTGTAATACAAAGTGCAGACGTAGTTTAAGGCTGTCTCCCTTTGGTTCAGAGGCCCTTTTTGGGATTATCCATGTTGTAGAAGAAGGAATCACTCCGTTTCTGCCTAAGAAAAACAAAAACGGTACTTTCTTTTCCACTTATGGTATGCTTTAAGAAACCTTTGTGATTTGGCTTTTACAGTGTTTACATCTGGCATCCAAAGAACTTAAGACTCTCTCTTGATGTGAGACTTTGAGTAACCCATGGGATTTCAGCATTGGCATGGTGTTTGGCAGCTGCCTGCAGGAGACGGTGCAGTCTCTGCCTGCCTGCTCTGTGTTTTTCCTTTAAGGAAATGATGCAGAGAACGAACAGGTACTGAGAGAGGTGCATGAGAGAGTCTGGGGAATGGGAAAGTCCTTCCACCCTTGGAAGTAAAAATTCTCATCATTTTTTAAATTTTGAAGTTTAATATAACAATCTGCCAATGCACAAAATGCAGAGTTGATTATGGTTGAATAGAAGCCCTTAAATTAGTACAGCAAATAATGAGAAATGCAGAGGATGTGCTTCTCCAAACCATCCAACTGAAGTTAAATGCGTGCTTCTCATGGATATTAATGGATCGGAGGTATTTAAATCCCTAGCTTTTGGAAATCGCAGTCTTTAAAGCCCTCATGTTATTAGCGTACTGGTGATTCCTGCTTGGAAATGAAACCTGGAAGTGGAGAATTAAGAAGGGAAAGAAGGGATTGCAGCATGAATTACCAAATTGTTTCAGTTTGATTTAATTGGCAAAAGCGTTGTTGCACTGGTGCAGTGTTCTGCTGCCCGTTAAACTTAGTTGTGCACTTCAGGAGGCAAAACTGCTTTTGACCACGCTGAAATCCCTTTGGAGGGGCCAATTGTGCACAGCGACACATCCCTTGCTTTGGATGATCTCCCTCTGAGCCTGGATCCGGTTCTGAGATGGGGCAGATGACAGTCAGAAGTGGGAAATGGTGCACGTCTCATAAGCTTTGAAACCCTTGTTTCAAATGGAGCATGCACGGAGTGACAGCTGTGGCAACTGAACCCTCCAGGTGGTGCGGATATTTCAGTCTCTGGCAGGGAGGGCCTGTCTCATCCCTCTAAACTTGTCCAAGTGGGATGCTGGGGGGGGCGAGATCCTGGCAGGGGAACGGTGGCTCCAGCACGGCTCCGCAAGCCAGGCTCGCAGAGAGTGATGGCTGTGCCAAGCCTCTATGCCCTGGCATTTAGAAGTTGGCACTGGGCAACGCCAGACTGACCTGCTGTCTCGCTTAATGGCTTTTGTGTGTGTGACACTGACTCCTGCAGCTCTGCACGTGTGTGCCAGCCGCGGTAAGCAGGTCAGACTCACTCCTGCTCTCCCTTGCCCAGCCGTTACCTTCATCCTCCCTCGCTCATCCTGCCGAGGACCAGAAGGGACTCACCTTACGAGGAGGGATGAACACAGCTGAGCTTCTGCTGCAGCAGAGGAACGTCCCAAGGGGTGATCAGATAACCATCTACAAGCGTTTTCATGGTGGAAATGGTGAGTCGAGAGGGAGAAATTGTTTAGGCTGAATGAAGGAGATATTATTAAAGTAACAGGATAGCTGAGCAAAGGGGAAATTTAGGCTGAGTTTAGGGAAACGTTTCTAAATGTGAGCCTTGGAGCTGTCTCCTAACAGTGGTAATCCTATTGTTTGAGTCGTTTTGGAGAAGGTAGTGTGCTATAAAGCACATGCCGTAGACAGCAATCCTGAAGTGTCTGGGGGAAGGGCGAGACTATTAAGCAGAGGATTTTAATTTGTAATTTCCGTGAATCACTTGATGTTGGTCTCAACAGAAGCTTGCAGGCTGTGGCTGTGTCAGCTATCACCCGTGATATGTAAAATATGTGGGTGGGAGGAAGTGGGAAGGACACTGGGAACTTACCCTTGGGCAAGCTTACAATAATGAGACATAGTTCTTCATCTGTTGGGAATGATATGGGTCTAATTGATGATCAAAGGGTTCTTTGTACCGCCTTAAGTGTAGGGAGAGAATCGCTCTTCTTTGCGTGGGGCAGAAAAAGGGGAAGCACTTCTTCACCTTATCCTTGGATAGACCCGTTGGATAGACAGAGGCAAACTAGCTATCAGAGGTGGGGAGGAATGCATATGTAATACATAGGATGAATCTGACACTGCCCAAGCCAGGGAGGAGTTTGTACCTGGTTTAATAAAGAAAGAACAGCTTGAAAGAAAATAAATAGAGAATAGAAGTAAGCATATGTGCTACTTTCCACCCGGTGTCCATGGAAGGAAAGCAAACAGAGAGGTAATGAGAGCGCTCTGAGGGCTTTCAAGGCTTTGTTTGGGTGCGTGTGATGCATTCCCTGAAAGAAAAAGGCTGACTAGAGAAAAATACGGAAAAAGAAGCATTTTGTAAGCTAGGTAGAAATGAGTCTGTGGGACATTACAGGCATGGACAAAGGTACATGTTGGAGAGGGAGTGGTTGTGACGAGCAGAAAGAAGACCTGCCCAAAAGGCGTTGGAGAAATGTTTCTACCACTATCACAGGAACATTTATATATCAGAATGATAATATAAGTGATGTTCAAAGCTAGTTAAACTAAACTGCACCAGTTTTCTTCTAAAACTACTGAAATGCCCTTGGGGGGGTGTTTACTTAGAGTCACCATAATGAGCCATTTTGGTCCAGGTGCTGGATTGTTCTTGCATTCATCACTGTGCATGGCTCTTCCCATTGTCTCTAGTCTCGGCCGTCTTCCTACTCTGAATGTATGGAGATTTTCCTGCAGCATCATTCATTCTGTTTATCAGCACCTGAAGTGTGCAGGCGCTTCCAAGACACACCCATTGTGCCCCAGATCCATCCCCCTCTTCTTTGTCTCTGTTTACAAAATTCCTGGAACAACAGGGCTGTGAGCCAGAAGAAGATTTATGGGCACTTATGTCACCTACCTGGTAAGCAGTAATATGGGAACAGCAGCACAAGAGTTGTCAGCGTACAAACAGCCTGGGCTGAAGGTGCGGTAGGACAATGGTTAAAGCAGTGTTAGAACATGAGAAATGCTTCTTCAGAGGTACAGAATATGCAGTGTGTCTGGATTGGGGAGATGACAGTAACCATGAGAATGGGAGGTTGTCCTAAGCTGAAATTGGGTTGCCAAAAGTCAGGGAGTTGGAAAAGCTGAGGTGTAAAGTATGGCCTGACTTTTAGCTTTAAGCCCCAGCTTTTAGGAGTAATAGTTTTTGGGGGCTGCAATCAGTCCTGCCTCTTCCTTCACACAAATTGCCTTAGCTCCTGCAATTTACCTGTAAAGCAGGTAGCAGACAAAAAGATTAAATACGCACCAGTCTTCTGCAGTTGGTAAACACAGAAATAGTATTCTTCTTTGGTCTGGACATACAGGTGTTTCCTTGCCAGACAGCTCAGTAGCATCTTTAGTGCAATGTTAACTTCCCTACAGCTTCTTCTAGTGCACTTGCTATTCCCTGGTGATGTGTTGGATACCAGGCACAAAGCACCTTCCAGTTTTGTAGTGTATAGAGATGGATTTCTTCCTAGCCCAAACTAGGGCCTGAAACACAAGGATTGCTTTTTGATTCATTGTCTGATACTTCTGAAACGGAGAAATGAAGCCAGTGTGAACTAAGATGCTGTCAAAGATGAGCAAATATTGAAGGGTACAGTAACACTGATGGCTAACACTGGGGCTGGCAGGACATCTGTCAGTGGATCTGAGGCTGGTGGCAAGTCCTGGAATTGGTCTAGTGATCAGGAATGAGGGGTAGGGCTGGGAATTAGCATTGCAGTTGGTGCTGGTGCAAAATTAGCTGTTGAATTCAGATTCTGTGAAGTCTTCTTACCAGTGCTGGGACCTCATCAGAGCTCCCAGTGAGCAGAGCCCAGAAAACACCGAGAAATGAACTTCCCTGTGGCCCTCCAGGGAAGTACAGGAGGCTGGAGGCACGTGATGCTCTTCTTCCTCCAGCATGGACCCAGCGTCCCTGTGAAGTTCCCTTTGCTGGTGGCTAGTGCATGCTGTTCAGCCTCCTGTCCCAAGCATCATCTTCCTCCTGATTAGGAAAGCTGCCTTCAAGACAGCTTTTTCTCTGGGACTGCGGTATTACAGGGCTTCCTTTCCTCTTGCTGTCTTGAGCTCGGGGATAGGGTTTTGGGGGCTTGCAAATACCCTCCCAAGGGGCTATTGTGCAAGGCTGCCCAGCTGGCGCAATTGCAGCAGAAGGCGGTACCAGCATCGGCACACGACAGAGCTGCCCCCAAACGCCTGGGACCAGCCCGTGTTCTGCCTCAGATTCTTTATGCGACCTGAAAGTTGCCCGGCTTTGCTGTACACTGCCTGTGTAGTACTTTATTTACAGTTAGCCTGGTTGAATGCACAGTGACCTATTTGTGTACTTTCTGTATTTTGAAATATCGTCCAGAAATATCTCTAAACGCTGAGCTGTATTTTGCCTGTGCAGCCTAATAGTTTTCTATTAATACTTATCTTAGATCTGATCCACATAAAAATGCAGTGTCAAATAAGGTTCTCATGATATTTTTAAGCAATCTAACCTTTGGTCCTGGCCAAATTCCAATCTGAATAATTACTGTCTGACTACCTACATTCCTCTTGCATTTTCAGTTGGAGAAGTTAGCTTTCCCTTCCCATTTTAACAGGGATTGTGTAATATTGCTCCGCAGTACTAAGTAGATGCTGTGTTCCTCTACAATGCTGGTGATGTTTTATTGGTAAGTAAAATGAGATTATAGAATTATAATGGTTTTACAGGCATGTTTATACCTAAATATAGATATGTCTGTAAAACCACTTTGTCTAATGGCCCGGTCATATATTATTTTCCGGGGAGTAAGGGACAATATAATAGTGCGGAGTAAATGTGGTGTAAAGGATTTTACTTGCCAGACTGGAGTTTGGGATTTGCTAAATTGTTTTGGAGTGGCAAAATCACAGAAAAGATAACAAACACTGTGTTGCCCCACACCACCACCAAGGGAAATACCTGCTCATGTAAAATACTTTGTAATAAAATATACTGGCGTGTTTTTAAAATCATTCTTGACTGGTGACATTAGACGCTAGCCATATTCAAGCTACTTGAAACAACTAAGGGCAAATGCCCTGTTTTACAACTGTCGCCTTCTCAGGCGCTTGTGAATTTCTCCGTGTGTGTTTGCAAATATTCTCTGGAAACAAGAACACTGCTCAGGAGGAGGTCAGCATCCTGCCTCCAGTGCTTCCTTGACAGGGTACCTCAAACTTTTGCATTTGAACAGTGTGGAAATTAACGGATAAAACTTGCTGCTGTGTATGCAAAAACACATTTTCGCAATAGCTCTGGGGTCACCTTAATCTGATAAGTCTTTGCTGGTTTGCTCCTGCCTCTCCTCTACTAGCACACATTCAAAAGGGGCTTGTAGTGAGCCAGACCAGAGGAGGGAGGAGAGGTGGGGTTGGTGCTGGGACTCCTGTCCCTTTCTCAACCAACCAGCACTTGCATGTGAGCAGAAGCGTGGATAGTGGCTATTGCTTGTGAACAGAAGTCACCCTCAAGGAGGGCAGGGAAGGGATTGTCAGCACCGTGAGCATCCCAGTTGCAGTCTTTGAGCAGCTCAACTCTGCACTGTGAACCTGCTGCTGCCTTGTGGGAGTGTGCTGGGGCTCAACAGTGGAGGCCACCCCGCAGCTAAAGCGGTGCCACCGGCCCTGGGTCGGGTGTGATTTATTGGAGTTCCCCTGCCTTATCACATTCATGGGGACCATCAGACTAGGGAGCCCAGCCTGGACCTGGTTCCTCCTCATTCCCCCAGACGGCCGCTGGTCCCTGGTGTGCAGACTGCCCATGGAGCACCTGAAACACATCGTGAGCCTGACAGAAGTGTTACACGTGAGCGAGAGGCGGAGGGAGAGGTGTCTTGGGTGGTACAACACAGGTTATCTAAGCGTTGTTCTGCCTGAACCGGCTCATGACTGAGGATCCAAATTGGAGATGTCAGGTTGACTGTGGAGGCACTGATGACCTCCTCTTTGCGTTAGCCTCTTCCTAGCCCTGGCTGCTCCCTGCATATCTGGCCAAAGTCAGAGGATCTGGCACTGTACAGGGAACTCCATCACCTTGTGTTGAATGGAAAAATCTCCCTTGGGGGCACATCCCATGCGCTAGACATCCAGCAGATTGACACCTAAGTGCTCTTCAGGATCTGGGCTCTTCTCTGCTGCTTGGATTTTCTGATGCTGGAGATTTGTTGGCTTTGATGCAGGTGAAGAGAAGGGAACGGGTTTCTTGGCCAGGATTTTTCCCAGTGGGAGAAGTTTGGGTGTGAAGGCAGACAGCTGCCACGATTGCCTGTATAGCTCCCGCATCGCTGCTATCCGAGCCCTGGGTTGGAAGGCCCCGTAAAGTATTCCTGGTGGGAGAGGGGCTGGGAAAAACCCACACTCTGCTCCCTGGGCATCGCAGCTAGCCATTGCCTAACCAAGCGTAATATACTGTGTGAGACTATGCAGAGGGATCACAGGAGACATATTTTAAAGAGAACAAATATAGCATTAAAGTGAGTGAGCAAGGGAGTGAGAGACAGAGAGCGTATAGAGTGCATTAAAGTTAATAAAGCATTGCAGGAGTGGGGACTGCATTTCACTGTGAAGGAATCTAATTTAGTGACTCGTAATTGGAGGATAACAGTTCTGCCGGAATGAAGTTAGCTGTTCATTTTGCCAAACTCTCAAAGTCTCTTGGTTCTCCTTGTGAGCATCTCTCAGAAAGTGGATCCGTCAGAGAATTTAGAATCGATTGGTGCTTCACACCCGTGGTCCCTTTCAGCCTCCTAAGTGGATTTGGTTCCTCCGGTGCATATTTATTATCTATTTTATTATCTGCTTATTTATCTGGTAATATCAATGCAGGATACGTTCTATCTGCTTAGCATGGCAATGAGGGAGCAGGTGCTGAGCCTACGTGTTCTCGTGGGCAGGGCAAGATGTGGTCTCTTCCACCCTTTCCCAGCATGGAAGGGTACAGTTTCTGGACTTCCGAGGCCAGAGGCGTAGCGCAAAGCAGCAGAGGGCTTTTTTCCATGCGTATTTATTCCAGGTGCGGCTGGCTGCCGAAGAACATACTTATGGGCATGAATAGTTGAGCAGGACCTTTTGCGCTGAGGGCAAGTTGTCTTTAGTTTGAAACGCCTGAAATCTCCTTGGGGCAGCAGCATGGCCCTGAGTGGGCACACGGAGCAGTGCTGCCTCCCACAGGGGTGGTGGGCGGACGGAGGGGGGGATGCTGCTCTGTTTTTGCCCCCAGACCGGGGGGGGGTTCTGGTATTTACACTGCATAGGTGCTGCAAAGATTAATCCGTTAGTGCTTGTAAAGTGCTTGGAGGATGAAAAGCGCTGCGAAAATGTGAACTATTATTAAAAGGAGACTGAATAAAGAAAGAGCTAGGAACAATCCTGCAGGGAATAGTCCCGCTCAGGCAGGGGCTGGAGAGATGACCTCATCAGGTTTTTCCATTTCTGCTGTTATGATTACAAAATAAAGTGGACGTGTTCAGGGAAAACATCAGGGTAACATCCCTGGCTGTAGTAGCTGAGGGTGAACCTTTGCAAGCTGGGTGGGTCTTTCTGCTTCTGGGCAAAAGTAGCTGTTGTATGGGCTCGCAGGGAATGTCTTCCCCACACTGCACTGATCCAGTTTTGGCCACGACCACCGGGAAATATTGTGTTCCAGGCTTTTTAAAAAGCAATGGACCTTGTATGGGTGAAAGGCGTATGGCTGACTGTACTACAGACTGGAGATGTGTGTGTCCTGGCGGTAGGAAGGTTGTATGCAATGGATACATGCATACATAGACATCGAGTGGCCTTGTCCATTTGTCCTCCCTTTATTCTGGAGGGTCTAAGAAAGTAAAAGGGAGTCAGTATCTGCCTGGTCCCTCCAGCCTCCCTGCCTATACCTCCATCAGGAGGCCAAACTGATCACAAGCAACAGTAATTCCTTGGTGTTGAGGGTGAGCACTTAGACATGGGCTTGACATAAGCAATTAGTTTCACAAAGACAGCCGATCAGCCGTCAAAGGACAATTCTCTATCACTTTTGACTTGGGTCTCAGAGTGACACGGGACCTGAGAGATGACATGATCCCATCTTCTGCTGACAGCTGTTCTCTGAAGTGACTCCAAACTCTGAAGTAGAGGCTGGACTGGTCTGACCCTCCCCTGACTTTAGCAGAGCCCTGAATGTAGCCAAAGGGCTGGGCATCAGGCAAGAAGGACTGGTGGGAAGAGGGGTAGTGGCTGAGGAAGATCAATGGATCTGCCTTGAAGGCTGAGTGCACGATTGACTTGTCAATTAATCACTTTCCCTTTCTCTTACTTTCCCCCTTTCCTTTTTTTTCTTCCTTGCTCAGGGAGTGTAAGAGCCGAAGATGAGGCCCAGGGTGGAGTGCTACTCTCCAAGGTTTTGGCTGGTGCTGGCAGTCCTCGCGACAACAGGGAGCGGGGCCCATGCCCAGAAAAGCCACCCGAGCATTGGCATTGCGGTCATCCTGGTGGGGACCTCAGACGAAGTGGCCATCAAAGATGCCCACGAGAAAGATGACTTCCACCACCTCTCAGTGGTGCCTCGGGTGGAGCTGGTGGCCATGAATGAGACAGATCCCAAGAGCATCATCACCCGCATTTGTGACCTCATGTCAGACCGGAAGATTCAAGGGGTGGTATTCGCTGATGACACAGACCAGGAAGCCATTGCCCAGATCCTGGACTTCATCTCTGCCCAGACCCTCACTCCCATCCTGGGCATCCACGGAGGTTCCTCTATGATCATGGCAGATAAGGTAAATTTGAGCTTCCTTCTATCACAGACCTGCAGATCGAAACTTAAAACAGAAAGAAATATCTTATTCTGTGATCCTCAGGTGTAGTCTCATGGGGCCGAAGGGTTGGGGGATTAGAGAGTCTCAGATTCAAAGGGAGATTAAAAGAGCTAACAGTGTGTAGCACCGCTGAGAAGAGCCTATTAATCATGTGGAATTATCTGCAACAGGGAAAAACCGAGGAGGGAAAGGAGCAGGTAGAAGAGAGCTGCAAAAGAATCGGCCCTTTTCTTCTTCTTTAGGAAGGGTAAAGAGCCCCTGACAATTGTGATTTTTTTTTTTAAAGGTTTTATTTTTGCCTATGTTTTACCTTAGAAGAGCCAAGGATGGTAGCTTGGGTTTTTCTTGCATGCAGCTGGAGGACATTGTGGTATTTTCAGGGACATTTAATACAGCTCTTACATCTTAATTGGAAAATAATTGAATCTTTAATAAAGCTGTCCTCTCTCAGAAGTGTTCATTAGCTCCTGAAGTTAAATAGGTGTTAGCTAAAGCAACTAACCAGTCTGAACCAGTCCAGCTAAGGCTTTCTTTTTTCCACTGCACTACTTTATTCCTTCATATCCCTGACATTTCACTGTTTTCCCAGGCCCCACCCAGTCTTCTGGGGAATTACTGCACAAACGAGCCTTCCCACTACTGCTTTTGAACAGGGAAAGGTGCGGAGGAAGCAGCACCTTTGGCCAGCTGGTAACTCTCAGTTTAGGGGAGCCTCCGTGGGGTGCAGCTGGACCTGATGCAAGTCTTCCCCCTGGGAGGAACAGGAGACCCCGACGGGAGTGTGCATTTGGCCACATGGTGTGGCTAACAGTGGCCTCTGGGCTGCTGTGGGCCAGTGGGAATACCCGAGAGAAGCAGGCTGTCCTTTTCCCTGCAGGTGACAGAGTCAGGGCCAAGCCCTTTGTTGAGAAGACCCTCTTGACCACACTTTGTGCATCTCAAAGAAGTAAACAGGGTCACAAGCCAACAGCCTTTTCCTTTTACAGGTCACTCTTAAGCAAATCTGAAACATTTAACTAGGCAGAATTGGGTCTAATTGAACGAAAGGGGAGAATTAAGCTGGCCGCAGTGGCGGCTTTTCCTCAGAAAGAGATCTTGTGGGCTGAGAAATCCAGGCACTTTCTGTTTTATTTACCTTGTAAATAAATAATCCGGTGCAGGTTATTGTAGGTGAGTGGATGGGAATAAATTAATTACAAATTATTTTCTCATTCTTTGACCAACTGTTCAGTTGCCAAATAACATACAGTTAATATGCAGTGTTATTTTCTCGTATCAGCCTTTGAACTAAAGTAGTCACTGAATAAAATAATCATCACAGGCATTTTTTTTTCCCTCTCTCTCCTTGAATAGTTGCACATGTGCTAAAGTCACTCTGCCCCATTCCACCCACAATAAAGCTTTTCTGTCTTGGGAGACAGTCAGGCAGCAATGCTGCATCTCGGTGCTCTCCTGCCTCCTGCGTTGCATGGTTATCGATGTCTGTGCAAAGCAGGTCTGAAGCATTTCTTGAGTGCTGCATTTCACATTTATGGTGGCATTTTACATCTTCTTTGAACAAGCCTAAGTGTTACTGATGCCAGACCTCCTAAGCACTGGAAAAAGGTCCTTGTGACTTTGAACGTGGCAGGCCGAATTCTGATTTCAGATTCCCGCAGCGCAAATCCAGCATAGCCCCATTGCCTTTGGCAGGATTAGATCAGATTTACGCCGCTGTAATTCAAAGAGAAATTTGGCCTGTTGAACTTCGCAAAGATTTTTCTTTCTACCTGTCTCTAGTCTCTCCTTGGGAAGGCAGCACCTCCCGCGACTGCCCTGTGTACCCCACTGGCTCACTTCTAAAGAGCGTTCTGGCGGGCAGGCAACCCACAGGGAGCTCAAAGGTGGAGGCCGTATGAATGGAGACCTCTGTTTTACCAAGCTCTTTTTTTTTTTTTTTTTTGGGTAGTTTTGCGAGCAGGAGAAGCAGAGTACATACAAAGATCTGCAGTTTTAGGAAAGGCCAAGATTTCTTTTAAACATAAATTGAAAAGGCTGACCTTTACAGCTTCTGATCCGCAGGTGTGTAATCTTTAATGGATAATATTTATTTGATGAATTGAATTAAAATATGGTAGAGAGTAAATACATTGATATTCTACTAAAATACTGAAATCAGCCAGGTAAGTCCTTAAACAATCTATTTTCCACAGAAGGTCTTGACAGAGGCTTTGCTTTTAGTGACTCTTAGTCATGTTCTTTGCAGATGAGTTGTGTGGCTGGGGTTTGATCCTGCAGGCACCGATTGCTTCTTTCAGCATCCCCTCAACGCCCACAGCAGTCAGCTGTGATTGAACTTGCTCAGCATTTCACAGGTTCAAACCTGCACTTACAGCTTCGTTATGCTCCCTGTGCATTTGTGATCGGTAGCGCCAACGCAAACGTAACGAACGCTGCAAACCGCTAATGCCTTGGTGTGACAGATAAGCCCTTCTTCTCTGGAGGTTAATGCAAAAGGACTCATCAAGTCAAACCACCTTCCCTGGAGTAGCATGTGAAATTCTGTTTCACCTTCAATGAGGGTTTAATAAGTGTGTCTGGGAGGAAATTTGGATCCATGAGTAAAAAGGGCTTTGTATTATACTGTGTAGCTAGTAAATTGAGACACGAAGGGGCAGGCAAAAAAAAAAAAAGGAAAACAAAAAGATTTCAAGCCTGAATTTTCTTCTCTCCTGTATATTTAGAAATAAATATTGTATAACGTGCACCATAGGCTGGCTTTATCTCAGTTAACATGCATCTGGAATTTTGCTACCTGCCAGCTGGAGGTCTCAGCATCGTTACAATCAGTGGGGAAGGAGGCACCACCTGAGGACAATTCACCCCACCCATCTCAGGGTGCAGTGAAATGCCCGCGGGATAGCCCTGCGTCTCCCCGCTGATTACTGAAGAAGGCTGTACCTCGACTTGCTCGCGATGCCTCAAGTTAAATGCAATGAATCCTGCCCTAGGTGTAACATAGCAGGTGGAGGTATGTTGCTGAAAGTGTAACATCTGGATTTCCCGATTGTTTTGTTCAAGCTCATGCTCTTTAATATTGCATTTGATTAGATTTTGTAGGTAATGTTTATATGTCTTCTTGTTTTCCCTGTGTTTTATCTTTTTTCCCCTGAAAAATAAGTATATAGGAATTTGCATATATTTTTGCTGTTTCTCTCCTCGGTGCTCGTGTCTCTAATCCCACCTGTTTAGCTGTTATAAAGTGTTACATTTAATCTCTGCCTAATTTGGCATCAGAAGAAAATGACCAGATGATCTGTGTGCACACTGCGATTTGGGTTTAGTTCCAGGAAAACGGTGAAGCACAGACACATGATGTGCCTCACTCGAGCTCTGGGGAGACCACTTTGCTGAGGCAGAGTCTTGTCACAGCCAGTTCAGTCCCTTTAGTCTCTGAAGAACGTGCCAGCAGTGACGCCAAACAGCATGAAGTGCAGCAGTTGTTTTGTCGGGTCTGGGTGGCCTGGGAGTGATGGCTGAGGGGGTCCGAGAGCCCCTGTGGTAGCTCCTCTTGGAGGAGCAAGCCCTGCAGCTGTGGGGCAGGGTAGACGAGCGATTGCACTGCTTCAACCCTACAAGGAAACACCCGGTCCTTGTTCTGGTGCTGACACCATGAGAAGGGACTAAGATGATACCATCATCTCACATGGACCTCTGATGAGAAAGGCAATAGCATGGATCACTGATGATCTGTGTTTAATGTGGAATAGATGAGATGGAGAGGAGAGAAATGTGCGCCATCACAAATGTTAGGTTCTTGTGATCCAAGACCTTTGTTCCTGGGAGCTCTCTGGTCTCTTCAGTTTGCCTGAAGTTGCCACAATGACCTTTCTTTTTATAGCTTTGTGTTGCCTGATCTTAAGCATTAGTTTGCATTGTCCAGAGGACTGCAATGCACTCGTGACTGGGGAGCATATCTGTTCCCATTCCAGTGTTTAAAATAATTTCTCCTTTCCCCCCAGTTGTTTTGAAAGCAGAAATTCAATCCTATCACAGTGTGGAAATGGCTGACGGGTGAGGATGCTCTGTGGTAGGAGACTGATGGTGGAAGGAAGCCTTCAAGGCTGCAAACCAAGCTTCAGTGCAGATAAATCACACAAACCAGTATCTTGTGTTTGCAGACCTGAGACTGGAAATCTGGGCTGGGCTTTTCTTCATTATGTTTTCAATATTACCTAAAATCGCTTCTGCCCAGAACTAGAAGGTAAAGGAGCAGTCACAGAAAAGGAAATAACAATAACAATGTACATTTATAGGTACCTTAGGAGAGAAGCAAATTGTTGTTCAGATGTAGGACACTTACAGTGTTGGAAACGATTTAGCTTCTTGCCTAAAAAATGACCACAGCATTTGGCTGACTGGTCTGTTTTGTAATGGTAGCCTATTAATTTTTTAAAAATAACAGAAAAAGTCAACTTGGTGGTAATGAAAGCAGAAAAGGTAAGAGTAGAAAATGCCTTATGTTCTTTTATAGCACAGCCGGTGACCATCATTTTTGGTGGAACTGTCCCTCGCTATTTCTCCACAGTCACGTTATTTTGCCAAAGCTTCTTGTCCTGTGCAGCTTTATAGTAACACAATGGTGCACAGGCAGCACCCAGGAAAAAACACTGGAAGAAGAGCATGATTATGTTTTTGCAGCTGAAAACCATTCTCTTCTCTCTCTGCATCCCTTGCTATTTTCTCCAGGGCTTGCCTGCACGGGGTAGCCATACTGATGGAAATAAAATGATAGGAAAGAACAGTCTATTCAACTGGGCTGTCCCCATAATAAAATCTGTATAAAAGCTGCATGAAACTAACCTGAAATCTAAAATCTGTGATCCCATCTAGGCCAGATTCTCCTTCTTTTCTCACACAGCATAGAGCTGACTTTTTCTGCTACTCCCTCCACTACCTTGCTCTTTTTCCCTTGTTCACGCCAAAGTTGCAGTTTCTCCCTCTGCCTTTCCATCCCCACTTCATAAATCCACGTCCCCTTTCTTTTTGTTTTCTGTAAAGGTTTCCAGACAGGTTGTCTCTCTCTCTCTCTCTCTCTCTCTCTCTCTCTCTTTTTCCATACTGGAGGTTGCTGTGATCGCTTCATGCCAGGGCCATGCAGCTGCAGCAATGATATTGTTTGGTATTTTGGTGGGGAGCAAGCCCAGACTGGGACAACAGGTGTAAAGCACCAGGGAGGAAATCCAGCTGCCGGTCAGAGTGCAGCAAAGTGATGCTGCAGGTACAGGGAAGCCAAAACTAGTTGGATAAGCTGAGCACCTAGATACCCGCTGAAAACCAGGACAAAGTCAAAGACGCCGGGACAGTGCTGCTAAAAGCAGAACATCTGTAATTAAAAGGAAAGCACTTTCACTCTCAGGTTTCCAAAGGTTAAATAATAGAGATGCATGGGGAATGCAAACCTCATTTTTTGGATGTAAATTTGTTTCATTTCCACTAGGGATGACATCTGAAATTTGTAGAGCCCTTGTGTGAAGGAAATTCAGTTAAAAAAAAAAACAAAACAAAACCAAAACAAAACCAAAACGAAAAGTTCCTTTTGAATGGATTATATGAACTGAAGTGAAATAAATTCCAAACAAAATGCTGCTTAGAAGGGGGGAGGAGGGGGAATAAGACACATTTTGATCTGCAAACGTTGAAAGAGTATGGTTCAATTCTATTAGATTTCTATCCATTTTTTCCCTCCAAAGCAAAACAATATACAGTTCATGTAATTTCACAAAGCATTTTCACTTCTCTGAAACTGCATTTCATGATAGTAATAGTTTAAATGTGTCTTAGACTAATCTAGTGATTAGCAAAGATGAGTTTGATTTTAAAAAATAAAATAAAAAATATCAGCAGTTTCCCTACAAGCTTTTAATAATTTTATTGAAGACGTGATTAATACACTTTTGCTTTTGGTACTCAGTTTCCTTTTGCTGTCAAACGAAAGCTCTGTGTAGCTCACAAATAATGAACTGAATATTACGTGTCCTCAAACTACGAGTCTGCTGCAAAAGCTGGGGAGGGAGAAGAAAGGTAGGTCACAGAGATACAGAGAATAAAAGCCCGTGTTGCACGCCAGTGTCGTTTTTCCCTTGAGTATACACATGTAATAACAGGCCAGGTGGTTCCGTAATTTATATTTACATCTGTGGCTAATCTGTCCATACAAAATTACATTTTTTCATATAAAGAAAGGGAACACAGGTAGTGTATTTCTGTGGAGTTTAATTAACATCTGAGAATTTCCCTAGAACAATATTTATTACTTTACAAATAAATTACAGCGCTTAAAATCCCTCAAATATTAGGAAACCTGGAAATGAACTTTTAAGAGCTTTAACGTCTCCCCAGGGCCATTAAATCCTTCAATGTTAACTCTCATTTTCTAAACAAAAGCTCAAATACTCGCCTTAATATTATTTCAATGAAAAAAATTACTTTTCGAAGAAATGTATTGTTTCTTTTATTAAATATCCTATTAAGTAGTCTGCTTTTTTACTTTTTAAAGTTTCCCTCTACTTTATCTGCCATTTGCTTGGGAAGAACTCCATTTTGAGCTTTCACTTTTTTGTGAGTATTGTTTTCAAGAGTCACAAGAAAAAAAAATACTGAGTTTTTTTTTTTTTTTGTCACATTAAAAAAAGCAACAAGAAATCCCCTTTAAAAAAAAAAAATCTTACAAAATGTGAATTTTCCTGATATATTCCCCATCACTTTTCTGCCCCTAATAATTTCTACTGCATGCACTTCATATCTGCCCTGAGCCTTGGAAATGCAGAGCCTTGGACACCTGAAGTTTGAAGGCACCATCTGAGCTTGAGTGTCACGGGGTTGGGGAGGAGAAAACCTGGAGGGACCCTGGCGAGGCTGACACCCTGCCAAGGCGCCCTGGGGCGCTTCTGGGCAGTGGCAGTGCTGGGGCAGGGGGAGGATGCTGAAGGAGAAAACAACTACACGGAGGCGCGGATGCCTTCCCTCGGCAGAAGTTGTCCCAGACAACAAACGCCAAGCAAAACTGAAGTCTGATTCCTTTACATCAGCCTTTTGTAGCTATTTATAAGCTGCTTTATTTTGGGTCATAGAATTCTTCTTCCAGGAGTACCGAGTGTTAGTTTTCTTCTGTTGTTATAGTGATGTTTTCTTTTGAGTGACAGAAGACCTTTCCTTGCCTGGCTCTGAACGCAAACGCTGCAACCTACCTGAGGGAAAGAGGAGCTGAACTAACCTCTTTCCTACTAATGTTTAAATGCAGTGTTGCCATTGTCTACCTGGAAATAGAAGCATTGAAATATCTGTGAGAAAAATGTTGATTTCCACCCAGCTTGGACCGTGCAAGTAATGGGGCTTTTGTGAACAAGTTCGTTCTTGCTAGATTTCTAACCTTGATTTTCACACAGGTGATGTTTAGGTATCTACAAATCTACCAGTGCTTATCTAAAAAAAATCCAGGAGCTTGATGCGTTCGGACCCATAGTTATTTATAATCATTATTATAACCCCTTTCTTCAAAACAAAAAAGCCCAACACAAAAGTATTAAATCAATTTGTGCCATCCCCAGCCGGACAAGGAGATTAGTTTCTTCATTCTGGAGCAGGCAGTCCTTTATTACAACCCCAAGCGGTTACTTGTCTCACAAAATCTAAATTAATTACACTCAAATTTGTCCCTACCCTAAACTGGCCTCAAAATGAAATTGAAAACACAGAGTGTGAAATTGCCCGATGCTGCTGCTTTAGATCCGCGTGTCATTCCCCAGTAACCGCGGGACAGAGAGAAACAATTCTTTCCAGGGAATCTCTTATTCTCTTTGCCTTTTATTTGCCTCATAGACCAAGTTTGGAGGGGATGGATTATGAAGGAAGTTAAGGGAATTACATATATGCAGGCTGGATAAAAAACAGGGTACAGGAAAAGATCTAATTGTAGTCTGTGACTCTGTTAAGGGTCTGGAGGAGCTGATACATGAAGAAGGACTGAAGCAGCCATACGTGCGTATTGTAGATTGGCTGAACAATGAGTCAGGGTATGATTTACATACACAGTGAATAGAGGTAGACTGAGATTAGAGAAAATAATGCTCGGTGTACCTGCCAGAAGTAGAAGTAGGAGCGACAGGATAAAGTCGAGAAAAGATTTTTAAATGATATATTATTATATGTTAAATTATAATATTAAATTATATATATGTGTATCAAGAAAAAAAGCTCACACACTGAGTTTTACTAGGATGTGCTCTAGTGTCCTCAGGGAAGAGCGGGGAAACCATGTTGCTTCAGCTGTGTTCGAGCAGGGCTGAGCTAAGCACTGGAGAATGTGTTATATAGCTAGAGTGGAGGAGAAAGACGATGAAGAAGACGAGGGACAGACAGAAAAACTTCTCCTGAATCTAGGATCGTGGGGAGGAAAAAAAGAAAGAAAGAAAAAAAAAAAGAGAGTAAGTTCTGAGAGTGACTTAAAAAAAATACCGGAAAGGCTCTGTTGAGGCAATTTTTCTCTGTGCTTTGGTAATAGCTTCTAGCTGTGTATCTATGAGGTTCCTGATAATAACAATATGTTTCAGAGGAAGGGGGGAAGAAGGAATGAAGGACATGGAGAGTCTAAAAGTGGGCAGGAAAAAAGCAAAAAAGGCAGGCACGCACAGTGAGGAGGGCTGATCTAAAGGGTGCCAGCAGAACCAACCGGGTCTCGTAGACCCGAGTCCTCACTGCTCTGCTATAAAACGTGACTTTAAGACAGCTGCTCGACTTCTGTCTATAGCAATTTGCCCTTTGCAAGAAGACTGTAACAATTTTTTTGTAAAGTACTTTGAGCTCTACAAAAGGCAAAGGCTACCTAATTGCTAGGGAGCAATTAATGGATTTTTCTAGCTGAAGTAAATACAATGCTTGATATAAAAATCTGGACTCCGGGAGGAGAAGCTGTAACCCCCATTAGAGGTGGCTGAATAGCTGTGGCGCGCAGGAGAGCTTATTGTATGCAGGGCTGATAGTACCGTCTATTGTAAGCCTGCCCAGCATTCTCCATTATAAGATCCTCTTGGGGGTTTCCTGTAACTTTGCCAGGCTATGACTGTTTGAGCAAAGTTTCCTGTGCCAGGTGTATGCCTCAAGCTGATTGATTTATTTCGCTATTTATTTGGAAAATAAAACAGCTCTCTCTGAAAACGTGGTGCAGGAAAATAGGCGATTTACCCGTGTTGCAAGTGCTGGCACGTTTTCCTCCAAAGGTTCTGCCCGATCACCGCAGGTCCTCAGAGCACAGCTCTGGAGGGGGTGTCTTGAAAGGGAGGACTTTTAACCAGAAATGTGCTTTTGCTACCACTGCATAGGTTGCCCCAACTTTGGCCTTGTTATAAGCATGAGAAACTGTGTATGCGCAGCAGAGTCTTTTTAAATGTTTGCCACATATCCTGAAAAGATCTTGCCCTTGCAAACTGTGCTTCGAAACTGCGCCTGGACCTGGGGGCTGGAGCGCTCCTGTGGGGTCCCGGTGGGATCTGGCCAGGAGAAATGCGCTGTGCAGGAGGGGATCTGGGCTGGAATGTGGGCGAGGTGCGGAAGCGCGCAGGGTGTGATGAGGAGCCAGTGCAGAGGGGGAGCATCTGGAAGAGATCCTGAAACAAGGAGATGGGCAGGGGTGGTGGAAAAAGGTGGGAAGCAGGAGATGGGGAATAGGAAAAGGCGGAGAGGGGGAGAGGTAAGAGGAGGAGGTGTGCTTGCTCAGGCGACGCTGCCCTTGCAGGTGATGCTGCCTGGCATGCCATGGGAGCAAGAGCCGGGGAGCAGAGAGGGGGTGGCAGAACTGCTGAGCAAACAAGACGTGGGGTGTGAAACGGGCATGGAAAGCCTGTCGGGTGGAAACTGGGTGAGGAGGGCAGGCCTGGGCCGAGGCAGGGCACAGGGCTGTGGGATGGGGCAGCGATGCTCTCCCTGTGAGCGCTGCCTCCCCCTCCGCTCAGACAGAAATATTCCCTCCCTGCTCTGCACTGAGCCACAAAGGGAGTCAGAAATGGCTCCCTGGGAGGAGGATGGGGTCACTGGCATCAGTGCTCCCCCCTGGGGGAAGGCCAGTGGGTCTCCCAAAGCGTGCCTGGGGCTGGCTCGGCTTAGCCAGCACACCCTGTGCCGGGGCCTCGGACCTGGTGGGGGGAGGGAAGAGCTCCCAGGAGGAGGGGACAAGCCCCCCACAGCCTCCACCAGCTGCCTGGCTGGGGGCCAGCGTGGCCACTGCCAAGCCTCGGCGCTGGAGGGGACAGGCAGAAGCCATTAGGAGGGTGCTCTGTGATGGAGATGCCGGCTCCTCCAGGTGTGTACTCGTGCAGTGCGGCGCGTTGTCTCGGCTCCCGCTCGGGCGATGGCTCTGCTGCTGGCTTTCTGCGGAGGCAGAGCTGTGTCCTTACCAGCCGTGCGGAGGTGTGGGGTGAAGAGCCACACGGCATGTCCGCAGGGCTGCCAGCCTTGCTGGGTCTCAAATCCTGCTCCGCGCCTGCCCCCCTTCCCCCGCTTTCCCTTCTCCTGCTTCCCTTCCTCTCACCCTCTCCCGTCTGTCACTCTACCTGTTTCTTAATTATTGTTTGCACTGTGCTTTGAAAATGCAGTGTGCTATATAAATGTTAAGTGTTTTTATTATTATTATTATTATTTCTCCTTTTTCATTTGCATTCCTCACCCTCTCTTCTCTCGCTATTGTGGCTTCCAGAGAGAACGTGTGGGCTTACATTATTTATAGCTGTGTGAGAGTAATTACAGAAATGATTTAATTACTCAGTTAATACCGTTCTCCACATCACCAGCTTGACAAGCTGGTGATCCTCTCACCGCAGCCGAACATTCAGTCTAGCGTTGTCTCTACCGCGTCACGGACGAGTGGGTAAGGGGAGGCGAAGCTTGGGGAGAGGCTTGTGACAGCCTCGCACGTCGCTGGTTGCCCGCCCTGGGCTAAGGGACGAGGCTGCTGAGCCTGCGGGGACCTGGCCAGGAGCAACGTGTGGTGTCACCTCAGCTGGGGCAGAGCTGCCCGTGGGGATGTGGTGTGTGGGGCGAGGGTTTGCGGCTCCTGACTGGTGGGGGCTCCCCCTGACACAAACCTACTTGAGCTGAAGTTTCAATGTTTGGTGTGCTGCCTGAACCAGCTCTTCGCATTTATCAAAGGTCAGAGATCTGGGAGGGTTTTATTGTCTTAACTTCTATTTAAGCCTACCAAATCACAGGGTTCACACACCCTGCGTGGGGCTGAGTGCGAGGTAAAATTTCTATCATCAGAAATATTCTTTCTTTCAAGTGACCGCACGTAGCTCTGACCCTCTTGAAATAATTGAGTTTTCCCTCTGAAGGGGATGTCCTCCTCTTGCTGAGACTCCCCTCACTGGAAATACAGTGTTTCCATCACTTCCAGTTCACAAAGGCTTGTGGGGAGCAGGGAATCTCCCGTTGCTGGTGCGGTACGGAAGGAGGTTAAGGGAAGAGAGTACGCGCTTTCCTTCGGGGGACGCACTGAGCTGATGGTTACTAATACCTTTTAGTTATCTACTAAAGACAGTTAAAAAAAAACACCCCACAAACCACCTAGTGAGCTCAGCAGAAACATAAGGAAGATGATCCTCTTCTGAAGGTACTGTAGATAAAAAGGAGGGGGTCAATAGATTCTTAACAAAGGAGGCAGTCGCTCGGGAAAAGGAGACAGAGGCTCTTGTTGGATAATGGTGCATTTGCCAGATAACGGTGTGTGGGGAGTGCATCTCTCAGAAGTGCCTGCCTTCCGCGTCTCCAAGTTGCCTGGCTCCATTTGGGCTCCTTCACGGCCTGGGCTGTGGGCCAGGCTCAGCCTGTTCCTCGTTGCGGCAGGGCTGGGTGGGCGGCGGGAAGGTTGGGAACAGGTGGCATCGGGGCTGGTGGAGTGGAGCGCCTTTTCCACGCGGCGCTGCCTGCCAAGCCACCAGGCGCAGGACACCTGGTATCTGCATGGGCTCTGCCCACCTCCCAGGAAACGACGGCGATCGAGGAAGTAGGCTACAGCGTTCCGAGTGTGAAGAGTGATTATAGGTGCCTTTTTTTATTTTTTATTTTTGACATCCAACATGAGACAGGTTAAGGCAGCCCAAATTTGAAAAAATGCTGGGCGCCTCCACCTTCTGAAAGTTGAGCCTTTCAGCCTTTCATGTTGCATCTCTGAATGGACACCCACAGTCCCTCATTGCTTTTGCAAATCCACACCAGCGGACTGTTTTTTTTGGTTTTTTTTTTTTTCTTCCCCCCTATCTGGCACACTTTAAAGCTAATTTTATGACCTGACATTGGAACAGCTTGCTGAGAAGACAGAGTGAGTGGAAGGGCGATGGAACAAGTAATTTTGTCAGCTCCCAAATGAATGAATCCTGTTTTCAGTGGTTTCACATCTCATGGTTAATTGACTCTTTAACTGAATTATATACTAAGACAGCAACGTGAGCTCAGCCCTTAGTAGACACCAGAGAGTCCACAGAAGAGAGAACTTGAGCTGTGTGAAGAGATTTCAGAAGATCTGAACTCATCCTTCCCCCAGTGGTGAGGACCCGGGGCATTAAAAGGATGTCATTCCTCCACTCACCGCCCTGTTTCAACTAGAAGATGTACAGACCAAGTAAGTGGGTGTCCCCATAGCAGCTTCCATTTTTCACGAGCTGGCTACACCTCCTCCCTACAACAACCCCATTTCCCCCAGGTCTCCTCTCGCTTTTCTCCCAGTTTCCACTGTGTCTTTTATACCCGCTGGCTAGGCAAAAGTGAGATGTACTGTGGTGCCCCTGGGGTTCTGTGTGTTAGGGGCTGCCCGCTACAGGCGTGCTGCCAGGTCAGGATGAAGTTTATTTGATTGCCTAGTGAGCCTTTGACTGCGAGTGGGTGAATCATACCGCTGTGGGGCCAGACAAAGGCCTTGGGACTACGCGCAGTTGAGGGCTGTATTTTGTACGGCACTGTAAGAATTTAATTCTCCTTGAGTCCTCTGCCCCTTTGTCAAATCAGGTGGAAATTGGCCAGCAGGTTCAAGAGTTACTGGGAAGCCTGACTCACACACGCACAAACACACACACATGAGGTTTGCAAGAGCCTTGTTTCCTAAAGCAAGCAAGCTAAAAATGCACACGCGGAAGGTGGGCAGAGCCCTGCGTTGGAGCGTCTCGGGAGCTGAGATTTCTGCACAAGTCACCCTTGCGCAGCGGTGCCCCAAAAATGCTTGCGGCGTGCTCGCTCTCCCTGCTGCACGCTCCCAGGGTGGCTCACTCCGATTCGCCCCAAGCGTGGTCCTGCCCTGAGATTCGCACGGAGGAGGGTGTAAACGCAAGCGGCGCGGTCTCTCGGGGCTGGACATTTGGTTCACGCTTATTGCTCGGCACACACGCGTGCGCTCCGTGACTCACGCTACCCCGCCGCGGTGGCTCGGATCACAGCAGCAGCAAATGAGACATAGTCATGAACAGGCACTTGCTCAGCACTGCGTGCTCCTATCGGTTAGCTTTTGAAGGAGAACATGGCGCAAGGCTTGGAGATTTTAATATTTCTATCAAAAAAACAGACCTCTTGAGAAAAGAAATTAGCCTGATGGCAGCAGCAGTAATTGGATTATTCCCTTAGTATCCTCTATGGAAGAGGAGAGCACGTGCCTTTAACTGTATTTTCAATGCAGAGACTTAAAAGTTGCACTTAAAATGTGAATTGTTCTTTGGTTTTCTTCGTAACTGACGAGCAGATATCTGTTTTCTGCCCCACTTATTTCTGCCTTTGGGCTGGCTGAGCTTTCTGTCTAGCCTTATTCTTCACCTTGTGGCAAGGCTACAGCAAACTCTGGTGGTTTGGGTTCCTCAAGCAGCACTGAAGGAGATCAGGGCACGCTTTAACCAGCGGGTGCCTTGGGTGGGCTGAGGGGGAGTCAGCCTGATGGTGAAAATAAGGGTGTACGTATCCCTTGATGTAGAGGTGGGGGTGTGCTGAAAGGGCTGAACCCCTGGGAAGGGGAGAGACGGGAAGGTCCGAAAGGCGTAATGAGATGAAATGCGGGGCAGGGAAGTGCACAGCACTCTTTGGATGGGTCTCTGGGCAGCGAGTGCTCCTTGGCTCTGTGGGCTAATCTCCTGCAGTTGCAGTCTGAACCGTGAAATAATTTATAATGGGACTGACACAGTTTTGGAGTATGTGCATGCCTGCAGGAGACAGCATTGCTGAGGTGGAAGGAGATAGGGAGGAGCTGGACAGAGGACGAACCAGCCAGCCTCCTCTTTCTGCTAGTTTTGGTCATCTGACAGAACCCCCAAACTCATGTGGCCGCCCTCTCTTCTGTTTTAAAAGTCTCTGATTATCTTTTGGTAAACTTTTGCTTATTTGGAATCTGCCAGGTGAGTTTTGCTGGGCTTTGGGCACATCTGAATGTTCGATGCAGCCATTACCTGGCCAGAGATGTAATTTTGTTTCCTAGTCGGTTGGTTGCTTAATTTAGATTTAATAAGTCACTTTGTGGTCCATTAATTAGGCCTTCATGCAAAATGTTTAATGCCAAAGCGTGCTCGCCTGCAGATGGTGGAACAGCTTCATTTAGGGAATGGCTGGAGACCTCACCAGGCTGCGCCGTTCCTCGTGGCCATGGTCCATTCTCCCCCAATGAGCCATGCTGCCGTTAACCTTCGCTGTCTTCATGTCCTGGCGTGGGGCCACGGGGCTCATCTTCACTGGGGCTTGGCCCAGCCGTTCTCCCTGTCCGATCCCTCTGCCCTTGCCTGAGTTCCCTTGGAAGATTTTTATGGGCACAGGCGGATTTTAAGTTTCATCTGCTTAATTGTTATAAACTGAAGTGGTGGCTGGCAGCTTTCTCGCCAGAGGCAAAACGGGCTGGCAAAAACATGCTGTGGTACTGACCGCCGGCAGGAGAAACGGAGCTTGTGAGTGGTATTTGTCTCCCGCTGTGCTTAGGGTCACGCTTCCGTCCGATAGTGTTGCTCACTGGTCACTGTACTGGTCCAGCAGTGTGTTGCTCTATGTCTTAAGACGTGCCCCTAATAACACTCAGTGATACACAATACAAGCTGTGGGGAAGCATTTTGTGCTTCCAGAGTGCCAGTAGCCAGCCAGCAGCTCCTGCCGTGCCGCTGCTATAAAATACACAAATCTCTCAAATCATACATTGATGGCTTTTTCGTTTGGTAGTAGAGGAGCGAGTTTAGTTTTTTTGTTTCCCCTTCTCCTGGCTAGTCTAGACTGTAATACTAGGAAAAGGATTTTCCTGCTTGGCGTGTTTGGGTTTCTGTGGCCAGGGAGAAGTGGTTTTGTATGGGAACGGGTAACAGCATGTGGAAGATGTGTGGCTGTGTCTCTACGTAACCGTGCCCTTGCAGAGGCACGTCCTGTCCTCCTCCACGCTGCGTGCATCCCTGCTATCAAGGAATCCTTTTGGCCAAACATTTTGCTGCCGTTTGATGAATAAATTGGGTAGGGAAATGAGCTGACACAAGTAGCTTAGACACTTACAAGGTGACAAGGATCTTGTGACAATCAATTTACCTCTTTGCACTTGGGAATCTGTAGGGGACGGTCCTCTGGGAACTCATCCCCTGGGATTTGTTCCTTCAGTTGCAAAGAGGGAACCTCCAGAGGATGAAGTCATATTCTGATACTCCTTCCTTGCTGCTCACCTGGCCTTATTATTCTTTGTACCGGTCTATCTCCACGTGCTAGCACCCTTTGAGGGGCAGCACTGCAGAATGGGTGGGACTTCTCGTGGGCGCTGAGAAAAGGTGTCAGAACTGTGCCAGGGATAAGAAAAGGCTGAGGAGACCTGCTGAATGGGGGTGTTCCACAAGAGGCAGCAGTGCGGAGGAAGGGCTTAGGGTACCCCAAGAGTGAGGGTGGAAGGAGGTGAGTGTGTGGGAAGAGGGTGTTCGATGTGATGTTCAGAGTAATTCATAGACTAAAGCAGGCAGACGGATCTCAGGGTGAGATCAGATAATTAGCAACCGCAGGGATGCATCTTCCCCTCTCAGCCAGCAATACGTGCATTGTGTGACTTCTAGTGAGCATATCTCTCCCTCTGCTTCTCTCGCTTACCCCATGTCCAGATGTGCTCAGCAGCCCTCAGCTCTCCTGCAAATGTCCCGAATGTGCCTTCTCAAGGCCACGGACCAGAGGCTGGAGCTGCTGGTGGCTACTGTCACCCTGTATCATGTTGCCACCTCCTTGGTGACATGTGCTGCCACCCTGCACTGTCCCCATGCCTTCTGCCATGTCTTGGGAGGTCTTTGTAGGGGGCTTTAAAGAAAGGAATGGCGGCTCCAGTTGCCATTTCTCCCCCTGTTGCTGAGGAGCCAGGATCTGGCCCCAGTGCTGGTGAGCAGCAGGCTGGGGAGGGAAGGCAGTGCAGTGAGGAAGGAGTGACTCATTCTCCCGAAACGAAGCAAATGCACAAAAATGTGTCTGCACCTAAAAATGGGGGGGAAAAAAATACAACTTAAGACTCAAAAGGTTCACTTTAGTTGCCCAAGTAGCCCCAGAGGAAAAATCTTTGTTGCCAAATACTTTCCCTTCCACAGCCCCGTTATTTTTTTCCCTTTAGTATTTTCCCTTAATGGTTGAATCGTTTAACACCACATACAAAGTCGGATCTGTCCGCTCTGGGGCGATTCTGGGTTGCCATGGCAATGAGGCCTGTCTCTCCAAATTAGGACATTTTTCCTGCTGCCTTTTCTATGCGAGGCTTTCTCTCATCTCTTTTTCTCTTACTCTCCCTTGATGTCTGAAGTGCTGAGCGCTGCCTCCTCTCTCGCACGCTCCCTGAAAGGGATCAGACTTTGCCCGTCTGAATTAATTCCTCTGAAGCCCGTGCCAGCTCGGCGTGTGCCGGCTCTGCGAGGACCAACTTTGTGCTCCTCAACGAACCCGCCGCAGGATCAGGGCGAGGAGGGGTAGGAGAGGTGTAGGGGCGGTGAGCTTAGCCGGGGACGGCTAGGTGTGTGACCCTGGCGTGCTTACTCCATCCTCGGTACGCCATTGCCTCATCTCTGCTTGCGTGCAACTGGGGCTGTCTGGAGCTGGGTGCTGGGGTGAGAGCTGGTTAGCTTAAAATATATTGGAGGACTAGAAAAGCCAGTGGAATTAACCCGGGGCGAACACAAATGTGCTGGCATGCACGAATCTGTTGGACAGCCTTGGCTTCCCAAGGTCCCATCCTCTATGGGGCAGGCACCTGCAGCAAGATCGTAGGAGTCATCTGTCTTTTCGGGGTGTTGTGCTGCTGGGCCTTGTCCCCGGCCATGCTGAGCCATGCCTGGTCCGTGTCAGCGCGCTGAAGCAGACAAGTGGCTTTACACCATTTCTGCACCTGTATATTTCCCTTGCTGGCTTGGGATTTGGCGTGTCAGACCCACCTCAGTTCGTTCTGGCTGCTGACAGACTCCCAGGGCCCCTGCAGCAGCTGGGATTAGTCTGACACAGGAATGCCCCCAGCCAAATTGTCTTCCCTGGGCTATGCCTCCGACCCAAGGGAGCAGGAAGAGAAAGGAGTTGGCACAGGCAGCACTGGAAACTTGCAGAAATGGAGGCATGCCCGTAGTGCGCAGGTCCTGGTGGCTGAGTAATGTCAGGGGCTGGGAGCGGATCCGCTGTCCCAGAGGAGTGTCATCACGACAGTGTGAGGTGATGCGTGGCAGAGCAGTACGGTGCAGTGTTTTCTACCCATCAGGGCAGAATGGGAAAGGTGATATGGTGAGGCTTCCTTCCTCATTCTTCCCCTGGCCAAATGGGCTACTACCCCAAGACCAGTTTTTAACCTCGTGGGATATTTTTGGGACCTCCATGTATAGCAGAGGGCAGAAAATCAGGGGAGGGCAAAAATAATGGATTGTGAATGTTTGGAGTGGAGATGAAGGTGTACATTTTGGTTGAGAAGATGATTGGCCGCAAAGCCTGTTCCATCCTGGCCATGGTAATAGCGTTGCTGTTTTTCGTAAAAGATGCTCCAGAGCTGCGGGCAGTTGCCTGTGAAGTGAAGAGCGTAGCAGAGTGATGTGCCATGGCTGAAGTCCTTGGGCACAATCCCAGGTGCTCTGCACCTCTGGCTGCCGTGGGACGGCAGTAATGTCCCGCTGGACTGATGGGGTGATCAGGCACACTCCTTTTCTCCAGGAAGCCAAAAGTCTTGATTCTGTTTAATGATGCAGCATTTAAATAAAAAAAGAGGGGTGGACTTGTAAATTGGTTTGACCCATAGTGGTAGGGACTTTGCTATGTTGTCCCAGTACACTTAAAGTTGTCCAGTAAATGTTAATTTAGAAACCTTTTTGTAATGATGTGTGAACTGGTTTAAATCAAAAGTTGATTTAGCCCAGTATTTTGCATCCAACAGCAATTGATAGAGGATCAATTAGTGATACTTCCTCAGAATACTCTCTAAGCTTCCTGTGAGTTATGGGTTGGGACTTTCTAAGCTGGTTGGTGTATCTTTGCATTTAGTAGCACTGGATGGGTTTTCTTCCATAGACTTACCTACATGCACATTCTTGGCATTTACGAACCCATGCATGCTTTTCGCATCCAAGAGACAAGGAGTTTCACCACTTAGCCGCTCATGGGGTGAAGAAGTTCTTCTTTGTTGGAAACTTGCCACTTGGCATTCTCGTTTGATATCCCCTCATTCTTTTACTGGAAATAAGTAGCTAACAGTTATTCCCTCTTCACCTTCTCCATCCAGCCCCTGAGCTTAGAAGTCCTTACCATATTCCCCCCTAGCTGTTACTTTTCTGCAGGAGAATTGTAATTTATTTAGCTGATTCTCAGGAAGAGCTTTCCAGTTGTGTCATCCATTCTCATACCTTTTTTGCTTCTTCTGCATCCCTCTGGGGAAGGAATTCAACAGAGACTCTCCAGTGGAAACAAGGAAGATCTGTAGACCGTGGGTATTACTTGCAGTGTCTCACTGAGCTGGCCCTGACACAGATACAACATGCCCTGTGCTGTCCTGAGGGGTTGTATTAGACTCTGCTCTCTGAGATGAGGGTAAGAGGTGTAGGTGCCCATCACTGTTTGAAGGGCAGTTACAAAGATGACGGAGCCGAACTGTTCTTGGTAGTGCTAAACAGTGTAATGAGAGGCCATGGGAGCTCACTGGACATCAGGAAATTTTTTTTCAGTAAGAGGGTAGCGCAGTGCTGGAACAAGAGCCCCAAGGTCAGCCACAGCTGGCTGATCAGATCTACTGCTGGTGATGGCCTCATTGCGAGGGGATCCTTCAAGGCATCGTCCTGCCAGCGTTTCTGTGATGCCACGAACTGGCATTGAGGTGCCCCAGAAGTGATACACGAGTCTGAGGTGTAGAAACTTTCTAGAATTGCCCTTATGGTATAAAAACTCCTTGTGATTCTTTTTCCCTGCAATTTCAGTTTATATTGGCATTGATCTATTAGGTTTTCGTCCCTTTGCTGCATCCCTCTAGCAAGCACACCGCGAGCTTCTGGGCCGCGATGCCGAGCAGGCGGGTGTTTAGCACTCTCTGACCCAGGCGCGGATCCTGTATCCATCCCTGGGAAGCTGCAACGTTCTGAATAGCTGCTGTAGAAGTGCCCTGATGTTACCGTCAGCCTCCTGTCTGTGACACGCCAGCGCTGCCTGCCCAGCTGCACGGGGACGCTCGAGCAGACCCCCGCGAGCAGGCAGCGAGGCGTGGGGCATGGCTCGGAGCGAGCCTGGTTTGCCGAGCAGAGCAGCAGCTGGGTCACAGGGGGGGATGCAGCAGAGGCCTTGTAGAAACAACTGACGCCCGAATCGTTGCATGCCTGGGAGAGGGAAAAGCCAATTAAAACAACACTTAAAAAGAACAGAGCAAAGCTCCTAAGACTTCTGCAATTGCAACAGATGTATCTGGAGCTTCCTCAGGTGATGAGCAGGTTTTGGTGGTGTAAACTGGAAAGATGGCTGAAAACTTGGACGTGCTAGGATGTGGAGGTGGGATGCTTTCCAAATACCAATTCTGCTTCCTAAACTTTCAGTACTTTCTTCTTCTGGCTGTTCCTGAGATATCCTGAACCTTGTCTTTCTTGTGATGCTCTTATTTCAGGTGCTCGCCCTGTCTGGAATGCAGAGATAGCTTCAGCAATTGGAATGTGCAGGATTTAAAGGCTGAATTTTAGTCACCTTATTTTATGTCTGCCCTGACCCTAACTGTTTCTGGCCCCAGCATCTTAATTGTTGTGCTGCTCTTGTATCTTCATGACTTAGACAATATTAAGATTGAAAATGAATGGGGAACAGGAAAAAGTGTCTGGACTTAACAAAATAGCGGTGGGGGGTGTGCGTGTCTGGAAGAGGTTACTGTGACAATAATTTGTTCTGAAAGGGTATGGGCTTGCAGAATGGAGGGGATATCAAAGGCTTTGTTTAACATTAATAATGCTAAATTATACATGTAAATGCCATTATCAAAGGCTTCTGGGTATTTCAGTGAAAATAATTAGAAGGAAAACTTTGGGGCAACTTGTGTAAATCAAACCAAGAGAATGAGCTGATGGCAAGAATGAATAATTATTCTCTTGCCTCTTACTGCATCCCTGCCTTAATTTCTACCGCATCCTTTCCCCTGGTCTAGGGCAAACAAACAGCCCCAGAACAAAACAGGAGCACTCAGTGCTCTGAGCGTCATCTGGAAAGAGGGAACTGAAGTTCTCTCTCCAAGTGGCTGCGAGAATTGAGGGAGGACTAAGGGAAAAGCATCATGAACAAACTCTCAGGCCTTCCTTGAAGTGCAAAGAATTTAAATCAGTGCTTGTAAAATGCAGTGATGAATAAGACAGGTAGGTAAAATTCTTGCCTGTAATACCCTAGTAGTTGAAGTTTTTGCCAGAGGGGAACATTTTCACCCCCTTGCTTTGCTTGAGAAACAATTCCCTTCAAATTGGATTGAAAAATGCAAGATGACTCTTTATGTGTGGATTACTGCTACAGGATGACTGCCAAAACAGTCAACTACAGTGAACAAAATAGGAAATATAATTATTGCTGCAATTTCAGATCACAGAGAAAGAATTGTAGCCGCCTCTAGGAAAAACAGAGATGTAGCATTTGAAGGAAACAAAATTATAATTTTCCCAGCCATGGAGTCCCACAGGAGAGAGCTTGTGGGGATGAGGAGAGCTTTCAAAAAAAGATGAAGTTGAGATTGCAATCCAGTATGCGTGTGCAGTATCCACGGAAAACGCACAGGGACGGCACACTTGGATTCTGCATGCTGATATAACGCCTGTGTCTCCAGCTCCTCGGCAGCTCCTTATGAACTCCAGCGAGGCTCTTCACGGGCATGGCAGAAACCGCTCTGCAGTCAGCAGTGGGATCAGAGCCCAAAGCCGCTGAATGCTGCTAACCGAAAGTGAGGAGGGAACCAGAGCCTTTGGGTGGAGACGAAGGGAAAGAATGAAAATTAAGAGTCCACTTATGAGTTCCTCTTGCAAAAGCTCGTGCTGATCATTTGTCATTTTAACTGGCGCTGGCATTTTAAGGGGCATATTCTACTTTGTTCTTTCTTTGGGGATAGGCACTTGAGCTATCTGGAGATTATAGAATGTGAATAGCGTATGAAGCTATGCTCAGCATACTGGTGCATACAAAACGTTTCTAAATGTATAGTAGAGCTGCCTGAAAGATATTCCAGTGGAACAGTTTTCTGCTGGAAAATGTTGATTGTACAGTATTGAAAAGTCCCCTGGGAACGCGTCAGGGCTGTCACAACTGTGGATGGAAATGAGGCAGGTTGGTTGTTGGCCTGCAGAGAGGCTGTGCGGCTCTTCCAGATCCTTCGCCTGCCAGCTGAGTATATGACAGGCTAAAAAAAAAAAAAAAAAAAAAAAATCCTTTTGTGATGTCCCGAAATGGAGTTTTTCAGGTATTTCTCTTTTGTAAATTTTGACAAATATTTGACTTTTCGTACATGATAATGGGAGAACGTTTTGCCCTTCGACTACAAACAAAACAGCAATTCTGTTTCCTTGCCAGCTTGAGAAATGCAGCATAATTGCCCACGTGTGCCCCTTTAGACAAAATCCACTTCTGGAATGCCCCTCAAGCAGCTCTGGTGCTTTTCTCATCAGCAAAAGCCCAAAACATGCAGGGCCCATCGCTATTGAAGCTCTCTCTTGATCCTGGTAGTCTGCAGCCTTTTCAGCCTCACCTCCCTCATCACCACCCACTGCACAGATGCTTCCCCATCCTGAGGACGTATTTAGGGGCAGGGCATAGGGTGGGATAGGGCAAAGGGGAAGAGCTGGCTACCTACAGAAAGCATGGGGGGTGGAGGAGAGTGGCAGAAACATGCTATGTATGGTTCCGCTGGTGCTTCTCTCCCTGCTGGGAGTCCCCTCTTTGGTCTGAGGACCCATATCCCTTCTTCTAAGGGGCAGTGGTGGCCTGCGGGGGCTTGTAGGGGGGAGAGAGGGGAGGAGATGTGGCAGAGGGGATTTCTAAGTGCAGGATGGTAGTCTGTGACTTCCTCTAGTGGGAGGTGTCCCTGCCCAGGGCAGGGGGGTTGGAACTAGATGATCTTTAAGGTCCCTTCCAACCTGAACCATTCTGTGATTTTGTGATTCTGTGACACTGGGGAGACAGAGGCTGTGTTTGCTAGGAGCAGTGAGGGGACATCAAGCTGAAGCTGTTGGGGATGTGGGGAAGGCAGATGGGATGGGGGGGCAGGACGGTCAGAGAAGCAAGAGATTTCCATTCTGAGGACACGCACATGGTATGTCGGAGAGGGGCTGTGCTCAGGGCTGGTGTCTTGTGTAACGTCTTATTCTGCTGTGTTCAGTGGGAGCTTGTGCGGGTCCGAGATGTCATGTCTGCATACTTGTGTCTGCAAATATATCTTTGTGAGGGTCTACATAAAAAAGGATGCTTTTTGACTTTGCTATGACATGCTGCTGCCTGGGCCTAGTATATCTAAACCACACCTATGAAAGAGTTATGTCCTTTTCCCATATAGGTCTGTGTTCTTCTCTCCAGGTCCTGATGAGTAGCACGGCAGGTAGGAGAGGTGCTTTGCTTGAACTCTGTATGGTGGTTGTCCAGGATGCTTACAATTTTACCTTCTGCAGTTGGACTTATCTGCAATTTGACGCATTGTGTGACTGTGAGCAGGGTGACCTTTGCGGATCTTCTCGGTCATCCTGCAAAGCAATGTCATTCCAAACTACATTGCTATGGGTAATATCCAGGGAATACGGGGGTGCAGAAATGACAGCTCTGTGAGGGGCATGGCTCATAAAATAAGTGAGCTGGACATGCCTGTTAAGGGGAGTCTGTTCTGCAGCTGTGCATGCGTGACTGAATCTGCTTCCAAAGTTTGTAAAGAGGATGTCCAATCACTCACCAATAGCATCTGCTTGTGTTTCTGCATGACCAGAAGCCCTTGGAAAATGGAGTGATCACCAGGCCTTTCCAAGAAAGGCTCAGCCATCACCAGAAATGTATTCTAAAGCAGGCCATGCATGGGCAGATCCTGCACATAAGGGTAATGTTGAACTGTAGCGTGTGCTTCATTTTGAGTGGCTTTTGACTAGTCATTTCTGAGCTGCCTGAGCAAGCCCTTGCACAGAGGATACATTCTCCAGGGCTTCTGGGGACATGTAACTTTAAGATGCTTTGGCAGGAGCCAGCTGTAGCCAGCTGTTGTGTTACAGGGATGCTCCCCTTACTCCTGTGGAGCAGCCTGTGAGTGGATGCTGAAGGAAGCTGGCCCCTTGGCTCTGAGTGACTGCTGGAAAGCACATGGCACCAGGAGTAAAATGAGCTAAGAAAACATGCTGAGTAGAAGAACAGACAAAAGCCTTGCCAGAGCTGAGTCTCTCTGGAAATGCAGGTGATGCAAGGGAACGCTTGCACGGTAACTGACCCTAAACCTGCAAGCAAAATGGAAACCCTGGGTAGCTGGGAGCATGGGCTGTTCTCGGGGGATTTCAGCCATATGAGGTTTCATTTGGAATGGGAGCATACGAATGGAGCGATTCTGCAGTCAGTGCAAATTCAACCTGTGGTTTTGAACCAGAGTATTAAAAAGAAGGCAAAAAACTCGAGAGGGTTTGTGAAAGCAGAAAGGATGAAGACCCCGTCTGGCACTTCTGAGGTTAAACCAGTCCCTGATATAAGACTGGACGGTGGTAGGTGGGGACAGAATTCAATGAGGGTGACCAGAGAGAGAACATGAGCGCAATACTTTCCATGGTAAACCTCAGAAAAGTACTCTGAATTTCCTGAGGGGAGGAATCACTGGGTCCAAAGAGAGCCTGGATTTGGTGAGGAATCTGATATGCTGCAAATGGAGAAATCTGCAAAAAGCGCTTTGGCCACTGTCCTGCTTCAAAGTCAGCATCCACCAAGAATGACACAGGGAACTACTGATGTTGCAGCAAACAGCAATAACCAACACAGTGCCGACATTTGAGAAAAGGGTGTAAGAACCGCAGCACTGCGCTTTACTTTGCAAATACATTCCCAATATAGTTAAAGAAGATGCCAACATCATAATTAAAACTGGGCAGCTCTTCTAGCTGCAAAGGACAATTTTGCAATAGCAGATGATTTTGTTGTCAACGTCAAAGCAAGTGGGATACTTCTTGAAGTGAAATTGCATAGGAGTATATTAGTCTGATGCCAGAAAAAAGTGACATGAGCCTTGAAAGAAAAACTAATGGAAGGAAGTGTTAAGTAGAGAAATTCGGGATGCATAGGGGTGACTTGGTCATTTGCAGGGAAGTGGCTGAATTGAAAGTATGTCTAAAAGCCCAACAAACTTGAGAAGGAATGGTCTGTAATACTATCATTCTAAGGTTCCAAATCTGCTAAGCCGAGATCTCCTCAAGGTACCATTTGAGGATATTTTCCTGGGGTGATGGAAGCTGCCTTGGCTATAGGGTAGAGTGGTAGAAGCCAAGTCAGCCCACGATTCATGGCCCTAGAAAATTCCCTTCTGGTCCTAAGTGGAGATTAGAGTTATTCCTCTGGAAATCATCAGGTGATGAAGTGTGTAAAGCTGGACACATAGAATCTAAGAGAGTAAATAAATGTTCAAAAATAGATTAGTTCCTGCTACTGCGAGGGGAGGAATTCTGACATCGAGGGCATAAACATTTAGATAATGCAGATTTTGAGCTGTGTTAAAAGTCCATTAAGCTGTTAAGAGATAATCTGAGAAGCTTTGTGAGGAACCAGTACCGATGTAGTGTAAATGACATACTTCGATGATTTGTTAATGCCGGTAGATCACAGTATCGCCAATACTGCCCCACAGACAAGGAAAAAGTACCACGATCTTTGTAAGAAAAATCAGTGTCTCATTTAGTTTCAGCAGCCCTGGTCTTGACAGCACTTCTGTGCAAAGATGCCCAGTGAATACAAGATGAGAGACTGAAGATTATATGAAGGTAATTTAGGGATTTAAAAGGAACTTGAGAGGGGCCAAAGAGGTTTTATCCTGAGCTCAGAAGAGCAGTGATGTTGAAGAGGCTGTCAAAGCTTTTCACACACATACCAAAAATGTAGGCCATGTCAAGTGAAAGAGTTAGTGGTATAAGGAAAACTGGCCCCTTGCAGGAAAGTAGCCACTGATCTGTTCTTGCTGCCTGGAAAAAAAAACAAAAACGAAACACCACCCACAAAAATAAAACAATTCAGTATGTACTTGTCCTAAGCTATCATTCTCACTTTCTCGAGTTAACCTTATTAGAAGACACTCCAGCTAAGTAGGTGATCATGCATACCAAATTTGTTTTTCCAGGCACGGTACACCTGACTTGGTAACATCTGACTACAGGCCGGTTTAGTAGGCATGAATTTTAAGTAGTTTGCATGGATTTTGACATGTAACTGTTAGTTTTCTTCATCCATGATTTAACAGATGGGTCGAAAACCTCATTAAAATAATAAAGAACAGAGTGAAAAGGATGGAGGTTATAGTTTCATCTGTGTTAAGCTCTTTTAAATCACAGCATGGCATCAGCAGAGTGAGAGTTGCCTCCTGCAGGCTTTTTGTTCAACAGAAAACTGGAGTCCAGAGCTGGGGTCGAAGTCACTTGGGATTTGTAGTTAGCTATATGAAGGAACAAGCAGGGCAAAGCAAAAAGCTCAAAGCATTTGGGGGCTGAGAAGCTTCCTTTCTTCATGAAACGATATTATGCGTATACATGCTGGAGAAGAAAAGCTAGAGGTGGGCCTGGCAACACGGGAAAACACTTTGTCGCTGTAGGAGACTGTCAGGTCAGGTGTACGCATATGATGGAAGACAGGTGATGTTCTCACGCTCTGTAAGGGAATGCAACGAATCAGTCATTTTGCTCAGCAAGGCTTCAGATGAGTTACAGCCACAGCAGGTGAGAGAGATGTGGCCCCGGTCATGACGTGACTGATAGACTCAACACTGGTCCGCGTGTGGAGAAGAGCTGGTTCATGTGACAGCGTAGGTCGCCTCAGAGAGTAACGCAATGTGCTAGTTTGAGTAGGCAGTGGACAGGTTATAAAAATGCAAAATTTGGTATTATGTTGATATTTGTTGATTGCTGTTATTCTGACACTTGCTTTGGAAAGGAAGATGTGAGGGTCTGTGCCTTGATGGACTCTGACCTAAGCCAGTTAGAACTGGTCTCTCTCCCATCCAGGGGCTCACTTTGCTCCATGCATGTCAGATGAGAGCTGCCATTTTTGACAGTACATAAAGCATCTCTGTATCATTGGCTGTGGGTGATTTCTAACCCCCCTGGAACAAAATTTTCTGGCCTATCCTGGTGATGCAACATCGTTTTCCATAATCGTACCAGAGACCAGGATGTTGGTAAAACAAAGCGACTAGATTTCTCTTTCACTCTGGATATGGTTCTTCCCTCAAGACCCATGGTGGAGGGTCATACGTCTCGACTCCTGCTTGCTCCTCTGGTGCTGTCCCTCTGAAATTTAGACCTGCATTTTCCTGTCCCGTTCCTGGGATAGAGGGTCTAAGCACTGCGGCTCAGCCTCCTCATGGTGACCAAGGCTGTAAGGGACTGACCTATCAAGCTGCTGGGCGGACCTGTGGCCTCCCAGCCAGTGGAGGTGGCTTGCTAATGCTCATAGGCTGTATCTTTTTGAGATGTTAAAATGCCAGCTCCACGTGCATTGTAGAGTGTGCTTCCCTAAGCAGTCAGCAGATGCACGGAGGAAATAATACAGATCTTGCATACGCCTGTTGTCTGACTTCTCCCTCCGTTTTATGGAGCCCTTGCCATGAGAGTTTTTAGTATGAGCCATGGGAGGGGAAGAAAAGAAAAAAACAAAGCCAGAAGAGAAGAATAAGGGGAGCCTGTTCTACGTTCCAACAGTTAATTAAATCCTTCACTTTTGGAAGCTGGTGTTCCAGGCAGACAAAGGAAGATAAAAGAACCCATTGCATGAGACTATTGGGTTTGCACCTTAATATATTACCAGGCAAAATTTTACTTGTGCAATTTCAAGTTGAGGAATTTTAACTGTAGGTTTTTCTACTTTTCTGTATGGAAGGGGGGGAAGGAAGTAGGGTATTAGTATTTTTCTTCAAAGGACACTTTTACACATTATGATCCAGGGAGGAGCCAAAAAGGGTCCTGCTTTTCCTACATACCGCACCCTTTAATCGTCCGAGACCTACAAGGAGTTTTGGGGGCTTGCAGTGTGGAGGTGGGTGCTGGGGAGGAGCAGAGAGATGTTTCAGCCGCAGAGGGGCCCGGAGGCACAGATTCGCAGAGCGCGGTTTCCATGGCAGTGCTATGGAAACCAGGTTCTGCCGCTCACTGCTGCTCAGGGTGGAATTTCAATGCTTCACGCAGCCCTGGTACCCAAGAAACAGCAAACCCACAAACAAAACCGCACGAAACCTGTAGATGCCTCATCAGAGCACGGTTTCTCATTCAGCCTGTATGCCCTGTGCGCCACCCTGGGGGAGGAAAGGACGAGCAAGCCCGAATCAACTAAAATTAGAGCTTGTTATACACCTGTGTCCCTGCCTCCATCTGGGCCCCTCAGAATAGTTTTGGAGGATCAAATAAGTTTGATCAGCTCTAGGACGTTTGATCTGCTGTTATATGTGGGCTGCTGAATGCAGTCTGGAAGCTGAGTGGTTGTATTG
Organism: Chroicocephalus ridibundus; assembly: GCF_963924245.1. Lineage (NCBI taxonomy): Eukaryota > Metazoa > Chordata > Aves > Charadriiformes > Laridae > Chroicocephalus > Chroicocephalus ridibundus. Next base: position 166,854,132 of record NC_086284.1, read on the forward strand.
CAGAGATGGGGAGGCAGAGGGCTAAGGAAGACCCAAAGCAAGAAGAGCTCTCTTCTTCTTTGGCTCATCTGCATGACCTTCTCTGAATCACTTGTGTTCCCCATGCCTCAGTTTCTCTATCTGTAGAACAGAGATGATAATGATACCTCCCTGTGGGCTGGGCAAGTTTGACTTCACCCATGAGTGCAAGCAAGTACTTGGAGGATTTGGGCCACTGTGAAACTTATTTAGTTAGTGTTTGGAAAGTAGTTTGAGGCCCTCTGATAAAAGTGGCTAGAAAACTGCCAAATTTTGCCAGCTTCCAGATCAACAGCCTGTAAAAAGTTGTACTTAAAGCTTGCACTGGCCTCACCCTCATGTTCCCTCCCATCTGTATTTCTCCTGCAGGACAGAGCACTGGCACTGTGATGCGGTAGCACACAGACACTGAAATACAGTTGTTTTAGTAGCAATATTGAGAGCAGTAGGCCTGCAGTACCGGAAACATCCCTTGCATAGGAAGGAAAAGGAAGATAGCGTAAAGGTCAGTCTTTGATTTTACAACCTTTCGGTGCTGGCTGACTTTGACCAGTGTAGCTGGAAACCCAGGAATCAGTTTAGCCTACTTAAAATTTGCCAGTGATTTGCCTGGGATGCTGGTGAATATACCCCTATGCCAGTAACCATGTCCAAGCACCCTTTGTCTGGGGGGGGGTGGCAGAGGCAGAAGAAGCCATAAGAGGCAACCTTCTACTCTCTCTCATCCCACTTCCATACCAACAGCTCCAGTTTTGGGCGCTGGAGCCCCTGGAGACACCTCCTAGGGGAAGGTGGGCTCTGAAATTCCCTGGGTGCTGCGAGAGCATCCCTGGGGCATCCCACCACCCCCTCTGAGCTCTCCCTTCGGCCATCCCAGCAAGTATGGCACACCACATCAGGTCGGTGAGTGCAGTCCACGCCTACGGTTGAGGCACTGGTTTCTGAGCGTGTGCCCTATGGAGTGGAAAAGCACGTAGCCGCCTGTGACTGCATGGGCATGCAAAATCACAGCCATGTGGTTTGTGATGCTGCGTGGAGCTGGAGAGGAAGTGGGGAGGGAAGTACAGGTGCCGAAGGTCCCACATGCAAGTCTTCTGGTCCACCAGTTGCCTTTGGGAGTGCTCCCCATCCGGCTACGTATTCTTAGCACTCAGAGAGAGCCAGGCAGTGGGGACGTGGCACCTCACAATCTTTGAGGGCTGTCAGGATGACGGTAATAATAAGCGATAACTTGCTGCAAGAGCTGTCAGCCTTATAAATACCAAGGCTATGACAGTAACAACAGGACGGGCCTTAGTCATATGTTGGGGGGAGGATCTTGGAGAATCTTTGGGGGGCCCCGGCTGTGTTGTCAGAGCGGCACCCCTTCACTTGCCAGGGATGCGGGCAAAGCTGGGGGCCATCTCTTATCCTGAGAACAGCCTCCCTTTGGGAATCATCTGCCCCTCTCCCCCTGCAGAGGAACTGCCTTCTGCTTAATAAACGTCTGCTTGTAATATTCTGAAACAAGGAGGCTAATCAAAGGCCCCGTTCTGTGGAACGGGGATGCTAAGTGACAAGATTAATTTCAGTAATCAAGCAGCTTAATTTGGACATTTTTTCCCCCTCTTCTCTGTTGCTGATGGAAATTGAGGCAAATCTCTTTCTGGAGAGACACTCCTTCCCTGCCTGGTAGCACCGCTCTCCAGTACTGAAAATGGTTGTGTAGGGACCAGAGGATGGGGAAGAAAGAAGAGAGGAGTAGGGAAGGGTCATGAAGGACAGTATCAGAGAAGGTGTGTGGACTGCTATGACTGATGTTTCTCGAGCATCTTTCCTCTGGAAAGCTCCCAAAGTGTTTTATAGACTGCATTGCAAAGGCTGCAGTCAGCGCTGAAATGCAGTCATCTTGGCTGGATTGCAGCAAGTCTTTGAAAGGACATGGAAATTTGACTAGGAGAGGGCAGGCAGGCAGGAGGCTATGATACCACCAACAGGAAAACATTAGATGAGAGCCTCTGTGATGGGGTGGGACTTATCTGAAGCACACCTGTGGCTGAAAGGTTTTACTCCTGCAATTAAGAATGAATCAGCCTTCATCCTTTGGTGATGTGGAGTGCTGAGGGCCCCTGTCCTCAGTTCAGCCAGAGCTGGTACCTCCGGCACAGTCTCCTGCAGCGCTGGGACCCAGCTCTCCTCCACCTGCCCAGCCACTACCTGCCCCAGGGCTGCCGGCGGGACCTCGCCGGACATGATGTCACTGAGCTCTGATGTCACAGCGAGGTGAGAACATTTGTTGGTGAGCACCTAGAGGGCCTCAGCCCATCTTGTCCCTTCCGTACTGACAGAGGGTGGTGGAGGCGAGGCAGCTGGTGAGAGGACTGTGGAAAAAACCCAGAAAATGTGATTTATGCTGAGGCAGGAAGAGCTGGGTCCAAGCTCTTGTCTCGTGAAGAAACCCTTCTTCTTTAGTTGCGATTTAGACAGGGGAAGAGATTCCCAAGGTATATAGCGAAGCTTAGGACTGGGCAAAGTCCTGGGAGGGGTGTTTTCTTGGGGGTAGTTTTGTGCTGGCCTAAGGGTGAGGGGTGTGTGTGTGGGTAGGCTGGAGAGGACAGTCTAATAATAGCTATTTACTCATTCAAACGCCTGTGATCTGAGGAAGCCTGGACAGGCACCCAGTGGCGTGTGACAGAGCCCTCAGGAGAGAGCAGAGTGGGTTTAAGGGAATGACGTCCTTGCCCGAGGCAGTGAGGCTTCAGGTCTGGCAGCTTTCCACACTGGCCTCTCCAATCCCCCCGCCCTCATCACGCTCCGCCGGTGCTGACACCTCTCTCGTACGTCCCCCCCTCTCCCTTTCACTCCCCGCCGGGGGCATCTTTAACTTGACTGTGCTCCCTGCCATCTTCTGGCAATCAATTTTTCGGAGACAATCCGTGACGTTCCCGAGCCCCCTCCTTTCCCTTTCCTCCTTCCCCTCTCTCTCTCCCTCCCGCTGACTTGTTATTATGTACTGCAGCTGCCCGGAGGATTTTAAATAGACCCATAATCGCACAGCAGCTCCTCTTGGAAGTTTAAATATAACCTCCTTGTTAATCTCGCGTGTGGCAGCAGCACAGCACCTGGGGAAGGGAGGAATGGACAAGCACTAACCCATGGCTTTACATGAGCGCCCGGAGGGCTCAGGATTTTCTTTTTAGAGAAATTATCAGGAAATTGCCTTGTTTCTTTTAACCAGAATAGCCCCCGAGGCTGGTGCAAGGTGCCAAACTGATGATTTTTACAGCACAAAATTCTCTTAGTTGCCATCCCAGGTACAGCACGAGGCAAGGCTGCCCTGCAGCTGCCCTCCCGTTTCCCCTGGTTTGGGCCAGTCCCTTATCCCTGCTCCAGCAAAGCTTCCCTGGGAGGCAGTGGGCAGCTCAGACCTCCTCCTCCTCCTCCTCCCTTTGCCTTCCTGCAACAGCGTAGCAGTTGTGCATGTCGCGCTGAAGGAGGTATTTCGTAGGAATCAATAAGGAGCTAGGCAAAGATCCTGCAGATTACTTCCTGAATTATTCTGTGGTAATGGGCTGATTTCAGTCTTATTTCTAGCTCTCCAAATAACCAATTTACCCCTTAGACTGGAGTATGGTTTGCTGAACATCATAGTTCGGTGACACTACAGAAGAGATGACAATTAATAATGCATTTTCCCAAAGGACCTGTTCTAAAAGGGCAAATCTAGTGCTCACTAGCCCATTAAATGTGGTGAGACACTTTCAAACAATAACTGTTGCCTGTTGCTTTAGGCTAATAGGATCCCTACTCATCCTGCATCCTGAATGTAGCCATCCTCCCGTACTGAGGGACGAGGGATGTGCACGAGGGATCACGTCCTGACTAGCTCTTGTGCTGCGGTTTGTTGGAGGGAGGATTGAGCGGGCTGTTCAGGGACCTGGGTTTTATTTACTCCAGTCCGCCAAGCTGGTACGTACCAGGAAGTTTGGTACATGCTGACACCAGGAAGGTTGTTTCTCTACTTTAGTTTCTTCCTCTGTAAGGGGGAAAAAAAAAAAAAAAAAAAAAGGAGACACTGTCATTTAATTTATTTTAAGCAGTGCTGTAGAAAACCTAAGTAGTATTATCTGAGTACCCAGAACAAAAAATAGTACTATTGATGCTAAATTATCCATCCATTTTAATAATCCAGCCATAGTAATTGCTAGAGCTGGGGGACTAATTCACAACACATAATTTATTCAGTGAATTTAGCTTCTTTTTCTGCTCATGGAATATCAATTGTGTGGATCATAATTTCCTCAAATTTATTTGAATTTGTTCAAGTGAACTTCTTGGAAAATATTTACTCTGTGGATTGATACAGGCTGCATTACTTAATTATGGTTGGTCAGAGAGATCTATTTGGTATTGTTTCTATTCCCTTGTTGAATGAGCACACAAGTACTTCTGGCTTGAATACTTGCATACAAACACAGATGATGTACACTTCTGCAAGATTTTGCACGTTTCCATACATGAATATGCAGGTAAAACTCCTATACAGGAGCATTGACAGCAAACAAACACAGACAAGCCAGGTCTAAGCAATTTTGCATAAAAAATGTGAATGAATATTTTTAAAGGGCCTAAATTACCAGGACAAAGGTCTAATTTTACAGCAAAGTAACCTGGTCCTTGGTAAATGGCATCTTGAACGGCAATAATGGCGTGTTGAATCAGAACCTAATAATTTACCTCTTTGCCTCTTTCTGCTGCTCAGTACAATCATTTCCTGTAGTAATATCGTCCCCAGCTTGGATATATATTGTATGAAGACTGTTTTCTTTTTTTTATCTGGCTGTATTTGTGATACTCGCTGTAAATGTGCTCATGTCCTGCAATGGGTAGTGCTTGTCTGAATAGGAGACCCGATTGTCTCGCTTCCATTAGTTATCCGTTTCTAACCTGTCTCCCTCGCTCCCACCTCCCACCTCAGAAATGAGACGACGTGTAGCGTGGCTAATCCGAAACTTTCTAAACCACAGAATTGCAAATGTTTCCAAGTACCTGGCTCTGGTTTATGATGTCGGAGTGTGAGGGGTCATGTTCGTGAGGACATTTGTGCACACTTGGGAGCAGCGTGATCAACGCAGAGTGGAATAGGGAACAAGAGGAAGAACTGGACAGTCTTGAGGACTATGGTGTAGAAACAGGGTGAAATGTACTGGTGGGAAGTGCAGGGACATGCAGATAGACAGGTCTGCAGGACCTGGTTTGGAACCATGCGGTGGAACCCACACTAGATCTGAAGGACTTGAGCAGCGGAAATTGTTTAGAGTGCAGCACTAACATATTTCTATTTCTTTTAAGCTGGTCTGGGTGACTTTGCACAGTCTGCTGGCCTGTATGGGAAGATTCTTTGTTACTCCTACTAATTGATCCTAAAAACAATGGGATTATCAGCTAGAAGCAAATGAAAAAGAGAAAAAGTGGGAGTATTATTTACTGATGTGATGACTGAGCCTTCGATATGAGACATCAGCATAAAAGGCAATTATGTTCCTAGGTGCCAGGCAGGATATTCCCTGCCAAGGCAGGGAAGTATCAGTATCATTGTAAAAGGCTCTACTGTAATTTCCTCTGGGTACCATTCTGCATATAATTCCAGTTATCCCAATTAAAGCAAGAAGAAGTCAGAACAGTATCTGGTTGGTAGAGAGAAGGGAGAACACATTTTACAAGAGGAGACTAAGACAGTGTAGCTTATCTAAACTGGAAAAATGCAGGCTGAGAGAACACAAAAGGCTGCCCTCAATTAAAACAAGAGAGAGGGGAAAATACCCTGGCAGTAGGAGAGCTCTTCGAGGTAAAGTTGCTCTTCTAGCAACTAGGCATGAACTGGCCAGGAATGGGCTTCAGCAGAAAGTCATTGGTACAGCAAGGTTCTGCCCCAGCTTCCAAACCTTACAGGGAAAGCAAGAAACCTAACCCTTCTTCAGCGGGAGCATAACAGGTTCCTGAAAAGACTGATACGGAGAGGCTGTCTAGGAGACTGGGGCTGGGACATCCCTTCCAGACTGCTGTTCCTTAATTACATCAAACCCCATGTAGGCACTCTGTTCTTCAGAATTAAAAGGACCTTAATTCAGTTTAGTTCAATTTTCTTCTAAGGGTTGCTTTAATTTGGAAGAACTGTGTCCATTCAAGGCTAATGTGATTTAATGAATTCATGCTAAACTCACAACTTTAGTTAATTTGGATTAATTTTTCCAATCGCTCCTCAGCAGACAACCCTTAAGACATGTAGTAGGAATGGCCAAGAAATCATGAGCACTTCAGCCCTGCCTGGGATTCAGCTCGAAGCTGGCAAGTAGCTTTTCTGGTTGCAGGAAGCCTGCAGAAACATCTGGCCATGCCTAACGTGCTTCTCCCTGCTCCCTGGAGAGGTGCTGGAAAGGGTGCGAGCTCCTAGACCCGGTGTCTTGGCTGTCCTCTTGTGTTTCACCTCCGCGGAGTGGAACGGAGCAACAGCCCGGGCTTATCCTTGTTTGGAAGGTGTACAGCCCTATGGGAAGGTGGGCTGCATGGGACAACCTGTCCCAAAAGGTGGAATTAGTTGGCTTTTGGTTGCAAACGGTGTTTGGCAGTAGATCCAGGGGAGTGCTGTCTGCTTGGCTGTCTGCTAAGGAGCTACCTGCTCATAGGAAAAAATATCTTCTTTTCATTCCCTGAACCGCACTCCATTGATTATCATTGCCAGCTTTCAGGAGAGAAAGCGCGTTTCTCCATGTAATGCTGTTCTAAGGGGTTTATGGCTCAGCTGTGACGGGGGGTGTTATTTCTGTTACTGCTATTAGTCGGCGCATCCATATTTGCCTGCTTCCGGATGGCACATCACGGGCGGGAAATCTGCGAGCCCTAATGTGCCGGGCTTTGGGAAGCGCGTTAAGGGGTCACTGCCAGCAGGACCCGGCAGCGGCCGGGAGCGGCAGGAGGATTTAGCGGCACAGAGCGCGGCCGACACATCCACTGCCGGCTGGGAACGGACCGTGCTGCTGTGGCTCTGCATGTTGCCATGGAAACAAAGCTGGATTCTTAATCGGGACGCACGTGTTATGTGGACGTGAACCCACCGTCTGCTGTCCTTTTGGCCTCACCTCCTGCTGCCCCAGTCCCGGCTGGTCAAGGCCACCCCAGGCCCAGCGGGTGGGAGGGGAGCTGATACGGAGAGACCCTGTGGGGCTGGGGGGGCGCAGGAGGAGTGTCCAAGGTGGGCCTGGGAGAAAAGGTTTAAGATGTTCCCTGGGTCATATGGAATGGAGAACAACCTCTGCTGAAGCAGTGAGGGCAAAGGGAGCCTGAGGAGCAGGCAGCAAGGGTAAGTCTCCCGTGGCAGCTGCAGTGGGAAGCACCTTGAGATACTGGGGTGCCCAGGTATTGCAGGAAGGGAGTGAGTCTTGGGGAGGTCATAGCTGCATGGCACGGTTTGTAGACCTTTAGGTAGCACCCAGCAGGCTAGTTCCGGGGTGGTACAATCGTGCCATCACAAATTTAGCTCAGGGACTGCACTGAAACCATTCCTCAGCTTCAGGGATCCAAGCTAATACTTCTGCAAGGTGGTGGTATGCCTTGTGGGCTTACTAAGTTGTCCAGGTTAGCTCTGGCATCTCTGACATCAGGCTGTGCCATTACACAATCCAGGCATGGTTTTGAGAGGCCTGGAGATATGAGGAGGCTGTTGTTGGGAAGTTGAAGCAATCGTACAATATCCTTGAAACAAGCTTATGCAGATATGGGTCAGCAAAGAGATCTCATCTATCGTACTTCCTCTGCATTTGTACTCCTCCTCAGTTGAGAAGAAAAATGTGCTAAATGAAAGTCTTTTCAGTTGTAATACCTAGCCCATTCAATACCTGCAGGGCAGCACTTCAGGGAAAACTTAGAAGCTGTAGCAAAACCTCTTGGCACTTCAAGAGGCAGTAATCTCCCTTCTGAGTCCATAAAGACTGCAAGATGCTGTTAAACTCTGAGGAGGTGGTTTGTTGCAAGCTGTAGGATGGAAGGTGTTGCCCACTTACAGTCCTGAAAAATCCCCTACCAGGACTCACCAGGAATGGGACCAGTTAATGTCAACTGTTCACATCCCAGCAGGAGGGATTATGACCAGCCTGCTTGAAGTCCTTCAGCCGCTTCCATCTGAAATGCTGTTCATCTTTAGTTTAGACTGTAAACTGTTGGGCAGCATCGCTGTACGCTGTTAAAATGTTGCTGTCAGTGTGCCCAGAGGACTGAGGGCTTCCTTCGTCGAAGTCCAAGACGCACAATTGACCTTGTGTAAGGAAGTAAACTGCCCTGTTTAGAGGAGCCCTGAGAAGGGTTGAGTCCAAGGCCGGGAGGGCTTCTATGATTAATCTTTGCTGAAACAGACATGCTGTTGCTTATGGAGTGAAGTGAAAATCTTCTGGAGACCCAACAATTTGCTTGTTGCATAGCAATGAAATAGCAGAAATATCAATGGGCTGTGCAAAGTCCCTCACAGCAGACAGCTGAAGGGGAACTCATGGCCCTCGGAAAGCTCCCTGTAAAAAAGGGGATTTAGGATCCGCAGCCCTTTATGTATGGATGGAGTATGTACATTTTAAAACATGCAAATATGTAAAAATATTGCATACTTTTCCTTCCCTGGATATCCTAGAGCTACATGATAAAGAGAGTTTCCGTGAGAATGAAGGCCAGTGAGAGATATCTGTAAAGGCCGTGTTTTCCCACTGATGAATAGAAAAGTTGTGTCCATAGCCTACTTTTGAATGCACAAGGAGTCTGCCCACATTCTCACTTCCACCTAGAGAGTGTGGTGTGACTTTGAAGTTACTGGGTTTAGCCTGATGAGTGAAAGGAGAAATAGATGTACTATCAGCCCCTAGAAATTACTGCGCAACATAACAAGAACAGCTACCCAAGTGAGCTGTAGACCACTGGGTTGCTATCTCCCATGCAGAGGGCTTCATTCACCAAGCATGCCCACTTGCCTGCTCTGCAAGTCTTGAAGAGCACCGATGCCAAGGTGATGAAAATACATAGTTCATAAACTCTGTTTCTTCTACTCTTAGCACAGAGAAGAGGAGAACATCATCTGAGATAAAGTGTGTGCAGCGACTGTTGCAGGCTCCTACGCAGCGCAGATGGATGCGTAGTGTAGGAATGTACACATCCTGCACCCATTGAGATAATGAAAAGGTCGAGCTTCTTGCACTAGCCACCAAACTTGAAGGAAAGGTTTTTCAGCTCAGTATTTCTTTCTCAGGTGGCAGATATTCAGAGGTTTTGCATGAAAAGGAGAAAAGGCACTTCTTCCTACTAGCAAAAAAATGTATCCGGAAGCTAGATGACCAGAGCGATGACTTTGTCTCAGCTTCCAGAATTGCTTTGCCGCGCCCTGAAATAAACCTTTCTGTGGCTATTCCCTTCCCACAAGTATTGCTTCTTCTGACCTGCCTAAAGGAAAGACAGTTTTGGTTTGTTTTTTTGAACCCAGATCATCTCGGTGTATATTAATTAGGTGACTACGTGCCTGCATGAAAGATGAGTCCTGCAGGACTGCACTTCGTCAGGAAGAATAAAGTCTGTTAAAACCATGTCTGCAATGCTTTCACCCACAATTTGAAGGTGTGCAAGCTCTCTTCCTCTGGGCTGTGGCCAGGGCTGTGTAGTGAAGCGGCCTGTGTAATCCTTGGCTTTTCTCTGAGAGCACCAACCAGAGGCTTAATTAGCTCTGAACACTTGTGTGGTGATGTAGATACTAATCTTCAGTAAGGCTGAACTGCACCATCACCTCATTTCATAGGGATCATTGTCAGATGCTAATCCACTTCAGGTGCTGCCAGCCTGAGTTGGAGTGGAACCAGCATATTGGAGATGTGGCAATTTGCCTATCTTGAGCCATCCTGCATGTTTGTGTGTACATACGTATATATATATACACACACCTGCATGCACTGAAGAACCTGGAGGCAGCTGTGTACAAGAAGACAAGAAATGATAAGACAGAGAGATACAAAGTGGAATGGAAAGACAAAGCATCCCAGCCAACGGCTCTTCCCTTGCAGGAGGTGCAGTCCTGGACGTGGCTTTTTCTTTCTCCTCTCATATTCTTATTTGTTCGTCTTTTGTCACGGACCCTGTCCAGGCAACGTTTGGACTGAATAGCTCATTTCTCCCTGGCTTGCTGTAGCTCCTGCTGACGCTTCCATCTACTTCCCACTCCCCCGTCGTGCCTGAGTGTGTGGTTAAGAAAGAGGACAGACAACGGGAGATGCAGGAAACAAGATGCATCGGCTTTGCCTTTGAGTCAGTCAAAGAGCTATTTCTATACCTTACACGCCTCACCCTGGCTTTTATTCTCTCAGATGCTTTTGTTACTCTTTATTATTAACGGCCAGCAGAAGCAAATTCTTTTACTGCTCCATCAATCCCTTTCTCTGCTGTGCCAATCCTCGACAGAAATCTCAGTGCCTCATGTGCGCGTGTGATCTTGAAAAAGATATGGCAGTTCAGTCCCAGCCTTGAGTTTTGTTTAAAAAAGTACAAAGCCCAATATAGATAGAAAAATTTGAATTCAAGTACAAAAAGAGCATCTTATTTATTATGCTGCTGCTTTTAAGTTATGTCAAGGGCATATTGAATATATAGATGGCACCTTCTATTAATGTGCAGGTAAGTATAGAAAAAACAGTGAATTCAATTATGTGTGCTCCAGTACAAAGTTAAGTTGACTAGAAATGGGCTTGTTGACTTTCATCGCCCAAGCCAAAATAAGTACAGAACTGAAACTCATAGCACCCTCATTGCAAAGTCAGATGGACTAATTCCCTCTCCCAAATCCTCTTCATCAAACCCTGAGGAGTGTGCCTGGATCACGGAGATGGATATAAGGGTCCTTACAGCACCAGTCACTGTAGCAACCATGAATCTGAAGTGTTTGAGGAACTGTGGGGAAGATTGCAAGCTCTAGCTCTGCAAGTCTCCTATGGTCCAGTCTTTTACCAAGAACAACTTCCAGTTCATTTGAGTTCAGAAATGGCTTTTCCTTGAATAGGGGGTTTGACATAATTTCTGCCTCAGTCTCATAGCAGCAAGGGGTATGGCAAATGGCTGTTAATCATCAGGGCAAAGAAAAGGAACTAAAGAGCTATGATCCCAGTACAAAATAATAGGAAGCAATAATTCAGCAGGTGTGAATTTGGCAGAACATCCTGCAAATGTTTGGATGGGCATGTGTACGTGCAGGGGACTTCATACATTTGTGAGTGTTTTTGTCTGTAAAGCTATAGGAAACCTCCTATTGAGTTTCTGAGACTTAATAGATGGAAGCTCAAGAAGAACATTTGAGGAGGGAACTTCTTTCCTTTCTAATATCTGTGTAAATAACTCCATGTGCTTTATTGGTCTCAAAGTCTCCACAGTGGGGAAGAGGAGAATCAATAGTCGTTTAAAACTTTGTGAATCAATTAGATGAGCAAGACAGGCATGACAGCAGCTTCCCGACAGAGGCACTGCCCACTGGTTGATTAGGAAGGAGAGCTGGGTAGAGAGAAGGTAGGTGCTGTCACGCTTTCATCCATCCTGGAGCACGAGAGGTAACTAGCTATGGCCAAAGCCAGCTCTGATGGGGATGAGGCCTTCAAGCATGACAAATGAGGCTGCATATTGAAATCCTTATTGCTTGTTCCGGCCGAGGACTCTTGTAACACAGTGATACAGTCGCTTTCCAAAGCTGGGGCTGAATCCAGAGTCCAGGTCCAATGGTTTAGGAATCCGCCTCTGGTTCTTCTCCTTAGGCTCAGAGAGTCCCCAGCTAGATCTGAAACCAGATGGAGTGCCACCACGGCAGTGCAGGCCAGGATTTGAACTAGTTCACCCTGCTCTCTCCTGACATGGCAGCTCTACTGGACCTGAGCTGGAGTTTCCATGCAGTGCTAATGCATGGATGTCTTGGGGCCAGCTCACGATTTCTGTGCCTCCCGTTGCCTTGTGCAGACATACATGTTTTGTGCTAATGGGGCAGCTGCTTGCCAGCAGTGTGTCCAAACAAAAGTGGACCAGGGTACTCCGTCTTCATTTTATGCCCAGTCTCTTTTATACTATCATGGCAGCATAAGGAAGGTGGTAAAATCCCTCTTAAAAGGCACCACACAGAGCTGCCTTCTCGCCTGGTGCACAGCGAGGGTTTGGCATTGCTCCTCTCCCAGCCCATGCTGTAAAACACAAGCTGGGGTGAGCTGGGGTGAGTCAGGTTTGGGAGAGCTGAGGGCAGGGAGGAGGTGTACTCTGAGCAAGCGGCACCTCCTTCCCAAAGTGGTAGGATCTGATTTGGAGGGTGCAGTGAAGAGTAGCATGGAACCTCACAGTCTCAGAAAGCTGTGAGCACGAAATGGCTGAAGGCTTACTCCCAGGCTGAGGAGGAGAAAAGGTGGGATCGCTTCTTTCTGAGTTTTGGGGCCACCTCATGTCAGGAAGCCAGTGACCTGGGCTAACCAAATAAATCTGTGAGACTGAATCCCCAGGTCAGAGCAGCGCGTGAACGCAGGGAAGCAAGGACAGCAGCACATGCTCTCCACACCTTCCTCTCACACCACAGACCAAAACAGCACCAAGGAGCATGGAGGCAATCAGGAACCAGCCCTGGAGAAGGAGGCCTGGGCGGGCAGGATGAGGGGAAATCTTGACTCCTTGCCTGCCCCTAGTTACCTGGCACAAGAAGTCCAGGCAGGTGGTCCATCAGCCTCTGTACTCTTCCCGAGCATCTCTGCAATCCCAGCAGGCAGCTGGGGGATGAGTCCCTCTTTGAGGTGAGGGTTGTGATGCCCAGCCCCAGCCATTGCAGCCCCGACACAACTGCCCTGCCATGCACCGCTGCAGGGAGCAATGCGGGACCCCCAGTGCCGTCTGTAAGGAGCTTATGGCCACGGCTGCATTACGTGTGCCTGGTTGCCAGGGAAACTTGGCTGATGAAGTGGGACCAGAGCAGTGGGGGCCGGACCTTTTCCTTCTCTTTTTTCCTTTTTTTTTTTTTTTTCTGGACTCAGAGCATCAATTACGACCTTTTTAGGGAAGAGGCAGTGGGAAATCTGAAGTCGTGTAATCTAGTCTGATCTCAGCTCTTGGTTTTGTCCCTTTGCTAGAGAGCCCTCACATTTTAAGTAAGTGTTTGGGTTTGGGGGTTTTTTGTTGTTGTTGTTGTTTGGGTTTTTTTGAAGTTTTTTCTTTGGAGTATGAGAATTGTCTATTTACTGCTGGGCAGAATGGATGAGGCTGAAGCATTTTACTGCTCCTTGCCTTAAGGGAAGTGGAGGGCATGTCTATCTACACAGGCTTTGCCTTCAGCTGCTCACTCACTTGCACTCTGAGCCAAGACAGTTCTGATCCAAAGGGTATGTAAGCTATATCAGTGCATTGAAAATGATCTAGACTGGTTAATAAGGCCAGCCTCTAAGAAAAGATTAAGTCCTGGCACAATGTTACCTTAAATTGACCACTTTGCTTCAGCTGTGGTCCGGCCAGGTCAGGAGCATAGGCACAGCCAACTTCGCTCTGTCCATAAAGGCTGAGTAGACCTTGGCATCATCAGGATTACAGGTGCCATGTGTTGGGATGCAGAGTAACTAACAGCCTGGCCTGCGAAGGTTAATGTTTAAAATAGCAACGTAGAATTTGAGAGAAATGGGGTATCGCTACTTCATGAGACAGAAGGGCAATGGAGGGCCTCGCAGACACGCTCTGACCTGTCCACAGCTGGGCCACAGTGAGAGGAGATCTTCAGCTCCTGAGAGGCTCGGAGGGCATTGGATGCAATGATGAACTTCCAGGGCTTATCTAAATAGACTCTGTGAACCTTTGGAGGTTCAGCTTATAATAAGGTTTGCTCATAATAAGAGACCAAAGGCATACTTGATGAAATGGAAGAGCAGTTAATTTAGAAATGGTAAGAAGAAATAGTATTTCACCCTGGATAGTTGATTTGAGAAATTTATTCAATGACATCTTGCCAAATACTGACTGGACTTTTTTAAGAGTGCTGGATAGTTTTATGTCAGATATTGATTAATATGGCTCTACCAATGACATCCCATTCAACTTACGGTCAAAATTCAGTCTTTAGTCTGGAGAGTAAGACAGCCCAGAAAAGAAGCCCCAGGCAAACACCATGATGTAAGTGGATGGATGAGTAAGGGGGAAGAGTGGTCTGAAAGAGTGGTCAGGCACTGGAACACCCTGCCCAGGGAGGTGGTCGAGTCATCATCCCTAAAAGTATTTAAGAAACGTCTAGATGTGGTACTTCAGGGCATGCTCTAGTGGCAGAGATTGTAGGTTGTTTGGTTGGACTCGATGATCTTAAGGGTCCTTTCCAACCATGAAGATTCTGTGATTCTGAAGTCTGACTTCCCTCTAACTGTGTTGGGCTGTCAATGCCAGTATATTAAGCCAACCTAGCGGGCTTATCTGAGCTGGGACAAGGGAGCTAGGTCTGGGCTGTCCAGATTGGCAGCATGTTATAACATGGCACCTGATGGGCGGAATCTATGCAGAGTGACCAGTGGTTTAATCCATCCATGTAAGCTCATCAGACAAGGAAACACACACATAGGGAGGTGAAAATGGAAATGCGTTTTCCTGGTGTGAAAACTGTTTATCCTGGCAGCTTGCTAACTGCCAGTTCTCCTCTGTGGAAAACTGCTGGCATCCATATATGATGCTCTGAGAAGCAGGTATGGCATACCATTTTGGCCAGTGATTGTGTATAAAATTCACAAACGGTGCACCCTCTCCCTAGCCAAACAACTTTAGAGGTTTTTCTCTGAATTGTATACATCAGCCAATGGCCCTGGTATGTTTGACTCTCTCATATTTTTTATTAACTGCATGTGGTATGGAGTGAAACAATCCCAAAATCAAGAATCTAGGGTATCTTGTGTTTCCTCTGTTGCATAATATTTGAACGAATGATTTCTGTAGACCCTTAAGTGGAATGTGGAAATCACTTAGCTGTTCTCAGCCCCTGAGTCATCTTTAATCAGAGACCTTTTTATTGCAACTCTCAGGAGCTCCTTGGTGCTGGAGCACTTACACGGTTGCCCCTGGGCTAGGGCTCTGCAGCAGATCTGTTTCCACTGCTACAGAGAGATTAATGTCCAAGCCATGACTGGGTTCTGGGTATATGATGATAGTTAACGTGTATAATGTCCTATTCATGTGAATCTTGGTACATTTGTTACGGTTTACCAGGGTAACAAAACGGAGCTACACCAGCAACTCTGGATTCCTTATTGCAATTATTCTCAGTAACCACCAGGGATTGTGGCTTCCAGAGAAGACCTAGAGAGTCAACAACCGCTCTCCCAATTGCCACAGACCGTCTTTCATGGCCACTTGTATGCCCTGCCTAGCAGGAGCCAGAAAGACAGCAACACACTCTCCTGTAAGAGAGGGCTCTTACAGCTTTCCACTGATTTATCACAGTATATCCTGCCTGCCTTTCCATCACTGGGGACACTGAACTGGGTCCCTCCCTTTCACTCATCCACCAATTTCTGTAATCACTTTTCTGTAGCCATCATCTCCGAGCTATGTATCCTTCTGTCAAGTGAGGCCCGTGTGCTCAGTAGTTATTATGAGAACAAGGGAGGGAACTGATAAATCATACGGTTATGTAAACCACGTTCCTGCGTCTAACAAATTTGAACTTGCCACTGACGGCACGTTCCCAGGGCAGCTCGGAGGATTTTCACCAAGAACAATCCACTCATCAGTGAATCAGAGCACTGGGAAAGGATTGCAGGAGGTCATCTGCTCCATCTGCTGTGCAAGCCAAAATCAGTAATAGACGAGGGAACTTGTTCCAGCCAGACAGGAAAGTTTTGAAATCCTACTAAATAGTATCAACTAGGCAGAGAGTGATTAAGAAATGACAGAGTCAAACGTGCTATGGCCTTACTTTGAATAGGTTTTCCTGTGAATATGTGTATTTGTGGAAATGTGAGCATGTATGTGTGTGAGAGACGCAGAGATGCTCTTCTAGATGCCAGTCCCACCACAAGGACATTGTGCTAGGGCTGTGGTGTCACCGTGTTCTCATAATGCCTACTGCAAGCACTCAAGGAAAGGATTCGCACAGGATGATGCGGCACGTAATATTAAAAACAGAGTTTTATTGTATTGAGTCGTTGAAAACTAAATTAAAAAATTTAAATGTGGGGAGAAAAAACAAACAGGCAGAAGATCCTGACTGCAGGCTAGCCCGAGGCAGTGATGCATTTGCGGTAAGAATAAACAGGAGTAAATGAACACTTAAGCAACAAAGATCTTGATTTCCTGTCAGATTTGTTATAACAAACGGGACTCAGAAATATAGAAAATTTAATTATAAGACTTTGAACTGTTGTGGCATTTTCCATCATGAACAATAAAACTCACAGTGAATCAGGTATCCCACCAGGACTGTGACAAATAGGTACACAGTGGTGTCTCAGTTTTGAAGAAAAGAAATACATAGGTAGGGAAATTAAGGTCTATGTTTTCCCAGAAGTTATTTGTGCTTGCTCACTCCTTTTTGCCCCTACAAAATGTGTGGTTGGCAGGGCCGAAGACTAAACAAGAGGCAGGCGTATGTGATTTCTGTAGGTCATAGAGGAATTTTGCAAATCAAGACTGTACTAAAGACACATGAACAGCTTTCCTTCTAAATTAGGAAAATGAGAAGAGGGCTTTGGAAAGTGATAGTGGCCTGAGTCGTTAGGATCTTATAGGATCCCCATTGTAAACGGGAAAGGAAGGGCAGACCCTAGTTGTTAAGTTATGGCTGCACAAGAAGCTTAATGAAGCAGCAAATGGGGTTACGTGTACTGATGTTCCCAAAAGCCTAATAAAAAGGGGTTACTCCCAGAGCAGCACAAACTGTATTTCTCCTGCACCTGTGCAGAGATAACAGCCCAGGGGATTTTGCAAAAATACGGTTTATTTCTCCAAATCCAAAAAGCAAACATGTGTTCTTGACTTGTTCCTCAGTCAAATTCCTTGTTCTTAACCTGACACAGCCGGCCCTTGTGGGGTCTGGCACGTGGACTGGAGCTAAAGCAGCTTGCCACCAGTGGCAAAAATCTGTTCGTGGTCCAGCCATCAGAGCATGGCACACAACCAGATTACATTCACAGAGGCTGCACGGAGGAAACGTAACACGCTGATCTCCTCACTCCCCAGGTCCGCAGTTATGCTATGGCTCAGCGGAAGGCTCTCTAGTTCCTCAAGATGTCTGGCCCACTACAACCATTTTGGGGGAATCTTGCATTCCTCTGCTTTAGGGATGTTCTCTCGTCTGCCCCATGCCGAGAAGCAGTTTTGCTCTGGATAGTAAGTTGTTGTTTGTGAGCAGTAATTGCTTTTGCTTGCCTGGGGAATCCAGAGAGGCTGTTAGTAAGGAACTTGTGAGAAAAGCACCCTGGGGACCTCTCCTGACACATCTGAGGTAAATGGTTTGTTAAATGGCAGTGATTGGTTTCAAATGGTGCAGCTGCAGGAGGGCTCCTCCTCCAAGAGTCACCTGCAGCTTTGCCAAGGGCTTGCATCTCCAGTGAGGTGTGGGTCAGACCAGTCCTTTGTGTAATAATCTGCATGGGCCTGCCCCGGGCAATTTAGAAGTGGTGGCGAGAATTCTTGGTTGCTCTCTAAACCTTGTGCCACCTCTGCAAACCCTATTCCATCCAACTAGGAACTCGCCAGCCGCCAGTCTCCAAGAGGAGGCTTCGCAGTGAGCGCTTTTGCACCTTCACCACGTGCAATCCAGCCTCCTTATCTGAGGGATTAAACGTGCAGGAGGAGGAGGCAATACTTGTCCCAGCAGCGGTAAACTCGGAGCAGATTTTCTGTGGGAAGCCATCTGTCAGCTGGGGAGTGGTGCTGTGTCAATTGATCGGCTCCACCTCCAGCTCAGCTCTGCAAACTACGGATCCCTGACCTTGCAGGGTGGCAGTGGGGGAGTACTAGGATCTCCGGAGGCATTGAGATGCTATAATGGAGCCTCTACTCTTTCAGACTAGGTGAGGGACACCCTGCAGCATCTTGCTGCCTCTTGCAGCAGTTAGCTGTGGAAAGCCTGAGCTTGCAGGTGAAAGAGCTGTAGGAGAAAGACGAGCTTTTTCTTGTAGTCAGGGGACTGTATTTCACCTGGATGACGTGCAGTATAAGGGACGACTTCTGCTTCGAACTCCACCTATCCCAAACTTAAATCTGTCTCCCAGTGGCAATGTTGAACCATGTTTTGGCTATTCCAAGGTGAAAAAGGGAGGTGAAGAGTGTGAAATTTCTGCAGGAGAAAAATAGGAGCTCGTAATGTTTGGTAAAAAACTTTAATGTCTGGAGGGGTAAAATATTCCTTTTTGGTTTTAGACTGCAATAAAGCAATAATGATTCTATGGGGTATATGTGTGTAAAAATGATAAAAATCCCTTAGATTTATCTCCTAATTTAAAAGCTTTCACTGTAACACCACAGTGAGGTCAAATTCCTGCTGTGTCTGATAGCCCTGTGGTTCTCTGTCAGTTCAGCTCCTTCTGTTTTTCCCTGACTTTCCATCAGGTGTGGTCAGAAATAAGGACAGGAAGGAAATTGTGGCTCTCAGGCATTTTTCTTAGTTTGCTTGTTGTTGCCCAAAAGGCACTCACTGAGATTCCTATCCAGCTCTATCAGCAATTCTCCTGATTTATTATGAGAGGGACACTTTCTTCCACAATGTTGTCCGTCCTTCCTTGCTCACCCCTCTCTTTTCCGATTGCTGAGTTTGTTTGGGAATGAAGAACATTTGGCTAGCCCAAGTAGTGGGGTGATCGAGTGCCAAGAGACAACTTGGCAAGCCAAAAGCTGGACTGGCTTGCACCTCCTTAATGCTCTCATTTTGAATAGAAGTTGCCTCTTCTTGCTGCTTCTATAATAAAAATGCAAGCAGTTTCTCAAGAGCAATTATTACATGCACAGCCAAGTGGTCTGTGCTGTTTGATTTAAGGAGGGGTGCTTACATTTATCGGTGGACAGGAATTGTTCAGCTGGGTTGCGATAAAGCTCTCTATTTGGCGCATTGATTTTTGATGTTCTGATACACTCTGGTTAGTGAGGAACTCCGAATTTTCTCCCCCAGCCTTTGAGGCTGAATTGCCATCAACAGTCGGGCTGTGCGGAACGAACTGTGGGTGGGCACTTTAGCTGGAGCATCTGACCCTGTTTAGAACCGCGGGGAGGGCAGTATGTCCCACACTGCCACACCTACTAACTCCTGCATGTGTGTGTGTGCGCACAGCCTTGAAATACTAGTGGGTTTACCATCTCCCATCCCCTATTCGTCACTGAGGAGAGCGCCCAGGATATTTTCAGACAAGACTTCAAGGTGCTGTGTGTCAAATATTCCCGTAATTCAATCGCCAGGTCCTTTGGATCTTGGACTCTTTGCTAGAAACCGTGGAAATTCGCAGCCAATTCAGAGGTTCTTAGGCATAAGTACAGAAAAACTTTTGTTGAATTTAATGTAAAAATAAATACTAGTCATCAGTGTAGCTGTCTTGCCTTTTCATGTTGCGGTACGGCTGAGTCTTTGCACTCTGCCGTTCAGTTTGCTACAAGTGGCTTTCAAAGGCACAGTGCAATGAAGGGAATTGGAGATGTTTGTTCAGGCTTTCTTCAAGCTCTGGCAGATGCAGATCTTTCTGGCAGATCTTTCCTCTGGCTTTCCTGATTTTCTCCATAAGCTTCAAAGATAAAAAGTAGCTTTTTATCGGACAAGTAAGTTCTTTTCCTGAGCACAGTTCTGGGAAAAGGAGGTGAATTCCAGTGACAGAAAGTATGAGCTGTTTTCCACAGACTGGCAGGCCCAGTTGCTGCTCCTATTTTTTTAACTTGTCTCCGATTTGTTTCTGCCTTCTTTTCCTTTTTCTTTTTGTGTACGTTTATTTTTCCAGTGAGCAAAGAGCCGGCCCTAAGAGTACTTTCACAAGTGGGTGGTGAGCTGTGTGGAGGAAGTGAACAGACTTTAATCACCAAACCTCATAGGAGAGGCATGAGGATCTGGGAGCAAGGACTCTTTTGTATAGGATGTGACCCACAGGGAGTTCAGGAAAGTGAAACAATCAGTTTAAGGCTGGATGCAGGATCAGAGCTTTTTTTTTTTTTTTTTTTTTTTTTTTTTTTGCCCTGGAGTTGCTGAGCTATGGCATGTTATGCCAATGGAGAAAATGGTTATAGGTAATCAAAATCATAACACTGAAGAAGGGATGGACAGATGGATCGATGGATGGCTGATTAACTGGCATCCCTGCTGAAAAACAGCTCTACCTGCCAGGCTGTGGGAGAGTGAGCTCTCTGTAGGAGAGTGAGTTGGTAGAGAGCTGTTCTAAATGTGAATATCTTGAGGTAATGTCTTAAGACATTTGCACAATGAGTTTCCCCAAGTCTAAAACTCCTGCCTACCTCCTTTTATATCTCTGGTTCAGCTCTTTGGGCTTATTGAAAGAAGGTGGGGCTGCTATCTCATTCCTAAAAGTGGTGATTGGATTTGGAGAACTTTCTTATTGTAATGGGAATCTCTGCAGAGAGATATAATTTAATTCTGCCTTTTTTTTTTTTTTTTTTGGTTTGCTTGTGATCAAATCCTACTCTACAGAAGTCAGTGGGAGTTTGCAGTTGATTTTAAAAGACAGAAGATCAATCCATAAGAGAGCATATTGGCAAATGCTTTTTCCATTCCCTTCCATCATGAATTGGGCAAAAGCAGGGATTTGGGTTTTACTGGATCTATCACAAATTGAAAGCCTGGTATCTCATGAAATCCCAGGACGAAAAAGGCTTAGACTATGCCATGGGAGAGCTGAGATCTGTACAAAACTCCCTTGGAGTCTTGGAAGCTATAAAATGATACAAGTTCTGATTCTTGCAAAGATGAACTTGATATGGTAGAAGGATGTGAAAGCAATACCCAGAGAAATATTGAGCTGACAATTCTCTAAAACATGGTATAAACAAAACCCACGATAGTTTAAATTTTTTTTTTCCATTTTAGTATGTTTTATGTTGTTCTGAGACTGAGCCTTCACAGTTGTAGCACTCTGTGCTACTGCTTGCTTTAAGAGGAGCTTGCAGTGGAGGTTCTCAGGGCTATTTGTGTCCAGTAGTTTTGACTACTCTAATTGTATTTCAGACTGGATGCTCAAACTAGAGTGACTGTCCCAAACTAAATCAATATCAAAGCTGCTGTGTATCCTGTTTATACTACGTATAATGTTCTGATAATCCTGGGATTAAAGCTCTTAATTTCTGCTGCCATGGCATATTTTGTACAAATTATCTTTTTCTGTCCTCACTTGTGTACCACTTGTTCCCTGTCTGTTAGAATCATGCCTAGCATTTGAAATCTTAAAGTAATTTCAGCAACCTGCCTTTAAAAATAAAGTAAGGACAGCTGTCCATAGAAAGGCTTTTACTTCCTTCTCACTTGCTTCACTTAAATTTTAAATTTTTAAAACTTAAAAATCTTTAAGCTCTGGCTGAGACATGAAGTGTGTGACTGCGTGCCTCCCCCTCCATGCTCAATGGGTTGACTAGGAATGCTGTTTATTTCCTTTGACCTATTCTTATTTTCTTTTTCTCTCTCTTCTTCTCTTTGACTTCCTATTCTAGGATGAGTCATCCATGTTCTTCCAGTTTGGCCCATCAATAGAACAGCAAGCTTCTGTCATGCTCAACATCATGGAAGAATACGACTGGTACATCTTCTCCATTGTCACTACTTACTTCCCTGGTTACCAGGACTTTGTGAACAAGATCCGCAGTACCATTGAGCACAGCTTTGTGGGCTGGGAACTGGAGGAGGTCCTCCTGTTGGACATGTCCCTGGACGATGGGGACTCAAAGATCCAGAACCAGCTCAAGAAGCTCCAAAGCCCTGTTATCCTCCTCTACTGCACAAAGGAAGAGGCCACCTACATTTTTGAGGTGGCCAACTCTGTGGGTCTGACAGGCTATGGTTACACGTGGATCGTGCCCAGCCTGGTGGCAGGGGATACAGACACAGTGCCATCCGAGTTCCCCACCGGGCTCATCTCTGTCTCATATGATGAATGGGACTACGGTCTTCCTGCCAGAGTGAGGGATGGAATAGCCATAATCACCACGGCTGCTTCTGATATGCTGTCTGAACACAGCTTCATCCCTGAGCCCAAGAGCAGCTGTTACAACACCCAGGAGAAAAGGATTTACCAGTCCAACATGCTCAACAGGTAAGGGAAGGGGCTGGGCGAGCCTTACAAAAAAGGGGTCAGAGAGAACCACTGAGACCAGAATAATTCTGCTACGGCACGTGGTGCTTTGGGACAGTGGGTGGGGCTGGCCAGAATGTGGGCAAGGGGAGGCATGCTGATGGTGGGACTCGTGACGCTGTGCATCATGAGTGCTAGTACTGTCACCCCCTTAGAAAGCGTCCGTGCAATGCAGGGGGGAAGCCAGCATGAGCAAAAGGAACAATGAAGGCATAGTGCAAAAATCTGAGTGTGCCCCTCGATGCACAAAATTTTGCTTTTATAACAGTTCTGAACTTCTTGGCGTGTCTTTGCATGAATGGGTCTGTAACTCTCAGGCAGGTTCTTGCTGCAAGCAGTGGGGATGTTTGTATTGAAATCTAGAAGGCATCAGGTTCTGTTCCAGGCACCGGCAGTATGTGAACAGGTGTCCTTTATAGGTGATGGTTGTGTAACCCACCTGGAATAGTTTCATGGCATCTGTTGTCTGAGGACCAACTGTCCTTCTGCTGGCCATTAGCCCTGAATTACAGGAGAGAAGGAAGTGCAGAGAGATGGGAGAACTAGAGCTGCAAAAAGAGTCAACAACTCTGCTCAGCTCCTGCTTTATACTGGAAGCCTTTAAAGCCTTTGGGTGTCTTAAGAATCCGGGTTACCTCAAAGAGGTGGATTTGTGCTGTCACCCTGCTCATTGGCACCTTATTGGCCATTGTCTGCTGTCTGTTTTGGGTCACATTCTCTCTTGTGCACATTGTGCAGAGAGCCTAGGCACCTCCATCAGAACAGTAATTTTTTTTAGATGGAAAAGGACATTTAAAAATAGGGAAAACTTATTTGAATAAACATCATCTTTTGATCCAGATTCAGATTTTCTTAAGAAACAGTGCTAAGACGCTTCTTTAAGGTCATAGAGGAAGGCTGTGGTGGAACAGCCTCTAGAACAGCACTCTTATCACCAGATCTTCCTTTTTGTCCTAGCTGGATTTTTAGTGTGTTGCTAAGCAACCCAGATAATTAGACATAGGATCTGCAATTAGCCTGATGCCCCCTGACCTGCTCAGCTGTCATTCTCCAATGTTTTACATACAGAATCCTTGGGCAGGTTGGTCTCTTTGTGGTAGGACAAGGGGAATCCAAACAGTAGCCATCAGGAGAGGTGGCCACACAGAGCTCAGCATCTTTGTTCATTTGTCGTGATGAATCATGGAACAGTGTAAATGTGATGGATTGCTTTGCGTGCTGTGACCCCTCACTGTCAACTGTCTTAGGCAGAGAGAGGGACTGGTGAACAAGAAAGCAGATTTTGCTTTGCCTGAAAGTTGGGGACTGAAAGAAAAGTCTATTATTTGACCCATTATATTATCCATAATGCTATCTGCTGTTTGTCTCTATGATCTGCTGGCATATTATCAAGTCTTACTGCCTTTACTTCATCCCCATATTGGCTTTTTGCTGTCTGCAAGCCTTGGAACCACCACAGGCGCCCAAAGCTTTTATCAGTTTCCTTCCCAGCTAGGCTTAGGGGTAAGGGGTGTTTTCTGCTGCTCTTTTGAGTCATCCCTGGAATGATTAATCAGGGAAAATATATTTAATATATACAAAGTTATCAGAAATACCATCAAGGCAGGCTGTTGTTCGACCCTTCCAAATGAATAGGGATTTTGGAGGGAGCTGCATTGTCCCTTTTCAGCAGTTATCTAGAAAACAAAATGTTGTCCCCTGCTATGTGATGCGGTGTTCTGCAGAGACCTTCTGCTAATTAGTTCTGTTGGCACTGTATTAGCCTGTGCATAACATCATACCCATATAGCTATGCTGCTTTGAGGACCCAGCATAACCTGTCCGCATATAGCACTTCTTTGCATTGTATAGGAGTTGCCAACTCAAAGACTCTTGAGTCTCTGGGTATGACAGTAGTGTTGTGCCGTGTAGATGTGCCCTGAACCCTGGGCACCCCACATGAAAGCGGTTCTCGTCACTTTTGAAAATATTAGCTTTCTTCTCACCTTCGTGGCCCAAATCATGCTGTTCCTTCTCCCTTGCCTGCTTTGGGTACAGCATTCGTGGGAATGACTGCAGATACATGTAGATACACCCGGCTTAGTTTGGATTCCAACATCAGTCTCACTGAGAAGCAGAGTCAATTAGTCCATGCCAAGCTCCGTTCTGCCACTACCTAGATTGCTGCAGGCACCTGAGCTAGCTCAGAAATAATTACGCTGTGTTGCAGTTTGTGTCTGTGACCACAGTGCAGATATTCGCTTGCGCTGGCCTGTGCTCTGCCAGTCTGGGGGTTCCGCCCCCTGCAAATGTTTCCAGCTTCTCTGTACTTCTGAGCGAGATGGTTAAAAAGTTTGATTTCAGTGATTTTGGCACGTAGTTTTCTGCTTAAGTGAAATTACCTTCCGGCACCTTTAGATGTAAAAAAGCTAGTGGTATCCAAAATAAGGCATTGCTTTTACAAATCCAAAGGTTCAATGGAAGTGTGATAGCTTCAAGCTCAGCCTTACAGCCTGGAGTCTGGGCAGGAGGAAAGGCAGAGGAGACGGAAAAGACGTGGAAAGAAGTAGACATGAAGATATGAGTTCACCTCACTGAACCAAAACCCACAGAGATTAATGGCTGTAATCTGTGTTCATACCTTCAAGTCCTGTTGAACTCAATGGAATTTACTATGTGCTAAGCTTCAAACCTCTCCTGATATACTTTGTCTGTCTCAGGTCTTTAAATCGCTCCTGAAATGCTTTGTCTATCTGGGATATTACAGATTCTGCAGACCTGGCTGCTTCATACCTTCCCTAACCCCTTCCACCTACTAAGATCCCGCAGCCCTTGTGCATTGCGTACACCACGCAGCACCAGTACCTGCATGTCTGGGACACGGTCTAGCTCACTTTGCACTGGACTGAAGGTTCTGGAAAACTAATTTTAGTCTTGCCCTGGACCCGGCAATACTATATTCAGCCATCTGCAACTTACAGTTCCCCCTCCACATGCCTACACAGAATAGAGAAATATATGTACGTGGGCTTGATGTCTGGGGAGACTGCAAAGTGTATATGACCTCAGATAATACATCACCATGTAGCTGGTGTTTCAGAAACCCTTGAAGCTAATCCAAAGTGGTCCAATTTTCTTCAAGTCCATAGCTGGGAGGCAGCGCGATAAAGGAATTTTCCCGGTTTATTCTTCGGAGAGTGACACATCCAACTAAAAAAAATGTGTAATTTAGTTCAGCTGGGGCACATTATACACTAAGACTGTGAATTAGTCATTTCTCAAGATCTGCCTTTGAACTCTGACCGTTTCTTACTTTTTTTTTCCCTTTCTGAAAGTGCAGTAATTCTGAGTGCAGCTAAAATCAAATGGTCTTGCTCAACGTGGTCTCAGTTGGTGGTCGATCTCGGTGTATAATGGAGTAAGGAGGAAATGAATTGAATATTGCTCAGATTTAGAAAGAAAGCTCCGTTTCTCCATGTCTCTCCCCCCTCTTAGATTGACACTTGTTCATTTTTGCAAGAGCTTGTGCAAACAAAGTTTTGTTTAAAGTATGGCTGCAAGTACAAAAAGAAGCAAGACCGACTTTTGTCTAAATGCCATTTCTTGCCAATGTAGGTGTTTGGTCTGCATCTTGTCACATTAATAATGGTCTCATAGCAACTGTTTCTTGTCTGTCGTGAAACCGTTTCTCCTTTGTGTTAGGCTGGAACTGTAGAAGTATGATCACGACCACTGAACATTGCGGATTTTGTCCTAGAAATGAGCCCACTGGTGAGATAACTCCACTAACTAGTAGCAAAATGATACGTGGAGAAATATTTGTTCTACAAGAATTGTTAGTTTTCTTTTTGAATGATTCTTGAGTAATTTTTCCTCTAGTGAGGGATTTATCTCATTTTATGCTGATAATAGGCTTAGGTGATCATTTGGAGTCCAAATATCCAAATGCTGTTTTCCAGTTCAATTACGCTCTTTAATTCTTTGCCCAGTTTGTAATAAATACCTGTTCATTTATTCCTTCATTGTCCCAGAAAGAAACCTGGTTTGAATATTCCAGCCTACCAAGTTTCTAGTAATCTCAGTGGCCAGACTTATCCTGGGCATCCAGCAAACCACTGTGGTCTCTGCCCACTTATACTGGATGAGAAGATTACAAAGGTTGGGAAGGAGTTTCTAACAGGATTTTTCTCTGGAGAGATGCTCAGACATGGAAGCTCTTCCCTCTTGGCCCTTCCAAGGAGAGTTGCAAACCTTCTAGGCATTCTGCAAAGCTCATCTATTCTCCCTTCACCATGGCTGCTGAGGAGTGAGTGGGCAGAAGTGGATGTGTTTATAGGCAGCCTTCTGCTTATTTCGTTATTTTAATTGATGGGACAGATTTCCTTGAGCTCGGGATTGGTGCTTCTCATTACATTTTAGAAATGGGAAGAAATAACTAAATGACAGGAGCATTCTTGGGAGTGGAATTCAGGGATGAGTCATGAGAAAAGAATATGATTTCTGGCACATCTTTGAGGAATAGAAGTTCAGTCGTTTCGTATGGATATTCGCAGTCGTTGGTCTACATAAGCTGTGTTTTTATTATAGCCTTCAATGAGACCTGGGTTCTTCCTACTGGTTGTCATGGCTGCTTGTGAATGCTGGGCCATAACTACTAGTTTGTTGTTGTAGGGTTACTAATGAGTTCTCCACTGATTGGCTTTAATAGTCTCTCATTTAACACCAGGCTGCACACACCAGATTTCATTTTAATAAAAAGTGCAGTGAAGCATTCGCTTTGGAATGAAAATACAAATGTGGAATTATACTGCCTTTGCAAAGAAATACATTAAGAGGGGAACAAAGGTAGGTTCAATTCTGTGCCTCAGATTCCTCAAATATAGAAACAGCTGGCAAGCTAGCTCGGCGCATTGTTTGGACATGATACTTCCACTTTGGGCGAAATACTAACTTTCATCTGGAGCTTTCCATGCCAACCAGTTAAGAAATGCGAAAGAGCCCTTGATGAATGGTTGGAAACTATTTTCCCTGGAACACCCAGGGCAAGCTCTGTTCTCACATGGCCACATTCCCCTAGTGGAAACTAGGAATTGCTGGGGCTTAAACAGAGGAACAGTGAGTCAGTGAGCAGAGAAAGTACTTGAAATAGGACCACACAAATATATTGCTTCCCTGGAGACTCAAGACCTTAGGGGCTATATATATCCCTGGAAAGGTGCAGTTCCCCTTCAGGGTGTTGTGCCACCCTGATACCCAGGAGCAGCACCATGCCCATAGCATCCTGGACCTCCTTTCCCTAGGTCAGTGCCAAGAACAGCCCAGGTAGTACCTTTCCTTGTTTCCCGGGCCTCTCCCAACTCACCCTCCTGCCCTGTCCTCTCCAGTCACAGCAACTATCACCTGCCGTGTTGGACACAGGGATCATCATATGTCATTTGCAGGTGCTGACATGGAACCACTCTGTGTTGTCTCCTAGCCAAATGAGCCGCACGCCTTCACGCAGTGCAGCAAGGGAGTTGAGAGCAGGAACGGAGAAAGGACCATTTGTGTCGCCCTTTCTCCATTCATAGGACCGTTGAGTTAACCTCATGCTAAGGCAGGAGCACTGGCCAGCACTGAGGTCTCACTGGCTTTGGTGGGGTGGCATCTACCTGCTTGGCAGCTGGCTGGGCAGCCCTTCTCCAGTGGTGGAAGGCACAGTTCTGGGACTTGCTTCTTAACTGCCAGCAGGAGGGGAGAGAAGGTATAAATGGCACGTTCCCGCGGATGCAGGAATTGCCCTTTTCGGAAACTTGGAGGGTGAGGGAGCATGTGTAACTTTTGACCTTTCAGAGCCTTTAAGCCGGTGTCTTGTTAGCAGCTTGTTATGTTCCCGCCAGTTGGTGTGTCCGGCTGCCGTCAGGCTGGTGCTAGCTGGCAGCACGTGGCGTGAGCGCTGCTGATGGATTAGAGATCCCTGCTGCTGAAATCTGCTTGTTCCTGTCACCGCTCCAGCAGCAGCTGGAGGCCGGGGCTGGCCCGTGCCTCCCGCCTCCGTCAGGGTCTCTCTGCCTCCCTGCGTCCCCTGTTACACATCACCTCGCTCTCTGTTGCTTGCACACCGCCATCGCTTTCTTTTTTTTTTTTTTTCCCTCCCTGCCTTGCGTCTCCTGTTGCATTTCGTTTGTCCTGTGTGTGTTGCTCCTTGTTGTTCGTGGTTGTTCCGCGCTGGTGAAAGGCTCCGGCTTTGTAACCCTGGGGCTACCGGTTAGTCACACCGCCCGCCCAGGAGGTGAGCAGTGGGGTGGCGGGGAGCATTTATGCATGTGCCACCACATCTCGGGGGCAGCGTTGGCTTCCTCTCACTCCTTTTTTCTCTGTCCCCTGAAGGAGGATGCTGAGGGGGATGCTCTTGACCCAAACCTCCCCTGTATGGGTGAGCTGCTAAGGGTGCCCAATGCAGACGGGCATGGTCTGTGCCTGGCTGTCCCCCTTGCTTTGCCCAGCCCTTAAGCAGCGCTGCTTGGGCAGCGGGAGGGATGGCTGCCTCGCAGGGGAAGGTCTAACATCAAACCAACTCAGCACGCTCGTAGAACACTTCAGACCCCAGGCTTCTCAAAGGGAGTATATGATGGGGGGACAGCAAAAATGTTCCTCAGCAGGTGCCACAGGATGCCATGGTACTGCAGAGCAGGGCTTTGTCTGAGGGGGAGAGGAGGCACTTGTTCTGTGTGGACAGCTGGATTTTTCATCCTCTTTGCAATTAAAATAGGATGGGAGGGTTCAAGTGAAGTGATGGGTTTTTGGCAAGAGTTACCTTTTGATTAGAGGACAGACCCTTTCATAAAGGCCTCCAAAATCCACCAGCTGGGAATGAATTTTGGTATGCGCCATCAGTTTCCAGATGGGAAAATGTCCATGTTCTGCTTCCAGCCCTCTGAGACATCTCCTGCTCCGCAGCCAAGTCCAATTAGTGCTAATACCGTGGCAACTTCACTTGCTGGTGACAATATGCTTTAACTTGTGCATTCAGGCTCTCTCCGCTTTTCATGAAAAGCGAATCAAAATCCTTCCTCTGTGGCGGAGCTGAAGGAAGCAGTGCGAAACCGCAAACCCAGCTCTGGCTACGGTTTAGTGTCAGCTACAGCAGTATCTCACCCCAATCACAAAGTGCAGTTGGGGTCCTGTGGGTTTTAAAGTGCCCCAGGGAATTTGAAAACCTGCTTGAGCAGATCAGCGGAGAGAAGGTGAGAAATAGCCTCTTTCCTTCAGAGACTGGCTTGCTGAGGCTGTGGATATTTTCTGACTTGCACACCTGCAAATCGATGGTTAGCCATATGCGGTTTCATCACTAGAGCCTGTAAGGAACACGTGCATTTTTTTTTTCTTTCGATAGAAGCGTGGTGGTTTTTTTTTTTTTTTTTCTCCCCTCAGACTTAATGTTCTTACTATCTTTCAAGTTTTTAAAAATAGGAACTGCCGCGTTGCTATGGCTCCCTGTGCAACTGTGGAGCAGCTTTCTCTTCTCTTCTCTTTGATGCAATTTGGGTTCACGATGCGGTTTGACAAGACACCAGCCCAGCTCGCCGCCTAGTGGTTCCCTCCTGGGGGGGCGCGGGGGCCGTGACAGCGTTCACCGTTGAGACAGAAATTCATGAATAAAAGGGGAGGGGGCGGGGGGAAGTAAAAAATCAGATGGCTTTTCTTGGCAGAGAGTCGAGGCATTAACCCTGGTGCATCCGGGACGAGATTTTTTTTTCGTTGTGTTCTGCAGTCTTAACGCCATTCCTGCGGTTTAACTTCCAACGGGATATTCTTTTCCCCTTTCTGTCCTACGCCCTCGTGTGATGGAGCTGAGCCCTGTTAAACAGCTGGTCTCTTCCCCTCCAGAGGCACCTGCTGTTCAGTGGTCTTTGCTGTATATGCTTCGTTTAAGAAATCGTTGTGCACGTTTCAAGCTAAGCTCGCGGTTGAGTGCTTTGATGAATTGAGGCTTAGAGCACTCCTGACTACATGCCGCTGATGAAATTCCTCTCAGAATCATTGCTTTAAGGGTGTACTCGAGTCTTGCATCCCAATTTTGGGAAAATGTGGATCTGCGTATCTGTGGGGCAGCTGAATACTCATCTAAAAGGGACCAAACCAAACTGTGGCTTTGAATACCTGTTACCTGTGCAGAATCCAGACCTCCCTCTGCAGCTCACAGGCCTCTCCACTGGCCTACTTTCAAGTAGCTGTAATTTTTAAAGTACGTTTTGTTTCATGTTGCAATTTTTTATTTTTCTTTTCATTCTCAGTCCAAAGAAAAATTTTGGAAAATTCTTAGCAAAAAAACCTGTTCGTCCAATTTTGAGTTATGAGAGTGTGAAATGAATGCATTTGTTCTGCTTTCAAATAATTATCCAGCAGTGGGGGTTCTGTTGGTGTAGACAAATAACTCAAAGCTAGCGTCACTTCAAAGTTCAAAAATCAGTTTGCAGTGTTAGACAAGGGATTCCTGCTTTGTTAAGGTTAGAAAATTTGACTTTGAATTGAATATGAACATTTGAAAGTGGTGTATGTTACCTTAGCGTCACTTTTGGGGGGTATTGTACATTCATTGTGCGCTGTATTTCTTTAAGTATTTGAATGAAAGATACTCTAGAAATGTGGTATTTAAAATGCTTAAATGTGAGCAAAATACAAACAAAGAAAATAGAAATGGCAGAGGCTTGTCAGCTTGTCCAGTCCACTATCTGCTCTATCATTCCTGCAGCATATTCTCTCCTGATTTAAGTAATAAAGATGTCCCTACTCAAGCCTGCGAGCACCTTAATATAAAATGAATATTAAAATCTAACCATAGTGCCCTTGAAATGATCAGACTGAATGCTGCCAGCCATCTCCCTACAAAGAAAGCTCTTTTCCACCCCTGTGGAGAGATTTCTGAGCTTGCTATATCACACTGAACAGGTCTCCACACCTGTCTTGATGGAGTAAAGATTGTAAAGTGATTAGACCTTCCCCCTGCAGTAATGCACCATGAGAAATGCTTGAAAAAACAGACTTAGTGAACTCGGGGTTGGTCTTTCTTTCTTAAGGATCTGGCGAGACATCAGGTAATTGGATGAAGAGTTCACCCACTGACGGTGTGGCCGGGGTGGAAGAGAGCTGCCACCCTGGACTGAAAAATCCATGCATCTCCGTGGCCTGACGGTGGTTAAAAATGCACAAATGCTGACTCGACGCTGACTTTTTTTCCTGGGTTTTGAAGCTGTATTAAAACGAGATGGAAATGAGTTTTCAGTGTCTTGCCCGGCGTTCTTCCCTGTATTATTAGTGTCACAAATGAAATCATTTTTCAGCAAGATGGCTACCTCCAGTAGCAGTGTCAGCATCTTACATTTATTTATGACAGTCTGTAGTATCTTTTATCTGCAATTCCAAAGCACTTTACAAAGTAGAAAGGGATGGCTTAATTCACTGCTAAAATCCAGCCATCTCTGGGGTGAAATAGAGCAACTGTTTAACAGCACGTAGTATGAAGCGGAGATGAATACCGCACCTCACTGGAGCTGCACGAGGAATTTCAGCTGGCAGAATGAAATTGCTAGAGGTGGATTTTCGCCAAGACATTGGGGCTGTTTAATAAGCACAAGAGATTAGTGGCAGTGCCACACATGCCTCTCGTGTGCCTGTGTGAAGCAGGCAGCCAGCAGTTCCAGAAGTGGTTTCAGGAAAGAGGTTGTCAGCTTTTCCAGCGTGCAGACTTCACCAGCAGATGATATCTGCTTTCCGGGACCGCCTTCATCACAAGGCCATGACATGTTTTGGGCAGATGTACCTTGATTCTACACTGATTACCTGCTTATTTCCCCTGGAAACTCAGCCCTGGGCAGAGGGAGATGTCCAGCAAGGCTGCTGTGTACCTGCTGCTGGGTATAGACAAGTGATAACCAGAACTAGATGGGGAGCAAAAGGGTCAACTGCAGTGAAACTCTGGGAGGATGCAGCCACATAGGTAATAGATGCCATAAATAAAAGATGGTCCCCCCAAAAGGATGTTTTTCATTGCTTTCTTCCCCTTTAAAATAATGTGTTGCTGGCAGATTAAGCCTTGTGAGTGACATGAGGTACCTCAAATGCAGACTGCTGCAAGAAATGCTTTCCACCCTCTTCTCAAAGATGCTGACGCTGCCCTTCTGCAACTAGGTGGTGACGTGTGGCATAGTGAGAGCTTAGAAGAGATGGTACTTAAGCCATGATGAAATGCTCTCCAGTGACACCAAGGGACTGTGAAGACTTTGAGGTGCAAAGTACAGATGCTTAGAGCCTCTAAATAAATCTGAACATCTATCAACTGCTCTTCAGTATGCCTAGCATGTATTCGTGTCAAATAGCTGTTCTGGGGGAGAGCATGGGATGCTGGGCTTTCCAGTATTTGACTTGCCCAGATCTGGGTGGTGCAGCAGGACCAATCTTTCAGGCTTCTGCATGTTCTGCTGCCCTCATCTCATTTTCCTTTTCCTTCTCTTTCCTTGCAGGCATGTAGTTGAGATACTGAGGGAGCTCTACTTGCAAATCTATTTTGGTTTTAATGTAGCTGTGAGGAGGAGGAGGTCTTGCTTTTTGCCAATGTGAGACTACCGGTCAGATGACACAAGTACCTTGGAGATGGTGCCAAGTCACAGTTTCTCTGGTGGCTGTGGAAAGATGCTAGTTCTGAAAAAGGCCTCTGCTTGACTGGCTAGAGTGAGAAGTTTACTTAATTTACTGATTTGTATTTTTCTCTCCAAGCAATTTTTCATGGAAAGCTTAAGTTTGAATTGATGAAGGCACAAGCTTAGCAATGCTGTGAAATTGATTTGGGATAGTTTATTATAGTTCCATGAAATTGCTTAACAAGAAAGTTTGGCAGAGCAAGGGAGCCAAATGAGAAGGGCATGGCACTCCCAACAGTGGGTGGCACTGGAAGTACCATGTAAGTCAGTACAGAGGGTATGTAGTCACTCAAGGGTAGGATTAGCCACAGGGGAGGGGAGAGCTGCTCAGGTGAGAGGCATTCACCACCTTCCATTGGGGATCAGGCTGGTTTTCACTGTTACTGGTTGCCTCCCTTTTTGCCACCCACTTCTGGATCCTGCCTCTTGGTGCTCAGCTGCGGCAGCTCTGAAACCTTCGTCACAGCCATCAGTCGGCAGTGTGGAAGCAGGTCCCTGGAGAAGGGCACTGACAGAAAGGCAGCGAAGGAACGTGGGGATGCAGAGCAGGAGGAGGAGCGCTTGGGGAAATAAAGAGCATCACTGGGCTTGATTTTACAGCACTCGCCGTGAAGGGCATGCAGACTACTGCCAAGTTCAGCATACAGCCGGTTCCCCAAGTGGGAGGGCTGTCAGTGGCACTGACCTTTATTCCTCCCTGTGGTTCATAGCTTACCTTTTCAGTTGCCACAGGTAGAGCAGCAATGCCAAAAGCCGGAGAGGTGAATGGCTGTGGCTGCTGAAGCTAGGCAGCGGGGACTTCCACACCAGCAAATTCCCGCAGCCTTCTGTTTTTGCCAGAGAAGACAAAGGAAAGCAGGCGTATAAATTTGTCACATTTGTGACAGAGGCTCGTGCTGGAAGTTTTTTTAAGCCTCAGAGAATAAAGCTATGTGGTAGCACCTAGGGGTCTCATTTGGAGACGGCTGAGTAAGGAATCATCCTCGGTCCTTCTCCCCTCACCATTATAGAAGAAAGGAGATGCGGAGCTGGTCAAGGAGACAAACGCTGTTGTGCCTGTGGTTATTTACTTAACCATTAGGTCTCCAGGACGGTGCTACAGAACACCACAAGTCCTCGGGGTGTTGTGGGTGTTCTCAGTATAGCATTGCTCTGGTAAGTTGTCAAGGATCTAGTCTGGTACCACCAGGAAGCTGTGGAACAAGTTCTTCTGTGGTGGCACATGCTGGTGGAACTGTGAAAGATGGTGATAAATTGAGAGAAGTCTGTTTTACAGGAATGGCCCTCTGTTAACAGGTCACACCTTTACTGATGCAGACCTATGCCAAAAAGCTTGTTTTCCTAGTCAAGTCCTTATAACTCTTGGTTGTGCAATGTTTGCTGTGTATTTCACCGCTAAAGATGCCATTTCCTTGTGTTCCTTCTTCAGGCCGGGAATCCTTGTTTTGCCCCCTTGTCTTGTTAGCAGGCATGGAAGTGGTGGGCTTGTTCTAGCCAGTGGGTGCAAGAGCAAATTTAGAATATATTCTTCTGCAGTATTCAGAATATGTTCTTCGGCAATTCATCTAACCAAGGATGTAAGTAAGTGGTGGGTAGTCAAGTAGAGGAACAGAAGACTGAACACGTACTTAGATGTTTGAACTAACAATTTTGTGACTTCTGCAGTGGATCTAACCAAGGATGTAAATGGTGGGTAGTCAAGTAGAGGAACAGATGATTGAACACGTACTTAGATGTTTGAACTAATGATTTTTTTACTTCCTCCTCAACCCACTGATCCTAATGGGTTTCCCACTGTTTGCCTGAGAGAGCACTGGGAGGGGTTGGGAGTGGGGCTCTTGTGAGCTTGCCAGATCAACAGTAGTCTTTTCTAATTGACTTTTTCTCCTTTTTCAACATAATTTTGGGGCAGGCTTGCAGGAGTACATTGTGGAAGGAGGGAACAGAAGGGTTGCTGGGGAGGCAATAACTCATAGGCAAAGCCCTAAGATTGCACTGACGTATCTGTGCCTCCATGCTCATGGTGCTTTGCAAAGAGCCGGGGATGAACCCATTGTTCTTGTTACCAGTCATGTCCCCTTTGTGTGTTGGTGTCCTTCCCTTGCTCTCATCCTCCATCTTTCTCATCCTTCCCTCAATAGGTGATTCTTTTCTATAGAAATGTTAAATCTTGCTTTAAAACAGAAGAACCACCCATTTTTCCCCACCCCCTTTCTTTCCTCTCTTTCATCTTTTCTTCCCATGGAAGTGTTTGAAGTAGCACAAGTTCCTGAGAAAAGCATTTTTTTTCTCCCTTTGTGCTTTGGCTCTGTGTCCCTTCTTCATTATATCTTCCCTTTGTTATTTTGTTCTGCCTGCCTCATCTCTGTGTTTTCTACCCATCTCTCAACCCTTCTTCAAGGCTCTTTATTCATTAATATGTTAATTTCTAGCCCAGGAATGCTTCTTGCGGCTCACTGTTCACCAGGGAGAGCCAGAGGAGAGAGCTAGGAGAGAGTGACGAAGGGAGAAAGGGAATAAGAAAAAGGAGGAGGACAGTAAAAGGAGGAGGACAGTAATTTACAACAGAACAGGACAGGACAAGGGGTGTCAGCGAAGGAGGAATCTTGCACAGACTGGTGTCATGGTGCCAGGGAGAAGAGTTTTGGATTGGGTTGGTCTTTCTGTGTTGTTTTGATCTTTTCAACTTCTGA
This sequence comes from Chroicocephalus ridibundus, assembly GCF_963924245.1. Lineage (NCBI taxonomy): Eukaryota > Metazoa > Chordata > Aves > Charadriiformes > Laridae > Chroicocephalus > Chroicocephalus ridibundus. The sequence continues at coordinate 166,889,811 of NC_086284.1, forward strand.
AACATATTCTTAGTAAGAAAAAAATATTCAAAATTAAAAAAAGCACTAAACTTTTTTTTATTTTTTTTTTTGTTTAAAGTAGTTCCTTTTTGGCAATTTCAAAATTGTTTTTCCCTCTGCATAAGGTTTTTTTAAACATCAGCTCCCTGGTCCCACCCTAATATTTTCAGGCTTGACAGATCATCATCTCAGTTTCAGCCGAGAATTACGTTGCTGGGCAATTCCCAACCAGTGCTAAGAAATAAGGGTAATAAGGGTGTCTGTATTGCCACAGGTGACAGTAGGGCATTAACTTACTGGGAAGGAAGAAGGGGCTACAAGGGCAGGTGGAGGTGAGAGGCAAGGCAGTTGTGACTGTGAGCTGAGCAGACCTGATGGGCGCCCTCAGGAACCTCCAAAGGCTTGGAAAGCTTTTCTTCCTGAATAACATCATTGTATCGGTGGTGAGACACTGGAACAAGTTACCCAGAGAAGTTGTGGATGGCCCATCATTGGAAGAGTTCAAGTTCAGATTGGATGGGGCTTTGAGGAACCTGATCTAGTGAAAGACGTCCCTTGCCCATGGCATGGGGGTTAGACTAGATGATCCTTAAAGATCCCTTCCGACCCAAACCATTCTATGATTCTGTGAATTTTCCATCCTGGTATAAGTTTGAAGGTGGCTAAACACAGAAGAGGTATCATTGTCTCTGGAGCCTTTTGATCCTGAAAAGTAAATGGTGCCTCTGTTTCATTTGATGCAAACATGTTGCCTGCATGGTCTTTACACAAGGCTTTGGGCACATTTTGCAGGATGAACAAAACCATACCAGAAATTCTCTGAAGGGGATTTTATCCCAGCATAAGTTTACAGAGTTTTACTGTCTTCTTCAGGTGAGAAGTAGGTGATGGTTCAGCTTCTGTTGAGGTAAAGAGATATGGATAAAGACTACAAGACCACAGCAGCTAGATAGCAGTGAAAACGTTAGGCGAACTGAGGCTGGAACTGAAGACAGGTCTGACGAGTCAAGGACTTTCTTTCTGCCTCCCACCAGTGCAGTTACTGGGTGGAGGGTTGCAAAGGAGTAAGTGCAGGCACCTCTGTAGAATGAACTAGATCTGGGAAGCATGCAAAAAGCCAACACTTAAACTCTTGCAATTCTGCCCTGAAATTAGGGAACCTCTAAGTGTTGTATTTGCTGCTTTATATATAACATAGTGAGACCTCTGTCTGTGCTTGGAGTCCTACGATCATGATTGCCCAAGCAAATAATTAACAATGCAGAAATGAAAGTCAGCATAGGGGGGCCGGCTGGGTGGGTGGCTGGAGGTCAGAAAGCAGGCCTGAGGAAGGGCACGTGGTAACGGAGGGAGAGAGGAAAAGACAGGCTCTCATACAGTGCTGCAAAACTGGTATGAGCTGGAAGCAAAATAACCGGGGAGGAAGACTCAGGGGGACTGCTGCAATGTTCTGTGAAGTCCAAGGCCCCCGAGCCAAGAGCCTTTCATGTATTACGTACACATAACTATGTCAGACGAATATTATTTAGGTTGTGAAGGCGAGCACTTCAGACATAAGAAAATGCTAGAATTAAGGCTGCAATCATAATTTGTCACTCTCGTGTCTATGCACTACACAGCAGAGGTTTCAAGACTGCATGCTATCTTTCAAGACAGGACCCCTGCCTGCTTCCGTACGCAGGATGGGTGACATTTCCCGACTGAACAGTGATTCAGTATTTTGTTTTCTTCGCCTTGTTTAATGTGTAGCCTTAAGCTTTGTATTGTGCCTGCTTTCACAGGCTGCTGAGAAGAGATGATTCTTCGTCTCAAGGTGTTACCTGTGACATACGTTAGGGCAGTATCCCAGTACATCATGAAGTTCATGGGTTTTCACCCTACGCCTGAGAGATGAGAGGACACAAGCTGCTTTATGTAAATCCATTGTATAGGCGGAAAACTGAGGTGCAGCAAGATTAAGGTCAAAAAGACCTATTAATTTTTCATGGCCCATCTGGGACACCTAGAATCTCGTTATTCAAAGTACTGATCATTACAGAATGCTTTCTGTGTTCAAAGCAAATTCCTTTTTGACTTCAACTCAGCAATTCCTCGAATTGCCCCCAACAAATCTTAAGTAGGACTGAGAACCATTTTTCATTGACTTTTTTTGAAGGTAGAAATGGAGATCTGGTGACATGCAAGTAATATGGGTTGTTTGTTTGTACCCTGTTCAATTGTTTGTTTTGCAGAAATCATCTTGAACCCAGGGGAAAACAAAGCAGTCTCCAAACTGTTTCCTTATTTTAATTTTAATTTGAATTATTTCTTTCAATATATTTTAGATGAAACATTTAATTTCTTATTCAAATTAGATTATAATTTCAGTATGTCTCTTTTTATTGGAAAAAAAAGGTTTGAAAATGTTCAGATTCAAAAGAGGGCAGGCTGAACTATATGTTTTGTTTCAACAAAGTCAAAACTTTTATGCTTAGTTATTTGCCAAAATTGGGCTCTCCATACAGTACTTATTTTTGTTTGGAATTGCCACAAGACGAAAAACAGAGCCAGAACTTTTGTCCAGCCTTTGCGAAGCATCTGGAACATTAGGCACACAGATTTAGTGACTGCTTGCAAAGAATCTGGTTTAAGAGATTTTACCAATCTCTTTTCCCTGGTATCCAGTGGTAGGATGCATGGGAATGGTTCAGACCTGTGCCAGAGGAGATTTGGACAAGACATTAGGAAGCATTTCTTCACTGAGAGGGTGGTCAAACACTGGGACAGGCTTCCTAGAGAGGTGTTCGATGCCCCAAGCCTGTCAGTGTTTAAGAGTCATTTGGACAATGCTGTCAGTAACATGCTTTAGCTTTTGGTCAGCCCTGAAGTGGTCAGGCCGTTGGACTAGGGGATCACTGCAGATCCCTTCCAACTCAGATACTCTCCTCTCCAAGATCCTTGTGCAGAGGTAGGGACAAATCCAGCCTTGCAGAACAGCTCTCCGTTGTCTTAGCCATGTGATTGTCTTGTTTATTACAGCCATTCTCTACCTCTCCCTTGTTTACTGCCCACTTTCCAAAGAGCTACGTTTGATTCCCACTTCAGTCCATCTGCTGCACTGAATGAGACAGGGGTCCTGCAAGAAAAATTGTCACCTATTATGTCATTCAGGACTGATTTGTAATGGTTATGCAAAATGGGATGCATTCAGGTTGCTTGAACAACTGTAATGCTGACATTTCCCCATATTGCAGTGCTTGGCTTTGTGTAATGAATAAGCCTAGACTTTGCCAAAGTGCATGGTTTAGTAGCCATGAACTTTTCCGCTTTCCTCTCCCACCGCTGACCTCTTCTGTCCTGTCTCTTCCAACTTGCCTTGTCTCTTCTGGCCTTCTGGCTCCTTGTCCCAGTCCAGTTTTTACCTAGCAAAGCTGGGATCTGCCTCACAGATGTCTCATCTAAGCTCCAGACCCTGAATCTAGAAAAATCCAGCTTCCTCTTCTGGACTGTGTGCCCCTTGTTTTCATCCATTTCCACTTATCTCACAGTCTGGCTCCTTGTTCCATCTGTGCTTGGCCACCCTTGGCCTCAGCAAGTCACAGACTCTTTGCCCAAGTGGTCCAGGTGTCACACCTCCTAGTGTTCTTCTCCCATGCCGCATTTCAGACCCATACTTCTCCCAAGTAAATGTATCCTGATCACCTTCCTGATTCTTTCCACTACTTTGGAATTAGCCAGCCTCCTCTTCCAGCAGTCCCCGTGTGCGGGGAGCAGGCAGGATCAGGGGAAATGCAAACCAAAGAGGTGCAGTCCTCCTTCTCTTGCGTCCCTAGTCCAGAGGTGGACCTTCCTTGAGCTTGTGTAGAGAAAGTCCCTTAGACTACAGAAGGCCCAGTGAGGAGATCATTTTCGAAAAGAGTGAGGAGAGTATTTTCGAAAAGTTGGTGTTGTGGTGGTTTTGGTTTTTTTTTAAAAGCTCTATTAAGTCTCTGTTGAACAAGTGTAAATTCCAGTTTTTCCAAAAGCTTATGACCTGTCTAGGTTTTCACAAGCATGGCAAAAATCAACATGTGACATGAAAGGAACTTTTTCTTTCCCCTCTCATCAAAATTCAAGTGCCTTGAAAGCAGAGAATTTGCTGGAGCCTTTTAAAAAGGTCACTATTTTTTTCTTAACATTGGTAAAACAGCTTCTTTACTCTAGCCTATTTTTGGAAATGGATGGACCACTTTTCCTTTGGTTTTCCTCCAGTATCAAACCTGGGATAAGCATCTGATATGGAAAATTTCAATCTGAAAGATAGAATTTGGCGTAGCTAGAGGAACCCGTAAGGAAGGCTTTACAGTAGGAAGCAGAGGGCAGCCTGGAGAGACAGCAGTACCAGCATCAGCAGTGCAGATCTCACCTCTGTCTGTGGGCTTCCTGGAGCATTTTTAGGAGGTCAAGGAGGGTCTGCTCACTGGCTAACTGGCTAAACATGTCTTTGTAGATGCTTAAATCTGGGGCTCAGTCAGCAAGCAGAGAAATGATTTTTTTTATTTCAGTTTGAATTAAAAACAAGGTTTCCTAAAAAAAAAAAGCCTACCCCAGGCTTTCAGCACCTTTAATACTCATTTAAAAATGCATGTCACACAATGAAAGAAAATCAGTGCCAGTCCCCAGCGTGGAACTAAAACCAACCAGCCAAACAGTTAGAACAAACAAGCAAAGAGTGGAAAAAATCCAATCCTCCACAGGCTGTCTTTCTCTTTCTCCTCCTTCTCTCCCTCCATCCTTGCTTCAGCCATGGGTGTTCGTCTATGGGGCTGTATTTTTGCAGTCCTACCTTCACTAAAGCGCGTTAACCCCTGCAGCTCATGAGTCGTCCCCAAACATGGGAAGCCTTGATAAGAAGAAAACAATGCCAGAGTTACTGCTTTTCCTCACTTTTTGTACAGAATTTCTAGGAGCCCACTGGCATGGTGAGGTTACAGGCTCCAGCTGAGAGCTCTGGCTATGTGCTACATCCTGTGAGAGACTGGAGGAGGGGACATGTTTGGGGTCAGAATGCTGAGAGAGATTTGGCAATTTGTTTCAACCGCCAAGCATCTTCTGATACTTGATGCATCCTCCCTTGGTCTCTCCTTGGAGAAAGTCCAGTAGAAAGCATCGCTTCTGTGGACTCCAGGACAGGCATTCTCTGGGAGAGGATTTTGGAAACAGAAGCCCTGGGGCTCTGGGGAATGGGTGGCACAGCCTTGAACCTCTGCACTAGCGCTGACTAAATATACCTGCCTCCTAATGGCAATGTGGTGGGACTTGTGACATGAACAAGGCATCTCAGTCTGATTCAGAGCTGAAATTACCCCTCTCCTAAGCCAGTCCCCTTCTCAGATAGTTCCTGTAAGTCGTCTGCAGCAGAAAGGGCAGGGGCTTGCGCGGGGATGAATTATGAACTGTCTTCTCCTGGCAGGTAAGTGATCCTTTCTGGGTGCCATTCAGCAGACAGTGGAGGGAACTTCCCTGGCTGCTGCCCACTTTATACCTTTCTCAGGGATAAATAAAAATCTCCAGGGCTATTATGATGTCTCCTCACATGAGCCTGAAATGTACTGAGTATAGACTTGAAGAGAAAGAGGAAAGAGGAAAAAGCATCAGCATCTCAAATGATGTGCAAGAGGGTTGGTGCCTGTGGCACTGCGTGTATTCAATTTCAGCATGCTGTATTTACTTCTGTTTCCCCTCTCTGAAAAGGCAACCTTCAGGCACTTCGCTAAATGGATTGAAAGGTTTGTCTGGTTTTAATGATGCTTCTGAAAGAGCCTGTTGTTATTCCTCTACTCAGATACTTCTGAGAGATTTTGCAATGCCTCTTGGTAAATCAGAACATTATGAACACCTTGGCATTTAGTGGGTAGACAATGTTCTGTTCTGGGACTACTTTAGGAGGAGTGACTGGGGTTAATAAGCTAATGTTTTCTAGGAGAGGGTATCCTAATATGGGAGAGTATGGGAACAATCAGCAGATTAATTAAGATGTGTGTAATGGAGTGGTATGAACATTTAACTGTAGCAATCAGATGAATTGGAAGCACAGTTTCTGTCTCAGGTGCGATCCTTTAGGGACACAGAATCTATTTGCCCCGTGAAGTACAATTCCCTGTACACTTTTACAGCAAACCTGCCTTAGTGGAGACAGACTCAGGCTCTACCCTTAATTATCATGGTATAAATCTGTAAAACCAGAGTGTCCAAAATGAGGAAGACTGAGTGCCGCAGAAGAACTGGTAGCAGAGGAAAACTAACTGGAGTCATGGTGGTTTACCTGCATAGCTGAGATAAAATCTGGCTCTATAGCTTTAGCAGTGAAGAGGGGAACTCAGTGAGCTGGCATGAGTGAAAGGATGTGTTTCTGGTTCCTCAGCATGACAGTCATGAACCAGCATCCAGGAAAAAAAAGGTGGAGGGTTTTTTTCCCCCCACTCACATTCCCAAGTGGCCTGGGCTACATACCAGTGGAGAAGAATGGAATAGCTTGTGGGAGAAAATATTGATTTGGTCCCACTGACTGGTATCATTTATGCACACGCTTGGATTAGGGAAGAAATCCTACTTAGTACTTCTGTGACCTTAGACAAGCAACTGCTGTAGGGGTGTCACACGTATTTAATTATCAGTACAGTTACACCTATCCTTAGCCAGGCTGGGGCTGGCACTGTACCCCACTGTGAGGGTGCTCTGCTTGGATACGACAGACTCAGGCTTCAAAGAAGATCTAAGTATTTTCTGTGGTATGAGATTACTTCAGAAGAAGGGATTTAGCTAAATTCTTCTGTATTAGTATACATGACAACTCCAAATTTAGGGGGCCTTCCCAGGGAGACCTTGGTTGACATCCTTATCTGAACAGCCAGGCATTTAGGACTTGAGGTCCCTGTGCTTTAACTACTGGGTTTAACTAGTGGGCTTTTTGGAGGGGAAAGGAAGATCTTGGTGACTGACTTGAGGAAGGCAGTGGAGAGAGCAGAGGACGTGAGCATCCAAAGGCCTGTGGATAATGATGTGGAAGAATGGACGTGAATTGTAAAAGGCTCTGTCTCCACAAGGGCATTACCTTCTCTTGAGCTCTGAAGAGTGTCTGAAGCCACTTTCCATCTCACACCTTGTAAAACTTGAGCCTAGTGCATGAGCACTAGCTTTTAGAAATGATGGGCCAGCAGCTGGGCCCCAATACTTGGTGTGCCATATAGCATCATGTGGACACAAAGAAAAATAGCCAGGACTGGAGTCCTGAGTGCATTCATTGCCTGATTTTCACTCAAGCAAAAGATAATGGTGCAGATAGAAGCAGCTATCCTATTTCTTATCATGTTAAAGAGCTTGTTAATAGCCTCCTGTCTCCTTCCCATCCCTTAGGCAACCAGCATAAGCAGCAAGTGTAAATAAGTAAGGATATGCAAAGGGCGAAATTTCATTCCAGCTCAGGGCATGTTCTGTGATGCAACGCACAAGCAGTTAGAGGGAAGGCTGGGATGCAAATCTGTAGTGCTCCTTCCCAGAGCTGGTGATAATTGTTATAGGCAGACAGAGTTGGGGTGTGGATGGAGCTGAGTGGGACTATGTGAGTGGGAGAAGAAACATGCCTGACCGACTCTAGCAATGGGGGGGGGGTGCCTATTCTGGCAGCAGGTGGGTGAGCATGTGGGCTCCAGTGAGAGTGTGGTGAATATGCATGACTGAATTATTAGTTCGTTATGCATGTGGCTGAGTCAGGTGGGGGGAGGACGGTGGTCAGTGGAGCAGATTTCTTCTGTCCTTCTGGTCATGATGCGAAGAAAATACTGAGACCAGGGCCATCTTGGGCATAACGATCATGAAATGCTAGAGTTTTTGATTCTTGGACAGGCAAGGAGGGGGGTCAGCAGAACTCCCACCCTGGACTTCTGGAGGGCAGACTTTGGTCTTTTCAGGAGTCTTGGGAGGTAGTCCTGAAGGGCAAAGGAGTTCAGGAAGGCTGGATGTTTTTCAAGGAGGAAGTCTTAAAGGCCCAGGAGCCAGCTGTCTCCATGTGCTGAAAAACAAGCTTTCGGGGAAAAAGACTGGCCTGGATGAACAGAGTGGTATGGTTGCAACTGAGGGAAAAAAGAATTTACGGCCTTTGGAAGAAGGGGCAGGTCACTCATGGGGACTACAAAGATGTTGTGAGTCTATGTAGGGAGAAAATTAGAAGGGCCAAAGCCCAACTAGAACTTAACCTGGCTTCTGATGTTGAGGACAATAAAAGAAGTTTCTATAAATACATTAGCAATAAAAGGAGGACTAAGGATAATCTCTATCCTTTATTAGATGGGGGCGGAAACATGGTGACAAAGGATGAGGAAAAGCTGAGGTACTTAATGCCTTCTTTGCCTCAGTCTTAACAATAAGACCAGTTGTTCTGTGAGTACCCAGGCCCCTGAGCTAGTAGGTAGGGGTGGGGAGCAGAATGAGGCCCCTATAATCCACGGGGAAATGGTGAGGGGCCTGCTACAGCACTTAGACATACATAAGTCTATGGGGCTTGGGATCTGCCCAAGGGTACTGAGGGAGCTGGTGGAAGTGCTCACCAGGCCGCTTTCCATTATTTATCAGCAGTCCCGACTAACTGGGGAGGTCCCAGTTGACAGGAGGTTAGCGAATGTGATGCCTATTCACAAGAAAGGCTGGAAGGAGGATCCGGGGAACTACAGGCCTGTCAGTCTGACCTTGGTGCTGGGAAAGGTCATGGAGCAGATCATCCTGAGTGCCATCACGTGGCACATGCAGGACAACCAGGTGGTCAGACCCAGTCAGCGTGGGTTCGTGAAAGGCAGGTCCTGCTTGACTAACCTGATCTCCTTCTATGACAAGGTGACATGCTTAGTGGATGAGGGAAAGACTGTGGATGTTGTTTGCCTAGACTTTAGTAAAGCCTTTGACACCATTTCCCACAGCATTTTCCTGGAGAAACTGGCTGCATATGGCTTGAGTGGGTGTACTCTTCACTGGGTAAAAAACTGGCTGGAGGGCTGGGCCCAAAGAGTGGTGGTGAATAGAGTTAAATCCAGTTGGCAGCTGGTCATAAGTGGTGTTCCCCAGGGCTCAGTATTGGGGCTGGTTCTCTTTAATATCACTATCAATGATCTGGACGAGGGGATCAAGTGCACCCTCAGTAAGTTTGCAGACAACACCAAGTTGGGTGGAAGTGATGATCTGCTTGAGGGTAGGATAGCTCTACAGAGGGATGTGGACAGGCTGGATTGATGGGCCAAGGCCAATGGTATGAGGTTCAACAAGGCCGAGTGCTGGGTCCTGCGCTTGTGTCACAACAACCCCATGCAGCGCTACAGGCTTGGGGAAGAGTGGCCGGAAAGCTGCCCAGCAGAAATATACCTGGGGGAGCTGGTCAACATCTGGCTGAATATGAGCCAGCAGTGTGCCCAGGTGGCCAAGAAGGCCAACAGCGTCCTGGCCTATATCAGGAATAGTGTGGCCAGCAGGACTAGGGAAGTGATCATCCCCCTGTATTCGGCACTGGTGAGGGTCCACCTTGAATCATGTGTTCAGTTTTGGGCCCCTCACTATAAAAAAGACATTGAGATTCTGGAGCGTGGCCAGAGAAGGGCAACGAAGCTGGTGAGTGGTCTGGAGGACAGGTCTTACGAGGAGTGGCTGAGGGTGCTGGGGTTGTTTAGCCTGGAGAAAAAGAGGCTGAGGGGAGACCTTATCGATCGCTCTCTACAGCTACCTGAAAGGAGGTTGTAGAGAGGTGGGAGTTGATCTCTTCTCCCAAAAAACAAGGAATAGGACAAGATGAAGTGGCCTGAAATTACGCCAGGAGAGGTTTAGATTGGATATTAGGAAAAATTTCTTCACCGAAAAGGTTATCAAACATTATAACAGGCTGCCCAGGGAAGTGGTGGAATTGCCATCCCTGGGGGTATTTAAAAGACAGGTAGATGTGGTGCTTAGGGACATGGTTTAGTGGTGGTTTTGTCAGTGTTAGGTTGATGGTTGCACTCAATGATATTAAAGGTCCCTTCCAACCTAGACGTTTCTATGATTCTATGTTTGGGCTGTGAATCTAGAAAGACTCCCATTGAGGAATAGCTCAGCATTGAATCAACCCTTTTGGCTCTCTGGGACACTACAGCATCCTAATTCCCTCCAGGACTTTGTGGACCAGTTTCCAGCTATTGTAAATCGCTGCAGGACATCAAATCCATTTACATCTGGGTAATAGAAAATATAAATTTTGTGCCATCTTCCTTGTCTGTCCATCTGTCTTACTTTGCCACCCTTGCTGCTTTGTCTTCCTTAGCCCTCCCTGGCTGTCACTTGAAGCTAAAAAGGACTTTCTTGTTACCCCCATTGATTCTTCATTTCAAATGTGGTTAGCAGTGATCCTGGATTCTGGGCCACCATGCAAAGAGGCTGCAGTGTGCCTTGGGGAGAGGGGAAGGAAGAGCAGGAACAATTTATGATGAGAAACGTCTGGAAACCAGGGTATAAACTGGGCAGAAAGAGGTAGGGATAGCTCTGAGCATGAATGCTGGAGCCAGAAGACCAGCGGTGACCAGAACCAGAGCTACACAGGGTGGAGGCTGGGGATTAGTGGCTGTCCTAACCTGGAGAATGTTCTCCTTTTGGCCCTTGCTGTGGGTGAGGTTGCTGTGCAGAAGCATGGGGTGGCTGTGCCGCCCTCAGCCTCTTGAATCACAGAGGTTGTAGTAGGAGAGCCTCTAGCACCGAGAGTGCGAAAGCTGGAAGGTTAGAGGGGGAGTAACAAAGAGAGACAGATACGGGGAAGATGTGGGTGTTCCCACCTTGCACGTGCTTCCCACAAGGGACTGTGTCTCCTCTCCAGTTTGCAGTGAGTGGCTGCATGCTTACTTGGGGGCTGGAGATGGCTGGCATCAGGAAAGCTGTCCCCACCCCTGGAGCTGTACAGGGTGATGATTTCTGGGCTAGGACCAGTCCTGCTTGGAGTTAAGCACTCCTCCCTGCAGAGCTCTTCTCATTAGTCTGTGCGCTGGGTATCTGTTCCTCTTTCCAATTGAAGGAGGCTGAGGCTGTTGGGGTGTGTGGGGCATGTTTCTGGGGGGGCTGTGTGTGTGTGTATGTGTGTGTGAAGAAAACACTCCAGCCAGTTGGGCTTCCAAGCACCAAGAGGCTCTGGGGTAGGAAAAGCAGCTGATATTAACCTTGCGCATTCTTTAGCACTTGGTTTTCTTTTACTGAATGAATATCACATGTCCTCCCTTCGCGCATCATCCCCCCCACCCCCCTGCTCTGGGCTTTACATCAGCCTCCTTAATAAGAAGCGCTCCGTTTTTAGTCCCAAGTGAGCGCCAAGCCCTTCGCTGCAGGGCTTACTGTTGCCTGAAGCTCTTGTCTGAAATAGCAAGCTGGCTCTCGAGGCAGGCTGCACACCCCTGAAGAGCCAGTCAGAGCTGGGGTACTCCGCATTGTGCATGGGGGCTCGCAACCCTTTCCCACCTCACCCCAGCTCCCTCTATTCAACATCATCATCAATGTCTGGGAGGTAGGAGTAAAAAGCAAACTCTCCATGTTGGGGGTTTATAGTAAATTCTGTCAGGTAGTCAGCTGCCATTTTGATGACACTAGAAGAACCTCATAAAAATGAATGGGTAAGAAGGCCATGTTATTAAAAGGAATTGGCAAGGATACGTCTCTGCCAAGCCTAGCCCAGGACTGACATGGGTGCAGTGTGAAAATATCTCCCTGTCAAGTGGCACTGACCAGAGCATGAACCAAGAGTTGCATCCTTTCTCTCACCTATTTCCCCTGAACCCCATGATGATGCCTTTTGTAGGGTGCTCTCAAGGTGTTGTTTCTTTCATACGTATTTCCCAGTCCTTCAGCTTCCTCCACTTTTATCTTTGAGAGAGTTTGCGTATATTTCTTCCATCTCACTACTAATTTCTTGAGACTTCCTTGCTTGACCCTTCCATACCTTCTCCAGTAGTCCAAGAATAAATAGTATTTCCTGGGGTTAAGGTACAGCAAATGTAAAATGCGTGAAAGGGAGAAGGCTAAAAGGAGAAGACCTAAAAATACAGTGTCTAATTAAAGTATGGAAGTAGCTTCTTTAAGGGAATATTACGGCAAATAGCTTAAAAAGATACCAGAATGGATTAGCCAGCTTTCTGAATAGGACTAGCCCCAGCTATTACACAGGGCTTAATAGGAGCAATAAGGGCTCATGCATCAATTCTGCAGAGACAGGAAGAAGTTCGTTTGGGCAGTGATGGGAGGGAGTTGCAGATGCTCTCATAGCTCTGTTCCAGGGTGGGAATCCTCTGTCACCATTGTCATGGATAATGATGAAACTGATGCACAGGGCAGGGCTGCGAGGTGGAGAACAGGCTCATCTTTAAGTGACTCAGCCTGACCATATGCTCACCGCTCGCTCTGTGACTCTCATCCCTCTTTACTTTCTACTGTGTGTCCTGGTGCAAGGAAGGGAACTGTAGCTCCTTCTCCAATGTCATCATCAGCTTTGTTTTTCACCCTCATAGCTATGTACCTGAGCTGTTTCTGCCATGGGTCCCCCTGCCTACACCTAGGATAGCTCCTAGATGAAGTGGTGGGAGAGCAGATACTGTGGTCAGGAACTCCAGTGGGCAGCTGGCACCCACTGAGGCTCTGTGGCAAAGAGGCTCTGCAAGCAAGGAGGCTCCCTTCAGTATCTAAAACATGGCTACTTAGCTCAACTGTCCACACGTGTTGGCTCTGAAGGGCTGGGCTAGAAAACTCAGAAAAATTACACCTTGCTTGTGAGGTTTTTAATATCACTTATTACTGCTAAAACAGATCCAGGGGTTCCCCTTGCAACAACACTCCGCCTTTCCATCCACCCCTTTCTACATTCACATTTTTTGCCCTTTGCTCTTTCCTTTCTTGGTCCAGCCTCCTTCCTACTCTTTACCCATCATACCTGACTACAGGGTGATATAGTTTTTTTGTTTGTTTGCTTGTTTTTTCTTTATGCTATTTGTTAGAGTATCTGGAAAGACCTATTGCTTCTCTTGACGCTGGTTTGAAGGTGGGGTTAAAAATCTCTATGTGCATGTGTTGTGCAGTTGTGTAAGAATGGGTGACTGTGATATGAAACAATAGGTAAGTTACTGATCATAGTTCAATGTTTGGTTATTTCCTTGGCAAGTGGATGTGAGAAAATGACCTAAGCTGGCCCTCCTTTGAGTGGAGGGCTGTACCAGGTCACCTCCAGAGGTCTCTTCTAACCTGAATTTTTCTATAACTCTAAAAATCTTGTTTTCTGTAGTGATATTTTCATCCTGAGGCGTGTTTTTATTTGCTTGTCTCATAGCGTATGGTGTGGTGGGACTGGACAGTATCTGGAATCTTGTTGTGTAGGCACAGAAATCCAATCAAGTGTTTCTTCTTTCATGGCCTAAACAAATCTTACTTTGCAGGAGTGCACAAAATTACAATTTGAAGAGCTCATCTGTAGAAGTGTTTTGCCAATCAAGGGCTGCAATGCCAAACGGGGTCAAAGTCTTTACATTTTCAGAGTGAGTGTTTGCTAAATAAGGGCTTGCAGCTGGAAGTGGAACTGCAAGGCTGAAACTGGACCCATACGTGAATTATTCAGCATAGTTCCCTCTTTCCCTGTCAAAATGGTTCCCTTTGAGAAGCTCTGTGGGCTGCACTTCTTAGTCACTGAACTGCCCATCATAGCACCTCAGCTCCTTCCTAGAAATCCAGCTATTCTTGCATGTTTTTTCCCATATCTATCAGAATAAAATTAATTGGAGAGGAGGTGGTCATGATGGCAACTTCAGTGTTGCTAATCACTTAACGTTTTTCTTGCAAGACATTGTGATAGTCACAATAGCCTTGATTCTGTCTTTCTAGAAAGACTCTGAGAAGGATTTTCAGGGATATCAAACAGTATAATTTTTTTAGACATTAAGAAAGCAGGGTCAAGAAACCCTATTGTGAATGACTGGCTACTTGATGTATCGTGGCAATTGACCCTCTGGAGGCACTGCAGGCCTAGCTAGCCTCTGATGTCCCTTCTCAGCTACCCCTGTCAGAAATGCTCCGGAAGGACTGAGCCTAGGATTGACAGATGACATTTGCAACTTGAGAGGCCAGGGATGCTCAGAACATTATTCCAGGGCCCATGACACTGAGCTGTGTCCCTGCGCAACCTCCACCATGCAAGCTTCCTCTTCTTCAGTCACCAGCCACTGGTCTTGGTGACAATGTCTGTGTGTGGGATCCAAGAGCCATGAAGTCCCCGTCCCAGCTCTCAGCCTTTCCCCTGCCATGCCCAACAAACCCTAAAGAAACCTGTAGCATTGCCACCCTGGCTCAAGCTGTTTTCTAACACCACTATCATCCGTGGCCGTTTTGTAGCCAGCTGAGGCAGCATATTTTGGAGTGGGTCAGCCTCCCCTCTTCCGCAGGAGCTATTGGAAGAGCTGACTGCAAACAGATTTTCACTGCCCCGATGTGGACTGATGTCAAACAGTGCCCAATGAGAGCTGACAAGCTGACAGACCCGATCCGTCAATGGAGGATGTGGAGGGGGGGCAGAGAATGTCTCTTGCGCGCGCCTTCAAGAGACAGAGAGCAATTTCACAGATGGACCAGCAAAGCTCTTGTAAGCGATACAAGTTCTTATTTAATAGCCTATCTGTTTCTGTGAAGGCAGACACAGGCGCAGGGGATACAGGGATAAGAACAGTTCAGGGCCAGGCACAAAGTAGCCCACAGGAGTCCAGCTTCCAGCGGCAGGCTCTTGTTTGATATGATCTCTGACCAGTAAATAACTGGGGGTGGCTGTTGAGAGCCCCCAATCTGCTCAGAAGTATAAGGTCTCTGGAACCAGGCTCTGGGCCACAAGAAATCATTCTTTCCTCTTATGCATCCTGTGTTGCAGAGTACTCCTGAAGAGTAATTGCGATAGTGAGGTCAGGAAGAAAATATTTGGGATTGGCTCCTTTTATTGATGCATGGTTAGTTGTTGTATCCACAGTGAAAGGTTGTGGGCTGCGAACTGTCCTCTCAGGAGAGCAGTGTCCTTTAGGTACTACCCTCGCCTTTGATGAAGTTGAAGATGCAGTCTTCCTGGAGAAGGGAACTTGTGTTCTTTGGGTAGGAATCACAGCTTTTTCTCAACTAGTGGGTCAGAGTTAGGTCAGAGAGGAGCTTTCACGCCTTTCTGATGCCCATGCGGCATGGTACCTTGTCCAGGCTCCAAATCAGACCACACCTCACAGCTGGCCATGGCCCAAACTTGAACTCATCCGTGCCTACTACCTGCCCCAATATCATCCCTCATGTTGGTCTACAGAATGACAGCCATCACCTTCCTTCAAGCTTTTAAATGGGCCTAAATAGAAACATCCCTTGTGCGCTTGCCTGTTTGAAGCTGATCCCAACTGAACAAGCTTACCAGGATATAGATCTGGAAATCAGCACCGAGTTGGACTTGATACATTGGTTGCTGCCCAAGCTCAGTCCATGTGAAAAAACTAATCCCATGATGACTCTTTTCCACATTGACCAGTTTACAACTGAAGTCTGTAACAGATCATTACTATAATTTCCTTTTTCTTCCTCCAAAATGAAGACTGGTTTCAGGTCTCACCAACAGTCCAGGTAGGAGCCTGGGCCAATATTGACAGTTTTCACCCTGATGCTGAGGTCATGAAGGCATCATTGTGGTAACTGTGTCAGACACCTAGGAAGTTACGGAGCTCAGAAGAGTCAGTCAGTTGCTCTTGCCTCATCAGGAAAGTTGGGAAAAATTCTGCCACCATCCATGATCATTGTCTTTGTCCCAGGTAACATGACTAGTGGTGAGAATATCTTAAAAGTGGTCTGGTGGCCTGGGCTTGGGCTCCATGCTCAGTAATAAGCAGAACAGTGCATATGAATCACTTGGTGGTCCAAAAGAGGTGTGGTTGGGCTCTGTGCAGGAAGAATTTTGCGTCTGCTGTAGCATTGTCAGTGAAGGCTGGCTGCTTTATTTCATCAGTGCAGATGATTTAGAGAGATGAATGGTCAGAGTGCAGAGCACTTTGGGATCCCCTGCTCTGAAAGATATGTGGGAGAACCAAGCTACTGTTTGCATTAAAAGTTAAGCTACTTCATTGGTGCTATACTACCAGTAGTAATCCACACACATAGCTTAAAAGTATACAAACCAGGCCCTTTCTGTTTAGTCCATGTCCTTTCCTCTGACTAAGTGGAAACTGGCATCTCCTTGCTTTATAACTCTGATTTGCAATCTTTCTCTCCCTCTTCCCCCACCCTCACAGCAGCCTGTCCTCATACTACTGATTCATTGTGCAATCAGATGGGTGATAACAGATGCTTCAGGAGAAGGGAATCTTCCTCCACAATTTGCTTAGCCAGTTGTGTGGTTGGAGTAGGAGTCAATTCCTTCCTGCCGTCTGCAGCCTGAAACGACTCATCCATCCCTTGCCATCCTAGGGGTACAACTATAAATACTAGCAAGAGTTCACAGAAGTTGCCAGCCCTTTTTAAGTTCTTTCTCCAAAATCTGTCTTTGACCGTTTCTTACGGCAACAAAAGGCTTCTGATGAAATACAACGTGCAAAGGGGTGTGAATGGCTGATTGTTCATTTCACCAAGCTGCCTGCCTTCTGAGTGCTGCAGAAGAGGGTTAGAAGGCAGTATTAACTCATTTTCACATTGTGCTTCGTTTCCATTAGCAGAATCTCCTCTAATTTTTCACTTGGCTGCAACATGGTGGCATCTGTCATGTCTTACAGATAGGTTGGGACATCTGCTGTACTGAGTGGGATAGACACAGTCGAAAGGGACGTGGCCCTGTGCAAACGTGGACCCGGCAACTTTTAATCAGACACAGCCCTTCTTCTTGCCTCAGTAGCTAAGTTTGCAGGGAAGTAACATTTCCATCTCAATTTCAGTGATTAGGAGTGACATCCTCTTTCTACAGCCATCTGGGGTGTGAAAACAAATACATCTGCGTGGTCCAAATCGATCCAGAAAGGTGGAAAGGAAACCAACGGCTATCAGAAAAATTATCCCTCTCTGCCTCTCTCCTTCCCGCCCGCCTGCCCTGGTTGTTTTGTTTGCGGATCCGTATTTCCTCCCACTCTTCAGCTGGGCCAAATTTGGCTCTGTCTGGCGGAGGCAAGGGCACCAGGAGTGTCACGGCTGGTGGGGAAGCAGGAGAGCAGCGGGGCTGGGTTTTGTGGCGATGGGGTACCCTCGGGGCTGGCCAGGTGATGGCTCCCACCCCCCCTGCCCCTCCTGGGCCCCCCTCCAAGCCCATTTCTGGGATCCTGACTGACTTTGGCAGTTGGCTGCCGTTGCAAGAGGGTTTCCATGGCAATGTACCAGTGCTGCTCGCTCCCTCCTCAGAGCTCTGCCTTCCCTTCCCTCCCTCTCCCTCTCCTCGCCCCCCTCCCCAGCCCTCCTGTTTCTCAAGCCTGTTGCCATGGAAAAGTCATAATCCACAAAGAATTTCAGTTCTCCCCCCACCCATTGGGTTAGGTTTTTTTTGGTGCTAAAAGTTTGTTTTTTAGTTTAACGTGTGGGCAGGGGAGGCTCCATCTGCCTCTTCAAAACCTTGTCCCTGGGCAAGAGGGAAGTCTCTGTCTTGGATTTGGAGGTCTTCCTGGAGAGAGGGTGATGAGAAGCTGCAGAGGGGAGCTCCAGCTGATGGGCATCCTGGCAGGGTCGTGGCTTTGAGAAGTGCTTATGTGACACCGGAGATTTTGAAGCAACCGTGTCGTTTTGGAGTTTGGAGCCTGAATCAATGACGTTTAAGTGCCCAAGACATGTTGGAGAAAAAGGAGGAGTGAGAAATTTCTGAAAGGTGCCTCCTCTGGAGGCTGCTTTTTCTGAAATGATCATAGTGAGTGCTGCCAACAGAAAAGGCTGCAGACAACTCATACGCTGCCACAATATGTGCACAGCAAGAACTGTGGAAATGATGCAGCTGAAGGTACTGAATGAGACCAGAACTAGAGCCCACATTATCCCACTTGATCGTCATGCTAATTCCCAAGTTCTCAGGGTATGTCTGCACTCCACCAGAACTTGCGTGTGAGGTTTGTGGTTACATTTTGGTTTGTTAGCTTAAGCACCAATTAAAGGTGAAATCAGGTAAGTTTCTGCTCAAATTAAACAAGCTCACCTAGATATCTCTGAAAAGCACTGGGGTACTCTGATAGCTTTGCTGTTCTGGGTAGCAAGGCTGGCTGAACAGGAGGGAGCTGTGGTGTGGTAATAGATGTGGGAATTGACCCTTTGCTGCACTCTCCATGGAAATGTTCTGGTCTCACTCGCAGCACGCTTGCTGTTTCCATCTGCGCTGTGTTCAGGCTTCCCACAGTGGGCACTGTGGCCCGGGATCCTCAGATGCGTGTTGGAAAACCTTATTCACAATATTTCTAGGTCCAAGGAGTCCTGGAAGGCTCCTGAGCAAAGAAATATTCTTGGGAGATTTCCCACTCTGTTCAGGAGGGAGAAGGGAAAGGATGCAGATAATATATCCCAAATTTGGACCTTGTACTTGTTTCAGACCTCCTGAGAGTCCTTCATTGGATGTGATGTTAGCATCACGCCTGAGGCTTTAAACTGACCTGTTCCGAGGGAAGAAGCAGAGGAGTAATTCAAGATCAAATGCAGCTCTAGAGTAAAATGGCACATTTACTTCACTAGAGATGCAGCAACATGGGCTGAAGTTGACTCTTTCTCTCTCTTTTCCTGTTCAGGAAACATTGAGGGTGCACGTTTTGTTTCTTTTTTATAGAGGCAACTACATTCAGGCGGCCCACTGCAGACACCTAGCCTACGCACTGTGGTTACCTCTCCCCATTGTCTGTGTGTACCAGGCATCTGAGTCACTTGCTGCTCGCCTGGCCTCAGATGTCGTAATAGTCACAGCGTCTAAATTGGGCATGTGGAGTAGGTGACGGAGTATAAACCTGGAGTCTTTTCAGGCTGGTGGAAAAATTATCGATTTATAAAACCATAAAGTCACAGTGCTGGGTCATTGTAGCTCCTCTTCTTTTGCATGAATTCCTGGAAGGTGATGGATTTTCAGCTGCCGCAGACTGTGGTCTGTCCTGCAGAAAGCAAAAAACCTGATCTGTCAGCAATGCTCTACCTCTTTCCTTGTCGTTATGGCTTTACTCTTTTCTAGACGAACATAATTTCTTTAGTCCTATGCCCGGGGTTGTTTGTCTCCTTCTGTTTTCAACCTCTTTTCTGATACTGCTGAGAAAGAAGCCCAAGTAGTCGCAGTGCCATGTTGGGCACCTCTCAGGTGGACCCCATCTCTACGTTTCACAGAGGCTCCTGAACATCCAGCATCAGAAGAAATCCTCAGTCACTACCAATCTGGGCTAGGAGTTGAACTGTTGGCCAGAAGGCAAATATTTCCTTTCTTTTTGCACCTTTCATGCCCCAGGGATGAATCCCAAAAAGTTTTCCAGAGCACTGTGTGAGAATGTAGGAGTGCACTGACCGCATCAGCAGACACAGTCGCCCTCCTTGTGCTTAGCCAGACCTTGTGTAGCCCCAGACATCACTCCCTCTTTTACCAAAGAGAAGAGAGAGAGGGCGTGTAACTTTATTTAACAGAGCCTGGACTACAAACTACATCACAAAACACTCTACAAAGTTAATAATACAAAGCACAAGTCGGATGTGATATAAATGATGTAAATGTGTGAACTCTGAGTAGGACTTTGGCAGTGTTCCCAGCCGTGTTCGAAATGTACCCATGATATTTCTATCTCCCATATTGGGAACACACTAGAGACAGGCAGAAAAGACTTAGGTTGAGTTTATTATCCATATTTATCGTTCATTTTAGAATAGCATCTTCCTCCCACACTGATCCATCCTCACAGCACTACATATGCACCCAGCTCAAAGCAGGAGCTTCACACTTTGACTTTTGGGGCAAGAGTTGAGAACAGTGAGCTATGATTGAAGCGTTCAGTGTGTGTTGGGAAACTGAAAATAGATGGTGCAAGTGAATATGGACCCTGTAGCTGCAGGGTAGAGGCAGGTAGAGGTAACGAAAGGGGTTTGCAAGCTGTCAAGTCATGGGACTTTGGGGTAGGACGGAGGCATGCCTGACTGTAGGAACCCAGGCAAAAGACTAGAAGGAGATTCTTGGTATTTACCTCCCTTCCATGTTTTCCAAGTGTTTGAAAAAGGGATGATGTCAGTGGAAGAAGAGCACAGAGGGGTTATGGCTGTGACCAGAGTGGGGATAAGAAAAGTCTGGGGGCTGAGGATTTGCACAGTAATTTTTGGGTTGGGACCTGGGGTCCAGGGAGCACCTGGATGGGGACATCTTGGCTTTCAGAGCCTTGTTGTCCCACAGCAGGAGCACAGACAACGCCAGTGGTCGTGCAGTTGAGCTGGCAGCAATGAAGGCAGCGGTGCCCCAGCAATGGCTGCATTGGAAGTGCTGATGGAGGCGATGGCTGGCAATAGAGAGCCAACGGGAATGACAGCAGAGATTGGCAGTTTGGGTGAAGTGGCAGCAGCACAGGGAAGGGTGCTGGTGGTGAGGAGGGTGCTGATTGCAGCAAGTGTTACAGTAGCGTCTGGAGTGCTAGCTACAAGTGAAGACGAGGGTGGCTAATTACAGACATGATTGTGAAGAGGAAGAGGAGGCAGGCTCGAGGAAGAGTGGTGAGGTCTGCGATTATGGCACTTTGCAATGAAGAAGCTGCTGCTCAGTGCGGGGCTACGTGGGGTTCAGCTCTAGTATTAACTGAAGCTGTGTTCTCCACATGTGGCAGCTCATGGCTTGCTCGCTTCCCCTTCTGTCTCACTCTTCACTTTCTTTGCTACTGCAGCATTTTCCCTGTTTGCATGTAGTGTGGAGAGATGCATTAATGGTTTCGTGTAGAAAAAAAAAAAAAAGAAAAATCCTAAATTAGACACTACCCCACTGGTGATACATCCTGTGCCCCTTGCCAGACAAATGCTAGCTGGGAGGTCTTTGGGGGAAGAATGAGGTTTTCCTAATGCTGCAAGGAAAAAAAGTGCAAGGAAGTTTAAAGGCAAGTGTGAACAAAAAAAAAAAAAAAAAGAATCCTAAGAATCCTAATTGTTCTGAGACCTTCCTCAGCCCAAGGAAGGGTTAATGCTTTAAATGCAATGTAATTTCAGCGGCACTAAAGAACACGTTTCCATGGAAACATCAACCCACAGAGGGAGAGAAAGAGGGAGAAGGGAGAAGGAGCAGCAGCCTGGGCTCCTCTGGCAAAGGAGGAGCAGCCTTCAGACCCCCCACAGTTACTGACGGGAGCGATTATTTGTTTGTTTGTTTTAATCGATTCCCCCTTGGAGGTGTGATAGGGAAGAAAGTGATAAGGTGCCGTCTTGGCCGAACTGCTACCAACCCAGAAAAATCCAGTAACACTTCGTTGGACCCAGTCTCCTTGCGGGCAGTGACTCTGCTCCTGCCAGCACTGTGAATTTGCTGCCCTTGCAAATGCATGAATGCTTTCAACCCTTGATAAACGTTGAATAACCCCCAAATCACTTGTGGTTTCCTGGTGGGTCAAAAAAGTTAAGTTAGTCTGCTGTTTCAGAGAATGTAATAAAGGGATTTATTTCAATCTCTCCAGCTAGTTTAGCCCTGTCTGGCTCCTGGCAGTGGGGAGAGGGACCTTTCTGGCAGATTTGAGTGGTTTTCCATAAGCAAGAAAGTCCTGAAAGCTACGGAGGAAAATTGATGTGCTCACCTGCTTGCTGGTCTTGCTCCCAGGACAGAAACTGGAATGAGCTCTGGGTAAATACTGAGATGCCCTGATGGCTGACTTCCAGCATACCAGCCACCTTCAGAAGACCAAAGGGGCTGTTGACATGCACATTTACTTGGCCATTTTTTTTAAGCTGTGGTCCACAGCCATGTGGGTCCATGGGAGGTTTTGAAGGGACGTGCAAAAATGATTAAGAAAAGTGGGATTAAATTCACGGTATGGGGATAGTAGCTCAACTAGAATATTTTTTAAGGCTCTGCAAATTGACAGAGCTCTAAAAACATCATCCTGGGTGAAAAATCAGTGTGAAGAGCCTCATTTGACTTCTGTTCTGTAACTGCTTGTCCTATCAATGTTTGTATGACTGTGCCCTAAGACAGATAAACAAATCTGAAGGACATCTCTTAACCTTTCAGTATTTGCCTGATCCTAGTGGTATGGCTTCCATCAGTGACCTGTTAGGTGAATGCCAAGACATAATTATGACCCATTTTCGCCTGTTCTGACAAATGTAATTTTCCATGCTTTTACTGCCTCATGTAAGCAGATCTTTAGTCCTTTCAAATGAGAGAAATACCTTGAAGACTACTTTTACTTTGGAGAAAAGTGATATGTTATCTGTTCCTAATGAATAAGGAAGGATGGAAAGACACAGCAATAAAAAATAATACTTAAAAAAAGTAATTGGCAGGAATTTATTAACTCAGTAAAGCTTTGCAGCTTGATCCAATTTTGGACTGAACATTTATTTTTTATTTTATCCAGTCACTGTAACAATTTTGACCTTAAAGCTATTTTTCTATTAGCTATTTTCTATTACTTAAAGGTTTGGTGAGTCAATCTAGAAGTATATCTGTTTTTATCAAAGCTTTTTTGGATAAAAAAGTCTTTCTGAGAATAGGCTGATTTCCTATCAGATTTATGGCCAATTCCTGCTTTAACTGGAGTGTGCTCTTAAAACACTTTTCCTTGTTTCTGTTTTATTTCCAGTGAGGCCAGAAGGTGTAGAGGGATATTCTCAAGCTACTTAGGACTCTGTCATTTTCCCAGCAAAAAAAGATAATTTTGGAAGAAAAGTTGTAAATCAAATATTTTGGGTTTAAAATGGAATATTTTGACATGGAAATCCTATTTGCTGTCTCTTGGGATTAGGAGCATGGGAATTTTATGTTCTCGTTTCTCCTTCATGAAACTTGGACAGACTAAATATCCGGTGATAACCTTCCCTTGTTGAGGTGATGCTGTTCCTTGTGGGACTGTTTCAGGGTGGCACATTAAAGATTTATTTTAACTGGGGCTTTTGTCCATAAAAGAAAGGGCAAAATGTGTCATGCAACAGACCAGACTGTGTGGGAGCATGACCATGCCAGAAGCTTCATTTTCTGTCCAATGTTGTTACAGTTTTCTGATCTTATGGTTCTCTTTCTTTCTGACAAAATGTTGACCTCCTCATGAGAAAATGTTGTTGCCAAGTTCTTATCCCTCTTTCCCATTTAAAAAGTGATTTTGATAGGTAATTTTTCCTGGCTCTGGCATTTGTGAAAATAGGTCAGTCAGGACGTGTGTGAGAAAAATTTGGCTTTGGTTGGGTTTTCAAGATATTGTT
The DNA here is from genome assembly GCF_963924245.1 of Chroicocephalus ridibundus. Classification (NCBI taxonomy): domain Eukaryota; kingdom Metazoa; phylum Chordata; class Aves; order Charadriiformes; family Laridae; genus Chroicocephalus; species Chroicocephalus ridibundus. The sequence continues at coordinate 166,913,181 of NC_086284.1, forward strand.
GTGACTGACATAGCAGATGGGGCAAAGTGAAGATTTATCCTGCCCTTTTTTCCATAAACAGGTCACCTCATCCTAATGTATACCACTGTTTCCTACAAGTGACCTAGCTCTCACAGTCTGGCCTTGGTACTGTGAGCGGCACCCTTGGCAAAGGGAGTGTAAAATGCCACTAGACCTGAATGGCAGCACCTCTTTCCCTTTTTCTATCAAAGGCAGTGACTGCATAGGACCAAAAGCAAATGGGAGATCAGGTCCTAGATGGTGTTAAGATATGTGGAAGGAAAAGTTATTGTGGAAACTCTGAAGCTCACTGAGCAGCATTTCACCTAGGCGTCATGACTGTCATTTGTGCCCCAGGCGGGAGTTGACACCATGACCCTGCACAATGAGACTCCCCTCTGTCCGCTCCCTGATGGAATTCTGTCCATGCTGCAAAACCCTGTGCCGCGGTGCTTGAGTTTCCCCTTACATTTTCAAGAGGGAGGCTAGGGACTGCACAGGCTGTGGGAAGCGAGCTTCGCTTCTTGTTCTCAGGAATGGTCCCGTCTCATTAGGATCAAGCAATGCGTGTAGGAAAGCGGCCCTGCCACTGCTCTAGCTCCCTACGTACTCTAAGGATAGATATATCCTCAGTCCCCAGGAACTGTCAGCTCAGAGTCTTTCTCAAATGACAAATTCATGGCAGATAAATAGAAGAAATGGGAAATGAAGTGAAAGTACCATTTTTTTTATGATGAAGAGAGGGAGTGATGGAAAAGATTCATCCTTCCACTGTACAGAGGAGCTCTGTCACTTGGAAGTCTTAGCGCACATGCACATTGTTTTCAAAACACTTGTGCTGAATATGATGGAGAAACAGCAAGGACAGATCAGTAGAAATTTCTCTTCCACCAGAAATGGGTATTTCACAGGTCAGGATCAAACACCAAGAAAATTTATCTTCCTAGAGGTGAGAGGCCAGAATCTCAGCAGATCAAACAGTATCACTCCATAGATGTCAGCTGAATATCACTGATTTATTCCAGCCCAGTGTCTGCCCTCCTGTCTTTTAAAAAGGTGTGGACAGCAGGGAAAAAACAAATTAGTCTCTTATATCTTTGTTATCTTGTAGCCTGAGGGATATTTCCTAATCTAGATGCTCTCCTAACCTCTTTGCTTAATGAAAACAATCTTGAGCTCTGGGTGTTTCTCTGAGCCTGCTGGTCAGATTGGTTCCCAGTAGTATAAAATGGCTGTAGCCTGGACATATTTTCTGATGCAGAATGCCTGCACAATTTAGAATTTTGTTGGTCTCTTTTCGATACTTTCTTTCTTTCTTGCAGTGCATCTCCCCAGATTCAGTGGTAACACTGACAGAGAGAAGGGAGCAAATGAAGAAGAGTGAGATGCTGTTCCTTTAAGATTTAATTTTCCTAGTCAACGGTTGCTTCTATTTTTTTCCTACCTTGTTTTGGTTTTGTTCTTCATGATAGCAGAACGAACAGAGTCCATGCCCCTTGTTATGTAAAATCAGCTGCGCTCGTGCCCTTTGCGTGGACTCCTTTCGCTGTAAATCGTACCTGACACAGGACAGATGTTACACAGACACAGCCAGATGTGCCTGCCTTTCATGACTCCACAAGCCACTGGCACCGCAGCAGTGGGAGGCAGCGCAGGAGGCTGGGGCAGCGCAGGGGAGTGAGCAATGGGAGAGCCTCTGAACGGCTCAGCCAAGGTCGGTACCAGCCATGGGGAAGTTTGATCGAAGGCCCAGGTGGAGCCCGTTCTCACCTTTTTGGGGGTGAACGATTGGGTTTGATATCCCCTGGAGATCTCGTGCACGTGCAGCTGGATCTGGATGGCTGTTGCGCATGTATTTGGCTGTCCTCTGAGGCAGAGGCAGCCATGGAAATGTCGAGCAACGGTATGGAGAAAAAATATCAGTATTATTTTAAGCTTCCCATGGGTTTGGAGTATGGAGATATAAATCAGAAGTCAAAGGGATCAGCTGCAGTTTTCTCATTTAAAAAAAAATCTACACTATTTCAGTCTCTCAGATGAGAGCAGAAGCTATTAACGGCATAGTTAGTGCTGGTTAAACCTTAATTTGTCAATCACTTGCCATTTGGAGGTCAGAATTCCCATTTGTAGATAAATACACTGTTCCTAAAACTCCCTTTTCCTTGTCCTTTGTGTTCTGTCTGTTCATCCTTGTTCGGGAGCAGGTGTGTGGGGCGGGCAGGACCTGCTGCAGGGCAGGAGTGATGTACCTTGCCAAAACTGTTTGCATCAGCCCCGGCTGGGCAGGTCTTGCCAGAGCTGGGAGAGGGAACGTGTTTGGAGCTGTGGTGCACTTGTGGTGAGATGCAGTAACGCATCCATCTTTGTTCTTTGCTGGGCATGAAGTAGGTCTGGGAAGGCAGCTTCGCCTCTCCCTGGTACCTCTGGCTGGTGGGTTTTTAGTGCTGTCTCTAGGGGAAAGAAAAAGGCTATTTCACCATGCAAATTCTGCAGGGTAAAGGCCTTTCACTGCCTTCACCTCACTGCTGTTACGTTTGGCCTCAGTGTTTCACATTACAGTGAGTTTCCAAAGAGGCTGACGGTAGTCTGCACCCCCATCCCCTTATCCTGCATCAAACTCTACCGGCCTTTCACCCTGCAAATCCTCTCTGGCAGAGGTATCTCATAGCCTTTCTTTCCCCACCGTCCACCTACACCCTGTTTTTCCCTTGTGTGCTGGACTGCCAAGACGACCCCCCGATGCGGATGGTGGAGAGGCTGTTTTGTTCATATGGCCTGTCTTATTCAGGGAAGTGGTCAATGTTAGGGTAATCACGCCATTTCAGACAGACCGCTTGTCTCATTGGAGCATAACAAGCACTGACAGGGCACAGGGGAGTGTATGTGTGTGTGTGCGTGCACACGTGAGGCGGGGAGTGCGATGGGCTGAACCGGGGCATTATTCGAATTTGCCCACCTGGTCAGCAGCTTCAGGAGGAGGTGATTCCCAGCAAGGCACTGGAGGCAGAAGTAGGAGTGGTTAGTGCTTATTTCAAATGCATCTCCTTCAGAGCTGTTTCTGGGGCAGAGAAAAATTTGGTTAACGCCCTCAGAGAAAAATTTGGTTAACGCCCTCCCTGTCTCCCCCCAAGTCCCCTTCGCCTGCCACATTTGCCTCTCCAGGCTTTCCCCATCACTGTCTGAAACCGTTTAAAATGTCATCATCTCTCCACCGGTCCTAAATTGGCCATCTGATGTGGTTTTAATGCTCTATTTCCTATGTCAACCAGCCTTGCAAACACTCTCCATTAGCGTCCAGGGCTGTCAGCCTCACGTCTCGGGTGGGTGGTGTTACCTAATGGTCAGAGCACAGGATGGGGAGTCGGGTCCCCCCAAATCTGACTTGCTTTGTGCCCAAGGACACATCCCTTCCTTCTTGGCTCCTGCCTGCTCGTCCGTACCATGGGGCTCACAGTGTCGGCCTGTTTTCACAGTGTCATCTGTACTTTGCTCCCACTTGGCTGAGTTGGGGCATTGCGGTTGCTGCATCTGCACCGGGCTGGGGAAGGGCTCGACCCTTCTGTGCTCACATCGAGCAGCTCCAGAAACACTGGCATAAGCAAAATGCTTTGCTGGAAGGTGTTTCTAGCAAATTAAATTAATTTACCTGTGTTTGTCATTGTTGTCCCCCCACCCCTCTTTCTCTTTTCTGTCTCCGTTTTGGAGTCCAATCATGGATTAAGCCCTTTACAGGTATAGTTTCATCTTGGGTTACCTCACCTGCATGCACAGCCTGCTGCCCTCACCTTGTGCCCCTCTTGCAGCTGGTGGCTCAGTGCAGTCGTGCCAGGGAGCCCCCCAGCCCCCTGGTTGCCTGTTTGGGGACTGGAGTGTGTGTAGGCTGTAGGGAAGAAACAAATCCCCCCTGGCCAGAGCAGGCAGCAGTAGTGCTGGCGTTACCAGGGCAGCGCTGCTGCCGAAGGGGATGACTCTGGCTGTGATAGTGATGGAGGGCAGAGCCGCTTGAGTGTGGCTGCCTTGCAGCGCGCTGCCGGCTTGGCCAGCCAGGGAGTCCTTCAAGCCTTGATGTTTTGTCATATAGGCGTCCCCTTGCTCAGCGTGCCTGAGCAAGCCCCGCAGCTCCCCGCGTACCGCTCTCGCCCTGCATCCCTCTGTAGGTGACAAGGTGACAGGACCCAGCAAGCTGCAGGAATTCAGGGGAAGCTGGGGGGGGGGGTGGGGGGACGGGGAGGAGCTGCTGCTTCTGCACTCCTCCTGCAAACTTCTGTAAACACGTTGCTAATGGGTTTGAGAGAAAACCCTCTGAAGAGTTATTGTGCCAAATTTGGAGACTAATTTCAGTCATTAAGGTGCGAAGCGAGGGATTTTAGTGCCACTTTAAGTGTAAATCTCAAGGCAGCTCCAAGGATTGGAGTCGCTGATGATCCCTTCTTGATTATTATTAGTGGTTCTAATCTTTCCGGTGGAAAACGAACGGAAATGACACCCTCTTGTGTCATATCTGTTGCTGATTTCTGTGAACTCTTCTTGTCAGGCTGTGCAAGGGAGATTCCCATAGTGGCATCATTCTCAGGTGGGAGGGGAAAGAGGGCTGAGAACTGTTTATTATTGCTGTTTGTTTAATGAGATATTGGCACTGCTTTCTAACTACTGACATACAAAGCTGCAACTCCCATCAGGCTAATGGCATCCTCATCTTCTTGGAGCCTTGCTTTGTCTTTACTCTGGTGGCCAGTGCAGAGAAGTCATGAAACGGGTGTAACTGTATTCTGTGCACACCGGAAGGTCTTTCCCACCACCAGAGCCTTACATAGGTCTGGTAGGCTGCACATACCTGGTGATGGTCTGTGCCTTGCATTCTTCAGGACTAGAGCAATGCAAATGGCTGTGAAAGAAAGGCCAGAAAAAAAGCACATGTGGCCCTGACATGGGATGCTTTACACCATTACAAACAATCCTGTGGCTAAGATTTTCCAAGCAGCAGATGTTTTGGGGTTCTCTCAGTGTTTGGGTGCTGAATGGGTCTGGCTTTTGGAAAATAACCAATAGTCTGCCTTTGAAAATTGTCCTGTTGCACATGTTTCATGCTGGGCTCCCTTATGGCTGTGTTTCCTATGCTGTGCACATCCGTTGAAGGTCACAACATGGAACAAGTATGGAATTTCCTTTAGAAATAAACATCATTGCTGATTACACTTGGTAATGGGGAATTAGAGTTTCGTTGATTAATGGAGTTAAGACAAAAAAAAATTTGGAAAAAGAAGCGAAAATCATGACCTTTTTTTTTTATTTGTTCAAAGAAGTTTCCCTACTGTCAATGCTTTCATTAAATTAGTAGAGAGTTCTCTGTATGCTGATAGTGGGAAAGTGTGAACCCACTGAAAGAACAGATTCATTTTCCCCTTTTTTTCTTGAAATTGGTTCAAACTGAGTTTAGAAGGGACAAACTGAAGCTGAATATCAGGAAATGTTTCCTGGTATCATGGCATAATAGAGCAGAAGAACCTCTCATGCCTGTAATGGAAATGTTGCTTGTGTAATTTATAAGAGAACTGGGCAAAGCACTGGAGGGCAGGGTCCTGGGGCTAGCCCTGCAGGCAGCTTGGTCACCTCTGCCTCTCACGGTGATGTGATGCTGCTGGTGCCAGAGCAGGTGTATAAAGGCAAAATCTACTTCATGCGACAGGATTGTGAATTGAAGTGAAATATATGAACAGGGGAAACTGTCAGAGTGCCACGGAGATGTCATATAAGCCACTGAACTGTGAAATGTGTATTTGCCTCCTCTTCTTCCCCACAGTGTCATTCTGGACAGTCTGACAATTAAGAAAACAATAGACCTGATTCTCATTTACAGCAAAACCATTTTAACATGCTCTCACGATGCAGCAAGGCCTTGAAATAAGTGTAGCCGTAATCTCGGTCCACTTAAAGGTCTTCCCCGCTGCCAGAGCTGAGTGAAAAGGCCTTAGGATAAATAAGATTGAAGCTCGGACTGTTTAATAGTCCATTTGTACATCTGACATGAGATGCCCCAAAGGGGAGTGCCTTGCGCAGAAGTGACGGGGCCTTTCCAGACAAAGAGAATCATTAATGTTGGCTGCAGGGATTTTCAGGGCTGATCACCCTCTAGTTTGATCCTGCCGGGTATAAGGCATGACTCTGTCCGTAAAGAAAAGGACTTTAACTGGACTATCTCAACATCCACTGTCCCTATTCCTAAGCTGCTTCAGAGGATTGCTTTGGGCCCCACGAGGCGTGCTGGCTCTAATAGGGATGGATCTTCTCGCAGGTGTGCTGCTCCTTCCTCTGCTCTCTACAGCTTCCCTTATCATTGGCTGTCTCTACTGCTTCACCTGTAGGCCATCACTGTCCTCAAATGACACGTAAAATCCCCTTTGGAAAGTGAGCAAAGTGTAGGCTGTGGAGCATGTTTACACAGGTAATTGCTATGGATCCCTCTGCCCTTTGGAGTAAGGGGAAATCACGGACCGTGAGCACTCGTGTGTGCATATGGCTCTTAGTCATAATTTCAGGAATTCATTGAGACCCAACGTGGGACATTGTTTCCCAATCCTAGTCTCAAAATGGGGGCAATTGCCGTGCCTTGCCTGATTGTCCCAGTTCCTGGAGTAATTGTCCTGCTTCCCTCACCTCCTTCCTCTTAGATTTTCCTTTGCTGTCCCCAGCATCATAGCACTGTTTGCACCATGCTCCCACGATCCTGGTGTAAGCTACAGGGCAGGAGACAGGGTCTCATTTTGGGTTTGGTTTCCAGGCATTAACATTCTCCTCGCGCTTTTCTCTCTCCTGCAGGTACCTGATCAATGTCACCTTTGAAGGCAGGAATTTGTCGTTCAGTGAGGACGGATACCAGATGCATCCCAAGCTGGTGATCATCCTTCTGACCAAGGAGAGGAAGTGGGAGAGGGTAGGACATTTTTGGTAATTTTCAAACTGCCTCAGGGAGGAGGATGGAGGAAGGCTCCAGGTGAATAATCCCCTCCACCCTTCTGTACTTCTTATCAAGGGCTGGCAATCTCCTCCTTGCATCCTGGACTACTGGTATCTCCAATACCCAGGCTGCTGTCTTTTCCATGCAGGATGCCATTACATTCTTCCATTAGCGTGTATAAAAAATTCATCAGCTTCCCTTCTGTAACCTCTGAACATAAGTTTTCCTGCCTTTTAGAGAAGAGACCTCGTCTGTGCCATGGGTTTCAATGGCAGAGACAGAAAATATTTCTCTGCATGGCTCGGAGGCAGTGAAGTTCTGTATGCTAAACGGCTGCGATTGAGCTGCAGCCACACTTAGTAATATATTCCAATGTTAACTGTCCTTGATATATCTGGCCAGTGTCATTTGCAATGGGATGGTGCATTAAGTAGGATGTGTATGTGAGATCGTATCGAGTTGTTCAAAGATCCAAATTTGCATATTTCTGAATAATTTGCATGTAACCCAAAGCACCATTTTGGAAATGGTGTGGATTTCTGTGTTAGTGCAAAGCTTTGGTTCGTTTCACCTCCCACATAAATGCCGGCGGTCCAGGCTCAGAACAAGCACTCCCAAAGGGTTAGAATTGAAGTAGAGGGGGTAGTTTGAGGGCTAAGAAAATAAGATATAACAAGTGATGGGGGTAAGAAGTCAGAGTGAAAGCAAGGAAAATTCAGCAGAGCAGTCAACAGATATGAAGCAGAGCTTGGTCTGGATATGATCATGTGTATGGCTTAGAAAAATGCCCCTTTGCCCCACCAGGCACAGAAAGCCTTCTCTCTTTGGCTGCTTGTTCTCTGCATGTGGTCTGCATGGCCAACACCAGGAAGTTCATGGGGAAATGAGAATGAAATAGGGAGCTGTCAGGAGAAGTGCATTCAGAAGAGGACCGGAGGAACAACTTTTGAAGGAGGCAGAAGAGCCATCGCATTAGTGCCTGGCAGACACTAAGGTCTCCCAGTAATTGCAGGAGTTTGGGGAGAGAGTGAAAGGCCCTAGCTTGTGCCTGGTTTCCAGGAAGACCTGTCTACCTCATGGTCTCGTCACTATGCACACCAGATGAGAGTGTATGGTCTGGGAGAGTCAGCAGAGGTATCAGGGGGACAGGAGTGTGAGGAAATGTATGGCACGGCTTCAGCATGTGTGGACACCTCTTCGACATGTTTGGAGGCAGGCTGGCTGGATATTGCACAGGGGGTGAGCAGGCAAGGCTCAGGCTGCAGAGACCTCACGTCAGGCTCTGTCCATCATACAACTTCACTAAAGCCCACCAGGCAACATCCAAGAGGATTTATTCCTAGATGGCACCAAATTTGTTCTCACAGAGGAAAACTCCATCATCAGAGCAGGAAAATGAGGCAGTAGCAGTATGAATCCTGCTAGGGATTATTAGCAGGGCTGGCTGCAGGGAATCTGTTGCTGGAATGCTTTGCAGGCTCTGGGGAGGGGCAGCTAAATGCAGTCCTGTTTTTATCCTGCTTGTCATGTGTATTACCCTGTGGCACCCTCAGTGAAGGCTTCAGGGCTTCCCTGAGTGGTAAGAGGGATTGTTCAGTCTCTGAGTGCATATCCGTCATCTCTCAGATGAACCAGACAATTAGTGGAAGGGATGCTGGTGAGCTGGAGTGTTTGGGTTGGACCTGGGACCTGCCTGAGCTTTGCTGTCTGTGTGAAATACTTGGCCTCCATTAAACCAGAACAGTTCTTCATTTCATAGGAGCTGGGGCTTGGTTGAAATGAGTCTATGATGAACTATGGTAATAGTGGTATGAAAAGGCCATAGTGCTTCCTGAACACAAATGTTTTACCTTGAAGTGGATGTCTCGCTCAGTGGGAAGATCAGATAATTATAATGGAACTCTGAGCTGTTTGAGTTTTACGCTGGCAGATTCTTCCCGGAAAACACAGAAGTCATCTCCAACATGCTCTGATCACAAGACAAATACCTTTCACACGTGAAACTTCATACTCTTTTTCCTAATTTTCTCCATTCAGCAGAAATGCAAACATTAAAATATAAGGGTGAAACAGAGCTCTTTGTGGCAAAGATCATAATTTTGTTCTATGTTTGTGGAGAGTCAGGCAAAGCAAAGTGCTGGCTCTTAACAGCTCCCAAGCAATGCAACAATACAAGACATAAATTATTCATGTATTATTAGCACACAGTCCCAATACCTTTGTAAGTGCATTGCTTTGCAGTGTAAAATCATCCAAACTCTCACAAATTTTTGCTAAATTAGTGAGGTACTTTATCCTGGCAACTTCAAGGCAATACATAGAAGAAACTGCGCAAAGCGCAGGAGAGTTTCCAAGTCAAACACTCAGGTGGTAGGATTTGAGAGATGAAAGGCTGCATGGGAAACACTGATTCAGCCCGCTTGTGTGCGTTCACTATGTCTTTAATTACATCGCTGCACACTTTTATCCATAATAAGACGCTGTGCCTGGAAGGAACATCAAGAGGTCATTTAGTACCTCCCTGTGCCAAAGGGAGGGATCAACTAGACTGAAATCATTCCTGACAGCTGTTTGTCTCACCTGCTCTGAGAGTCCTTCAATGCTAGAAACTCCATGAAATCCTGAGGCAATCTTTTCCATGGCTTCTTTCTTCTTACCCTGGAAAGTCTTTCTAATGTCTAACCTAGATTTCCCTGACTGCAGTTTAAGCCCATTACTACTTGGCATCTCCCTAGTGGACATAGAGAATTGTTTATTCTCTTCCTCTTTTTATCTTCCCTATGTATGTTTGAAGGCTTCTATCATGTTGTCTCCCAGTCGCCTCTGCTGTAGATTAAACAAGAATTTGTTCAGTCTTTCCTGATAGGTCATGTTTTCTAGTCTTCTGATCATTTTTATTAGTCTCCTCTGGATTTAGTGACACAGTTTGCTGCTCTGTACATCTTGGTGCAGTTGATTCTTGAAAGATGGCATATAGATTGTGAGGAGTACACCTCATAGGATATATATGTATGAAGAAATGTTTTAAAACAGGTCCGAAGCCTTCCATTTTCTGAGCAGCGAAGATGCAGACAGTGACTGAACTGTTTCAGGATTTCAGGTCTGGGAGATTTTCTGAGATTTTGATTTTTCATTCCAACTTGGGAAGAAATATCTTCAAAACCTCAACAGTTATTTCAGAACAGGTATTCATTTTCCAGAAGAGCTACAGCTGTCCCCAGACCCTGATGATGATAAATCTCCTCCTCGGTCCTTCAGACAGACTGGAGCCTTGTAGGGCTGACAATCGTGAAAGAACACAGAGCAACCGCTTTCTGGAAAGGGGCAGTAACCCGAGCTCTTCTGCTCTTGTAGCCATGAGTAATGATTCCTCTTGTGATAAGCAAATGTGCTGCATTTCATTCACTTCTCTGTTCTCAGTTCTTTAGGGGCAGAAGACTGCATGCCTTCCTTCACTACCTTTTAATTAGCTGGTTAGTGTTTGCTTCACTGGCCAGCCAGACACTGCGTGTTTTGGGTGCCTAGGTGCCCCTGTTGTATTTATTATAGAGAGTATACCGATGGAGGTGGTGTAGGAGGTCCACCCTTATGCCCCATTGCCCCATGAAGGGATCTGCCTCAATGCAGCGAAGAGCTGGAGCCACAGGTCACACAAGGTGAGTCAGAGGCTCGGTACTACGCTAGGTTTTGTGTCTGTGGGTTGTGATGTTTTGTGTGGGAAGAGTTTTCACCCAGGCTTTTACTTTACTGGTTGCCTTTCTCCTCTGCTCTCCTGTAATCCCACATATGATGAGGACTTTCTTCTGGGTTCATGATCCCTTTGTGAGAGCTGGCAAATGCTGCTGGCCAGTCCTGTCCCATTAGCTCCCAGCTCCTCCTGTCTGCTGCCTCACTTTCCCCCAGCAAATACGGGGATGACACTATCTCTGAGGCCCTTTTTGGTATTCTTTCTCTATTTTAACTTCCAGTGAGTTTTGCATCACTTCTGTCACTAGGTTGTTCCCAGAGTGTTCCTTTTGCTGATGCTTCTCTGACTCTTCCCTTAGGTGTGTCACTGGGGATTCAGAGCACCTTTCCATGCGGCTCGTGAAAGAAACTTCTTGTACCACCCCACGGAGCCCTTTGATTCTCAGGCTCCTTGGGGCACCTCTTACCACACACGCTTCAGTAACTCCTGCTCCTGGCTGGACGTTAAAGCCCCACATGATGTGTTTGGTCAGGGTGCCACTACAAGCCATCTTAGAGGAGGACAGATGGGAAACTTATGCTGAAAGATTAATTCTCCCTGCTGCGTGTGCTAATCCTCTGCCCCTATCAACCCTCACCCCCCTCAGCAGATAAAATGTTTGCCTACTGCTGCTCCTGTAATTATCAGTGTTTGACTTCTGAACTCTTGAAAATCAATTAGCAGCATCTGTTCTGCTTCCTCTAGCCATCGGTGTGGCCATGATTACAAATTCACCGGCAGGCTGCTCTTAGCCTGTTCCCCTACACCATTGCACACATTTGTGCTCCCTGCGATTGGGGCCATTTGCTGTGACATGCCGTCAGCTGCCTCAGTCACTGTAGACTTCCAGTACTTCCTAATGCTGCAACAGGGTGAAAAGCAGTCTCTCTGCCGCATGGGCTTTCCAGAGGTGTGTTCAGCCTGGATCGTAGTCCACATAAGGTGAGTTCACGAACTTGTGTGGCCCTGTCCGCTGCCTGGGCCAGGCAGTGTTATGCCCATCCGTACTTGGGAAGGGTTCCCCTGGGATGTGGGAGGGAGCTACAGAAAGAAAAAAAACAATTTAGAAAAGAAAAAATGGAAAAGTAAGGTTTGTTTAATCTAAAAAAAAGAGGAAGGGGAACAAGATAAGTCTTTGGACATCTGAATCATTGTTGAAAAAAGGACATTATGGTCAGTTGCTTATCCTGTCCACCATAAGCACAAAGAAGAAAACATGTTGCTACATTTTCAAGCAGAAGGATTTCTGTTAGATATATAGGGAGCTGTCTAATTGTTAGCATGGTGAGGCTCATTTGCTGGTGAGGCTCATTTGCTGGAGGACACATAGAATAATATCCAGCATTGCAGGGTCTAAATCTGTCTTGTCTTGCCTCAGAGCCGGTGGATGCAGTAAGTGATCTCTTGTGGTTCTCTGCTTGCCTACATTTCTGTGGTAAGATGAACAAGATGAACCTGAAGAGTGTCTCACAAGAGACCACGTATTTGATAGGAAAGAAAAACTGGGTTATGGACAAGCTGATCAGCAAAAACTTCAAGCCGGGTCCAGTGAGGACATAATTTCTGCAAGCTTCTACCATATACCTTTTGTGTGAGCAGGCAGTTGGCACATGAAAGCTATTGTGGATGGCTGCAAATAAAAGCCCTTATGGAGGCCCTTGCCACCTCCTGCAGTCTGCAGCTTTGGAGGGCTGATGAACACCACAGAGATGCTGAACAGGCTGTAGCTTTTGATGATAATGCAGCCTTCAGGCCTGATCTCAAGTCTTTCTGGGCATTAAAAGAAATACGCATTGTCATTTCTTTGTGTGCTTCGATGTCCCAGTGACAGAAATAATGGGAGGAGGGAAGAGGACTGAAAATCTGATCAGTATTCTTGGCTTTTAGTAAGGGTCTGTATGGTACTGGCCACTCCATGAAGAACCAATATGTATCACGTACCTGTTAGGATGCCTAGCAGAAGGAAGGATTTATATTTTTTCTTTCAATTTCATTTTCTGAAGAAGGCTCTTTAAAAATGAGAGGAGCAAGAATGTAGGGTTGCAAGGTGAAAACTGCAGCTGTACAAATCTAAGCATCTTCTCTGAAGGCCCTCCCCTGCCTTTGGAAAGATGTCTAGATCGTTCGAGACAGTTTCCTCCTTGTGTTGTCTGGTGCCCACCTGAGCAAGCCTTTCTGATCACTTACACACATGCACAGGTATGCTTGCCTCCCTGGGTTAGAAGTTACTGCCTTTGGTCAGGTTCTGCTCTGTGTGTGGAGCTTTGGCATCTTGACAGCGTGTCCAGGCACTTCAGAGAGGTAATGTTTTTTATCCCACCGACTCCTTTTATGGTGAGACAAGATTGGATTGTTTTTGCCAATGAGTCTTGTTTTGCTAATTTCCCTGTGTGCATGGGGATTTATGACTCATTGTCCCTGAGGAGAAATGGCATAGGAGTTTGTTTAAACCTAATCGGAGTTAGTGACTGATTCTGTTCCCATAGAACCAGTTTTTAGAAGGATATAGCTTCACTTAGGGCAGATGGACCGTTCTGGATTTAAGCACATATGGCTGAAATTAGAATGGGAGTCTGTACGTGCAATTTCCCCCTTATTTTTAAATTATTCTTTCTGGACATTTCTCTAAGAGACTGCAATTTACTGAATCCCTTGCTTCTCATTAGACAGCAGGCTTGCATCAAAGAATACATATTTTATGGATACCCCAATCCCAAGTGAGTGTCCCTTAGATACCTGATCTAGGTCACATCTGATGGGTCTGTTGATGACCCTGATTCAATCAGACAACCAGATGGCTTTATTTGTACACCTATGCTGCACCCACTGCCAGGATTTGGCCTGGCTTCTGATAGTTGTCCAGGATGTAACTGTATGTATTTGTGGCTAATTATGGCCACGTTAATCTTACACTGACTCCTAAGGAGAAGGGCAGATGCAAGTGCCACACAAAGCTTTCCTTATCAGACAATAAATGGAACAATCTTTCCGAAAAAGCCTCCTACGTAAATCTTGTGGACATGCTGATCAAATGGTATCTTTGCTGACTGATTGTATCAGACCATTAGATTAGATTACTGCATTCTGCAATAATGAGCTAGTCCATCTCTTTGACCAAAGAGGACACTAGTTGGGTGTCTCCTCCTAACCACCGTATATTATGTCAGTATATAAGCTGTTTGCTCTCTTTGCCTCTTGCTGAAGTGGTTTCTGACTTTGTTTGCTTGAATTTTGTAGTGCATTTGTATGATTCATGAGCCTGCAGAAAAATATTCTGGCTCTTCTCCACCAGGCCCTACTCTTTGGCTACCGGAGGGAATTCTTACATTGAAACAATGACAGCTTCTTGGAGAGACCTTGTCCCCTAATGCAAATCAGATATTGGAAAATCTGGAGATCTTTATTAAGCCCAGGCTGTAGTTAGAATCCCGCCTACCATTTCCGTGCTGGTGTTGCTGATAAGGGTGTTTGTAGCCATCTGACCTTTACTGGGGTTGCCAACCTGACTCCTTGGACAGGGCAGCCCCGAGGACCGTGCCTTGTGTGCTAATGTGGTAACACCATCCAGACAGAGGAGATTACTGCTCTTGCCTTGGTTGTGTTCTAGATGAGGGCTCTCTTTTGGGGCTTTCTTCCAGCTATCTCGACCATGCCACACAGCAAGGGGGTCACTGTTCCCCCTTGCTGCGTGTACATGCAGCCACCTCTTATGCTGCATCATTGCTGTTCCCAGCGCCCAGTTATAGACTGGGGACTCTGCTCTGCAGGGAGCTGTGTGAACGCTAACCAGAAAGGTGGCTCCTACCCCAGAGTGGTTACACTTTAATTAGAAGACAAAAGGCAGCAGATGGGTACAGATGGACCAACGGGGGAGTCAAGGGAACAATCAGACAACATTAGTCAGCATGGTAGGCAGCAAGCTTTACACACCAACTGCCTAACTCTTGCGAAGGCTTTGATAGGCAGCAGAGAATTATAACCGGCTTTGTGCAGGCTTATGGGTGCCTTGTCGAGAGTGTGAAGGGCAGATGGGAAAAAGCAGTAAAGGTGCTTCTGCATGCTTTGGAGAGCTGCAGCTGAGAAGGTGCAACAACTCAAAAATACCCAGTGCTGCTGGAAAATTTTCAGCCTTCTTAACATCTGAGGGGATAATCCTAACTTTAGAGAAAACCAAAAAAAAACCAAAACGGTGGTAAGACTACGTCTTGCGATGCAGCACCACTTCTCAGTGCAGGGCTGGTGCGCTACTGCCAGAGTCATGTTGCTTCTGCTCGAAAACCCTCCTGCTTGCCACCAGCTTGGAGGTTTCCGTGGCATGTTAGATGTTGCTGTGTATCTGTGTCCCTTTCATCGTGAGCATTTAATTGATCGTGGGAATGTGTTATCTCAGCATGTTGACAATAAACATCTATATCTTAATTCAGATGATAGCTGAGCTGCTGCGGGAAGATGAGCTTTCAAACATGGGTACAGTAATTAAATATTCCTATCACAGTGCAGTATCAAGGATCCATCCTATCATCCCTGATCAGTCCACAACATCTTCAAAAACACAAGAAGGGGAGTTTGATTTTGTTAGAAATGAAAGAAAGAAACTGTTGTTTTGTATTTTTTGGCAAATGAAAACAAATTCATATTTCTTTTTGAGTCCACACAAAATGTTTTTCTGACCTGAAAAAAAAAAATTAGGTCATTTAAATGTAGTAAAAATCTTTTTGTAACACAGACCGGTTTTGATATAAAAATGTCATGTGAAAATGAAATTTTCTAAAGCTTCATTTTGTGCATTGCCATTTTTAAGCAAAGCGTGTCATTGTGGAAAGTCTAAGTGATGTATGCTGATATGCTAAGAATCCCCTCCCTTGCCCTCTCTTCAGGCCAAAGCTCTTCTCTAATTTCAGTCTGAGCACAAAAATGACTTTTTCTCCAAACTCCATTTACAAGTGAACTGATGACAACTGTAATTGCTCCACCTGTATTCCACTCAGGAGTGACACGGATGGGTTGTATGTCCTACAACACCATATGGATACACAGCACAGCAAAATTCACTTTGCCTTGCTCTGTCCTCAGCCACATACTGGAAATCACTTCAGGGACTCCGTAGCAGCCAGAAACCACACAAGTTGCCCCAGTGCCATTGGAAGAGGCCGTTTATTTCCCGTTGCATTTGGTGGCCAGACTATGCAACAAAAAGACAGCTGACGAAAGCATGGGAATTTTAGTGGCTTTAAGATTTGAAATTTGTGAAGAGATGAGGGCAGAGAGGAAGCAACCAACCAAACTGCGTCTGGAGAAAGTCCTAGCATAGCTTCTGCTGAAGGAGACTTGCAGTGAGTGAATGGGCTGCTGGCGCCTGAGGGTGCGTTTTCATCTGTTCGGTTGCATTTGCTTGAGACTCTGTCTCATGTCGACGATGTCTTTACTTGGCCTGTGAATCCTTTGCTTTTTCTATTTTTACATTTCCTGAATGTTATTAACTGGAGGCTCTGTTTTCCTTCCACGGGGCTTGAGAGAAGGGAGGCGCTGCTGTGCCCTCATCTGCATATTCATAGGACCCTACATTTTTCTTTCCTTTGCCTTTTTCTTTTGGTTTTGTTTTTCTTTCTCTCCCCCCCTCCCCCCCCTTTTTTTTTTGCTAGGGTTTTGGCAATTTGCTTTTCCTGGAGTAGAAGTCTGGCCACATTTGCTTCTGAATGCATTTGAAATAAATTTTTCTTAATAGGAAATTGCTCAAACTTTTTTTTTTTTTCCAGTAAGGAATAGCTTGTTTGTTGTGTTTTTGGCTTGGTTTCTCTCCTCTGGTGTTGATTCTGGCCAGCGTTTCTGTTCTCGGTTCTCACACGCTCCTTGCTTTGGGTTTGAATCCCGATTGTGCATGGTTGACTTGGCTTGACGCTGACCTGTGTCTTGTCAGTATTTTTTACTAGACCAGGACAGTCTTTTCCCCTGTGGTTTTGTCCACATTAACTTCTTTGCTGCTTTTCAAAGGTATCTCAGTGTTAAAACTGTGGTTATCACTGGAGCTACTGTGTGCTTGAGTTACTCTCGCTGCTCATGAACCCTGGCATGCGTTTAGTGTCATCGATTTGAGCATACAATATGTTCAGCGTCGTTTGTTTTCCCTCTGCCTGAACTGTGTTTTCCCTGAGTCTGTAATTTTTTCAGACTGCCTTTGGTAACGTTAGATCCCGGCACTCACTCTTTCGTTGCCTCGTAGTGGTGTCTTGAGTTTCTGTCACTATCCTTTGGCCTTTCTTCCTTGTGAAAGGCTCTGGCATTTACTGACCTGGGTTTATTTCTAAAATGTGCTGTGGGTTGTGCTGTCTTCCGCTGAGTCAGCAGTTTGCCGGGCTTATTTAATTTCCTTCTGCCAGGCTAGCTGCATTCTGCAATGTCTCCCACCATGCCAAGCCTGGAAGATTGTTTGACAGCCTTTTTCTTGTTCCTGTTTAAGCTTTCGACTTGGTCTGCATTTTATGTGACAGTTTCTGGTGCTTGTTTCCCTTAGGTTTATTTCCTCGGTTCCTGTACATGATAATGACTTACATTTCTATTGTTCCTTCCTTCGAGAAGGATCCTAAGCACTTTGCAAAATTAACATACAGGCAACATTTCACTATGAGTAACGTTCAGCCGCTCGTGTGGTGGAATGGGGTTAGGCTGTTTAATCATGCAAAACAGCGCTGCGCAGCCATGTAGGGTAAGAAAGAAAAGTCTCAGATGGAAAGAGGTGAGGAATTTTTAATTGGACTCTGGCCAATTTTGTCCCCAATGTCTATTTTGGGGGAAAATGACGCAGATCATTAAAGACCAGGAGCGATAAGGCCAGTGTCCATCCCTTTCCAGGTGATAATGCCTGAGCCTCAGAAATATGGTGGGAGGAACAAACGAGTCTGTGAAAAAACATAGTTCAGGATCAACAAAAATATTCATTAATTTTGGTGAGGATTTGTTCTGGAAGTTTTATTGCTGTAAACGAAAACTGACATTTGGGTGTTTTCCTGTAGACTCACAAAAGCCGTTAGATACCGTTCACAGAGGAGACGTGGAGGAGGAAATGGCAGCATCTTTTCCCAGATCCCAGAGCCTGGCGGTGAGGACAGACTCCTAGGCAATGGGAAAACTGCATTCAAATTCCTTCTACCTGACTTGGAACGGAGGTTTAAGCTGTGGTCTCCATCGCCTCTCAGGAGAGAAGTCTAGCTCTTGGGACTGGGGTTATTTTTTCATTATTTTTTTCTTTTTTAAGAGAAACTCCTTTGAAGTGTCTTTACGGATGTTTGTCTGGATCCAAATTTCCATCACTTCTATTAATCATGTCTGATAAAGAACATGATTTTTGTGTGTATGTGTTGAGTGGACAAATTTGATTAGTGGAAGGTTTAAAAAAAAAAAGCAAACAAAGCTGGGTTTAGATTGAAGCAATACTTTTAAATTGGTTGGGTTTTCTTTTTTTTTTTTTTTCCCCCCCTATAGTGTTAAGACCTTGCCTTGAAAAATCATTTCTTGTGCAGCTTCATCAGAACACCATTTTGGTCAGTGTTGGAGCATGCAGGGCCGGCCCTTAGGTGACTGGGGAAACTGTGCAGCAGGGCAGCTTGCCACCCACCACGTAACACGGGATGCACTCTGCAACGTTAATGCTAATAGGTGCTGCAGATCCTTTTGTTCTCCCAGTAGATCCACCCTGGTATTGTGTAATCCCGTGGTTTTTGAGAAGAAACAGTGTTTGCTGGTAAATCAATTTATACTGGGAGCAGCACCGGACAGCAGAGGCGTGCTGCAAGTTTTCCAGTCTAAGCAGTGTCATACGACAGTCTCGCTATCCAAGCTGGGAGATCTGGGAATAATAGAAAGAGCCCCTTGTTCTGCAGTCTGCTGCCTGAGATCAGCTCCTGCACGCTGAGTTTAACTGTTTGCTCCCAGCATCATCTGGGTCTTTTAAGAATTCAGGATTGCTCAGGTCACTTCTTCCAGGCCAGTGCTTTACTTTTGTTCTTTTTTAGCAGTGGGAGCTATTTGCTTTCCTTCTTAGGTGTGTGCTGATTTTCACCGAGGCCAGGGTTCTTTGTATCGCTGCATTTAATTATGTTTGCTTTGTAAAGACTGCTGGGATTATGGCAGCATCTCATGTCTGTAGTTTTTCTGCCTCTGGCAGGGACTGCCTGTGGACAGCTGCTTTCCTGGAGCTTCTCCTGTGTGTAGATCAGTCTGCATTTGTAGTTTCTGCCAGCTTCATGCCTTGTCCCTTTTCTTACAGATGGCTGCTATTTGAGGTCTCGGCTTTCAGGATGGCTGAGGAGTAGACCCATAGAGAGCTGTGTGTGTCTGTATTTGAACAGTTGTTCTCATCCATGCTCTGTCTCCTGTGTTTGGTCCCAGAATAAGTCCTGCGTGCATATATATTTTCCTGCTCGTTGCCCAGACACCTTGCTCCAGCCTGGGACTAACGGAGACACTGTCCAACAAATAAAGACTAAAAGAGTACAGTCTAGTGAAATCTGCACTAAGGACGTTCTCCATTAAGAAGTCCCCTGTCTCAAATAAACACTTCGAAGTATTCCCAGGGTTTACTGTGCAATGTTACTTGAACTTTAGTTAAAACCTGTTTTCTCTGTGTAGCCTGTGTCTTACTGGACCCTTGCCTGGTTGCTGAGGATAGATTTTTTCCAAATATATATTTTTGCCAGATAGAGAGTATGATAATTTTCTGCAAGTGTTTGAAGGGAATAATCAATAAGAAAAGGAAGGACTTCTTTAGGACAATCCAAGTGAGTGTAATTAAAGAATAATGGGGTGGCAGGAGGTGCATTTAGATTGAATATCAGGGATCAGTGGATTCTTTTAGAAGATGCAAACCAGTTGTCTGATGAACGTGCTGGGAGCCTGGTTGCTGTGGCTGCTGACTATGCGATGGGACAGACCAAATGGGAGGGAGGTGGAGAGGAACTCGCTGGAGAGACATCCACCACATTTTCTGTTTTTATCATTCCATGTCTGTCTATGTGTTGCTCTGGAGGGTGAGCAGCACAGCACCCCTGGGGGAAATCCTCCCTCTCCCAGACATGCTCTCCCCCCCAGCCACCCTGTCTGCCCTCCTATGAGCAAGGGCATGGAAGAAATTTCGCCTGCCTTCTGCTTGAGGGGAGGGGGCCCAGTTTGTGCCGTGGCAGAGGGAGAGGGCTGAGAAGCCCCCTGCGCCCTGAGGAGCCCAGCGGGTCTCTGCACCTGCACGGGTGGAATTTTCCAGGAGCATCCCCCTCTGTCACCACCATCACTTTGCAAACTCCAAGAAACGCAACTCATGAAAATGCATTCTTAGCACACAGCTGACATGGTCAACATCTGGTTTCCAAAGAGAGTGCTGTGAGAGATTTGAAATTGCTGCACTGTGGAAAAAATGACGTGGGGTAATTATAGATACCTAACAATACTACTTAATTTCTTCTGCCATGTCTTTCCTACATAGTGTCTCTGGTAATGCTTCAGAGAGCTGAATAATTCTGACAGAGGGCAGTGAAAGGGGTAGGTAAGGCAGAAAAAAGTCTCCCATGATTTCAGTTAGGATCTGAAATGAGAGGAAATGTGAGTGGAGGATTAGATGTTTTCACATCCTCTCAAAAAGGGAGACCTTTGCCTTTTTTGTACATTGGCTATGGGAGGAGGATGAGGATGTGAAGGATGATCAGGGAAGCTGAGGAAGACAGAACCTCTGACAACAGACTCTCACAGGGCAGGGGGACCTCAGCACAAAGGCTCACTGGCAGCTGGGGTGCTGCCACTTCTGCTGAGCAGGCTCAGAGCTTGGGACCACAGGGGAAAGGAAGGTGATACTCATAAGGTTGGACCTGCGACCAGTGGTGAGACTGACTGCTCCAGGAGACAATTCAGAATGGCTAAGTCAGGTCCCTGCTCGAATGCACCTTTGCTTCCTCTGATACAGAGGGAGCCTGCAAAGACCAACCTCAGCAGGCTCAAGTGAGGACAAGCCTGGATCCCAGCAAGGTCTCTCTGCTTCAGAAGTGCTGTTGCTCTGTTGGCACTGCAGTCCAGAGGTCTTGCGTAGGCTGTGTGTGTCCACAGCCAAGACTCCTCCTGGCAGCACAGAACCAGCTGCAGTGATGACCTGCCCCCAAGAGCACATTCCCTGGGCGCTGCTGCAGTGGAGAGGGCACTGCAGAGGAGCCTTAAAAAGAGGCTCAAGAGCCAAGTAGGAAGACCCATGTGGAGGTCAGAACATGGTTTAGGAGAAGCCCTTAGAGACTGAGTGACACGTGAAGGGGCACAGTGAGAACCATGGAGGGCAGAATTGGGGAGCAGTAGGCAAAAATAGAATTTGGGGACATTAGATGTCGGTTCTAGTGTCATGGTGGATGAACCCAGGAGAGGGGGTCCCTGGGGACTGTTGAACCTTTCTGTAGAGCCCAACAGCAGAAGGATGTTATGGGGGGTTGCTGTTTGTTTTGGCCTGCAGTGCAGCCAGGGTCGCAGTGGATAGACAAGGATGCAAGGTGAAGATGAAGCTCATGTCTCAAACCCCTGAGATGTTGCATGCTACCTTTCTGCCCTTGTGCTGGGTGCTGTGTCCCACCTCAGTTGTTGGCTCTGACGAATTTACAGCTGTGCAGAGGTGAAGTGAAAGGCAGTGGAGGTTTTCTAAAGGGATGATGGAAGGTCAGCAAGAGACTTCAAGCTGCGAACTTGTCAATTGGAATAGCTTCTACTGGTAAATTGTCCCCTGAAGGCAGGCTCTTAATATAATTTCATTTAGAGAAATGCACCAAAAGGGATATAATGAAGATATTCATATTATGAAAGTGTGACTGTTATCCTGAAAGAAGCACTGGTTAAGACTCATTTGTCTATCATGCTCATCAGGGCTTGTCTTGGTGATATGTAATCTGAAGAGCTGTTGATGCTGATGTATTACAATAGTTAAGTGTAGGCCTTTTGAAAGAGGCCTACATATACAAACACATCTATTTGAATGAGTCTGCCCAAAAGCAACTCGTATTGAGTTAACTTGCAGAAAATCCTCTGAAAGGTTTTTTGGTGGAAAATTAGTATTTCAGTTAAAATACATTTTTCGTATGAGATGCTTGTTTTCCTTGAGGCAGTCCAACTTTTTGTGAGAAGGCCGAGAAGTCTGAAAAGAGACACTACAGAGTCTTTTATTGCTACAAATGGGTACAATTTGATTTTGGGTTTTTGTTCCTAAATTTTTGAATACTATTTTGAAATTTTCAGCAAAAGAAGCAATGTCAGGGACTTCCTCTCATTTATATTCAAATGGATATTTCTGTGTGTTTCAGAAAGCCAGAATCACAAACCAGATGATTCTGGTATTAAAAGAAGAACATACTCTTAGCTAGTGTACCTCCTTCAGAGCAAATTACCGTCTCTCTCTGCTCCAGAAGGTTCTGCAATGATAAATGCAAAGCTGTGCAGATGCTGAGGGAACAACCAAACCTCGATCCCTGAGGAAATGGCTAGGGATGGATACCAGTTCAAGGTCGAGATCCTGGACAAATCTGAAGCTGCAATCCCTTTCCCTACTGAGGGTTTATGAAGGGTATGGTGAGCATGGGGCACAGCTGTGTGGCAGGAAAAACAGAAATTACTGGAACAAGGTATAAGAATTAATGATAAATATTTAGACAGCATCACAACTTTGCAAGATGGTTTCTAAAAATTAAAGCAAAAAAGGTGTTCTGTTGTTGATAGGCCACTCTCACAGGCCACCTAGACACCATCCTCTATAGCGTCATGCAAAGCTTGTGTCTTTTCCTTGCTGCCTTGCACCCTCTCCCTCTCCCACTTCCTTACTCCAGAAGCTGCTCTGTTGCTGCAAAACAGACTGAGTTATACTGATGCTGTAAAATTGGTACTGCAGTTCCTAACCCAGCCCCTCTTTCTGAGGCCTGAGCACCATCTTTGTCCTCAAGTGGATGGGGACAACAGCCCTTGCCTGGTCCTTCATGCGCATGCCCAGGAAGTCTGTTCACGCTCTCCCAACATTGTCCCTCCAGACAGTGCTGGACAGGATAGTTTTGCAAAGATCAGGAAAGGGAAGGGTTAAAATAAATAACCCTCATGAGATCTGTGTTGAAAGCAGATTGACTGCATCCTCGATTACAAACTTGTATTTTGGGGAAGAGACTAAACCAAGGTTATTTCTGCTTAGAATTTTGCTCTTACTGGTCATCCATTTCCACAGCACTTTGCAGTGAACTGAATACTGCCACGTGGCCAGTCAGCTACCTGCAGCATAATACTGACAGCGCTGGAAAATGGAACTGGCTTCAAGGATTTTCTGACATCACCCTGACCTCTGTAGAAAGAGGAGGAGACAGGTTACCAGCCTTCTGTGAGCAACCCTATAGAGATACTGTGAACAGCTATCTTTTAAAGTAGATGAGCTCTCCCTTTATCTGCCTGCCTGCCAGAGGGCTTCCTTGCAGGGGAAGGTGATTGCTGAGTTGCCTGTGCAGAAGCAGATCTAAAGACCTTTGATTTTCTTCACCTTTTTCAGCCTAGGTTTGGGAGCAGGGAAGCTGTGAAGGCCGTAATAACCAGGATTCGGTTCCTGAGTCAGACACACACCTTTTATTAACACCTCCGTTCTGCTCCCTTGAGGTTATTGCTTATCTACACAAGGGCTCTTGGTCTGGGGGATAAGACCTCCATGTGAGTGTGAGGGAAATCTTTTTGGTAGTCTTGGAGGCTGAGGCTTGGCTGGAAGAGGTCACAAGGGCTCAGAAAAGCACTAGGCAATGTCCTGATCTGCCTATGAAAGGAGCCTGGACGGCTGAATTTCAGGTACCAGAGTGTCCCATCTATTTTGTGTTGGACATGTAGACAAGAAATAGCACCATAGCTGTTTAAAAACATTTTTGTTTTCATTTTAGTGGTTGAGTTTTGTGCCTTTCTTGCTGCAGTCGTTATCTCTCTTGCTACTGTACAGAAACCTGTGACGAAGTCATAGTGAGGTCAAGCCATTTCATTGGGTAACGCTCATGCACTGACCCACCACTACATCTCTTTTTCAGTGGTGGGCCTACCTACTTTTGTGTTTCTGTGCAGCTGAAGATCCTGAATTTGTTCTCCAGAGCCCCTCTGTGGCTTTGCATCCTGCGTATTTTGTAGCTCTGTGCTTCAGCCTGGATTGAAATTAGCTAAGTTAATTGAGCTAAAAATCTGTAGATTTGTACATGTAGCTTACTAGTGGTGTTATCTTGGCACCGGGTGCCAGATACAGAGACTTTCTTCCATGCCCTTGGTAAAATGCATATGTAGGTTGCTGACCTTTAAGACACGTTGCACTGCCTGCCTGTTCGCTGAGACTGTTTCTGCGGAGAACGGTAGTACAGGGAGGTGTTGGGTGTATTTCTTCTTTATGGGCTGTGGAGGTCTCTAATGTCATTTTCTGACCTTGTGTTAATTGGAAGTGTTTCCATGGATGTTTTTCAATTTTATTGCTATTGCATTTGGAGAGATTGAAATAATACACAATATGGAATGGGAAATAAATAAAACCAATGATCTTATGAGATTTGGCAAATCTTACATCTGTGATGCCTGGAGCCTCCTTTTTGGCTAATAAACTACTTGTCCTTTTTTCTCTGGCTTCTCTTCTGGAGAAAGTGTTCTCACAGGATCTCTCTTTTACACACGGTGAGCACCAGAAATACTGAAGGATGGGAGGCAGGGCAGTGAACAGGGGAGACACACTCTGACTGAAGGGGATGCAGGGAGGTAGGGAACAGTGAAATGGGGAACATACGAAGTGACAGATCAAAGTTGAGGGATTTGTTAACTCTGTTGTTAATCAAGAAGTCAAAAGAGGGGGCATCAGTCAGAAAAAAGCGGCCATCAGCTGGGTTAGGACAATGCCTCTAGTTTCCTTAGCAAGATGACTGAGGAGCTGTGGACATCTTGTTTCAGGAGAAGTCCCAGGAAATGGGACTTGATCGATAAGAGAGGAGCAGCACAGCAGCCCGGGGAGCTCCTCAAGTCCTTGTGCAGCAGCAGTGCATGAAGCTGAGTTTCCTCTTGCTGCTGGTGCAGCTGCAGAAAGAGGAACCTTCTGGCTTGTGGATGGACTGATCTACACAGACTGCTTGTATCAGCAGTTGTTGTTGAAAGGGATGCTTCATGTTGTGGAGACAACGCTTTCCTTCCCGTTTGTATCGTAGGTATCTGGAGATACTTGCAGTTGTGTAGCCATGGCTATGGAAGAAGACACAAAGCTCACAACGGTGTCCTTACCTCTTGCAGTTTGCCATATCCAGAAGAAATCCCTAAACTGTTTTGATGCAGTTCACTAAAACTTTCTTTGATGATCCTTTTTCTAAATCCACCTGAAGGAAACAAAATTCCATCCTCAGTCTTTTGTCAATATAGTTTACAAAGGAGCCTATTTCTGGGATAAATCAGTTCAAGATTTATTGTTCAAGAATGTAAATTTCTTCCTTACCCCCATTCCCAAAAAATTTATTTACTTGAGAAAAGGAAAGTCTTGACATTTTCTAATTCTCTGTCCTGAAGCCATGCTGAGTATCAATGATATTCTGACCTGTGGCCTTGGGCAAGTGTCGTTTGCTTATTACGTGTTTTGGAGCAGTGGTTTTTAATGCAACATTGTAAGGTGCAGCTGCCTCTGCAAAGGCGATGCTCAATTGCTCTAGGTCCTTCTGGTAGTACCCCTGCAGCATGTGATGGGTTGTCTGTGGTATAGACCAACTCAGTCCTTCTTCGTCTTTAATCTGTGCACAAACTCCCCATGAGAA
The DNA here is from genome assembly GCF_963924245.1 of Chroicocephalus ridibundus. NCBI lineage: Eukaryota > Metazoa > Chordata > Aves > Charadriiformes > Laridae > Chroicocephalus > Chroicocephalus ridibundus. Next base: position 166,938,655 of record NC_086284.1, read on the forward strand.
GCTGATGGAGGAGAGGTAGAGCTGTCCTTGTGACAATTTCCCTTCTCTCCCCTTCACAGGGGGCCCAGAAGCCATCTTTCCTGGCTGCTGAGAAAGAGAAATGGCAGCTGAAATTAAACTGTGGCAAAAGAAAGGGGTGATAGAGCGAGGTACTTCTTGAAAGAACATCCGAAAGATGGTTAAATCCTTTAGGTTAAATCCTAAAGATCTCCTTGAGTCCAACGCCTCTGCCACTTAACTTCATGGTGAACACAGATCAGGGGGGCTTTCACTGGTGGTCAGAAATAGTGGGGTTTTTTTCTACAGCTGCTAAGAAATCTCTGCTCTATGCTACAGGCTTTTCTGTCCATGGCTAGGAGCGTAGCATCTCCACAGCAGGTTATGAGTTCATTGTGTTTTAATATGGGCAGTAAATGATGTGGGAAACTTCAGAGTGGCTCAAGACATAATGTCCCATTTTCTCAGTAACAAGGTAGGACTGCTTTTGCTTATGCTCTCTGGAGAGCAAAGTGAATTTGATCTCCAGGCTGTCATTCCAGGCTCCTCCACAGATGCTGAGAATAGTTAAAAATGCTGCTGGAGTTATTTGAGTGTCCAGTGATTTGGACTCAGAGGACAAGGCCTCGTCCCTTGGATATTTTAAGTGCATGGTCCCCTGGGGCCCAGGATAAGAAAGAAAACTTTGTGCTAGAGACAAGCACTTTTTCTGGCAGAATTTTGTGTTAAATGCTCTGTTCTTTCAGAGTTTCTTTTAGGCCAGGACAGTCAGCAGAGGCAGATTTACTTGCAGAATGGCTTAAACATAATTAAATGGGCTAGCCTCCCCATCAGTATTATGTCTTTAGGGAAAATAGCCCAAATTTTTAGTTTTGGGGTGATGTTATTTTCCATCCTCTTTACCATCTTGTTTTGGCTGCTGTCTGGGACTTCTGTTCAATGGCCAAAAATCTCAGGCAGCCAAAATGCCAGGTCTGATGCAGCAATCTTGTGTTCTATTTGACACTTCTCACCATCCGGGCTAACCTCTGGCTTTTGCCTGCTGCTGCACCCAATACACCACATGTAACCCCAGAAACAAGCTTCAACATGGCTGTGAACAGGCAGTGGTTGATACCGGGTGGGAATCTGGACCTGTTTCCCCAGTGTTTCGGGGGAGATGCACGCTTTAGTGAGGTGCCTGCAGGGCAGACAAAACTTTGTGCATATTATTCTTTGAGGGGTACAGGTGAGTGGTGTTTGGTGTCTGCAGAAAGCTGTAGATGTGCATTAGGGTACTTGTGCTTAACAGGGTACATGTGGAAGTGTACTGGTCCTGCACATATTGCTATGTGTAGGTTAGAGGTACCACTCCTTGCAGTGTGTGTGGAGCACTGCCTAACACCACCTTCGCTTCTTTCAGTCTTGATTTATAACCCGTATCACAAGAGCTTTTAGCACTCCCATAACTCCAAGTTTCTTTGTCTTTGCTCCTTTCTAATCATTGCCATTGCAGCTTTGGGAATGGTTTCTGATCCTGGGAATGCTCAGTCCTTTCCTCATCAGCATCAAGCCATGTCCCCCAGTATTGTGCAATGACAGGAAGTTCCATAACCTGATGCTCCAGTATGTGGAAAAGTATTTCATAGAATCATAGAATTGTTAGGGTTGGAAGGGACCTTAAAGATCATCTAGTTCCAACCCCCCTGCCATGGGCAGGGACATCTCCCACTAGATCAGGTTGCTCAGAGCCCCGTCCAGCCTGTCCTTAAAAAATTTCAGGGATGGGGCTTCCACCACCTCTCTGGGCAACCTGTTCCAGTGTCTCACCACCCTCATGGTGAAGAACTTCTTCCTAACGTCCAGTTTGAATCGTCCCATCTCTAGTTTTAATCAGTTCCCTCTAGTCCTACCATTACCCGATATCCTAAAAAGTCCCTCACCAGATTTCTTTTAGGCCCCCTTAAGATACTGGTAGGCCACTATAAGGTCTCCTCGGAGCCTTCTTTTCTCCAGACTGAACAACCCCAACTCTCTCAGTCTGTCTTCATAGGAGAGGTGCTCCAGCCCTCTGATCATCCTCGTGGCCCTTCTCTGGACACATTCCAGCACATCCATATCTTTCTTGTAGTAGGGGCTCCAGAATTGGATGCAGTACTCCAGGTGGGGTCTCACGAGAGTGGAGTAGAGGGGGAGAATCACCGCCCTCGACCTGCTGGCCACGCTTCTCCTGATGCAGCCAAGGGTACGATTGGCTTTCTGGGCTGCTAGTGCACACTGACGGCTCATGTTGAACCTTTCATCCACCAGCACCCCCAAGTCCTTTTCTTTGGGGCTGCTTTCAAGGCAGTCACTGCCCAGCCTATATCGGTGCTTAGGATTGCCCCAACCCAGATGGAGAACCTTGCACTTGGTCTTGTTGAACTTCATGAGGTTGGCATGGGCCCACCTCTCCAGCCTGTCAAGATCCCTCTGGATGGCATCCCTTCCCTCCAGCGTGTCAGCCGCCCCACACAGCTTGGTGTCGTCGGCAAACTTGCTGAGGGTGCACTCTATGCCACTGTCCATGTCGCTGATGAAGATGTTAAACAAGACTGGTCCCAGTGCTGATCCTTGAGGGACTCCACTTGTCACTGGCCTCCACTTGGACATGGACCCATTGACAGCCACTCTTTGGGTGCGGCCGTCAAGCCAGTTCTTTATCCACTGAATTGTCAGTCCATCAAATCCATATTTTATCAGCTTGGAGACCAGGATGTCATGCGGGACAGTGTCAAAGGCTTTGCTCAAGTCCAGGTAAATGACGTCAGTTGCTCTCCCCTTGTCTATTGATGTTGTGACCTTGTCATAGAAGGCCACCAGGTTTGTCAGGCACAATTTGCCCTTGGTGAAGCCGTGTTGATTGTACCCAGTCACCTCTTCGTTATTATTCTGCCTCAGCAGCGCCTCCAGGAGGATCTGCTCCATAATCTTACCAGGCACAGACTGGCCTATGGTTCCCTGGTTCCTCCTTCTTTCCCTTTTTGAAAAAGGAGATTATGTTTCCCTTTTTCCAGTCAGTGGGGACTTCACCAGAGTGCCATGACTTTTGGAATATAATAGAGAGCAGTTTAAACAGCGGTTTAGAGAACGCTTTAGCATTTCCTAGGTCCCAAAAGATGTACGTATGATCTTAAATGAAAGACACTAATGAAAAAAAAGAAACTTGTAGCTACTTTTTAAAGCCTTTGAATTAAAAAAGTAAGACTTTCTTTCTTTCCTGGATTGTAAGAAATTAGACTCTCCAGACATCTTGTGTTGTCTGCTGTAATTGTATCTAGCCCTCCACAAGCTCATAGTTTAGAAAGCTCTGCCTTTTGGGTATCATGATAATCCCAAATACTCTTATTTTGATATGTGCTTGACCCAAAATTTCTTCAAAAGCTCAGAATTATAACAAAAATCTCAAACAAAAAAACCACTTAGAGTTTGGCCTTACTAAGTATTTTTCAATTTATATTATTGTTACAAAAAAACTACCTATTTTTAATAAAAGACACACTTTTTACTGCCAGGATAATTCTATGGTTGGTCAAATTTTAGCTTGATGCTTGTTCAATGCCATAAGTGACTTTTTATATCTGAGGAAGTCTAGTTCACAAATAGAAAAGTTCTTAGTGATTGTGAATGAATGTTCCTTGAGATTGCAGCTGTTCCTTGAGATTTCTTCTCGTTTTCTCATTTTGAATGCACATCAGCTGTGGATCCCCTGAGAGAGCTGCACCTAGCCATGTGATTTTCTGGAGAGTTGTGCTTCGTCTCCAAAGCAGTAATGAAGATTAAATGCTGGCTATGTCCAACATGCATGGAGAATTGCAGCAAATGCACGGGCTTGTTCTGTTCAGGAGACAGACTTCTGTTGCAGATCCATGTGAAGATGTGTGTTGACAGGTGGAAGTTTGAATGTTGGCATCAGGTTTGGGTAAGAGCTGTCTTTTTCCCTAAATGGGAGTTGTCACAGAAGCGCTTAGGATGTTTCACAGTCCATTGGACTGCATAAACGTGGCAGGTCTTAATGAAGCTGTAAAGTCAGGATGTGGTAACAGTGCTGCTGGGGCAACAGTATGTTCTGGCCTTGACCTGACTCAAATCCAGGGTATTCTCTGCAGTCTAGGAGCTGGCCTCAGGGGGTGTGGGCTGTGCCCTGAGGAAAAAAGTAGATGCTGTTTTCATCCCAGAAAGTAGGAAGGAAGAGGGTGATACTACAGGAATGATACTCCAAGGCAGCAAGGAGGCCTCTCCTGTACCGTGCATGATTTCCTTTGGCAAGGGGAAAGCTCTGCTAGATTCTTCCCTTTTCTCTCTCTCTACTTCCTTCCTTCTCTTTTTTTCCTCTCTTTCTCTTCCCTTCTCACTGGCTGGGTTTCTAAGAGCAGCCCAGCTGGGACTGAGGTAGAGCTGCAGACTGGCCTCTTGTGCCTCTCCTAAATGCCTTTTCAAGCAAGCTCAATAATTGATGAGCACCTGGGTCCTTCTCTGCACTGAAGAGCGCACATGGTATTTAGTACACGAAAAAGCTATTTTGCCCATCAGAGCGCATCCCTGGAACAGCACCGTTTCCCCAGGATGCCAGTTAATTGTTCTCTCAGTAGTTATAGAGGAACTTCCTTTCTCCAATGGTCTCAGCTGCTTGACTTCTTCCAGCCAAGAGCTTGTGCCTCCTCCCAGCACATGGCTGTTGACTTCCACTTGGCACACCAGAGCACAGTCCAGACTCCTTCTTCCTCCAGTGGGTTGCTTCCTGACCACTGATGTCCAGCCTGTCCTCTGCTACAGGTAAAACAAGTGCAGCAGGCCTCAGGTCATCTCCTGGGTTTCCATGGCCTGGATTATCATCCTGAAACATCGCACAACTTGTTGCCTGCCAGGGATTAACTGCTCTGAATTGAGGTGGAAATTGCACTGACACAGCTGTGGGGGTAGGAGGGAGCGGGAAGTCAGGGTTGAGATGTCTCAGAGGAGCCAGAGAAGGAGGAGGAGAAAGAGTGGGTGAGAACTGTCATGTCAGGGAAGGTGCAGGCCATCATCTTAACATCAGTTCCTGCTGAGCACACAGGTGGGATAGGGTAAGCAGGACTGAGTAGCTGGGGCTGCTGCTGAGCAGGACAGAGGCATATAGAGAAAACTTAAGTGTGGAGTGGGAGGAAAGACTGAAATAGTTGAGGTGCTATGGATGGGGTCTAAGGTGCGCTGGCTGAACTGCTTATTGCTGTCAAGGGCTGAAATGGCAGGATGTGCCGCAGGCCAGGGCTGTAGGACAGGAGGTCTGGTGCATGTTAATAGCAGTTTCTATTCTGCTGTCAGCGTGACAAGGGAGACTTGCACAAGGGCAATGGCGTGTGTTTTCCAAGACAAGGAAACAACCTTCTTTCTCCTGTTGCAGCAACATATTACATACCCAACCTGCCCCTTTTTCCAAAGAAAATTCACAGAAAGGGTGTTCTGTGTATGCACTGCATTGGGTCTGTACCTGTAAAGCTGACCCAGGCACTATCTGACAGACGTGGGAGAAACATGAATGCCTGTCTTTGAAAAAGAGCAGTGTGGGGGGGAGGCAGATGAGAAAGGCGCTTGGGAATTTCAGATTTATGGAATCACTGTTGCTTAACCCTGATCCTCAGAAAAAATATGAAATGAATTATCAACCAAACTCCTTGTCAGCACCTGAACAATAACAAGGAGACGTGTAAAAGTCCACCAGGATTTGTTGAGAACAAGTCATGTCAGACCAATCTAATATCTTTCTGTGACAGGGTAACAGGCGTTGTGGACAGAGGTGAAACAGAAAGTGTCATCTGCTCTGACTCCAGTAAGGTTTTTACCATCTCTTTCATTGCATTTTGTTAGCAATCTAGAGGAGCAAGGTCTCGAGGAGAGCTCATAACAAATGCATGCAAAATGAGTAAGAATGTCAAAATGGAAGGGAGCGTGGACTGGGGTTCTGTGAGGGTCTGTCCTGTGCTCAGTTCAGTTTGATGTTTTCTTTAACAGCCTTGGTGGTGGATGGAGAATTTGCATATCAAATTTGAAGATGACAGCAAGCTGGGGGGACTGTGAATTTGTTGGAGAACAGGGTTAGAATTCATAATAATCTTGGCAAATTGGAGATACACTCTGAAAAAGTGGGATGTAATTCAATAGAGACAAGCACAAACTATTGTACCTTGGCAGGAATAATGGACTACATAAATACAGTGCAGAGAAAGATCAACTAGATCACAGTTCTGCAGAAAAGGATTGGGGGGAGGATGAAAGAGGATCACAAGCTGAACATGATTGTGTGTTGTTGAGAAAGAGGCAAATGCTGTACTTGGATGTATAAATAGGAGTTTAGCCTGCAAGGCGCATGATGTAATCTCTGTGCTCTGCTGGGTGATGGTAAGGCTGAAAAACCGTGCAGTTCTGTGGATAGTACTTCAAGAAAGATCTGGACAAACTGGGACGAGTCTGGGGGAAGCAGTGAGGGTAATCAAGGGTGTAGAAAATAAGTCATACAAGCAGTGATCTAATGAATTGGGATTGTTTAATTGTAAATTGAGAGGACCGGGGACAAAGGGGGAGAGACTGGATGACAGGCAATGAACTCTGAATCTCAGAGCTTCCCCATCTGCAGCAATCCCTTTGACAGCACTAAGTGACACTATCAGTGACTGTCAATGGTCTTATCCGGTCCCTGATGGAGGAAGCATTTCTATGATGGGGTTCCTGTCTGCTTGAACAGTTCTTTCGGACCATGGTCAACACAGTGGCACTGGAGGCTGTCACGGGAAAGAAGAGGGAAAGGGGCAAGTGAGCAGGGCTCACGAGGAATCTCTCCCACTTGAAACAAGTGTGACCCTAGGCCAAAGGGTCGCTTGCACCCAAGAGTTGTTAGAACCACTCACAATGCATACTGTGTGCTAGCCAAGGTCTTCAAGGTGAGGTTTAAAGGTTGGCACGCCATCTTCTGCACAGCATCTGTAACCCGGGAAGAGGGATAAAGGCTTCATATTATCTCTTTTATTTCTTTCTTAAAGTCAGGCTTTGCTCTTTATTGTCTTACTTGGCCTTACCTTTTTCATTCATCTGCATCTTCTATATGTATGTATCTGTCTGTCTATCTATCTGTCTGTCTATCACCAGTCTACATCCACAGTGATTTAGCTTGCCTGTCTGTAATACTGCCCCAGCTTCCACTCTGCTGGACTTCTTGTACATGTCTTCTGTCCTCTTCCATCCGGGCTACTGTAATTCCCTTGGACTTCCAGATTTCAGCTCTGTCATCTTTCATGGTAGTATTGTGGTGTCTTGTATTAGGCACTGCAAAAACACCTTCCAGAGGTCAGTCTCTCCAAAGTGTTTAAAGGAGATGTTACACACTACGAGTAGATAAACTAAACATGCACATGGAGAGAGTGGGAGATCTTGGGGGCAATGAGGAAGTGAAATATCTGTATTATAGCATAATGAATGGTGCTTGTAACTTGCTGTCTGACTAGCTGTTGTAAGATGGCTGGCAATTCTTGCAGACATCATCGCTGAAGAGAGTTTGAAGGCTGAGTGTCAAGGTGTTTAAAGTAGTGTCTGGATTTTACTGGGCACCAGAATGCCAGATTCTGCCTTCTCAGAGGAACTGGAAAACAAATTTATCCTTCCATACCTGAAACCATATCCTATTCATTCCTAATTTTCAAATTCCAAGTGTATTCACCACACCAGGCATGGGAGGACAGGTGTTTTTTCTTACTCTTTTGAGATCTGAAGTCTGTAGTTGGTGATAAAGAGGGCAGGCAAGAAAGCTCCTAGGAAGGCAGAAAACAGAAACACAGCATTTTTATGGATGAATGAGCTTTTATGCAGTTGCTTTTAAAAGGCGAAATTATATGGCCATTTGCACTGCCTCTTGATTGCTCAGTGCACCAGCTATTCTTTATGCCGCATGCCATTTGCTGTCTTGTATTTAACTTTGCAAAATATTCTGGGATGCAGTTTGCACAAAGGCGCCTGTACTAACACATCTGTACTGTTTTGTACTCTTAGATGGGGGTGAGATTTCCTCCAGGGGGGCTCATTAGCTTCCAGTATTTCTTGCCCTTATTTTATGCCATTCTGGGTTAGCTGAGCTCTAGACTTGAGTATGACAGATGGCTATTCTGTTGCAGCCTTTTTTGGCCCTTTTTCTCCCCCTCTCATGCTATGGCCGCAACATAAGCTTTGAAGGGTCATTAACTAAATCATTGCATAGAAAAATCCTTTGGGAGCCAAATTCACCTCTGGCATAAGTGGCTGCAATTCCCTTGAATTCAGAGTAGGCTTTACTGCTTGACATCAGGGGTAAATTTTTGCAATGTAGATATCAAAATGAACAGTACTAAGGCATAACGGAGCGGCTTCTGTCCCAAAAATGACCCATTCTTGTGCTTGGTTTGGCTTGTTGACAGTGCTGCACTCCATCCTTGCATATTAAGAGCCCCCTTTTCTGTTTGCTTTGGTCCTGGGACCTTCTTTTCTCCTCCCTGTTGTCTTCTTTCCAAATCCCTTTAGATCTGCTTGCCTGCAATCGGCATGCTCCCTTAAGCTGCATGCTCCCCGCGCTCCGTGCCCTCTTTGCAGCCAGTTGTGCTGAGTCCTTGCAGTAGACGTTGTTGAGACAAAGCCAAAATAACTATCCCAGGATGATCATTGCCACTAAGTCTTAGGAGGTTGTGGAAGATGTAGACCAAAGGCCACAAACTGTGTCTCACAGCTATTGCAGTCTAGGACTCCCATATCTCCCTTATACCAGGGAGTGGAGACAGGGAGGACCCGTGGAAGCCTGGCTTACATTAATATTACAAACCTGATGTATTTTCAGCAACAAATACACAACTCTTGGCTGTATTTAGAGCTTCACAACCCTTCTGGAGGGAACAAGTTGTGTCAGCAGCCCCTGCGTTGGGTGGACACAGTAGAAGTGCAGGTTGGCAAAGCCTGAACCGATCGACTCTTATTGGCAAGGAACTATTTTTGGGAGCCAATGATGAGAACACCCTGTACTGCTGCAAGTTTGGCTCTGCCTTGCAAGGTTATTATCTGGGAGTTTAATCAGAGTCTGTCAAATGCATGGAGTGAGCAGCTAGTGTCTTAAAGGGTGCGTTTTGTGCTGGGACAGGGGGAAGGAGGGGTGGGGAGAGGGGCTTCTGCGGTATGAGTGGAAGAAAATAGAAATCCGTTTCTTGAGTTTCTTCTATTTTTTCTTTTGCGATTAAATATATATAAATGACTTAAATAAATTCAAGACAGACTTCCCACATCTCTATGATCTTGCGGTGGCCAGGCAGAGGCAAATCTGTGACACTGCAGACCTCCTGTTTTCCCTTAGCCTCGGGGGTCCCTGAGCCCTCTGGGAACAAGCTCCGTTCGAAGAGATCGCTTTGCCCTCTGTCGAGATGCAGCCGGACCTCCTTGGGATGAGATGCGGCAGCTGCTCGTCAGTGCAAAGCCATTCTAACCGGCAGTTTAGGAAACAGGTGAAAATGGAGGGGTAATTAGAGAGACAAAGACTGTAATGAATAGCACTCGGGTTGCAATATGGCTATCATTCTCTGTCTTGCAAAAAAGCAGCCCTGGTTAGTTTGATTGATGAACCGCACAGAACAAGCTTATGGTTATTTTGATTATTTGTATTACTGTAGTCTCTGAAAAGGCCTGCCGTTAACCAGTGCTTCATTGTGCTGGGAGCTGCGCAGGGAGACCTAGATGATGGCTCCAGCCACTAAATGCTTACTGTTAAGTATCAGCTGAGAAAACACGGTCACGTAGACAGATGAGAGGGTCAGTGCACAGGCAAGTTAAGAACAGTAGTAAATATCCAAGATTTTCTTGCTGTGCATACTTTAGGGAAAGTCTGTAAAGACATGGCATATTTTATCTGCGGATGGCAGTGAACATTTTTGCATTGATCTGCTAGGGGAATAAGAGGGGAAAATGGGTGAGTATTTCTAAGTTTTGTGGTCTGTAAATTTAGCATATCAACAGCCTGACTGTTGCAAATTGTCTGCAGCTATCTGGGCAAAAGAGAGACTAAGGGTAGGGTATGAGGAAAAGCAATGACATAACTTCACTGGTAGTCATGGGACCCCCCTCAAGAAGACGGCCAAAACTGAAGAAAGCTATGTGGGTCTCTGAAAAGCTACTGAAGAAAGTGGAGCAGGTCAGCATTCACATCTTGTTACTGATTGAGGGATTAGAGGCATCAAGTGGCTTGGAAAAGAGGCACTTGATGCAGCTGAGAAGGGAGGCAAAAGAAGACTGAAAAGAAAGGGGAAAAATTATATCAGGCAAATGATCTCTGAAATGGCCTTTTGAATGGGGGTGGGGGGCTGAGGGGCGTTTGTCACAGCCAAAGGGAAAAGACGTTAGAGTAAGGGAGAGAGCAGGGCCATGATATTCTGTGAAGGGCAACGCACCTGGGTCCTAATCCCATACCTCAGACCTGCATCATTGACGCCAATGTGGAGTCAAGAACCTGGCTGCATTCCCCTCCAAAAAGTCAGTCCGTCCAGCAGCAGAGTTTGCTTTCTGACACCCAGGAGCCAGAGCACAGAACTCTCCTTCTCTCAGTCCTGCTGTGCTGCTTGCTGTACATCATCAGACTTCTGGGTTTTGGAGATATCTTGTCGAGCTTTCACATGAGACGTGACTTTTTCTTAACCAATAAGATCACGGGCACCTCTGACCACAGCTTTACAATGTCACAGTTGCAGAAGTACAGGAAGCAGAAAAAAATTCTTAGATGCAGGTAGTTACACGCATAGTGAGTGGAACAGGTGAGCCTGTCAAAAATCCTGGTTTGTTCTCTATATTAGTGTCTGCGTTTTTTAGGAGAGAGAATTCTGTAAAGTGAGAAATGAAAGACCCGGAAATATACACATATTTACTGCGGTGCTGACAGGCAGTGGTAATCACAGACAGGGAGAAGGTGATAGGTGGAAAGGGCTTGATGCCACAGAGAAAGCAAACTACAAGGAGGCTGACAATGCAGCAGCCACTTTGGGGAATCATCAGCTGTGACGGCTGTGTGGGGTGAAAAATCCCAAGGGATCCCTACTGCGCAAATGCAGTTCTACTTTGACACCTAGATGAGTATTTGTGGGAAGGGTGTTTTCATTTTCCATTCTGCTTACAGAGAAGTGGGAATGGATGGAAGGAATAGGCCGGTCTCTCATGTTCAGTGGTACACACCACCTACTGCTGTGGTGGATACTGCTGGCTCTTCTCTTCGAATTTCTGAGAGACAGGGTGCTTCTCCCTGTAGTGCAAGAACGCTGCCTAGGGGAGGACGTACATTTCTTTATACTTATTGCACAGAGTTCAGGTGAGAAACCATCCCCCCTCTCATTCCTGTTGAGCACACTTGTTTGCGTATGTGCTAAGGCTGGGGTTTTTGATGTCCATATACAGAGTGGCTATGTTATTTTCTTATTATCAATAAGGAGCTTTTTCCCCAAAGTGTCTCCCTTCCCCAAAGGAGACTGATGTGGAGTAGGGTAAAACGGTGATAAAAACACCCTGCTGAGGCAGAAGAAAACATGCAGAAATTGCTGAAACACAGGGAAGAATTGTCTTTGGCTGGTTGCATTCTCTTTGGACCCAAAGCTGTCATTGACGACTTGCTTCCTACCACAACTCGAATAGCAGCCATCATCTTTGTACCTAGAGGAGGAAATAAAACCAGCGAACTTGAAAGGGCACCTTCCCTGATCTTTTTGGCTCTCTGGGGAAGTTTGGAGATCTCTTTAAGGAAAGATCTCCAAATCTTTCTGAAGTGTCACCCTCCAACAGCTGTGTGCCAGTACCCAAAAAATGCCCTACTCTGACCATACAAGTGGTCCTTCAAGTCTGCCGGTGCCCGCTGTGGTCTCTGTGTGTATGCCAGAGTGTGCTCCCACAGCTCTGCAAAAAAATGGCTCTTGACTGTACTTTCTGAGGCCTTTTTAGCTCTTCTGGATATGTTGGGAAGCATACAAATAGTGTGTGGCTTCCTGGGGTATGGCGTATTTTATATGGCTATTACCCCTCAAACTACAATCTTACATGGGTGGTATAAATGGCCAATTTTATACCCTATTCCATATAATACCCACTTTCAAACCACTGTTTCTTAAGTAGTCTAGAAAAGATCCAAGCTTTATTCTTTAGTGTCTCATAGGGATGTGTGAAATCTGTAGTGCTGCATGGATGTAGACACAAATGATTCTGCATGGGTATAGGATCCACGAGCTGGTGAGCCTGGAAGGAGCCATCAATATGATAGCAGCCTCTGCCAAGCCACGTAGCAGGGATGAAGGTGGATGAGTGGCTGCAGGGTTTTGGAGAGTGGCTAGCTGTCCCTTCTGGTGCCCAGCTCAGGCGGCAAAGGAACAGCCAGGACCAGGGCTCAAGCCTGGCCTCTCTTTGTGACAGCCCCAACCAGTCCCCAGAAAGGAGCCTCCAACCTGCTCCTGGGCACTTGAGGCCTCTTTCTGGAGTGTGACAACAAACTAGGAGAACAACAGAGCAACTAAAATAAAAAAGACTCAGCATTAGAAGTACAGTTATTTATCTGTGTCTTTGGTGTCTCAGTTAAAGGCTCTTTCCTCTGCTAGCCTCCCAATAAGGCACATTCTTGGTTTTCGGATTTGTGCAGCTGTACTAACAGTCCCGTGTTATATCAGCTCTGGTCTCAGGGTGAAAAGCACCTGCTGTGCTGGCTGGGTCAGGGAAGAGGAGGGAATGGTTGTGTTTCCAGTTCAAACTCTCGTCATCATTTGTCTTCTCCCAACCCTCCAAGCCATGCCTCTGTTCTTTCCCCTCTGTGCCCTGAATTCTGCAGCCAAGTCCCTTGTGTGCTTTTCTGCATCTTCTGTGGTTTAATGGCTACTTAAATATTTATTTATGTAGAACTTACCCCTGGGGAATGTCTTATGAACGCAGAGGAGGGGTATCGTGAGAGAAGGAGGGAGTGAGCAGTCCCTAGATGGCTCGCTATTGTCTATTGCTGAGAGGCAGAAACTGCACAAAAAAGCCTTGTCCTGCAAAAAAATTAATGTACAAAAGAACACACTCACATGTGTGCACACAAACACATGCTTACAAACAATAAATAGGCAACTGAACACAAAGAGAAAGAAAGCATTTGCACCAGTCAAGTGATTAAAGACCCAGCTCCACTCAGTCACGGAATTTGCTTTATTCTGACCCATAGGACACCAGCATTTTTACAGACCTGCCATCGAGAAAATGCTGCAGGGAGATATATAAGAAGGCAGGTGTGGTCTGAGATGCTGCATGCGAGAACAGGCTACCGTGAGTTGAAGGACAGGCTGCATGTCATTGGGAAGACGAGTTTCCCGAGGTTTGCAAATACACTTGAATTTGCCCATTGATTTAAGTGTTAACAATCTCTTTGTAGATAGCACGTAGGAAAATCTGGAATCTTTTTGCTGTTGTGATTGATATTGCTTGAACTTTAATCATATGCAAGAGGCAGCTCAGCTTGTTGAATTCATTAATTGCTAAGGCGTAACATATTCACTTAATTGGATTCTCTGCTAGATAGAGACGTATTTATATGTATTTGTATATGTGCTTAGTGTATATATTTAGCTCCACAAAGACTGATATTAATGGAACGTTAAGGTTGCCTGGTGAAATAATCAGCAGACTGGAAGGGATAAATGTTCAGTCGTAAGCACGATCTTTTCTGTCGCAAGAAGGGTAAGGCCTGGCTTACTGGATATTCTTGGCACAGCAGAAAAGCGAGCGGGGCTAAAGTTGGCACTGGGGCAAATTTGCACTTGTACATGCTTTGGGCTGGCCGTGGGGCTGCTCTGCACCTGGTAGGCTACCCTACCACCACCCCGAGTGCCTGTCTCATCACTGAGGAATGCCGATCAGCTGGTCCTTCTCCAAGGCCGTTTCTCCTACCCAGGTCTGAGAGGCTCCTTCCATTTCCTTGTGCAAGAGCAGCACTGTCTTGGAGAGCCACAGCTCTTGGCCACAGCTGGGGAACATCCTTGGCGGAGGGCTCTGAGGAGGGCAGAGCAGGAGGAGCGGTTGCAGCCTCCCTCCCACCCACGTCTCACCTGTGTGTGTGGTGACCTACTGCACATGGCAACCTGGGGGGGCAGAGAGGCTGCTTCAGAGCCACAGGGGAGAGCTGTGGCCTGGGGACTCAGCTGATGGAGCTTTATGTTGAGCATGGGAGGTGGGATGGGTCTGCTTCCTGGAGGCTGGAAGAGGCAGGGCTGAGTGCCGCTGTGCCAGCTCCAGCATCACTGTGCTCCCTCTTCCAGGAAAGGTATCTTCAGAGAGCCAGGAAAGACAGATGCCTGGTCACTTGTGCCACTTCAGCTTCCAGAGAAGCTGGAGAGAACTCAAGAATGTGCTCGCGAGCTTTAGTTAATCTCCTGATCCCAAACTAGTCTTTAGCGAGTACCGTATAAAATCCCGCTGTTCCTTTTACAGCTGTCGATCCACGTGCCTGACCTGCTGTATTGCCGCTCTGTCATTAATCAGCACGATTTCCACTGCTGACTGCCGGCGCGCATGGCTGCTCTGCAGTAACCATCACCCTTCTACAGCAAAGCTCCTTCCTCTGAGGTGGGGTGTGAGGGTGTTGTAGGTGCAGCCCCGAGCTGCACGATCCCCTCTGAGGTGGATGAGCGGAACTGTAGTGACTTTTGTCATTGCTCCAAGCTGTTAGGTCCCTGTTCATCCCCCTTGCAACGTGGGATGGGTTATTTAAGAGCCTTTTACAGCGGGAAAACTGAGCTTCATAAAGCTTCAGTGGCTTGCTTAAGGTCACAGAGTAAGCACAGAACAAAATTACAGCCAGCACTTGAGTCTCTTCACTCCTGGGCATTTGGGGAGAAAGCATCTGCGCTCTGTACAGCTGCTGCAGCTGCTTAGGGCAAGTTTGCCCTGTGAAACCCGGCTACGCGTTGCCTGTGCTGGCGTAGGCTTGCGATGGTGAACCCACGCTGTGCAGAGCAGCACCACAGGGACGCAGCAGCACAGCGTGGTGCAAGGCAGCTGCGTGAGCCTGGCAAGCTGCCTCGGCTCTCAGCTTAGCCCTGCTGGGCTAATGTGGCTAGACAGCATCAGGACCATAACTGGCTTGGTGTCCCCATGCCATCTACCCCCATCCTCAGGCTTCTATGGTAAGGTTACACAGGCCAGACCAGCTCGGTCCTGTCCATACCTCCCGTGCAGACCAGCCCTCTCTCTCCCTTAGCCCCTTGCAAGTATATTGCTGCAACGTGAGAAACCTGCCTGCAGTGTAATCTGCCTGATCAGTGCCTTCCTTTCCTCTCACCTTCTGGACACCACCACCACCATGAAGGACCTGCCAGCTTCACCCTCTTCCACCCCTCTCCAGTGCTCCCTCCCAATTTGGCTTCTACTTTCTTTGCCTCGTTCAGCCCCTTGGCAAGGTCAGTGCTGCTTCTTTCGTCATAAAATGGGATTGCATAATCTCTACATTGGTTGATTGGTTTGCTGTCCATCACCATTTCTTTATTCCACTCTTCTCTGCCAGAGCTTGGTGATTCATGGATAACTCTTTCTCCATCTTCCCTGATATTTTCTTGGCCCTTCTATTGGTTTTGTAAGAGTTCGTGCACATTCAAGCTGTATAAGCAATTACATACAGAAAATAAAAGAACAGTGATTACATTTTTAGCTTGTGAAGTCAAGCTAGGAAATGCCAGTCTGGTTTCCCAGGCCACCTTGATTCTGCTCCTTCAAGTTTCTTTGCAGTACAAGGATTGAGGCAGGGACCCCATGGAGAGAGTTGCATGCACTCATTAATTAGTACTCAAATCAAAATGTCCACACACAAGTGGGATGGAAGAAAGGCTGAAAAGGAAACGTAAACCTTCCATTTCCTAATATTTCAACCTAAATAAAGTTCCTGTAGTGTTGTTTGCTTTATGTGCTCTTTGTGTGTGTGGATTGGTTTGTTTTTAAGGGAAAACCCAAAGTCTTTTCTGCAGAAATGTATTGTTCATTCTTACGCATGCTGAGCCTTCAGCACTGAGTCTCTCTGCTCAACCCAGTGACTAACCTGTACTTGTTCCACCGACAGTCATGACAGCTCAGACTGGTTTCCCTTTCTTCCGTTTCCTAAATGGTGGAGTGCAAGTGACCTTTTCACAGTAAGGTACATTTGAAAGATAGAGGAGAACCTGGGTGGTTTGTCCACATTTTGTGGGCAAAAGCCTGATCGGGCTTTTGCCTTTCTCTTGCTCTGCCAAAGCTGAGGTGTTCCTTGTACTGACTGTGGTACTGGTGGCGATATCCCCACTGATTTACTGGGTTGATGGGTTTAGCTCTTAAAACGTTTATGCTCAGATGCTGTTTGGGCTGTCTGCCAGGATTTCTGCAAGAAAGTGACAGAAAAGAAATGATGATTATTTAACAGTTTATAATGCAGTTAAGAGTGAATGAAATTTGATGGGCCAAAGTAAAAATCATGTCCTTAGCCTCAGGGTTTTTTTCCTGCTGACTTTCAAATGCCTGTTGCAGAACATGGAGATCTTGGCTTTTCTCAGGGAACTGGCCTGAAGACTCTTGTAATGGAAAGCGTCAGAGAACCTAATTAACAGACTTGCCACTTACTCCCCTTATAATAGAGGTAACTACACATTATACACACATTTAAATACCCATATGAAGTAATCCAGCTAATTCCAGGCTGCAAAAAGTCATTTCCATGTGTGGACTTAAATGTGCCACAGAAGACCTTTTGCAACCTGTTGAGAGCCTTACCTTCATCTTATGTCTCCAAGACTGCTTCTGTCGTGCCTGTTCTCCTGCTTTTAGGCTGTAGAAAGGGAGTGGCACAAGATCTGCTTTGCGTTGACATGTTTAGGCACAAAATGACAGGCAGATGTTTGAAAAATAGGTGTGCCTGAGGTCCATCAGGGCTGAGAGAAGGTGAGGATTTTATCTCCCTAAGGCCATGCTCCCAAGAAAGCAGTCCTTGGCTTAACCCTTCTATGCTAGCTGTGGTTGACAAATGCATAGCTACCTCTCTCCTTCCCAAATCACTGATTTCAAGGTTACCTCTCTATCCCTGCTCAGGTCTGATTGTACTCCTTTTGCACAGAGATGACTTACAGCCCAGATGGCCTCAGCTGGGCCCTTGGCAATTCTGCCTGGACTCCAAGCCCAGATCAGCTTAGGATAACTGCTGCTGGGGGTACCTCTGTGTGTGTGTTTGTGTCTGCACCTGTGTATGGGATGGGAAAGGAGCAAAATCTTTGGCAGAGCCTCTCTCTGCTACTCACAGAGTACTTGCTGGCTCCAGCCAGCGTGGCAGTAATGCAGACATGTGCAGTGAAGCAGCTGTCCCGCTGGTGGCTTCTGTCCAAGGGTCAGGGCTTCTCTGTAGGGTGTAGGTAGAGCTGGCGGGTCTTGTCTAATGCTCTGCCCAAACGCAGCAGGGCACTGTGGTTTTCAAGCAAAAGCCCAGCGCTTGGCTGTCACAGTCGATCAGGTGGGGGTCCTGCAGCTGGTGGTCTCTCTTTCTGGAGTCCTCATTCACCAGAGAGCCTGAAGCATGAGCTCCTAAGGCAGGAGTCTCCAGCTGGGGACTACAGCCTATACCAGGTCCTGGGAGCCCTGGCAGCCTGTCCCGTGTGATGGGTTGGTCTGCAGCAGCATGGACAGAAGTACCCTGGCAATGCTTGCTGCTGGCAGAGATGTGTGGCGCTGACACAGCTCTGGTTTGGGACAGCACTTCATTTCAAGACAGAGGTGAGGCTATCATTTGGGCACTGTTGGGATGGGGACAAACCACCCCACCCAGCTCTAAGTCAGTTGGGAGCTGAGATGGGGGAGAAATCACACCATGAGTTACTCCCCCATCCGTGTGGGTTTCTCTGCTGCTTGCACTGGTCTCATTCCTGCAGCTGGTCCTGGCACAGGGGTAGCAGGGCAGCAGACTGAAGACATGATGGAGGCAGTGGCGAGGAGACAGGCCTGTGCAGTGGGGACCATGTCCATGAATGCACATGAGCGATGGGGGGCACGACCGTGGATGGGTGGGACGCAGAGTGCTGATGAGCCGGGGCATGAGGTACCACCGTCCCTTTCTGCTGACACAGGTGAGGTGGGGGCTGTCTGCTGCCTGTGCTTCCCCCCCCCTCCCCCCATACCCCGTCCCCTGTGTTTATTTGGGATCAGCTGAGTGAATAAAAGAAAGAAGAAGGGAGGGAGAAACTGAGTCAGAGCATGAGGTTATCTCCATGCCTTCTCCATAGGGACAGGCAAGGGAGACTGTGGATAAGAAAAGGCCCACGGATGCCAGAGAGCAGCCCCTTACCACACATTGGGTAGAGGGATAGCAGCAAGGGCGCCCCTGGTTGCCCCTATCCGACAGCCTTCTTACTATCTGGCCCCTTTGCAAAGCTGAGTGAAGAGACCTGGCTGAGAACCAGGATGCAGAGCAGATCTGGTGTTTCTACTCATTTTGGAGATCTGGTGACAACTTGGAGCCGGGACAGCAACCGAGACAAGTGGCTCGGTTGGCTACACCTTGGGACGGCCCCGGTGCAGTGCACAAGGCGCCCTGCATGTGGCAGGTTGGGGGGAGCATGCAGATGTGCACACCGAAGGTGTGGAGATGGTGGGGCTGGCTGTGGCTATGGCAGTGTGAATCCAGGGCCAGGATCCGGAAAAAGGGTGTGCAGCGGGTGAGGACAGCATTTGCAATCACCTGTCCAGAGCTCTCAGTGGTGGGAGAGGAAAGGAACAGAGGCGTGCAGCTCTGTAACTGCCTTCCCTGAGATCTTGCTCCCAACATGGGCAGTAATTCCTCCGGAGGAGGCATGTTCCTCCCCTTTTCACCAGCGAGAGAGGAGCCGGGCACGCTGCATCTCTCTGCGGAGGGACGTGTGTGCGGCTGTGCCTGCCTGTGCCTCTCTCGGCAGGAGTGCATCTCTGCACGGGGGCAATGCGGGGCTGCTGCAGGGAGGGCAGGGGCTCTAGATGGTGTATTCAGGATGACGAGGTGTTTCACCTGCTGCGACACCCCCCCGTGAAAGTTGAAAGATCTCTCTGGTATTCTCGGAGATGCTTTTCAAAGCAGCGCCTTCGGTCTTGCTTGCACAGCTCAGAAAATTGTGAGGATTAGGCAGCCCACCCTCTCTCTCTTCATGTCGCCTCCTCTCCTAACCCTGCCGGGGCCTGCTTCAACATTTAGCTTTTTCTCAGCAAAAGGAAACGTTTTTGGCCTTCCTCTGGATCTGCATTTTTAAACATTCCTTCAGCCTCAGGTCCCAAGAGATGCTGGGAGAGATATTCACTCTGTGTAAAGAGTAGGTGTCACTGCACAGGGGAGCACACGTCGGGGTGTTGTACACCGCTGTACAGGACTGACTAACCAGCTGAAGCCCTAAACCATCTCTCAGACTGCGGTATGAATTGGCAAGCCCATCCCTCCCACTGTGTAACATGTTTTAGGGGGAAAAAAAAAAGTCTGAGTGAAAGAAATGAAAGCTCAGCAAAATGCAAACCCAAGCCCAGCGCTCAACAGGGAAAGCCAAGGGGAAAAATCATTAGATAGGGCATTACATGCATGGACACGTACTGGATGCAGACACACACCTGCACAATGCGGATGCTTTCCTAGAGACCATGAAATGCTTTCATAAAGCATTTAGATGCCTATACATGCATGTAAAAATACATTTTTCTTTAAAGCTTTGTGAATCCCGAACCCCCTGTGACACAAAACACGCAATCTTACAGTATCCCTGCTGCATTTTCCCCTGCCCCGCGGTTCTGCAGAGGAGAGCAGTAGAGATGCTCAAGGTGAAGCCTTCTTTCACCTTAGATGAGCAAGGATAGGGGCAGTATAAGCTCCTGGCTTCAGCTATTATTACCAGACCAGAATCAGAATAGGCTGATGTTGCTGGAGTTCAGGGCATTGTATTAAGCGTCCCCCTCCTCACACAGAGTCATTTCAGAAGGGCATGATGGCTCTCAGGGTATAACATTATTGAAGTAAGAGCCTGAGTCAGGTGCTGTCACTGCCTGTTAGCTGGAGGTGGTTATGTTGGATGGTACAGTCGGTCTGCAGTGTTCGTTAAGATAGATTTTTTTTTTCCTAATCCTTCTTTCAAAATCCTAACACCTGGTTTGCCCCCCTAGAAGCTATGCTTTGCTGAGTTACATCCTCCAGCCTACTGAGATCACAGCCCACGCTACCATGAACAGCTTCCTCTAACCTCTCCCCTTATGTCTCCTAATCAGGCCTGTGCTAATTGCAGTCTGCATTTCCGTAAATCATGGTCATGTGTACATCAGGTAGCACTGAGGACCTTGAACAAATATGTCTCCCTGGAAACGATGCTGCTCCTGTGTGAGCCAGCCTTGCCTGCATGAACCACTTCCTGGGCTCCCGAGTTAACACTACCACCAAGAACACCACCACCTCCCAGAGGGAGTTATCAGGTGATTCTGGCTGTTTTTATGCCTGTAGGAATTGCTTGATACCTTCTGGTTTGGAGGAATGATTTACCAAGGCAAACACTTTGGCATTCTCACAGCTCTGACCTTTCTGTGACACGAGTGGAGCTCCATAGTTCACTGACTCTGCAGAAGTCAGAAGCGCTCAAAGTATATCTCATTAACCTTCTCAAGCTAATCACGGTGGGGGACAGGACCTCAGCAACTGCAAAAAGCATATAAATGCAGCAGGAAGGAAATATTTCAGCAAAAATGGCAGGAGCTGTGTAAATGCCAGACCTCAGTGAGCTGGGAGACCGTGTTTCTGCAAAGAGCTTTTATTCCCAGAATGAGTTGTAAAGCAAGAGCAAGTACTTCACCCTGTCTGTATTCTAAACCAAGCATCTCTCTGGCATATGCTAGGTGTTGTATAAATATAGAGGGAAGAAAATTCCACCATCTCCTGCAGCCTACATGTTTAATTGAAAGGCTATTAGAAGCAATTCCTGCTTCTGCAGGTGCAGTGAAGAAAGCAGCCTTCCCCAGGTGGCTGTGGAAGGTGAACTTGAGGTTCAGGAAGGATTGTTGTTTCTGTGTTAATTAATTTTGCATGTGGAGCATTCACAACCATTTCTTGTCTGCTTTGGCTGATGTGGCTAATTAATCACCTTAAGTGTCTGTAAACAGGAGATTTTTGCTCTCTGTGGCATCTCTTCTCCACCTGCTGTAGACCAGCCTATGTGAGGACACAGACCTGTAGCATCGCAGGAATTATACATTTGGTAATGGCTGTGATGTCAGCACTGTAAGTGTGAGAGTCATGAGTTAACCAGCTTGGATGAAGGCTAAGAGTAATGTTCTGTTCTCAGGACACTGGAGAAGGTTTGCTGCTGAACAACGCAAGTATGAGCCTAGGAGGTGGAGATATTAATAACAAGAGTCTTTCTGTTCACATGGGTTAGCTGGGGGGCAAAGATATAATGATTATGGCTGAGTTTTGACATCTGCAGGCTGAAAAGTCAAGGAGGGCCCTGAAGATGATCAGAGGGCTGGAGCACCTCTCCTATGAAGACAGGCTGAGAGAGTTGGGGTTGTTCAGCCTGGAGAAGCGAAGGCTCCAGGGAGACGTTATAGTGGCCTTCCGGTACCTAAAGGGGGCCTACAGGAAAGATGGGGAGGGACTTTTTGTCAGGGAGCATAGTGATAAGACAAGGGGTAACAATTTTAAACTGAAAGAGGGGAGATTTAGATTAGATATTTAGGAAGAAACGATTTACTGTGAGGGTGGTGAGACACTGGAACAGGTTGCCCAGGGAAGTTGTGGATGCCCCATCCCTGGAAGTGTTCAAGGCCAGCCAGGTTGGAGGGGCTTTGAGCAACCTCATTTAGTGGGAGGTGTCCCTGCCCATGGCAGTGGGGTTGGGACTACATGATCTTTAAGGTCCCTTCCAACTCTAACCTTTCCATGATTCTGTGGATTCCTCCTCTTGCTTCTGCTTACTTAAGGCCACTGGACTGGAAAGGCTCGTCTGGTCCCACCTGTGCTGCTTTAGGCAGCAACATCATATAGCCCTATACAAACCAATGTTCTTCTTCTCAACCCCATTTTAGTTGTTTTTACAGCTCCTTTTGGGCAGCTGTTCCAGAAGTTCTCTCCTCTGATGGTTAAAATCCATCTTATTTTCAAGGCAAATTTCCTCACAACCAGTTGTTCTTGTACCAACATTGTTTTTCTGCTTAAAAAGCCCTTTTCCTCCTCCCTTGTGTATCTGTCCCCCCTTTATTTATACAGAGCAGTCATATCCCCTCTTGGCTTTCATTTATCTAGGTTAAACAAGCTTTTTAATCTCCTTCTTGAAGGCAGGCTTTCTGTTCCCCTAATCACTCAATCCAAGGTTATTTCTGATAACTAGCTTTTCTGTAAGTTTCCTTGCCGCTTTGCCCAAACCGAGTGTAAAACAGCATGACCTATTGCCTGTTGAGTAATTTTGGGGTGAAGAAATGTGTCAACTATCAGATCCAGAAAAAAAGACATCAGGGTACTGCTGTTAAAATTTGCATTTGTTCTCCACCTTATCTCTATGAAGCTAAAGTCTCCCGTAATGACTTAGTTCCCGATATAATTTCTCTTTAATAACAGTAATGACATCTCTATCCAGACTGAAAGCCAAGCCTGTGGATCTACAGTAGGTCTCTGTAGTTCAGTCCTGGTGGAATATCTTGCACCAGCCTTCCAAAAATCTCTCAGTCCCAGGTGATTCCACTTTATTTATGCATGATTTATTTCTTCACAGTCTACTGCAGCTTTAAGGTTACAACAGCATCCCCCAGGTTTACCTTTACTTTTATGTACCCTGAGCAGTGCTTACTTCCATTGGCAGTGTCCCAGTTATAATTGCTATTTCTATGGTGTTTCTATTATTCCTACAGTAGCCCTTTTCAGGTCCTGCCCAGTTGTTCTGGTTTTCCCATGTCCTCGTTCAGGATCTGTACGTATTGTACTGACAAGGCTCTTACTTCTCCCTGCTTCCCAGAGGGGTTAGGTATGCTTTTCCATCAGCTATGTTACCAATAACACTGCTATTTTCTGCCCGCTGCCCAACCTTTACCTTTTCTATATTTGATCTTCCCTTTGTCGTGTATTAAAATCAGGTGTAAAAGTTACATAAGCTTTTTCCAGTTAACTCTCTGACAGCAAAGATAAAAGACGGGAAGTTTTCACATTTACACCACTCACAGGTACATGCTGTATATGTTCTCTCATCTAGCTCTAGACACATGTGTGTGTCTCCTCATTTCCATACTATTTGTGAGCCTTGTGGCCTTTTCTGTATTTATCTGCCCAGTGCATCCCAGAAGTGAAAACATACCATTATCTCCATTTTACGCAATGTGGAGTGGAGGCACAAGGGTGCAGATTGGATTCCAGAGGTCCTGGGTGGAATAGGGAATTTCTGCCTTCTAATCCATGCTCTGTGTTATTGCTTTAGTGCTTCCCCACTGGAATGAACAAGTCCCTCAGCTCCTGGAAAAAAAATGGTGATAAGGGAGGAAACATTGAACTTTGGGGGAAATGCAGAAAGCAATTCAAGTCCTAAGTGAGTTTGGGATGGTCCTTCTTTTATTCTGTAAATGAAACCAAATCCCTTTTGTTCCTTTTGTGTTTCTTCTATACCAGAAGTGACAGGAAGTGAGAGAAGATTTTAAATGAAAAGAGAGTGGTGCAAATGGGAGTCTGAATGAAATAAAAACTGTCAAAAGACTTTGCCCAGATGTAGTTCTTCTGCGGCCTGTTGAAAAACAAGCACCTGAGATTGCCTCTGAACATCTTGCCTAAGAATTGTATCTGAACATTGCTGGTTTTATCCAGAATTGTATTCTCCTGCTTAGTCCTTGGAAGACAATTTCTAGGAATTTTTGTATTTCAAGTACGTTGACATTCGTTAGAGATTTCTCCAGATGCTCTTGTGTTTTGAAGTCCTGTCTTGGCATACTAGGAGGAGCTCGTAGATTGGCTTCTGCCCTGGCTGGAACAGGCAATTTTGGAAGTTCATGGGAGTAGCTTGTACTTATCTGTACTACCCATCTGTGTAAAGATTTCGTAAATGGTGAGACTGGGTGCTGGTCATTTGAACAGGTGGTTGCTTTTGCCAATGTGGCATATAAGATATCCACTGAATGAGACTGATAGCTCCGCTGTGTTATAAATATCTTACTGACCTGATAACACTGAAAAGAGCACATGTAGAAGAATAAGGAAATATCAGGAAAAAAACCCTTTTTAATGGGAAGGATACTTAAACACTGGAATAGACTGCCTGCGGAGACCATAGGCTCTCTGTCAGCATAAGGACAGGTTAGACAAACATGTGCCACAAATGGCTTTTACAAGCCTTAGCTTCCCTTGGGAGTAGGGAAAAGCCTCTGTTAAGAATTAGTTTCAGGGAACTAATATGATACAGCTTTCATTAAAGATGCGCATTAACATACTGCAGAACACTTTTATTCTGGCTGCATTATACCACGGTTAAGGCAATTTGCCAGCCTGCTGGAAGGCTTTCAGAAGGCTCTTCTCACTTATTTTCCCCCTTGCATAGGCAGTCTTACCTTTTGTCTGCATGGGGCAGTTTATAGACTTAGGCAAACCAATAGCATATATGATTAAATTTTGTTCTACAATAGTTCTCACTTTCTTTCTTCACAAATGTATTGGACTTTTACTTCCAACAGCTTGTTGTCCAAAGTAAGATCTTATATTTAAGGTAAAAGTTAGCTGCTCCCCTCCCTCAACACCTCCAAATTCATTCCCAAACCAAAGCGGTGTTCCTTTCTTGGTAAGATCAGGTGTGATACAGACAGGACAAGGGAAGTTAAGGTGCTCTGGCATACAGAAACGTACCTAGGGACTGGAGAATATGGTTAGAAAGAGGGTTTTAAAGATCCCTAGCATCCTTACTTTTGCTGATTCTGTGACCCTCCAGGGCTCCTGGTGGGAGTTTGGATGACTAGACTCTGATCGGAGAACGCTCAGTGGGTCTCGAAACTGCAGGGTGACAAATACGTAGGATGCCTGGGATGGTTTATTTTTCCTCTTTTTGCTGAGGCAAGCACTGAGCAAAACCTAAGTAATAACAGTTCACAAGCTGTTAATACCAAATACCCTGAGACTTCAGAAGTGCCTTGCTCTTCTCTGCACAGCTTGGCAGGTTATATTCTTTAAGAGTAGGCATCATTACCTGGACAAATCTGTGACATTTAATTCTGTTGTTGCTAACCTCTGTCCCCACAGTGAATCGCTCCTTCCCTCTCATGGCAGATGATCTAGCTTACAATGCACGTTTGTATTTTCTTTCTCTTGCATTGTCTCTATCCTCTGCACATGTGAAGTTTCTTATTATCCTTGCTGTCCTTGCCCCCATGTTACTTAAGCCCTCTCTTCTTTAACTGCATGCATGCATGTTTGACCCTTGCATGCATGGGTGGGTAAAGAAATCTGCCACCTCTTAATTCACAAAGCTTTTCTGACTGTTCTTATTCACATCTGTACCCGTCTGCAAGTATACAACATGCCTAATTGTTCCAGTTAGCAATGAGGAGTAATATTTGCACGTATTCTTGAGACACTCCATAGTTAACCTAAAAATTTAGGTCAGAACATTCCCTCACATCCTGTTTTTCCTCTTTTTTGGACAATTTAGAATTAGGAAAGGACGTGTACTACTGTATTTGCAGGTTAGGTGTTTCAGTTCACAGGAGGCTGTGGCAAGACTGTCATTGTTATCCTAATTTCATAATGTTGTCTGTGTAGTACAACACTGTGAAACGTGCCTGGCACACAGCCTTATGAACTCCCTTTTCTGTCCCAGAGAACTTCTGGGTAATTACGAGTTGGGTTTGCCTATCTGATCTAATTTATCACTTAGGGGTTTATATCATGCCTATTACTGTGATATCTAAGTGCTGCTGAGATACTGCAAGATGTCTCTTTCATCAACCACTTATTTCTATGGTAAGTTAATGTTACTGAGCTGAAGTCTGGGCTGTTCCGTGCTGCATCTTAATCACTGGTCCCTACTGAGCTCCATGTGTGCAGTTATTCTGCTTGTCTGGTGGCTTCACTGAACTGGTTTGCGGGATTTGAGCTCAGTTACTTGAGGGCTAAAGTTGCACTGCAGAAACCTCTGGCTCAGATGATGATAAATTGACCTGCTTGGTCAACGAGTGGGAAGTCCAGGGCTGAGCAGACCCAGGGTAAATGTGCTCCTTATTCCCTCAGAAACGCACTCTCCGCATCCAGGCTTAGACGTTACCCAGAGTACAGACCCTTTGCTGCCCTAGACAACACTACCTGTCTTTTGTGGACAAAAAGGGCCACCAGTTCTCAGGGCTCCCAGTCTGCCAGCTTTCACCTGCTGCTCAAAGTGTATTTAAAAATCAAAACAACTCCTCCCTGTCTGCTGAAGTAACAAAAAAATAAAAAAGAAGAGAGAAAAAGAAGAAAAATAGCTGGTACTCTGCTTGCTGGTCCAAGCAGCGTGACTCCATGGGTGGAGGGAATATTAGGGGCAAGCTCACCTTGGCATTTTTTGCCATCTGCTGGTCATAAAGGCCCTTGGGAAGGTAAGACAAGCTGCCCGGCTGCTTCACCCTCTTCTTAAAGAACACACTGCCTTTCCCTCACTGGTGTGCTGTGTTCATGCTGCAGGGATGGATGGGGAGGCTGCTGTCTGTGGGTGATTTCTTCTGCCTTTCTTCTTTCTCCACAAGCCCCCAGAGTGGATTTGTCTTTCATGGCCAGATGAAGCATTTGTTTGTTTGTTTTGAAGGTGACAAGTGTTTTATGTGAATTCTAGCTGCTCTCAAATGCCAAACCCCAGCTGGGCTTTGAGTTTCACAGAATAACTGCTGGCACCTAATAAGCCTCTAATAAGTGCTTCTCCCTCCCGTCCTGTCATTTAAATAAATAAATGACTGAAATTTGGGGGTGGTGGGAGGAGTGTTGGACTGCAGTGGAACGAAGCTTTTGTGTTTACCCACCAAGCAGGTACACTGCTAAGAGCAGTCGTGCAAGCTTCCCACACACCAACACTGCCTCTGCCGTCAAGTCAACATGTCTCAGCCTTGGCCTGGAGGGCTTTCTTTGAGGATCGTGCAGGAAAGTTCTTTCTAAAGCCCAGTTAGTTTCTTGCCCTCTCAGCTTCAGCTGCCAGCCAAGGTGCTAATTACTGTCAACTGTAATGGGAGGAATTGAGAACAAAGGCAAGACTTTGATAGTTGAAAGCATAGTTGATGTTCAGGTTTTTTCTTTGCCTGTAATTTTTGCAAGGAATGGTCTACCATGGGCAGTGGCTGTGCTACATGTATTGTCTCTTCAGGGACTGGGGTGGCTTCAAAACAACTTTTATTCGTGGCAGTAGGTATAAGGCAACTGAGTCCCACTTCCCTTTTCTGACTGCTGAAGATAATGATCTCTGTCTGCTTACGAAATGGAAAATGAAAAGATATACAATTGCAGCATATCTTTATGAAAAAAATAGCCAGATTAAAAAATCATAGATGCTCTTTGATATTATTTCTCATGTGTCAGAAACACAGAGCAATTCCTTGTTTCCAGCTAAGGTATGTAACCAAGTCATTGTGAAAGGACGAGAGCAGGTATTTCAGTAAAGCCTTAGCAGGGGATAGCAAGAACTATTGTTAGCAAGCACCTCTGTCCATGTTCTTCTCCTGTGAAGACACTCCTGAAAATGCAGAAAGCGCCCTCCTCTGTTGCCTGTCTCTTGGAAGAACTCAGTCCTGACTAGGAATGGGCAACCTTTTCCCAGAGTAAGGAGTTATTTCTGGACAAAATCAAGTTTGGCCAAAATGAATCTCTTTCTTTGATGAATTTCAATGAAAACAAAATGAAGGCAAAACTTTGAAAGAATAAATAAGTTCTTATTTGACTTTTTCAAGTAAAGTATTTCAGTTTCTGTTTCAAAATGACATTTGTTTCAGTGTTTGTATATATTTCTCCTCTTTTTTAGCAGGAAAAAAATATTTATTGTGGCTAGTAGGCTGAAGTCAACATTTCAGGAGACAAGCTCTGTTCCTGTTGTTTGGCTGAGAAACTGGAAATACATGATGCCTGTTTGACTGTGGTGATGGTATCCCCCAGGTCATCTGCTCACTCTCCCATAGGGTGAGAGATGAGACAACCCAGACATCTTTCTTGTTCCCCACTTCCCCCTGGTTTGAACCCACTTACTCAGAGCCTTTTCCTCAGAAATGTCCTCACCTTACATGACCCATGAGCTTGGGTACTCCAGAGTGGTCTTCCTGCCAAGGCCTGTGGGGGCTGTGGTTGATGTAGAAGGATGGGGCAGATAGAAGTCTATCTTATCTTCTGTGGTTTGTGTCTCCACAGGTGGGGAAATGGAAGGAAAAAAAGTTGCAGATGAAGTATTATGTGTGGCCCCGCTTTGAGCTGTATCCTGACTCTGAGGAACGTGAGGACGATCACCTGAGTATCGTGACCTTGGAAGAGGCACCGTTCGTCATCGTGGAGAATGTGGACCCCCTAAGTGGCACCTGCATGAGGAACACGGTCCCTTGCCAAAAACGCATAGTGACCGAGTATGCACCCCTGGGTTTTTCTCCTCCTATTGGGCTCTGCCTTCTCAGCAGAATGTAGAGAGTCTGTTGGGACAATACCATCATACCCTGATAATCCTTTTTAGAATAGTCACCTCTGTTCGCCCAGCCTGGCCTGTGTCCATTCATGACTGGCCCCTTTAAGCAAATCATTGTAGTGTATCCCTTCACCCTCCAGCACAGATAGCCCAAATGAAATTCTCCACGTTATATTGTGGGAGGGGGAGTGCATACTGACAACAGAAGGGAATTAAGGGAGTTTTCCCCAGTCTTTTAACCCGTTATTGTTGTGACGGTTCAGGAACAAAACCGATGAGGAGCCAGATTACATGAAGAAATGTTGCAAGGGGTTCTGCATTGACATCCTCAAGAAAATCTCAAAGTCTGTCAAGTTCACCTATGACCTCTACTTGGTGACTAACGGCAAGCATGGAAAAAAGATCAATGGGACGTGGAATGGAATGATTGGAGAGGTCAGCAGCAAAGGGAGGGCATGGTGGGCTTCATCCCTGGGCTGGGTGACATGGGTCAGGTCTGGTCTGTCATCGTTATTGGCCCCCCTTCTGGGGCTGGGACAGAGGTGACTCTATATAAGTGGTTGCCCTGAATTCTTTCTGGGCACCAGAATTAATCTGCTCTGACACTCTGACCATGACTGCCTTTCCTGTTGGACAATTAATTATTATTCTCTATAGTGTCACAAATTTTGGCTTCACAGTCAAAGAAAGAGGGTGATAACCATGCACCAGAGAGGCTGCAACCTAGATTACACTTACATCATATATAAGGTGCATACAGAATGAAATAAGACTTTGCAGTGTTAGAGGGAGGAGAAAGCAAGGACAAAAAAATGAGATAAGACGTCTTCTCAGTGGATGATGTGTTTATCCTAAGACCTCTGCGGATTTATTTTTTATACACATACTAGCTTTGAGGGGAAGATTAATGTCTATAGATTTCCTGAAAGAAGAAGGTGTCCTGATGAAAGATTAGAAAGGAGAGATGATAGAAACAATATAGGGAATGGGATTACAGGAGTAAAAGGACTGTGTGGAAAGGCAGGAAAGTGAGAAAGGGCTTGACTGTGGTGCTTGAGAGGTGCCTTGGGTCTGTGTGTGATCTCTTCCTTTCCTTCCTCCAGGTTGTCACCAAACGGGCCTATATGGCTGTGGGATCCCTCACCATTAATGAGGAGCGATCAGAAGTGGTGGATTTCTCAGTGCCCTTCATTGAGACGGGAATCAGCGTCATGGTGTCACGTAGCAATGGAACTGTCTCACCTTCTGCCTTCTTAGGTATCACTTTAATCTAAAATTAAAACTTCACCTAGTGTTCATGAAAAATTAGGTGAAGGTTGCTTGTGATTCTTAGCCTGAAAGTCCCTTCTTGGGAGTACCTGTGGGACAGGTATATAAAAATAAACTGTGATGTTTTAGTTCTAAATCCCAAGGAAGCAAAATCCAGCCAAATGCAAACAGGCACTGCCTAGGAGTTCCAAGGCATTTCTCGGTGATTGTATGCCTAATCCTGGCAAAGAATGGTCTCACTCAGAGTTGTCACCTACGCTGCAGCACGTGGTTTCCCAGTGACTCAACTAATAGCATGTTCAAGGAGTTTAGGCCAGAAGAAAATTGATTCAAGCCTTGTAGCTGGTATGCCATAGTACTTAGTGATAACAATTAGCAATAAATTGTTGCACTTTGAGAGACATTATTTGTAAAGGAAGTATTAACTTGACCCTCCCTTGACAGAGCAACTGGTAGAAGTTAGAGATCTAATAGAGCTTTTCAAGAACAGTTGAGCCTTCAGTTCTGTGCTGACACTGTGACTTCCAGTAAAGTGATTTCTAACGTCCTTCAGTGGTGGAAGGTGATCAGAGAATGCAGAAATGATACTGCATTTCCCCAAGACATCCATGCCTTCCTAGTATCTACTACTTTATAAAATTCTTTATGATGCAGCAAGCACAGTATATGAGTTATATAATTACTGTCTGCCAGCATCATGAGAACATTTACAAACAGAAATAACTTTATATGGGTAAAGAAATTTTTCCAAACCTCTTTAAGTAGGAGTTTTGTGACTACTCACTCTTCAGGAGTTTTTGCCTTTAGCCAAGTCCACCAATATTGCTGGGATATGTAAAACCAACGATAAAGTTAACTCCAAAATTTTAAATTGTAATTTAACTGAGGTTGCAATATTAGCTATAGTCTGGAACAAAGTTCAGAGTTTCTTTGATCTGGTTCAGTCCCATCTTTATTTGTTCAGGCTTGGAGAAGGAAAGAACCTGGCAAAGATTAAACACTTGCAGAATGCGAATGCTAACATTTCTAGAATGAGCCAGAGTTCCCATTGCTACAGGAATGGAATAACTGAAAAAAATACTATCATTATGGTTGAACCTTAGAAATTTGGAGATGCTCTTTGGCTCAACAGCATCTTGAAAGTTGGATGCTTGTCTGAAACTCTGCCAGTTCTGCTTGATTTTCCCCACTCTCTCCAGATGGTGCTGGAGGACTTCCTGGGAACAATTTTTTATCAATGCATTTTATTTTATCAATGCATGCCACAATGGCTGCATGTAGTTCCAGATGGAGCCATGTGTCACAAATGTAACAGTGAGAAGGAATGCAGTCATTACAGAGATAGAAACTACACTTCTCCCAATTTATGAAGTTTTTCAGACTTAAGTGGAAGGCTTTGTTGTAACTTACGTTTTTCCCCAGCCCAGTTTGCCCCACACTCTCACTGGGGTGCTCTGGAGAGCAAAGAAGGTGAGGGAGGGGTGAGGTGGCATACCAGGTCTTTCATCGTGGTTTTCTCTTCCTCTCCAGAGCCTTTCAGTGCTGATGTATGGGTGATGATGTTTGTGATGCTGCTTATCATCTCTGCGGTGGCTGTCTTCGTCTTTGAGTACTTCAGCCCTGTGGGCTATAATCGGTGCCTTGCTGATGGCAGAGGTAAGGGGAGTCCCTCCTTGCCATGATCCTCTTTCGCTTCCAGTCCCAGCTCCTTCATCGGTGTGTTTCCTTTGCTTTGAACATGGTATGGATCTACCCCTCTCTGAGCTCTGCATTCAGACTAAAGAGGGCAGGGATGAAGGTGGAAAAAAGGCTCTGAAGAGAGCAGATGTGTTTAATGGGTAATTTGCTTGGCTTGGGAGATGGAGCTGTGTTGCCTTTCATCTCTAAAGCATGCACCAGCTCCAACTTGTTTCTCATTGAGGGAAAATTGGTCCTGGTAGCTGGGGCTGGCAGTGCCCACGGTGCTGCGCTCTCTGAGGCAATCAGAGGGCTCAGCACCGTCAGTCCGTCCTTCAGTGCTACATCTCCCTGGAGAGCGAGCCACTCCCAGCATAGCGGTATGCCCTCCGGACTCAACATCTGTCACCTGGGCACGTCCCTCCCTGTCTTGGCTCTCTGGCTTGCTAAGGCCAACTGGGAAAGTGGGAAGCTCATTTTCCTGGGAGTGGGTGATGGATTATTTTGCGAGGGCAGCAGGAAAGATGGGAACAAGTGAGTGCCCCATCTCTGTGGTTCTGATCTTCAGAAGACAGCCTGATGAGTTAAAGAAAGGATGCACAGGCAGCCTAGAAGACAGCCATTTTTGCCTTATTGGCATGAAGACAATTCGCAAGTTGAGCCCTCTGTCATCACCGTATCTTCAGCCCCTGATGAATTGGCCTTTCAAATATTTCTGGGCTTATTGGTCTGTTCAGAATAGTGGGAGAGAGATAGTTATTGGAAAATGCACCCATTTGCTCCCCAATCTAGTGCTTTGAGTGAATTTATGCCATCAAATTAGAGAGGAGTGAAAAAAAAACCCCACATATATGGGGAAGTGGAGAACTTCTCTCTTAACATAGAGCTGTGGAGGGTCTTTATGGCAACTGATCGTAACCACGTGGATCTGTGGACACAAACAAATACTGGTAAACCTTTGAGTCTCTTAGATATTAATACAGAAGTGGGAACTTGAAGCAGTTCTTAGTACAGGTGTGCAGTTACGGAGTTAAGTTAGCTGAACTGCAGCTCCAAGTATCAATATTTCTGAGTAATTATGAACAGTATTGCATGATCAGGCAGATATAACGTGAAGCTATAGAAATCTGCTGCAGAGACTGCAATGCTTGTTTGGTAACACACACTCTAGCTAATGTTACTTTGGCTGCATTTGAGCTAGTCTACAATAGTATACCCCTGCCTCCCACACCTGCATTTTCTCTTTACAGACACCAAGATTTTCTCTCCAAGGTTGGGTGGGCATGCCCTCATCTAGCCGCTAAATGATGGTGGGTTGTTGTTAGGGCAAATAGTTGGAGAGCTCAGAAGAATTCTGGGTCCCTGGTTTGGATCGGAGGCTCCCACTGCTGGCTTGGTTTGTGGCTGACAAAGTAACTGTGAAAGCACATGGGGCGATCCATGGAGAGAGGAAGGCTTCAAGGAAAGAACTTCGCAAAATTTCCTTACACCTTACAGTTCTCACCGATGATGTGCAGGCCTTGCACCTGTGTGTCTTAGGACTCATTAGGTAGAGAGGGATATAAAGCTACCATTCCAGCATGTAAAAAGACAAGGACTGCCAAACTATGTTTCTTATAGCAACTTTATCTCTTTGGCATCTAGAGGCTCCAGTTTTCCCAGGTGATGATTCTGCTTTGAACTTGGTGTGCAGTTCCCAGGTGCAAAATGAGCCCCTTTCACCTTTCAGTTGTAATTAGAGTAACACAGTTAGTGCTTT
The DNA here is from genome assembly GCF_963924245.1 of Chroicocephalus ridibundus. NCBI lineage: Eukaryota > Metazoa > Chordata > Aves > Charadriiformes > Laridae > Chroicocephalus > Chroicocephalus ridibundus. The sequence continues at coordinate 166,972,000 of NC_086284.1, forward strand.
CAGATTAACTATGCTATTCCCTGCTCAGGGGCTTGGAGAGGACTGTCAAAACTTGCTTCCCTTTTATTCCCTCCTCTGCTGGAGCCAGGCTTAACCACGGGCAGCAACAGTTGGCCTCAGTCAACCTACCCAGGGGAGGAGATAAAACATGGGATGCTAACCCAAAAGGTTGCAGAGCCAGGTTGGCATCACTGGAAAAGTAACAGAACCTTGAACTGTGCTAGAGGGCTCTCATCCTAAGAGGGTATTGGTATCTTGAAGCAGCAGGATCCTTGGAGTAATTGCATCTGCAGTCTCCCTGACAGCTCCTCTTGTGCTCAAGTTGAGCAAATTTTGGTTTGGGTTCCCACTGATGAAATCAGCATATGCCAGGGATATGAGACTGCTGGGAGACAGGCAGGATTTCACAAGTTTTCAGGCCTAGTGCTTCATGAGCACACATGGCTTTTGGGGTATGAAAGATGTTCCATGCTGAAAAGTGAATAAGGGGAAAATAGCAGCTTTTAAAACACTGGATCTGCTCCTGGACTGTCTGGGGCAGGACTGCCGATTTTCCTGAGGTAGACCAGAGTATACATCACTGTTACGTACCGTAGACACAGAACATGGGGAAAGGGAGCTGTGTTCTTCTCTGTCTTGTGTGTGTTCAACAGATCAGGTAATGAAACCCTCTTGCAGCGGTATTTGTAAAGCCCTGTTATTTCAGATGGTGCTCTTCCTTACACCTGTACAAGTAACAGTGAAGGCCATGTTTTGCACAGGTGTATGCTGGGAGTTCAAGGGCAACATCACTGTCAAATAGCTAGAAACGAGGATAGAATTATTTCTGAGCAAACCCTATTTGTGGTGACAACATTTAAACCAAAATGGAATATTTGGGCTTTTAGATACTCCAATCAGATACAAAAATAGCCCTTGTATAAGATTTCAGCGGAAATCTTTGAGACAGAATAAATATGGAAGCCTGAGGACATTTAAAAAAATATCATTTTTCAGGCTGAAAAGGCATCTCACTTTGCTGAGATGTGGTTCCATGAACATAGGGGAGAGCAGCTGTGGACGTTCATCTCACATTTGGGAATAGATACTGCTCTTAACTCTGAAGTCAAGATACGTATGTGAATAGAAATGCAGACCACTTACTCTGAGATGCTCACTGTGGGATCATGTTTCTCAATCACTCCAGAGCCCGGAGGTCCCTCTTTCACCATTGGCAAAGCTATCTGGTTGCTGTGGGGGCTGGTGTTCAACAACTCTGTGCCAGTGCAGAATCCCAAGGGTACCACTAGCAAGATCATGGTGTCGGTGTGGGCCTTCTTTGCTGTCATCTTTCTGGCCAGCTACACTGCCAACCTGGCTGCCTTCATGATCCAAGAGGAATACGTGGACCAGGTGTCTGGCTTGAGCGACAAAAAGGTAATGGAACTACCCAACCCCCACCCCCAAAGCAGCTTTTGGCTGCTCTACCCTCTCTTCTTTGCTTTTACTGGGGAAGCATTCAGTTTATTTCAGAGTCGTATCATAGCTTTAGTCCTTAGTTTAAATAGCACAATTTTTCCTTGTTGGTATTCAGTTGCATTTTTACGTGTTTTAAGCACTTCAGGAATGAATTAGGAACAGAACTGAACTGTGTTTGCTTGCATGATCCCAAACCACACCTTGATTGTCAGCAAGAAATGAATTAATTGAGCTTTGGAGACAGTGTGTATAATGGCTGTAACCTGTTTCTTCAGGATGAAATAATTTGTCTGTGTGGGAATGCTGGCCATTAGGCTAGCAAATATGATCTGTTAGTTTATTATGGGGACAAGTTCTGCCCATGGGAGCAAATCAGCATGGCTTTGATGACTTTCTATTGCTTGCATTTGAAGTTACACTGTCATTTTTTCGCGGCCTTTGGAAGCTTAGCACGAGCAATTGTTTCCTGTTCAGAGTGTGTTTCGCTGCCTTGTTTACATGCGCTGCATTTCGTCCTCGTGGAGCGTTTGGTTTTGCTGGGCTCTGCACACTGAGGATTTTGAGGGGATTGCTCATGCTTGCAGGGTAGCGCTGTTTGGTTCATGAGGGTCTGAAGCTTTGCACACTGCTTTATTTTCATTTTGTGGCGGAGTTACTTACAAGGAATTGAGTGTTGTGAGGCTCAGCTGCCCATGCTGAATATGTCACTCCATCACTGGGGCTGCTTAAGGCCTCATGCCATTGTAGGGCAACCAAACAGCGATAGGTCGCACACACTGCTATCAGGGATAGCAGCAAGAAGAGGACTGGAAGTGTCAGTTTGTTACTGCTAGAGTGGTTATAGTTACCGTCTCTTGTGTCCCCCATTATAGTCCAGAAATAAATTGTGGCCAGGCCCCCTGTGCATACAGTGTCCTGTGCAGCAAGCTGGAAATTCTGTGGTGGATTAATTTTTACGAGTTTTTTTCTCCCTTTTGTTGTTTTTTCATGGAATGAAATATGACACAGAATAATACAGTCCATGGAGAAGTGCTCCTGTTATTTGTTTTAATTTCAACCTCAATTTGTTTCACGCTGTCTCCATGTTTTGCAGTGTGCTGTGCCGAGGAGGGGGTGGGAGGGGGGTTGCTTTTCTGCCAGGTGGAGGCTGTTGCAGAGACTCCTTAGAAGCTGTGGACTCCCTCAGACTGAAAGGCACTGTTCAAAACCAGACAGCCCTATCAGTGTTAACATTAGTTTGTCATCATTAGGTTTTCAACTGTCTGAGCTAAATGAGATAGTTCATACCGGTGATCTATTGTTTCAGGCAGTGCCTAGGCTCATGGAGAGAGCCACGCTTTCATTCTCATGTTTTTCAAGATATTCTTCATACCTGCAGAGATATGTGCATGAAATATCAATTGAAAGCGGGAACTCCTGGAGCTTCACAGAGCCTTTGGATACAGATCTCTGGGCGTATTTTAGTCGATTTCACTGGAGGGCCACCTGTGTGTATTGGATTGAGGTCATTTTCTATCATTTTTCTTTACCAAGATACCTGTGTTTGCTTTTGCTATCCTAAAGTAGATGTGCTTTTTTTCTTGGGGAAGGGAAAGGCCACAGCACATGCTCAGATCGTTGCGGTATGCCTCAAACACAGCTGCTAGTGCAAGTGCAACATTTGGATAAAATGACGATCTACCAGAGCATCTGGAGTCTGTTGAAAATTGGCTGGTAAGAACTGAAGGCCAACTGCTGCCTCTGGAGAATAAAGACAGGTGGGAATATCTCCATCCAAAAGGTGTGAGTGAATGAGCTTGATCTACTGGGCTCATGGATTTCTGCTCTCTGGATGTGTAGAGGGCCCTGCAGAATTTGAGAGCAGCCGTCCGGGCATCTGTCACACTGCTTCAAGATGCCCTGGTTTGGGAGGAATTCAGTCTTCTAAATCCCTTCTTTTCCCTCTTCCAAAGCCTGCATACTGCGTGCAATTCACTCAGCCCCTCAATGCACTGCTTGGCCGGGATGCAGGGGAGACAGAGGTGTGCTGTGCTCTTCCTCCATTTTCCTGCCTCCTTAAATCAGCCAGTTCAGACTTTCAAAGGAGGCAATCACTGACCAATGCCAGGTGTCCAAGAGAAACGGCTGTAGCTTCCAGTCTCTTTTATCTCCAATGTGTGATCTGGTGTCCAGAGTAGAAGTGAGGCAGATAATTTCCTGGCCTGCTACATCAGCTGGCAAGGGCAGCTGTGTCCAGCACGAGGAGTCAACAGAGAATGTAATCCAAGCCGACAGGCAAAGGGCTAGTTATTTTAAGGGATATTGTTCCTACTTGCCTAGACACAGATTTGCTTGCAAATGTCTTTGTAGCATGACAGTACCTGGGGAAGGTGTCCCACTGGCACTGTACAGCAGCCAAAATGCCAGATGCACTCACAGAATCCATTACTGTGCCTGGCTGGGGAATGCTTGTCAAGGTCAGGCTGGCTACACCCTGTGACAGCCACCCTGAGGGTCTCCTTGGACCCTCTTCCTTGGGCCTTGCGAGGGAAGAGCCCCTCCAAGAGGTGCCTATGGCTGCTGACCTGCCGCTTCCCCAGAAAAGTGGGCTGAAATGCTCCAGCTGTCTAAGGACTTGGATGGTGTCTTGGCTGTGCCCCAGCATTTACTTCCCCATGACATGCAAGACAGCGACTAACGTCATGTCCCCGCTGTGTTATGTGGATGCTTGAGCAGACCTGTCTGAGCTGGGCTGGAGCAGATACCTCTATGCTGGTGTAGCACGTTGGATTGAGGGTCACTGGAGGCTCCCCGTGCTGTGCTTAGGGACCTCTGCTGCTCTCTCTTTGGCCCAGGTGATGCTCACCCTGCTGAGTGCCACCCCTTTGTGCTCAGCTGTCCCCAAACTGGTGCCAGATCAAACCCAGGAGCCCATCTCATGATGGTTGTTATTTCCCCCGTGTTAACCCTCACAGCTGCTAAACCGTATGTCAAGCTGAGGCTCTTAACGCTGGTGCAGCCACCAGCAGTTTGAGGGAGGAGAAACCCGCTCCTCCCTGAGAGCAGCACTGGCCCCCCGAGTCCTGCAGGCAAAGAGCTGCTCTGGCAGCATCTCCCTTCCCGCTTCCCACGCTCGCGGCATGCCGGACCACTCTCCTCCTGCACAAATGCCAAAACAGCACCCGCCGCTTCCGCCGGTCCACCTTGGGCAGCGGAGCGGCTGGATGTGGGCCTGGCAGGGGTAGAGCCATGCTGGCTGGGTCAGCTCCTCATCCGGAGCTCGGGCCCTCGGCGGCAGTGCCGGCGAGCCCAGCCAGAGCATCCTTGCACGCACCGCCAGGCTGCATCCGTCTGCGGTCCATGTGGGGGGCTTCTGTGGCCCCGACCCCTGTGAGAGCCCTGCTGGTGAGGCGGCCTGTCGCAGAATACTGCAGTCAGCTCCTGGGTCTGGATTTCATCTGACTGTAATCAGGAGATATAACCCAATTTCCAATAACGTGAGAGCTTCAGACACATTAGAGAAACAAGAGCCTGCGGTATTTCAGCCTAACGAAGGCAATAAATACAGGAAAGATTATATAAAATGAACTAATGTGTGAAATAATCTAATAGCTATACGTAATTTCCATTCATATACAGTAGTAATAGAATAAAAGCAAATGTGGACAGCCAGCAGGGCATTTAAATAAAATAATTTAGAATGCAGTAGGTTAATAATAATAAAAAATAAATAGTATCTGTGCGTATAAATTAGTTGGAAATGACAAAGAAACTAATAAAGTATCAAAATGGTAATTTTGTAATTGACATAAAAAGGAGAGGCATGGATTTCTGCATGCCTGCAAATTAATATAAATTGCTGAAATTTCACACGTATTTGACTTATTTGCTTTTAAGATGTTAATGAAATGTTGAGACAAAGGGCCTGTTTCTATGCAGCATAGGTCAGCTATTTTTTTCAATAGATACGTTTTTTTTCCAAACAAATTAATTTTTGGAGTTAAAACTGGCCAATATTTTTACTGAAAAAAAAGTCTGGGGAGAGCTTAAGAAGGCAGAGGGAAACTCTGATATTTGCCAAAGTAGCTCATTTAAGTGTACTTGAAGCAAAATATTTTGTTTGATATTTCTGACATGTATTTTTGAGTTGTCATTTTCTAAAGGCACTACTCATAAAATTGACCTACATTTTTAAAAAAAAAAGGAAAATAAAGATTTTTTTCTGTAACAAAGGAAAGGGAAAGAAGGAGATAATTGGAAGACAAAACAACACACGTTATTCGGAGATGAATGAAGTATTTCAGGTTGATACAGGGCAAAAATCTCACTGAAAAACCTGCAAAAAAGGATCTGCTGTATTTCTGCAGTAATAAATGCTTGGCCACGAAACTGAAAAATGAATTATTTCCCACATTGTACTCTGCGGCACATTAAATCTAAATTATACAAGGATCCCAGATATGCAGAACACTTAAGCACGTGCTTAACTTTGCGCTCATGAGTGGCGACATTAAAGTCAACGGGCTATTACTTACATGATTGAAGTTAAATGCTTTTCTGAGCTTGCAGCTTTTGTACAACAAATACCTGCTCTGGAGACGTCTAGGAAAAACGGGGAGTGGGTACATGTGTCAGCTAGAAAATTTCCAAGGGGACCAAAAGTGGGAGTCAGTCTTCTACCTTGTAAGGTCTGTAAGGGGAAGATTGTCTAACTGGATGGCTTGAAAACAGTGCAAATCTTCCACGGGACTGCGCATTTACTATCAACACACATTTGTGGTACTTTCGCACATTTCTGCATGATATAAAGGAAGTTTTATGTGGCTGTGTCCAAAAGCAGAAAATATGCAGTCCTTTCAACGGCAGTCTGATTTTTATTGTTAGGAGACCTTTATGGAGATATGAGTTAGCTAGACAGAAGTAAGACCATGCCATTTCCAACTCCATCCTCTTGTGATAAATCAGAACCTTTTTTAAAATGCATAAACTCTGATGCACCTTACTTGACCAAAACCCAAAAAATATAAGGAAGTCCCCAAACCCCTAAACCTTGCATCATGGGGTAGAGTTCAATTTCTTCCTACAACACTTCTCTGGGAAGATACCTTCCTGTAGATGAGTTGAACTGTGTGCAGTCTTTTGCTTAAATATGACCTTTATATATAATATTAGTGGTACCGACTAGTGCTTAATATAACAAATATTGGTTCATAGTGAACTGCAGGAAACTCAGAGCTTTGAGAGTCAGAAATTTTATGCCTTGAAATCTGATTTCTCTGCATGTCTTTGTAAATCGGTTCCTGTAGTATGAACTATTTACAAATACTTTATAGTGCAGTATATATCTGTGTAATTACACATTATGCTAAAGTCTTCATATTAATAAATAGCTATTAAAATAGTTATAGCATATCATATGTTAGTAATAGATCTTTCTAACTAGTGACTTACAGTTATTGTGTACATAAATATGATCTCAGATAATTTTTTACAGTTGTAGATGGGTACATTTGTCGTACATTCAGTCATTCTGCACTCTTCGGATTGGCACAATTTTTATGCTTTCTGAGATCCTTGGAACAAACCTCTGTGCCTGTGTGCTAAAGAATGATTCAGTAGTTTTAAGGTTATAAATGTTTAAAGTCAGTGGGTTTCCAAGCATGCTTTTTCTCCCACCGCTTCAGTCCTACTTTCTTTGTCATTCTCCCTCTTTTTTTTAAGCTCAACGCTGCGTAGCGCAGAGCGGCGAGGAGGCTGCGATATGCTTTAGCCTTGACTCAGTCTCTCAGGATTCTCTCTTTTCTGTTGATCTGGGGGGATTTAATGGCAGTAAAAACTTGTAATGGGAGTCTTCAGGATTAGTGCCAGTGAAAATGAAGTTTAGTTGGGAACTTAAGCAGGTAAGGTACAAGGGGAGGGGATACTCAGAGTCAGACCATAGGCTTAATTCATCCTTGCTGGAAAGGGAGAAATGCAACCCCTTGGTCTTTGCCGGCAGCGTGGATGGGAGTCGCTGGATGAGGGATGTCAGCTATGGAGCCACAGCACGGTCCTTGGCCTCCAGCTTTTACATTCCCCCTGCTGCACTGTTCTGGCCCTTCCCAGGCCTTGGCCACCACTGACTCTTCCTTTTCATTTTCCTTTTAACTGTCTCTTGGAGCTAACCCTTTGGAGGCTCTCGGTAAATTTGGTTGCTTCTGCGCTAATTGTTTGGCAGTCTGGAAAAAGCTGTCTTTGGGGAGTTACGTAAGGGGGGAGGGAGGAGGGGAGCAAAGGATTGTCCTGCTTCTCGCGTCAGTATAAGTCAGCGGAGAAGGAAGCAATGAATATTTTTATTTATTATTTATACGGTGCCATAAATGTACTTGGCACTCTGCAGTCAAATAAAAGACAATGGCCCTGCCACCAGGATTTGGCAGCCTGAGAGATGAGAGCTGGCCTCCTTCATCTGAATGATCAGGGCTGAATTGCTAGTGGGGAGGGGATGGGAGGATGAGATCTACAGGATTAAAAAAAATACAACAGCCCCCCCCCGCCGCCCTTTCATTGCTGATGCCTAGCGACTGTGACATTTGAAGTTATGTGTACATACATAGACTTGATAAATACTCGACAGGTTGTATCTTCCCAGGCATTTTTACTTCCCCTAGTGGAAAGGAGCCTTGCTTCTCCCAGGTCTTTGGCTGTTCAAGGTCAAACTTCCCCTAAGTCTTGGTGGCCCAGCAGGCTTGCTTGCTTGTTTCAGGTGTACCTGCTCCAGTGCCCCAGGACTCACAAGGAGTGATATGGCTTTCATCCACTGTCGTCCACTTGCAGATGGGATCCAGCTTTCTGCAGAAGAGTTTGGAACTAGGTCATCTTTAAGGTCCCTTCAAACCTAAACCATTCTAAGTTTCTATCTCCCACCTCTGGGATGGGGCTGGAGTGCCCCAGCTGCTCTGCCTTGAGTGCCCTGCTTTTTGCTTTTCCTCCCTGCCTACAGAGGTGCCTAAGAAATTGCACTAACGTGTTGACTAGGATTTTCTAATTACTCAGATGAAAACTCTGGCCCCAGTGAAGTCTTTGGGAGGTTTTCCAGACTTGCGCAGGGTTTCACCCTACTGCCCAGTGGTTGGTACCCACATACAAGGTCCTGAAGCAGGTTGGCTACTGTGTGCTCAGAAGATAGGAGTCTCTGACCTGCCTTCCTTAGTGAAAAAGGATGAAAAATGAAATTGCTCCTACACCAAACTACATCCTGTGAATTTCTCAGTGTTTCATAATTTGTTAACCATCTGTCTCATGTCCAAACAAAGCAGATTATAAACTCTTCTGTACTTAGCTGCCACCTCTCCTCTCAAGGTGTTTTTCATCAGTTAAATTTCTCCCTCTGAATGAACATCTACACTTCTAATGATATTAACATGAGTGTACTAACCGGCATCTTTCTGCCTCACTAATTTCTGTTTTGTGCTTGCCTGGGATTATTCAGTAGGTGCCTTTTGCTCCATTGTGTTTAGCTGTCAAGGAAGCTGACTTCCAAGGATGGAATACATGGCATAATTTGATACTGGGATAAAAAGATGATCTCCATCTTCTACATGCATGCAAGCAAAAGTTAAGCGTACTGTAGCTAAGATCCTATAGTCCACTTAATTGCCACAGGTATGACTGTGCTCATCTGATGCCACATCTACTAATACTAGGGCTGTGTAGGGAGCTTTTGTCTTTGGTGATTCCACTACAGATGTTGTTTTCTGGTCAAGCGTGAGGGACACCTAACAGTGTGGCTGACTTGAAGCCTATAGCCTGCCAAATGTGTCCCAAGGAAGTTTTAAAGCCTTAGTGTTATCTTTTAGGTGGAGAAGCTACACAGACTCTGCATAATGCTCACACACTTAGCAGACCCAGAAGACGCCTTGTTTGTGGGTGGTGGGTGGTCTTTGTTCACATGTGATGGTTTGATCCTGGAGTGGCCCCACAGGCCACTGCAGCACCTGGGTCAGCAGAAGGGTCCCAGCGTGTGCATGTAGGTCTGGCTATGGGAGATGTGGGACCCCCGAAATGCCGTCTATTTGGGGAGACACTGCGCTGCCCAAGGTTTCCAGTCTTGTGCTCTGTGCAGAACCGGCACAGAGCAGGTCTGCAGGTAGCAATCCAGCTTGCAAAGAGGCTGCACAATCCTACTGTGTGCATTGCTCTGGCAGTAACTGCATGTGATGGCGGCTTCTTCCACCAATTGGATCTCTGCTTTCATCTCAGTTATTTTACAAGGGCAACTATTTTTAAAGTTGCTATATTTGAACTCCTTTCTTTTGCTTTCACCTGCCCCCTCTCACCTGTGCATTGTCCCTAGGTTGCTCTGTTCCTGTCCCTGACCCACACCTGTCCCTATTTCACCACCAGACATTCATAGGTATTTTTCTTCTTGTTTGTGGGTCTGACCCACCCTACATCTTCCTTTAAAAGTGACTTTAATCTAATTCTTTTCCAACTTTGCTGCAGTCAGCTGCACTAACTGATAACTCATTTCTGTGACTTATCTAGAGGAATTCATGGGTGAAAGCACTATGCAAAGCAAGACCAGAGAATTTGAAACATCACTGGGTATTGAATAATAAGATAAACCACAAAGTCAAAGTCTGAGGGAGCACAAAGTATTTTTATGCCCTCCCAAAACTGACTTATATTGGATTTGATGCTGTTCATTCCGTTTGTTTTTGTTCGGTTTTTTTTGTTTTGTTTTGTTTTTTTTATAAATCAAAGCATGTTTTGTTTGACTGGTGAAGACAAGAAATTGTTTTTTTTGCCACTGCAATCTTAGGGGTGATTTTTGCAACTGGGCCCAACAGTCAGGAAGAGTTGATGTGGCAACTGGATTCTCAGCTGTGAGAAGTCCCAGCCACTGCTGAAGAGGTGGAGGGTGATATTGTGATGGAATGCAGAAGAAGAGAGGAAATCAAAGCTAGGGTAAAAAGAGGGTCTGAAAATTTGTAGTCACTTAGAAATGGCTGTGAGTTCCACCTTGGGAGTAAAAAATGTTTGTAATGTCAAGACTAGGTGACTGTGCAGAGGGGAGAGGGATGCTTTAGGAATGAAGCTTGAGAAGTATCTGTACAATAGACTCATGAGTAATAGAGGAATGAGCAGCATAGTCTTTTTAGTCTGCTCTCCTCACAGATTATTGTACCAGTGCTATGATTTAGGTTTGCGGCATGAATTTCTGCCTACGGTGTTGGGCTGACACACTCCTAGCTGGGACACTATTGTAGCAATGTAAAAGTGCCCTGCACCAACATGCCAATAGAGCAGGCTCCACGCTGGGAGCCTGCGAGGAACACATCTTCTGTCAGGACAGGTGTTGGGGCACAGTTGTGTGGATGTGCCTATGTGCAGGATCAAGCTGAATAAAGAAAATACAGTAAAAGCCCTGAAGATGATGCTGGCAGTGAGGACTGACATTCCAGAAACAAACTGGTCATCACCCGAATACCGTTCAGGACAGAGATACAGCTTTGAAGAACTTGCAAGCTGAAGATGACAAGACTAAAGGACAGAGGGAAGAGGATATAACATAGAGGGGCACCGAGGAGAGTCATAATGAGCATTAACTCTCACTAGCAATGCTTTTATTGTCTTGCTGTGAGTTTTTTTACTGTGATGTTCTCTCAGTGTCTCGGAGTCCTGATCAGATTGTTCTTGGTACAGTGGAGGTGGACAGCATGTCCACCAACCAAAGGCAAGTCAAGGAAAGACCTACTGGATACATCCAATGGACAGTAGCAAGAATGGTTGCAGGTCTAGATAATACAGCTTGCAAAGAAAATCTGAGGAAACTGGGCCTCTTTAGCCCCAGTACAAGAACATGGAGAAGGAACAGCTCAACAGTCTTCAAAAACATAAAATGTACCTTCAGAGAAGAAGAGACTATTCTGATTTCCCTGTCCATGATGAAGGTATTGTAGTTGGATTGCAGCAGGAAGGCTTTAGTTCAGACACTTGGAAGATTTTTCCAATGGTGAAGCCCTGGTGTAGGTTGTATGGAGAATGGGGGAGTCTCCAGCACCAGCCATCTTCCACAGCAGGCCGAATGAAGAGCTGTCAGAACAGTGATGTCTAGGAGAGACAAACCAGAGAGAGAGGGACAGAGCAGATATCTTCTCATGGCCAGATCCAGGTTTGTGATTCTGTTGCATTGTTCCTGGTGTGTCTTAGGGACAAAAATGACATATTTTGGGGGTATGAAAAGGACAAGCCTCCTCTGTTTGAGAGTCATCCATTAGTTGTAAAGGAGTTAATTTCCTAGCTGAAACAGAGGATACAGCAGCAAGGCCGCAAGTGCAAGACATGTTGCTGTGGTCATGTGTAGTCTATCAAGGCTTAATTGTAGGCATAGAGCTACCTCAGAGTTAGATCTGAAAACCACTGACCCAATCTTTAATTTTTAACAAGTTCTGGATGAAGGTCCGGTGCAAACAGCCTGACTGGATTCTCAGGCAATGAAGAAAGGTGCAACCTGACTGCAGTGACATGCAGCTGAACCAGAGCAAGAGGGGGCAATCAAGGATGTTTGGGCAATGCAGAGAGGTTGTGCTAAAATTATGCACTCGAGCATGGACTTTGCTTTTCTAGCCCGATGTCACTAAATCTTAACGTTGCAGCTCACTAATAAATGCCATATTTTTTAGAGATACTTGGCCCATGCCACAACAAATATCTGCTGGTTGTACGGCTGCCAAAAGAGCAAGCAGAGTGCTGCTTATAGGCGCCTGCACAAAAGGCTGTGACTGATGCCCTGATGGGCAAGTTCAAGAGAGTGGTGGGCACTTTGGGGTGTCTGCTGCCCACAGCAGCTGGCTCCCTGTGCTTTTGGTGGAGAAGCTACTCTGAGGGACAAATAGTCCAATGGCTAGATTCAGCTGTGCAGATGTAGATGTCTAGAGCCAATTTAAGTGCACCAGAGTACCCAAAATACCCTCAGGCATCTGGCAAATCTTGACACAGAAGCTATGAGAGACCTTCTCCCGTGATGAAATTCTCTGGAGCATCTCAACTTGGCACTTAGCACTTGGGCAAATGAACTGAACCCAGAGTATCTCACAATGGATCAACAAGCTCTTTTGGACTTCCGGCTAACAGAGAAGCGGAACCTGGGGACCTTATTTTGGTGGGTCTTTGTGGAGCTTCCTGTGGTAGAAAATTTAAATCGGGGGTCTGGGCCTTACAAAGTGAAAGGAGCCCTCCCAGAGGAGCTGTGTAAGGATAAGGCACTACACATGTACACACACTCACACCAAGTTTTGCCAGCTCATTATGTTATCCAGCAGGGGATTATTTTTTTTTTAAAGCAGTGTAAAAGTAGATCGACTGATGAAAAGGAGCATTTTTATTGTGAGAGCTTGCTGAGTTTGGGAAACTGCTTTCAATGCTATTGGCAAACACTTTACAGTGTAAACAGGGCCTACATCAGGCAGATAAATAAGTGCAGATGCGCTTTTCTGTAGGAACCATTTGGTGATAGACAATATATTGAAAAAAAAAAAGTCTCATCAAATTAATTGTGACCAATTAGACATAACCCCTTCCCCTCATCCCTGAATCCCCTCCAATCGCGGCTGCCTGAATGGGAAAAGCTCCTATCACCTGTTTCATTATGCAGATTGATATTCGAACATCTGAGAACAATGCTGCTTTCTGCACGGCACGGCTCCAAATTGCTAATGAAACAGCTCTGCCAGACAAGTCACTTAAACCCGCTCTTGCTGCTGCTGCCGACAGCTCTCATGGCGAGTTGTGGGGGGGAGCGGGAAAGGGGCTCTCCACTCTGAATGTGCTAATAGCCCCCAGCCTGTGTGTTTATCGCTCTCCAGAGCAGGAAGATTTCTGCTCTCTGACTCTGAGAGGTTACTTTCCCAAAGCTGTGGTCTGATTTGGACTTAATTCTTGATTTCAATTTGTGGAGCGAGGGGTTGAAGAGGCAGGCAGCCGCTGGGCTCTGAACACAGATGTCTCATGTCCCAGAGCTACCCCAGCCCTTCAGGCACGCTTGGTGTCTGCTTCCCACCCCCATCTCTAGCATCCACCTCCCCTCTACATTTGACGTGAAGCCAGGTCCATAAGGGATGTCTCTCATGAGCAAGAGCATGTCACATCATCTTGGGTACCAGAGGAGCATCTCACAACCAAGGCCCTGTGGTGAGTGAGCAGGAGGCTGCAGGGGGACTACGCCTCTGCCTGGGGCTCTTTGGGTGAAGGGCTGCAGCTGAGCCGTGTGAATTCCCTCCTAGGTGATCCTCTCGAGGTAGCTAGAGCTGGGCAGCAGGACAGGGCTCCTGCTGCAGGGAAGGGTGAGGTGGGGCTCCTACAAGTGCAGACCCTGTACAGTCCTGTTTGCTGCTCCCTGTGTCTCTCTGCAGCTGGGTTTGCCCAGCAACCGGTGCAGTTGCCTGTCTTCCCCTCCCCTGTTATGACCATATTTTTTTGCCAGAGCCTCACGGGGCTAATCTTTGTAGATGACTGGGGTAGAGTAGTTGTGACTTAGGGCTCTGGCAGGAGAAACATTTACATGAAATGATGGGAGAGTTCTCTCATTAATCTAAATTCTGACCCTTTCTGTCAATATCTGTGGTTAATTCCTTTGTCGATATTTACTGAGGCAATGAGATTACCTCTGCACAGGCTGCCTCCATTTAATGGCCCCTGCATTGTGCCTCAGCTCCTGTCTCACATCTCTCAGAGTCCTTCTAGACCAACCTGCCAAAGTGCCCTGCTTCCCTGGGGCTGACACTTCTGACCCAGACCCACTCTCCCAGCCCTTGGCCAAGTGGCTTTCCTTACTGAACTCTTTGGCAACAGTGTCAATTAGCTTTCCTCCTTATGGATCTTCTCCAGTTTCTCCACATATGTACCTCTACCATGTTGCCAGGAGAGGACACACTCCTTCCCCATCTGTCCCATGTATTTTCTGGGAAGGCTGGTATGTGTTCTTGCTCCTTCAATATGAGCTGTGTGGGGCACAAGAGATCTCAGAAAGATGCCTCAGTTTTTGGCTCTGGAGAGCTCTTTGGAGATCCCTCCATCCTTGGACTGAGCTGTGCCCACCTACTGCTGAGCAACAAATGTGGGGATTTTTCAGCTGCCATCTCCTGCCAGAAAGCTGCATGTAGGTACCACTATTACTTCTCAAATATGTAGAAGTTAGCTGCTTATCTCTGGCTGCATGGACTGTGGGGTCAGCTGGGCATCAATTGCTTTCAGCTTTGCAAACACCAAATCAGGTGCCCAGGGATGTATGTTCCTCTTAGACATCCAAGGTAAAGATCTCTAGTGTGGGTTCCATACAGATCCTTTCAGAGGGTTTGCTGTCTCGTTGTCCACCAGGCTATGGTTGAAGTGTGTGTGCTTGTGGGTGCGTGAAGAATAATTCGCATTTGCAGATCTGTTCTGACTGAGGAATGAACGGGGTGAGGGCTGATGAGTGAATGTGCAGTATGTGGTTTGTAGAAGCCACCAGCCTGGCTTCCTTCTCTAGAAACATGCTTTTCCAGTTGCCGAAAATAGTCATTTTCTTCAAGAGTTTTCATTTATTTACTGATTGCCCAGGAGGTTAAAAATGAAATATTTCAGCTCTGTCTGCTAACATGGGTCCTCGAACACAGTGGGGACAAAGGATAGTTCAGAGGTGGGATCGTTTCCCTTATCATAGCCCTGCCTGACTCTATAATCCTTCTTACTCAAGTTCGTATACATAGTGATGGAAGCAGACAAAGCTAGAGATTATATCACTGGGAATGGAGGGTGGAGGTATAAAATGGACGCTGGACGGGACCTCTTTTTCTCTTAACACTCTTTGGACCCAGAGAGACGCTCTCATAGCTGCTGCCCGTCCAAAGGGCATGCTGAAACTGAGGTCACACCAGTATTGCTTGGGCCTGCCTGCTGCTTGCCCTGCTGACTTTACTCTGTTGGAGGGCTCTACGGGGACAGGGGGTGCCCCATTTGCCCTCAAGGCTACGTTCTGCGGCCTCTGGGGAAGCAAGCTGCCCACTTTGCAAACGCTTGTTTTAGCATGCCAGGGGAGAGACTGTGTTCCTTTGTGCCTGGTAAGGCAATGCCCTTCTTGTGATGGGTCCCCTAAGCTGCTGCTATAATCAGCTTGGTAAAAAAGAATAATTTTAGCATGCTGCAGTGATTTTTCTCCCATCAAAGTTTGCTTTCATTACAGGTTTTGATAGCTATGAGTTTGTCTTTATCCCTAGGGGGTGTGACAAGGTTTTAAGAGCCACCTTGCTGCCTGTTTTACGCTATGTGAAACCTCTTCTATTTTGGTGGTGTGCCAACCTCTGTTTCAAAAAACAGCCCTGATGTTTTCTATTGGCTTAAAGCAGTAGGACATGTGATCTCTCTCACACGCTGATGTGTGCACATACAAGCCAGCCCATCTCGCCATCCAAACTGGAGAGATGATTCCTTGCACAGCCAGATGACTTGACTGGTACACAGAAACAGGTCATATGAACGGTGCGTTCACCCACGGACACAGCTCCTGGTTGCCTTAGTGCTGAGATGTTGTGAGTGAGATACACTGCTGTAGTGGCTTTGGCCTCCTCAGCTCAGTTGACCAGGTTCCAAACTGGCTTTGAGCAGAACTCAAGAACAAGGCTCACCTGCATGTTCTTTAAGCTATAGCCAGAGACCGCAGCCACGTTTCTACTATAGAATGTGGCAGTACATGACTGCATATAGTCATGTACCAGGTGAACTTTTATTGTTAAATGGGTTTGGTCTGACTTGTTAGCATGTTCTTGGCATGCTTCTCAGGATCATCCAAATATACAGTCACAGTTGGGAGTCAAGAGTTAGCATAAGGCAAGCTACTGCTTGAATATCAAGAGAGGAGGGGGCTTCCCTCCATCTAACCTACCTTTGCGTCTTTTTCTTTACTGCTTATTCAGTTCCTGGCTTACAATTCTGTGCTCCTTCCCGTCTGCTGGTTCTAGGGTTTTTAAGCAGTCTTGGTAATTGACAGTCTAAATTTTACTGCTCATAAAACCCCAGAGAGCATTGATTATGACTTGAGTTAAGCAAGTGGCATATAAAATCTCACAGCCTTGCAGCCGTAGGGGAATGTTATGATGAATGTATTTCTTGGGAGCGGCAAAAGGTTTGGAGTATTCTGCCAGCTCTGTTCTGGGCATCAAATGTTACTAGTGACTTGCAGCCGCTAATAGCATTTCATTTGGGACATTTGCCCAAAAGTTTGAAAGCTGATCATTCGTTTGGTGAAGTGGGTGTGAGGTGCTCTGAGAGGCATCTCTCCTCATTAATTACTTTTCTATGTCAGTCAGAATCAGGAAGTGCAAAGGCATCCACAGAGCTGAAAAAGATACTTAGAAAATAAAGGACACTTTGTGGATAAAATGCACATGGATTTTATTGAAAATCTTTCCTTGACTGTGTTCCAAAGCCACTGTTACCTTTTCCCTTTCCTTTTTCTTTTTATCTAACCTCCTTTTAATGTTTGATCACTGGCTATTTTATGCACTTAATCCAGAGTGGACAAAAAGACCGGATTGCTCAGATTCACTTCTTGGTTCTTAGTCACTAACAGGAGATGTTTGTGTTTGAAAAAAGTGAAATATGATATCTTCTCAATTATGTTTTCTACATGGCAGTAAAATAAAATCAGAACTACCTTCCGAGGAGAGTGTGTTCTCCCATTCAGATGACTGCTTCTTGCTGAAAGATTGTGAGAAATGTTATTTTTCTGTCTCTCCAGTTCCAGAAACCCAATGACTTCTCACCCCCTTTCCGCTTCGGGACGGTTCCCAATGGCAGCACAGAAAGGAACATTCGCAACAACTACCCTGAAATGCACAGCTACATGGTGAAGTTCAATCAGAGAGGGGTGGATGATGCACTGTTCTCACTGAAGACTGGGTGAGGCTTTCTTCTTCCATGCTTACTCACCACAGATACCTGACTTCTTTTCGTGCTTATCTGAAATTTATTTTGTGGGATTTGGAAAATGACCCTCCATTATCATTCCATAATTAAAAGTATAGCAAGGCCAAACACAGCACAGGAGAATAATTCTGTGGTTCTCTTAGCCAGGTTTTGCTATTGACATCTGTAGAAGAGTTTCTGGTTTTGCTGTATTTCTAAGATCGTTCTAAAAAAAAAAAAAAAAAGAGTATCTTCTGTATCCTTGTGTATATTAGTCCTGAAGACCTTACTTCATCGAGATGTTTCATGCTGATGGGTCCTTATGCATACACAGGGAAAGCTCTCAGACCTCTGTGGACAAAGTTTTTTTTCAGAACGTTTATATTGTCATCTGGAAATTCCTTTGTTTTCCTTTCTTCTATGTATAAAAGATTATGTTAATCAGGAAGCTGAAACAATCCTTGTCAGACTAATCCCACCCCAGTGTATCACTAGCTAATAGAATGTAATGAAGGTGTGCTTGAAGCAAATAGTTTGGAAGTAGCCCTTCTCTCTGGAATATGTTAGTATCAAGGGCTGAACAGAATGTTGTTTGAAAAATGAGGAAGTATATAAAATGGGAGCATTTCCTTGGGTAATTTGGGAAACGTGGGAAAACTAATTAGCAAAAAGTATGTTTAAACAGCTCATCCTGTTTTAATAACAGTGAATCTACAAAGGAGCTAACTTAAAACGCCATTTTGCAGGCCTTTGTCCTTTATAATTAAAGACTTCCTCCCAGAGCTGACCATTTTGGTTGTCAGAGCCCAGCCCCAGTGAAAAAAACCATTCTTCCTTACACTCGTGTTGCACTCTTATGAGAAAGTTCATTCCAAAGCACGAATGAAGATGTTCAGCCAATTTAATTACTAGATTGACTGAATATTCCTAAACCTGTTTGCCAGGTTCAGAGGGACACAGCCCATTATAAATGATTGTACCGTTGTTGGATGCCATCCTGGGAAGGTACATTTGCCAGGATAGTCATCATCCAGGAAATAAATATGCTCTGTCCTGGAAATATATGGATGAAATAGAGCTCATCACTTGCAGTAGATGTCATCCTGGCTTCATATCCACCTTTGGACAGACTTCCCCACAGATATGCGCTTGAACTGAGATAATCATCATACTGGAAATATATGTGCAGGAGGTGGATTGGAAAGATAGTGTGGGTGTGAGAATGTGCAAGGTAGAAGGTCTTTGGTCTTATATCGGAAAGTGCTTCATTTCAGATCTAGTGGGAAGATTTACTCATCGGCTGTCTGTGGTTATGTGGAAGATGCAGCACCTGAGACTGTCCCCCACACCCATATCAATTTGTTGCGGTGAGAGGAAGGCTCTCATCAGTCTGTTGTGCCGTCTACCCACCCCAGCCCACAATGGGGATTTCTCTGTGTTGAAATAGAATTTTTCTTGTGGTTTTCAGCTAAGCACTCTTTACCAAAGAGCTACTCAGCATGGTAAACCATAAAGCTGCTATCATGGCCACTTGACATTGGTAAAGATCCAATAGTGCTTTTCACAGTAACCTAGGAGTTAAACATGATGTCCTGACTATATTTAATTTGAAAAAAATACATTTTACTCAGCTAAGTCATGCCAGCAGTTTGAATTGGAGATAATCTTTTCCTTACTCCAACCCCTACTTTGCTATCTAATATTGATACATTTTATAAAGCATTTCAAGTTTCTTTGAGATGAAAGGCAGTACAGAAATATAAGCTATTCTTAGGACGATAGATCCCCTTGACTTCCTCTTCATTCACCTTTATCTTGCAGTATGTTTGTATTACAAATTTTCTTTCAGATCAGAAATGGTGATTATCAAAGAGTCAGAAAGAAACAGACAGTCCTCATTTATAATCTAGTTTCACCTGTAAACAGGTTCTAGACTCAGTTTTTAGTTAACTCTGATGAAGGTGAAGATGCAACCTATTGTAGTCTATCTGAAAGAGGTTCGTTTCTGCCTTAATGACCTGAGAACACCTTTAAACTCTAGAATCTAAACAGATTCTATCCTTTCTGTACTATACCCCTCTTGTTTCTTGCACCTGTGCAGGAAGTTGGATGCTTTCATTTATGATGCAGCAGTGCTAAATTACATGGCTGGAAGAGATGAAGGCTGCAAGCTGGTGACAATTGGGAGCGGGAAAGTGTTTGCCTCCACCGGCTATGGCATTGCCATCCAAAAGGACTCAGGCTGGAAGCGCCAGGTTGACCTTGCCATTCTACAGCTTTTTGGAGATGGTAAGTGACAAGAAAAAGAGGGGTTTTTCTAAGAAATCCAAAGTTTTGCATGTAAGAAATAGAAGTTCCTAGCTCTGGTGCTTCAGATTTGAGTTGAGAACAGAAAATTATTAAAAGGGTTTGTTAGAGGCATTACACCAAAAATGTGAGGATGTCACTTGGTTTATGTTGTTGATGCAGGGTAGCAGTATCATCAAAAGCAATGTCAAAAGCACTAAAGGTTTCATAGAACCAGCTGTGCGCTTGAAACATCTTGTGCAAAGAATGTCTTGTAAAAACAAGGTTTCTATTGTGAGCTTTTCGCTATTTGAGGTTCTGCCATGACCAAACCCACTAACTATACTGTACTTTTAGTGATCTTCCCATGCTTTATGGTTCTAGACAGGATCAAGCCATGCAGAGTTTACAAAATGAAAGGATAAGTATTTCTTATTTCTTAACTCTTTCTGATGAAAGAGTCAACTCAGATTTTCCAAAACCTCAGAATAAACAAGGAAGGACTTGAGACTCAGAAGCATGTTTTGGAGTGAGTTTTTAATCAGAACATTATAGTTACCTAGTTCATCTCCTCCTTTACAGAAATTTGCTATTATTAAAAAAAATATTCATGGGATAAGGAATTCCTCCTTAGAAAATATTTTCCTGACTTTCCCTTTCCATTCCATATTACATCTTACTGTGTCCTTCTTTTGAATAAATAAAATTCAGAGGTTATTTTATTAATAGATATTTCCTTTTTTCCCCCTGAAATCTGAAAATAACATACAGTATAATAAATATGGAAAGAATATAGCTCTGATGTACTTCAGCAGAAAATTGGCCACCTGAAGGATAGGGTGTTCTGTCTCCTAAACAATCTAATATCTGTTATTTCAGAAAAAGACGTAAGTGCTCCATAAAGCTTTAAAGACTGTGCTATGGCGCCACATAAATATACAGATTTTTTTCCTCCTGTCACTGGACTGGAGGTTAAAAATGTGAAAAACTAACTTTCCTAACAGCATGAAAAGAATTGCCAACCTGCAAAATTAGTTTATTTCTGAATGTCTCAGTATGTGTGTGTGTGTGAGTGTTTATCTCTCTCTCTTCCCTCATGAAATACCATAATGGGAGTAAGTGGGGTATGAAATTAGACTACAGAACATTTGTTCCTAGCTGATACAAATTAGTAATATTTTTGATTGGTCAAAGGGCTTGAAAGTGTTGAATTTGGACAAAAGTGAAGGGGAGGAAAACAGGTAAAAATGCACAAATATTTTTGGGAACATTGCACCTAGTTTTAATGAGCTATGGATATGATGCAAACAAATCCAAAATCAGATGTTTTGATTTTAAAAAAAATCAACATTTTGAGTTTTGAGCTGGAAAAGTACAATGTTTTCATTTAGAAGTAACTCATTTTTGTCTACCAGTATCAGTCACTGACTTTTCCCTGCATTGACCTAATATGAAAGTGGAAGTTTGTGAGGCTAGGTGTTCAGTCATCTGGTGGACAACTTTTTCAGGATCTCACTGTGAACATTTGGCAAGTGTGACATCTGTGTCCTGTGGAGGTTTTTTGTGGCTAATATCTGGTGGTGGAAAAATCCTGTTTCCTTCCCTGTGACAAATTGCACCTGCCCCTACCAGAAGGGCAGTCAGGATATTCCATGGACGTAATAGAATTGGAAAAAGACCGTGGCCACTGGAAGTGACCTTAGATCAGCTTTTTGCTTTCAGTCTGCCCCGGCTTGAGCTCTCTAGTCATTGCAGGGCTGTCTAACCTGTTTCTTTCCTTCTCTCTGTCTTCCTAGGGGAGATGGAGGAGCTGGAAGCACTATGGCTCACTGGCATTTGTCACAATGAGAAGAACGAGGTTATGAGCAGCCAGCTGGATATAGATAATATGGCAGGTGTCTTCTACATGCTGGGAGCAGCCATGGCCCTCAGTCTCATCACCTTCATCTGTGAGCATCTCTTCTACTGGCAATTCCGCCACTGCTTCATGGGCGTCTGCTCTGGCAAGCCCGGTGTGGTCTTCTCCATCAGCAGGGTGAGTGTCATTAGCTAGCGGGGAGGAACACAGGATTTATTCAGGCAGTCCTAGGTACTGGAAGTGGGGAAATCCACCGACACTGTCTAACACACAGGTGGCATAGAGTGGTGGTCTGCAGGATAAAGGCTGGCATCCTTTCACCATTAATGTTGCAAGTATTTTTCTGTGGCATCTCTGGTCTCTGCTGGATTGTGGTCATGGAAAGGGAAATTTCACATGGAAATGAAAATGCAGTATAAAGAGAAATTAACTCTAACATGGACAGTCAGAAGTCCCTAACCAAAAGCGACGCCCTAAACCATGCAGAAATTCCTTCCAGAGAGGAAGACCACATGAACTTAGCAATTGCTTTATACAAATCTGCCTTAAGGTATAATACTTACATTTAAAGAAGATTCTAGTAATTTCTGAGTCATCTTTCTGCTGTTAGTGTAGCTAACAGTATCCCATTTGGAGCTTTTTTTTCTTCTTTCAAGCCACTGGTCCTTTCCCCTGATCCATGCTGAAGTGAGGTCAAATCTCAGATTTTTGGCCTCAGTGTTCGATGTAACAGAATTAACTTTGCTTGTGCAAGGAGTATATAATTGCTACATAAAATATTGTTAAGGAAAATGACAAAGCGTTTTGAATGCAGGGGCACAGCCGCTCTTCTATATTGTTAGTTTCTAACCTGGTTTAGTCTGGAGATGAGGTGGGGGATTGTGTTTGGTGGTCCTTAGCTAAATACAGATTCTTTCATTCTGAGGTTATCTGTTAGACCTGGGCCAGGTTGGTGAAAAGTCTGAAAAGTGTTAATCATCTGCTAGCTGCTGAGAAACCATAGTAACATGGTGTGATGGTGTCCATTTCAGAATTGACATTAATCAGCAGGTGCCATTTGGCAGGCCAGGGAATAAATGAGCCCCTTTCCTTCTACTCCTAAGGGTAGCTCTTGCAAACAGTTTGTGTTGTGGATCAAAGAGCTGGCGGGAATGTGGAGGAACCAGGCATGTCTGCTGTCTGATTTGAGGTTGAAGAGAGGACTTTCGCTTTCAGGGATGTCAATTTGGAGCCTGTTATCACTGTTAAATTTAACAGAATGCAATTAAAAATTCTATTGTACTTCACTCAACCAGATGCAAAAGACCTAAATACCCGCAGTCCTGCTCTTTCTCTGTTTCTTTTTCTAATCTGTACTGGTGATTAATGTTGCTAAGTTTATGACAAATGAAGCTGTTCCCTTTTTAAGATAGCTTCTGTCTTGTTGATTCACTGATGTCCAGATGAATTTCAAGGGCCAAACCAGACTTTCTTCCTCTCATCCACACAGAATCATTTGTCTTGATGCTTTTGTTCACAAGGATATTATTTTCCCCATTTGCAATTCAGTGTTACACCTACTAGGTTTGAGTAACTCTTACAGATGCAAGCAGGTATTCCTGCATCCTACAGATATGACATGAAGCAAAGCAGAGGAAGAGGAATGGAGGGGAAGGAAAAAATGTGAGGGGCAAGAAAGAGGGGCAGAACAGCAAGGGTTGGTAGAGCAAGTCTGGTTTCATTTGATTTGATTGTGCTTCATGATGGAAGTCTGACAGGCCTTGCTGTCCTACAGGAACATGCTGTTACTGCACAGCTTCCCAGTCCAGATCCCTTTTGTGTATTCTTTGCAGGACCACTCACCTTCCTGCTTTCTCTCATTTCAGGGTATCTACAGCTGCATCCATGGCGTGGCCATCGAGGAACGCCAGTCAGCAATGAACTCCCCCACAGCGACTATGAACAACACCCATTCCAACATCCTCCGCCTGCTTCGGACAGCCAAGAACATGGCCAACCTGTCAGGGGTCAATGGCTCACCGCAGAGTGCCCTGGACTTTATCCGCCGTGAGTCGTCGGTCTACGATATCTCTGAGCACCGCCGCAGCTTTACCCACTCAGACTGCAAATCCTACAACAACCCCCCTTGCGAGGAGAACCTCTTTAGTGACTATATTAGTGAGGTGGAAAGGACCTTTGGCAACCTCCAGCTGAAGGACAGCAATGTGTATCAGGACCACTACCACCACCACCACCGCCCCCACAGCATTGGCAGCACCAGTTCCATCGACGGGCTCTACGACTGTGACAACCCGCCCTTCAATGCCCAGTCGCGGTCCATCGGGAAGAAGCCCTTGGACTTGGGGTTACCCCCTGCCAAGCACAGCCAACTGGGTGACCTTTATGGCAAGTTTTCCTTCAAGAGTGACCGCTACGGGGGCAGTGGGGCCCATGACGACCTGATCCGCTCGGACGTCTCTGACATTTCCACTCACACGGTCACCTACGGCAACATCGAGGGCAACGCAGCCAAGCGGCGGAAGCAGCAGTACAAGGACAGCCTGAAGAAGCGCCCAGCCTCTGCTAAGTCCCGGCGGGAGTTTGACGAGATAGAGCTGGCCTACCGCCGGCGTCCACCTCGCTCGCCTGACCACAAGCGCTACTTCAGGGACAAGGAAGGGCTACGGGACTTCTACCTGGACCAGTTTCGGGCCAAGGAGAACTCGCCGCACTGGGAACACGTGGACCTGACAGATATCTACAAGGAGCGGGGAGATGAGTTTAAGCGTGACACGGGAGGAGGAGGGGGTGGATCCTGCACCAACAGGGCCCACCACAAGCATGGCTCGGGCGAGTTTGGAGGAGGCAACGAGCACAAGCATGGCGTTGTGAGTGGGGTCCCGGCACCGTGGGAGAAGAACCTGACCAACTTAGACTGGGAGGACCGGCCTGGGGCTAATTTCTGCCGCGGTTGCCCTTCTAAGCTGCACAACTACACGCCATCGGTGGTGGGGCAGAACTCCACCCGCCAGGCCTGCATCCGCTGCGAGGCCTGCAAGAAAGCGGGCAACCTGTACGATATCAGTGAGGACAACTCGCTCCAAGAGCTGGACCAGCCGCCTGCCCCCGTGCCCGTGGCCACCAGTGCCACCTCCTCCTCCAAATATCCTCAGAGCCCTTCCAATTCTGCCTCCAAGGTGCAGAAGAAGAACCGCAACAAGCTCCGCCGGCAGCACTCCTACGACACCTTTGTGGACCTGCAGAAGGATGACTCAGCCCTGGCCCCCCGCAGCGTCAGCCTCAAGGACAAGGGCCGCTTTTTGGAAGGGAGCCCCTACGCCCACATGTTTGAGATGCCAGCCAGTGAGACCACATTTGCCAACAACAAGTCCTCAGTGCCCGCCACCAGCTACCACCACCACAACAACCCCGGCAGCAGCGGGGGCTACATGCTCAGCAAGTCGCTCTACCCCGACCGGGTCACCCAAAACCCTTTCATCCCCACTTTTGGGGATGACCAATGCTTGCTCCACGGCAGCAAATCTTATTTCTTCAGGCAGCCTGTGGTGGCAGGAGGGCCCAAAGCCAGGCCAGACTTCCGAGCCATCGTCACCACCAACAAGCCGGTGGTCTCAGCCCTTCATGGGGCTGTGCCAGCCCGTTTCCAGAAGGACATCTGTATAGGGAACCAGTCCAACCCCTGTGTGCCTAACAACAAAAACCCCAGGGCTTTCAATGGCTCCAGCAACGGGCATGTTTATGAGAAACTCTCCAGTATTGAGTCTGACGTTTGAGTGAGAGGGGAAGAGCGCGGGGAGGGACTGGGGGTGTATGTGGAGCGTGGGAGGGTGGGGTGGGATCAATCCCATCAGCTACTCTCTTGGGTCATCCTTAGTTTGTGGGATACTGGAGTTCTGAATAGTGCAGCACTGGTGACAAGTGCCACCTCTTTGGTTTCCCCTCTTCCTCCTCCTCTTTCCCATCCCTCCCCTTTTATCTCTTTTTCCATGTTCTCGCTCCTCCCATTCTCCTCCATTCCTGGCCATTGCACTTTACAGTGACGTCGGAGTTGGATATCCTCGCTCGTGATTTCAGGAAGGGGAGAAAAAGGCAGGGAAGGGGTGGGCTGAGGGGGAGCGGCAGTGACTCTAGCATTTCATTCTTGCTGGCTCCCGGCAAAGGCATGTGCACACACACGGGTGTGTGTGGCAGGAGGAGACAGCAGAAGCAGAGTAATGGACATGCAGGAAAAGGTGCTTGCTCAGGCAACTCTTCCTAAGACTGCCTAGAAAAGAGTAGTGTTTGAAGACGTGGAGAAAGTGAAGGGTGAATAACACGACTAACTTGATGATGCACTTATATGTTAGCTATACTGAGGTTCTCGTTACATTATTTTGTGAAGACTATGGGGGTTTAGGGCTGAAAAAAAAATATATATATATTTGCGTATATGCTGAGAAATTTACGCTAAAATTTTGAATTGTCTGTTGGGGGGTGTGGGGGGAGGGAGAGAAGGCTTGTCTGCAGGTCTGGCTAGTGGTTTCACTATGGCTATTGCAGCCATTGAATCTGTGGCAGACCAGCGGGAGAAATGGAAAGGAAGAGGGGCCTGAGTTTGGGAAAGCAACCCTGGACTCAGGGAGGCTGCTGGGATCTCTGACAGACGACGCTGGTTTGCACTGAAATGAGAAGAGTTTGGGGAAAGTGGTGCAGGATTGGTTCGTTAGCTGTGAGTTGCTCTCTAGTTGTGACATAACTTCAGGGGTGGGAGCAGTGTATAGTATGGGTTAGCCTATACGCGAGTATATACGATAACTTTATACTTGAAATGTCTGCGGAGAAGGCAAAATAAAACCATGATCCTATAAGGTGTCTGGATAACAAACACAGTGGAACAGAGCTAAAGAGTAGGGAAAGGTGGGAAGGGAAGTTTTGTCACTGTCACTTCAGGGGACAGCAAGCCTGTTTTGGCATGTCCTTTCAGTGAGGAGGGCAGGGAAAAAAGGGTTTTCATCCTTCTGCCCTCCCTATCCTTGGCCAGTAGGTTGGAACAAAAGGAATAGGGTGCCCTCTGCCAATGCTGGCATGGTGCTTGAGAGGAAAAAAAGTGCCATGAAAGGGTGCGTGTGGTGGCGGTGGTGCTGGTGGACTGTTTCAATGCCTCCTTGCACATGTGGAAATGGGAGGAGGGTGTGCGCACCCATGGGAAATACATGTGTATATTTACTTTGAATGTACAGGGGAAGTACGCGGCTTGTCTTCCTGGGAAGGGGTGTGCTTGAATAAATGCCAGAGAGCACAGAAACTTGTGCCAAGGGCTGAAGACAAGACGTGCAAGGCTGAGATGCGTGTGTACATGTACGTGTGCCTCTGCGTGCGAGAGAGAGAGATACTAGCACAGGTGCAAAGCTGGAATAGCCTAGGGTTTCCCATCCCTGCAGTTGTAGTGACAGCTTTCCTGGTGCACCTAGTATCAATAAGAGTGGTTTTTTCTTTCCATTGTATCATTTTAGATGCAAGTTAAACTAAAGGAAAGGGAGCAATGGTAGGAGTGAGAGGCGGAACTCCCCTTTCATATGTCTTCTTTCTCCTGAGGTGGGGATGTGGGCTGACCTCTCCCATCCTGAGAGATATGGCAAAGTCTCTCCTGTTTGTCCTGGGTCTGTCCTAGTGTCTCGATGACCATGGCTCAGCAGGGGAAGGGCTGAGAGAACCCTGTGCTGAGGGCATGGGGACACTGCTGGGGACTGACTCTGAAAGGAGATGGCAGCCCCGTCTTTATGAGCCACATTTCTTGGAGCTGAAAGCCACCTCTCTCACATTCCTCACCGCACCCTGGTTGATTTTATCTTATCTTTCTCTTAAGCCAAGAAAAGGCCTTTTATTTATTTACCTATTTATTTTATTTATTTTTTAAAGCTGGGGCGGGGGGAGGGTGGGATTTGCCTGTAAAGTCAAAGAGTGTGAGGAGAGGGTGGGCAGGGTTGGTGAGGGGAGTATTTTCTTATATTTCAGTGAGGAAATTAAGGAGGGAAGAGGGGGAGAGTCTTTGTAATGCCACCCCTTAGTCTTCAGGGTAAGGGAAATTCTTATTCTTTCCCTCTTCTCTCATTACAAAGACAAAAAGGAACAGAAAAAAAGAAAAAAAAAAAAAAGAAACCAAACAAATTAACAGAGCGATCTGCAATCCAGAACACATGGCAGCTTGTCAGATGCCTCTGACAGTGGCCACCAAGAAGGCGTTCCTTTCATTTGTAAATATTTCTTTTTTATTGCGTTTTTGTATAAATTGGTGTTTCTCTTCTCGTGAATATTCAGGTCGTGGGGTGGGAGGGAGGGGAAGTTTGTTTCTGTTCTGTTTGTTTTCTACGACTTTTCAGGCTGCGTTTTGGAAGCGGTTTACGCGGGTCGAGGCCGTATGAATGAGAAAAAAAAAAAAAGAGAGAGAGAGAGAGAAACCCATGTGTGTTGTGTTCCCCTGAGGCCCCCCGTATCGCCCTGTCACCTTTATCTTCATGAATGGAAGACGCCGGAACGTCACTTCAAGCCTTGCCAGCAGGGTTTCATGTTTTGACGGGAACACCCCCAATTCCTTTTTGCATATAAACTCTCTGTACCAGCATCTCTCTGTGGAGTTTGGGCCTCAAGGCACTACGCTGTCTTGATAGTGGTGGGGTGAACCATCAAGTTGGCCGCTCAGGTTGGACCATCACTTTGACATTAAGAGACTTCTCCAATGCTACTTTGGTTTAGAAATCTTGGACCTGGGAAAGCTCGTGATAATTTCTGGTATTTCCTAAGGGCTTGGGGGGGAAGCTTGACAGCTGGCGAGGGCAGCTAATCTCTTTGGCAGTTATCTCGGTACTTTTCCATCCCTCCCCACCTGGAACGAGGAAACCTGGAGGGTGTCTCTGCAGGGAAATTAAGCCGAAAACAAACCAAAAAGAAGTTAATGGAACTTTTTTCAAATCTCTTCTTAAAGGTTCTGATTTTTGTGTTCTGGGGTGAAAGTTGGTTCGTATTTTCTCCGAACTGGTCTGTCCCTTGTTCCACTGATTGGCAAATGATAGTTTGCCAAAATCATTATCTAGTGTTGATACTGTTGTAGCACTGTTAACACTCCGAGTGCTCTGCAAATATTAACTGTGCCACAAACCACTCAAATGAATGCTCTAGGGCAACCAGAAAAGAAGAACTGGAAATTCTGGACTGAACCACTGGTCTAACCACAGGAGTCTGGTATTTTGCCTTCTCCCACAATAGATTAGGCCACGTGTCCATCAGGTTAATCCTTTCTCCTATAAGCGATCTTTTCTGGTTGCTTTGTTTATTTTAGTTCTGACAGGTCAACAAGTTTTGGGACAGAGATGAAGGGGAGAGGGTGGGAGGGGGGAGGGTGTAATTCATAATCCAGAAAATAAATCAATGATGTTATTAAACTCTGATTATATATTTAGAATTTTAGATTTGGTGTATTTTCATTCTAAGTATTCAAGTGAATCAATCAGGTAATATTAGCAGCAGGTGTTGTCTATACTAGAAAACCACCCACGTGCTGTTTATTACCTGTCCAGAAAAGAATGGGATTTCATACCAGAGCCTGACAAACTCCACATCCCCTCCCTTGCCATTTCTCTCTCTCTCCTCTAGAAACACCAGTATTTTCTGGGGCAGTGGCTGGGAACATTTCCCCTCTCTGAAGGTTTCTGCACACAAGAATACCAAGCAAAAACCATTGCGTCCTCTACAGTTTGGTGACCTCTACTGTATATTTGCAGCCAGCCTCCTGGGAAAGATTAGGCGCCTTTGGCAATGTTTCTGACATTTGCCTCCTCACTCTAGCCCTAGGCATGGCTCTCTGAGTGGTATTTTCATGAGCCATGTTCTTCTGAAGTGGTACTGGAGTGTATGTACTTAGCTGAAGCAGGATGTGTATGAAGGAGATGGAGGAAATATTAAAAAAAATATCAGAAATTTGCCACACATGGTGGAAAGCAGCTGGCAGGTAGAACTTGCAGCCATGGATCTCCACACCATAAACCTTCTTGGAGTATTCACACCAGCTTTCTACTGTAGCGCAACACAACACAGGCTGGTGTAGTAGTTCTCTGTCTCCCATCACACCTCCCAGTGAGGACAGTATCAGAATTTGCCATGTCACATCATAAGAGGGAAAGAAAAGCTGCAGTCAGGACTTGTCAGTTGAGACAATGAAGCACATCGGCCCTGCCTCCCCAGCAAAAATCCATCCCGTTCTCTCTAAAATCCAGCATGTGTTGTCAGAACTCTCCAGGCGAGAACCCCAGTGGGTTCAAAATGCTCAGCAATATGCAAGTATGAACTTTGCCTGTAGGGAATTGATGTTTCAATTTCCAGCGCAGGAGGGGGAAGAGGTTCCTTTGTGATGTCCTGAAGGATTTGGTGGAGGAGTTAAGAGCTGCCAGGATGGGCATCTTTGCTTCTGACTTCTTCAGCAATGCATGCTGAAGTTGAGCTCCTCACTCCAAGAAGACACTAGCATCCATCTTGAATAAAGCCCCTTTGTACCTTCAAATCAGGGTTGTTTCTCACAGCAACATTGCCAGCAAAAGAGAGAGGGGGAGACAGAGAATGAATATGATGGTGGTGACAGGTTAGAGTGATCAGAGATACCTCAGGGATCTTTATAGGCAAGTCTTTGCTTTAGAGCTTTCTATCAAATGTGGCATATCCTCCCACCTCCATTGCTTATCAACAGATGGAAGCAAGCCTGGGAACACAGCCAATGATCAGACTTAGGCCTTTCACACATCCTCCACTCCAGTCAAGCAACCTTTGATGAGCCCTTCCCATGGAGAAGGGTGGGAGGTTGCACTTCCCCACGTATTTTTGGTTGCCAAAAAGAAAAGAAAAGGGGAGGGGATAAAGATGAGGAGTGCTGATGAAGGGACTTTGTGCTGACTCTCTGCACCATCGCTCTAAGGAATTATGCTTCACCCTTTCTGCTCAATCCAAGCTGGTGAAGGCTAGGGTCCAATTATGCTGCCTCTCGGTGGCATATGCCTGGCTCACCACAGGAGCCCCTGGGAGCTGTGTGCGAGAAAGGAACTGGATTGCTGGCAACAAATGGGGACAGACTCCAGGCCACGATCCCCGTCTGCACCCACTCTTTCCCATAAGTGCTTCCCTGCTGCTCAACACACCTGGCGTGTCCACCTGGAACACACCTACCATGCTGCTGGATGCTGCAGGGCACATTGAGATAGTAACTAGTGGGACCCGATTGTTGTCCCCACAAGGGCTTATTTTCAATTTGCAGCCAAATAGATTTCCAAGCCATAGACCCTCGCTGCATTCACCCATCTACACTTCCCTGTGGCTCCCTCTCTCCTCCTCCCTCAAAGGCAAACTGGGGCGCTGACTGTCTCACTGGCAATACTAATACTATTGCTTCATCTTCATCACGGGCTCTCTGGACCTCCCTGGGGCTGACTGCAGACAGACCTGGGTGTCTGCCATTAGAACGGCAACAAAAACCACTTTGCAATTGGCTTTGAGTTCTTTCTTAATCTCTTGAGCATCCCCAAACTCCTCTCCTAGCCATGCCATTTGAGTGAATTCTGGCACCCTTCTCTCATTCCTGACAGCAAAACTGACACAGCATGAATCTGCTTGCATATAGAAAAGGGCATTGAAATCCTATCGCAGAGAGCAGGACTCATGTCTGCCGACACCAAGGGTACAGTCCCCTAGGTGCTGAGGTAAAGGAGGATCTCTGTGATGTGTTAGTAGTTACAGATCTCTTAACCTGCTGGCCTCCTGCCATTAAAGGTTCACAGAAAGCACCAGTATACGCTCCAACAGGTCAGAAAAAAATTCCACCCTGTGGGACAGGGGTTCCTCTGGGCACGGGCACACGTACGAGACATACTGGGGAAGTGAAACACACGCAAACAAACCTGACACAGCAGGAAGCTGTGAGGCTTGCGTGCCTGTACGCGCGCGCACACACACACACAGACACACGCACGGTACATTGCAGTACGCTTAATGACTCTGTCCCACAATGCATTTTTGCCAAGTAGGAACAACGTGACCTTTCCTAATGTTCTGCTGGTAGTTATTTAATTTATGTATTCATTTTGTGACTTTTACATCATCTGCTTTCTTGACTGCAGCATTACTGTGTAAATATGTGTGTATATATGTACAGAAACTAACTCAAGCAATTATATTCAGGTTGGGAAAAGGGTGGGTTTTATATCTGTACAGTATTTCCTTATTAAATAATGGCATGGGGGGGTTGGGAAAGTTAACTTCTAAATTGTGGTTTTATTGGTCTGTGGTGTTTGAAGTTGTTTCAGTGGTTGCTTTTGCTGGTTCGGAAAGTTTATCTGGATGTTATATGTGTGTGCCAAGAAAGGGTCCCCAAACAGGGGAGGTTTGGGATTGGTGAGGGGTGGTGGGTAGCAGAGGGTGTTAATAATTTCCTGTAATAAAAGCTGTGTTGATTGCTAGGGACTGTTTGTGTGAGGCACAGGGCTGTTTCCTTCTCTATGTGCTTTGCTCTTTGATTACTTTCTCTTCCCTGGTCCCCATTGTCTTCTCCCTGGGATGTCAGCAGAGTACATTCATTACTGTGGATTGCAGGGATCTCTCTCTGGGCCTTCATCTCCTGACCAACTCTTCCATCTCCCTCTTTCACTGGCCTTCCCAGTGCCAGTGGGAGGGGAGGTGGTGTCATCTCGGACGCTCTGTGCCATTCTTGTCCACTTTGCTTGCTCTCCTTTAGACCCACTCTGTCTTTCCTCTAAGCAGAACCTCATTTTCAGGTGCTTGATCTCTCTAGCAGTTTACTGCCTCATCTCCCTGGCCTCTTATCTACTTATTTCCCATCTTACTCACACTGATTCTTCAATTTCGTCTTTATGCCTCTTCTCTCAGAATGACTTATGCTGGCTGTTTGCCCACTCCGCTCCTCTTATTACTGTCTTGTTGCTCCGTTGTCTTCATCAAACTGTGCGATGCCGTACAGAAGATGAGTGAAGGGCAGGCCTCTACTTCCCCTCTCCTGGAAAATTCTAGCCCTGACCAGATTTTTAGAAGATCATATTTGGTAGCTGTTTTTGACTTCTCTGTCACTTTCACTGAGGTGGTGTTCTGCTCTTGCCCACTCAAGAAATAACAAATGATCAGTCTGGCAAATTAACTAGTGCAAGGAAGCAGCGAAATTGTCTTTTCTGAGAAAGCCAAGAGAAAGAACATAATTTCTGTCCTCGATGGCTGGATGGTGAATTTAGAGTGGGGACAGATACAGTTTTTATCACTCCACGTTCCTCCACACCAGGGTCAGTACAGTATCTTTGCTTTTACTCTATGTGAATAAAGCAAGGCTACCAGGAAGACGTATGCTATCTTTTAGAAGCACAGGGGCTACCTTCCTTTATTGCCTAGAGGCCATTGACTTGTAAACATCTACATGATGTTCTGCTATGTTGCAAACCTGGGAGTGAATGTCTGGTAGTATTTGGTCCCTTTCTGTCTGACAAGTCAATATAAGCTGGTGCTTGGCATGAGCTGCCTAGGGTTTATGGTCTAGTGTCATGTCAGTAAGGGAGGAGAGTGACAGGGGGTGACATGGTGAGTAAGCACAGACAGAGCCAATGTGAAACTGGTAGAGGCTCTAAGCAGATGCCAAGACGCCTCCCTCCTTCCCTTTTGGACAACTTGCATTGTCCCTTAATGAACTTCTATCAACCCCCCATCCTCCACAGCCATAGCACTGCCTGCTCATCCCTGAAGACACCTGGGTTTTCTGGTCACAGTCTGAGAAAGGGCCAGTCAGCCTCTCCGTGTCTGCATGTGTGTTGCCATGTGCCATGGTCTTTGAGGGTTGGAGCTGTACTGTGTGAAAGCATATGGGCAGTGCAGGGATCAATGGAAAGGGTCAGCATGCCCAGAGGTTATCCAGAGCAGCAGTCTTCTCCCAGGTGCAGCTAACTCTTGCTCAACCTGCCATTGCAGGCCTGCATCTCTAATTTCTGAGTGGGAGAAACCACTACAGCCACATGGGGATGGAGCTCTGCTCAAAGGCATGAGCAGGGTAGACATCCCTCTCATGTACCCTTGCTATGACCTTGGCATGGCTCTTCCAGCATGGTCCACAGTGGCCTGTGTACTTGTGAATACATAGCTGCAAACACGTGTCAGTCTGGGAGAAGGCATATGTTTGTGCATTCGAGTGATTCCTGGCAGAATCCAAAACATAAGTGAAGTTGGAAATCCCTGGCCCATTTGGTGCTACCCCAGTGGTGTGGACAGGCATCCCCTTGGGAGTACATCCCATAGATTAGCTTTTGGCCAAAGTAGTGAGTTACCTTTCTGAGCGTCGCCAGGCTCCTTGATGTGTTTCCTTTGCTTATTTGATGTGCCATAAGTATGACATACCTGCAACATTTGCAGGGCATCCAGAGAGAATGTATCCATCACATGAGACTTCTATCTAGGCCCTTGGGCAGTGGCTGCTAAGTCCCATGTCAGCTGGAGAAAGATTATACGTGCCCCTGAACTGAAAAAAATCAGTCAAGGGGATAAGATGAAAGTTTTGTGCTTTCTCCCTCTGCTTTCTTTCCAGGGCTTGGAACCAGATCCGTCATCACAGGCAGCTAAATTCCTGTGAAATTCAAGGAGCTTTTGGAACAGCTACTTAGGGGTTTAGATGCCTAGAATGCCTTTTGTGGATTCTCTTGCTTGTGTGGGCCTCTTCCTGCAATGCATTTTGCCAGGATTCATCTCCCAGGAACTCACCATGCTTGAACATAGCTTAGAGGCATTCCCTCTGCTTGGGGTCACCATGTGTATGTTGCATGCCTGTTGCTACTTATCTGTATTTCTTGCACGTGTCTACTTGTTGGGGGCAGGGGTGGGTTCATGGTATGTGTATTTATGCAGCCTGCACACATTTGTATGTGTGGTGCCACAGTCTGTATGTGTTCTTAGGTGTTTGTACGCATGTGTTTGAGATGAGAGAAAAGTGTTTGAAGCCGTATGCTGCTAAAGCCAGGTGATGAGTACCCGTAGGTACCTTGGCAACCCTGTTGTTGCTCTTGCTTACCTGGTAGGCCCTGGCGTGTCTGCTTTGTTTGGACTCTGGGGGACCAGCTCTGAATCAGTGACAAGGCTGGGACACAGACTCCTCCTGAAGATGGTTTGACTACAGCACCAGAAACCCATTCCATGTGTTCATTCACTTCTGTGCTGAATCCGCTGTGCCACATTTTCAAACCATTGTGCCATACTCATTACCTACTTCGCCTTAATTGGTAGGTGGAGCAGGAACACAATCATGCACTGACCTGTAAGGTCTTTTGGGAGAGATCTAGTCAAACTGTCCTGTGTCTGAAACAAGAGGCTCCCTTGCCATTCCTTTTGCTGCCTCTTAGGGCAAAGCAAGCACTGAAATTCCACTTGCAAGCACGCACTAGCCTGTCCTTTCTTGCCCTTGTGTTAGATGGACACAGGCAAAAGTTGAGCTATGGTGGATTGATCTCCCATTCACGCTGTTTGGAAGAGCCTCATCATTGCTGCTTGGAGCTCGGTAGGGAGCTTGCAAATCCCAAGCTCTGGAGGGGTTCTGTTTCTTCAGAGGGGACAGCAAATAGGGAGGATGGGAGGGAGTGAACTTTCTGTAGCTGTTCTTCATCCCATTCATTTCCAGGAGAGATTGCTACGCTGCTAGCACCGGAGAGGATGACCTGCTGGGAGGGCCCTACAGTGCCAACTGGCACAGCACTTTAACTGGCCAAACTGCTGAACAAGACACTGCTGTCCTCTGTCAGCAGCCGGAAAAGACAATCAGGACCTGATGAAGAGATGCCATGACTAGTCAGATAAGGAAGGAGCAACACTTGGGGGCTAGGGCCCTCATTGCCTACACTATCTTAAGTCTGCTTAACCAGCCCTTTAGTGCTGGTCTCACCAGGCCTCTTTGAAGGTTTCTTTTTATTTATATATATATAAAATGTAACAGAATAATCTATGGCCTCCAGTGACTCCTTCTATCAGACCACATCCGTCCACCTCCTCTGCTTTCTTCCATGTTCAGCCGCTCTTTTCCTCTCCGTCAAATTGTATCCTGTGCTCTGCCGGGCTTGTCTTTTATGGAAGAGAAGATATATGTGTGTGAGTGTGTGTACACATGTGTGTGTGTATTTTAAGTATTATTACTATTATCAACATGCTATACACCTAAAAGCTCCTAGCAAGCTGGAGCCTTCAAGAGGTGCTGTAGGAAATGGCCTTCCCACTAGACAACAGTTAGTGTGGAGGTTAGCACAGAAAGCTGCTAGCTTTGGAGGCCTCTTTGCCTGTCTGGTTGCTTTTCTTATCTTTGGAGCAGGCTCTCTCTCACATGTGGTTAGAAATGCAGCAAACTGCTCTTTTTAGCTTTGCATTTTCAAAATTTCTAACATGGGAAAAAAAATGTTTGTTGATTAGCTGTTGATTTCTTTTGTCCGTTTGTTTGTTTGTTTGTTTACGCAGTCCTTTTAGTGGGAGCAGGGAGGTGTTTTCAGCAATACAACTTTCCGAGACCTCAGTTCTGTGCAGTTATTGTTTGTATGGTTCAGCTGTGTTTGGGGTCTTTCCTTTGTATGTGTTTCTCCTGAATGGCAGGGCTATCTTGAAACGTCTCTTTGCCAGTGACAAAAGCATTGGAGGCAAGGGCTGGTATAAGAGGAGGCAGCAGCCTTTTGGGAAGTAGTTTTTCACCTACTTCCCTGGGGAGTCACAGAAGGCAAATTATTTAACCGTTGCACAGGTGGGTTTTGGGGCTGGTGGTTTTTTTTGGTACTCCCTCTCTTTTCCTTCCTTTTTTCTTTTTCTCTTTTTTTCCCTTTGAAAAAAAATATGTTTCTCCAGTGAGCTTTGGCCGGTGCCCCAAAGGCTGCTGTGAGGCGGGTAGTAGGCAGGGAGGGTGTCTGACCCCTGGGTCCTGCCCTCCTGAAGCCGTGTGGGATTGCCTGCGTGAGGAGGGAGAAAGGCCCTTTTTTGGCAGTTTCCACAGCCGTTCCTGGGACAAGGACCCTGTGGCTGCTGAGGGACCTGACCCAAAGGGAATGAGCATCCATGGGAGATGATCCTCTGGCTTGTGTGGGTGGTGGGTCAGGCTGGAGGGCAGGCAGGGGAAGATAGCTCACAGACCCCTGCACAGCCCTTCCCATGCCGGAGCAGGAGCAGGGCGCATAGGTCTGCAACAGGGACAAACAAATGACCCTAAATGGGCCAGAGGGTTCAGCCTCACCTCTCCTGAGCTATTTACAGGTGAGTAAAGCTGACCCTCATCTCAGACAATGTCATTCAAGGCTGAGCAGAGTCTCGCAGACCATGAAGTAGGGGTTAAAGGTGGTGCATGGGTATCTGGCCAGCTCTCGATGTCATGGCACCTAAGGGAAAGCCCAGCACCTTCATCCTTTGGCACCTGGAAGTGGCTGAGAGCAGTAGTGGAGGACTGTCACGTCTACTAGGATTGGGGCAGGTAGCATCTCTAGAGCTGGCACAGGTCAGCTTCAGCTGTATTTGCTTTCTAACTAATGTACATTTACTTTGGAGAGCACGTTTGATGAGCTCAGTCTACCAACCAAAAGAAAAAGAAATACTCACCTCTAGTGTAAGTCTTCTACTGCCCAACACTGCTACCTCCTCTTCTCTTGAGCTGTTGGTATCTTGCGGTGAACCTGGCCACCCATCAGGCTGTTGCACACAGCAGATATATCTTATCCGCGTCTGAGACTGTCTTTGCCTAAATTTTGCCTCCTCCTCATCCCCTTTATGCACGCACATGCGTGTGCGTGCGCACACACACACACACACACACGTACCCACCTCCAGCCACTCCACTGGTGAAAATCAGAGCCACAGAGACATGAGTGCCAAATGACTTTTTATTTCTCAAGTAAATGATATGAAAAGTTTTGTTCTTTTTCTTTTTTTTTTTTTCTTTTTACATATGCAAATGTAAAAGGGAACCGACAGCGAATTGGTGGTGGCGAGAGGAAATGGGATGTTTTGTAACCCTAGCTGCAGTAAAAAAAAAAAAGAAATAAAAATACATTAAAAATATTTAAAAAACACAAAAAGGAAAAAAAAAACTTGAACTATTTTGGAAATATTGTGAATAATTTTTTGATATAAAAAATAATTTTTATGTAGCATGAAAACCACCAAAATAAAATGATCAAGAATAAAAGCTGTGCAGAGGGTGTTTTTGTTTAGTTGTTGAGGGAAAAGAAGAAAAAGAAAAGCAGTGGTGTATGAGAGAGATGCTACTGCCATGGCTTTTACTGTGAGTTTCACAATACATCACGTTTTTCTTCAATCTTGGTAACTGGAGTCTTGTGATTATGTAAAAAAAAAAGAAAAACCACAACCCATATTTTATATGAAAAGATGTTTTTATCTCTGATTGCTGTGGAGAAAATCTTGAAAAATATGAACAGAATGAATCCCAAAGACTCAAAAAACAAAAGGCAAAGTGACAATGGCCATGGATTGCTTTTAAGTGTTAATAGCGATCATGAATCTTTTCTGCTTGGTTTATGATTTTTGAGTAGTTGAGATTGTGGTACTGGGGAGGCAGGTGTGAAGGAGGTAAGACATTAACAACGGGCTGACAAAGTTCTGTTTTTTGTTATGTGAGGTGCAGGAGTTAAACCAGGGTCTCTTCACATTTCCTCCTGAGTTGGGGAACAAGGTAGTGTGCTTTTGCAGGACATATTGTCACCATTCTTCAGTTCTTTAAAAAACCCAAGAAAATGATAGGTTTCTTAAAGGAAGCAGACTGCCTCTTCCGATTCCAGACAAAACAGCATGTTGTCTCAGTGCTCCAGTCCCTCTTAGGAATGACGGTGGCAATTCTCTGCTCCACTGAAGGAAGTGGGGTTAGTGCTCTTTGCCTCCTTTGGGCACCTGACTCTAGGTGCTGGAGCACTAGATTGCCTTCGAGGAGGTGGTAGCACCCATCCCACCCTGCTGTGAATCAAGGTGTGTTGCTTCTTTGAATTTTCAGAGAACGGGAGATGCTGGTGTCCGGACTGTCCCAGAGAAGTTGGTAGGTTGCTCTGTCTGTTCTGTCTTGAAAATATTCCTTGTGCCTGAGTGAATCAGACCTCCTGCATATTAATTTCATCTTCCCCACTTCATGCTCTCATCTCCCATGCAATCATTAAAACACTGCCCCGTCAGCTAGCAGGGGACTTCTCTGTTGCTCCTGGCCTTGCTGTCTGAGTGTCTTCTACATCGTAGGCTGAAAGGGAGGAGGCAGATAGCACACTATGTAACTTAAAATATGGGTTCAGCTTTGATTGAGAGAATGAAAATCAGTAAAAACTCAAGATCAGCTTAGAGTACTCATCTGTCTGTGTGCAGAAAAAGAATCCTGGGTCAAAATCTTGTCTTCTGCTCAATTCAAGACAGACTTGGGTGGAGTGGACAGGGAGAAGCTGGAGGCAATGGTGGTGTAGACCAACTTGACTGGTGGGTTCTTGAATTCTGAGACCCATATACAGGTGTGAAAGAGGATCCGTGGGGACATTACCTCTTGGTGGTGGAGGAAAGAGAGGGAGAGTCATTTTAGTGTAAGAGAGACCAAATCCTGAAGCAACTTCTTGGCTTTTCTAGGTCTGAGTTAGCCTGTGTCTGTTGCCAATACCTATCCCATGCACTATCTGTTTTTGCTTTTTCACTCCTACACGGAAGAGGAGAGTGAGTTTCCCCGCCTATTGAAGCTTTTGTCATTATTAGTTATTAATCTAGGTTGTTCCTCCAGTGAATATCTGGCTATTTACCCTTCTTCCCACTTATTCTGTCTCCTAGTCCCATCCTCTCACCATCAAATCGTGACAGCAAGATTGTCTTGCTGTGAGGAACAGTATGCCTCTGTGGCTTCTTGTCCTTGCATGTTAAGAAAAGGGGCCCTTGCTCCCTTATGGGAGGAAGCTAGTACTGTTCTATGTCCTTCAATGAACCATGAGGGCTGAGAAGTCACTACACACAGCTTAGTGGTATTTCTTACCTTACTCGCCTCCAGTGCTTGAATATTCCAGTCACCTTCCTTACAAAGAACATGGTATTTTACATCTGTGACCAGTGGACTAAGTCTGTGTTTGTGTTATTGGCTAGCATTTGCTCGCTCAAAGAATAAGGAGAATCACAAGGAGCATCTTTATCCTGGACAATCATCCTGTGACTGGTGCTCTACCAGCCGCCTCCTATTTATATGCCGTCCTTTTAGCAGAGCCAGGGATCAAGGCAACAGCAGCACAGAAGGGTACGAAAAGGGGAATCAGGGAGAGGGTGATGTGTGGGTGACCATGTAATGCTGTGCTGCTGTGTGCTTACCAGCTAGAGAATGTATCACAGAGCGAGAGCAGCACTGTGACTTTATGACCCACGGGTCTTCTTGTCTCCTCCATCTGAGAGATGGTCTCTCTTTCTTTTCTCTGGGCAGCAGGATGGCTCATGGAGGACGTGAGGCAGGGGACAGGGCAAGAGACTGAGGAGCACCTACAGAGATCTCAGCTTCAATGCTGAAAGTGTGTGGCGCACATCAGAGCCCAGGCTGCTGACCTGACAGCACAAGTGGCCTGACAGCAGGCAAGGAAAAGTCACAATGAAAACCTCAGCTCTGGGGGCTTTGCCTCTCTTCAGGAAATGCCTGCAGAGGAATGAGCGCAGTGGTGAAGAATAGATAATTTTGCCACACAGGGTGTGGCAAAGAAGGAGGAAAAACATGGCCTGGAAATTTGTGTATAGGTGGAATACGTTTTGAAGGGAACTCCCTAGAAGTAGAGGGGAAACAGAGCTAAAGCAGAAACTTGGCAAATGCTTTGAAAATTCAGATTTCAAAGCATAATGTCTCAGAGTCTGGAACTGGGGCTTTGGCCACGCGTTATGCTAGCTGGAAGTTCAGCCAGCGGCCATTCTTCTACTCCAGCCTCTGTATTCACTCACCTTCCCTTCCTTGGTGTGAAGCTGCAGACTCATCTCTTCCCTTAGACCCAGGGGGCCTAATGACGAAGTGGAAGAGCTTGCATTTTGCCCACCTTGTCTCTGCACCTGCAGATATCTCAGGTCTTTCAAGGTAGACATTTAACCAGGCCAGAGGGAGGGCAGAAGTCCTTCCAGTTCACGTGTACAGCAAGGGCAGGAGTCTGGAGGTTTTGAGCACACAAGCCTTAGATGCTGTCCTTGAAACACCTCAGTGTCTTTTGTAATGTGAGCACTGCTGTGTCTGTTTGCCCTCACAGATGATTTGCACGGTCCATCAGGAAGCCAAGATTCTGTCAGTGCAAAAGAGCTATTCAACGTGGCTTTTTGACATTTGAACAAGGGACTAGGACTGTAGTTACAGAAAAGGCATCCGCAAAGATGCATATCCCATACCAGGGGGATATTGGCTGATGTTGTTCACTTCTTGAAGCAAACAATTTCAGGGCTCCTCTTTGGCCTGTCACACATAGGGACTTCTCCAAGTGATAAATGCACTTCCACTGTCTCTGGTGGCCCTTTTCTGTGCACAGATGCTCCTTTTCAGCTCTGGGAGCTGAACTTTGCTGTCCTAAGACACAGATGAAAGCATCCCAAAGTGAGCTAGTTGTAATGAACCAATCACTTCTCCTAGCTTTGTAGCTTCATATTGCTTAGGGACTAACTGGTCAGATGTTCTCCTTCCTCCCCAAGCCACTTCAGGACTCTCTGCTGCAGCGGCAGCCCGGTTTGTTGTCACTGCTGACCTTCCCCTTCTTTATGGGCAGAGAGTAAGGGCTTCACGGCTGCTTTCTTATCTGAGACATTAGATTAAAATTGGAGAAGCATGACGTTTTGGGCCTGTCTCTGTGGCGCTCTGATTAGTTATCCTCGCTGAGGAGGCAAGAGACCGAGGCCTGCCAGCCGCAAGGTTAAGCTGTGGGTAAGCGATAGCCCTTCGGCTGCGGGTTGCTGCTGCGCTGTTAGCAGAGGGGACGCGCACTGGAATGCTAAGTGACTTACACCACGCGCTCGCCACCCTTTCAAGATTGGTATGTAGACTCGCATCTAAGCAGAAAGGAAGGGCTTGATTCTCTCCTTGTCTATTTCCCCTGCTCCCAACGGAAAATTTCCTGAAAGAGGGGAAAGGGAAGGTTCTTCCCTCACTTGAAACTCAGGCTATTGTCTGTCTGTGTAGCGTATTGTTTTGTGGTGGTAGAATAAGACAGATCTTTGGCTGGTGGCCATACGCAGGCTCTGGGTGTGTTTCTACATCCTTTTTCTGAGGGAATAGCATAGCTTCTGCTACAAAAGCAGGGCCGCTTTCTCTGCCACCTTGGTCTCAAGGGATGAGCCATGAGTCCAGAGTCTCAGGCAGTTGGTGGTCCCAGGGCCCTGTTCAAGTCACCCTACTACACATCCTGGAGAGCTGGGGATGCCTGGTGAGCAGCACTGACTGTTAGGAAGAAATAATTAGTTAATGCTTGTGCCATGTTTGCATCAATTAGGGAAGGATTTTTAGAAGCACCTGAGAGATTTATTAAAACAAACCCCGTTTCAGTGAAAGCCAGTAGTGTTTAGCTGCGCAGGTGCTTTTAGAAATTTCCGCTACAAAAGCTAAGAGTGTTTATTCTTTTTAAAGAATAAAGAATTCTTTCTTTATGAAGTGGCTGGACTATTTAATAGCGAGGTAAACTAGTTGAGCTCTCCTGACCCTAAAACATTGTGATAGTAATCTCAACTAGCAACTATTCCTGGAGGGTGCCCTGGGTTGAGCTGAAGATGTGAAGCTATCTTCAGAAGGTACAGGAGCTCCCTCCTCGATAGCACTTGCCACAGAGGGGGAAGTAGGTAGCACATTTGGCAGGATTTCATCAGAAAGGTATGCTTCAGGATGCACATGGAATGCAAGCAGTGACTGGTGGCTTCAGGGGTAATTTTGTATTGGTCAAAATGACTCCATCTCTCCTAACAGCAGCACTATTGCTGTGGACTTGGGCGGTGTCAGTATCAGTCATTAATCTGGAAGCAGTGAGTGAAGGGAAATGCTTTGCCAGCAGGGTGAAACCCTGTCATAAAATTGATCAAAAACATTTAGGCCCTGTTTTCAAACAAGATTTGTCCGTTCGATGCTTTGTACTGCCATAGCCCTTACTTCAAAGAGTTTGCAATTTTGATGCTAAACTGAAATAAGTTAATATTAGCATTTACATTAACAAGTAAATTGACAGATGCCATAGTTTACATATTTTATGCAAATATCCTGAAATCTCGCATGTATTTGCATCTAATTCTCTTGAAATTAAATGAGATGTACACTTTATAGGGGAAATAACTGAGGCATCCAGACATACGATAAGCGAGGTGACTTGATGTGACTTGTTGTATGAACTGTGGTAAAGCCAAGGGGCAGAGGAAAAGGACATCTGGCGTTTTCATACGCAAAAATATTGTGTTCATGGTTGCTGTTCGGAGAAAGCAGTGCAGGAATCTCTCTGGGATGTGGTCAGAAGTAGTGCAGGAAACTTGTGCTAGGAGACATGATTTGGGATGCTGGGACCTCAACCTGAAAGGCCAGTCAGGGTCTCAGCCTGTTGCTTTTTTGAGCCTTGAGAAAGAAACACTCCCCTCTTTGCAGCACCGCGCAAACATCACCCAGTTGAGCTCCCCCCACCCCATAAGGGGATGAGAATTTCCTACACAAGCTGGCGAACAGTGAGGAGGAAGGGCTGTGATCCATACGGCAGCAGGCCACCAGACCCCAGACATGCCTGTCCACCACTTCAGTACCTGGCAGGATGTCGTCTTCTTCTTCTTCCCCCTCTGGAGGTCATGAAGGGATGACAGCTATTTGCAAAGCTATGGCCAGAGCAATCAGCTTCTGCTTCAGGTGAGTTTGGTGAGAAATCTTACTATTCCGACAGCGCTCCAGTTTTCCAGCTTCATTTCACTTCTTCCATTGGACAGAGCCTTGAGGATGCTGTACCTTAACCCAGCCTTGGACAAAGAGAACCTGAACAACAAATTGTGATAGTTTTCTCTGCGCATTTTTAATTAGCTCTACTTTTACAAGTAGCATGAGGAAGTGCATGTATGAGCCTGATCCGGAGAGGTGCTGGGCTGTACAGGGTCTCTCAGGATGTCTATGGTGCATGGGGCGGCTGCCACCCTGACCTGATTTCTCTGGGCTGATCATGGAGGCTCTACTAGGATTCAAAATACAACTCATTTCCCTTCCTTGGAAACTTGCACACCAAGGTCTTAGTGTGCCTCTCATGAATAGTCTTGAGCATCCCTCTGCTGCTTTTGTCAGGTTGCTACAAACTTTCAGCTTTTACATGGAGGCTGTCAAAACACTGTATGGAAAATAATTTCCTTTTTTGATTTCACCAGTGTGCAGTAACACCTCAGGCTGTCACATTGGAGAGGCTTCATCAAGAACCTCTTTGTACCCTGCAAAGTGTTCATCCAGCTTGGCATCTCTTGATGAAGTTCATCCAACACATCCTGATCTGTTTGAATACTGACTGAGCTTCCTGGCCAGCTTCTTCTTGGGCTTTGCTTCCAAACCTTGCAGGATGCTTTGAAGTGCAAACTACATGCAACTGGACAGAGCCTGACCTAGCTTCAATTTGTTTTCAAAAGGCTAGGATG
Source organism: Chroicocephalus ridibundus (assembly GCF_963924245.1). NCBI lineage: Eukaryota > Metazoa > Chordata > Aves > Charadriiformes > Laridae > Chroicocephalus > Chroicocephalus ridibundus. Next base: position 167,016,140 of record NC_086284.1, read on the forward strand.
ATAAAGCCAGTTTTCCTAGGGTTACAGTTCAGCTTAGTTCAAGTTCCAGCCTCATAATTGCTCCAAAATTTTAGGTCTGTCTTGCCAGTACCCCTTTAAATTTTGCATACTCCTGCTTAGAGTCACTGCCACTCTTCAAATATTCAAGGGTTCCTCACATTTAATTTTGAATGGTTTACTCTCTCCAGGGAGGAGGCAGTGTTTTAAAAAGAATTTGCTGACAGAAAAAGTAGAGCTTACATGACTTGCAGCAAACAGCAATTTGAGTTCTCAAGAACATGCATGTCTTGGACATGTAAATTTTCCTCATTTGCATTTCAAGGGCACATGTGACATGCAACACTGCTTTCTCATCCAGTAACATTATCTAAACTTAATGGCTAATGTCAAGTTTTTATTAACATTTACAAGTGCATTGGGAGATTAATTTGTTTACTTGCATTATGCAAAACTGATTTAAGATCGTGGTTTGCATTTACACACATTTACATAGTGTTTCCTGATTAATACATTATAATACACGCAAATCATGTGTAAATTGCAGGCTCACATCTGCAACATAAACTTCATTTTGTGCAATGTAATATTTGACTTGTCTGGCAGAACTTTTCCAGCAGGTTGCAGTTGAAGTCAGGGTATGGCAGGAAGGCAAGGAGGAACAGGGATCAGAGGTGGATATTCTGTGGAGAAGTCTTTTCTTAGCACCTGTTACTTGCCAATACCCTGCAGTCATGAAACAGCAGAAGAGGATGCTAAGGATAGCTGGCAACAGGATGAGTTTCATGTAGTGCTTTGGCCCTGGGGTCAGGCTTCTGTGAACACGCAGTTTAGTTGCGTGCTCAGCCACTTTAGGCTTGGAGTGAAATGGGTGAACAGCAAAAGGAGCCAGTGAGAGGGAAAGGGCCAGCAACGACTGCTGCCAGTCATGGCCTGGTTACCTTGGCCCTGATCCTCACGAAGGGGCTCAGCTGGGTGCAGCGGAGACCCTCGAGACGCTCCGCTCCGCTCCCTGTAGTGCCACCTTTGGCTGGGGCTGCTCAGGGATGGCTGGCTGGCATGGGGAGGACCTGCGGAGAGTGCGGGGAGAAGGGCAGCGATGACCGCCGAGCACCTGGTGTGGGGCTGAGATGGGGACCCAGAAAGGCAGCACCCTTGCAGTGAACATGGGGGCAAGGGGACACTGTGGATACTTCCCCAGTGTAGCGTCTTCCTAAGGGAAAGCGCGGTCGAACTCAGGCTTGCCTCATCTCTCCGAGGCCCTAATCCTACTATCTTTCCTCCACCAGTCACGACCTCATCCACCTCTTCCCTACACCCTCACCCCCCTCCGGTTCTTCTTTCTGTAAATAACTCTTTCTGATTTTGGACAAGCAGGGATCAACAGATTCTGGAGGGGGGAGGGGAAGACACTTGTTTTGTTTTGGTTTTTTCCTTTCTCTCTTGAATTTTGGTGTTTGAACTTGAAAAAAATTAATATATATAAATATATAAATATATATATTTAAGCAAATGGATTTCCTGGAGAACTAAGAAAGGAGTTGATTTTTTCCCCTTTGATTTCTCTTGTTTCTCATTGGGGTTTGTTTTTTGGGAAGAGGGTTTTTTGTGAACTGTTGAGATTTCCAGTTCAGCATTGTTTAAAGGATGTGGAGGAAAAAAAAAAAGAAAAAAAAGAAGAAAAATCAACAAAAACATGAAAACCTTTGTGATGTACAAAACCTGTAAATAGTCAAAGATACTTTCTCTTTTCTAACAACAAATTATTTCTGTCACTTTATATTCAAAAATAAAGAAACCTACCACAGAATATCAGGGTTAAAAAAAATCGGAACCCATAATCAGAACATTTTCTTGGTTGTCTTCGTTCATTTTGTTCTTAACTTGGAGAATGCCTGGGAATTTTGCTGCATGTGTGATGTTTTAAAAGCGTGAAATGGGGACGAGTTGAAATTAAGAATGTGATGTTACTTGAGAGGGGCCCTTGCCCTGGTGTTCGCTAGTAGCTGTAGGTTGAGGTTAGTGTCTTGGGGTTACATGGTGAGAGGGAATGAGGAATAGCTTCCGGCACCTTTCACATTCAAGAAGCACAAACACATGCTGAGGCAGAAGTGTGGATGGGGGACTGTCTCCATGGGTTGAATCTCCCTTCACACTGCTTGAAAACTGGCTGGGGGATGCATGCTGAAGGCCACCAAGAAGCTGCTGATAATAACACTGCTAAACAATCTGTAGGATTTTGGAGCTGTCTTGAACCCCTCCTGTCAGGCCAGCAAGTGACAAGTCGTCGGCACAATGTCTTCATAAAACAAAGCCCAGGCTGGGGCTATAGAGGAGGACAGGGTGGCAAAGATGGTAAGGAAGTCTCCAATGATGTCAGTTCATCTTGGCACCAACCATTAATCATGACCTCCAAGACTACAGGGAAGTTGAGGGAAGAAGCTGATCTCTGCAGAGGTTACCTCGGTCCAACCAATGGAAAAGGCCAAAGAGGTTATTTATAAAGAAGTGCTAAGAAGTGGCAGGTTTTGGAAACACGGAGTAGTGGGTCACCTTTAATGGCGAGAGGGCAGTCAGTCTATTTTTAGGGGAGCTAAAAATAAAGAAAATGGACTAACTGAGCTAGTCAGAGGATGCTAGACTACCTGTAGGGTGCAATTAAAAGGGTGGAACACAGCAGAAACACTCAGATGCAGTAAGCCAGATTCAGGACAGGAAAAGCAGTGTTGAGCCAGAGAAGCTCATAACAGCTGATAGAAATTAAACATTAGTAAATGCAGGTAATTGATAAGGAGAGCAAAATTATGAGCCAGGGAAAAAAAATCTCTGGCTAGTAGACGTAAAGGTAAAGAGGATTGTGTACACATAAATACATAAATACATGCTCATTGAGAATCCTAAAAATAGACGTTAAGCACTAACTGTGAAAGGTAAGGCAATAATAGCACAGGGGAGACTGAAAGGCTCAATACTCAGTTTTCGTATGAAGCTGGAGAGGCAGTGGGTAATGTCAGCACTGCCATTCATCACCAAAGGAAATGGGACATTATCTAAGACTCAACTGGGCGCCTTTCTGAGGGGTGCAGTGGGGGCCTCAGCTCCAGGCCTCCACTGTCACGGCTCTGCGTCCCTCGCCGTACCTGCCCCATTCGCTTATCAGCCGTTAAGTCACTGGGCTTGCTGCAGGGAAATGACTCAGCTGCTCGTGTGGATGGTCTTGTGACAGTGGTTCGTCCAACCTCAAAATCCACCAGTGCAACAGTGACCTTAGTGATACCAGAAGGCCAAAAAAAAGGTGAATATTGGGGTTTTGTTTTTCAGTCTCGACCCATGTGCTTTAGCTACAAAGGCAAAGATGCTCATCCTTGTATTTCTGGGTTCAAAACAGCACCATTTTGATGGGGAATCAATTTTCTTTCTTTCTTTTTTTTTTTTTTGACAGTGGCTTAGTGCAAAAAATGAAATGTGAAATGTGATTGTTTTGGGCCAATTCTGACAGCACCTGATATTTTTTGTTAAGACAACAAAAATCTGTTTTCCAGCTCTGGGACAGAATTGCATTAATTCCCACGCAAATGCAGGACACTGTCATCAAAACTGGCCAACTAACTTCCAACACATAGCTGAAATACTGTATAGGTTATCCAAACTTTAGCTCCGGCCCCAGCTTCACCTGCCAAAGGAAGGTGGGGTATTTCACTACATTTCAATTGCTAGCCAGAACTAAGTCTTCACTGGAGGTGTAGGGGAAATGTGAGTAGTTCAAACGTTTCAAACAGTTTCATGCTTTTACCTCTTCAAAACAGGAAGATTTTCTACCTCTTCAATACCGAACATAATGTTTTTTCCCTTTTTTTGTTACTGAAATTTTTAATTGACAAGTTCTCTTTTGGAAAAAGAAATGTCTGCCAATTTAGTTTCAGGTTTGAAAATATTCAACTTTTGGCCAAGCTGCACACTTAAAAACTGCTAATAGACTAAAACCAATCCAAACAGGAAACTAAACAGAGCGTGCGAGTCAAAAGCAAAGACACTCATCAAAAGGGATTGAAAGAGTATTCAGACAGTGGAAAAATATTTCTCAGGAGGTTTTTATTTCTGTAAATTTCACTGAAATAAAATCCAACCAGAACTTTTCAAATGGTTCAACTGACAGCGTTTTAACTGAAGTGAATGATTTTTAAGAAGTCTGGAGATGCTATCAGTGAATGAAATAGCGACCGAAAAATCCGGTTCTCTCTCTGAATCTCCCAGATGCACAACAATGGGCTAGAACTGGAAAGAGATTGATTAGTTTTCCTCGCTAGATTATTTTTCACTTTCACCTCAGACAGAATCTGGTGGGACCAGGAACAGCTATGAAAAAATGGGTAAAAATATGGGGGGAAATAATCACATTATCACTGGCCTTATGATATTCAAGTTTGACAAGTATAGGTTTATTCTGATGTTATCAGCACTCACTGACCCCTTTGTTTCTTTGGGAAGCCAAGGTTTACAGAAAAGCTTTTAAACGCAGCACAGGAAGACAAGAGCTATTCGTTGCTCCATCCAGGAGCTGCTACCCTTGACACGTAGATGGGGATGCACCTCCCTAACATTAGGTGTCTAACAGGGGACGTCTCCAAGCCTCTTTCGTTGGTCATAGCACAGCAGGAGGCATTTCTCAAACATAAACTATGCTGACCTAAAGCCAGTGTCTGGGGCACAACTGCCCTTGGACGAGCAGTTGTGCGCTTGATGATTGTCCAGACGATTGTCACTGGGGTGCCAGCGTATATGTGTGTGTGTGTGTGCATGTGAGCATGCACATCTGTGTGTGTGTGTGTGTAGGGGCTCACCTAAGCTTTAGGGGTTGAAATCTCAACTCTATGCCTGGGTTTTCACTGGCATCTAGACTCAGTCCGGTCAATGGACTCCAGAGAAAGACTTACATCGTCTCCAAATACGTGCTTCTTTTGGCTCAGACAAAACTCCCACCAAACTCATTGCCTGGGCAGGTCCCTGCTGGAAGTCTGGACCCATGGACATCTTCACTTGGAATACAGCAAAGGGTAGGTCAACCAAAGCCCATGGCTTGTGTGTAAGTTAAGATGTCTGTGGGATAAATGCCTCCCTTACAGGTGAGTTGCACTGAGTGCCAGGCCCTGAAGAGAGAGGTGGGATTTGGATTCCCTTCTGGACCAAATTCTCTGCTGCAGTGTAGCTGAAAATGTCAGGCACAGAGGAGAGGAGGGCTGAGAGATGTAAAATGGGAGCAGTATGAAGTGTAATGAGCTCTACTGTCTGAGGCATCTCTTGGCAGCCTGTACTCATTGGCAGATCAATAAGCAGCAAGAGGAGTCAGAAAATAATGTGTTTGGGGAAAAAATATAGCTGGAATCAAAGGTACTTATGAGCACAGTGGCTGACATTGCCTTCAAAACAGCAAGGAGATCTCTGCATGTCTGTCCCAAAACACAGCCACTCTGACACCCTTCAGGACCTAATTCCTGGCACTTCCCAAAGCACTGCTAGTACAGCTGTAGCTGAGAAGAAGCTTTGCTCCTCTGCCTGCCTTGGGGTCTAGCACACCTCCGCTGGGTGCACCACCTCTTGGGGCTGTCCTTCAGAAAACGCTGTCAAACGGACTCAACTCACCAGGAGTGGGGAGGTTTCCCAAATCCTTCCCTCAGTGCGACTGGGTGCACTGCCTTCCATCTCCATAAGCGCTACCTACTTAGATCTTTTCAAAGTTAATCCCAAGGTATGCACCAATCCTGTTGCTCCAATAAAGGTCCTGTGCCATATGCCATGTTCTCCTGTGTGTGGGATGAAACCACTCCGTCATGTGCCATCAGTGACATTCACAGAGCAAGAGGGCCCTTTTCTGTCCCAGGAGGAAAAGCAAAAGTTTAGCAGGCAATTAAAACATATTAGTGTCCTCCCCAACCTCTACTATCCTGGGCTGCCCTCTTCCTTGACTGGCCTGCAGGATGTGAACCCTTCAGTCTTCATTATTCTCAAATTAGGAAGGCTTATTAGAGGACCCTAAAGCAAAAGTCATCGCTGTGGTGCCTTGCATAGGATAAAGCCTTAATGGGAGAGGGAAACTAGGATTCTGCAGGAAGATGAGTTGGTGTAAGAAGTACTCACTGCTTTGAGTCAGGACTGAAAAAGCTGAATGAGGCTTGGCAGACAGCTGCAATGTTGTGTTTCCCCTCCCTTTCCCCCATTTTCTGCCACATGAGATGTAAATAAAATACTCTACAAGTGGAGGGCTTACAGGTCCCCATGCATTGCTCAGTAGCATCAGCTGCACAGGGCAGTTTTCCATATCCAGATCCTGGTGAGCCATCTTCTCAGCTGGTGTAACATCAGCACAAATGTCTGCAAGAGCATGAAGGACAGTGGTGCCTTGTGCTTGAATATGGTTGTGGATCTTGACTGATTTAGTGGTCAGCGGGGCCCTAGAAAAATTGCATTCAGAAGCATGATGCCCCATGACAATAGGACCAGAGTGACCCCAAGGGGGCTGCGCTGGCTTGCTCCTGCTCTCAGAGGAAAGTTGTGCCTCAGCATTGTGTCCTCTGACTCAATTAGCTACAAGCATGTTCAAACATGATAACGTTGTGTAGTATAGAAAAGGACAGTGTCCTGGCCCAGTTCCAGCTTGTATAATTAATTTCTCCTTATCTAAAAATTCTACCTGTAATTTTGAATGAGTATGGCTGGATTTTTTAATCTTTTCCCAACTATGCTTCAAACCACCAATTTTTTTTTCCTCATTTGACTTCTTAAATATCTTGTGCCTCCTTTATACAAATGTATGCATGCATATTTATATTCCTCTTTTTATCTTTTGCGTTGTTCCAGCAACAAAAGCAGTAATTCACTTCGCTTAAATTATGGCGTGATTGTGCAATGTACTATATAGGGCTATATGCAACGATATCCTGCTAAGAAAATGTAAAAGAAAGATTGCACATCCATATATTGAAAACACCCTGAACTATCCAAACCTCCCAAAGCCTGCCTGCTTATTACTGCACAGTGTTCCTTGCAGCAGCTATCTGAATGCCGCTCTTTATTCAGTAATTAGCCACGTACTCAGCATCTGTGTATGCATTTGGATATGTCTGAGCTCAGGAGATGCAATCAGCAAAAGATTATTCTGTAAGAAGATACCTATTTTTTGCAGATATATTCTCTAATTAACAATGTAAAGGAAAACATCCGTCCCAAAATTACCAAAAAGTTACTGCCCAATCCCTTGTTTTAGTGCCTGACGGAAGGGCCGCTGTGCAGATATTCTTAACTTGAGCCCTGCCCAGGGGAACCGCCTGCCGTAGCACAACCATAAGTGTGGATGAACTCAGCAGCCCGGACGTGGCAAAGGTGCTCTGCCCAGCTCAGTGCAGCGATGTGCTGTGTAGTCAGTCTAGCCAACACCGAAGCTGGTTACATTAGCACATTTGCTTTGTGAGTGATAGCGTTAAACGTTTTCTGGTGAAGGGAAGCCTTGTTTGACTGCAAGATGACACACGCCCGGAAAGTGGTGTTTGCTTGAGCTGTAAGGCTGCTCTCCCAGAGCAATTAGACATGTCCTTCTGTACATCCTTTTTCCACCTCTGATACCAGGCTGCGATAACCTGACTACCTGCGTAACACTGACTGTGGGAGCTTGCTGCATTTTAATGGTGAGTAAAGTGGTCTCTGCATGTATGTCCAGCCGCACAGGATTTGAATTTGAGCCGGCAGAATTCCCAGTGACCCTCTTGCAAGCAGAGTAGGTGCTTAGTCTTGTCACTCAGCTGATGAAGGGTATTTCCAATGGCACATCAGCTCCCGCCAACAGGCAGCTGTAGGTGGGAGCATTGTTCAGCACAGCTATGGAGTGCAGAAAGAGCCTCTACGCCCGGCTTCCTTAGCATGTGGATGGCACTGAGATCACAGCCTCACGGTGATGTCATTGCTGGTGCTGGGAACAAACAGCTTTAAGCATCTCTCCCAAGCCCTGTCTCCTCCTCCCCGCGCATCACGTCTGGAAGGAGGCTGTAGCTTTTCTCATCACCTCCCCACTGTTTCCGCTGCTCTGCTCGCACCCACACAGATGGGAGGCAGCGATGCTTGTGGCCAGGCGGGTCCCCCCGCTCCCTCAGCCCAGGAGTACGGCAATCTGAATGTGTGTTGTTCTAGGTGACTGGATGTCTGAGGCAATTCCTCAGTCAGCAGCACCTGTGTAACTAACATGGCATTTTGACGGCTATCCAGCCCTTACCAGCTAAGCTGTTTCAACACCCTGTCATCATGTGTTGCCAGGTGGTTGTAAAACAAGGAGAGGTGTGCCGATACAAACAGAAGGATAAACATGAGGAGGGAGAAAAGGAGCGGTGTAATTAATGAGGAGTGCAGAAATCATAGAGGTTCGCTGAAGGGCAATTCAAACGATCCAAAGCAAGAGGGGCTGGGGAGTTGTCAGGGGGTGAGCAAGGATCTGATGCATGGAGACCGAACTGAAGGTAATAAACAGGTACATGATGAATGATCGAGAACAGGCCAACAGACACTCCAAGTCAGCCTCGTACAAGAGAGAAAGTCTTAAAGGCTACATGCATTTCCTTTTTATAGATTAAAGGCACTTACATTGCTTGCCCTGCAATTAATCAGTCCCTGGGATTTGCTCTTGTTGCATACATCAAATATATATAATGCAACAGATTTTGTGGAAAGTCAGGCAGGTATTTATTCACAGCAAGGCTCCTGGGCAATGCCCTTAGAGAGACTTATGGCAATTCTCCCCATCGCTCTAGCTGGCTGGAGTTCTCATTGCTCAGAGAGGAACAAATTCATCAATTCCCACCTGCCCAGACCAAAACCACTGTGACAGACCAGCACAAGGGCCAGTAAATTTACAGATTAGACATTTATATAGGAGTGCTGTGACCCAACAAGTAGTTTGAACTTGGCTGAAATTTACCAAAAAGCGTGATTAAAAGCATAAATTAATCTCTGGCAGGGACAGGAAGACATTAGAGGATTATGCAACTACAGGTAATCTAGGGCTCGGGTAGGGGAGAGAAACTATTACATCTCTGTTGGTGCATCTTAGGCCATGGCAAAGGCAAGTTGCGGGAGAAGGAGGGTCTCTGCTCTGAGGGATTGCTCAGGTGTGTTAAGATGAGGTGATGAGCCTAAAGCAGCCACCTAAAGCAGGCCGACTGCTGGCAGCCGCACACGACACGAACGGCAGCATCTGTTATTGCTTTTTCACCACAAAGCTCCTGAGTGGAGACAGCCAGTGTCTGTGACGAGATTTGCCACTGTTGACATTAGCAAGAGGATGCTGTGGGTACCCTTGGGTTCTCGATCACCCAGCAAGGACTATCCATGGTTAGGTCAGCCACGAAGAGGAAGGCAAGGTAGCTGGGGCAGGGGAATGTGTCTGCTGCTTCTCTGCTCCATGTCACTGTAAGAGTCTCTCTAGGCTCTGACTTCTCTTTACTGTGATGGTTAAATAAGTCTTTGACAGGGGCAGGGGTGGGTATGCCATGACCACAGATCATCCTGCTGCTGAGCGGTCAGGAAAGCAGAGCAGCTGCCAGGGCACTGGTGCAAGGCTCGAGGAGGGGATCTCCACTCTGGGCCCCTACGTTGGCTCACCTGCTGTGCCTCCTCTGCCAGTCTTGCTGTGCCAGCAGCTTTTCACCACGTCTGCTCTCTGGTATGCAGACTTCACAGGGCAGGGACTAACTCTGGTCTGTGTTTGTGCAGGATCTAGCAGGTGGTGACTTTGGTCTGTAGTGAGGTTGCCTCCAAAGGTATGCCATAGTACAAACACGGTGTGAGCCTCTTGAAAAAAACAATGCGTTTTAGCCACCTACATCACATTTGTAAGTACTTGAGCGGGAACTCAGTCCCTAGTGAGGCTTCTATCTTCCAGTGGAAGAAAAGCAGAACTCAAAAGGGTAGGCTAAATGCTTTTAGGAACAAACAGCCATGCAAAACCACATGGGCACTCTTGGAAATTAATCCCAAATCAAAACCAAACTCACAGAGTGGGTTAGCAACTAAAGGCAGCTCTGCATGGGAATTCCCTGCTCATGGGATCCATCCTGCTGGCAGGATAGAAATCTGATCAGCTGTGAGTGCCAGAGCTGTTTTTCCTCTTTAGATGGATTTAGATATCCTGTACCTGGAGCTCTCTTACATGTAGAGTTCTGCTGCTTTGCTTTGTTAAATGCTGAGGTGTCCTGAATGGAAACAATGGGAGTGAAGAATATTCCACAGGCAGCTGTCACCTAGCATTGCTCCCGTGGCACTGCTTTTCCTGGGACAGGCACAGAGGGAACACGAGCCATTTCCAGGGTCTCCTGTGTCCTCCTGGCTGCAAAGATGGGAAAGCAGGTTTGCGTGTCAAGGAGAGCTGTAGCAGGCACAGAGCGAACAGACTCAGCCTGATACCGATTTTATCTGCCAGCTACACAAGTGATTTAAATGGTGCCTCAGTTACAAAAGCGAGGGGTCTATGGACGTGCAGGAGGCAAAACTGCTGTGGGGGGAGGTCTTATCTTAATCCTGTAGGGGGTGTGCAGAGGGGCCTTGCGACACACAAGCCCTTCAACATTGCTGCTTTCAAACACAAAGAAGTACCTGTGTGCCTGAAAAATCTCTCTGTTTTCACCAGAGAAGAAGGCATTGTAACACGGGAGTACAAGGGACTCCTCAGTGACACATATTCTGGGCCTTCTTTCTTAATGTGACATTCTATTAATTTATTAAAAGACTTAACAGCATAATGAGCCTGTAAACAAAAATACTACTAGAGATAAAGTCAGGCTAGCAAACAAAAGTCAGACAGTGGGAAAAGGGGGTTATTCTGAGAACCAAACTACTCCTCATTCACCAGACTTGTCCTTTCCAGCCACTTCAGTCACTGGGCTGTTTCCAGTAGGTGGATGTTCATTTCAGTGGCCAGTCCAGCCCAAACCACGACAGTGGAGAATCTTGTTTCATGCCACGAGGGACTGAGTTACTTCTGCAGGCAAAGAGCAGCATTAGCAACATTGAATGTGTCCTGGAAGAGGAGGTGCGATCATCTGTTTCTCTTAGGTGGGTACCTCTGAGGGGCACCGCAGACATGTAACCTGGATGTGGGTGGCAGAGGTGTTTTACCCGTCTACCTTTACGGTTTCTTTCCAAATCTATTTGCACTGCCCTTGGACCCTGGATCACTGTTGTGGGTTGGCCCGGGCTGGATGCCAGGTGCCCACCAAAGCCACTCTATCAGTCCCCCTCCTCAGCTGGACAGGGGAGAGAAAATATAACAAAAGGCTCATGGGTAGAGGTAAGGACTGGGAGAGATCATTCACCAGTTACCATCATAGGCGAAACAGACTTGATGTGGTGAAAATTAATTTAATTTATTACCAATAAAATCAGAGTAGGATAATGAGAAAATATAAACAAAATCCTAAAACACCTTCCTCCCACCCCTCCCTTCTTCCTGGGCTCAACTTAACTTCCTCCCTCCGCAGTGGCGCAGGAGGATGCGAATGGGGGTTGTGGCCAGTTCAACACACATTGTCTCTGCCGCTCCTTCCTCCTCAGAGGGAGGACTCCTCACACTCTTCCCCTGCTCCAGCGTGGGGTCCCTCCCATGGGAGACAGTTCGCCATGGACTTCTCCAAAGTGAGTCCTTCACACGGGCTACCGTTTTTCATGAACTGATCCACCATGGGTCCCTTCCACAGGGTGCAGTCCTTCAGGAACAGACTGCTCCAGCGTGGGTCCCCTGCGGGGTCACAAGTCCTGCCAGTAAACCTGCTTCACTGTGGGCTCCTCTATCCACAGGTCCACAGGTCCTGCCAGGAGTCTGCTCCAGCATGGGCTTCCCACAGGGTCACAGCCTTCTTCAGGCATCCACCTGCTTTGGTGTGGGGTGCTCCACGGGCTTCAGGTGGATATCTGTTCCACCATTTACCTCCATGGGCTGCAGGGGGACAGCCTGCCTCACCATGGTCTTCACCACGGGCTGCAGGGGAATCTCTTCTCCAGTACCTGAAGCACCTCCTCCCTCCTCTTCTTCACTGACCTTGGTGCCTGCAGAACTGTTTCTCACTCCTCTCTTCTGCTGCAGTTACGCAGGTGTTTTTTTTTCCCCCTTTCTTAAATATGTTATCCCAGAAGTGCTACCACTGTCGCTGATTGGCTTGGCCTTTGCCAGTGTTGGGATGGCCTTGGAGCCAGCTGGCATTGGCTTTATAGGGGAAGCTTCTAGCAGCTTCTCACAGAAGCCACCCCTGCAGCCCCCTCCACTATCAAAACCCTGCCACACAAACCCAATACAATCATGCTGTGATTTCACCACTGGCAGGCTGTGTTTTAAGCCAGACTCATGCTCAGCCTTCTATGTCGAACTCTGTTGATGTAATTTGTCTTTATACAAACATGTCATGGTCACTTTTCCCACATGGTCTCATTTAGTGGTTTTGACACACCTAATTCTTTCTCATTTCTCTAGCAAGTAACAGTTTGACCCTCTTTTTAGAGAGGTCTGCTGTGTCTCTTGGCATACAGGTTTTTTTTGTAGCAGCTTCAGTATTAATTAACCTTGGAACTAGAAACTTTTTAGATGATGGCAGAATTCCTGTTCAAGAATCACTGAAATGGTGAATCTCATAAAGCGGTGCCAGATATTTTGGTCTATGCTAAGACAGACCACTTGAATTAGATAGGGCTTCATCTATCCAGTAGTCTGTCATTTGTATGGATTTCTCGTTTACCTTATTTGACTCTGCATTGATGGGTATGCTTGAACTGACACATTGAAGAGAAACACACAGATGAATCACTACTTACTAAGAACGCACCCAAAATTTCTTGGTACAAAAACCTGTGATTTTTTACTTTTATTACCTGCACTTCTTGTTGTGCAACAGCTCACTTCATAGAAATGAAAGTAATTTTTTCCCCATTTCGTTCAGCCTGAACAGCGTCTGGACCATCGACATTCAGTAATCTCTAGGAACTCCATGGATCCTTTGTCAATTTGTCTTTAGACTTTTTGTAGATGCCATAGTTCGATAGCCTTTCCAACAGCCCCTTCTCTGTGATCTCACACTAGCTGTTAATCTTGAAACAGTAGTCTCTAGCAACTTATTTTACTTCCATAAGGCTTTTTCTCTTGCCAGTTAAGTTCACAGAATGGCTGAGGTAGGAAGGGACCTAGGGAGGTCATCTTGTCCAACCTCACTGCTCAAGCAGGGACACCTAGAGCTGGTTGCCCAGGACCATTCCCAGATGGATTTGAGTATCTTCAAGGATGGAAACTCTGCAACCTCTTTGGGCAACCTGTGCAGTGCTCAGTTACCCTCACAGTAAAAAAGTGTTTCCTGATGTTCAGAGGAAAATTCCCGTGTTTCAGTTTGTGCCCATTGCTTCTGGTCCTGTCTCTGGGCACCACTGAGAAGAACCTGATTCCGTCCCCTCCCTTCAGGCATTTGCACACATTGATAAGTCCCCCTGAGCCCTCTCTTTTCCAGGCTGAGCAGTCCCAGCGCTCTCAGCCTTTCTTCATTTGAGGAACTCAGTTGCAGCAACTCAGCTGCAACAAAGCAGAAAGATTTTGTTAAAGTATTACTGTACACATTATTTTAAGCCCTGCATTTTTACTGGGTTTTTTTCCCATTAGTAAAACTTTCCCTGGATTTTTATCAACTGCCTTTTTCACAGAGGTTTTATTTAACTAATCTCATTCAGTTGTTTGTTTATGCTCTGTTAAATAGTCTTTCCTTGGCATGCAGCAGAGGAAAATGCATAAAATTCTGTTGATAAAAAAAAAAGGGAAAGATGGAGTTTTGAGAAAACAAAGCAATAATCCTTTTGGTGGGTGCTAAAGGGAGCTCTGTTTCTCTGTGTGTTATTCCAGGTCAAGCACTAATGTTTTCACTGGCATGTCATTCTGTATACTACTCCCAGGTGAGGTTTCCTGCTACGAACTCTACTTCTGTAATTGGTCTTGGCAATGTAAGGCTTAGTTTTGCCACACGGACCCTCTTGGAGGCTATTTCAGAAAATTATTTTGATCAAAAGAAGTCCTTGCTGTGATGTAGCTGTGCCTGCCTTGATCCCTGTCATGTTTCCTTTGTCTTTTTGTTCATATCTTTCTGTCAATCACAAACCAGTTTGTGGTAAAGGCTGGTTTCAAAACAGTCATTTAAATCGTCAGCAGGGCTTTGTCCTTCAGAGACATTTTGTTAATTCATTTTACATTTCCTTCTGCTGAGAACAACATTTCTCTCCAATGGTTTCCTAGCATGCACGGTGCAGAGCTGTTGTGCCTGGGCGCTGTTTTCGCTGTGCTGAGATTGTCTCTGCTTTAGTGCAAGTCAGTCTAGTTGCTGCTGTTTCCCTGCCCTACACACCACGGCTTTTTTAATTAGATGTATATTTGTTCCTGCAGGGTTTGCTTGTGCTTCAGGCTGGGCGGTAAGCAACGGCAAGCAGTTGTCAGCTAGAGCATTATAAACATTTATTTCTCACAAGTGCTGTTGTGGCCACTGCTACAAACACGTCTCAGCTGAGGGAGGTAACGTTAAAAACAAGCCACCTCAGGCCTGGCAGTTGTCTGATCCTGCCTATCGAAAGCACAGCTCTCGCTGCCATTACAAGTACTCGTGGTCACTCCAAGGTCAAGTGGTGAAGTTCCCGTCTTGAAATAACTGCTATTTTTGAGCATTATATATATCACGAATAGTCCACTTCAGATTTGTATAATGTTGTTTTATTTCCCTACTACACTCTCTAACAGGATGATCAATGTTGTAGCCTGCCAACTAGCTTCTGGTAGAAACAGGGCATCTTTCCCAAACAGCATTCTCATTCACACCAGAAAGTTCTCGAATAACTTCTGCCTTGCCGTTTGCAGACGCTGGTGAATGGCATTCCTGCCGACACGCACATGCTTGCATTGATCTCTAGCTTACAGTGTTTTGCAGTACCTGTGCATTTTTAGGCAAGGTCTATATTGTAGGCCTCCGCTGCCTCTCAACCTGCCAGATCTCACCTCTGTCCATGTAGTTACACACGTCACCTCCATGACGCAAGGAGAAACTGGAAATGGGACAACTTTGCTACCACGACCAACAGTGCAAAGATCAGATGCGAACCCTCCAGAACTGTTTTGATGAGCTGGAGAGTTGCAGTAGGCTGTAATATTTGGTGTCTTCTGCACAGCTGCACACAGAGACTGGTAATCCCTAACTTGCCGGCGGTTTACACCATCTCTCCCATCTGTTGTCTCTTCCAGGAAGAGAGATTCAGGTGATCTGTCCTCCATGTGGCACTGCGATGATGAGAGCTCCTCCACTGACAGCCCTCTGTGAATGAAAGGCTTTTGAGTATGGACATCTTCTTGGCCTCTGGCAACCATGCTTTTACAGGCAAGACCCAGCGGCTTTTGCAGCCCTCTTTCACACACACATCTGTAGAGCGGGCCTTTATTTTTCACCTGTTATACTTGACCTGTGGTACTGCTATCGACTAACCCCACAGCAGTAGGTATGGGGCAAATCCTCCAGGGGCTAAGCTATGGAGGAGCCATGTAAGGCAGGCCCATATCTTAAGCCCTAGCCTCCTGTCTTCTGCAGCACCCAAGGTTTTATGTACGGTCTCCTCCCTGAGCCCCAACCCCATGTTTCCTGCTTTCTCTGGAGGTTGGGTAAGGTGATAGCCCAAGGGCAAGAGCTACAGCACACAGTCTTCTGGCACAATGGCTTCAAAACAGCCTGAAAGGCTTCTTCATTAAAAACAACATATTTATTCCAAAGGGGTTCCATATTTTGATTCGGTTTTTCTTTTTCATTCCTCAACACTGCTTAGCTACAAAAACTGATTCCTGGTTAGGAAGGAGCAGCTGTGGAGAAACCCAACTTGAGGGACGCTATTCTGGAGGCAACGTATTGATAGGGTGGCACGCACCACTGTGGTCTCCAGCCCGGTATTCCCATGGCCCATAGATGTGAGGGAACAGCACATTGCATCAGGAGTCAAGAGATAAACCTCAGAGCATGGGAGGGTGTGTATGGATTCCATTTAGCATGTTCTCCCGCTGCGCCAGTAAGGGCATGTTGTGGCTTATGCCTTGCATATGGGAAACAACAGGAAGGCCCTGGCATGAGCGCGTGCAAGAGTCTTTTTGCAATCTGCCCTGAATACTGTTAGTGATTGATTAAGTCTGTTGAAGCCACTAACACCACCATTGCCCTCAGCAGAAGAGCTAACCTGAACAGATCTCACAGAAAGGAAAGCTTCAAAGTCAGGGAAGAGAGCCCAAGCCTAGGAGGAAAGGAACTGCAGGAGAGAGAAAGGCTTTACTGAAGAGTTATGAACAGAGACTGGAGGAGGTAAACCAGTTGTGGTTGTGGAGAAAAGGTCTGAGACTAGCAGACAAGTGGTAACTGACGCTAGCTCATGTGTGTGCCCACATGCCGTTTGAACGTGTCTCAGAGGTAAGCTCACCTCCACTGCTCTGAGAAGCAGGAATGGAGGTGACCGGCAGCTCTTAGGATCCCTCTGCCTGCCATACATGCAGCAGCTGTGACCTGCAGAGCTCAGCCCTCCGCATGCAATGGCTTGCATGATGCCTCCTGCCAGCATGCCTTTACCTTGAGGGTCTTGCCAGTTGGGTTGGGCAGGCAGCTCATAAACATAGAGGTTGCTCTGGAAGAGGGATTTTGGCTCCCACCCAGAGCATGGTTTACATTTAAGTCTAAAAATGCATAACTAAGCACGAGTAAGTAGCATTCCCTTCTTCACTCTGCTTGTTAGCATCTAGGTGCCTTCAGGAGCAGCCAGTTAAAGACCTTGCAAGACATTGGCAACTGAACAAATAGGGTGGCTGTAGAGAAGCAGTCCAGACCCTGTAGTACCACCTCAGAGCTCCCTCTTCCCTCTACTTCTTCATTTATCCTCATGAGTTACAACTGAGAGCTCTGAAATTGAAGGCACACAGCTGTACCAGAAGACAGGAAACTTAATTCCTTATGGAGAAAGAGGAGGGTCCAAGTCATGGATTTAAAACCACGAGATTGCTTCCACCCCTGAGATTTAGCCTGTATTGTAGGGTCTCCCAGGGTATGCAGGGCTTTGGGGCTTTGTGAATAATTTTTTTGACAGTGTGTTTCTGTTAGAAAATGCTGATTCATGAGGCTCTTGTTGTTTGGCGTGAGTGTACTCAATTGGATAAATCCATGGATGGGACTTGAGCATGTTAAGTATTTGTTTGGTAGGACAGGAAAACAGCTAGCAGCTGCTGCGTTGCCCCTCACCTTGGCTCCCAGCCTCCTGCCTTAGAGCCCAGGAGCTGCAGCCAGACCTGAAAACTTCTTTTTTGGTATCTAAAGGGCAACTGTCCCTCAGGCATTTTAAAAATGAAACATTTTAAATGTTTCATTTGGCGGACCCAGGGGGGCTCCAAATGGTGGAACAAGAGGGATTTCAGAGCCTGCAGTGGATGTTGGTGCCTCTTAGATGAATCCCTGTAGCTAGCTGTGTGCTGGCTCCTCGTCTGATGTGCTGCAGGGTAGGAAGGGTTCACTCACCACCTCTGTCAGTGGTGCTTGTCTGCATGCTTTCTATTCATGGCTACACAAGGGAAGGTAGGTAACACTGGTGGTATCTTACAGCAGTGAGAAAGATCAAGGGGGAAAGATTTCTTATCCTGACTGAAGGCATAGAAATGGCAATAATTCAGAAATAAGGTAGTTCCTGGGCTCTGACCGTGCTGAGCTGCCTCTTCTTGGGTGTGGAAACGAAGCACCTCTGGGCTTGTCCAGCACCCCACGCATAGGAGAGGACCTGTGAAGTCACCGGAGGCGTAGCAAACAAGCAAAAGGGCTGTCGCTGGGAACACTGGATGCTTGTTTGGGTACAAAACATGTGTGAGTCAGACAGGCCCCATCAGAGCTGATGAGCTGATGGGTGGGAGGTGGAGAGGAAGCCAGCAGTGGGCAGGATGCAGAATAGGTGCAAACAGCTGTCCCAAAAGCCCTTTTCCTTCAGACTCCAGAGCCTTTGGCTGGCTATAGGTGAATCTGCCTCTGGTGGGCATATAAAGGAAGGTTCACATCATGGCAGCTCTGACATGCCAGAGTGGTGTCAGGTCTGCGTGCAGTGATGGGCAGAAGCAGCTCTGTGGCGACTCACGAAACAGCTCAGCCATTCCCAGCACTTCTGGGGCACTATCTATAATTGAAGAGCTCTGGGAGGTTTGCAGGCTTGTGGTTCTCTACCAATTAGGACTAAAAGGCTCCATTTATTAACAACCGGCTTGTTTAAATAATAACTCGCATCAAGTGCTTTGGCTGTGAACTTGTCTGAGCTTGTCTTGAGGGCTGTCCGGGCTGTTGTGCGGTGTCTTGTGGGTGCCTCTCTCTGCAGCCCCCGCGCCAACCCCACTGTCCCCTGCTCCCCTCCAGGGCCCTGCTGGGGGGCATCGATCCCTGCCCGCTGCCTCCTGCCCCCATTCCCATAGGACTGCCTTCTTGCCTGCACACGCTCAGACCCACAGTGCTTCCCCTTCCTGGTAATGTGCTCACACTTCTGCACATCAATTAGGCTGCCTTTTGGAGGAAAAGTAGATTTTGCATTCAGTGCCAGTACTGGAGGGACAGTGCGTTGGATCTTGATGGGAGAGATGATGAGTGTCAGGTTTTGCGTTCTTCTCCCCTAGTGCTCCTGGGACACACTCATGCGTTGCTTGTACTACTCCTGCTGAACATGTTTTCCCACTCTTGGACTTCACAAGAAGCTTTGCAATTTTCTTCTCTTTCCTTCCATTTTACAGCCTTACCTCCCCCCGCCTCCCCCCCCAAAAAAATTTTAAAAAATGAAGCTATAACTTTTACAGTAAAACTTTTACCAGAGCATGTTCTGGTCTGACCAGGACCCATACAGATGGAGTTCCTGCCGTATGTTTCTCAGGCCAAACCGACAGTCTACAGCTAGGGGAGACTTTTTCTCCTCCTCCACCTTCCCCAGACTGGGCTTTGTTGCAGGTTTGCTGCTGAGGCTTTTGTTAAGCTTGTGCAGAGACTTCACCAGCCAGCTGAGGAACAGCTTCTCCTCCAGCACCTGGAATCACCACAATGTCCTGGACTTGTGAAGGCAATAGCTGGAACTTGAAAGAAGAGGCACATGGTGGACATAGATAGGGATGCTGAGCCAGGGCAGGGGTCCCTTTGCCACAGCACAGCCTTGGAGCCTTCCTTCTGCTTTGTGGGCCCCCACGACAGGTTGCAGACCATGCAATCAGCTGTGTCAGGCACAAGAGATCACAGGGTCGGGGGAGATGTGAGGTGAAGCTGGGACAGAGGGAAGAAGCTGTGTCTCTGTCAGGTTTTCTGCAAGAGGGGGAAGAGGTGGGAGATTCTGGTTGCCAGACGCTTGTGGGACTTTCCAATGTGCAATGTACTCCGTTCCTGGACACCGTCACAGTCCTTGGGTCCCCTTGCTTTTCATTGCTACAACAGGCTCCTCATTTTCTTGTGTTTTATAGTGTGTCTGGTCCTACTAGGGATGGAGGGGGATACCTCTTCAAACGGGACTCCCAGTGCTCAGGAAACAGCCAGTCCCAATGGCGCTCTGGTTTCCCTGCTCTTCTGGACAGAAGTGGAGCTCAGTGCTATGCTTTCTTCAGCATGTTGCTGGTATGTCTCCAATGCTGGAAGCCTCTTGGCACGAAAGGAGCTGCTTGAATAGGAGGACTCCTGACTCCCAGGCCCATTGTGCAACCCACTGTCCAACTTCCCCATGCGCAGGCGCTTCAGTGAGCACAGCAGTCTCGTTGCTCTCTCCTGGGTATCCCACAACCTGTTCCAGCAAAATCCCTGTCTCGTTGTGAGCTCCAGTAGGCTCAACCCTCTGCCAGCTCTACTTCTACACCCGTCTTTCTGCTGCATCCTGAGCCGCTCCTGTGTGCAACGTGCATTTTGGTACGTCCTACAGTCTCAGGCCCTGGGGGACAAAAAGGAAACTGAAGTTTATTGATAGAACTAGTGAAGGATTTCTTTTTCTCTCCTTGAGCTGCAGGGAGGGAGGGAGAGACAGACAGAAAGGTCAAATTACCCTCTCTGGCTCTGCTGGTAACATTTCATTCATCTGTGGACAAGATGAACGTACTTAACATCCTTCAGACTGTCTGGTGCTAAGACTTCTGCCTCTTACATCCAAACTAAACTCCTAAATTCTTCTGCTCTGAATACCAGTCCCTGGGACTTTGTGAAGTGATGCATCTAGGGTTTAACATCAGCCACGGCTGATATCTCTGCTGACATCTTCTCCAGTCCCTTTCAGGGATGGAGCTGGTTTGTGGGGCCAATTTGAATTGCTTGTGTTGTGTTTGTGCTCTTAATCCAGGTGCTGTATGTGAGGTGCCTTCAAAGACAGCATGTGCTTACAGAAGCCAACAACTGAAAGATGATGGGATAGAGAAACAAAGTAGTGTGAGAAGCAGAGATGGTAACCAGCCTCATTTAGTCTGTGTTTATTTTACAGGATGCTTGCTTTTATAATTTATTTGGGGCAGAAATTACAGACTGCAACTAGGACCTACAGCTAGCAGTAACCCCGGAGACTGATGAAAGTTGTCGAAGTAAGTTTCCTAGCTTTGCGTAGGATTTTATTAAAGTACCAGACTTGGACTCTGGTGATTTCACGAAATCTCAGGTGGTTTTCAGAAAGTAAGCATCTAGATCTGGTGGTTGCAAAATACGAAGAAAAACTTCCCTATGCACATCCTGAATGAACAGCCTCAACTTGGCTTGGTTCAGCAGGTGGCTGTTGTGATTACAGTGCAAGCAACATGGGACTGTGACTTTTTTCTCCATGCTGTAGAGGCAGAAATAGAGCACCTACAATCTACCCCTATCACATGTATGTCCGTGCACAAGTGAGAATATGTGAGCTGGAAGGGGAGCTGAGATGCAATGAATCAGGCTGGCATGTGGCCAGAGCTTGGCCAGCATGTGCCACTTGTGGAGAATCCCCATGGATGCCTTTATGCAAAGAAACCTGGTTTATATCTCTCCTCCTGAAAGGCAGTATCTCCCCGCATCCTTGTCTAGCAATAAAATATCCCTTTAACTCCAACGCAACTCCATGGAGCTCTCCAGGTGTTTACCAGATTGTCTGACTTGCTTGTGGCCACTGCCCAGGCTACTATGGCTGCACAGAAGATGGAGAATAAATTTATGCAAGAGGGAAATTATTGTTTTGCAGCTCTGTAAGCTCATTTTTACGTGGTCAGCACACACGCTCACACACATACAAAGCTAACAGCCTTCTGCAACTGGAACGAATTGTGTTCTTGTTGGCAATCTCTGAGGAGATGCTAGAGGTGTAGCAGGCTGGCTCCTTCCCCCAGACAGTGATGCTGAAGAACTGGGGGGGAGGAAGCTGCTCTGTACCTCTCTGCAAAACAGGATGTCATTCTCCAACATCAAGACACAAATATTCCCTGCTGGAAACCAGCAGGAATCACTCATATGTAAAGGAGGGAGGGGGCTCCTGAGCTGTCACTGTTCGCTTGCGTGTGGTGCCTGTTAAACAGAGACCTCTCCTTTCGTTCCCCAGAACAGGAGACATATTTTTTTTAAACAGCATCTTCTCAGTTTCTCTGTGAAGTACTTTTTACTTAGGCACTACTTGTGGCCCAGCTCTCCTCATCTGCACTTAGCCACCAATCAAACAGAGAAAAGGCAGATGATCACTTTAATTGCCCTTTCCTCAGGCCGTGCTGCTGGGCTATATTCCCCAGCAACTCTGCTGTGGCCTTCCTGGACTAAGGCTGGTAGACCCAGAGAAAGAAATAAATAAGAAAATGGGCTGGGCAGAGCAGAGTGGTAGCTCCTGCGTGGCACCGAGGCTACCTTAAGCAATGGGATAAATGAGTTCATTTGTATCATGAAGGACATGACAACTGTCTGTTTCTTCCTTTTTCCTCTGAAGGTTGTGGTGGCCCTGAATCTCTGGGGCTCTATCTGCAGGGTGAGGGATTATGAGCCCCTACTTTCCACATCTGCCCACTTGCTGGGGCTATGCTGGGCCTTGGGATGGGAGCATTTGGGCTCTTGAATGAAGACCAAGACAGCCCCATGGGCTCCCACTGGGGTGGGAGTGGTCCTGCGCCTGCAGCAAGCACAACATGTAGACCTATTTACAGCATCTTCACAGATATATTGGTTTTAGCACCAGGCCTGTGCCACTGGTGTCCTCTCTGGAGGAGGCTGTTTATTGTCACCAGGTTAGTTGTGCCTTGGCCTGGGTAACTGCAGCCTTTCAAAGCTCTCTAGGTTCTGGTGGTGGGTTTCTCTCTCTAAGGATAGATGCCTACCACAATGCCAGTCTCCCCTTATAGCCATGGGAGAGGAAGAGCATGATTCATCTCATCCTTACGTACCTATCTCAAATAGATCGAAGAACCACAATGCAGAAGTACCTGTCTCTCCTGTCACTGCAAGCAGGTCTAACTCCATTTCCCATGTTATACTGTTATTTGTGCTTAGACGTCAAAAATTACAGGACTTTAATCCTACCTGGGTATCTAGCTCCTTCCTCACATCAGAACTGCATCTCCTGCCACCTCTATTGCTCTCATCTCCAACTGAGAGTATGGTCTTTGCCTCCTAAGGAAACCTTTGTGGGCAAAACATCCCAGGCTGAGCTCTTCTATATGCACTGCGAATGATTGGCCATCTGCTGCAAGTGGTATAGAGCATGGAACTGCTGATAACAAAGGGACATCTGGAGGGAAAAATGTAAACCTTTCCCTGCCCCATTTGGGAGCTTTTCCTGAAGACTGGGACAGCCTGGGGATTGTTGGTTGTAGGTTTTTTTGCCTGTCTCTGCTGGGACCTCCTGGCAATCCAAGATGTAATTGCCTTTAGGGTTTCATCATAGCACCTGAAATCCTGTGCCTTAAGGTCTGGGCTGGGAGGGCTTACCCTGCTTCTGCACACCTCAGGGGCTTTTTGTGTCAAATGCAGGTTCTCCTAATTACATCCTTGCTTGAGGATGACAGACTTGAGCTCCCTTTCTTTTGGCCTCCTGCAACCTTGTTTTGGGCATAAAACCACAGGGCCTGAATTCATAGGCATATTCAAAATGTTTTCTGTTCTTTCTTTCTTTGTCCCTGGAGGTTTTTGTGGTGTGTCTGGTCCCTTTTACCTGCCTGGAAGTTACCATGGGCTGCGTCAACCTACCTGCTTCTTCCTCCTCTGCAAGCCCTACCTCCAAGTCTTCCTTCTTCTTTTCTACTCTTGTAGTTTTTTTGTTCTTTGCCAAAGTCAGTGTGGAATCAAGCTGGAAGGAGGAGCCCAACGCTCTTTGTCTCTCAGGCCTACAGTGATGCTGCCTCTTATAAATTCTCTGGAAGTGTCCTGAATAGCTCTGTGTCTCTCTTCTGAAGGACTTGGTAGTCTCCTCCAGTTCTTGATAATGCTGTCTAAATCTCTCATATATCACATTATGCCTCCCAATAAACTGAGCATCAAAGGCTTTCTTCACCTTCTCGGAATATATTTTTTTCTTCCTTCCTTCCTGGGAATGTCGGCAGCATTTCAGTCACTACGTTGAGCCAAAAGCTTACTTGAAGCCATGCGCCTTCCAGATGAGACCTGCTGTTCCCTGAAGTGCCCATGCCTTACCAGCTAGCTAATCCAGGTTTCTGGGACTCTGCCATGAAACATCCTAAGGGCTGAACTTCTTACAAGAAGTGCAGGTATTGTCACCGTTATTAAAAGAACAAGTTGTTATGCATAAGCAGTAGCTTTTCTAAGATCGTTATCTGGAGCTGTGTGCTCCTGTTATTGGCTGCCTGTGGGCAAGGCTGGATGATCAGAGGTGGCTAGTCTGCCTGACCCCTCCACTCCTGCCCACACCTGTCCTTTAGCAGGACCTATGTGTGTGAGCCTCCTGGTGAAAGGGTAAGCACTCTCTCCCATGCCAATTCCTCTTGCTCCCCACCAAGATCTGCTCCTGTCTTCCCTCTCTTCTCTTGAGCTTTTTCCTTCTTTGTCTATGTTTAATTAATTTTAGTGGCAGTTGCTTGGTACATCTTTCCTCAGCCCTTTTTCTCCTTGCTGCTTTAACACAGTTTCTGGGCTGAGTTCTGCACCATCTCTCCATCCATTCCTTTGCTTTGTGTGCTGTGGCCTCTGTGGGTTTTTGTCCTCATGTGGGATATTTTCGTTTTCCACTCAACATGTAAAACAAAGCTGTGCTTTCTCTTTATCGCTCTATGTTTCCTGCTCCCTTCACTGTCTCAGGCCTTTGCAGCCAGGTTGCTGCTGCCTGGTGGGCACCAAACAGCACAAACTCCTGAGGCAAAACATCTGTTGCCAGGATGATCTGCCAGGAAGAGGCATAGCTGTGTCCTATTGCCTCTCCTGGACCTGCCTTCCCACCAAGCGCTGGGTGCATCGTGAACATCAGTTCCTGTCTGCATCCCCTCTGGGAAGTAAATGCATATAGGGCAAATAAATGTGGTCCTTTCTGATCAAGAATAAGTGTATTTTCTCTGGCCTTTTTCCCTGCTGCTGAATGAGGTAGTCTTAGCAGCAGCTCTTCCTAAACAAAAAGCCTGCAAATAGAGAAACTGCCTGTATCCTCTGAAGAGCCTCCCTGAGCGATGCTTGCTGGGTGGAAGGTGCTGGATGTGCGGGGGAGAGAGTGTTGGCGTTTCTCTCCCATGTTCAAACCTCATTCTCCCCACTGCCAGACAGACTGGGATGGGAACTCTGCCTAATTAATCTTCATAGAAAGAATTTCTGTCTCCAGACACTGTTCTGTATTTACCTGATGACAAAGTCCCTTGTACGGTTTCTTAATTGCAGACCTGTTCCAAGGGAATTAATTTGTTGGAAAAGGGAAGGGGGTACGACAAATCCTTGAAGAGCAGGTAAGAAATTTAGGCCAAATCTTTTAAATATCGGGGGAGGTAGGGTTGGTGCAGATCTGGAAAATTAGGCAGAGTGCTTCTGCTTGCTCACCTATAGGAGACGCCAGAGAAAACCAAGACTTGAGGTTAGTGATTGCATCTACATCTCCTCCCAAAGACCTCAACACCACATCGGTAATGACCCTGGCCATGGCATGCTCCCCTGCTTTCCTGGTGTGTCAGGGAACCGTCAAGCACACTGCTTGCCTGTTCCGGCCACAGCTTGTCCCTGAGGCAGCGAAGTGGACAGAGAGCAAGGCAAGATGGGGACCAAGCTGTGCTCACGGTTGCCCCAGCAGCCTCTGCCTCTGCAGGGCCTGCACAATGGAGCTGTCTCCTGAAATGGCAGGAGAGGCTTAGCAGAGGCTGAAGGCCCTGGGTGCTGCTTCTCCAGGCTAGTGCTCTCTCCCTGACCTTGAGCCAACCGGCTCCATGGAGGTTAAAGCTCACTCTACATGCCTACCTTGCTCCAGAGGGCCCAGGCCAACCATCTGTGTCCATCTCTTCTCCTCAATTTGTCCTGTCTGATGGATTTATCCTTTAGAGAATCCCAGCTTTCCTGATACACTTTGAAATTTTTCATCAAGTTTCAGAGAGGCTTTATCGAGGATTTGTGCTATCTTCAAATATACTCTTCATTTGCTCTTCAATTTTCAGCTTCTTAATGCGGTGGGGGAAAAGCCTCCTCTCTCTTTTCTGCCTTATCACTTTACTGTCCAAAGAGCAGCAGGACAAGAGTTGTTTATTTCCTCCCCCTGATCTATTCTTTTCCTCTGACTTGTCTTATGGTGAATTTAAACAACCGGCCTGTGGAGAGAAATCAACATGGACTCGGTCGAGCCGAGGGAAAGTTGCTGTGGGTGGACTTAACCCTGCTGTCAGCTCTGTCCCAGGGATTTCAAGGACGTTTGAGGGTGCTGCCGTTGTGTCAGCCTCTGCAGCTCCGCTGTCTGGGCAGGGCACGGTTCAGAGGTGAAGCAAGGACACAACCTGCCTGAGGTAATCCCTGGGTACTGCAGAAAAAGGGGCTGGGATCTGTGTGTGTGTGTCTCTTTTTCCTTGCAGTCCATAGAGAAATGTTGATTATGGTGTTGGATTGATGGATGGAGGCCCTGTGCTCTGAGTTCCCTCTCCTCCACCACGCCCATTCCTGCTTTAGGGTATTGGTGGTCCTCCTGCTGATCAGGCAAGGGGTCACTCTGTTCCCAATGGGTGGCTTTGCAATGGGTCGCTTTGCTCCCAAGGCCTTACGTTTCCTATAACAGGACATTTTTCATACGCAGTTCTTCAAACAGTGTTGGGGCTGGCAACCAGTTGGAGCAGTTTAGGTGAAGGAGTAAAGAAGAAGGTGGAAAGAGAGAGAGGGTACTCTGGCATTATCTAATTATTCCTTATGGAATTAGATGAGAAAGCTGGATTAGATGCTCCATGTGACGTGCACTTAGCACTCCCTGGATCGTAAAGGCCCCTTCTCCTCTCAGTCAGGAAAGAAAACCTTAAAAAGTCCACTGTGGGGATGTGTTTACTGTCTACATAGGATGAGGAGCTCCCTCCCTCTTTGCCTGCGTCACTGCAACACCCTGCTTCCCCCCTGGGAATCGCCTCCCTGTGCTGACCAGCCCTGGTGCTGCTGTGAGATCTGACAAGATCAGAGTCGAGGTGGTTTGGCTGCAGGCAGAATAATTCTTCCTTTTATGGCAATTCTTCTGCTTCTCCCCCGACAACGGCCTTCAGATCCCTGCTTAGTAACAGAGGAGGTTTTTCTCCTTCTCTAGAGCGCTCACAACAACAATCTCACCCACGTAGAAACCATCTTGCCTTCTGCAAAGAGCCACCCCTCCCAGGTCTCTTGCTGCAAGGAGGTTCCAGCTGTCGGAGAGGTGGAAGGGATGTGTGTGAGGGAGATATCCTTCCAGGGTCCTCTACCCAGGGCTGCTAAAGTTACTGGTGTAAGGACAGAGGTATGAATCTGTGATCTTCTGAGCAGGACAAGGAAAGGATTCTCCAAGCCCCCAGATCACTTGGGTGCAATATTTTGCTGCTGCTTATAGACCAGGGCAGAAACTGGTGGTAGCTACAGCTAAATAAAGTGTGCTTGCAGAATGTGCCAGTGGTACGTACACCACCAACGATATCTGTGCTCATTGAGCCAAGGAGGATTCAGTTTCCATCTGGCAGCATCTTCACCCTATTTGTTCTTTCACACTATGGTGACGCTCTCCATCAATCTGCCAACTTCTTCCTTTAGGCTGAGTGAAGATTTTATGCTATAGATTCAGACTTTTGCATTTAAGCACCCTCCCCTCCACCTCCACCCCAAAATAATACTCATTAAAAAAAAAAAGATCTAACTGTGAAGGGATCAGCCCTGCCTACGTAGGACTGGAAAAGCTGTTGTGATTTCAGTTGAATGAAATCATAGATGAGCTGGGGTAAATCAGGACAAAGGAGCAGATGTGATTCTGCAGAACTTCAGCCCTGCTGGGTCTCCCTGGCAGGCGTCTGCCCTTGGGGCGGCAGCTACGGCCGGGCTGTGCAGCACAGGGAAGAGAGGGGTTTCTGGCACGGGAAGGGCGTGCGAGGGAAGGCTACAGACAACAGCTCTGGAGACTGCTGTGCCCTGCAAGGCTGAGACGGGGAGACTGCTCAGTTCTGATTTGCTGCACCAGTGAAAATACAGGTTGGCTGCAAGACCCTGCCAAGGGTAAGGGCTGCCAGTCCGCTTGCTGGGAGCACTGGTCCAGGAATCACTTCTGAGCTTCAGGGGATAGGAGTGAGGCAGGGTTGCAGGTGACGGGGTTTGGGGAGGGAATGTAGCTCTCTAATCTGATGCAGACAGATTTAGCTTTAGCACCGAGTCGGAGAGGAGGCAGCATGTACTAATTCATCATCAACTGTGGGATATTCTTTCATGTTGCTGGTATTTGAGCTTTGGCAAGATCAGAGCTTGAGGGGGAAGGGTGCGCTCCGCTTAGGTAGGGCTGTTCCCTGGGGCTCGGATGAGGAGTAGCTAGGCTGATCGATTCTGCTGGTTGCCTTGTCCTCCAGGCCAAACTGAAAACTCTGGAGATCTGAGTTCCTATTTATTTGGCAGCAGCGTTTGCTTTGCAAGTTCCCTGTCCACACATCACTGCTGGCATGGATGTCCTCTCCTAGCTGTAGAACGAGCCACTGCTGGGGGGGTGCAAAGGCAATTTGGTGACATGGTATCTCTGATAAAGGCTCTGTATCAATAATACCTCCAGGGCAGAAGTCAGTACCTCTGAACACACTTACGGAACTCTGAATGATGTAACAGTTTGCTAAGTGTCTGCTCAGATATCTCTGTACAGCACTGCATGAGAGTTACCCTTGGATTCATCTGGGATGGTGTTTCTGTGTCCCTTTAAGTGGA
This sequence comes from Chroicocephalus ridibundus, assembly GCF_963924245.1. Taxonomy (NCBI): domain Eukaryota; kingdom Metazoa; phylum Chordata; class Aves; order Charadriiformes; family Laridae; genus Chroicocephalus; species Chroicocephalus ridibundus. The sequence goes on from NC_086284.1 coordinate 167,044,507, forward strand.
ATTAGAAAGCCCTTTTGCACACAGGTCACCAAACAAGCACTCATCATTAAAAGGATTGCTCTCTATGATGGTGTCCTAGGCTGGCTCCTAACAGCAGCTGCAGAGGGCAGGCTCTTGGTGTGAAGCACTGTAATGCTGTTGCTCCCACTTGCTGGTGCTGCCAGGGAGCTCACAGATTTCATTACATGGCATTGAACATGGCACCATCTTAAATGTGTATGCCATCTTCCCTAACTAGCAGCTTAGAGAATCACTTTGGGGTTTTTGCCCTGCAAACTCAGATCCAAATGATCTCACTTTAGCTCCCTCCTGAGGATGACTGGCTTAAATTGCTCCTTCCTTTTGAGGAATACGTGGCTTGAAAAAATGCCAAGCAGTACCCCGCCAGTTACTCAGCCACCCGTTACTCAACTGTTCATGATTCAATAGACTGTCAAACAAATCTCTCTCATCTTTTTCCAGGTCTCTGTATTGGCTTCCCTTGTCACCCGCACTGAAATGCAGGGAAGCCCTGTCTGCAGAACATGGCTGACCCTGGGCACTCCAAATCTGAGCCAATTACCAAGCACCAGAGAAAAGAGATGTGGATTGAATTTGGATCTCAGTGTTGCATGCCTCTACATGTGTGCTTCTTGCATTTGGGGCTGTGTAGGGAGTAGTATCTGATCCTGGTCCTTATCTGGATTGTGACATTGCTCAGAGGATGTTACAGATGTTTTGCAGTGGGTTGTCAGTCAAAGGTATGTTTGCAGTGCCAGTAGGGTGGATATACGGTGCTTTTCATGGTGAGGTTGTAAACTGAGTGGGTTTCACATTCCAGGTTTTCTATTTTGATCATACAGGATAGATATGGGGAAAACTCAGAGATGACAAAGGTTTTTTAATTCTATAGGCAAGCTGGGTCAAAACCTCTTATTCTTTTCCCAGTGTATAAAAACAAAAGCAATGGAGTATTAAAACCAGTATGAAATCTAGATGACAAAAAAGGAAGTGGACTATTGTGGAAAGGAACAATTACATGATAAAGCTCAGAGATCCAAGGACAGAGGTCAGTAGGATTCAGGAAAAAAAGAAGCTATGTTAGATTTGCTCTGATCCTTTCTGAAGCCCCAGGAGTCATGGAAAAGTTTATCAGTAATTGCATTAAAAATAAATCTTTCTTATTCCGCATGGCCCAGGGTTACTCCTGAATGGTTTCATCCTGTACACAGCAAGCTTGATGGAAACAATTTATAGGGTTTCTTATAAGGCCCAGACATATCTCATCTGATGTTAGATACTTAAATATTATACTTAATTAAATACTGTAGAGCCATCTTATAATTAGTGGGGAGACCAAGCAGGCAAATTACCTTCTCTGCCTTTCCCTATTGAGTGAAAAGGGAGGCAGTGCCACTGAGTTTCTAACTCTGGCAGATGGATTTGGGTTCAAATGTCTCCTCTGTGCATGTGTGGTTTCAAAAGGAGGGAGAGGCCTTTGGGGGGGAAACCAGAAAAGAGACTGAAAAGAGAGGGGGAATAGTAAAGCATTTTTCTGAAGCATTCAGATTTCGCTTGCCGTGGGGCCTGGAAAGCTAGCCAGGTGGCCCATGCACTTGTGCCTGCAGAAGATGGGAGGATGCCAGATACCACAGGCCATCAGCTCCTGTGCAACATTTTTCATGGTGCTTTGCTCTGGCACTCAGAAGAGGCCCTAGAAAATACCCAAACTCATTCAGAAATTCCCCCTCACTTTTCCAGCTTGGCAGGAAGGAAGGAGAGGGATTGGGCTCCTGAAGCTGGCCCTGTATATCTCTCCTTTTCAGTGTCACCCCTCTCGCACACAACGTGCCTTTTGCTGTAAATGCGTGACGTGCAGGGGGGAGTTGCAGAAGCTCGCAGCTTCTTCACTTTCTCTATGTGTCTCTTCCTCTCTCTCCTCTTCTCTCTGTCTCTTTCTTTTTTTCTTTCCTTCCCTTTTCCCTGTTGGCAGCAAAATAATGTCTTGTCTCTGAGCAACGTTCACGGTGTATAATTTACAGCCTATAAATAGATCACTGTTATTAACCAAAAAAAAAAAAAATATATATGGCATACACACATTTTATTCCCTTTCTAAGTATTAACCAAACCATTGCAGACAGAGAGGAGCCGCTCGCAGTGTGAGGTGTGTGGCGCCCAGATGAATGGCCGGGTCTTTTTCTCCTGCGATTTCTCATTCAACTCGTTCCATCCCATCTCTTCATCCCCTGCTTCTCTCCAGCTTTTCCTTTCCCCTGCCCTTGCCCCCTACCACAAAGTCCCCTCCCTGCCATCTGGAGCCACCACCTGTCTCCACCGCTGTGCTCTCTGCTCCTTCCCCCTGTGCTCCCAGCCGGTTCTCCAACCCTGGCCAACCCAGAGCAAAGCTCCTACTTGACCAGAAAAGCATGAAAGTGAGAGAGGGGGAGAGAGCAAAACTTGGACACAAAAGCGAGCAGGCAGAAGGGCTTGCAACCAGGAGCCACGTGTAAAGCACCAAAGCCTGGAGGCTGAACCCCAAATCCATATTTGTAGAGACCTCATGCTTCAGACACATACCTTGCTTTCCTTACAGCAACGCTCTCTCCTGCAGGTGATCTCCTGTGCCATAGACCTGGCTTGGCCGTGTACTATGGCTGGGCAATCACGTCAGACCGTTAGCGATTCTGCTTCAACCTGTTCCCTGGTGTCCTCCACCTTGTAGGCACCACTGAACCACCTTGGATCCATGGCAGACCTTCCCTTCTTGCTCTGCAGCTCTTCAGGAGCTTTGTTTTCTCTCCATTTCTTTCTCTCATCCCTTGCCCTCTGCAGCTACCAACCTCTGTTCTTTCCCCAAAACCAGCCACCTCTCCCCAGGCCATGGGGGAAGCCCTGTTGAAGCCAGGCTGTAGGTTGAGCAGACAGTGGCAGAGCTGTTGGGGTGGAGGAGAGCGCTTCAATGTCATGGACAGTCGTGGGCCCTGGGGACAGACGGGGATCTGTTGGTAGGTGGTGAGGGCAGCCGGGAGAGGAATGGGTAACGCAGTGGGCTGGGCTGAGGTTAGGGAGAGGGCACAAAACCCATTTACAGGCTAATCTCTGCAAGGTGGCTGCTGGTGTGGAAGAAGTCAGTAAAAGCAGTTGAGGTGGATGTTCCACTTTGCAAGACCTAAAGGAGGGATGGAGCGACCAGGACATGGAGGAATAGGACCAATGGTGCATTGCAGTTCCACTGTGCCTTGTGTGCCCAGGGATCCCATGGGATGTACGCTGCACCCCACCAACACCTTTGTTTGCCATCAAGGGCTCATCACGTATGGCAAAACAAGTGCAATGCTGGCTCTGCAGGCTTCTACTGGACCCCAGGTTTTGCTTGACTGGCGTGAGCTTTGGACTGTCTGCAGGTATTCAGGGGCTGAGTGGCTCACCTGGAAGATGTCTGAGAAAAAAACAAATAAAAGACTAAACGGTTGCGGTTTTGTATCCTCCACTGAGTCACCTGCTGGGACTCTGAGAGGCGCCTGCCTGTCCCCAGCACCCGCTCCTCTCTCAAGGGCTGCAGGCAGCAGAGTCACTGCGGTGCAGCCCAGTGCTGGGTGGCAGAGACATGGGTGCCCATCCTCTCCCTGCCAGGACATGCTCTTGGTGCAGCTGGCCACACCAGGGCGGCGCTGGTGTGGGCGGTAGCCACGGGGAGGCAACTTGAAAGGCCAGACCAAAGCAACTGCATCAGCACAACATGAGACTGCAGGGTCCTTGGAGATTTGAATTATTGTTTTTTTAAAAAACAATTTCCTGGAGGCTTGTAAGGTTTTAATGGTAAGAACACTGAGGAGGGGTGGTCTTTTTTTTTGCTTTTTTTGCTTTTTGTTATACAGTTGTGTACTGCTCTGAGTTACAGGTTTTGACATCCTGGAGTCTGTCCCTAAGCTGCCTTCCTGGGATCTTGAATTTTAATGCAAAAAAAAAAAATCTTGTGGAATAGCTGCCAGAAATAACACATTGAGTCACGGTTAATGTGGACGGCAGGGCTCCCTCTCCTCTCCACCCCCAAACACATTGGCACATGTTCCAGAAGAAGGGAAGAAGCCACAGTCCTGAGGCCAGGCCCTTTATCTCTGCAAGTGGCCACGGAGGGAGAGCAACCCTGCTGCTGGCCACTGGGCATGGCAGGAGACCTGGGGCAGACTCCTACCTCCTCCTGAAGCCCAGGGCTTTGGAGCTCTGACATATACCTTTTTCACCCTGAGAGCCAAGGCTGGACTCCAAAACATGTCAAGAGATCTGGGGAGTTTTAGTGGAACCTGTTCAAAGGGGCTGTGAAAAATTACACTAAGAGCACATTCAAAAAATAAAAAAAAAGGTCTGAAGTGCCAAGCATCTACAGTGGCAGCTCAACAGGGGTTGGTCTGGATTCCCATCTGGAGATTGGCCTAGAGATACCCTTTTCCATCTATCCTAAGATCGTTCTGGCCTTTTGACTTGGTATAGATTTATTGTCTTTCACATTTAGACAACTGCCTCAGCTTTCAAATGTCAGCTCTGGCTCCTGTATTGTGCTCAGCAGTAAATCTTGTGAGAGGGTAAGTTATTCAGAAAGCAATAATGCCTGGGTTCAGAGAAGTGTCCCATCTGTGACAAGTTTAGACATGCCTTTAACAATTTAGTGATGTGTGTTCCTGCGCTGGGCTGTATCTGTGTGCTTTGCTTGCATTTCCGCCTTTCAAATGCCAGGGAAAACTCACCCAGCAGTGTTATATATAACAGGTTGCTTCCCCACAGAGGGGCTGCTTTATTTGACTATGGGCAGATATTAATGTGCAGTAGAGATATTACAGCATCTTCTGTTACTGCTCATCGCTGGGCTACAGCAACTAATTGTGTGGATGTTAATAGCTCATCGCAGATGGGAGATAAAACATCTCAGTTATCATCACCATGAAGATGCATCTGCACAGATTTTCCACTGGACAGAGAAGCTTGATACAGCCAGACGTGCTGTGCTACTGCTCCAGTGCCACCAAATGTAACTGCGTTTCTGCTAGGGTTAGCAGACCGGGTAGCTTGCAAAAGAGCCTTTTTTTCTCAAACAAAAGCAAGGGGCTGCTCTACGGGCAGCATGATGGACTTCTGCAGAGCGATCTGCTGCAGTCACCTGGACCCACCATGCTGCGTGCCTTAACTGGATTGAAAACTGTGCTGTTTGTTGAAATCAAATGGCTTCCCACCACAGCCTGTCTACCAAGTCTGCCAGTCATCCCACCTGTGTGTGGGCCCATCCAGCTACACCCTCACCATCCCACTGGCATATAACAGATAGGCAGATAAAATCCCTTCAGAAAATACAATTATCTGGTCAAAACCAAGAGAACTTTACTGTCTGGAAGCACTAAAAGTAAATCAATGAAAGTCCTAATGTTCCAGGAGAGCTATTTTACCTCTGAAGGCTGCGGGCCATGCAGGGAGATCATTAACATTCCTGGGTGACAAGTCAACAAATGCAGAATTGACAAATTCCAGCCTTGAGCCTTGGGTTTGCATCCCAAGAGGTGACATTCAGGTGGGAGCAAGGAGGAGAGGAGTCTTTAATCCTGTGGAAAGTCAGGGCTCCAGATGGCTCCCAGCTGTAAGACAGAGCAGCGCCTGAGCATCTCTAGCCTGCACATGGGTCGCACACACGGGCTCGATTCTGGAGCTGGAGGGAACCAAGGACCACCCTGCGTCAGATGCTGTGAGTGTCAGCTCTTGGCGATGCTTTCTAAAAAGCATCACCCCCACGTGTGATGCACCTCTGCAGTGAGGACAGGACCATCTCCTCTCCCTGCTCCAGGGCCAAGGGTCCCCAGGTGAGTGTGGGGCTGAGGGTCCTCCCGGCTCCTGTGGGAAGAGGTGATGTGTCACAGAGCAGGCTGGTGGCAAAGCAGTGATGCCCAAGTCCCTCTGACTGGCCACCGAAACACTGTTGCAGCCCGTTTAAAAGTGGAGTTTAAGGGATCTAGATGCTTTTGTGGATGCCTAGGGGAAAACAACGGGAAGAGGACTGGAAGAGGCAGGAAGGGATGGGGAGGTAGGTAAGGAAAGTAAGAAGGAGGAGAGAAGAGAACATGATAGAAACAGAAGGGAAAGGGAAGGAATAGGGGTGAGAGAAGGAGACAAAGGGAGACAGAAGTTTGTTTGGGCTTTGGGTTGCTTTTATTCCCCCGCTTGCTGGGCTTGATAAAACCTCTTTTTGGAGCTACCTCTCTCCCAGCAGCGAGATGCCAGAGAAGTGAGGTTATGGGGAAGAGAGAAATGTCAGTGTGGGCTCTGAGCACCCTCCACCAGCCTTCCTCTCTTTTCCTCCTGCTCCAAGAAAAATTCATGGCCAGAGCTGGAGGGGTTGTGTGCACCTCTTTACCCCCAGCATTGCAGTTTCCTTGGCTGACCCTCATACAGGGTCATGACTCCCCCCCGCTCCTTCTCCCCATCAGTTTCATGGTCACCCTTGCCGGGCATTTCTGAGAGCAGAGAGGATCTGAAACATGTGGCAGAGGGACGCCAGTGCAGACATCTTGCAAGAGATTAAGAGCCTGGACACGTTTTTTGAACAAATCTTCTATCCCACCACTAGGCTGGGAGCTGCTGAGGTGATGTTGAGGATGCAGGGTTCCTCTTCTCTCTGGACTGTGACGAGCTGGCGTCCCATTTTGGTTTCTCTCATCAGCAGAAAATCTGAATGCCTCTCCAGAGCTCATCTAAACCCACTCAGTTCTCTTGCCTGATAAAATTTTTGTCTGAAATTAGTCTGATGAGAGTGCTTGACTGACACCCTGGGAGACTCACACTTCTCTTTCTTTTTCCTCCAGATAAAGCTCCGGCTGCAGCAGAGCAGACAGAACATGTGCACCTCTCCTCCTGGCTGACCATTTCTAGGAGCAGGAAGGAAGTTCATTCTCTGTCCTAATGAGTCCTTTGCCTCCTGGGCTTCGGTTGCCAGCAAAAAGGAGAATTAGATCCAGTTTTTGGATGCCCATGATAAGCCACAGAACCAACAGGAACACGAGAAATGAGCGGCCCATTTCTCACTGGGCACTGTAGTAAAAGCATTTTGCCACTAACTGTGTGAACTGCAGGTGAAAGGCTCCCAAGCCTTGTCACCCCAGTCTGTTTAGCACTTTGACCCAGGGAAGAAATAGTTGATCTTCAGCTGAACAGAGATCTATCTCTGTACTGAGCCCGTTTCTTGCTGCAAGCAGTCACACTGGTAGGTTTCCAGCCAAGATACAGAGCTCATAAATTACTGAGACATCAATAAATGACTCAATGATTTTAGAGTGACTAAAATGAAACATATCTTATTTATGTTAATGAAAATGACTGACATCCCCAGTGCCTGTCATCTTGAAGAATCACTAAATGCTTTGCAGACTACATACACAGCTATCATTCAGCCACAGCTGAAATGCAGCTACCTCTGGGGTGGAGTGTGACAGATGCTTAATAATGTCTGGGAACCCAGCAAAGACATGTACCGAAGGAAGCAAAAATAACACTTGCATGGAAACCAGCAGGGAGAATTTGAGGTAGCCAATGTGTAACAACAAACTGGAATCTGATGAGATGCTGAGCTCCTTTTTGAGCAGTACCTGACACTGAAATCCCAGGACTTCGCTGTCGGGAAGCTGGGGAGTGCGCTCCACCACCACTGGGGGTAGTGTGTCTATTTGTGAGGAGTTGCATGCTTACTTTATGCATGTAAGGATGGCAGCTTTGCATTCAAATAAGGCTGAATAAATATCAGTTTGCCCACGCGAAATGCTTGGTTTGTACGGACAGCTCAGCAATTGCAAATGCCGGTGCAGAATTGGGCGTGCAGAAATGCATGTGCCTCCGGGCTTTGTTTCTGCAAACCTGAATGCGCTGTCATGAGCAGGCACTTGGCTTTCCATGTCATTCAAAGCCAGCAGGTTGCATATCTTCCCTGTCTGCTGTTACTCAGAACTGTGAAGCAAAGTGATAGAAAATGAAAAGCTTTACCAAGTAATTTAAGAGAGATGTTTGTTGGTTTGCTTTCAAGTCACCTCTGTGAGCGCCACCTTAGTAAAGCAGTAGATTATGGCAAGGTTAAACAAAGGATGATGCTTGGTGCTTGTGCATGAATCGTATCGTAGGGGTCAGGGTGGAAAGTTGCCTTGTTTCGCAGTCCTGCCATTTAAGGCCATGAAAAGCTCTTCATATGAGGTGAGTTATGCCCCTAATTACAAAGGAGAGAGAGGTTCAGGAGGTGTAAATGACTGCAGCCCTATCCAAGGAAAGGTAGATTGGCCATTTTACACCAGCAGAGTGTGGCTGAGGAATGCAGCTGTCGAAGAACCAGAACCAGGACACCAATCCAAGAACTTCAGGGATAAACGGCAATTCACGCAGGGAGGTAAAAGGGTCTCCTCTGTGCCTGCTGCTGGTCACTCCAACATGCAGGTCACTGCGAAACAGAGGCTGCGCTTGACCGCTCAGCAGAACACTGGCACAACTTCCTCTTCCCATATACAGACCCATCTTCTCCAGCCGTGCCCCACAGCGCCAGGACCAGGAAATACTCCCTCCAGAGTAAGGCAAGAAACTACCTCGCCTTGTCCTCTCCCAGAAAAAATGCATAAGGGAAACAGCTGTGGGTGTTTTATGTCCTTTTGATTCTGTGAGCAGAGAAATGGCTGTTCCCCCAACACCACGCTGAGTCAAGGCAGAGCCCACCACTGCTACGCTAGACTCCTTCCCAAGGAGAGAGATGCAACCATTTCCCCTGAAACGACTCACCGACTGCGGCACACGCTCCGGATGGATAAATACAGTTCCTTTAAAGCAAACTCCCTCCTTCTTGTATGTTAATGCCTTTTGCTCAGCAGATGCTCTCTGGAGCATGCAGTATACTGAAGGGTGCAGATGGCGATTCCAATAATAGGGGTGTAAGAGTGCGTAATATCCCTAACGTGCTTGCCTTTCCTAGCTCCATGTTGTGCGCGTGGCCAGCCCCGGACCCATTTCCCCCTCCCTGATACACACAGACACATCTCCGTGTAGTTATAGACTCCCAGGCACGGCTGCCCTCCATTCACACCCCGCCTGCAGAGCAAGTTCAAAGGCGTCCGTGATGCAGAACCGGCAGAGCTGCAAGTCAGGAGAGAGAAAAGGAGAGAGAGGAGGGGGAGGAGAGCTGCGGGAGAGGCCATGCTACCCCAGCTGCAGTCCTCAGCCACTTCTTGATTTGCAGCCCAGGCAACGCACAGCCTTCACCTTCCACGCGTTTATCACCTTTATTTATTAGTCTACCCAAAATGATTGCAGGGGAGGCAACTGGGCACTGCTAATAATTAAGACAGCTGAATGAAGGTAGAGCTGAGTAGGAATAAAAGGCAGGGGAGCAGAGGGGAGAGAAATGTCAATCCGAAGAGTGGGGCGCCAGGGTCTCTTGGGCTATCTTGCTCCATCACCCCACCTCCCTGCAAACACCCATAAAAAGTCAACCTGCTGTCTATTCTCGGACTTGAAGCTGAACAGCTTTAGCTCTGCAGGTATTGCAGTGAGAAAACAAGCGCTTGCCAAATTTTTAGCGGTGTGAGCGCCCTGGAATCCCTCCCTCCCCACCCCGGGTGAGGCCAATGTCATGCTGACAGCCCGAGAGCTGGGGGCAGCATCCTGCTGTCACACATAGGAGTTAGATACCACTGAAATTTTCATGCACAGGAACCCTGACACCTGGAAAGCACCCTGAAACTCAGACCACGTTGGGTCAAACACAGCCACCTGGCACATCACGTCCCAGCTAAAAGAGAAATGCAGTAAGTGAGGTGGCCCAAGCGCTTTAGACCATAAAGATCAAATTGCCTAATGAGGGGTGTGAATGAGATAAGTAGGAAGATGACAATTATGGGTCTATAAACTTCAGTAAATAAGGGCTTAAATGGATCTACTGCCAACAGTTCAGGAATTAGATGAAGTTGTGTCTCAATCCCTTCCCAGATGCTTTTGTTTTCCCCCATGCAAGGAGGAGGGCTGCCCCACATACTGTTCCCCGAGGGCTGTAGTTTCTAGGCAAGGCTTGGCTTGGAGAGGCTCAATAAAGAATAGCAGAAAAGCCTTCTCCATTTGGCCAAAGGAGGCAAGGATTGCTTTCACTAACAGTGCTTTCATACTCTCTTATTCCTGATTTACACTACTGTTCAGGAAAGCACAACTGGGATGAGCAGTCCTTCCAGTGCCACCTGTATTTGCAAGGGAGGGACTGACCATGGTCTTCCTCCTCTGCTCTCAAAACCCCTTTTCTCTCCTCCTTTTCCCCAAGTCTTCAGAGTGCTGTCAGTTGGCTTTTGAGGGGACCACAGGAGCAATTCCTCCTCAGCCAGAGACTGAATGTTTATCTGCTGCATCTAAGCTGTAGTATCTCCTTCACATTAGAGCCAATGTTCCTATTACCGTGTGGCTTATAGGGGCCAGGTAAGTATTGCTAGACTGTCCCTGCTGGGCTGTGAGATCTGTGTTTTCTGCAATACCTGAAGGTGTCCAGCCAAGGGGGGGGCCTTGCTTTGCATCTCTTGCTCACACTTGGGATTTAGGTCTGCAAGCTTTTCCTGCTGTTCAGACATTAACTCACTGAAAAGCCTGGAGAAGGCAGCAAGGCAGGTGGTGAGAGGAAGGGATTTGTGCTGGAGTCAGAGGATAGTATGTATTTTAAGACTGCAGGGAAGCTGTAGGGCGTATGACCTTTAGTAATCTCCCTGCTTTCAGGCTCCTTTCCTCCCCATTGAGAGCCTCTCTCAACTGTTCCCCAGGGGATTTCAAGCGTTGCTATTATATATAATTGCACAAAAAAGGAGAACGCTGTGGCCCATGAAAGGAATAAGAGGGATAAACTAATTAATTCCAGGCCACAGAAGTGGAAAAGAAAGCAAATACTCGACAATTAATCAGGGGCAGCTGAGCCTTTCTCTCCTATCAGATATGGCGGGAAGTGCTAATTGCAGAAGATAAGCCACACAGTGGGATGCGTGAAGCTGCCTTCTGAACTGGGGAAAAAAATAAAGCATTCATCTGGCAGTACACAGAGGAGGAGGGGGAGCGATGGGTACCCTCCATCAGCACAAGCCGTAGTGCGGGAGCAGCATGATGCAAGGGGTCAAAGGGATTTGGGAAGGACTGGGGAGCCAAGGTAGTAGGCATCTGGATGGGGGATTTGACTATGAAATTGTCCACCTCTCCGTGCTTCACTCCTCTCATCTGTGAAATGGGATTTATGGTTCTTTCCCTGGCCTGGCTGTGGCCAGGGAGCGTGTGATACTGAGCAAAGCTCATGGGAACCCTCATAAATCACCCAGTACGGCTGGCTCTGGTAAGTGGCTGCGAGTCCAGCAGAGATGCTGTGGCTCTTGGAACGGGTAGCACAGTAGTGGGGTTGGTAGGGTGGCTTGAGGCATGCAGCTGCACATGGGCAAGCATCGTGTTGGCTGCTGTTGCTCATGTTTGGCTTCACCGGGTTTGGTTTCTGGCTGAGGGACTTGTGGGAGGATTTTCAGAGGTCTTTAATCACTTGAAAATGGAGAGAGTTAATCCAGAGAACAGTTAGGTTTAGAGGTGCCAATGCAGCACTAATTTCAAGGGTTTGATAGCATTAGAGCTTGGGAAATTCTTGTTGTGCTCCTCTCTGGATCTGGGAGAAAACCGGGATGCTTTAGTGACTTGGAGGACTGGGAAAAGTCTTTTAGCACCTGATCCCTTCTCACTTGTGCCTTTCCTCACTGTCAACGTGCCTAAGCCTGACCACTCGCCCCCTGATGGAGAACACAGATTGCTTCCTCAGACGCAGGAGTTGAGAGCGCGTACAAGGGGGTCAGTGGCTCTTTTGGGCAAAGGCTGTGGCCTGGGACCTCTGTATGCAGGCACTCGAGAGGCCTTCTAGCTCCATCTTTTCCTACCTGAATGCCAAATGATCAGGAATAGCCACAGCACTTCATTTGGAGGTCTGCGCGCAATCCTCACCTCTTTGATGTTCCTGACTCAGCGCTCGGAGCCCAATTACATACCGAGACGAGCAGGCATCATCACTCTGTTCCTTGGAGAATGCAAAGAAAAGCACAGCTCCCTAAATGTTATGGGCTGTTGTTGGTTTTCTTCTTCCAAGTGTTCAGATTCCTCGGGGACAAGTCTTTTACATTAGACCCAGAGGGGATTGATTACCAAGTTGTTGTGCATGTTTTATTCCTGCCAGAGCCCATGAAACTTGGACATGTGCAGCGGTGCCTGGGATGGCAGAAGGCACTGTGGAAAACCACATGTATAAACCCCCCTGATGGGAGTGTAAATCTGGAATAACTCCCTTTTAGCTTCAGTAACCACAGATTTACATCTGTGCTAAGAGTAGCTTGGCCCTCCCCCATAATTCAAGGCATAGCTCCCGTGCAAATAAGCTTCCTACTTGGGCAGCATGTTTCTGCCTCTTGCTTGGGGAACTCGGAGGGTCGGCGCTGCTCGGGGCAGCTTTCCTGCCCTGCTACTGTCTGTGCCTGTGCGCAGAATCAAACGTGATCTGGCAGCTGCTGCAGCAGCCCTTGGATTTTGTTGTCCCATCCCTCCCAGGATTTCAACACATTTGCATTCCTCCTGCTCTGAAGATGAACTGCGGGCTTCTTCTCTGAAAAGCCTTCATTTAGGGGAGCAGAATTCATCAATATTTCATGCTGAAGGGGGAGAGGAATATGTATATGTGCATATGTACTTAGAGAAGGAAAAGGTTAGTGCGGTGAAAAGAAGCAGATAAAGCTGAGGAGGGAAGGAGGGAGGGTGAGACGATCCGTTCCTTCATTTATTTGACCTCACTTTGGTTATGCATAATCCTAGAGAAGTAAAAATCCATGTGGCACTGAAGAATCCCTGTTTAATCATTCTTTTATTTGTAGACACTAGTGCTGGCAGTAATTTCACGATAGCCAGGCGGACACTGCAGAACGAGATAGGGGAAGGGAGAAGGAGAGACAGAACAAACGACATGGAGAGAACAAGAGGCAGCGTGAGTGCGTAGAACACGTGCGCACATGGACTGGGGGGATTTTTCAGCAGCAAGACTCCTTCTGCTAAAGCCCCTGCAGCCCTTACTCAGCATAATGTGGCCAGTCGAGTGAATACGATGCTTTTAAAAGTCTCTGGCAGCTCTTTCATTAAAAGCTTGACCGCAAGGCTGGGTTATAAATAATTTGATATTAAACACACACGTCAAAGAACCGGGTGGGGAGGGAGGGAGATTGTTTTCAAGCCACAGAATAATTATTCGGGTGTATAATTTTAGCTCCAAGCTTCTCGGGGATGAAGAGGCAGCACAGGGCGAGGGACTGGTGAAGAGTAATGGTTTCAATATCAGGCAAGGCTGCGTTGGTGCTGGCTGCAGCACAAGGTGGGGCTGCCAGCTGGCTGAGGTGCTCCTGCGTACTGCACGGGCAGAGGCTCTGCTGCCCACGTTTTGCAGGATGGGCTCAGAAATAAAGTGTCTGGGCTTTTACTCATTGCCACAGAACATCTGCGTGTGTGTTGCGTGCCCGTACCTACCCTGAATGCACACACACACACACACACACGCGCGCGTGCGCACGCATGCAGCGTTCACACCTGGGTCCAGCTTGCGCGCACACACGCACACACACAAATCTATATGCTGCAGATGTTAAAGGAGACTCTTCCAGCCAGGAGTGTTAATGCCCAGAGCTGTGTATCGCAAAAGGGGTTTCTGTGGGGCTGTGTAGCCTATGCATGGGGAGGGCTTCCTACTGCGGTTGCTTTATTTTGAGAGCCAGCGGGGGCTGCCACACCCCCTCCTGTGCCCCAGGCACACTCACTCACCCACATGTTTGTTTACAGAGATTCCTTCATGCTTGGGGGACCGGCCTGTCCCCCACATGCAGACCCACAGCACACACATGTGCGCACACGTGCCTCCCTCTCCCTCCCTGGTCTGGGCTCTGCTCACAGGCTCCTCCCTGCTCCTGCCATCCCTCGCAGCTCTTGTTCCGTGATCACCTCAGCGCTGCTTTGTACCCCAGCGCTGAGCTTTTCCTCAGCTGAGCTCAGACCGAACTCTTATGACAGCAAAAGCCAGAAGCCTCAGCCCTGGAGCAGGGTCCAAAACCCCTTCCAGCCCGCACAGGCTGTGGGTTAGGTGACCTCCCCTGGAGATGGCACCAAACTGTGTCTACCTTGTGCTTGGTCGCAGTTGGGGACCAGTCTCCCTTCAGGCTGTTGGCACTCACTGCCTTGTCCCAAATGCACATAAAACATGGGTGCAGAGTGACCTGGCCTCAGAACACCCTACGCAGACCTGCATCTTGGTTCCTGTCACTTATGAGCCTCAGCTCACACCAGTGGACCCCATCTCTAGGTACCTCAGCTCTCTCATTTCGTCCCTGGAGGGTTTGAAACTCCTCCTATGACTAACTCTCATTAGCTGTACCAGGGACTGGCCACATCACCCAGTAGGAGAGGACAGCCCTTAGTTTGACCTGGAGATCTCTCAGCCATGTTGCCACAAGGCTGTGTCCCACCTCAGCCCTGGGATGGAACTGCTTTTTCTGTGCAGACTCCTGCTTGTCTCTCGCCACCGTGGCAGCTGTGCCTTGGAGAAGGCCAGGTTACAAGGGTTAAAAAAAATCTCTTGTGAACCAGGGCTGTGGTGTGGGACTGTGAGGAAGAAGACGGGCAGCTGGGGTGCCGAGCAGCCTTTCAAACTTGGGTGGAGGAGGGAGGAAACACTGTGGGATTTGCAGCGAGCCTCCACGCTGACACATTCCAAGAAGGTTTCGTTGCACCTGCGTGTGGGGAGAGGGTTGCACAGCATCACCCCTGCAGACAGCCCGGCCATCTCACTGACCACATCCCAGTCCCTGCAGGCTGGGTTTTCTGGAGTACAGCCCAAACGGGGCCTTCCCTTGTCTGGGTGCAGCATCGTGCCTCCCCGGTGCTGCAAGGGGCTTCTGGCAGGGGGACAGCACTCACCTGCCCGCTGCCTCCCAGCTGTTCCCAGCAGCTGGTTGTCTCTTGCACAGCCCGAAGCGCTGGGTGCGCCGTTACCTTAGAAACTGCTTTTTCTCTTTTTTCTACTGCTGTGCACAAGTTAAGTAATGGGTAGCAGGAGGCATGCAGGCTTCTGACTCCGACTGAAGAAAAGATCCAACGCTCTGCAGAACGGTCTCATCCCTCCCAGTGAAGGGGCTCCTGGCTTTGCTGACTGTGTGAAAAGCCCTGATTTTCTGCCACAGCTTGGCTGTGACAATGTGGAGGAGGATGGGCCAAGAGTCTTTGGGGTGATTGATACATCACCATTGTGGGTGCTCTCGTCTCTACGGCAAGTATTTCTAGCCTGAGTCAGGAACTTTTAACTAAATTTGGATTAACTGAATAAACAAACATACTACATTTCACATTAAACAAACCTGAATCTCATACTTTCTGCAATAGGGAAACACTTTCCTCCCTTGTCTGAAGGCTCCTAGGCTGGAAGAATGGGATTTGGAAGGACTCAGATTTACTCTCTAGATGGCATTTGGAAATCTGGGGCTGGGTAAAGTATTCAATCCCTATTACCTTGGGACAGCCACTTTCTTAAACCCTGGAGTAGTGGGGGCAGTAGCACAGGTCTCTCCCTCTGAAGTAGGCTGGTGGATCTCAGGCTGGTTTCCAGGTAGGAGAATGGGACCATGTCAAACTACCACTGAATACCTAAATGCAGTCTTAGCTGGAGATCAGGGAATGAAAATCAATGAGCACTCAATCAATATTCCTCACTAGTTTTAAACTGGAATAACCTTAGTCTTTTCAGAAAATGGATGAATAAGCAAAAAGATCTCAAGCCCATCTTGTGCTGTACTGACATTCTTATTCCATACCCACCTAAAACCAAGGTTCAACACAAATGCTTATTTAGTACTGATTTTTCATTTTATCACTGGTTTGTTCACCCATGGAACTGGGAATAGGTGTCCATGGATTCTGGGGAGCTGCAGGAAAAGTGGGGTGGTGTCATTTTTCAGACCACCTCTTGATGTGTATGGACAGCCTATAGTAGGCAAACTGGAGGGAGGGGAGCCTACGGTGGGGAATGTCTGTGTTGGGGAATGGCTTTTTCTCAGATGCTCTGTGGATACTGTAGAGCGGTTTGTTTGTTGCAAGTTGAGATTTTATGTTTGCTTTGTGGGTGTTGTTCCCCCCAACCCCCTTGAGCAGACTCCTGCTTCTCCATTTTAGCTGCGTGTGGCTTCAATTACACTGAGCGTTTGTGTGGCTCAGCGTGCAGGGAAAGGCTCCGGATCATTACTGTGAAATGTGTTTGATCTTCTCTCGCCTTCCCATTTGAAATGGAAATAGCTGCTCTTGTCGGTTCGTCAGGTCCCCAAGTAATCGTCCCACCAGTTCCTCCAGCAGCCTGCCTCCCCCTCTGCCACTCGGGAGAGCTAATGACCAGCCCACAGCACCTCAGTAAGCGGCTTTTTTTCCCTTTTTCCCAGTGTCATTTTGATACAAGTTTGATAATTTCTTGTTCTTCCCATAGGCAGCGAGCTCCTGTTTTCAGTGATCCCCTCTTTTGCCCTCCTTCTGCCCCTCAGGGCTTACTTAGCTTTGGTACCCCTCAGAGCAGAAACACCATTTCCAACCTGTAGGTTGTGATTCCTCCTCATGGCTGAGTGAAGAAATAAGAGATCACCTAGAAGTTCACTCCCCCGACCCTTTTATTCAGGTCTTCCCTGGCACGACTGGTTGAAGGTGGTCCTTTTTGGTGGTGTCTCTTGGTCATCCTCTTCACTTCTTTGGTCATCCTCTTCACTGCCTTTCTGTCTCCTAACCAGAAACTGGCACCCAGCAGACCCAATAATTGTATTCCTCTAGCTCAGGAGCATGGAGAAAGTGTGTTTCCGGTGTTAATCTCCCCCTCAGGCAACCTTTCAAAAGAGGCCTCCTGCCACAACTGTGAGCCAGGAAAGAGCAGGGAACAGATTGGGGGGCAGGGAAGGAGAGCTCAATTTCTCCCATTAACATTTTTAAAAAATGGAATTGTCACAGCACTTGGCACTGTCTAATGCGAAAAGGACCATCAGTTTCTCAGTTTCTGTAGGGCTCCCCACTCCTTTATCTCTCTAGTGTCATCTCCTCCTCACTCCACGATCATCTTGCTCTTCCCCTCACTAGTCCCTTCTTCCCTTCCTTTCCCCTCACAGCCATCACCCGTTAGGCTGCTGGGCCTGTTTTTTGCAGCATCCATGGCTCTCATGGCATGGGAGACCAGCTGCTGGGGCACAGGCACCCCACAACCTGCCCCCAGCTCCGCAGCAGGTCCCTGGGTTTCCTCAGGTTCCACATCAGCATGGGGGAGCAGCAAAGGCACTGCCCGAGGTACGGGAGCAGAGAGACACGGGCTGCTGCAAACCAGCAGCCCCATATTCACCTCCCCAGAACATAATTAACACTGCTCATGCACACTCTGTTATCTGAAGCAAGGAAGAAAAATGAGCTGGAGGGAAGCGAGATGGGAGAGGGAAAAAAAAAAAAAAAGAAAAAAAAAAGAAAAAATCCCTCTCCCTGTTTTTTTTTTTGGCAGTGAGGCGAGGCAACAGACAAGCAGCCAGCATCCCGTGGTCCTTGCGTGACCAGGCCACCCCATGATGCATCCCCAGCACTTGCTCATAGCCAGGCAGGGTCAGGTCCCCCAGCCCCCTCAGGGGCTTGGACAGCAGGCTGATGCTTCATCGAAACGTGTTGTGACTGATGCCTCCTTCCTGCTGGGGGGCCCTGGCTGCATGTGGCATCCTCCTCCTTATGGGGGAGACCATCCCTCCTTCCCCCTCTCCCTCTCCTCCCAGGACTACCCCTTCTCCCCTAGGAGAGGAGGACCAGTGTCTGGCGGTGACACATGGCATGGGGGTTGGAGAGTTCTCTGAGAAGCACCGGGCATGGAGAGGTTCATGCCATGGCTCCTGTCCTGCTGAGGTTCTGCTCTTTATTTCAGGTCTTTATTTCCCCACCCAAGGATCTGTGAAGCCACAGGGCATTCTCAGCAGCCTCAGGTTCTGGCTGACTGGTCAGTCATGTTCCTGTGGGTCCGGCTGCCCCTCAGCCCACCCTGCTCAGCTGGATGCTGTTCTCTCCCCAGAAGTCTGTGGCCTCTGCCAGGGGGCTGCCTCTAGCTCATCACAGTCATGAGCTTGCATCTACTCTCAGCCTTCCCGGACTGCAGTCTCTTTTGGTTAGGGTTATTCATTCATTCCCATGACCAGGCAGAAGGAGACCCCATGTAGCTCAGCACAGAGGCGGAGAGGAACTGATTTCCTCCCCCCTTGCCCCCCGCAGTGTACTTTTACATACGTTTTTATGCTTGTTGGGAGAGCAAAAGTGTGACCTAACTGCTGAACTCCCCCCTTATCCAGAAATGAGCGTGTTCGCCTGGTAAGGATCTCCATGCTGCAGCGTGCATAGTGGTGCTTCATGTGCAGGATGCTTTCCTACCTGGGATGAACACCAACTTATCTGGCTCTCTGGTGGAACTGGGTTGTTGAACACCAGGCCCCACCACCATTTTAGCAAACAAATAGTTTGTCTGCTTTCTGAAAGAGGAAGTAATTTGACTTCCTTTCCCATGGCTTTGCACGTTTTTTCTTGGTGGTTTGCCCCAGAGCGGGAGGTTCCTCCTCCAGTGGCAGCATGGGAATGATGGTCCTTTTCTCTCCAGTATGCCCACTGCAGGATGGGGATGAGTACCCAGATGGCTGAGCCCCAGCGCGTGGGGATGTGTCACTGTGCGCCTCTCCGAGATGTCACAAGGCAGAGAGCGCATCCGCTCCCTGCGCGCTCACTGTGTCACACTTCGCAGATGATTTCACAGGAACCTGCTGTGGGCTGCCCCTCCAGTCCAAACCAAACCTGATAATTGATGCAGTAATCCTCTGGATTCCCTCATTAACAGCTGCTAATGGCCGGCGCGTTAGCGATGAGCACTGTGAGCAGGACCAATTCAATTAAGCCTCTAATAAACCCACTATAAACGAATAACCACGGAGTTCAAAGGCAGGATTACGGAAACTCTTCGCAATGGCTTGTGACAGCAGACGGGTCCTACGACTTGCTCTGATTAATTGACTGCAATGGACTGAATGACTTTCTTGGAAACCCTTTGCACTGGCCGGCTGGTGGGAAGCCTGGGCAGGCCACCCGAGGAAGGAGGCAGACGAGGCTGTGATTCCCACACAGGCTCCACATGCTCCTATCCTACCTCCAAGAGAAGCAGCAACATAGGATCAGGCTCTAATGTACCCAATGCCCTGCACTTTCAGCCATGGGCCCAAATGCATCGTCCCAGTCCAGTGCCTTTATTTTCCCATCTCAACATCCCCACAGCATGTCCGTGGTGACCTCCGTCAGTCCCATCCCCTCCTTCCCAAGGCTTCACCCGCCTTTGCCAGCGCAGCGAGGCTCAGCGCTGGCTGGCAGCTCCCTTGTTACAGCTGGGCAGTCACAGATAGTGGATAGCAGAGGTGACTCTCTGAATTATTCAAGAGCACATCACGGTTTCCTTGCACACTTAATTTGAAATGGTTTGGCAGGTGATTTCTATAGATAATTCGTAACCTGTCGCTCATCCAGAAAGACTTTGCGGTGAGCAAGGCTAGGCAGAAGTGTTTCATTGAAAACTTCTTCATCTCGACGGTTGAGAGTTTTATTTCTTTGTTGTTTTGCTATTCCCCGGATAAAAATTGAATTAAGTCCGTGAAATTCCTTTTGAGAGGATGTGGAAAAAGAAAAAACTTCAATATGAAAAATATTTAATTTCAGAAAATCCCAGAATTGCATTTGAAAATACTATTTTTGATTAAAGATTCTTCTTCACTTCTTTTTTCTCTTTATTTTATGATGTGAGGATCACATGTGCTGACATCATCATAAGACATAAAACAGCTATAAAAGGTAACATAAGACTGGAAAATTAAATAAAAAGGAAATATGAGAACTGAAAACATAATTTTAAAATGTTTAAATAATTGAAACATTATCAAGTTCTATTTCTTGAGAAACACTGGCATATTCATTTCAGTTTCTAATTGTTGTAATTAATTCCACTCGGCATTTGAGCTGATTAGGCTGGACAGGTAGGTCACATAATAGGTTTTTGTTCTCGTGTTGGATGTCTGTAATTCCTGGAATCAAGTTTTTCATGCAAATCCTGACTACAGAGAGCCTGAAATCTCTCTTCTCACATCTCCTGTAGGACTCATTTAAACGTTGCTGCTTTTGCAAACACATGCACGAGTGAACTCATTTCCTAGAAAACCGGTGAAAATGACCATAGATGGGGTACTAACGTGCAAAATGATTTTATAATTGAAATGGATGTTTCCAGCTGACTATTTCTTGCCTTTAACTTCTTTTCATTCTTCCTTTTTTATCTACAGCCTTCTAGTTCTACAACCTTTGGGCTTTGCAACACCTTGCAGATACACCTTGCATGAACCAAGAGCCAGAGCTCAGCCCGACACGAAGGGAGCCCAGTGCCGCCTGCTCCCAGCTTGCGCTTGGCAATCCACCAGCTCACAGCCATGCTGGCTGAAGCAGGAGGTCAGATCTGAAGATGCAAGGGTTTAACAGCAGTGTTTGCCCAACCATGCCCAAGAGTGGGTCAGGCAGGAGCTGTTAGCAATAAAGAAGGGTAGACGGGCTTGATCTGCAGTCAATCTCAAATGCTTCTGATTCAGTTGGACACTTTTCCGTGCCAGCAATACCCATGATGGGCATGGGATGGGAATGCGTCATCATGCAGTTCTTATTCCAAGCATGATAATACAGTCACCTTCTGTGGTCAAGTCTCCAGAGAGAATATCTAAAGAGAGGTATGAAGAGCTGTTAGCTCATGGTGATCCTTCTCTGGGTGGGTTTTCAAGGTAATGGCTCTCTGGCACCTCCCTTGTGTTCCCAGGAGAAGCAGCCGTCTACCATTCCATCTGACTTAGCCCAGGAGTAACAGCAGCCTTTTATTCTCTGCCAGTAGTGCCCCAAACAGAGCTTTTAACCTTCTTGTTAACACGTGTAAATCTAAAAAGACTCCATAAGAAGCAATGTAAATTTTCCATAAAAATATGGGGCCTGCGCATAGCAAAAGAGAAAGAGAGAAGGAGAAAGAAAAGAAGACTGGAAGGAAAACAAGCTGGTCTAAACCCACCACCAGGCACCACGGCTTCACTTGCGACAAAACTGAAGGACAGGTATAATTCTCCTCACTTCATTTGTGAAAGTGAAGCACACTCTCACACATTTGCTCTCATGCTCTTTTTTTCTCTTTTCCTAACACTCTCAGAGACTCCTGTCTTTACTCAGTCATTCTGGCTGCAAGTTTCTTTAAATTGTAATTGGATTGTCTTCCGGATTCGGGGGGACCCCTTTGTCAGAGGAATTCCTGAGGATATAGCCCCTGTTTGATGAAATTGGGAGTTGAGTAATCTGATGAAATACAGTAAATGAACAATAGACTGACTAAAGATATGTTTCTCTGTTCTTAGTAGAAATCCTGTTTTACCAGTAATTATTTTTAAGGAACTCTGTAACCAAATATGTACGCTTGCACATCCATGTTCTTTTATTTTATTTTCTGTCAAATGAGACTCTGAATTTATGAGTATTGTGATCTGTGCGTGCCTCTCTGGGAATTCGGACCTTAGCCTGTGTGCTTGCTACTCTTGACCTTGGAGATCCCAAGTGTGTAAGCACCATTTGAACTAATTTCTCCAAATCTGTTTAATTTTTGCTCTCTGAGTGTACATGTGGCTCTTAGACACGTGCAAAAGCCTCAACACACGGGAGGGAGGGCTGCAGCGCTCAGGGAAGTTCTCCTTGGGTTGAGAAAGCTCAGCCTGCAGTGTCCACCCCAGAAAGATGTATCAGAAATCAGGGCAGAATGGATCACGGGGCCAGGAAGGACAGGGGCAAAGCATGGGGAGACACATCTTTCTGAAATTATACCCTTGGAGCACATGTCAGCAGGGACAACGCTGAATAACTCTGAGCAGTAACCTTGCCTCTGGGTCCCTGTCACCACCTCCAGTTTCTGTCTTGGCTTTTTTCCCTTTCCCTTCCCCTCACTTTCTGCACCCTTTTGTTCTCTTAATTCTTGCTTATGAAGAACACCACAGCATTCATATGTAAATTGCGCCCAGAGCTGCAAGGGGGAGTGTGTCTGAAGGAGAAATACCTGCCACCCTCCTCCTGTTGCATTTTCCACTCCCTGGTGGGCTTCTCTCCCCACCTCTGGGAAAGGAGGCAGGGAGAGCACGAGTGGGATGGCAAGATCCCACATGTGGCCTTCTCCTGCACCTCCTTTGCACCTCTGCCTCCCGTTTCTGCAGTTAGTGATTAACGCTGTGATCTCTTGTGGTGCCCACGGCGCGCTGGGTGGTTGGTACTGCAGGTACGCCCTGCACCGGGGTCGCCCCAGGTAGAGGTCTGTCACAGCCCCAAGCTGCAAGGCTGTCCCATTCCTTTGACACAAATGTGATGACTGTCACAGCATCGTTGTTTGTACAGGTCTAAGTCAGGTGGAAAAGTCACACACAGACGCACACGTACAGAGATTTATTCCCCCCCCCACACACACACGCAAGAAAGGGATTTTCAGGAGAAGTCTCCCCCGGGGGACTGGAAACAGAATTTCTTCATGTGTAGGCAGTGTGCTGGCAGGTTTTTGTCACTTTCATTCACTCCCTAGATAGGTTACCGGGGGCTGAGAGCTACTGCTCCTCTCTT
Source organism: Chroicocephalus ridibundus (assembly GCF_963924245.1). Classification (NCBI taxonomy): domain Eukaryota; kingdom Metazoa; phylum Chordata; class Aves; order Charadriiformes; family Laridae; genus Chroicocephalus; species Chroicocephalus ridibundus. Next base: position 167,067,280 of record NC_086284.1, read on the forward strand.
CCCCATCATCTCTTAGCTAGATAATCAGCTCCAAACCTCAAAGATTTCTGTCCTGCAAGTCAATGGAGTAAAGCTGTGTAGTCTAGCCTGAAAAAGGAGTGGAGATCTACCTGGACAGCTTTCCTATTCCGCAGGGTACTGACGCATTTATTCTCACCACACTCCACAGACCAGATTTAGCTTATTCAGCCATGGCAACCCAGCTGTCTGGGACCCGAGCTGTATTTTCTCCCAGGCTGCGTATGACGTCTCCCCTCTGCTCTGTGCACTGCCCCCCTGCCATCCCTTGTTGAGGAGCAACCTCTGAATTCGGCACAGGTTCAGGAAGGTTTCGCACCAGCTACTCACCCTTTCAGGCAGTGCTGCCAGGATGTCTGGGCTGAAATATCAGCGCAGCTTGTTGGAGACACCCACCTTTCTGAGGGCGAGGGATGGCTGTGCAATATGGATGGTGCATTGCTCCATGAGGACACCCAGCCTCTGCCATGGCTCCCTCAACAAGCACTAGCACGCACCAGAGCACTGCAAGGGTAAGGAGCACAGCAGCACCTGCAAGTCCTGGGCAGACCCACGGTGCCAGGGTGGGAAATCCTGGATGCTTCCTGGGCTCGGAGCTTGCCAGAGCCAGAGGAGGATGGTGAAGAGACAGAGGACTGAAGTAGGATGTGGATAGCCCCACGCTAGACTGCAACTTGCTGGCAGACCCTTTACATATCCTGATCCTGAGTCCAACCCCATGCCCCCTAAAGGTCCGTGCCTTTTGTGCCCCATGCAGTTTAACCTGACTTCTTGGACAAAACCATGCTGTTCTACGCATCCCAGTAATTGGGGCTGCAGCAGGAAAAGACCTGGGGACTCCATGTCTAGGATGTATCATTCTCACCTCCATTTGCCTGCTGTTGTCATCTTGCCTTTTTAATGATGGTTCATTACACCATTCCACCTTGATACTGCCAAGAGTTCTTGGAGGAAATGCTTTGGGGTTGAAAAAAGGTTAAAGGGTGCTGTCGGCTCCAGAAATGTTTTGGGAAGCAGCTTGGGCTGGTGGCACAAACATGTTCTTCAGGAACTGGAAAGACCAGCAACAAAACATTTCAGGCAGTGCCTGTTGAAGGATGTATCCTTCACCCAGGAGCAGAGGGGAGCTCACATGAACACCCATGAGCTCACACGGCAGCAAAAAGCCCTATGGCCTTACTAGTTGCTGTCACCCACTCAGCCACGCTGCTACTGGTAACATTAGGAGGTTTTATGTTGACTGTTGGCAACCATTTTGGCTTTCATTATTGAAATTGCTGGCCACTGACACATCTGATGGTGGACCCTGGTCCAAAGTGCCTTCAAGTCAAGGGACTTTCCTATTGTGTTTAGCTGGTTCTGGCTCAGAGGCATGCTGCTGGAAAGACAGCAACGTTGGCCCCTGGACCGTCTGTGTTTTGGCTGCCAGGGTGGCTAACTGTAGCTTGCATCTCTCCCTGCCCACGCAGACAGGGCCCAAGGAGCCACCATCCTGCGGTGAGCCTGGCTTGGCAGGCGATGAAGCCTTTGCTGCAGGATATTGGACTGATGCAAAGGGGATGGCGAGGAGAGCAGTGGAAAGGGTGGAGGGAGAGGAGCCAAGGATTTCATCCTGCAGTGGAGCTGAGATCAGCTTATGGATGAGAGGATGGGTGGACACAATGCAGAAAAGCCCTTTTGCCTGCGGTGCATCTGAGATGGGTGAACAGGAAAGAGCAGCTTTTGAAAGGATATTTCCCTGCAGCAGGGCTGAGCGCAGCTAGCAGGGCGGGATGCAGGGATAGGGCAGCACTGCCTCTGGTTACGCTGAGAGCAAGGGATGGGAGCAGGCTTGCAGGGAGATGTGATTCTCAGCACTGTCAGGTGTATGAAATGCCCATCTATTAGGAAAGAAGCAGCAGCTTTATGCTTTTGATGTCAGCTACTGATTTACAGTGATTTATATCAACAGCTACAACCTGTATTTACATAATATTCCTCACAGGACTGTCAGGGCTCTGTACAGGAGAGAAAAAAAATGGTCTTAGGTTAAAATCATAAGCCCTGAAACCTGGGAGAGAAAGGTTCTTTCCAAGACTCTGCCAAAGCCTCCCTGTACCCATTTAGAAAGGCTGCTTTAAGCTTAGCCCTTCATGCCTGAGTTTCCCCAGCTCTGAAATGGGGACAGTACCGCTTGTCGTCTTCACACGGAGGGGTGGGTGATGGGAAACTTAATGAGATGTGCTCAAAAAAAAAAAAGAAAAAAAGAAGTGTTTTAAGATCTTGCAATAGAAAATGCATGGCTGCTAGCAGTAACATCCCTGGGGTGAAAGAGCACACTAAAATCTTTAGTAATCCTGGCTTTCTCTGTGCCTGTCTCCAATAAAGAGACATGCTGTCTCAGACTGGATTAGGTGGAAGTGCCCAGGCCAGGAGACATTCCTTCAGTTGCTGCTGTTTGCATGTCCTGATATTTAAGCAAGTGAAAAAGGACATGGTAGGGTCACAACCCCAGCAACAAAGATAGGGCTCTCGGGGACCCCGTGTAGCTCTGATTTCTGCCCAGAAATTGATTTGCATTTCTAACAGCCTTCTCCTGCCCACAGAGTACAAATTCACCTGCTTCTGTCAGAATCCAGGGCCTAAGAGGCTCTGCTGCTCCACGTGGGATCCCTCGCCAACAAACCCAATCCCTTTGCAAGGTGCCGAAGAATGGGAAAAGGGATGGATGGATCACGGGGAGTGAAGGTTGCTGTTGCCTGGCCAGGTGGTCTGTGGGATTCTGTCCATATTTCATCTGTGTGACTTCCCACTGGGATTGCTTTCTATCGCAATCCGGATTTATTTGGTCTTGTTTTTGGATCGGGGTCATCTTCATTTTTCAATGCATTTGGACTTTAATTACACTTTTTCTCTTGTGACTTCAGAAGTCCTACGCTAATCTAGGCATTATTTTTTTGGTTTTGGTTTTTTTTTAAGCCTCATTGAATAAACTAACCAGGTGGGAACATTAAACATGATTTAGTGAAGCAGAACCAGGAGAAGACATTATTTCTCGCTCAAGATGTCCACAGTTGGACTCTCCCTATATGAGCAGGGAAAATGAGTGAGTTTCCTCTTCTGTGCCAGGTCCAGAGAGGAATCTCTCTTCTAATTTCAGGATGACAGAGAAAAACCACGGTCAGTAAGAACACATTCGTCCAGCTCAGCAGATCTCCCTTTATCTTTATGTCCAGATTCTCCCAGCCCATAAGAAATTACTTTTCTGAACCAGGCCTCTTAATTATTCCCTTTGTGCAGTTCTGGGAGAAGCATCCGAAGTTTAAGGTACTTGATGGCACTCCAGCCTGTTCCAGCTTTTACATTGGGTGGATAGTTAGCGCTTCCAGCCAACAGAGGAGAGGCTGCTGGCTGCTGCACACAAGCAGATACACGTGTTTTGGCCCACAACGGACTGTGGTGAAGATACAAGAGTGTTTTGTGAGGCTGCATTATGATGTTATTCGATAGTGGTGTTCTGGAGAGCAGCCCTCTCCCAGGCACAGGGCTATGCGGCTCAGAGCACCATACTGGCTCTGCATCACCAGAGATGCTAAACAGATGAAAGGCCTTTTGTCCATATGTCTTGAAGTTGGCCACAAGTAGGAAAATATTGATTTGCGGTGACAAATGTAATTTCTAAATTAATTGAAGAAAGATACCATTCTGCCTCAAGCTGTTCCATTTGCATAAGAATGAGGAGATCACCTTAAACAAGAACAAAGAGACCCTTATACATAGTGAACTGTGGAAAAAACAAATTAGCTGGAGGTGGGAGAGCTGAACATCCACTGACAGGACAAAATTAGCCAGTCTGGATCATAGCTGTTATAGAAACAACAGAGAGAAATGGAAACAGACCTTTTAAGAAAATATGGATTTTTCCCAGGAAAATACACTCGCGAAGTACATCTTGCTACATTTCACTTGATTGATAAATGACCTTATAAAAGATGCAGCAGTAGCTGCCATTAGCTAACTCTGTCCAGTTCTTGTTGCAGCCATAATGTACATGCGGTAATTTGCAGAACACGTCAACGTCATCTGGCAAAGATGTTCCCATCTCCAGTTTCTTCCATAGGTCTGTTTATGCACACTGAAATGTTTATGTCCATGCAAGATGCAGGTTTGAAAGTGTCATCTCTGGCACATTACCTGCATAACATAATCAGCTATAGGCATCTGACTTGGCAAATCTAACGATGGGGTGCTGTGCGTACACCCATATAGTCTATGGCTTTGCTTTAGCAATTCGTAGTTGACGGCAACAGACGCGGGCAGACACAGTCCTGACCTCCGTGGAGCAGCAACACAACCTGCAAGCACCCCTGGGTGCAGCCAGGCCTGAGTGGGCGAAGGTCCCCTGCCCCCTTAGTAAATCCCCAACCGGCGCAGTTCAGGAGCGAGCTTTTCTAACCGAGTCCATATGCTGCAGCCTCCCTCGGCAACACTTTCCTTGAGCAGTGGCTGGAACACATGTTCAGCACAATTAGTGGATGCACTTGCCCCCTGCATGGTCTCGCAGGAGGTCTGTGGCAGACCTAAGGGTTGAGCCCAGGTGTTTGGGACAGACCCAAATTCAGGGCCCTAGCTGGGTGGTGCGTCACTTCAGCAGACCAAGGTGACAGCTAGCAGCAGAGCTTAGGAGCTGCTGCTTTCCAGCCCTCCGTGCAGCTCTTCCTCCAGCTTCCTTTCTCCACGCACACACACACAGCCTCTCACTTCATGTCGAAACTCTGATAAAACTATTCCTGGCTGCCGAACAGGCAAATTTCATAGTGATGAGGGAAGGAAAAAACCCACCCTTATATTTTTTCATGGCAAATGTTTGCTGAGCTCTTGTTCTGACTATGACTAAGAATATTTCATACTCAAATAATCCATCACACTTAATGCTGTTAACTTTTCAATACCAACTGTACAACCCACAGAGTATACAAAAACCCCTTCTGGGATTCTTTATCATCATAGCAACAACTACAGAAGATATTTGTCCTCCTGGTGAAAGGCATTTAAACCATGTGATCATTGAAATCCTTACCAGCCCTTTGCAGGCCGTGAAAGATAAAACTGATGCACAGGTGAGACAAATCCTCACTGTTTCTCCCTTTATGCAGTTCTTCTTGGGAGTTTCTTTGTGGAAATAAGGTGGGTGGGGGTATGAACCACTTCAGAGAGGTGGCAGGTATAAAGGGAAGCAGTAGGTGATCCTTCAGCTAATGTCCTTCTGAAACCATCTTGCTCTGGAGTTTGTCCTTTGCTGCAGTCTGCTACAGCCCCATGCCCTGAGCTGGGGGTAATCGCTGCCTCTGGGGCTGTGCTTGGCACTGGGAGGCTGCTCTGGGCAGCGGGCTGTGCCAGCTGCTCGGCTGCCACTGCATGCTTTGCCCTGCAGAGATGCTCGCAGCGCTCTCCTCCAGCTGCTCAGGGCTTGGGAAGCAGGGAAGGGAGGAAGGCTGCGCACTGGGCACGCAGTGGCTGGGGAAACTGCTGCTGGTGGCTACCTGTTGTTCTTCCCAAGTCCTCTGATCTGCTGCTGTCACTGTGTGCCGGATCACTGCCTAACCTGCTCATGGGCTGGGGAAACAAATCTTGGGTTAGAGGAATTACTTGGCTATGCTGGTTTATTTTAGCAGAGCTGTGCTAGGGAGTGACAATGATGCTGCTCTGCTGGCAGGTCTGGAGTCTGGCGGTTTCTTAGTCTCCCTGAGCTGTACCCAGAAAAGTGTGGCCTTCACGTACCTGTGCTTTCACCCCACTCCTAGGGCATGCAGATTTGTGTGGGTGAGGCTGGTACTGACTTGCTGTGACTGATAGAACTTGCACATGAGAAACTAGGGGAGAGTGTGGCTAGTTAGCAGGTGGACATGCCATGCCCTGGCCATGCTGGTAACAAAAGCCGAGCTTACCCAGTTTAAAGACTTAGAAGCAAAATGTTTGCCTGAAAGGAGTTTCAAGATTTTCTTAAGTGCAAATACTCCTGGGATGTGCAACTGATGTATGGCTCATCTCTGCCAACTGCCAACGATTCATCCAGCAGATCCTATGTGCAGGGAACCAAGATATTTCTTGAATGCCAAAAACCTGCTGTGCCTTTACTACAAATCTGAGTGCAACTCCTGAATCCACAGCCTCCAAAAAGGGCATTTCACTTGCACAGCCTCTCTCAAACACTGACTTCTAGATCGACCTTAAATAGATTTAAATAAATATTTGGGATTAAAACAGTCCTGGTGAAGGTTGGCTGGTTGACAGAGCAAGCAGGAGCCTAACGCTTGTTTTGCCTGAATTTCTACTGCCATGGGTCACCACTGCTGTTTTCCTTCTGAATAGAGCCCAGCAGGGCAGTGCTGTTTCCCTCACAGCTGAGGCAGAGCTAAGCAGGTGAGCATGGGACCAAACTGCACAGGGAGCTGGTCCCTCATCCAGCCACTGCCTTGCTGCTGTAAGATCACTCTGACATCTACAGGAAGCTCTCGGCTGCTTTAAATGCTGCTCTCCTGAGCAGACAGGATTGTGATCGGGCCTGTGAGACTTGCTCAGGAAGGAGTTACACCAAGCTGACTCTTGTGTCCTTTGAGAACATTATGCTCCCTGATTTAAAAGCATTCTGCGACTCTGTCATATATAAATCTGGCTGTGGTGCCCACGGGTACAGTTTATCCATAGGCTCCAGTCTGATTCTTGCTGTGAGAAGTCTCTTCAGGCCTGACTTACCAGCAGATGCTTAGCTGAAGGTGAGGTGGGTCACTCTGGGCATCGAGGCTGTGTGACTCCAGTCAGACCCTGAAGGGAAGTAAGTTTTGGCTGGGTCCTGGGTGGTGGCTCAGCACAAGGCATACAGGGAGCAACTCCTTTAATCATATTCTGAATCTCTACAGACTCCTTTAATTTTCTGGAGATCACGCTTGCTTGGCATGGCCAAATCTGTAAGATCTTCTCCTTGAGTTGCTGAATGCCTAGAGTCAACCTGGCCTTTCAAATTGCAGGTTGTGTGTTTATTGCAAGCACTGGGAGCAGCAGGAGTTAAACTATCCAAATTGTTAAATGCAAACTATTAGGTAAAAGGTATGGAGAGTGCTGTAGGCCACGCAAGTGAGTATCATTTAAGGGCACTGACAATTAAACTGTTCCAAGTTTAAAATGCTCTCTCGGTTTTAGAATAAAAAGGGAGATGTACTTCAGTAGCCCTTTTGCAGAAGGTGTGTTAAGGTCTGGCTCTTTACCTCACTAAAGGTAAAGGACTAAGTAAAGACATTTTCAGGATCCTGTTGTGTTAAACATTTTTCTCATCCTGTATAAAAGATGACCCTTTTCACTCCCTTGCATCCTCAGAGTGAGTATAAAAGCTGGCAGCTCAGGTGCCCGCTGCAGGGGAGGGGGAAAAGAGTCACGGAACAGGAACCAGAACAGCTGATACAAATTACCTTTCAAATTGGAGCAAATGCTCCCAGAAATGTCACCTATTAAAAGATCAACTAATAAGTTCCTGCTGCAGCCCAAATAGCTCAACTAAAAAAAAAATAATAAAATGATGGTAGTCTTCAGGCCCAGGCTTTTTGTGAGCTTTGCAATCTGAAGTTTGTCAGTTTTGTACTTAGCACAATTGATGAGGCCCTGGGTAATATTTATTACAAAAACCTGCTGGATCCCTTTGAAAACCTGGACCCTTAAGAGCTGAGACCAGACATGTGAGTCCTTCCCCTTGCCAAATCAAAGATGACAACCATAGCAGATAGCGATGGTGCCAGGGATGGGGGGTGCTTTGCTGATTCTTCACCTGCTGATTTGGTATACATTAATTTGAAAAATGCAGTAAGCCTCCCAATGCACTGGAGCCCAAAAGAGCAGTACGGTTTTGATGAGGTCACGCTTAACACTATGTATGTTATTCCTACAGCTTCCGAGATGAACATCCCTCAGCTGCAGCAGCTCTAAAATAAGTATGGTTTGACTGCATCCTGATGGGTAGATTTCATTTTCTTTGAGTGACTCCTGATCACTTTTCAAAGTCATGTGTGTAATCACTGTAAAACCTACAATTTTCATAATTATAAATATTGGCTATTTTAAGGTTTATGGAATCTTCCTGTTACATATTTCTTTTTTTCACAGTTAAATCCTGATGCTACCAGCTGTAAACTTGGAAGGTCTGTACCTTCCCGGCACGGGTAAGGATCTTATTGGTAAAAAGATATTTTAGCTATGGAAAAAGCCTATCAAACTAACTAGTAAAACAAACCTCTGTAATTAGTAGGTTCTTAAAGCTAATGATAGTGAGACCAAGTCCTAAATTGGAAGCTGTAGAGTCCAAAGGCCACTTGAGTCCAGATGGTTGACAGGAGTATGTCTATTTGTGCATCTCCTGATTGTAGCTATAGTTGAGTCCTTTAAATTTCTGGTCATCTGCTTCCTGACTCAGGGCAGCTGCTGCTGTGGCTAATGTTGAATCAGATATGGTTGAAGGAGGTCTACCTACAATGGCCTGGCATGAGGAAATCAGGTTTTCCTGGTCAACCCCTCAAACAGTCTTTGTAAATTAGTACAGTTAGCATCAGGGCCTACCAATAAGATGCTAAACAAAGAGTGAGATGTTAATGCCAGTTGTATCATAACAGAAAGTAGCAAGTCCATAGGTAGGATGAAATGCAAAATCTCTGCACAAAGAGTATGAAGTTTGGTTGGGGGGAGAACCTCAGCCGGGATGCAATAGCAATCTCTATCACTCGTCTGGTAAGTAAGGTAATTTTCTGTCTTCCCATGTCATACTTGGCACAGATCCCAGCTGTGGTGGGCTGGTGGCCTTTGGGCTGTTGATGGAGGAGGGCTTGCTGCTGGGGTTAGACTCTCACCCACGTAGCCTAGTTTAAAATTAGTAAGGATGTTTCTGCATGGGTGGCAGTTACAGCTGTATGTTGCAGATGTGTCTGTAATCAGGAAAGAGTTGGAGGAAGAAGTGTTTCTTCTCCTGTGGAGGAGGAGGGTAAGACGAATGGTCATTTGAACACAGTTACAGCTTTCTGTGTGGGTGAATTGCTGATGGTGGTGTTTATAGTAAAGACATTTCACCTGGGGAGGAGTAGGAGAGCAGAGACTCTTTTGTCTCCCTCCAAGGACTGTGCAGGGGAAACACTGCCAGCAGATGAATGCTTCTGTACCGATGGCTTGCTACCCTCTCTGACACAAGTTCTTTATAGGAGCAGCATTGATGCAGACTCTTACAGAGCCACCCAGGAGGCCTTCTGCCTCCACACCCCATGTCCACGTGAACCGAGAGCTGGTGAATTACAAACAGGGTTAATACAAGTGGCCCTGGTCTTGTCTGACACTAGACCCACCAAGTCATCTAAACAGGATAAACTGAGACCTAAACCTACCTATGCCATAAAAAGAATTGTGCTGTCTACTCAGCACTGTATGCAGAACACACACCTTGATGCTTTGTTGCTTGTGCTTTATTGGCTGGATGAAATAGGGTTTTCCCTGCATGATGATGACCACTTGCCTTAGTGACATGTGGTATGGATAACAGGTGGCCTCTGGCACTCCACTGCTTTCTCCAAAGCTTTTATTCTAGCTTTTTGACAAGCTGTTGCACCGGTAGTTGCCTTTGCTGGGTGCTTCGTGGGACCATCACCAAACTACCTCACCTGTAATGCCTGAGTTGGTTTCTTCTCAAGCTACCACTCAAGGAGGGCTTGGTTGCCCTGCGGCCAATCTGCCCATCCTGTAAGGGTGCCATGCTTACCTTAGGATAGCACATTCTGGAGAGCAGCATGAATTCGAAGGGGACATCCCATGACATCCTAGGGAGGAGAATAGGGTTTGTACTCCTCTCCAGGGAAGAGAATTTTGAGTTGTCATCCGGGGAGAAGTAATTGTTTGCCACCACTTTTCCCTCCAGATCCTCTCCAATGCAGGAATAAATAATTTGTTCTCCCTCTCTGTAGTGATGTTTCTGCCAGGGGCAGCATAAAAGGGAAATAACAGGGTATATGGAGCCAAGAGGCAACGGAGTGTCTGTGCTGTGCCAGACAAACCAACCCAGTGCGATATATTAGGGGAGGGCTAGAGCCAAGAGCTCTAATTCAGAGTGGCTGTGATGCACCGTGCCTCCAAAGGCTTGTACAAAGCCTCCCCTTCCTCAGATCAGCCTGCTTCTGTGAACAACACAAAACTTGCAAGGCTCTCAATATTCCCTGTGCATATTTCTTGGGGAGCATAGATCTTGCTGAACGTTAAGCCTCAAAGTAGGCTGAGTGCAGGGTAGGGAACAAGGTCATGGCCCTTCTGCTCCCCCTCCCCTGACTTTCTTGGTTGACTGAAACGGTAGAGCTAGATGCTAATAAATCAGCAATCAGCCATGCCCTTCTGAATAATCTTCTGTTCCCCTAAATTATCTCTTCCATCTAATATTGGTGATTTCATATAATTAATGCTAGAGAAGGGAAGACTTGGGATTCATGGCCTATAGGAATGCAGGCTCTTGCTATGCAAGTTTCCCCTGCGTCTGAAAGAACTCTGCCTTAAGTAATGGTTGCCCTGATTTTAGGATTGCTGCTGGAATAAGTTAAAACAGACAAACCGAGTTGCCTGATGCATGGCAGAGGGGGCTGGAGCCATGAGGTCTTTGCTTTCGCCTGACTGAGCTGATAACATCTTACACAGGCAAACTGTGCGCTAATCCCAGAGCGGCTGGAAATCTCGCCGGGAAGGACACTGCCTGCCACTCCTGTATAATGGAGATGGAGCGTTTAGACGCACGCGGGCTTACATAATTTCCCTGACTAAGTGACTTCCTCTTTGATAACATATACATCAAATGTACCTTAAACTGCCGTCCTGTTTTCCTGAAAGCCTGGGCAAAGCTCTGCAAGCTGGAAATAATGATCCCTTGATAAATGAGGGAACTTAACTTCCCAGGCAGGGGGGAAATGGTGCAGGTGACATTCTCGTGAAAGGCACAGAGAAAGCCTTTGCAGGGGCTTAACTGATATCCCTGATACTGTGGTTTTGGTTACGGTGTGGTCTTTGGGTGAGGAAAGAGGATGTTTTGGAGGGGATGATTTCTGCCCTGCTGGCTCGGAAGGGAGAAGAATATGTGTGTCTAGGGAGTGGGAAGCAGCCATACTTGCTGAGCCACGGCATGGTGACAATCTCTCTGGCCCCTTCCGTGAATATCTGCTGGTTTCCATCAAAATGCTTGTTACTCTAAAAGGATGGCTTTGAAATCTGTTGGTGTATGGGTTTAGGGAAACATTAACTGGTGTGATGAACATCTGGCCAAATGACACATAAGCAGAGATGCTGCAGTTTCCTACACAATATCTGTGCAGAAGTGGTCATACTTTACCCAAAGGGAGTTGTGTTCAAGAGCCAGTAATGAGTCCATAGATCTCACGAGTTTCATTTGTAAAACTTGTTACCAGAGGTTATAAAAAGGCTGCAAATTGAAGCCACGCTACTGTGTTTGTTGAGCTTCTTTGGGAAAAGGGCAGCTGTCACCAGCTTCCTGAACTCATCTCCACCATGGAAACGGTGACTGTTGGCAAAGGTAGTGGCTTTTCTCTCCATCTCCCCTGTGTTGCCTCTGCCAGTGCTGTTAACTCCCAGTGAGAAAGTTGAAGGGATCTTTTGACCTGGGTTTTCTCTGTCTTATTTTGGAAGGCTCATTGCATGTGTTTCAGATCTTGCTCAGACGTAAAGTGTTTGTTTATCTCTTCGCAAATGTAAAACACGAGGCTTTATGGATGTAGAATCAGTTCTTTACAACTCCTTGGGTAGAAGGTTTAATCCTCTCTTATGGGTGAGGAAAGGCACACAGATAGAGCTTCAATGACTGACTGGAGGCCTAATTATGGGTAGGGAGTAAGTTTGAGATTAAAAATAAGGTTTGAATTCAGCCCCTTAATGAATGCTCCTAGATCTCGCTGCCTCATTTTATGCAGATGTACAAGCAGCATATGTTTTACACAACAGACTCATCATGTTGACTCATCGGAAGGAACAGAAAAGGGAGTGTGTCTGTATTACCCACTATCTGTCTTTTGCGATGCACTTTCCCTGTCTCTATACCTTAAACGCCCTTCTCACTGTGGTCTCGAAGTGTGCGTGTGTTCGTGAACCACAGGCTTCCTTGCCAGATGGAAGTCTATGCAATTGCACTTCAAAGGAAGGGGTAAAGGTGGAGGGGGAAGGAGGGAATTTTGGCAGGATGAAGCTGGTTGTGGAATCTGCCCCCTTGCCCTAGGAATGGTGCAGATGGGGAGGACCGTCTGCCAGCGCCTGCACTGCATGTTCTAAGGGGAGAAGGAAGCCTATAAATTAGTCTCCCTTTTTATTTTTCTCTCTATTTTAACATTTATTTATTTGTTCTTCCCCCTCTTCCCCCTCATCCCTCCCTGCCATCAGCTGCAAAACTAATGGCATCGTGTCAAAATCTGTTAATGCATCTGCTGTGCAGGTTCAGGTTATCAAAAGTATTAGCTAAGCTAGTCTGCGAACACCTGGGGAACATCTGTCTGCCATCACACAGAAGACTCTGGGAGACAGGGGAAGTTAATAAATCTAATTGGTTATGAAGCAGTATTAGGCATTGAATAATACCACCTTGGAATTCTTCCAGCATCCCCAAAGCTGTTGCATGGACTCTCTCTGCGTGTGGACTATGACCGTAAGGGAGCCTAGGAAGACTTGCTTTGGATTTGCCAAGTCTCAGATATGGATGGTTGGTGGCATTAGTATGAGTTCTTGCTCTGTTATCGCACCCCCTTTTCTCTAATGACTCCAGTGGTGATGGCAATGAGTGACCTTCCCCAGACTATGGATGTTTTGAAATTGGTAGTGGGCATGCTTTTTGTTTCTGCCAGTAAGAGTATATACTGCCTTTGAGACTTTTGCTAACAGTGGCAGAACCCTTGTTGTTTCTCTGGGTAGCAGATGCTAACTGTGTCTCCAGTGGAAACCCCTTCCTCCCTCCTCCCCTAAGAAATAAAATACAATTAACCAGGCTGGAGGCAGGAGAAGGATTCATGACCATAGAAACCATTCACAGAAACCAAAGATGGAGATGTTTTTAGCAAATCAATAGATTTCTGAAGAGTTGAGTAGCACAGAGAGAGCTGTGAAGGACTGGCAGAGAGGATCAACAGCATGAATCCATCTAGCATGAGGCACAGCCACTTGCATCGACTCAGCCTCCGGGCTGCTGCTAGAAAATGTGAACAGGAGGAGTTAAAAAGCCATCCCAAAGCTGTCTCCCCTGTGGAGAGTCAGATATGGTGGCTGAAAATCTGCTCTCCACTAGACTGCACTGTAGACCTGTTTCTTATTGTTTTCTGACCTCAGTGAACCGTGGCTGCCTCAGGGAAAAGGAGAATGTAAGCAGCATGAGGAGGAAGCACTCATAGGGAAATTGGGAAACAGCAGTCAGGAAGAAGAAGCTGTTCTGTGCTGCTGAACCTACTGCTTTAACTCATCTGCTGCTTCTGGATCACCTGGCTGAGCTCACCTTCCCAATCTGCAGCAAGCTGGGACTTCCTTCTAGGTCCTCCTACCTGCTCTGGGTGGTTGCGTCACAGGTTAGTGGCTGGTTCCTCTTAGGGAGAGATGCTGAAGAATATTTTCTTTCTCCATAGACAGGAGAGAGATGGCAACCCTTACATCCCTGGCTTTGGCTCTCCACCAGGCCTGGCAGCAGAGGGACTGACCCCAGCAGGCTCAGTCCCACACATAGCTGCCCTAGCAATGATGCAGAAGGAGGCAGTGTTGGCTGATGCCCAACGTACTGCTGCCAAGGGACACCATGGGTTATTGTGATGCAAGGGTTACTATGATACATGGGCGACCATGATTCATGGGTTACCATGATGAGGTGCCTGAGGATCTAGTTGACTTCATTGGACATCCAGTTCCAGGAAGGATATGCTTCTCTCTCTCCCTCTCATAGGATGTGAGTGCTGCTGACAGAAGTTTCCACAGGCCCTCCCATGCCTGGCAGTGTTTCAAAAGACAGAAATGGGGCAAATGGGAAGGTCACAGGCCTTGGATCCAAGTGGGAAGAGATGGAAGATCCCCAGGGTGCCTGTCAAGACAGCTCCAGTGAGTAGGAAGCTAATCTTGACTGGTAAGACTCTACTGAGGAGGTTCCTGCTGTGATGCTCCTTGCTTTTGTGGATAGGCTAAAAACACTGACCCTGGATCCAGACTGGTTTTAAGGCTTGCTGTCACCATCCCCATCCTGGTTTGAGGTAAAAAACTCCAACTTTCTGTTCAGTAATTTTACTTCTTAGCTAAGCCTCTTCTAACTCTCTGAAATTAACAGCATATTGTGCAGAAAATCATTCGTTCGTTTGTTCGTTCATTCTCAGAGTGGTAAGACCAGTGTTTATAGTTAATGTCAAGGAATGGTACGCAGAGAAGTTCTTTCTTGCACTTATTGCTATAACAACCAAGGTCAGCTAACTTCGTTATTTGCCCCGTTGGAGGGTCAAAACCAGAAAAGTGTAGAGGGGTCATATCTGTGGGGAGGAGTGGACAGGACAGGTGACCCAAAACTGGCCAACAGGGTATTCCATCCCATCTGCCCCATGCTCAGTATAAAAGCTGAGGGATCAAAGGGTCATCTCGCTTTCTTCAATGGCTGGCGTCTGAGGAGGACTATTGTCTGTTCATCTGCCTTTGATCCTGATCCACGCACTCCTGACTGCAGATACAGAATCCAGTTCCCATCCATGACTGAGTCCAGTCTAGGACTTCCCCAGTGCCTGCTGGTGATGTCATTCTGTGAGCTTGATATGGTTTTGTATATAATGTATCTATTTAATTATTTCCTTTTTATTTTATTATTAATATTCCATTAAAGAGTTCCTTCTAAACTCGTAAATCTCTTTATCCCCCCTCTTCCTCCTCCTCCTCTTGGAGCAAGAGGTGGGGGTAGAGCATCTGTCGTCTCATCATTGGCCGATCTGGCCTGAACCACGACAATCCCTTTGGTAGCTGTAGCATCAACATTCCTGTGTGTTAGGCCATTCCCCACTGGAGGGGTACTTAATCCTCAGGGGACAGCACTTTATGGTCTGCTCCACAGTCAAGACTCACTTGCTTCTACTCTTGCCAGAGCTTATCAGTGTCCTGCAACCATAACTGCTCCTACCCCTTCCCCTCAGTGCTGTCTTGCGTGCCGGGGATGTCTCTGTGCCACCTGGCAGCCCCTCCCGTGGTCCCAGTGCTCCCAGTCTCTTTGTCAGGCTGGGCACGTCGGGCTCTGCTCCCCCGGGTAGTTTTGTTCCTTGCCCACCTGCGTGCTGATGCTATGGTAAAAATAACTCTGCACGGAAATGAGAGCACTGATTGGGATTTAAATAAAATTTACATAAAACTCTGCCTTGAGTACTAATTAATTAGGTGTTAAAAGCCCCTGAAAAAGCAGGAGCGGGGGCTTGTCTTCCTTGCCAAATGAGGGAAGCTATTAGAAGGGAGAGGTGAAGACCTTTGGTGGCCTAAGTGAAGTACCGTGCTCCAGCCG
The DNA here is from genome assembly GCF_963924245.1 of Chroicocephalus ridibundus. Lineage (NCBI taxonomy): Eukaryota > Metazoa > Chordata > Aves > Charadriiformes > Laridae > Chroicocephalus > Chroicocephalus ridibundus. The sequence goes on from NC_086284.1 coordinate 167,082,842, forward strand.
GCTGGCATGGTGGGAGATTTGCTGCTGGCAGGCAGGAGAGAGGCTCCCTTTTTCTGTGACGAGGCAGTGCTTCCAGCTTCACTCAGTGTTGTCCCTAGGCCTCCTTCTTGCCCAAGTAGTGCTCAGCTCCATGCAGCAGAAGAGGCATTTAGCTCCTGATCTTGTCTACTATCCAGGGCAGTAGAAGGCAAATGCAACATCAAGAGGGAGAGGGGCTGCGTTAGTACTTGCATGTGCTCCATGGTAGCCCCTCAAGGCAACTTTTCCCCATCTATTACAAATATTGCAAGGGACAGTTCTGTGGCTTGTGGTGCCTTACTGGTTAATTAAGCAATGAGATGTACCAGTCTGGATGACACCACCAATTAACTTGTTCCTCATACTGTCTATCTAATTTAATCTATCTAGCATTTTATAGAGTGCTCATGGCCACGGAGAGGCTGAGGGTAGGGAGGCCTTTAAATTTTACTGCGGTTTATATGGTGCTGTCGGAATCCCACGGCCACCATTAGAAAATGGGTCATGTAAATGGACAAGCAGGGACATTCAGTTGCCTGAGCCATCTCAAGCAGGATTGAACCAGCTTTCTGTGTCAGAGAAAACATTTGGCTTTCCCTGGAAATGGACTGGACTCTTCACACCCCAACAGGTCCTCAGTGACTTTCAATGTGCTGAGACTTCTTCACTCCATAGCTCCTTGCTGCACACGACAAGAAGTCCTGCTGTGTGCTTAGAGGTGGGGCTTGAGAGGATATTGATAACAGTTGGTAAGAGCCTCCCATTTGGGGATAGCTGGAAGAATTCAAACAGACTGTTTTTTCCTGCTTTCAGGATCTTCCAATTTGGAGGATCATGGTGCAGTTTTGATATTGATGGGCGTCCTGATGGAGGATGCCTGCCAGGTTGAGCTCGCAGTCTGTCTGGTTCCTGGCTGCTCTGGGAAATGTCCCCATGTCCTCATCAGCCCACCTGAGCAGCAAATCACCTTTCACTTGCACAGAGACGAGCTTTCTTGGTCTATCGGCAGCCCACTGGTTGGCCTGCCCAAAGCTAGGAAGACACATCCTCCTGTGAAAGTTGAGGGTTTGTTCCAAATTGGGACACACACACCCCTGAACAGAATTACAAACATTGAAATCCTCTCCAGAATGGAGTTTCCACTCCTTGCCCAGCTGTACTCCCAAAGACTGCAACAGGCTGTTGTGTAAATCTGAAGGTGATACTTCATGTGAGTCAAAAATCTCTCCCTGCTCTGCTTTGATGTCCAATCTCTTTTGGCCTTTTTTTTTCTTTTCATTTTTTAAAGAGGTCTGGAGCTCACAAAATCCACAGGCAGTGGATAATCCCCTTGTTGTGCCATTAATTTTTCTCCACAGCTGGTCATTAATTACATGGGAGCTGCAATAAGCCTTGATCTATCCCAGCCTTGGCATACACTACACTTACCTTGAAATGAGAACAAATCCCCAAATGGTGTTACTTTCTCATCTCCCACATATCCCACTCCATCCCCCAAAAACAACCACGTAGACTGCAAACATTTTGTTCAAATTCTCTTTGTCAGCATTTCTCCCTGTATACATGTGTGAACCCAAATATTTTGAAAATTACGGTGTCCCTGGCACTAAGGGACACAAACTTTTGTGTTTTGTTTTTATGTATGTAACCAAGGCAGATCTGCCCTGATCTGAGCTTTCAACAAAAATAAAGTAGGTAGCCACCCTACAGTGGGGATGCAGTGGCTCACCTGTGCTTGAGCCACTACAGTTCTGAAAAAGATGTGAACAGAGTCTCTTGTGATTTTTCCAGTGCTACAGAGGTTAGTTCTAGTTCCTCTGCCAAATTCCACATGAGGTTGTTACATGCTGCTTATCTAATCTTTTTGTAAATAGTGCTTGGCTATTGCCATGTTGTTTGGGATTTTTACCAGAATGGTAATGGTCAAAGGCCTGGGCAGTAAAGTCTAACGATCCAGATTGGAGTCCTGCAGTGCTGAGTACTATCCAAAGATGGAAGAAACCAGAAAGAGACAAACGTGTGGTTCTCTTCCCCTGCCCCAATTCCTACCCCATTTCGATGCCCATATCTAACATATTTAAATTGGAAGTTCAGGCTGAACGAGAGCACAGTTAGCATAGCAGGCTACATATGCTTTTGAAAAATATAATTCTTCCTGGAATCTCAGGTGTGCTCAGACATCATTTTCAGGTTACATATTGTACCCTCCGAGTGGAGTGTAAAAGCGGACCTGCTCTGCTCTGCGTGGGTATTGAGGAGCCCACAATGCCTGTTGTTGCAGGAGGAGTTTGTTCCCTTTCCAGTGTCCAACACCTCTGTCCTACAACGCACAACACCCTGCCAGCCTGTGTAGCGCTGCTGCCATCCTACTGGTCACTGCTGCAGGGCTGGAGACACCATTTGCAACATGCTTTTGGGATGAATTTGAGTGGACTTGAGAGCTGTGGATGCCACAAAAGCAGTATCCCTGCATCTGGACATGTGTTCTGTAGCCAAGGTGGGGATGACTGAAAAGCAGCTGCATCTGCATGCAATATGCTGATTTTAAAGTGTTGAAAACATGTCTAGCCGTCTGGGTCTTTGGCTAGGTATCCAGACCAGCTCCAGTGTTCAATTTGCCTCTGATTTCTAACACTACCTTCACCACAGAAGTGTTTGAACTGCACTCAGCAGTATATTATGTTAGAAACTTGATAAGCACATACGTAACTAAATAGGTGGATTTGTGAAGAGAGGAAATAACTTCGAAATAGGAGTACTTAACTATCCATTCTATTGGCTTATCAAATGGGTTTGGAATGAAACTCAATCTCTGTTTGTTTCCATTATATTTATCTAGTGTCAGGCTTACAGTTCAATGTTTCTGTAATTGTCAGGACTTAGAAAGGCTTTACTCCCTCCCTTCTTCCGAATTTTGTTTCTTTTCCACCTCTCTGCATCACTGGAGACAGTCATGGCTCAGGACAGGATGCAGATCGCAGAGTGGTGGTAGAGCTTCAGATACCTTTGATGTGTCCTGCTCACATGCTTAAGACATTTGATGAGCTTATTAATTTTCCTGCTAGATGTGTGACCCCTTTTTAGCCCTTCTCTGAGGGAGCAGGGATCCTGCTTCCTAGGATCACCTGGGAATTTTGTTTAACAAATTCCCGTTTAATGCAGAGATCCACAACAATGACAGCACTTAGGCTCTATGTAACCTCTTCCAATGCCACATTACAATGGTGGCATACAATGGGTCTTCAGTTTGTAACAGTTTGTCGGAAGCATCCTGTAGCCCCTAACCTGAGCATCTCTTGTGTGGCTGCCTCTGACAACCAGGCAGCAACCTCAATACCACGCCTGGTCTGATTTATTCCTCTACAGAGCAAGACACCTGCTTGGAGCTCTTCATACACTGACAGAGATTAGGATGGTCGGGATAAGAGATGTTCTGCATTGCCATACTTCCCAGGAGAACTTAGCCTTAAATGTAATTACCTCAGCCTTTTCATGCATATCTTCTGTTTGCTAATGTTACCCCTTCTCCTTAGCTGGAGAAAATCCAGAGAATTTCTCTCCATGATGACGAACGGAGGGAGTTGGTTGTGGAGTGGTGAAGGCTCACTGCCTCCAAAATAGCTGCATTTTATTCAAGCCGTTTCAGCCATCTCCTGTTATTTTAGTGATCACAAGGAAGCAAGCTACTTCTCAACTCTCTTAAAATCTTCAAAACCATTTTGTCTTCCTGGGTCCTGCTGGTTTTCATTTCTTTTTGTTTGTAAATCCAAGCTCTTTTATGCATGTACGTTCCACTGCGTGTCTTCCAGGTTAATAAGTATTTTACATAAGATCTTTTAAAGTTTTCTTAGGGTTTACTACTGCAAAGAAAGAAAGAAATCACTTTCCCATGCACGTGATAAATTCAGAGTCCAGTATTATGAGGTTCTTCCAGAACTGAAAACAGTTACGGTGTTTTGGGGGCAAAACCATAGATTCTGATTGGAAGAAACTCAGGAGGTCACTTAGACCTTGCTCAAAGCAGGGTCAGTGATCTGGGGTGGGGATCTAGGATGGGGTCTAGGGCTAGAAAGAAGCTGTGGTGATCTCAATCCTGCTCTCACCTTCTTCTGTGTGCAGGGTAAGTCCTGCGATCCTTGGGAGATTTACAACAGTGCACGTGCATGACAGGGGTCACACTGGGATCTTCAGAAATTCACAGGCATGCAAGTACATCAGTAAATCTGCACCTCAGCCAGTCCCTCACGGCAGGATCCTGAATTGATCTGTAAGGAGGTAATCCATGGGTCGGAGAAGCCGGTCGATGCCTGGTTGGCCACGACTCTGGGGAACAGGGCTCAGCTTAATGCCAGGGGACATGAATGGCAAATGGCAGAACGATGCAACGCTAGGAAACTGAACTCACCAGAAACCTTTCCCAGCCTCACTAGTGAGCTGTCTCCCTCTGCCAGGACTCAGCCCAGCTTTCCAACCAGGTAACCATCTTCAAACAGACATCGTTAAAAAAAGAAAAATATCAACCTGTCTGATTTTTTTTTATTTGCCCAAATGTGGATTCCACCCCCCCACCCCTAATTACCCTGGCCTATAGTCCAGATTTGACAGTGGTCAGCCAAGGGACACATTTTCTACACACACACATGTCTCTTGATGACTGAAGTTCTGTTGATGAACTCTCTGTACCAGGCTACTGTTCAGTCAGAACGTGCTTCTTGCAGACACAGGAATCACCAATGAGTGAAATAGCTTTTCTTCAGCTAAATATGCCATGCATTTAAAATGTCTGTCCTCTATGATAGGATCTTCCAGGCATAGTGATGGAAGGTGTGTGGGCTAGAACTACGCCTTAGCCAGAGATATCATAGAGATCTAGCAGAAACATTGAGAGTGGAGTGGATGGGCATGAATGGCACCAGAGGATGTGGCAGAAGGACAGGAATGACAGCTGTTGATGACACCTAAGACAGAAGATTACCAAGATCACAGCACATCTTGCAGCTTCTTAAAAAAAACAGATTAGGAATAAAGCAAAAAACAGACTGAAGCCATTAAGAGGTAAGATAAAGGACAAGCTTGGAGCCAATAAAGACATCCAGGTAAGGAGACTGAAGAGAATGAGTAAATCAGCAATGTTTCCTAATACTTCTGAGAGGTGGAACAGGGTGGGGAGACAAAAGATCACAACCACTGTGAACACTTAAAGTGAACAAAAGGCAGACCCTAAACTGTGGTTGCCTGCTTAAGAGGAACTCCAGAGATGTGATGGCTCATCAGCTTCTGTCCCTTGTCCTTCTGTCTTTGCAAGGAGTCCTAGCTGGACCACATAGACACACACCTGTTGGTGCCTGAGAACATGTGGTCATAAAAGAATGAGTGTGAATGAAATCAGTTGTTTAGAATAAAATTGTCTCCCCTGACAAGGTATCTCATTGAAGTCTGCTGCATTAGTTGAGATTTGTACAACAGCAGAGCTTTTAGGAGCTCTGGTTCCTAGCAAAGGAGTCAAAATGGGATAAACCTTAAAAGATGATGTTCTGCATGAGGAATATGGAATATTCACACGCAGCCCTGTGAAGGTAGGTGTGTGCTCCAAAGCCTGTGGTTAAATTAATTCTTAAAGTTCCTCAATTTGACATTGCTTTCCTCTCCATACAGAATGTAACTGAAGGAGGGATAATTTTCTCTCCTCCTCTGCTTCCTTCTTTCTCTACCACCTGTTCACACATATGATGTCTTCTGTCACCAAAGACTATACATACTATGTTGAATGAACGAGCCCTGATGCATGGCTGTAGTCCTGAGGCAAAGGTGTGTTGGGAATATTAAAAAGGCAGGCTGTGAATGAGGGGAGAGAAACTCTACAGATTCTATATGTTCTTCCTTGTCTTCATTTCTCTGTAAACTCTGGCTCTAATTCATGTGTGAGCTGCAAGACAGCTGTCAGACTGAGCACTGCTTATTAAATACATCTAGTGAGGAAATGAGGGTTGGGCTAGTGCAATAAGGAGAAGCAAAGCCTTCATCCCACTTGACAGATGGCTCCTGGCTACTGGCTGGACCCAGCGCTCATCTTCCCAGAGAGACTGGAAGTGACTGCAATTTTATCCTCCCCTCTGTCTCTAAGCACCTCAGGGTGCTCAGATAACATGGGTGCCTGAAGTCCTTACGCATTTTCTCCCCCATCCCATTTTCTCTCAGAGAGCGGGGGCACATGCTTGCTGCCTGAATGCAAAATCGCTTCTTTATTCCTTCTGCTCAGCCACAGACCTGCTGACTTCAAGCACAAGTCCTGCTGTGCGAGGCTACAGCCATAGATAACACTGAGGCAGTTTTGTGGCTCTATAAAGGAGTCAGTGCTTAGAGGGTGCCTGGATCCTGCCTGTCCCGCTGCCTGCTCGCTGCGTACGCTGAGGTGTGACTGGGACAGAGGTGGGGGATGGCGGGTTCTTGCTGGGACTGGATGGCCACAGGTTTTCTTTTGTGTGATATGTCTCTGTACAGGCTGGGCTTACGTGAAAGCACACCCCCTGCGCATGATACAGGTGTGACATTGTCACGGTTTAAGCCCAGACGGCAACCAAACAGCCACTTGCTTGGCCCCCCAGGTTGCGATGGGGGAAAGAATCAGACGAGTAAAAGTGAGGAAAAAATTGTGGGTTGAGATAAAGACAGTTTAATACATAAAGCAAAAGCCACGCACGCAAGCAAAGCAAAACAAGGAATTCATTCACTGCTTCCCGTGGGCAGGCAGGTGTTCATCCATCTCCAGGAAAGCAGGGCTCCATCACATGTAACGGTTACTTGGGAAGACAAATGCCATAACTCCTAATGTCCCCCCTTCCCCAGCTTTATATACTGAGCATGACTGCAAATGGTATGGAATACCCCTTTGGTCAGCTGTCCCGGCTGTGTCCCCTCCCAACTTCTTGTGCCCTCCCAGCCTGCTGGCTGGTGGGGGCATATGAGGAGCGTAAAAGGCCTTGACTGCCTAGCAACAACTAAAAACACCAGTGCACTGTTAAAAGTATTTCTCATCCCAAATCCAAAGCATAGCACTATACCAGCTGCTAATAAAAAAAGTTAACTCTATCCCAACTGAAACCACAACAGATACAAAATGTAATGACCCACCGAGTCAGAGCAATGGTCCCCACAGCCCAGCCCTCGGTGTCCTATGGTGACAGTAGGAGATGGTATTTTGGAAGAACGCAGGAGCCTGGCTGCTCTCAGCATTGCCTTCCCTGTGTACGCCACCAGCACCATGGCATTTGATGAGCAGCAGTTCTGCTTTCACCTTATCCACTGCCTTGGTGAATCTGTAAAGCTTCCTGACATCCTCCTCTCCAAAGCAAAGACCCTAAACATTTCAGTCTCTCCTCCAAAGGTGGCTGCTCCATCTCCCTGGACATTTTAGTTGCTCTTCTCCATGCCTTCTCTGATTCCACTCTGCCCTCGTGGGGAGCAGGGACCAGAACTGCCCACTGTTCCTCAGAGCTAAGCGCACCCGGATTTTATACGATGGCAAAATGATACAAAGGAAGATGACTGCACAGTGGCATCCTCTTCCACTCAGGAATCATCAACTCTGGCTGCCCCTACCTTTGACCCCTCTTCTCATCCATTCCTGGTATTGGACAAAACTGTTTTCAACAATCATTTTAGCTGTGGTATTTCCTCAACCTTTTCTGTCCTTGCAAACACAACAGTAAACAGAGAAGCTTTCACAGGGTGTGTGCAAGAGAGAGACCCTGACTTCTTGTTCTGCAAATGTGGGGACAGCTCAGCTCAAAGCTCAGGCTCCCTTCCAAGCAATGCAGTGAAGGAAGCCCCCGTAGGTGCATCCTCAAGGGGAATGCAGCCACCCCTGGGTAGGAAGCTACTGCAGCAGAGCAGGTAGAAGACCCAGAAAGGAGTGAAGTTGAGGGCTACTGCTGATAGAAGCGGCTTGAGGGAATTTTGAGGCAGACTAATTGTCTAGCGGTGAACGTCTGCAATCTTACAGAGTGACCATCAGCCAGTATTTCTGATGACCTTGCTGAAAGGTCTGCTATGAGTCAGAGGAGCAAGAATGAAGGAAGAAGGAAGGACTTCCCTGCCTCTCTTCCTGAGTGTGAAATGCTGAACTTCTAGATAGCTTTGAATTTTAATGGAGAAAAACAACCAAGAGAGAAAGCAAAGAAAGCACAGGCAGTTTCTGGGGACAGAATAACGTAGCAGTGACTTACAATATCTAAAACTGAAATGTTCCTATACAAGGGCCATGGTCTGTGTGAAGAAAGAATTGTAGCATGTAGAAACTGCATATATTCTCCAGCAATTGCTAACTGGACCATGGCAGGACTTCAGAGCATCACTTTCCGCTCATAATATGGCTTCTAGCACAGTCAGTGGAGACTTTTGCCATTTAATTCAACAGTGTACAGGTGGGGAAATGGGAGAAAGGGGGCAGTCTGTGACCTACTATTGCATGACTGTGGCTTCAGGAGACCTCCTAGAGTCCTGGTGGCATTGTGTGTGCCAGTTGGATGCTCTGGGTGAGGCAGCAGTGGGTGAGAACACCACTACCCGGGGGAGGGGTTCTCAGCTGGTTGAGTGCAGCACAGGCACTTCGGGGGGGGAGGGCTGTGGCATGGCAGGACAGAGGCACCCTGTCCTTAGCTCCTGAGGTATGGCTGGGGCAAATGCATGCTGTGTGGGAGGCCAGAATATCCCTCAGGATGGTGAAACATCCCAGAAAACATATTTGCCCATTTTCATCCTGGTTCTTTTGCTGAACTCAGCTCCACAGCGGAGACGAGTAACTTGGGCCTTCTGAGTCTTAGTGTCATCAGCTAAAAAATGGGGCTAATATCAAGCTTACCTACTTTCCAGTGAGTCGCAGCTAATTAGAGTTAGCATTAGTTAATGTTTGCACAGCTCTGGGATGTGAAAATGGCAATATCATGCTAAGTATTACTCCTGGTGCTTAGACACCATGATTCTTCATAACCAGAGCAGTCAATTAAATTAGCTGAAAGTAGAGAGATGCAGCAATGAGGAAGGCAGAGGAGTTATACAAGCATAATACTGTATCCATGATGGCCTGCAGCTGCAGAGGGCAGGGAAAGCTCTAGTCCTGCTACTGAGGGAGCCAGAGAGAGAGGTCTCTGTGTAGGAGGGCAGGCATTCCGCAACTGCTTTGGGTTGCTGCTGCTGCAGTCCACCGGCTGAGGAAGCGAAGGGTCAGCTCCTGACAGATTTATGGGATAGAGGGGCTCTTCTCAAGTCTCACGTGCCCCTCGCTCATATTCTGTCAAGGATGCTGATTCTCTGGGAAGTCAACAGGACAAAGCTGAGCAGCACTTCCGGAGAGTGAAGGCCAACCCTGACTCATGTCTGTCAGCCAGAACCGTCCTCAGCGGGCAGCAAGGAAGACCTTTCACCAGGGGCAGCACAAGGCAGCGTGGCCACAGTGAAGAACAGCTCTGGGTGCAACACAGGCCGGTAGGTGTGCCGTCTCCAGCAGGAGATCCATTTCACCCAGGGTCTTCACACCAGCTGTGGGCAAGGAGCAGACACCCAGGGAGAGCGTGGGAGAAGCAGGCTGGGAACAGAGCTGTCTCTGTTCCCAGCTAGGCACTGTTCTGAAGGGGAGAGGAAAGTAGTGGGACTTGGTTGAAACCCAAAAGGGGGATTTAGAGGTGTGTGATGCCATTTCCCAAACCTGGATTTTGTCCAAGACACTTGGATCAATAGCCTGTTTTTTCGCAATTGATCTGGAACAACTACTCAAGTCAGGACCTTGGCTTGCAGCCTCTTTCAAGATCCGTCCCCAGCCACCCAGAGGTCTCACCCCCTGTAGGGCTGTGATCCACCAGGGACGCAGAGGGAGGATTGCCACGCTCTGAATCACCAGAGTCGCTTCTTACAGCTCCCCAGTGCTAACCTACATATTAGCTGAGGACTTGGCTACAGCTCCTGGCCAGCTTCCATACTCTGCAATTGCATTCTGCTGCCTTGAAATCCCCCTCCACACACACATACACATGTGTAACCCATGGTTTCAGAGGGATACAGAAGCTGTCACTGTTTTCTATCCAAAACTCCTGCACAGTGGTGGAGCTAGCTCATCCTTCTCAGGAACAGGCTCCATTTCAGTGCCATGAGACATGAATTATGTGTCTGGAAAGGCTGTAAAAACTCCTTGGGACCCTTTGGAAGGAAGATGCAATCTTGAGATGAAAAGTGGTATTAAAATGTCACCTGGTTTGACTGCTGGCACGATCAGGGCCTGTGGCTTTGACTGGGGAGAGGTATCCTCATGATGCTCTAAGGCAAAGATTGCTGACACTAAGCATATTCCATTTATGAAGTCATAAAGGTGTCTGTATTAGGTAACTGATTTAGGATTTTGTTTCTCCTTCCTCCTCCTCTCCTTGTCCTGTGGTTTTTCTTCAGCCTCCTCCTCCTCCCCACATTATCCCTTCTCCTCCCAGAAAAGCCGAGTATCTCCTGCTGTCAGAATGGTTATTCTCCCCTGTATTAGAATGAATGATTAGTTTATGTCTAGTTGCCTCCATAATTAAGTGCAGCATGAAAGAATATTCTTGTAAGTAACCAAGGCGGTTGTTCCCTGTGGGGCTGTTGGGAGCGTGGTACAGCTCTCCATCAGCTTACACACCGGGAGGTGGGTGTCCTGCCTGGAGACACATTCACACCCAGCCCCTGACACAGGCACCACGCGCGCAAGCTGCCACGCTTGTAGCTGGGGCACGTCCCTCCCCAGGATGGATGCGTGCACACGATGATCTGTTTGCATTCGTTTGTGGGCTGCTACAGATATCCCAGCTCATGTGTGTATGCACAGGGGCATGCACTCAGCCCCCCCCCGGCCCCCAAACCCGAGAGGTACCCAGCCCTACACACGCCTGTACACTCCTGACCAAGGACTGAGCCTCTGCATACCTCCAGCTTGCTTTTTTCATTCCCCCGACTGAAAACCATCAGTCTAGTCCTTTCATGTTTTGGTATACCCCTGGATAACCCCCAGGCTCTCTGTGGAAAGCTGGAGTGAGGGGAGAGATGGTAAAGGGAGAAGGGATATTAGACAGCAATAAAGTATAAAGAACACCCCACCCTTCCTATAAATATCCCAACATCTCCCCTGCTTCCTAGCAGCACTAATGAAGCTCAACAGGAGTGATGGAGGGCGACAAAGGAATCACTGATGAACAATCAGAGATGGAACTCGGCTGCTAATGGGACTAATGAGCTGCTTTGCATAAGATGAGAGGGAGGGAGGAAGAGGAGCAGATGGGCTCTTGGAGGGAAGGCCAGTGGCAGCCGGAGGACCACAAGGAGTGCCCTGCAGTGTGGCAGCGTTTGCTGCTGTCTCTCTGCTCCTTCCCTGGCAAGAGGCGCTGACCACAGGAGAGCGGGCACTGGGCAGCTCTGCTCGAGCGGGTCAGGCACAGCCCACATTGTGGTGTGAGCCACAACTTATCACAACATGCCTCAGCCCACATGGCAGGTCTTGTATCGTCCTTGTGCATCGGAGAGATGAATCCAATAATTTACTGAGGAAAGGGGGATACATCTTCTGTAATTCCAGTGGCCAAGACATAGTCATGTGGACCTCCAGAGGCCAATTCACCCTACTCTTAGAGATAGCCAAGTTAGAGCAGAGGTGTCAGACTCTGAAAGTGTATTTACCATGGCAGGCTGAATTGGTTCTCCACTTGACTATCTTCTGAGTGGGCACCAGGTGTGATGAGGCAGATACCCTGGGGGTTATTATCCCGCTTTGAAGGAGATTAGCATCTTGTTCCCTACATTTTGCTGGTAGGAACTGGGGTCCAGCTGTAGGTGAGAAACTCGGGTGTCACAGGGAGTTGGCAGCTGTGATATGGTTGAATAAGGAGTGTACGGGAGAAAGAGCAAGAGACAGAGGCGTATGCTGCAAAGGAGAGATGCCAGTCTGTGCCTCAGTCGGCCAGGTATAGGCAGGGGGAGAGTCTAACCCCAGCCCACACCACTAAGGTTTGACAAAGATTTTGTGACTTAAATAACAGGGTGGCCTGATGCAATCTGGCAATGCATGGCAGGTACAAAAAGAGGATTTCCCATCTTGAGAATATGACACGAGCAAACCACATTTGGGTCACTTTTCCTTGGTACTTTTGTACCACTTCTACTATGACTGCTAATGTGAGACCGGAGAGACCGTGGTGCCCCGTTTTAGTTCTTACACCTGACTGCTGATCCTTCCAGCGCTGCTGGGTGAGAGCAGGAATACCATCTCTCCGCATCTCTGTCACCCTATTTCAGTCCTTGACCCCTCTTATGAGGCTGCGGGCAACCAAACAAGCTATGATCTCTATTGCAATCCGGACAAGCGTCTGCTAATAGCCGGCCTGAGGTCCATTAATGCATTTCCCTTTCACAGAAGCTCCCTGGGCAGCCAGAAAATGGTGACGACTGTGCAGCAAGAGCAGCAGGTTAGAAAGGCTGCAGCATTGCTCTCGTTTGAATTCAGAAGCAGATGCTATAAATTATCTTGCAAATGGAGCTGTAGGAATGATTTTCTGCCTCGCCTCCATAATTTGTTGGCGCTTTATCTAGGTGCACAGCTGCGGGTGGGGTGTCCTCGCAGGAGGGAGAAGGCACTGAGCTCTCTGCCCACTTATTAGCTTGTACTGGGAGAGATGATTATGGGCTGGGTGCTGCTCCTCTAGCGGAGAGGAGCTGATGAAAACCTTTTTTCCTCTAGGGCAGACTGTGTGCAAGGCTGTACACTGGCTCCCGCTCCTGTTACAGTCGCCAGTGTAGGGGGCATCTCTAGCATGAGATGGACCTAGAGAACCAGTTCTGTATTCAGAGCAGCCTGTGGGCTACATAAAGCTACCAGATATTCAGATGGCGCCTATGCTTCTCTAACTTTTGCAGGGAAAAGGAGGAATGAAAGGGAATAACGTGGCACTAGGCAGATGAGAATTACAGTACCATGTTGACTTGCAGCCAGCCAGTTGGGATGCCCTCGGTGTTGGGCCAGAAGAGACTGCATGCCCTGGGGGTGTTCACAGGGAAACCATGCTCCCACTCCCCTCAGGCCTTTGCCAGCTGCTGCTTCTTCCCCTCCAGAATCCTTCATGTTGAACTCCAACATGTGAACTCCCCATGTTGGGCCCTGGAGGATGTGATAATTAAATGTGGAGATCTGAGGTGAGCTGTGAGGCATGTCATTTATGGGATCTTTGTGTTGCTTGTGGGATATTCAGTGCTGTCACATCTGCTAAATTTGTGTGCCTTCAGTCCAGCACGCTGTGTCTTTTTGTGAGTGTCCCTGTGTCACTGAAGCACTACTGAATATGCTCCTCCAGGATCACCTTCTGGCAGCTTTGCATAGTTGCAGAGGATCCTTGTAGAAAAACCCTGCAGGTTTTCTCTGACTCTGCATGGAGCATATTGGAAGTAAAAGAAATAAAAAAGACATAGTTGACTTAAAATCTGCAACCCATCTTTTCAAATGGCCACCATGCTGTTCTGATGCCTGATCAGAGGAAGAAATCTACCTCTTTGGCAAAGTGATGGGTAATGTGATGATCTCCTTAATGACTGCAGTGATAGGAGTCTAATGGAGGCCAGAGCCTTGTACACACACAGATGCAGATGTGTAGATTTTGCATGTCCTGAGAGTTTACAGGAGAAATCCATGAAAGGTGACTGGGGCAGAACATGCAAACAGATTGAACAAGGTGCCACGTGAGTTTTGCTGTTACAGTTTGTCACTGCCATGCTGGTGGTGGTAGTAGGGATGAGTGAATGGCAGTTGACTAGGTGGGACAAAAGAGGGTCTGGAGGCCAGCCAGTAGCACTGAGGGGAAAGCCTTGCCATGCAAAACCACAGAGAGCAATGGGAGGATGTTATCTATGGTCGTTGCTCTCTGCCCGGTCTGCTTTCTGTAACTGCTTTGCCAGCTTCAGGCTGTGATTGGCATGTACTGCCAGCTCCTTCCCCAGAGAAAGGAAAGAGTGCTGCTCTGTGGGCCTTAACACCTATGTGCAGTTTTTTCCCTTCGGGACTCAGAGGTGCTAAGATTGCTCATTTGGAGCAGTTTTGTAACCTGTTCGCCTGCTGCTGATCCTGGCAGTGGGACCTGAGAGCACATGTACTTGTTTTCTCTAGCTACTGGCACGCTTCAGTCTCCACCTGCCTCACTCCCATGGTTCCTTTCCCAAAAGTTAGTCAGGCAGATGCAAAAAGAAGAGGAAGGACACCAGATAGCCCTGCCTTAAAATACAGGAGAGAGTGGTTGTTGCTGCCCTAAGTGACTACATTGCGGCTGATCAGTGTAGAGGTATCTTCCTTCCAGCTGGTAAATGCTCTCCTGCTTCCTTTATGTAATTTGCTATTATGGCTGAAGGATGCTGGGTTATTTTTTGTTTACTTGTTACTGTTTCTAGTTTGGGAAGAAAATGTCTTTGCTGAAACCATGGTGGCCATGGCGCTCTTGTGCTGCCTATATTCATCCCATCTGTATGATCGTGCTGGGTCTCAGCAGCTGAGGTGCATCTGCTGAATTCTTCAGCTGAACACCTGGAGATACTGTTCTGGAGATACAGTTCTGGAGATACTCGTATCGTTAGACGTTTGTATGAAGGTCAAGGGCTCTAGGTTCAACCAATTCCATCACAAAATTCCAGTGCAACTTTACACAAGGTGTTTTAATCTCTTACACCTCATCCCTGCCTTCCATCTGCAAAATGCAGATATCTAAATCTTTCTCTTACCCACTTGGATTTTAAGTTCTTTGGAGCAAAGGGTTTATTTTTACAACATGCATAACAGTCTCTCTTTGGGCTTCTGAGCATCACCATGTTACAGACAGAAAGTTTCAGTTAGTATTAAAGCTGATCATTTTTAGTAAGTGATGATCTAATGATGCTCTTTGCAAAAGGATGAAAGCCTTGCTTGGAGTCCTGTTCCAGTTCTTCTTATGTCAGTGTCTTCTGTATCTCTTCAGTTCCCCCTTCTGTTTCATATTCCCTTTTTCTCTTGAGTTCTTTTATGCTGTGCTGCTGAGGCAAAATTGCTACCATGGACCACCTCAGACTTGATGTATATGGGCAATGGGAGTTGATAGTCCTCTTAGAAGAAACCTGTAACTTTGTAATCCAAAATCTGCAGTCAAGAAGGATTTTAACTCTTAAGTTTCTGTTGACATCTGGGGCCATATTCATACACTGAAGAAGCATGGTGGGAGGCCAAAAAACCACAACGCACCCAAACCTTCACAAACATTTGGCCTGTGGCAGTCACCTACATGTACCCAGGAGCTCACTCTCCATCATCTCTGGAGACACCCATTTCCAGGGGCTATGTAACATCTGGGCACCTTCATACATCAAGTGGAATATTTACAAATGCAACCAGCTGAGGGAAGGGGTCTCTGTAATTATATTTCACTTCACTGGCATCCCTAACAGGAAAAGTCCTCTTTCTCTGGTAGATTGCTCCAGCAGAAGCACCATAGGCCCTGTTGCCATGGAAACAAAACCTTTTCCTTCTCATATTTCAATAACGTATTGAAGATTTTCAGGGCTTTTTCCCCTTTTTCCTCTGCTTGGCCTTTCAGCATTTACTGTGCATCATATGCTGGAAGTGCAATGTTCTTATTCTTCAAAACCTAAACAAAAAACAACCCACAAAATTGTTCTTCCATCTTGGCTGACTTTCTCTCTGCCATCCTTCCCTCTTGTTCCTTCTCTGTTATTTGATGGCTTAGGCTTTCTGTGGCAATCTAACTCAGAAACAGCAATTTGCTTTGTATGATACAAAGTTCCTCTGCTCATGCCCAAAAGCCCTACCTGAAGGTGAGGGAGAAACGCTGCAGTCATGGACCTGTCTTGCAGATGAAGTTTTTTTTCCCTGGTTACACAATGCAGTTGAATGTCTTTTGGGGTATTGGGGTTGAGGAGGCAGGAGGTGTAAGGATTTCCACTCATGGGAAGAAAGTGATGAAATGTGCTTTCACAGCAATGATTTCCATCTCTGCCGTTTCAGTGCCTTCCAGCCTCTGCTGTGAAACCCACAACCCCAGCCTGCTTGCTTCATTGCATAGAGCTGGGTGCACCTGCTAATTAGAGTGTCGGTTGTTGAATAGCACAATAGATGAAATTAAGAAGAGATCTAGGAGCAGTTAAGCCCTGAGCTTTAGAGATGGTCCTCACTATGCTGTGCAGCTGCCTGTTTCCTTGCATAGTCCGTTCCTCCAACAAGCCCTGTGGTTCCCTCTAAACACCACATGTCCCACTCCAGTAGGAGCTCCTCCCTTATGGTCCATGGGCGACTGCTGGCTCGTGAAAACCTTTGTGAAAAGCCTGGAGAAGGGTCTTATGTTGGTGGTCATCATGGTACATCCCCTGAGCATTCATGGGCTGCACTTCATTATTATGAGCACATCCTCTCATTGCTGCTTTCCTCCACTCTTCATGTGTCCCTCCACAAAGCACAGCTTTGGGTACCTTTGCTCTTGCCTGCTAAGCTGACTACAAAGGATGTAGTTTGTTTGAGTTTTGTTGCTTCTGAGTGTGTGGGAATAACTGTCAGACCTAGAGGGCAAACAGTGTTTTCTAGAAGATTAAAAGAAGAAAAAAGGCAATTTATTTGAATACAGCAGGGGTTTGGACAGCACTGAAAGCATCCTCTGACCCATCAAAAGAATAAGCTAGGACATCAAAAAGCACTAGAGCATGCACAGGGTTACTGCGTTTACCTGCCAAGAATAAGAACAGGAGCTGGATTTCACAGCTGAGATACCGAGATGGGATGACAAGAGAGCGGATAAACAACGACCAGTCTTAATGGGTGTTGGTCCCGCTGCAGAAAGAGAGAAAAATAAGAGGAGGGGTTTCCCTATGATTCAAATTGCTCCTTTTTGGTAGTACGGGAACACACGCGCTAAACCAGTCATCAACCATCATCACGAACTCCCCATCATCTACAGCAATTGGCCCACTCCAGGAGAAGGGTCAGAAGGGAGCATTTACCAGAGCCCGATCTGTGCGCTGCTGGAAGGCTTGAGACTGCAATAGCACAGCACACACGTGTGACTGCCTCCCAGGGAGATTAGTCTCTGCTGTGTTCTTATCTGTGCTCTCAAACGGAGGCAGGCTGAGCTAAGTCATTATTTGGTTGGGAGACCCGTAACTTGGGCTAGGAAAAGGTTTTGACGGATTCAGCGTTGGCGAAATTCCCACAGAGCCCGTGGAAAACGCTGTTCGCAAGTCGAAGGTGTGCATTTGGCTGTGGGAGGTGCCCTCTTTTGGTGGGGTGGGGGGAGGGAGGGGCAGAACCACAACGCTGAGCACTTGAAGTCGTGGAAGGATTTGCTCCCCAGGTCCAAATGACACAGGGAGGCAAAAGTGCTAAACGCCACTCTGAGTTCACAGCCTAACGACAGAATTGCCTACTGCCCAGGAAAGTGCTTGAGACTAAACCATTATGTAATTGCACTGTAAACTCATAATTACTTATTGTGTTTCCTTCCAAAGATGCAGGGCTGAACACAGTGTCTCTTCTTTTGTAGCAATTACTGATAACAAATGGTTTAGTTAAAGCTTCGTAAAGATACTTTTTGGTCAAAGCCTCTATTTTTGCAGCGTGGACTAGAACTTAATATTTTTGGCCACAGCCCAAAGAGGTGACATTTCGAAGTATGAATAAAACTAGCATAACAACTTGCAATCGTGTGAGGACAACTAAGATCTACATTTCCTGTAATTCCTTCTGTTGCCTGCTGTTTTTTCTCATGATCCGGACCATCTCAGTTTGCTTAAACAGCCAAATAAAAAGGCAAGAGCCATCTTTCTGCTACAGTCTTGTCTAGTGCCTTGCACAAGAGCTGCTGGGGATGGCTGCTGGGGGCCGAGGTGTGGGACCCCACCAGCAGAGATGAGAATACTGCCGCAACGAGATTGAGCAGAGACGGGCTGCACAGAGCTGGGAGGGTGGTCCTGTGGGAAATGTAATTATCACGCTGGTGCCCGTCACAGTGGCACCAGGGCTTAAATCCCCATGATCAGGGTTATCAGCGAGTGATCAGCGCTGGCAGGAAAAGGGGAGCAGTTTAAGCAGATGGGATCTCTCTAATCTTCCTAGTAGCTGTGTTTGTGCGTTGGTGCGACGAGGGCAAATAATCTGGGCATCTAAATCCCTTGTCTACACTTGGAGTATATCCAAATGGATGTCAAGGTAAACAATCACAAATCCTGGCTTGGACTGTCTACCCTTCAGGCCTCCAGCGATGTCGCCCGGCTGGGTGGTTGCGGGCTGCGGTCCCTGCCAAACGTACACAAGGCTTACTCTGAATGTGTCCTTCGGAGCAGAGCAGCCTTCCCAGCATGGATTTTCGGAGCCAACCCCTGCTCTGGCACGGGAGGTGGGTGAGCTTCCACCCCCCGCGCCACTCTGCAGCCTCGTCTTGCTGTGGAAAGGGGCTCTGGGACTGATGAAGAGCAGGAATTTGGGACAGCTGGGAGCGCGTGGGTGACAGCCTCTCCCAGGAGATTTTGCGTGCAGACCGTTCTCCCCAGGCGGGGGTCTGTGCTCTTCAGACGGCGGCAACGCGAGGCTGCGGGGGCTTGGCTGGGCTCCCTATGGCCCTCTGCTGTAGTCATGTGCCATGAGGCTGTGCCCTGGAGCTGCCTGGCTTCGAGGGCCAAGTTTGTAAAAAAACCTTGGAATTTTGGAACAGTTCATTTTGGACACAGCTAAAGATTTGATTTGTGTGATTTTGGAATAGGACTCCAAACATCTGAAAAATACAAATAGTGTTTTAAAAAAGCTGACCTTGCTGAAAACAAGAAAAGTAGCAACATCTTTTCAGAGTGGTTAAATGTCTCCGAACTGTAAGAGAGGCTGGTTTGAAAAAAATGAAAGGGGTCAGGCTGGATCCAGCATAAACTACTTTGCTTAAAATCTGCTTAAAAATATTGTTTTGGGTTGAATCTTATTGGAGGCTATATAAAAATGAATAAATGTCTTCCCAGCTCTACTTTACACAACACTGAGAAATGCTAAAGGTGGACTTGCACACTTTTGGATGGAGACAACCCTGGTTTTGTATGGTATAGAAAGAAAGAGACAGTCACAGCACAGAAAGATGTACAACCTCTAAAGAAAAGAACAGAGGGAAAAAGAAATATGGAGGGAAAGGAGATATCCTGTCAGCAAAAAGGAAGCCTTGGTAATATGTATTTGTTTTATGGTGATATGTTTTATTAATGACTTTTTAAACACTGTTTGGGCTTGTTTAAACACCAGTTTCATACAGATTTAGCTAAATCGGTTTACAAAACAATTGAATTAAGTCAGGCAATCTCTTAGAGCACAGACACCTGTATCAGTTTAAGTGTTTATATTGGCTTAGCTTGTGTCAGTAAATCATCCTTCCTTCACTGCGCAGCTTCTTCCCACGGCAGCCGTTTGATTGCATTGCAGGTGGCTTTGCCTCCTTCTCTCTCCCTGGAATTTGACCCCATCCCCCTGCAGCAGCAGAGCAGTGAGAGGGGAGAAGGACTGGCTGAACGCGGGGCCTGTCTCCCTGGTGGGCTTTTCAGAAGGCGGATCCTGAGGAGGAAAAAGAGACAGAGGGGAGGGCTAGCGGCTTTGCAGACGCAGCGCCTGCATCAACTCCGAGATGCAGCTTGCAGTCGACTACGGTGGAGCACTGGCTCTCCCAACAGCCATTTTAGTTGAAGGAGCTCAGACCCACACAAAAATGAAGTTTTTTTTTCAGAAAGTGAGCAGCGCACATGAAGAAGCCACTTCTTCATGTTTTGTCCCCATGCTGGCTAACTTCCCCCTGCCCCAAAATGTTTGTGAAAATGTCTTTTTGTCGAGGTCACAGTGATGCTGCTGTTATGTGGTTGCCTTTGACTCGCACCGAAGCACGATTCCTCAGTGGCTTCTGCAGCGTGGGCCCCAGAGAGGTGCAGAGCAGTGAGTGCCCCTTTCAAACCAACCTCTGCTGGTTGACATCCCTGACGTTTTTTGCACCTTCCTGTGGTTTGCTTGGTGCCAGTCGTCGCGTGGTGGCCAGGGTCCATGATGGAGCCACACGGTTCTCCAAACCCGTCCTGGAGGACCAGCTGCCTTGCACTCAGCTTGTCTTCTGGTGCATCAGCTGTGGGTCCTGCATGTATCCAGGCACCTGCAGGCAACCTTGCTGCGTGGATAAAGAGGGACTGGAGCTTTCCTGCAGTATGACAAGCACACCCGTTAAAAAAACCCTATGTAGGTGTTTAATCAGGAAGGAGGAACATGTTGTGTAACATTATTTTTGCAGAGTTAATTTTGTAGCCACATGTTGTAGGTGTCCCCTGCGGTGCAGGAGTGGTGTCCCAAACTGGACCACGGTGAAACTCTGCCGTCAGACCCACTGGCTCCTTCCAGACTTGGCAGGACCCTGGAGTGGGTACAGGGGGGAGAAGGACCCTCCCAGGCCTCTTGTCCGGGAGAGCAACCAGAAGAGGGGCAGGGGGGCAGCCCACCCTTCCAGCAGCACCTAAGGGTCAGTCAGAGGAGTGGGGGCGGACGCCCACAGGGACCCCCGTGTGCCCCACGCTGGGACAAGAGCTGTGCGAGGGGTGAAGGGGGGGGTGGGCTGCCCCCCACAGCCACCCCGGGGCTGCAGTGGGGCCAGGGGGTGGCGGAGGATGGTGGCGGCGGAGGGCAGCAGGGCCAGGCGGAGAGGGGGCTCCAGGCTGCCGGTGTCCCCGCTTTGGGCCTGGGTTGCAGGGGTTGCGGGGGGACCCCCACACCTGCCTGGCCCCTCGCTGGCCTCCCTTGCCCGGCAGCACAGCTCCCCTCCCTTTGTTAATGTCTCCTTCACCCTTTCCCTCGCCCGGCCTCGCTTCGCTGCTGCGTCCATCCAAGATGCTCGTCGCTCGCTAGGGCATCTTTCCCAATCTGGTACATATCAAGCTAAATGAGGCATAATTAGCAATAATTATGACATGACATGGGCTGGAATGAGAAGCAGATGGGACTTCCCCCAGGATGCTCCAGGTTGGATTTCAGGGAGGAGGGGATGGGGACAGAGAGAGGATGTGGCAGTCTTTCATGGCTTCCTGCCTTTCGTCACCTCCGTTGGCAGAGGCCGAAGACAATGTCCTGGTCAGCAACACGCTGCAGTGAGACCAGCGCATGAGGTCTGTGCTGTGAGACGCCCGTCTTGGTCACTGTGGCTATTCTGCGGTGGCTTTAAAAGCCACTCAGTCTCCATTAGAAGAGCGAAGAAACACCTGTGTTTGGCCATGTGTGCTATCCCTCTGACTCTTCCTTCAATGCAACATTACTCCTAATTTTACAGTAATGTATGGAATTTTTCTCTAGGAAGGAGGTGGAAGAGGGAGGAGTATTGGCTCCTTGGTACAGGCAGAAGACTGGTGCTGAACTACAGAGGGCAGGAAGGTGTTTTCACCTGTCCTCTGTGCCCCTTCTGAAGGACACTCAGCTGCTCTGTGTTGTATAGTGGCCTGTGCATGTCAGAGATGCTGGAGAGGTGCTGGGCTCCGCTAGAAAGAGGAATATTTAAGGGAAACCTCAGCCTTTGGCTCTTCTGGGAAGATGCTCCTTGGAAAGGGGGTGAGAGAAAGGCCCTTGCTTGTGGTGTTTCTGGCAGGTTTGTTTGCCTTTGTGCCTGTACAGGGACAGGAGGGAACGTAGATTTTGACTGGAGATGTGTGGCGCAGTGGATCCACATGGCTGTGTGGTGGAAGATGCACAGAGAGGGTAAGAGTGTGAGTTATCATATGAACATCTGTTTCTCATTAAAAACTGATGTCTTCCACGAGAAAATCTAGGACTAAGGGAACCTATAACCTCTCTCTTTTCCCATTACTATAACGTGAGATGTTGGAAGGCTTTATTTCTGGCATTTTGTCACTCTTGCATATCTGGGTACATCCGTCGGGGGAGAGAGCCAAATCTTACCACACAGGAGGTGGTGATAGCAGGAGGTAGACTTCAACACCAACCAAAGCACTGCATTTATGTGCCTCTAGCTACTTTCCTGTCTGGAGGCACAGATAGGAGGCAAGAGGCTAAACTAGCCCAGATCCCAGATCAGGTTGTCTGGGACCCAATACAGGACCATTGTGCTGTTGTCACCTTCACCTTCCCACTGCCCTCTGACTCCTCAGCCATGTCCCCAAGGCAATACCTGACATGCAGAACAACTGGTTTTCTTTCACCCCTTGCTATACGACCTTGGCTTCAGGGAGAGCATCCAGAGGGACTAGTTGCTTCCCTTTTCTCTAAGATAATTCTTGCGTGTTGCTGAGAGGCATTTTGCACTTAGTTTTTCAAGCAGCCATTCTTGAAGCTGCTCCTGCCTCTAGTTACCAAAATCATACATTTACTGTTCTCAGCAAAAAGCCTTTTTTTTTCTACAAAATGAAGGCAAAGCGCGATTTTCTTAAGAATGTTATAGGATATGGATGGGTGCAGCCAGGAGTACCCAGGAGCACTCAGGAGCTGCAAGCTAGTTCTGCTTGGACATATGGTCATCCCATGTCTGCTCCTGTTCAGCTAGTGTTGCTTGTGACATCTCCAGTAGCCCACAGGGCTGAATTCAGCCTGCTGACCACTCCTCTCACCATGTTGGGGTAGATCAGCTGGCATCAAGTCTTCTTGCTTGTTGCAAGGTTTCTGCCATGTCTCATATGTAAATGAACTGCCTGGTTCAACAGTGGACTTGCAGAATAATTCCTCCTAAGAAGCTGCTGATGCACTGTGATAATGCTGGCTGTAGGTTTATAGTTTGCTTGGAAGCTCTGGCTTTGCCAAAGTCGATGGCTTCGTGACATTTTTCCTGGGGAGTGGAAATGAAAAGCGGTATTTCTGATTTTTCCTCTGCAGGGAATTTTCAAAATGAAACTGAAGAATCACTTCTGGAAAATCAGTTTTGTCATCTCAGAGTTCTTTAAAAGTGCCATGCTGTTAGCATCTTTTCATGCCAGAACAGTTGAAATATCTATTATTCTTATTTTATTTTCAAAACGACTAAAAGGAGGATTTTTCTCAGTATCTTCTGAAACCCCTTTCCCAGAATAGCTGCTTCTGCTTCCTTTATAACGAAATGTTTTAGCACACTGATAGAAAGGGAGAGTGGGTTCATCTCGTTCAACTTTACTGATAGAAAAGTTGAGCATTTAAGCACAGCTTGTTGTTTGGGGTCCTTTCACAGTGGGGGAGAGAAGCATGAATCAACAGCTTGCTCCAGTGAGGTCATGCTGTAACTTGAGCAGAAGAGATATACTTCCATCTCACAGGCCACTGGGTGAGTAGTACTGCCCACTTCTTGTTTGTTTTGTGATCAGAACCACTGAATCGCCCTCTGGATGTTTCTGTTTCTTGCCTTTTGCTATAGAGGGAACCCAAATGATTAGTTTTGCCCAGACGCCTAGTTGTTAGATAGCTAAAATTAGTGTGATGAATGCCACCCCACAGGTCTAGTTCAAATCTGATAATGCGAATTAGATATTTATGTCATTGGGACATTTTCAAAAATGTCCTTACTGGTAAATGCAATCATCAGTACCCTCCACACCCCTTGAGTATGCGCAACTGAAGCCTGGCTGCTTCAGGAGATATTGCTTGGCTTCTCGGAGGGATATTGCTCATGAGCATAATGCTGTTGTTTGCTTATACACTGTGACACATGCTGTGTTCACACACAGTGATTGTGCCCCCCTTGGGCATCCTAGATAGCACTTTTTCTGTGATGGCAGCTTTCATCATGTCCAGTTTTAAGAACTATCTTCATCAGCAAGACCAACTGGGGAACATTTTATGCTAGAATCATTCTAAGAATAGAAATCTGCTGGATATATATGCAAGATGCCTCCTGGGTTTATTGCCTTGTGGGTGCTTGGATCCTTTCTTGGAAGTATAGGTAGACATTCTCTTTGAAGCAGATCAAACTGGAAGACTCCTCTGTGCTGGCTGTTTCATGTAGCCCCACAGGTTATAGACTTGTAGCGATATATGTACCTTGAGCTTGCCTAGTGCTGCGTTCTGGCAAGCTTTCCAGCTGATTTTACTACAGTTTGTAGTAATTGAGACAGAGTGGGGACAGTCCACGTGAATGGCAGTTTGCAACAGAAGTAATCTCATCTTCCCCGGATTGCTGGACACCTAAGGGTCAGCATCTGTAATTTAAATACCAAAACAGATTTAGTCAAGGTACGTGTGCCTAAGGTTGGCTTCTTATGAGATCTGTAGATGCCCTCAAGTAAATTAGTTAAAGACAAGTGATGAAGAGACATTTTGCCTTCCTTAGAAAACTTTTTTTTTTTTTTTTAAATAAATGCCTCTATCTGGATTTTGGGGTTTCTGGATACTTTTGTAGATATGATCTGCTCTTACCTCTGTCATTCCAGCTCAGTTTGAAAAACTCAAGTGGGCATAAGCCAGCATCTATTCTAGTTTGTCTTGGTTCTGGCTGGGGGTTGCTTCTCATATTAAGAGATGATGGGGCAGCGCAGTCTGGATAAGAATTATTGTCTTCACTGTTGTCTCAGCTTATGCACTGCAGGATGACCCCGATGAACAATAGATAATGCAAACTACCTCCCGTTTCTCTGTGATTTCCACACATTTTGGCCTTTACTAGCTGATACAGGGACACGGCTCTGCCTGGAAAAGTTGGGAGGAAGCACAGGATTAACAATTCACTCATCAGATATTGCGGAGACTCCTGGTTACTGACCATCCCCACAGTGGTTTTGTTCTGTCTTCATCATCCTCAGTCGTAGTAGCTAGTAGGATGAGCACCAGTAAGGATACTTGCTGCTCAGCATATGGCTGAGTTTCACCTTGAGACCTCAGTTCTGTCAGCAGTTTAAAGATTAAATGCCACCTCTCTAAGTGAGTGTCAGAATTGCCACAAAAATCAACTGAGAGGTAAGAGGCATAATCCCTTAGGAGCATCTCCATTGATCCTCTCATGATTCCCAAGCAGTGTGTTGTCCTGAATGCATGACTGTCCATTTCTCCGGATTAGTTGATTCAGTTACACATCCCTTGGGCTTGTCAGGGGGGAAATTTGTATCCTTGGAAAGAAGCTAAAGTCAAATAAGAGCTACTCCAAAACATACCAAACAGCGTTACTCGCTGCAGTAAAGTGCAGGTGTCTCTTGGGACTGGCAAGCAGCTATTTCTGCTGAAATCAGCCCAAATCCCCCGTCTGTTGGTTATTGCTGCTGGCATCCAGCATGGGGTCTTAAAGCTGCTGTGCTGTAGAAAGATCTTTCTTTATGTCTTCACCTAGATTCAGAGGGTCTAGGATCACATTCTTCCCCTAGCCAGCTGGTGAATGGGTGCATCCATGTGCAGGGCCCTTGAGAATTGTTGGCGGATGCTTTGTGTATTGAGTGAATGATGTTTTCCTAAGGAAGCATTCTCTTTTCCATTTCTTTCATTTTCTTTTTTTCCTTTCCCCCTCTCTTCATGCTTTCCAAAGTGTCTGCGGTTTTCTGATATATTCAGTCTGTGAAGATGCAAGGTGGCTTGCATGTGAAGACATGGAGACAGCAGTGATATTACTGGGGCTGTGTTCATGGGCATTTCTTCCAGAAAACCTGCTGAGAAAACTTTTTTTTTTCTTTGTGTGTGCGTGTGTGTGTGGTTTTTGTTAGCTTTGTGTGTGGGTTTTTTTATTTTTTTTATTTTTTTTTTATTGCCTATTAGGAAATGCAATGAATAGGGAGACTTGCCTGGTATTTTGCATGCACAAATATTTTGGTATGAATTAAGGAGGCGACTTCAGCTGATCGTTTTTCACACATACCCAGAGCCCTCTGGTGGTCACTGAAAATTTTAAATTTCCATTTTTGGAGTTTTATCCAAACGTACATGGCCATTTGTAAGACTTATTTTGTGTGTGTGTCTTTTTTAAGGGGGAAGTTTGCAAATGTTGGTGTAACTTGTTTCATTATTTTCCCACACATTTTCACCAGTTCTGTCTATTAAAAATGGTATTGTTCTGTTGCCCAGTAATGTTTACTTGGAAAATCGGCTTGGCCTGAGAAGTGCCATATTTACTCTGCAGGCAATGGAAGCAGTTGCTGTGCAGTTAAAGAAAATTCAGGGAGTGTTTTGGATTTGGAATTAATTTCAAATGAGCATGTACTGAAACTTTGACTTTGCCATAACATTTCCTTTTAAACCTCCAGCTCAGAAGCAGATTTTTAACTACTCTCCAAGGGTGTCCAGCTCTGTGGAGAAGAACAGGGAAAGTCGTGGAAGAAAGGGAGAGGAAGGACACATGAAGAGTGCTGCTGCGTTTTCTAGACCTCACCCTTCCTTCAGCCTTATCTTCTTAAGCACTTTAGCTGAAACGGCACCACTGGCTGGCTGGTTACCCTAAACTCTTAAAAACATAAGACTGGCCATGCTTGGTTAGACCAGAGGGGCATCTCTTCTGGTGTCATGCCTCCTAGGGACATCATGATCAGAAGGTGGTTCTCCCCAGTTAAGAGCCATGTCGTGTGCTTCAGGTGTGCTGATCCCTGTAATATGAAGCTACAGAGCAGCTCTCTGTCTGGATCTGAAAACCAAACCTTCCACTTCATGCTGTGGCCAGACTTTGACCCTCCCACAGTCTACAGGACCTGATGGAGGTCATCTCTGCAGATCTATCTTGACAACAGGAGTTGCTCTCCTTTAAGAACTCCTAGGATATAGTCAATTATGATGTTAACACTCCCCTCGAGATGTCTGTCATGCAGAGTCACCCACCTGTGTGCCCCTGGGGCACCCCAGCACAGACCAACACAGGACATCTGGAAGAAACTGCCTTGTTCTGAATGAGTGTAGCTGTGATCTGTGTGCTGGGCTGGCCAGTGAAATGCTGCTAGCTGTGGAAATCCAGTCAGGAGCAATGAGATGTTTCTTTTTTTTGCTGGCTGAGGAAGAAGGCAGATCCCCCTTGGGAGGAAGAGGCAAAGGTCAGTTTGGAAGGAAGGAAAGAGACTGACTCGTAGCAGGAAAAGAGTAAGTACTGCTTGAGAGGGCACATGTGATCTTTTTGGTGTTCAACAGGCAGTAAGCTTTTGTGTGTGTGTTGATGTGCATGCACACCCGGAGGAACTTAAAAACCTATTCCCAGAAGGCTCGGATAAACCTATGCCTTTTAACCTTTGGGGGCAAGTCAGCCATGTAGCCCCTTTGGGGTGCTGGCAGTGAGCTCCTTGCTCAGTGGTTGCAGGACGGGTTATGAATGATGTGATGCGTCCAAGGCCAGACAAGGAGCAGCCGGAGGGGAGACCTGCTGCAGCGCTGGGGCCAGCCTGATGCTGCTGCTCCTGCCGTCGTGCTGAGAACTGTAGCAGATTTGGATCTCTTGCTTTCTGAGCAGGCATTACCCCAATCTGACTACTGAAACACTGCCTATTTGCACTTAAGTGGGTAAAAGAATTACTGTGGTCACTTATGAAATATCTCTCTGGCAGCACTAGGCATCTGAAGAAGAAGCCGGGAGGGGCAGGCAGTTTGTATAAATTTCATCATGACATGGGTTGAGTCTTCATCTTGTTGCTGAGCTGGGTGGAAGCTGTAGGGGTCAGGAGGAGGCCTGGGAGCCAGGCTGTTCTCAGATCGCTGCCCTGATTGTACTCTAGTTCAGACACATTTCCCTCTTGCATTGAATAATAATAATAGCCGTTACCTGCCGTTCTAGGCTGCTGAGAAAATTGAATAGTTAATCAATTTGAAGATGGTATGATATCACAAGCCAGGCAGATCTAGGCCTGATCTACCTTTGGCAGAGAAATCTGGGTGATATAGGATCCTGTCTGTGACATAGTGCAGATGGTCTTTCTGTGGTCCAATAATTTGAATTAAGCAAGAGAGTCTTACTTCCCTTCTTATCACAGGTTCTTTATCATTTTCACATTGATATAGCTTGGTTTGAACCCATGGCCTTGCCTTTCTTTAGTCTCCTGAGCCAGCCCCTGATACACACTAAAAAAAGATTCATTCTTTTCCGATCTCGGAGAGAATAAAAATCAAATCCCTACAGAACAAAGAACCTTGAAGCGCTACAGACCAGTAGGAAGCCAAGTCAAGCCATTGGACAGCATGAGAGCTTTGAAACCTAGATTAAATTGCCAACTTGCTGAACAACCCTCCTGAAGAGAAGAGATGTCACCTTTCCCTCAGAGGTGGAAACTTGTCCTCCTCAGTGCGTGCGTGCACGTGTGAGGGAGGCAGGCAAGGAGTGGGAGGAACAAGGCTGCTGTAGCACCGCAGACTCCTGTCAGGAGCAGAGTGCACTGGGTTAAGCAATTTGCAGCAGCTGGGATGGTCTGTGCTGGCTTATGAGGTGCAGAGGAGGCCTGTCCAAGCCCTCTAGCAGGTAACTAGCTAACCCCACTGTCCATTCTCTGTCATACTCTCTCAGACAGCAGCTGGCTCTTCTTCCCCATCCTGGTCATCTTTTTAGATTTCTGGGGTGGTAAGGGACCCAGGAGGAAAGAGAGGTTGTGTTGCTTCAGAGAAATAATAGGATTGTATTGTTGCTTTTGAACATTGTAAAAAAAAAAATAAATAGCTCAGAACTCCTTCTAAAATAGAAACAATCTTGCATTCCTCTGTTGTCTGGAATTAGAGGCTGTGTGTGCCACTGAGTTTTGCCACTGGAGTCTGCAGAAGTACTGTGATTTACAGGCAAATGGCCTTATATTCGGAGATTGTAGCTTCATCCTAGAATGTATGTTCCTTTTCCATGAACCAAAACTTCAGGATCCAACTCAATAAAAAAGCTCCATCCCGTCCCTCTCTTCCCCCATAGCCAGTCATGATCACATTTTCTCACACACCTGCTGATGAGAAGGGCTGGGGTACCTACCTCCGGAGTGGTCTCGGTCCCCCTTAGCTCTGCTCTCTTCTTGCAGCTGCTGTGGGGCTGAGGGCTGCTGGAACCACCGTAGGGCTGCCAGCCCCAGCTCCTACCAGGCAGGCAGAGCCTCCCTGTATTCAATAAACTATGCAATAGCCTTAAGCCATTACGCTGTGGCTGCTACTCGTATTTTGTGGCATTGAGGTCAACACTTACTATATTCCCATATGTAGCTCTGGATGTCAATGCAAATCAGCCCAGGAGGAGGTTTTCCACTAATATTACTGGGAACTAGGGGGAAGTGGTACTTTCATCTGGGGGATTGGAAAGGATTGCTGGTTGTAATCATCTGCTTCCCTCCTGCTGCGGCATGGATTTGGGGCAGGGACAGGACGGAGGCCCCTCTTCCATCTCAGGAACGACAGCATGAGAATTTGGTCTATGTATCTTTTAGGGTGTTTGCTTTCCTGATGTTTTTCTGACAAAGCTCTTAATTCCTTTTATTGATGTAATAATTGATCTCCTGACAGTGCGGTCTGAGATGCTGCTAAGCATTTCCAATGGGCTCAGATTAAATAGCATAGAATTCCTCCATTTGGCTGTGAAAACACCTCCCTGGAATTATCCTGTAGATGAGATCAGGATGAGGAAAGCTACCTCTGGCTTATCTGTGGCATTTCAGAGGAAAGGGGAGCATCCCACAGGACATTGTTTAGGGATAACCTTCCCGGGAGGATACTTGCTTCTTAATCCCTGCCATTTAGAAGCTGTTTTTTTCATGTCCTGCAATAGACACAAAGCTCCTAAAAATTCCCATCCATTGCAAGACCCATGAACCCTGCTGTACATTTTGACGAATTCTTAACCTGAGTAACATCTTCCAACAATAAGTTCCACAAGTTATTTAGATGCCACGTGGAAAACATTTCACTGTACATGCCTCTATTGTAATTGAATGCCCTTCCATTTCCTGCACAAGGCAGTAATTTTGCCTTCTCCTTCCTTTGATATTTTTATCTGTTGCAGCCCTCACTTGTTTATTGCCTCTGGAAAACAAGCAAAGCCAATCATTCTCAACTATCTTTATGCCTCCGTCTCTAGTCCTCTGGGTTTTTGCACCCCTGTTTCTTCTTCAGTTTCTGTGATGTCTTTCTTGATATCCTGGTCCCACTGAAGTGCCTGGGTTTCACTTGAGCAACTCAGAGAGAGAGTGCTATTTCAAGTGAAGGTGCATCACAGTTTTGCCTTCTGTATTTTTCATCCTATTATGGACATTAAAAATCAGTACACCCACCTTTGCGAGTTACTGATGCTACCAGATATTCGAGTTATTCCATACTCTTAGAGGAAGAAATGCCTATGTGCTGTGATAACTTTAATTGCTTGTCAAGACATTTGCAAAAATGTAATAGTAGCTGCTGTTTGCCATCCAGAAAGTGCACTCAAGTTCTCTAGGATGAATTATGCTGGAATAAGTGAATTTGTCATCCTTATCAAAATTATCAGCTTGCATTACTTTCCATAAAGATAATGATTTCAACTAAGCTAAGTGATTCCTATGTTTTAGCCCTGAAGTCCTTCATGGTCTCCAAAGACTTAAATCCATCACATGCTTGGCATTGGCCTCGGAGATTTTATAAGGATGCAGACTGGTATTTAGTGTTGTTAGCTTTTCCTTAAAGGATAGTAGTCTTTGCTTCGGGTACCTGGGTCTATATTTAATTGAAGGAGAAAATACTTGAAAAGGTATGGTTGGCTTCGGCTCTGTCTGAGACATGGAAGAATGAATCACCAGGGTGGAAGAATTGCTTGCTTTTTTTCCCCTCGATAGCCCCAGCATGGTGTCAGGCTGGAACCTGCAAATTTATAGCTTCAAACCAGCTCTGGATATGTAGCCGCCACGTGGATTCCCTGTTTGCTTGCAGGTCAGACCACAGTCCTGGCATGCCGTATGCGGGCTGCTGTAGGTACAGGGGCACAGACATTCATGAATTCTGAGCTGGTTTTCTGCCCTCTCCCTTGGTTCATCTACAAAACTTCAGGCCTCTTTCCTGGCCAGGAACTCCATCACTGTGAGACCTCAGACACTTGGTCCCTAACAGATTTGGGGTAAATAAATAGTAAAAATGCTGATGAGGACAAAGACAGTAATAAAATTCTCATGGAAATAGTGAAACCACAGTCTGAAGGACAAGGATTGATGTGCGTATGAATGGATATGGGTGGGCAGGAGGCTGCTGAGCTCATGATCTGTCAGACTGACCAGAACTGCTTCATTGTCTCTTCTTATTCCCCTCCTGGTTGGTATCCATCTGTTGTCTCTTGTCAGCATATTAATTTAGGCTTGTAATTGCATCTCATCATCAAAGGGGAAAAAAAGGCTTTTAAAATAAAGGAGTGTTGTAATTTCAACCCATCCATAAAACACTCCAGTCCTCTTGCTGTCCCTCAGCTCTGGTCCCCAGTCCCAATCCTGGCTTTGCTGCTCTGCCAGACAGATATACTTCCCTGCGTTTCACACTTCACTTGTCCATGCTCCTACCACCCTGCTCCTGTCCCCCTGGGCCACATATCTCGTGTCACTGTCTGTGCACTGCCTTGAGGACTCCTGAGCACAGCTGGGACCTCAGGGGCCTGTGATGTGGTTTTTGTTCAGGGAGGTCTCCTTGAGCTGTTGATGTGCTCCTGTTGAAGGGAAGATGGTAAACAAGAGTTTTCTTTTGAATAGTCAGTGGCTGGATGTCTGCTGTTTTCTTGCCTTTCTCTCTCTCCGTAGGCTTCCCTCCATTCAGCCTCATGACCTCCCACAACCCGTGCAATAGTCTCCCTCCTGGGAGCCTCCCAAGAGCTGCTGAGACAAGTGCCCCTTTTGAAGACACTCTCCTTGGTCACTTGCAGGTTTCCTGGGGAGAAGGAGATGGGAGTTGGTCACATTTATCCATCTAGGCTTGGTATACTTAACTTGTCCTGTCAGCAACTTTGTCGTCAATGTGACTCTCCAGGATGGCTTTCACAGTGCTGAGGAAGAGTGACAGAGAGGAGTGGGCAGTTGCCCCTCCACCAAGCTTTCTTGACTTTGGTGACTGCTTTCCTTCAAGGCACAATGCTCTCACAGAGGAGAGGACTGTGTGACTTGCTTGACTTGCTTGTACTGGAGGGCTTGAAGAGTCACATTATGCACAGAGCCTCTCAGGTGTTGCACAGAGGCATGAGAGGATGGAAATGCTGGCCCTGGGAGACTTGTTGGTGGGTTGAGAGGCTTCAGACAGTGCCCTGGTGCTTGAGTCATTTGGAGTACATGTGTCCTGGGGGTCCTAGAAAGATCTGAGATTCTTGATTCTTGATTCTTCTCATTGCTTCCAGTTGGAAGTCCTCAGAGTGGGCTTTCCAGTCCAGTCAAGGTTTGTGGTGTTGAGATTTGGCCTCAGAAGTGCTGCTGGGGGTTGTGCTGTGTCAGGGTAGACCCATTTTCAGGTACTGGTTCCCTGAAGGGCTTATGTTTGTATTTAGCTCTGTTATTGCACGGCAGGGTACTTTAGACCCTGATTTATGAAAGCCCTTAAAGCTATGTTTGAGCACTCCAAATTAGATTTTCCTACCTCACAGAATTATTGTGAGGGGAAAATAATAATTCAGGGTATATTTGTTCCTGTGTGGAAATGGAGTGGGCATGGACTTGGGCAAGAAAATTAACACAGAGTGCAGAAAGTATTTCTGAGGTGCTCAGATACTGGAAGTGCCTCTGTAAAGAAAATCTGGTGTAATGGTTTTGGTTGTGGATTACTTTGTGGCTTTCATTGCTAATTATCACAGGAGATTGTCTGCATTGGAAGAAGGCACCAAGTACAGAAGGTGGAGAATGTCCCCAACTGTAAAAGGTCCAGAAAGGTTCAGTGTGCAGCAGGTATGGCGTGAGTGGCAATTAAGGCTATGGGTTTGAGCAGTCGACGCCGAAGTGCTCATATTGTTGTTGCATCCGGTGTCCTCCCCGGGGTGGAGAAGGGCTGGCTTTGGCAGGAGTGAATGGCTTATGCATAGTGCTAAGGTAGGGACCAGTTAACTCTATTGCAGATAGAGTTAGGATTAAAACTGGGCTAGGCAGTGGCTGCACTGCTACCAGGGGTCTGACAGGGTGAGGGCAAATGTCTTATACATAGTCCCAGAGCTGTTAGGATCTCTGGGTCCTGACTTGTTTCTAAGCAGTTGAGCTGTCCCTAAACCTAGCCATAACCTCAGCCTGATCCTGTGGCATATCTTGTCCTAAACCCCCTCCTTCCCAAATAGCCTTCAGTCTCACGCTGGTGATACCAGGCCGCTGTCTTGCTCTTTGGGATCCACAGATCCATGCTGGGATGGTCAGCTCCTGGGCCCTGTGTGTGTAGCTGTTGGGAATAAAAGGAGAGAAGAGCCTGAAGGGGCTCTTAAAGCAAACATTTAGGCACTGATATCAATAGAGATGAAAGTGCACCAGCTTAAATTAAACATTAGTTAGAACCAGGCACACTTAGCGCATCTTGGGGAAAAGAAAAGTAGAGCTGGAAAGGCAAGATAACCCTAAAATAGCAGGTGAGCACATTATCAGAGTCTGTGGTTTTGTATGGTCATCATCAACCTCATTAGCACATCTTAATTTTGAATTAGCCTATCATTTGTAGAACCAATTATAACTTAATAAACAGGGGTGGGGGAAATAAATAATTAAATTAAGCTTAAGGATGCGCGCATTGTTTAAAAATTGCTGGGTCTGAAATTCCTATCATATACAAAGTATTTTATCTCATTTGTCTATTCCCCCTCCTACCCGCCCAGAGCAGCAGAACCTGGATCTGCCCCTGACTGGTACAAGAGCGGGGCAGCCTGGCTGGTGTGTCTGCCAGGAACAGGTTCGATGGTATTTGGTCCCTGTTTTTCCCTGGGTGGGGTTTGTCCCAGCATCGGCTGTTGCTGCCCTGCCCCAACACACTGGCAGATCCCGTGTGGTCAGCACTTGGGTTCGATAACTTTCACTGCTGTTTCCCATCTGATTTCCTGCCAGAGAGGAGAGGCTTTTTGTTTAAAATCTAATATTTCCAGGGTCTTGTCACAGCTAATATACAAGACCTTTTGTCCTGGGTGTCAACACTAAATTTTGCCTGTGCTGCTGGGCGTTTTTGAACTAGCTCTGAACCTGTCTTCACAGGCACACACATGCACGCTTGTACTTATGCAATACCCATTAACAGGAAAGAACACTCAGTATAAACACATACACACACAGAGCCATATGGACACATGCTCATTAATTGAAACCAAGCCCATGTACCGAATCTCTTTGTTAGCATCCAAATCCTGGCCAATCTGCCAGTACTTATGAGATGCAAGACTGGATCACTTCCATTGTCTGTCACTTAAAAGCTGAAAATTATTTCGCTGGCCCCTGGCCCTTGCTCCCATATTCTTTGAGAAATAGCGCTGACATTTTGTTTGAATGCACATGTGGATATATTTATGTTTTTTGCAGTATATTGCATGTAAGCTGTATCAGGTGAGCTGACGCTTACTCCTATGCAGATGGTTAGCTCAAGGCATACAAGTAACTTAAGTTGTCAGATCCAGCTTAAGTAGAAAGAAAGACGGTGAACTCCACAGGAGGGAATTTCTTTTTATAAGTAAGTATGCTGCAGACACCGGAAAACAGCCTTTTGATGATAAAAAGACTTAATTTGAGGAACAAAACTGAGTCCCCAGGAACTATCACAATTAAGTTTGGTGTGAACCTGAATTAATTGCTTTGCCATCCCAAACCATTCACCGATCTTTAAAGACAAGAGCACATGGTGTTTCAACACAGGCCCATGCCACACTGAGCGGCTGCAGTGGGAGCAGCTTTTGGAAGAGGTCAGAACTTGGTACCAACAAAGTCTGCAGAGTGCAAAGCATTTGCCTTAGTCGCTACAGATATTGGAAAGTTTTAAGAGAATGAGATGGAGATCCCCAGGGTGGACACAGAGGTATCTTCAAGTTAAGGCTGATAAGTGCCGTCAGAACCATTCAGAGGCAGTGCCTGCCTCTGCCACCATTTTCTGTGTGATGTTGGGGAGGAGGGGGCAGTCAGATCGCTGTGGCTATTCCCTGAGACTAAGTTTGTATGTGCCACTTTACCCTCTTGTCAAATTAGAAAACTATCTTATGTGGACACACATGAAGATATCTTAAGATCTCTCTCCAGTGTTTGAGGTCTGGTCCTGTGAGTGGATCCATGTATTCTGCTCAGTGCTCTGCGGGCAGAAGATGCAGCCGAGTCTCATGTCATGAACACATCCATCTCCTGCTCATGACTTGGATGTGTAAAATTCTGCCATGGAAGCCAGGGCTCCAGCAGCCTCTGTGGTGAGCAGCGCCCAACCTTTAAACAGACCAAACTCTATCTTTTCTTTTTGAGATTTTTCCGAAAGTTTCGGTCTGCCTGTTGCTGCTGAAAGAGCCTTTCTTTGGAGAGAGGAAGGGGTAGCAGTGACCAAGAGTGGAGTGAGCAAACCAAGTCTGGCAAAATCTTTGCCTGGTGAAGGAGAGAGTCCCAGGCCTGGGGACTTGGGAAGGGTGGGCTGGCAGAGAAAGCTTACTTGCAAGCATTTTAAGTCATTCAGTTGGATCCATGCTCTGCACCAATATTGCAGATCATAATTTTCCCAAGGACTTGATATTTTAAAACACACTGTACGTATTTGATCTGTCTTCCCTCTAAAAGACGATCGGGAAGATTTGCCAGTGATTTTCTATGCCCGTACTGGAGGGAGGGGAAGCAGATCATTAAGCCTTGAATACAGCCTGCCATCTGGATGGGCTGAATGAGCAAGAAGGCGTAAAGTTGGGATGCAAATGTGCAGCACTTGGTTCTGAGCCAAGATAGAGCTTGTGCTCAATTGTTTAAAAGCAGATCTACACAGACATGACTTATTGCAGGGGAGGAAAAGGGCTGATGGGGGCCCTTCGGGTCTGCTTTGCAGAAATCACTGCTACAGCTGAAACCCATGCGACCTGTGCTTTGAGTGCATGGAGATTTCTATCCATGGGCTACTGGTGTCTTGATAGTGGCACCTAAGATTAGCTGATCCTTTTGAAATGTCTTCTTGTGTTTCCCATCCAGGGGGTTCACATTGGTGAGAAGTTTCCTGGTGTTTCCCAGATCAGGAATCCTGACCTGACGTGATTGGTGGCTTAAGGAGATGCGTGCAACCTTCCTTCTACCTCTGTGTGCAAGGAAGAAAATGAATAGAGTTAGCCATCCTGAGAATGTTAAAGAAGGTTGTAGAAACCCACTCATCTCTCTCTGCCTTTACCATGGACTCTGAATATGATGCTGAGCAAATCACATACACCCAACTTTTCTGTAGTGGCCATGAGCTGTTTCCTTTTGAATGTAGAGGCAGACAGCCGCTGTGGTGGCCAAAATTAATGGTCAGCATTGCAGATTTTTAGCTGTGATCCGCCTACGAATCAATTCCCTTGTCTCTAAAATTCCTGTGATGGTGGTTTGGTATGGTAGGGGTGACTGGAAGACAAAAGTCCTTTTGAGTTTGGGAACTGCTCAGCGGTGATAATAATGAGGCAAATTGAAAAGCCCAGGAGGGCAGCAGAGGTCTGTATGCTGTGCAGTGCGCTGCTGGTGCGCAGATAAATATGGCCACAGGGGGAATAAGGAAGATAGCCTCAACCGTGGAGCACTTTGTGCCGAATGAGGCAGCGGGTCCAGTAGAAAGGGGAAGAATATAGGATCAGTTAATTAAAACTGTACCTCTATTATTATTTCTGTTTCTAGAGTTTGGACCTTCTCCACAATACATTTGGCATCAAATCAAGGGCAGGTGGGTATAAAATGCTTATTTTTAGAGACTCTTGTGGGGCTGAAACTTACATTTGATATCAAAAGCCATTTCCTGTCCATATTTGAAGTTGGTATCATGCTATTCTGCAGCAGTTGCTAGTGGAAACTGTTGATGTGTTGGTACACTTCCATTATCCATCACTCTGTTCTGCAGTTCGGGAACTGGAAGGCGTGCAGGTGGCTTCATTTTAATATCTATTTAAAGTGTAAATCGTTGTCTGCAGTGCCCTTTGAAAAGGCAAGGGCTGTTGGAAGCTTTCAACACTGGTGAGAACTAAGAGCGCACGTCATAGAGAAAAGTGGCAAATAGGATGCAAGATAATTGCTGATGGCTTTGAGGTTTAGAGCTGAGAAATTTGCCCTTTGAGTACCTGTGGGAGCTCTGGAAGGTGGCAGCTCTGGGAAGCAAGAGGAAGGCAGTCCCCAGGGAAGCAGTGTGGTGGGGGGTGACAAGGCATGTGTCAGCCAGCCCACCCCTGGAAGGACTGGGGGTCAGATCAGGAGAAGGGCGTTTTTGGTTAAATAATGACAAGTGGTGCCTACACCATGTCTGTTAATCTGGCTGTCTCGAAGGTGGGAATAGAGATTTCTAGTATGAAAGAGAGAAATTATACTGCTTCTGGCTTCTGGGTCTACCAACACCTTGTTTTGCATATCGGGAACAGTCAGGCATAAGGTTTTGGTAGACCCAGAAGGCAAAGGTGGTATAATTTCTCTCTCTCATACTAGAAATATGTCTTCCCAGACCTGTTGGAGGTGACTTTGCAGCCATGCTCTCAACCTTTGTAAAATAGGTTATGTGAAACTATGAAAGTTGAGATGAATCCATGCATAGGAAGGACGCCGTTATAAACAGAGCACTTCCAGATAGTGAAAGAGATAAGAAGCAGGAGTTCAGGGTCTGTGGCTTCCCATCCATTGCACCTTCTCATAGATAGCACTGTGATGAAAGAAGAGCTCCATTTTGCTTGGATCCCATTAAGATCAGTGATTCTGGGGAAAAAGGTAAGGTTACAACATAGGGATGTGGGCTTGTTCTCTTAGGTCCATCTGGCATGACACATGCATGGCTGTGCAGTGTTTTCCACCCGAATTGCATCTAGATCTGACTCCACTATGGCACAAAAGCGCTGCTGATATTTGGAGACATATGCAACACAGCTGGAATGGTCAGAAAGTTAGGAACAGGCTAACTTTCCGGATCGTGGCTTCTCTGAACAAGTAGTGCTTTTGTCTATAGCATATGTGCTGGCCTAAGTGGCATTGATTTTCCACCGGGCAATAAAGGGCTCCTGCATGACTACCAGCTTGCTGCTCTGCCAAATTTCGCTTCCATCTCCGCAGTAGGGAGAGGGTAGAAGTCATCTAGGGAAGGATGAAAGGAAACAATCATGGTAGAAAGCATCTGCTTTTCATTAAGCTTTACCTCAGAGGCAGATAGTGCAAAAATCTGGTTTTTTTTTTCCCTGTTCGTGGAAAAATAAAATGGGACAGAGAGACCCGACATGGGAGAAGTTCAGTGTAGGTGCTTAGCATGTGTCAAAGCCATAGTCATCTGGATGTGAATGTTCGTAAGGACCAGCGTGCAGTAATGGCTCCGTTGGCACTATGGGTCAGCCCGGTCTCTCTCCCTGTGCTGCACTGGTTCTGCTCCGAAGCACGCCGGATCGGGATGTGACTGTGCTTGATTCTTCATGACCGGTATCTGCTTGAGGGATGGTGAATCCTGACCCGAAGCACCCTTGTTTGCTAGTCACATTGTGAAAGTAATATGGAAAGGTTCTCCTTGGAGGCCCATCTCCTTTCACCGCTCATTGCTGCTCGCTAGCCGCAGGCACGGGTGAAGCGGGCAGCTGCCCAGTTCGGCAGCTGGGGAGGTGGGGAGGGGTGAGCTGACCCCCAGCTTTACCTGTGCTGGCATGCAGCAAGCATGGCTTAAAGAGCCAATCCTCCCTCCTGCCCTCGGTGGAGGGGGGGGCAGAATATCCCCTCCTTGCCCTCTGAGCTCTCTGCTGCTGGGGGAGGCATGGTTGAAGGCTATGGGATAGCTGAATTAGTCTTGCCCCCCACGTCTCTGCTGAACTACATCCTATGTCCACAGCCTTCCCCTTTCCCTTGTCTCAAGCACAGTGCATCACAGAAAGAGCCTGGCAGGTCCCCTCTGATTTCCAGCTCCTATAGAGGCAGCTTGGGAGGTGACAGCTGAGGGACCTGTGTGCTGAGGCTGCAAATGGCTGGGGGGAAAGGGAGGTCTCCTCTCCAGCACCTGAGAGCTTAGGCTGAGGGGGCAGAAGGAGGCACTTGTCCTGGACCTTTTCCTGGACATCTCTCACCTCTGCCAGAGCTTTGACAACTAGATCAAACAAATGCTTTATAATTTGCAGAATCCCCTGAATTGGAGGGGAAAAACTCACCCCCTATCCTCAGCTTCGTTTATCTCCTGTTGTTTGGGCTCTACCACACTTCCACACCATGATTGCCTTTTCCCCAGCAAGAGAGCAGTTGTGCCTCTCTATGAGCGTGCAATTGTACAGCGGGGACCACTAGATTTACTGCACCACAAATACAAGCTTTGCCTTTATTGCGGCAAGGTCATTGCAAATCTTCTGGTAGACACATGGCAATAAAAGCAATGACTTCTCTGATCTCTTTGTTTCCCTGCTGTGGGATTTCAAGGTCTCTACTGGGTGTCCGTGTTCAGTTTTTTCTGGCTGGGTGTTTGAAATGAGATACTTATATTGATGGCCCTTGCTGAGTCTCTGCAAGTTCCACAGATTTCACTGGCAACTCATCGGTATTAAAACCATCCCCTGAAAGCTGGTTACCTTAATACAGATTTAGCTACTGGCCTGCTGCAATCAGTCGTTAGGAACCTAGGGGTTGCTCTTTGAGAAAATGAGAAAAGCCTCTGTTTTGTTAAGATCCACTGGGAGTGAAGGGGAGTTAGCTGGAAAGGGTTCCCCTCTGAAGTGGGAACTGTGGAGGTCCTAAAGGACTGTAGCCTTTCCATGTTCAGGCCACCCTAGCATCTCCCTCCATTGTCTACTTCCATCGCGATTGCCCCAGCTGGAGGCAATTTCTCTGGCAGTGCAGAGCAGAGGGGGTGACATTAACTGCAGGACTGAGGGACAAACCTGTTTATCTCCTTGACTCCAAACCAG
Organism: Chroicocephalus ridibundus; assembly: GCF_963924245.1. NCBI lineage: Eukaryota > Metazoa > Chordata > Aves > Charadriiformes > Laridae > Chroicocephalus > Chroicocephalus ridibundus. Next base: position 167,122,771 of record NC_086284.1, read on the forward strand.
CTTTCAGTGTCCTAAGGGAATTGAGCCACGGTCATCTGTTCAGGCCTGATGGATAGAAAGTTTTTGCTCATTCTCCCCCTAGGTTTCTTCTGCCATTTCCATTTGCCCTGTAGGTTTCTTACTGGTGAGAAATGCTCCCACGATGTTACCTCTTATGTGGGACAAGAGGCACCTGAGGTGCCTCTTCCATCTTTGATGTGACATGCCACAGGCAAGCAGGGAGCCCATCTGAGGGCTGCCAAGCGAGGCTGGGGCACGCTCCTATTTCTGAATTATACTATGATAAAGTAGCACCGTCCCTGGCTGGGGATGCTCATGCCTCAAATCATAGGATCATAAGATATATTCAGGAGAGGCATTTGATGGGCTTGCACTGACCTCTAGTGACAATACAGGGGACCGGGGTCTTCAGCCACCAAGGAGTTGAAAGGGCACCTGTGGGTCATCGGTCCTGGACAGTTTACAATGGTTAACTCCAGTTTTCAGCAGGGTTGTGCACACAAGCCTCTGGTACTGCCTTGGGGAAGGCAGCCTACTGCCTGATCAGGGTCTGTCTGCTTGGTAGACGGTTGCAGTGGGTCTCAGGTGTCCCAAGCTCCATACATCTCCTCACTGAACTGCTTGTCCTCCCCCAGGCCACCAAGTTCACGATAGTCTTCAGGTCTTCTGCGGTGTTTGTTCTTCCTGTCCACCTCTTTCCTCCTCCTGTCCCGACATCTGATCCTCCATTTCTTTCTGCTGCCCCATTCCTGCATGGCATCTGATGACTCACTGCCAGTCCACCCTCTTGGCGATGTAGTGTCCATACTCCTTGCTTCTGGGACAGTCCTGAGGACTTCACTCCTGCCCCACACCTCTACCTCCCCCTCCCCACACCCTGACTCTCTTGCAGAGCCTGCAAGCCCTTTACAGAGCTGGGATGCAAAGTGCGAGGGTTCTGGTTTCTTTACCACAAAGCTGCTTGCTGTGCTGCATGGTTGGTTATTCTCTATGCGACGCACATGAAGCAACTCCTGCTTCAGAATGCCATTTAGAAAATGAACCCCCTAAAAATATATTTAAGGTGTGCTAAGGCTATCTTTTACCTCCCTGAATCTGTAAACAAAGATGGTGACAGCTTTGGACCCAGTCCTCGGAGCTGCTAACCATGCTGAGCAGCCTCAGCTTTTATGGACATCAGAAGGACTTGCGAGCTGTCAGCAGCCCCCAGGGAGCCCTGTATTGCCCAGGAGCATGGGGGAGACCTGCCATGGCTGCGGTGTGAGGAGGAAAAAAAAAGACACCTCCATCTGTGAACCCCAAAAGACAGGCTTCTGTCCACCCACAGATTTATCTGGAAGGGGGAGAGAGGCAGGAGAACACCCCAAATCCCATTCTTTTAGCACCTCTGACTGTGTTATGCTCTCTAGGTCATCTGTACAAGAGTGACCATACTCGTAGGGCAGCGGTCCACAGCATTGCCTTTTCCCCTAGACCTCATTGCAGAGAGATCCATCTCTGTTGCCCAGATCCTGACGCTGGGATTAGCCTAAGAGACCAGAGGAAGCATTTGGGTTCTCATAAATCTCTGCTGAGGAGCATGCCTCCTGTGCTTGCCTCTGAGAAGATGCTGGGGGGAGGCTCCTCACCCTGTGGCTTGACCCCTCTGGTCCCTGGCTAGCCTGGTCCACATCAGAGGGAGTGGAAAGGAGGAAGGCTGCCAGCTACAGCCTTCCATGCTAGGTTGAGCAGAAAGGCAATCAAGTTTCCTAAGCGGTGTAACAGATGACAAGGTGTATATTTATACCTTACATCCACGTACTTTGGGTGAATTGTGCAACATGAGATTTGTCATCATGCATCAGATCACTGGTGTATCTAAATCCAATACCGTGGCTCTGACAATGTCAGGAGAGCTGAGCTGCCTGCGGTGATGTACCTCACCAACTGTGCAATGCGGGAACAGAGGGTCTGGGATTAAAATTCCTTCACAGTTCCTCCAGCAATCAACTGGTACCCTGACTGCTCTTATTATCTGAGCAGGCAGAGCTGCAAATGTAAATAATCACAAGATTAGGCAGCCTTCTAAAGACAACTAGTACAACTGCAGCATACATTTCTGGGCTTCCCCCTGGGCTGGATATGTTTTGAGTGGGATATTTCATGCTGGTTTCATCTTACTTTCCTCTGTTAAATGATTCTTAGGCTAACTGCACCCTGGATGCCAGCAGTGGAGATTTACTCCAGTGCTGGAAGTGACCCATAATCTTTTACATCACTCCTAGCATCATCTTTTATGCCTCCCATCATCTCCCCAGTCCTTGCACACTTTTGTTGTTGTTGTTGTTGGTGGTGTTTTTTTCTCTGTCTTCTTTGCTGCAAGGGAATCAAGCCATTCTCCCGCTCTGACCGTGCTGGCAGGCAGCTGCATTCTGTAATGGCGCTGCCGCCTTTGTGTTTGCAGTGCTGTCATCACCCCTTGATCAGCCCGGGAGTCAGTTACTTTGCTTGGCCAGTTTCGGCTTCTGCTACTGACAGAGCAGGACTCTCCCCTGAGCTGTTTGCAGAGGCTTTTGCAACACTCCCCTGAACACGTACAGGTAATTTCAAACCCATTAATGTGAGCAGTTATTGGACTGCTCCTTCCCAGCCTGCGTAGCCTGACTCTCTGGTCAGAGCAAGAGTGTCTCTTGCTCTTGCCCCCCTGGCTGTCCCTCATTTTTAGCTCTTCCTGCAGCTCCTTACCTTGTAGTGAGTATGGAAATAGCTTTTACCTGTTCCTCCTGAGTATGGCTAACAAAATGGTCTATGCTGGCAACGCCTCCTTATGCCGAGCACCTCCTGTTTGAAGAGCTTTTGTTTATCCTCATTCCTTCGGAGCTCTCAGAAAAATTGGGTCTGGCAGGGCTGTCCTCTGTGTATGGCCTCTGCTAGCTCCTGGTGAGATTTTAGTCACCATTTATCTGGTCTGGCTGATTTACTGTAGCCAAATGCTCTGAATTAGGGAGTTGTTCGTCTATGGAAAATCCCTTCCTTCTTGCACTGTGACCTGCAGAAAAATGACCAGGGAGGGGGAATCCTTCCTTTGCTCTGCAGTGGAGTCTCAGGAATGAGAATTGTTTTGTTTCTCTGCTTCTCTTCTTCCAAAGGTTTCTCAGCCAGTGCAAGGACTCTGTTGTGATTTTTCCCTGAAGTAGTTGGGGTCAGTTTTGATCTTGGCCTTTGTAAGACCTAATCCCTGAAATCACTGTAACGGCTTTTCCAGGAGTGCTATGACTTTCTGTCTTACAGTCTGTGTGGCACTGGGCCAGTGTCCCTTCATGCTGTGTAGAAGATGATCTTTGAGCAAATACCTGCCATATGAACACAACCAATAGTGTCATTTGCTCCTATCCTGTTCTGCTTCTTTCTGTTTTATAATTGATTCATTTTTGTTGGCATCTCCTTTTCTGTTTGGTGTGTTCTGCCCTGCCAGTGCCCCATGTAATTCCCTGCCTGCCAGTCCCTAATGTAACAGGACTCAGAAGATGATGGTGGGAGCTACCAGGTGTGGAGCATTTGGGATGGGATATACTTCAGGAACTGCATTGACTGGGGTTGCCAGATGACCCTGGGATTTTTCACAGCAGATACAGGCACTGATCCTTTAAAAGCCCAAGTCATTTTTCAGGCAAACCGAGCTGCCCAGGGTGTCCAGTAGCCTTCATATCCTTGCTGAGCTGCCAATCATAATCATTTATGGTGAGGCAAAGGTTGCTGGAGACTTGTTCAAAAATTGAGAGCATTGAATGTGACCTGTCCTGGGCATCCCAAAAAAGTTGGGATTGTTTTGTTAGCCTGTAAGGTATCATGTTGTCACTTGTGATCTGTGCCGTGCTAGAAACAGGGCACAGATACCAACCAAGCAGTGGGTATGCTCCTGCAAAGCTCCCTGGCTAGCATCCCCCAGTATTCCCACCTCAGCCATTAGCTTGTGTCTCAGCTGCCAGCATTAACTTGTAGCCAGAGAAGTCTCATCCTAAAGTGCCTGGCAGGTCTTTGGTTACCTTGCGCTTCTAGGAGTGCCAGGAGGATGAGGACAGCAGGACTCCTGGGACCTCCTGAGCCCAAGACAAGTGTCCACGCATCACACACCATGGGCCTTCCCACACCCTGCTGTGTATGAGGTCCTTCGCTGGTGAAACTTCAGCTCCTAAAGATTCATGTCACGGTTCTAACCTCAATTAGCATGTGCCTTAGGTCTCCCTAAGGTGGATTAATTGATAAAGAAAAATTTCCTACCCAGCTGATTCCTGCTAGGCTTTACCTCACCTCACAGCTCACAGGATTGTGCCCCACGTTTGCTGAGATCTGCCTGTGTCCTGGGCTTTGGACTCTCTGCTGAAGTTCTAGAGCTGCTGAGGTGTTTGGCCAGACAAATCTAAGGAGGCAACAGCTATACCAAGTCAAGTGGCCCAGGCAAACACCTCAGTGATTTTGCTTTGGGACTCACTTGTGCTGAGGGTTGGTCTAAGACCTAAAAAATCCTGCATCATCTTAGGCACCAGCTTCCACAGAGATGAGATTCTGCTGGAGTGTGAAAGTATGTTTCCAGTTCCCCTGGGTGAGAAGCAAAGCCTGGCTCTAGGACTGAGTGTTACCATTGCTCGCACTATCTGCTTGAGCTTGCAGAGAGCCTGAAACAGGAGCTCTGAGAGTTGTTCTGCTTCCTTCTCCCCTCCAAAATGGGAAATCTCATATACTGACAAAGCAAGAGAACATGGTAGTTCCACATCATCTTAAAGGAGTGAGCTTTGATTCAGTGGCAACAGCAAATGCTTCTGTTAACAAGTACCTGAAATACTAATGAAAAAACACCAAAGAAAAACCCTCTATAATAAAGGGAAACAGATTTTATTTTTATACCCTCAAAGTTAAAAATAAGCATTTCAAAATATTTACAATGACTATATATGAAATAACCTTTGTTAATGAAACAGCAACATACAGTACTAGAATATATCCACCAAACTGATAAAATCTACATAAGAAGAAAATGTAACAGAAAGAGAGAGAGAAAAGTAAGTAGCATCCATGCACAATCTGCACCTGCATGGTTTTTTATACTCGCTGCCTTTTAGTTGTGGATGGAGTCCCAGGAAGTTTTGACCTCTTGGCCCTTCTAAATGCCACTTGTGACTAAGATTCTTCGAAGGGACAGAAATTTGTGGGTTACAGCAGCACCAATGCCTTACTTTCCCGTTCCAACCTTTCACATGGGAACCTTGTATTACAGAGTGGACTCAAAATCTCTCAGCAGCCCTGGGAGGTAGGTATAGTTTCATGGAATTTGGCAGATGGAAAAGCACCTGGGTTAAGTGACTGGCCTAAGGTTGTGCAGCAAGAAGCAGAACTCACAAGCCCTGCCTCATCTCTCCAAATCTCTCATTAGGGAATATATTTTGTGTGCTAACCAGTATCTTCTGCCTTTGAGATGAGCTGTGTCGCAAGGTGGGGTTCTCAATTAATACCATGTCCTGGGTGACAACGTGGGAAAAAAAAACCCTGCCTACAGATAAGGACTTGTCTCATCAAAGATCTGCAATGTTGTGGTGCTGTTACCATGTTCTGGAGCTGAACAGAAGATTTTGCTGTAGACACACACCCAAATGATTCTCTCCCTGCATGTGCCTCATTGAGCAATTGCATCCTCTGTAATTAGGAACCCCTGTGTATCTTCCCCTCCACATTTTCTCTCTCTCTCTCTCTTTCTTCATCATCCACACCTGTAAATTTGCCCTTCCTACCTCAATCTGATTCAACCATGGGAATGTCAAATAGTAAACAGAGCAGCAAAAAAAAATAAAAATTGCTGCCTTAGTTCTGTAGATATTTTTAATAGTAATTTAGTCTGATTTCTATTGGGTTGCTTCTCAATTTAATGTCTTTAACTTTCACATATGTGCATATATATTTATATATATATATATAAAAATGTAACAAAAGGCCCATCCCATTTGTTTCAATGGACAAAAAAAGGGGTCATAAGCCTCACTGCCCAACCCACAAGGCACACCGAAAGGTAAGTGAAGAAGGGCTCTAGGAAGGGAAAAAGATGTAGCCCTTGTTTTTGTGGTGCCCTTCAATCACCACTGCTGAGCTTGAAGCTTTGTGAAGGTATGACATAACGCTGCAGAAAAGGAGAAGAGCTGTCTGGGTCACCTGCAGGTTTCTGGTGCAGCAGCTTCAGGGATGCTAGATCAGTTGGAGCTGTTTCTCCCTCTCTTTGGTGAAGGAGTTTCTGAGGATTCTAGCTTTGTTAGTGATTTTTCTGTGGTGGCGGCAGTGGCGATGATGGTGGCTGTTTCCATCTTTTTCTATTGGCCCGACAGTTCTCTCAGCAGAGCAGTTCTTCCCTATTCCCAGTAGCCATCCCTCTCCCCTAGACTCCCATCGGCCTTATTTTTTCCTAAGAACAAGGTAGAGGATGCTGATGATGAAACTGAAGCAAAAGCAGATCCAGGCCAATATGAAGCAGTAGCCATGGTGAGAATTTGTAGACAGGGGCACCTTGCCTGTGAACCGAGCTGTGTAAATGGAGACTCCAATCAGAATGCACAACCCTGGGGGAAGGAAGGGGAGACAAGAAAGAGAGTTAGGAAACGCACAGAAAGCAGCATTGCTGCGGGACTTCTGAAGTGCCACTGCCCCCTGAGATCGTAATGCATGTTTTGTGCCATATGAGAGAGGGGCTGCTGCCCATTAGGCTTATTTATGGAGGATTTCTCTTGCAGACGTGATGACATAAGACACCTGGGGCTTGTTCAGTGGGTGCCATGGGGAATAAACCTTTGTTGGGAGGAAATCAGTAATAAGATGTGCAGACAGTTCGGTGCTATGTGTTGAATCCCATGAGCAGTATCTGTCTAATCGTTTATTCCCCTGCCCCCCAAAATACTTGGATCCTTTTTTTTGTCTTTCAAAGGTATTTTGCAAAACGCACTAGGGTTTTCTAATGAAAATCTGGAAATATTTTTGTTATATACAGAAAAAAAAAACAAACCAAAAACCAAACCGACTTTCCAATTCCTCTGTGGCTTTGTTTTATCAAAAAAAGTGGGCCACTTGAAACTTTTAGCTGGCTGACAGCCTCCCCTGATGGCTGTGTGTGGTAGACACGTGTGGCTATTTGTGCTTGCAGAGGCAATGGGACGCAGGCAGAGCCATCGCGAGGCGTGCATACTTACAGCAAACCAGCATGATGGCTCCAGTCATGTAGAAACGTTTGCCTTTCTCCAGGGTGAACAGCTGGGCAATGAACATGACGAGTGCGATGACGGAGAAGATGATGGAGAGGATCATAAAGGCTTGCACGGCTTTGAGGGAAGCTGTGAACGCAGAGGGAATAGGTTTGAGAAGGTCAGGGCTCAGCCTTGGTAATGCGCACCAACGTCCCGCAGTTCATCCCCACAACGAAAACGCAGATGTAACTTACCCTCATCACTAGTGCTGACCGGCAGCTGCTCGCAGGTGTTGTTGCACAGTAGCCAGAGTCCCGTTGAGACCGTTCCCAAGCTGGACGTACCCACCATCCAAACCTAAAACAGGGTGAAAGGGTCGTGTCACGGAGGGGGCTGCCTTGGTCCCCTGGCCAGTTGTCAGGCTAAACCGTAAGGGGAGCGACAGTAGCCCAAGTGCCACGAGTCAGAGAGATGAAAAAGTCAGCATGTGTCGGCAGCAGATGAAGAGCCGAAGCAGGTGGGAGATGACGCAGGCTCCCAAAGCTGGGGGGCAATTGATCCAGGCGAAACACCGGGGAAGTCTGTTCCCATAACCGGGGAGGGGGGAAATCGCTCAGGGCGTCCATCCTCTCCCTCCCCCCGTGCCAGGCGGCGGGAGGGCGCGATGAGGCGAACAAACCGCCGAGGCGGGTGCGAGGGGACCCCCGAAACCCGCCCCGCGGGGGAGACCCCGGCCGCCCCGCCCCCGCCGAGCCGCCAGGGGGCACCCTCGCCCCGGGTTTCGCCGGCGGCGGGGGCGGGGGGCGGCCTCCCCCCTTCTCTTGGGCTTTCCGTCAGGAGCAGCGCGGGGACACGCACCCCCCACCACCCCCCCGCCAAATTCGCTTGTGCTCTCCATGAGGAGCAGCGCCGGGAGCTGTGCTTGTGGCCGCCCCCGCCCCCAGCCCCCGGCAGCGGGCTGGTGCCGTCAAGACAGACGGGCGTATGGGGGAGCGTCCAGTTGTGCAACAGCCTGGCCGCCAGGTGGGATGATAAATACCGCCTCTGAGCTGTCATCTGCTGATCTCCCCTGCTCCTCACTGCGCTCTCTTGGATGAAGAGTGTCCAAGGTGCTGGTGGCTCTGGGATTTGGGAGCGGGGTGTGGGGGGGTGGTGGTGGCAGGCAGAGGTTGCCTCTTGTACCACCCCGGCTGCCTTTCTGCTCCCTGGGCACAGCCGTCACTGCTTCGCATTTGCTCACGGCCGTGAGTGGGTGTCCCTCACCTATAGACCTGAGCACCCACCCGCCTGTCCCCCCGCCAGCCATTTGAAGGGCTGGCTACTGCTGCGGAAGGCGATAGCCGTGTCTCGTCCAGGGTGGTCTCTACTTACGTTGGCAATGGTGGAGACGAAGAGCATGATGACAGTGGCGATGTGAACCACAAAGATACCAGCCAGTAGCACCAACATCTTGGGTCCCTTCCAGGTGGTGTCACCGATACAGAAAGCTCTGGAGGAGAACAAGAACAGAGGGAAGAAGTGAAGGGAAAGGCTGAATGAAAGAATAGTCTTACTAGTTATTATTACTATTATAGTATTACTATAAGCTTTATTTACGTGTGAGAAAACAGGTTGATTTTAAATCCATTCTGGAACCATGTAGTCACAAAAAAACATTGCTAAAACCTGTGTCAAAATCTGCAAGGGAGTTGCTCAAGAGGTTAAAGAAAGCCTGGAGGTAAAGGAACCAGTCTGGGAGGAGATGTAGAGCAGGGGTAGTTACCTCAGGGCATTTTAAAAATAGCCTGAGTGTATACACAGATTGCTTAAATTGGTGTGTGGTTATGTAAAGTAAAAATAACATACTCCAGGCCTACGCTCCAGGAAGAGGAGTTTTTGTCCGCAGGATTCACAGAGGTCAGGAAGGATTTTCTTGTCCTGTTCTCCCTTTCCCTGTCGTGGCACAGCCTCCTTCAGCTGGTCTGGGACATGGACAGATGGTGTGGAGTAGAGGACTGTGTGCTCCTGGGTGCACCAGGTGTTGAGCAGCGGTGGAGAATGGACTGGGGGGGCTACTCCTACTCAATGGCCCACTCCATTATGTGAAGAGGAGAATAACCCAACAGAAACACCACCGAGGTGTTCTGTGGCAGAGGGAGATGCTCAGGTTTGCAATGAAAACTGCCTATTTCCCTTTTAAAACTTGAGGTGTGCAGATCACTTTATTACTGCAATAAGATTCCCTTGTAATGCAAATTCCTCTTTCGTTTGGTTTGGGCTTTTTTTGCCTCTGTACCCTGCAAGCTTTTACTTTTTGTAAGATTCCCTTGTCATTGATGAACACGTGGTGGGAAAGGGAGGGGAAAGTGCTTTAGAAACCTCCCATGACACTGTTCATCAAGGCTGCTGACTTCTCCCCTGAAAATACAAAATACAAGGAACAAATCTAAGATGTGAGAGTGAGTGCTGACGATTCACACAGAGCGAGTGCACGTATGTCCCCTCCTTCCAGGCATTTATTAGTAATGGCGCAGTATGGCCACAGAAATCAGGCAGAAGATTTTACTGGGTCTACTCTGTGGCCAGTGAAAGACTGCTTCCTAGAAAGTTTCACAGGGCTGTGTTGCTCTTTCTCTTGGTTGTGCTTGTACTGAAGAACAGTGTCAAGTCTGTGATTAATGTTGGCTGTCATGTTATTTTGGTCCAGGTGACTCAGGTAAGGTTTGATGCTGTCACCATTTGTACAGGGTGTGGTAACATTGTCATGGAACAACAAAATTACGTTTTATGGTGTCTTTCACGCAAGCTGTAACAAAAGGCTTTGTAAAGTGCCATAAGTGTATTTCTTTTTACTCAATGACTCCACCTTCTCCACTCCTGTCTTTCTCCTCATCGTGGCCATGTGTGGGAGTGTATTCCTGTGAAGTGCTGCAGCTATTCCTTGAGCTGCTTTGGGTACAGTTACCCAAACCACAGCAGGCAGGTAGGCACTTTGTCCAGTTCAGCATTAGCTGATGACCAGGAAGAATTCCTTGAGTTCAGGATCTCAAGGAACCAGCTCTGTTAGGTCAGTCCTCCCACACAAATGAGGCCAGTCCTTAGAAGGACAGATTAGGTTTAGTGACTAGTCCTGTCTTCTCAGCGAGAACTTGTCCGCTGTGAGGTTTCCTTCATCTGGGAGAACTCTTTGGAGTTGTTTAGCCCTGGCTTGCTGAACATGGGTTGGGCTTGCTTGTCTGCTTTGGGGTGTTCTAGCAAACTCCTCAGACTCTAGGGCTTGATTTGCCTGGATGGCCTGGTCACTGTGCCCTCTCTTGTCACAACACCTCCCTCAGTGATGATCTTGGACAAAGTAAAGCCTTCTTAGGGGTTCTTCTCTGACTGTAGTGACAGTCATTTATGAGTTCAGCATCACCAAATCCAGCTTCTCAATACTATATGCAGGCTACCACATGAAGACACCTGACCTGAGCATTAAACCCCTTCTTTCCATTGACTGCAAAAAGAACGAGGGTTTCAAAATGCTGGATGGCAACTGATATGGATATTGCCACTGCACCTTGAGCTGAGAAACTTGCTGTTGCCGTGACTAAGTTACATATCTGCAGCAGGTGCCTTGAATAGAGCCTCTGGGTCAAATCTTCCCATCCCTTTACCTACGTGTCATCCTTTTTTCTGACTGCCTTGCTTCCTACACAAACTGTAACGAGGGCTCTTGCCCACCACAGTGTATTGGTATGCATAACCACATTGTGGCAAATTTGCCTGCTATGAAATTTGCCTTTACTGAACAGTGGCTAAACTTTCTTCTTTCTTAGATGGACGTATTTTTCCATGGCCTCTTTAAAAACTAATTCAGCTGGGGTTTTTTGCTGATTATTTTTGAGGACCTTCAAAAAAGCCCTGTACTTGAAAGACTAAAAGCCTACTTTCATGACACCCTATAGGACTAGAACAGTCCTTCTAAATGCATCTTCTGTTTGCGTTCAGAAATGAAAATGAGGGATAAATGTTACTTTTCAATGTAAAAAAGAAAACCCCACACCCAGAACTTTGACAATATGCTGAGGAAAAAAACCAAGTCCTTTATTCCCTTTGCTTTTTCTGCCCTGTTCTTGCACTGCTTGAGAGCACTGTTAGTTCAGGTGCTTGCAGTGCACCTACTTCCTGAGAACGTCAGCACCTCTCCCTGAATACACACACTATCAAATGCAAACTCCCCCAGGGATATGTGCTCACAGCTTAAGTTTTGATTCTTTGTGAGTTAAAGCACAAGCCTCCCTCTCTATTCATTTGCTTTCCCCTTCCTTCATCTCTCCCTGCCTTTTTAATAAAGCACTAGAGAACAATCCCAAAGGAGCAGTGGGTGAACAAACGGCATTGAAATAGAGTCATCTCTATCTCTGATGGTACGGCACGGACTTTTCCTCCCATTAGACAGAGAAGCTGGCAGAGCATTGGTGACTGACAGGATACTCTTTCCATTTGTTAAGCGTGAGACATCTTTCTCCGCTACAGGGTGGGGTCACATTGCTCGAGCAATAGGACACAATTGCATGCAAATGCCTTTTCTTCCATTCCCCTACCTAAACTGCAGCTGGATTTGGAGTTCCTCAGGCTCTGCTTGGGCTATGAGTCAGTCTTAGCCTTCCTAGAGCTGACAGTTTTTTCCACTGACTCACACCAAAGCTCTCAAAACCACAATTATTTAACCCTGCAAGTGTTCAGGACACGCTGTCAGTTTTAGGACAGCTTCTCAAGATCCAGTCAAGCAATCGGGTTGGGAATCCTGCATTAAGCCTCCTGGCATGTCTTCCCAGGGAGAGACCCAGGCTAGGCCAAGAAAAATAGGGCTGAGACATGAGAGTAAAACGACTACTGAGGTAGGACAAGCTGGTGGGGAAGAAGGAGCCAAGGTCATGCACCTGCTGGACAGCCTGCATGAGTCAAGAGAAGATCTTGCGCTGATGACAGCGGACTGAGTTTCCTTTTCCTGGGATGATGGGCGAGGAAAAATAACAAGCCCCACCAACAGTAACCATGAATAACAATCACCATAGCAGCCTTCAGCACAAAAAAGCCTGCAGAAAAGCATGACAGGCTCTTATCTGTGTAGAGGCTATTTCGCTATCCATACAGGGGTGCACATACTAAGGAACAACAGATAGCTCTGCTGCACCCTAGTTCAAGTTCAAGCAGGCAAGCACCATCCATTGAAAACTAAGACAGAGTCTTCTCGAGCAGGCAAAGTGTAGCCACCCATATCACCCCTCTGTCTACTGAAGTGTTTTGGATCCTTCTATCTGGAGGGCAATCCGGGGAAGCGAGTCCTTGCTCTCGGTTTGCTGCTTAGCATAGCATCAGGGTGGAATGCAAAGTGCCACTTGCAGATATGACAAACGCCAGCGGTATAGTTCCTCAAATACAGGGAGTGGGTTACTCAAGAGGATAAGCCAGATTAGGCAGTGGTCCTTTTGCTTCTGGCAAAGCGCACTGCAGTGAAAGCAGTAGAGGGAAAGTGTACAGGATATCTCTGCTGGAATGAACGGGTTGTTTGGGGTGACAAATCAAAGCACTCTTAACTAAATTTGAAATATTTCACATTTGAAGTATTTCTCAGGGATGTAGCTCACCTGACTTCCATTCCCATTCTACTCTCTGAACTGAGGTTCCTGCTTGGGACTACCTCTCCCAGGGTGAGTTGGTGAGGCATACTGTGAGAGATGCTGGCTGAGGTGAGAACTCAGCCAATAGCCTATAGCAGCCTACAGTGTCCAGGGAGGAGAGGACATCTAAATCGCACCATCTGTGAGTGATTCCTGACCTCCGACTCCTCTAAAACTCAATTTTTCAGCTGAAGTCTCTTGGGTTTGATACATTCAATTTCTCAACAAGGGAAAGATGGCATTTCAGGGAAAAAGCAAATGCTTTTTGTCCCGAAAGTCAACAAAAATCTTCATAGGTTGAAAGATGATGAGATGAAAGAAATTCTGCCTTTCCCAGATGCCACCACAGAATATAAGAAATGAAGCAATAAGGCAGACCAGTGGCCTGCCTCACCCAGTATGCTGTCTCTGGTGGTGGCAGCAGGAGATCCAATATTTAGAGAAAGCACGTGAACCATGACACTGTCTGAAGTTGCAGAGAGTCACACCAGAAATACCGGTGATTCGAATCAGGGCCAGGCCCACTTGGAAAGGAAGGGGAAAATTGTAGAGGACTGGACAGAAAATAAAAAGTATTTGATATTGCTTGAGACAGCCACAAACTGCCACCTCCGTCACCGGTGCATTCCTCAGTGTGAAAACAACATACAAATAGCAATGCTGCCGTGATGCCACCAGAAGGGGAAACCTCAGGGTGCGATAAAACCTTCTGCAGAATTTGTAGATCTGCCTTTGACCGAGATGAGGCCCTGACTGCATCTTAGCCCTGATACAACCGCAACGACTTATCCTTGCGTGCGGTAGAAGCATGAGTGCTCATTGTGCCCGGGGTGTCTTTTGGCAGGATGCAAACATGCAAAGTTCTCTGTGACAGTCTGAGGGCATGGTGACTTTGGGCCCATCGCATTGTTACTAGAAAGCTCATGACGACTTTAAACAACCACAGGGAAGGATGTCTTTGCTTTCACCCTTTGCTCTGCTTCTTGCTTCAGATCCAGATGAATCCAGAGTCCTTGCTGACTCTGGACTTTTATAAACCACTGTACACCAGCACTGCTGTTGACAACCTGTTTTTGACAGACCGGCCTGACTCAATTTACAAGTCAGATGCTTTTTATAGACATGTGGATGAGTAGGCTGGTGCCTCTGGAAAGAGATTTCACATGTGTGGGAAAAGGGTTGGGCAGGAGGCGTGCGTGGGCACACGGAGACCTTTGGAGCCTCTGGTTTCTGGCAGTGAGAAGATTTTGTGCATGCATGGGTGGTGGCTGTGGTGACCACATGGGGTACAGCAAGGCTGTAAAAGTAGCAGATGAGTGTCAACCAGAAGGAAAGTGTAGAGCAGCCTGAGGGGCTGCAACTGAAAATAAGCTTAAGTAAATGGAAGATTTTGTCTGGTTCTTGGGATGCGTTTCCTGGTGATATGGTCTCCAAGGGATCAGGGGGAATTGCCTTCCCAGGGAAGTCGTAAAGCCCCAGATGTGAATCATTTCTTGTCCTCAAGAATCCACCCTTGGTAACGAACCTCCACTCACCGAGAGATGCAAGGGGGAGTCACAAAAGATGACACACAAGGGTTTTCCAGCTCTCATGCTCATGATTCATACGAGAGTGGGGAAATATCAGAGCTCCTAGGGCCGACAGTGAGAAATTGGCATTTTCTCCAGAAGAAACCACCCTCGAGCGCTTAGCCATGTGACAACATCAACAGAAACTCCAAAGCTCGCTTGGTAGTAGGAAAGGGAAGAGACAGCTGCCCGGGGCCTGGCAGGCAGCCAGCAGCCGCTGCTGGAGGGAAACACTGTCACTCCTCACGCTAGACACGCCAAGGAAGGGCTGGGACCGATGGGCAGCAAGTAAGAGGGAGGTGTGGGGAAGGGGACCTCGGAGCTAATGGAAGCACAGAAGTGTTCCTCTGCACCTTTGGAAGCACGATGGGGAGCACCCTTGCCCCTTAGCACGTTGGATGGTCCCTGGCGGGGGGGGTTAATTAGACACGGGAGTTGCTGGGACTTGCAGGGCTTCCGAGGAGATGCTGAGATACGCGGGAAACATTAGTGGGAGGACTCTGCTGGTTTGGGCGATGACATAGTGCGTGTAGGGCTGTGCATCTGCACCTCTGCCTGCACTCCGTGAATGGGAGTGTGCATCTGTGGTTCCCCCATGAGCAGAGCTGAACCGTGTGTGCGAGCGTGTGTCTGTCTGCGTGCGTGCTCGTGCCTGGCTTCCTTATGGGTGCGCCTATCTATCCGTGCAACTTTGACACTGACAGTGCCCATGTGGGAGAAAGGGGGAAACCATCTGACAGCTCCGACAGGAAAGTTCAGGTTACAGTGTGGTGTGAGCAAAAGTGCACACATCACTCCTGCTGGGATTCCTGCTTCTCCTCCTTGCAACAGATAGAGGTGGAAGGTCCCTGGAGTTCACATCAGCTGTGCTTTTGGCTGCATTTTCAAATTAAGGATGCAATTCTCTGATTTACATAGACAGTTTCATAAAGATCTTCCCTTTTTTTATCAAGGGAGGGTAACTCTGAAAAAGAAGTGGCTCCTTATCAGATAGCATCCCTTTCTCTCAAGACTGCAAAACCTCTGAGCATGCCAGCACAGCTTACGAGACACTGAGGTCAACGTGACTTAGGCATCTAAACAGTCTGAGCTTTTGGGTCAGTTTGCCTCCAGGGTGTCCTTGTTCCCACAAGCCAGCTTGGAAAAAGACTGTGCAGGATTAAATTGCAAAATTGTGCGATAGCTCTTTCTTTCAACCCATGAGGTGCACGAGTGATGGACCAGGGGTAGCAGGAGAGTGAGTATAAAGCAGAAGAAAGAGGATGCCGTGCAGCCTGGAGTTGTTTGGTGCTCTGTGCACGGTCAGGTAAAGGTGGCCGTGAGGTAAAATGCCCCATCTGACTTCAAGAGAGCTTCTTACACCTGGGATTAGTATGGGCTGGCAGAACGGTATAAGGGTCATTCTAGCTCATGTTACATGCAGAAATGGCTTTCCACGAGGCATCAGGAACCCCCCTTGTTGGAGTATACCACGCTGGCCTGGCTGCAGCCACTGGAGGCCAGCTAGCAGGCAGGTTGTCTCAGCTGCCTGAGCTGGCACAACCAGCGGCTATGTCAGTCTCAGACCCCGGCTTTCCTTCAGCAGTGGTCCACGTTTCTGGAGCTCGTCTTCTGCAACCCCCTGACAGCCTGCTCCCACCTCTGAACATTGCAGCTCTCCTCTCTTGCTCCCATGGATCTCACTATCTTTTCCAGAGGCTTGCTGGGGCCGGTAGGGGAGACATCTCTCGGGAATGAGAAGAATGTGGATGCTGGACCCAGTCATGGCAGCTGCTTTCACAACTCCCCTCTCTGAGAAGACTCTGCCCTGTGAGGGCAAAAGGACAGCAAAAGCCCTCGCCTCGGATTTCCTCTAATCCAAACGTATATCCAGGTGGCCCCACATTGCCGTTGGCATGAGTCACTGCTCACCTGCCGTCAGCCACTCCAATGCTCATAGTTCATTGCATTTCTCCGCGTGGCTGGGAATGACCTAGTCCAGGACCTGTCCTTGGGCTCTCATCGTGGGTGTCTCCCCATGCCTGCAGTACAGACTGCTTTTCACAGGGGAAGGGGGACAGATCTTAATTATGAGCTTGGTGAACCAGTCACTCCCTTGGGGAATGTGGGTTCTGGAGCTGAGTTGTCCTAACCCATCCCTCCCTACCATGACAAGGCAAGGGCTACATTTGGTCTTACTCAGAGAGTAGCTTCCATGTACTCTCTGCCCTGCTGCAAACAGCTCAGGAGGAGGAGGGTGCGTGGAGCTGCAACTTTGGCCAGGGTTTCCTTTGTTCATTGTCCAGCTGTTCTAACTCAGGACGTACTTTCCAAAACTCTCCCAGTGGGGTTTGAAGAAATCATGCTCCAGACTGCAGCCCCCAGATGTGCTGCTTTGCTGCCCTCCCTGCCGTGTAACAGCAGAAAGCAGTTTAAGAAAGGGGGCACTCTTAAATTTCCCTCTGGGCAGCTGACAGGGGGAACTGCTGCTGGAGCCCATGTCATTCTGGGGGATGACTGACTGTGGACTGGCTCTGACAGAGGATCTGTACAGTCACATTTGAGCTGGTGCTTCAGCCCATTTATTCAGGGCCAGTATTACAGCACCGTGGCTACTAGTTAGTCCTGGCAGGGGCTGTCAAAAGAGCAGGGTCATCAACAAGAGCTTTCTTTTCTGTACATTGTGCTTTGCCTCAGCAGGAAAGACCCATGATGTATTAAACATCCATCTTCAAATGGGGAGATAGGAAATCCCCTTCCTTACCCTCCCTTTTGGAGGTGTAAGAAAGCACCTCTGGGTCTTGTACTTCTCCCTGCCTTGAAGGAAGGGTAAAGAAATCTCATCTTTTGGTCTTTTTCATTACTTTTTTTGGAGAAGAACAAGAGCAAGGAAAAAAAATAGGAGTGTCACACCCTGCAGCCTGCCCTGTGTTGTGCTGGGTGACAGTGCTGTCACCTCCCTATTGAAGGGTACAGGCACAGGAGCCCATTGAGTTCAAAGGGGTCTAGAAGTGCTATTTCTTGCCTTGTGGCACTTGCCTTGCCATGGGGCACTTGAGCATCCAAGGGCAAATCCCATCCCGGCATTGGGTGCCTCCCCTTTTGCCATTGGGTGTAGCAGTCAGTGGGGAGCACCCATCCAGCAGCAAAAGGGAGCTGAGGGGGTGAGCAAGTAGAAATGTGCCATGGAAGGGATGTTGCGGCTGCCACGTGGAGTTGATGGGTCCTGTGGGAGCAGGCAGGGCTAAGGAAGCAGACTGTACCCTGCCACCCCTCCCGATTTTGCTTTGAGGAAGCTCAAGCAGGAGCAGGCTGAGTGCCATGTCCCAGCCTTGCAGCTGGGAGGGTGATGAACAGAGAGAAGGATTCATGCTTGCAGCAAATCTCCCCAGTCTCATCATAAACAAGGCCCCGAGGTGGGCTTTTACCAAAAAAAACCAAAACTGCTGGCTATTATCAGCAGATCTCCCAGAACTGTTTCAAAACACAATCTCTGCTCCCCCCCAGGCCACCAAACAGTAATTCCTGCATGCACTTGCGTTGCTTGCTCTCTGCAAAAGTCAAAGACCACCAGCTGGGCCAGCAGGGCCGGTTTTCCAAGCCCAGGGCTCTCTGTCCTCAGCAGGGTACCGGCGAGCACTAACAACCCTGCAGCTCTGAGGCACCCACTCCAAAACTGGGTGTTTCTCAGCAAGATCCCAAGTCCCTCCTCCATTAATGTGTCCTTGGGTGTGGCTCAACTCCGTCTCTCCCAGATGTCTACCTCGGGATGGCACGTGCCTGGTCGAGATGCCCAGCTCTCACATGAGAGGAGCCTGGATGAATGGCTGGGGCTGTGCGCCACGTGTTTGAATGGTTAGTCATAGCTGGGGGGGGGGAGGGGGGTGGCAGCTTCCACGGGGGCCTGCTGGGAGGAACTCCTTAGGTGGGCGTGCGGTGCTTCGCATGGAGGAGCTGCATTTCAGGGTGTGCTGCCAGGCACTGCAATGTTAGTGATAGTAAGCTACCTCGGTTTTGATCCTTTTGCTATGCTGATCCTCAAGGGAGCAAATAGAAATAAGCTGCCTTTAAGCCCGCATTCTCTGGGCACTGGGCACGCAGACCCCAGGTTTGGCAGCTGGGTGAGGTGGGCTGGGTGGCGACATTCAGCCGACTCAAACCCCGGTTATCATAGGAACAATAGCTAATGGGCTCCAAGTTTTCACACTCGTCATGCCCAGCTCCCTCTTGTGTGTTTGCTCAGAAAAGAATCCCGCTCCGTCCAGAAATGTCAAGTGGGCAGTTCCTGGACAAAGCTGCTCTCAGAGGTGCCTTGAGGAATTCAAAGCTTTTGAGCGAAAGTTGCTCTGTGGCCACAGCATTTTTGGTTGTGGTTTTTTTTTTTTTTTTTTGCAAACCGATTTCATTTTTAATTGTAGTAAATGACAACTTCCAAAAACGCTTTCTACCTGGACTGATTGCTGACTGCCCTGGAAACGCGCGCTGCCTCAGTCAGCTTCCCTACCACTCGAACACATCTATTTCCCAAGCAGGAGGCACCCCTGTATAACCGAGCTGCAAGCAATAGGGCCAGAGGGGGGACCTCGAAATTCACAAAATCCATCCTTCTGCCACAAGGTTAAGGTCAGCCCAGCTTCTTGGCCATTCGTATAGTAACTGTCCACACCACCAGCCTGAGCCCCAGCCATGCCCAGGAGGACTGGGAAAAATACTGTTTCAGTCTCTTCTAGACGCATGAAACTGTGCAGGGGCATGCTGGGTTTGTGTGACAGGAGCCAAAGCCTAGTGCCAACAAACCGGGTTTGCTGCGCTCCTTTTCTCAGACCTCAAAAACCGTGCAAGGGTTTGACTGCAGGATACGAACCATAGCAGGCAGACGAAGTGAGAGAACTGGCGAAGAAGGGGAGGGAGGAAAGGCGGGAGGGGGAAGTTGCGTGGTAAAAGGCAGGTGAATAAGGAAAATTGCCAGTCTCTGCAATCCTACACTTCCCATCAGCGCCTCCCCACCACCACCACACCCCACCAGGCAGCCTGCGGGGCTCTTAGCAATTCCACCCCCTCCCTCGCTTTGCCTCTCCGTGCTCCCCACTCCGGGAGCTGTGCTGCTAAGGAAGGCGTCAAATGCATTTCTACCCATTGCCTGGCTCTGCTTAACAACTGGGGCTTCGTTTCAGCATCAGGAACCAGGACCCGAGCAGAAAAAGAGAGCTCCTCCCCATCGTACCCCAAAGCCTGCACCTTTGGGGCCTCTCAGCCTTCACTTGGAATGATCATTGTTGTTCTAAATTAAAGCTTGGCAAACTACCGACGGAGGGGAGAGAGACAGGCAGGAAAATGCGGGCGAGAGCCAGAAACACTGAACCAGCAGTCTGAATTTCAAGGCGTTTTCCCACGTTTGTAAACAATGCCACCACTCCAAGGCTGCGCAGTGGCTCCTGTGCCGGGGCTGGCCCGGGCTGGATGCAGCGTGCCCTCGCCCTGGCTGCACATGCCCTGGAGGCAAGGATAGCATCGCTGCTGCCAGCCCTCTACAGTTGCAACCGGGGCGCTGTGCAGTGTCGCTTTTGCCCCGTAAATGCAACTGGATTTCATAGCAAAAGCTGAAAGGTTAAGATACGTCCCGTAGCCAGCTCGTGTGCTCGGTTGAGGAGAAGCGTCGGAGCAGAGGGGAAAAAGCAGGCTGGAGCTGCTGGGCGAGGGGAGCAGCCGCCAGCGAAGGAGAAAAGTCGCTGAAGGTTTTGGAGAGCAGGCTCTTACCGTGTGGGCTGGGGCCGGTCCTGGCACCTGTGGGAGCAGGAGCGTGCTGGGCTGCAGTGCCGATGTCCCGGAGCGCCGAGCTGTAGTGAAGGGGGAGTGACCTGGTGGTGGTTTAAGTTTCCTCCGGTGGTGTGGGAGGGTGGTGTCTTTCCACTCTGTTTTAAAGGAGTTACTATGAATCAGTCTGCCTTTAAAGAGAGGGAGAAGGGGGAAAAAAAAAAAAAATTTAATGAGCTACGCCCTGCTTTGTTGGCAGGGAGTCAAGAGTCGCTGGGAGGAAACCAGCGATTCAAAGAAATCTGTGCAGGGCTGCGTCTGACTCAGTGCAGTACAGAGACCGCAGCCTGGAAAAACGACTGACGCTGATCCAGCTGAGTAATAGAGGCCCACAACAGCATCTGTTTATAAAACTGAACTTCTGGTTGTCATAAAAAAAAAAAAAATATAGTTACAAATGTGGCAACGGGACTTCAACAATACAATCACTCAAACAAACAAACAGCCGGTTGGCAGGGGGCATCGTGAGGCTGGGTTAGTCACCGCATCCCCTCCCGGTACTGCACGGAGAGAAGTCCCTGAGGTTGGCGGTGCGGGGGAATGAAAAATCGGACCTGTGGGGTTGGCACGGACAAGACTTTTGGGAATATACCAAGGAGCAGAGATGCTCAAAATGCAGCTTTGGCCTTTGGTGGTGACTCCGGAGCAAGTTGGCCAGATGGTGGTGGTTTGCTTCCACGGAGAGAGAGCAGGCAAGAAAGATGAAATAAGGAGTTTGTGATTCACAGTTTCCTGAAGTCAGCATTTCTTGCCATCTTAAGGACCTCTAAAAATAGATCCTTTACATTTGCAGAGAATTGACTGGTGTAATTGTCTCGTGCGTGCTACAGGCAAGCGTGAGTGAGGATGTGCTTGAGATGCGGGTGAAGGGGGAAGAAGTTCGTCAGAAAGCATCTGGGTTAAAATGTGATCCATGTCTTGATAGAGTTGGTGATCTGTTACTGAAAGGATTCAAGCCTGCCTTTGCAGAGGCCCAGATAGAGATAAGCAGATGCCGATAAAATACGTGGCAAAGGCCTTTCCCACTGTGATGAGGGGGACTCTGGATTGCCTGTATTTGAAAGACAAAGCTGATGCTCTTTTAAGTCTACACAGATTAAAAGATCTTGCCATTTTTCGGATTATTCCTTCTCTCTCTTCTAATTTTAGACTGTAGCAACCTGAGTAAAAACAGAACTATGGATAAAATAGCAGCAAAGATGATACATATGGTGGGCAAAGATATCATGCCTAGACAATCCCATGGGAATTTTGCCACTGATGGAAAATAAAGACAGATTTTTGTTCTCTGAGGATAGTATAAACCAAACTGTGTTTAATAGCTGTGGGTTAGAACCTGCTTCTTGGTGATATCACATGGGGCAATGACCGTGGAGCCCCCTGAGAAGTGAAGTATGAAGTGACCCGTGACTGGCAAAGCATGTTTTGTTCAGAGAGAGCAAACTCATTTGGTACAAATTTCTCTCTAGCCTGGGATGCCATGCCAGGCAATGGCCAACATGAGATGCTTCGCAGGGAAGCAGCAGGGTTGTGCAGCGTCAGCGGCAGCTTGCCCGCAGGAGCGTTGCTTCCCTGCTCTCCATCTGGAAATGTTGGTGCTCAGCCAGCAGAGCAAAGAAAAGTAACCGGACAGGCCACATAGGCTGTGACTGTGGCCCTGGAGGAGCACTGGTACCCTGCCAGTGGTTGGCTTCATCCCTGCTGCTATACCTGTCAAGCTGGGGTAACAGCCAGTGTCAAGCGAACAAAGATGCGGATAGCTGCTCCCGTTTGGGAGCAGTGCCCATCGTCAGGGTACGATGAGGTCAGGGGAGATCTCAGCTTCCACTGGGCAGATTGGTAGCTCTTTGGGATGTTTCCACCTCACATCTGGACAGGGACACAGGGTAGAAGTAACCTCACCAATAGGTTAAGTTAGGAGAACATTTCAAGTTTATAATATTTGTTGTGCTTTCTGCACAGCTGCTTGTCTGTGGATGAAGTGTTAGCTCGATAAGGCTTTCTAGGTGCGTGACGGAGAACCAGCCCTATCCACCCATCTAGAGAAGAGGTTGGTCTTTCTATGTGCCTCTGGCAACTTCTCCCTTTAGGGTGTGTGTTTTTCACAAGGCAGGTTGCAATAGAAAACCTATGACGTGAAAAGTCTCGTCATGGGATCAAAAATCTAAGGTATGCTGACAGTTTGACACACTAATTTTGAATGGCCTAAGATCCCCACACCACAATCCATGGTGTCCCTTGACCTAACTTCATTCATTTCACAGGCTTTTCTGAATGCCTACAGCCGACTAAAGGAGGTGGTCAGGTCAAAGCCCTAAGAATTTAAGATGTGGGAATCTGGATTGGCATTTCCACGGGCAACAAGAGGGTGAAACTTTCCCATGTGTACCATGCCTTTGCTGAAGCTCTTCCCAAACAAGCAGCTTGCAGCTGCCGTGTGGCTGCTTGTTTTGCCATGCCCCACACATTTGCAGACATCACTACTGTGTGTGAACAGTAGTCTTTGGTGTAACAAGATGAGCATCCGCAGTGACATTAGATAAGACAGACAAACATTAAGCTTTCGCAAACCCAGATCAAAGGAGGAATGGATGATGAGGAGTGGGGTGGGGGAGACATGATCAGTCTCAGCTGGAAGCATCCAGAACAGATTGTTTCTAGAGGGGGGGGGGTGTGTGCCAGGGGAAATAGGCCATGGTCTCCCTGCACTTTCTTCAAATGCCAGAATCTATGCCTGGGAGAGGTCTGTAGCTGAGTTCCCATGCTCTCTGGGATGCTTTCAAGTACAAACTCAACAGGAATTCAACATATGCTATTTGGATATGCTTTTCTGGATAACTATCTGCAAACATACATTGCATATTAAGTCCCCCAGTCTAAACAGCATGCCTTTCCACCTAAAGATACTTAAACCCTTTCCTCTCTCTGTGCAACATCCTGCTGGCTGTTGCAGGACAAGTGGAAGCGATCTGCTCCGTGCTGTTTTCTACTTCTCCGCTTGTCATGACATGGAGAAGGCGGGGTTGAGCCTGAGCTAATGTGTGGGTTTAAAAAAATAGAAACCAACAAGTTTCATACTCCTCTGTAGTGGTGTAACTGAAGTGTTTGTGTGTGTATCCTGGGGTTATCCATGTGATACAGTAATTTGCAGAGACATATGATACATATCAGAGCCATATGATAAACTGCATTTGTCACGCATGACCCCGCAGGGCTTCAAATGGGAGCATTTATCCATTGGAGAAGAAAAGGCGATGGCTCCCTTATTTATAGCTTCACTCAGTTCTGAGGACGCAAATATTGGAAGTCACACCTTTATGGTTTTCATCATTTCTCTAATGTGTCTTGTCATGTTCCTGTCCCCCCAAGGACCTCTAGACTTCCAGTACTTCGGGAAGCTGACTTTACAAGCTCAGTGGTACAAGAAAGGAGAGGATTGTAGTCAACACTGAACAGATGTAACTCTTCTTGTGCACAGTCTGGATTTTGTTTGAGTTTTATTTTTTGGTTTTTTTGATGGCAGGGATGATCTCTGGCCCAAGTACATTGGTAAACTGCATGAGAAACAAAACCTAGAGAAAAATCTGCAACTGATTTTTCCAAAATCACTTAGGAGTGCCAGACTGACTGACCTTTTGAAAATGGGTGATAGGTAGAGAGTTGAAAATGCCCTGGGTTTATAATTTTTGTGTGGGAGTGGTTTGTCATAAAGCTTTAACAGGCAATAATTTCAATAGGACATAATGCTCTAGGACTTGAGCATTATGAGTGGGGTCTATGCTAGAATGCATTCCCCGCATCCCACCTACCACGTCAGGGAAGCCCCAAAACCTTCCTTCTTTCTTAACAGGAATAAAAAATGAATATGGGAATGAGATAAGGAGACCATTCCTACCATAATTTGCATAGTGATTTGAATTTAGTTTTGTCTTACTGTGTGAAAAGGAACATACGCTTTATTCTTATGTTGGAAAGGGAGATAAGGATAGATTATGATTACTCTGTACAGGGGGTGGACTGGAATCTCATAGTGTCTTGGAGTACTGACATTCACATTGTGGTCTCTGCAGCAGATTTGGAGATTCTGCCAGAATGGATAAACGGGAATCCATTCATAACCGGCTGAGGTGTTGGGACTAGTTCTCAGCAGGTCAGTTAGTCTAGAAGTGCCTTCCCAGGTACTGCTGGGTGGGCTGAATGTAATCCTCAGGCTGAGGTCCTGCCTGTGAGGAGGCAGCATGAGCTGGATGGTGCTGGGAGGAGAGACCTGGACCTGGGAAAACATAACTTTCTTCCGTGCTCTGGAGCAAAAGATGGTGTGGTGAGATGAGCGCCATCTGAAATGAGGCCTTCCCCTGCTTTTATGAGAGTGGGGGAACTACACTCCCCATCTCATTTTCCCTTACTTTAAAATCTACCCCAATCTCTTCCTTTTTTCCACTGGGAACAGCCCAGCTGAAGACATTTGCTTGTAATGTGCAAATGGTACCTCTGCCCTGGCAGCCCTCTCTGAGCTGTCACTTTCCCCAAGAACCTCTCCCATTCCACATCAAAGCGGCAGTGGCTGGTGGTATTTTCCACCTGCACATGAAGGTCTCTCTCATCCACTCTGTCAGCCAAGGAGGTTTTCTTTATTGCCTTCTCCTGCTCCTGGCTCATTTCTACCTCTGCCTTCTGTGGCTGCTCTGTTGCGCAGTACACGCTACCGATTGCTTCACCAACAGGTTTTACCATGTTGGTGGAGAAAAAGAAATCCTGCAAGTGCCAAGAAATGACATGAGTTGACAGGGCCTTATTGTTCTCCTTTTATTCAGTGCTGACAAAAGGAGTTACCTGCATGACCATCCTGGACTGCAACTGTGTCACTGGCTGTAGAAATGGACCTCAGCTAAGAGGCCAAGGCAAGGGCAAGTGCCATTTGTGCTACAGTTGAGGTTTGGTAATGGGACATCTTTCTATTTACCTGCTGCTCCCATGGGCTATTTGCAAGTATTAGCTCTACTCAAGGTTTGGTGTATTTTCTTCTTAGAGTAGATGTTGGTGTCCCAACAAAGTTGTAGGAGTCTCCCTCTGTAGCCAGAGATAAGCTCTTGGAGGGTGCATGAAGGCTAACTGTATTTGCCTCTCACTTTCTGCAATATCTTGCTTTTTTTTTAACCTCAGGATGCATTTATTTAAGTAACATTGTAGTACCAGAGGCTCTACATGGATGTAGGAAGGGACAGTGCTAGCCTAGGAAGATAAATGGCAGAGACTGCAAGGGACCTGGCATATGAACAAACGAAGCAGGCAGACCACTTACACAGCTAAACTCAAAGAAAAGCCCAGGGAGGGCTTGCTAGGGAGAGCAGTGGTACCCATACTGGTCTCCCAGTGAGGGGAAGGATTGGTGGGACGGGAAAAGCTCCAAGCTCAGTGCACGCTGAGGAGGGAGGAGAAGGAAAACAGGGAAGAATAGCTGAGATGGAAAGACAGGCTGGGCATTGTCAGGGTCAGGGCAGGGCAGGGAGGGCTGAACACCGTGGGTGATGCAGCCAATAAGGAAAGCACCTCCGAGCTCCAAGTCCCTGAGCAAAGTGCAGAGGGCTGGCAGGAGGCTGGGAAGTCCTCTCCCTCCTGTTGCTGTTGCATGGCAGATGGGAGGGGAGGATCTCTAGGTTTGCTTCATTCCTTGACAAAGAGGGAAACGATTGTGCCTGCAGAGGCACGGTTCCCTTCTGAAAGAGGAAACATCCACACGTGTCACGCTATGGGCCAGCTTCTGAGTTTATTTGCAGCAGCGCAGAACTGGAACAACTTGCGTCGACTTCATGGCAGTCTTTCTGATATTGAATCAGGGATTGAACCAGTGCCACCGTGTCAAGAAGCTGGTGCTAAAGAGAAAATTTGTGAGGGGGTAAACCTCTCGTCTCAGCACAGAGACCGAGCATTGAACTAAGCTCTCTCTCCTTCCCTGCTACCTGCTCCCCTGCTTCTTGCCAGCTGTGCATTGATCTTTTGAGAGGGAACATAAATTATGCTTTGCTTCCCCTTGTACACATGGGCTCCCTTTCTGTGCCTTATGCATTCACAAACACAAAAATTTTCATGAGTCCGTTCCTTCTCCTTTTGTAATGTACAGTCACCACTTTCGTGGCTCCCTTGTGTTTGAGGCAGGATATGGGCAGGAAATAATAACACAAGATTCAAACTGGAAAAATGCAAACCTATTATCTGGGGGAAAATAAACCCAAACTTAGCTATTCAGAGGGCGGGAGCCTTTGGAACTTGCAAAAGAAATAAAGCTGGAAGCAACTTAGCAGGGACAGCAGACAGAGAGCTGGAGAAGAGCTTGCAACGTGATATAGCACTTAGCGGGGGAGAAGGCAGCCAATGTCATTTTGAGCTCTTCAGATGCTGATGTCCCTCTCGCATCCACAGATTTCAGAGCCTTATTTCACCCTCAGAGAGGCCCTGCCAGTGGTAATGACAGTGAAAGCTGAAGGTTCTCATTGCTGAGAGGATTTTCCTCAAATCCTCTGGCAGGGAATCACTCTAACATAGTCTGAGCAGTGCTGTGGGACCGAGGAATTGCTCAGCTGGTCTGTGGTACCTTCGTACCAGTCAAAGTCAGAGGCATCATGCCCCTGTTCAGCTCCATGCTGGGAGCGTGGGGGAAGACATGAGCTAGACGAGGGGGAGAAGAAAGGGAGCATTCACCACATTGCCTGACTCTAAGGATGATTAGATATCATGCAGAATTAAAAGCCTGGGTTTTTTGACTTCAAGTGTGCTTATGAAGGGTGCTTTGTGAGTGTGGAACAAAAATCAGCAAAATGTCTCAATGGCGTAAAATGATTGCTTGAATTCGATAGGTATGTCTGGGCACTGCCATCCCTGTAAGATATATGATTAACCAGACAAAGAATGAGAATGAATGAATTGAAGCAAAGGACGTGGCAGGCTGGCAAAGAGTGCTCCCAGGTGAAGAAGGACTCTTAGAGGTGGACTGAAGCTTAGGAATGGAGGTGGACTGAATGCTTAGGAAGATGTGGTTATTTGAGAGGATTTTTGAACCTTGGACTGAAAATTAAGGGTAACCTCAAAGCTGTAGGTACTGCCTTGCTGAGAACAAATGTTACATCTCCTGTGATATGCAAGGGCGTGGGTGTACTTTACTGGTCCGAATTGGACTGAAGGGTGAAACTGAGCAAAGTGAGGCACAGGCTGAATAATCTGCAACAGCAGCTCTGCAGTGGCCAAGTTTGGTATGAATGACAAGTGTGCTTGTGAAACACAGAGGAGCGAGGGCCACCATCATCTTAATCACTTCCAGAATAACAGGAAAAAAGCCTTCTGTGTGCAGGGTCCGATCCTCTTCACAGTGCTGCTGTGCGTGTTTGGGGTGAGCAATATGCAGGCAGGGTGACAGGCCACTCTGACATCCCATTTCTATTATTGTCACTAAAGAGGCAGTGAACCACATGTTAGGAACCCCCATGTGGTACTTGAGATGTAACTCAAATACCTTATAGCTGGTAATATTCCTTAAACTGGTGGTATTTTCTATAGGTGAGGGGGAAAGAAGCAATTCTGCCTCATGGACCACTTGCAGAGCAGCTATTCCCCGCAGGCATTGCCGGCAGCTCCATCTGGCTGGCTGCGGAGTCCTTTTCTCTGTAAGGACACTGGTCAGGGTGGAGGGGAGGGGTGGTACTGATCTCCTTTGATCCCTCCAAGCTTCATAGCAAGGATGGGCTCCATGTGACTCAGAAGCAGCGATGTGGCCAGGCAGACCAGCTCTAATCAGGCAGTGGATGCTTGTGGGCTGCACTGCTGCTTATGGAGGTTCCGTGTGCTGTCTCACATCCGCTTGTTCCAGTCCAGTGCTGTCACCTTCATGGGTCAATGCAGAGGTGATATCCATGGCATGGGCCAAAGAGTGGGCACCACAGAGCTCTGAAAGTTAACAGAGACCTCTGCACAGCACAGCTACCAAAATACGTGATTGCAGAGTGAAAGCAGGGCAGAAACAGCAATGAAAAGGGAACCACAAAGTCTTTGGTAGCTGACCTGCATCTCTGTCTCTCAGAGGGGTTTTACTGCTGTCTCTGCTCTTCCCTTCATTGGAGACATGAATTTCCAGCCTTGCTCTTTGCTGGAAACCTATCCCATCCAATACTCACACAAGGGGCAGTTGCTGGTTGTCCCACTCCCCACGCCGGCTGGCAGCTGAGTCTCTCCCAGCAGCAGCTGATGCTGCTCACCCGCACGGGTCACTGAGTATGCACCGTGTCCCTCCCAAAATGCCTGGAGAGAGTCATGGAGCTGAGAGGCACTGAGTCACAGGAGATCTGTGAGGGTTTCCTCTCCCAGGAGAGCAGCCTCTGAAGGCAGGCTGCTGCTCAGCGGTGCCTTGCTGGGCACCATGTGCTATTTGTAAAGTTGAGTTCTTCATAAAAGAAAGGCCGGCTTGTCACTGTAATTTAAAAATCCTTTTGCCATCTAGGGAAATGTCAGCAGGCAGAAACAAGTAATGGGAGGGTTTGACCCGGACACAAAGAAGCTGTTGTTTTCTGCCTGTCCCGGCTGTCAGTGGTGTTGGGTTGCTCAATGCTGCTCAGGAAAGCAGCTCTGGAATTTCTCTGCCTTCCATGAAGGCTGAGGACGTGTGAAGTAAAATGCCTCTGCCTGAACAAACACCTGCCAGACTGTCATGGGAAGAGCTGGGATGCTGAAATGCAACCGGGTGAGGACTGGCACCAGGCCCAAACTGGGAGTCGGGGAGAATCCTCTGGCAAAGTTGGCAACTTGTTTTTGATTGCTTGGTTTCCAACTGCAGGTGTAATCGATACTCAGGTGGTGGAGTGACTAAACTTGCCCGCTGTTGCTGCTGCTGGGTTTCAGCTGCACCGAGCGGTGGGGAGGAATAGAGGGGAGGGGATGGGTGTGAGAGAAATTCCTGTCTCAAGAACCACAGAAGCATTTTCATGCCTGGGATACTTTCCTATTTGCTTTCCCCCAACGTGGCCCCTCTCACCTTGGAGACGGTGTGGCACCTGAAACCATGGGCCACATGACCATGAGGTTATTTGCAGCTGCAAAGTCAGGAGCAGATAACACATTTTGCAGGTCAGAATCACATCTGGGGGAGTCTGAGGGATGGATGTGGAGTGTTTCAGAAGAGGATATCAGGGTGACAAACCTCTAAGAGATCCTGGCTCAGAGACCCTGTGGTTTGGCAGAAGAGATTGTGAGTGTGAGGGTGTGCTGTGCCCACACTTGGCCCACTGATCTGTTTTCTGATCCATCCCACTCTTGATGGATGGCTCGAGGATTCTTCTGTGTGCAGGCTTGTTCACAGCTGGTGGAAACTTGCCCAAGGCATCCTTGCTTGCCTTCATCAGACATAGTGAAAGAGAAGGGACATATCAGGAACGATCCAAGTGGAGGGAGGGGAGGAGTTGCAGGGGGATGGTGCAGATCTGCATCCTCCACTGATGTGAGGAGCCCTAACCTTTGCCATGCAGTATCTGTTTTTCCTTTTCAGCCCTCACATCCCCTGGAACTCAGCAACATAGAAACCAGCAAGCATCTGTGTCCAGTTTGTTCCATCCTTGTGTTTGCTAGATTTAAGGTCCAGGCCATTAAAGCAATTAGGTCTAGTTATCGCAGAGAGCGTCCTTACATACCTCCTGTCTGAGCACCCTGCATCTGTAAAAGGCTGGTGCCAGGCAGTCCTGCACACTGGACCACTCTCGAAGGAGAGCCCTGGCCGTGGAGAGCTCTGCCAAATGGGATCACAAGTAAGGAAACAAGCGTCAACCTGAGCACTTCAAATGGTCAGTCTCGACAAAGAGCTCATCAGGAGGACCTCACAGGGTTCTGTGCTAACATGAGTGCTGTTCAACACACTTGTCATGATCTGGAGAGGAACGTGAACAGCAAGTTAACAGTTTACTTGTGGCCCACAGTTATTCCAGAGAGGCAATCTAAAACTGACTGCAAAGGGTTCCAGAAAATCTCCTGGCACTGAGTGTCTGGGCACTCCCTGGCAGATGAAATTCAGTGGCAGCAAATGCAAGGGAATTCCATGAGGAAGAAAACAGCCTGGCTGTACAGATACACTGAACGGCTCTAAGTCAGCTGCTGCCAGCAGAGAAAGAGATCTTGGATTCATTGCAGACAGTCTGCTGAAAACACTATCTCAAGGCTTTGTAGAGGTCAAAAAGCCAAACAGAAATGTTAGGAATGAGTACAGAAGAAACAAAGAACATGATTATGCCTCTGTGTACTTCATGGTCTGCTGAAAGTTTAAAAGTTGTGAGTGTTTCTGGTTACGCCTTTGAAGAGCATAGAGAAACACTAGTAAGAATAGAGAGGGCATCAACAGTGATCAGAAGTAGGAGATAGTTTCTGGGCAAGCATAGATTGCTAATCTTGGAAAAGAGGTGGCTGAAAGGGAATCACAAATGGGATGGAGAATGTAAACAGAGAACCAGCATTCATGCAGTCCCATATCACAAAAACTAACGGCACCTGATAAAATGATTAGGCAACAAGTTTAAAACAAACAAGCTAGGGACATTTCCACGTAGGCATCAAGGAATAATGGAACTCATTGCCACAGACTGTTGTAGAAGGCTATGCCTGAATGGGTTGGGCACGTCTATGCAGTATATTTCCCTTGGTGACTACTGAATGCAGCAGCACAGATGCTACTTTTCCATCAGAAGTGTTCTAAACAGCAGGCTGATGGAAGGTGATGGGATGTAGTTTAGCGTCCTCTGATTCTTATGCTTCTTTCCACCTGGTGACTGCTAGAGAAGAGATACTGGTTCTTCAGTCTTGGCTAGTACGAGTTGTCTTACATTTTTAGTAAAACTCTCTTTTTTCTTTTTTTTTTTTTTTTTGCTACAGTCATTTCCCAAATTATTATCTGACAGCTGGTGAGATATTACAGGAAAAGTGGAAAGTGAAGCAATGAGCTGGAGAAGACCACAAACTTCCAGATGGAGAACTGACATCTCTTTTGGACATTCCTAATGTCCTGTGCTAGGCCACATCGTAAACCAGAAATAGGGACTTTTGAGTCAAAGTGAGCAAAGATTGCGGTCATGTTTTTAAAAGGAGAAAAGCGTTGTTTTCGCTATTAGTTTTGCCAGGGCAGTAGGTGTCCTTAGACATTTAGGAGATAGAAGAGAGACAGTCTTCCCTTGCTGGACAAGCAGTAAATACGCTCTTTCTGTCTGATCCAAACAGTTACACCTGTCCAAGCAGGAAATGCCAAGTTCTGTATCAGCAATGAAATTCGGATTCTGCCTGTCTGCAACCGTGAGTAGAACATCTGCAGAAATAACTGAGAGTAAAATTTCTCCCCAGGGACCCTGGTCTTTCCAGCTTGCACGAATTCATTGCTTGGGGCTGAATTTCGATGGAGGAGAATAATTTTGCACTAATAAGGTGGAAGGAGGTATAAACTGTCCACAGACAGTCTTTGCAGAGGAAAAGATAACTAGCTACCAGTCCAGGGCTGTGAGGTGCTGGCAACAGAAACATGGTGGTTGTGGCTTAGCACAGTTTCAATCAGCAAGCGGTCCTGGCCACAGCCTCTCCAGGGGTGTTTTACAATGTAAGATCCTGTCACAGCTCTGGGAGGGGGAGAATATACTTGCTGCGAGTGAAACTACCTTTTGGTTTATTTGGCCCTTTCCAATTCAAATGCCTTGATTGCTGATACCTGACACGTCTTAATGGCCAAGAGACTACAGTTTTTAAGATGATTCGTGTTCTGAACCATTTCAGCTGTGGTTCTTCTTTTTTTTTTTTTTTTCCCCCTGTTCTGTTCTGCCCTGATTCCGACTCCACCTTCTCTGCCTGCCCACCCTCCTCAGTAGACAATGTTTTTCCATTTAATTTTATGAGACAAACGTAAGGCATTCTCATCCCCTCCCCCAGGCCTGGAGAAGAAAAGCCCACATCTGGAGGCCATTCACAGCTGGAAGATCTCTTCTGACATTCTTTGCTTTGAAATCCAACCCATGTAACCTTCTGTCTAAATACTCTGCGCAGGCATGGCAGAAAGGGGCTTTGAGAGGGGAGTCCATGAAGAAGCCTGTGACTCCTACATCCTTTTGCAAGTGCCAGGCTTCAAGGTTATAGAATTTCTTCCCCACAAGGCAACTGTTATTTGGGTTTAGGGCTTCCTAGTTTTGAGGTCTCCAAATACCCACTTTGAAAGCAATTCAAAAAAGGGAACTTTATTCTTCTGTGGTGTTAAACATACACAGTAACAGTTAAATGAAGCTGTCTGAAGCATTGTGTAGGTTCCACAACTGATTTTATCCAAACAGTCCAGCTGGTGGCCTGTGGGCTGCATTTTGTCTGTAGAGCAGTTCACCCAGGCTCTTAGTGACATTTCCACCACCGAAAAATAAAATTCTAGGTCTCTTGCATCCTCCCCGCCCACTTAGAGTAAATTGCTGTAATCTGACCCTTGCTTCCCGGGAAGGTGCGTAATTTGTAATTCCATTTTAAGTACCTTGGAACAGAGACTTACTTGTTATCTCTGCGTTTGCTTAGCCTGTATGTGCTCTAATATGTGGCTGCATTACTGAGTGTTTTACAATGCTAGCAACCACGCTCATCATCGTTGTAAATGCCCCTGTCATGACTAAGAGGACAAAGATCACTGAGCCACTGGTCTGGCAGTTAAGGCCTGGCACAGAGGAAGCAGGTGTGTCTTTTACCTTTAAAAAAAAAACCAAACCAAAACAGAAGTAGTGAGGGAGGGTGTCCTGTTTGTTTCCCAATGGGATTCTGTCTGCTTTTATGTTCTGATAGCAGCCAGCAGCTCCCTGCAGCACCTGAACGCATCCCGTTCCTGCGGGAGCTCGCTGTTGTGGCTGTATAATAGCCTCGGGTGTTTCACCCTGTGTTGGGTCTCTGGGACCTGAATGAGTCCAGCTCCCTTAACTTCTGGCATCACGCTGAGGTACTATTGCACTCGTATTGTGTGTCTGCTTGTCTGGAAACATCCTCCTTGATTTTCCTTCTTATATTGCAAATCCAAGCAGACTAGAGAGACGATGCTCTTCTACGAAAGTATAATTTGAGAACCAGTTGTGGTTGGTTGTTGGATTTTTACTCTTAAAGTGAGCGAGCCTTATTCTAAGAACAGATATATGTGTATGTATGTGCATGTACTCAAGAGGTGGAAGAATATATTGTAAAAAAGCTGTATCAATTTTCTAGTTCTCAATGCCTGAGAGATTAAAGGCATCCATTCACCTTTTAAAAGTTAACTATTTCAGGGTATGATTTAGGCTGTACTGTTTCACTTCATACTCCTCCAGGCACTGTTTAGCTCATACGTCTTAGCTGAGAGGATAGTCATAAACTGCTGAACAAGAGTGACTTAAGCCATGACGCATTTCATAGGGACTAGCCTGTCTCAATTTAGCTTTCTAGAGTGCCCCATATAATGTAATGTAATGTAATGTAATGTAATGTAATGTAACGTAACGTAATGGTCTGCACGTATCTGGGCCATATTCAGCCTACATGCTGCCTCAGTCTGACTCACATGTCGTAACTATTTCCTTGAGCAGACAGCTGAGGGAACAAGGGGGTTAATAGCTCTGGGGAATAAGTCACTTTTCTTTTTCTTTTATCATGCTGGAATTGGTTTTTTGTTATACAATCACCAGAATGTCTGGAATAGGCATGTATTTTGAGGGATATGGCTGCTTGTGTCTAGAGCTAAAGTGTCCCCTAAGGCTTCATATACCCAAAGGAATACCTTTGTAGAGCTGGGATTAAGTTTTCACTGATACGAAAGATAAGCACAATACTCAGTACTCTTACTGACACGTTATTTTAACAGTTTTTAGGAAACAAACCAAACCATATTATTACTAATGATTATTACTCTTATCTGCTCTATGGCAATGCCAAGAAGCTATGGCCCCAATGTGCTAGCTGCTGGTCAGAAATGTGAATAGCCATCACTGTGCTTAGAGGCAAATCTGATGCTGAAATGCAATAGTCATCACCAGTGTGGCCATCACAGAGATCTGGGTCCCTGTTTCAGAGTGCAAGGGTTGGCCTAGAAGGAAGCTTTTTTCTTTTTATGTGCTCTTCAGTTTGGATACTTTGGAGAATATGGGATGTGATACCACATGTGTGATGCTGACCTTCCCACCTCAGTTATTTTCTTTCTGGTGACCTCACGGATCTCATCAGGAGCAGTGACACCTGCCTCTGGAGAAAACCAGTCCTGTCACACTGGGACTGTAGGCTCTTCTCCTGCTGTGGGCAGCTGGAGATGGTCACAGCTGCTGCTCCCACAGACTGCTCTGGAATTGTGGTTTCTTACCACTTCTGAAAATGTGTCTCTTGGTCCCAGCATTGCGAGCGGTGTGCTTCCTTTTGACAGGGCGGTGAACCAGGGTAGGGCAGAGCTGGGTCAGGCAGTTCTTTGGAAAAGCTGGGCTTGCACACACAGTGATGAAACTGTGTCTTGGAAGGATGAAGGCAAGTGGAATACGCTGCTTAAAGGGAGAAGATCCAAAAGAAAATAGCTGGAGTAATGGAAAGAGTTTGAGTGAAAGGAAATTTTCAGTTGAATATCAGGAAATCTTTGCTAGCAACTGACTTTTGTTGGTGTGTGGAATATCTTCCCCAGGGAAACCCAGTAATGGAAGCCTAGCCTATCAGTTCTGGTCTCCAAAACCGTACTGGACACAGGAGAACACACTGCAGGCCAGGAAATAACTTGCTTTGGCTGGGATGAAGACTATGGGTGTAACTCTGCACCATGAAAAAAAAATGTGAGCGTTTGCCAGTGACCTCAGGGGACACAGACTCCTTCTAAACAGTAACCCAGTGCTGATTTTCCACCTCTCTTCTACAGTCAAAGGTGTTTCTTGTGAGTGCAGTGGTGGTGGCAGAGTCACCAGGATATTCAGAACCATGGCATTCTATTCAGTTCTGCTGCTCATTCCCTTCAGGCAGCTGTTAAGAAAAGGTGAAAGAGCGTTTGAGATGCACAGAGCATTGGGAAGAGGGATCCACATCTACTTCCCACCAGCAGGGATGGGAGAGAGCACATCCACCCTGTGCGCTGTGCACAAGGCCTGTAAAGGTGTATTTATTTGATTAATTGAAACTCCCTCTGGCTTCTGATCTGGCAGGAGCAGGGAAAGGGGAAGGAATAGATGCCTTTTTACCAGTCTTGGTCTTACTTCCCTTGTGCCCCCTGCTCCCCTGGGACCCCTCTGCCCAGCAGCCCTTACAGCAGAGGCAGGTGGCACTTTTTTGTGCCCTCGTTGTGATGACTGGCCCAGTGGAAGTCTCTGTCTCTTGCCAGATGTATCCCCGAGGAGCCACCCTCCCAGCGCTCTTTACAGTCCCTCCCGGTGTTCCCCAGCTAGGCTGGGGTGTGTTAGCGCTGGGGTGCACAGGGCAGCGCGAGAAGGGTGGAGGCAAATAACTGTGGTTTTAAAAGTAAATAATTTAAGAAACAATAACCTCTCCACCCAGGTAATCAAGGTGAACAAACATTCTGCATGTCAAAGGTGTTTCTGGAGATAAGGATTAGCACAATAAGTCTCCTGCTTTCTTAGCTTTATCTAGTGCTCGGTGCTTAATGCCACCGAGCTCTCTGCTGAAGGTAAAGCCTTGTCCCTCTCAGCAGCAGTGCCCCAGCGCAGGCTACCTTTCAGTTTTCAAGGGGAAGATTTTTTGCTGACAATACCCTCCCAGTGTGGAAGGTATGGTGTTTTCCAAAGGGGCTGGATTTAACCCCTAAAACTTTCCCCTGGGCTCAGAGAGTGCAGTATCTGGGGGAAGAGAGAAAAGGGGCAGATACGGGGTAAAACTCATTCTGATGGCTGGAAAATTCAGCTTCATAGTTGCAAACTGCACTTGTGCTTGCAAAGCAGGCCGAGGCTTTTATTTCCCCTTTTTTTCTTTTTTAATTACCCATGCAAATACTGCTTGCTGGAGAAAACCTCTGTTTCCTCAGCTACGCAGCCAAGAGGGGAGCTCTACGAAGGTCCTGGAGGTTGCTGCTGAAGATTTGGCCTTGTGCCCTTCCTGCCATATATTGACAGGCCATTACCATGTTGTGATGGTTGCCTAGCAAGGTGGTGACAATTGTGCTGCGGCACAGTGGCAGCTGTGTCACACCAGAGGGCTGGTGAGGCTGAAACTCTGTGATGCTTGTTTTGCAATGGTGCAGTGCTTGCATCAGTGTATCCCCAAGTCAGGAATGCGAGCGTAGTGACAGGGTGACACTGCCTACCTGCTCACCTAACTTCTGTCATCAAGAGCCGTGCAGTGGCTCCCTGGTTTGGTGTTGCCAACAGCCCTGCGGACAGGAATGACTGAGCGTTGCTGTACACATAAAGATGAGAGGTAGATTGATGGAGGTTCTGTAGACCTGTACATCTGAGCTTGGAACTGTGGTTGAGAGCAATGCCTCATGTACAAATGCCTCATGTGTTCATTTGTAGTACAGTTATTTTTGCGTAATGACATAATCATCAAGACCATGGCATGAAAGAGTCTGCGGGCCGTGATACAGAAACCTTCTTGTGGATGGCAGGGTTAGAGGCAAAGACAATCAACACAGCCTCAATTGTATGGCTTGAAAGTTTATCAATGGTTAGACTTCAGAAAGCATCTGCCAGGGGGGGAACCTGTTATCAGCAAGTGCTTCTGGTGGGATTCCTGTAGAAGTAAAGTTTTAGCCTGATGGTACTGAACTCATTTATTAGGAAAATTTAATCGCTGGCATATTTGCGTGTCACACAAATAGTGGTCAGGTCAAATTCCAGAGGCAGGGATGGATCTATTGAATGCATTTCAACAAGGAAATGCCACAGCTACCTTCTTGTAGCAAAGCGTCTATGTGGGATGCTCCAGGGAGACTGGAGATCTTGGAGCACAGTGCCACTATAGAGGATACGGGCATCACGGTAAACAATCTTTAGGCTAAAAACCCCAACAGTTTAGTAAAGACATGACTCCTGAATGTATGAGGGGAATAGCAAGTGGGACATAGTCATTTTCTCAG
This sequence comes from Chroicocephalus ridibundus, assembly GCF_963924245.1. NCBI lineage: Eukaryota > Metazoa > Chordata > Aves > Charadriiformes > Laridae > Chroicocephalus > Chroicocephalus ridibundus. The sequence goes on from NC_086284.1 coordinate 167,160,035, forward strand.
TCCCACTAACCTCTGTGTCCAAGCTGAGCAGCAGAAGTGTAAGTTGGCATCCTTTAAACCCTTGGTCCCCTGAGAGCTCATGTCAGGGACCAGATTAATGTATTGTCCGGTTGTCCCACACCTGTAGGATTTCTGACCTTGGAAATGAAGCATGCAGGTGAGAGCTTGTGCCTTGTGCTATGCTTATAAGGGGAAGGGAAGCTGACAAGGACCTGGACTACAGGCATGGCTGGTGAGATCGTACTGGAGTACCGCCTTCTGTTTTCCTGTTTGTGTTTCTCAAAGGATGCTGAAAGCTGGAAAGGGTTCCAAATGTAGTTTATATAAGGGAAAGTTAAGAATCGACTTAATCATAGTCTACAAATACTTCTCTTGGGAGAGATACTTCTAATAGTAAACAATGCTGGCAGAAAAGGTCTCGTCGAAATCTAGGTTACACCTACACTGGTAAATAAAGCGATCCAGGGCCAGTTCTCTGCACCTGTGGGCAAGTGGCACAGCATCCCTCTGAATAAAATTTCTTCTCCCCCAAAGAAGGTAGTCTTGCCCAAATCACCTGTTGGGAACGATGCCCTGACCTGTGGTGTCAGGCTCAGCCCTGCTGTTGTTAGGAGAGTACTAGCTGCCACAAGCCAAAACTTGCCACGAAGCGTGCTAACAGGTTAACAATGCAGTAAGTTGCATGTCAGGGCTTGAGTGCACGGCCTGAACTGCTTACTAATACAGAAGTCACCTCAGTGGCTGGCAGCTGAAGGCCATCAAGAAATTGGGTGTGCACTCCAAACTGTGAGGCTGGTTAGCCAGTGGGGCAGTTTTAGGGACACTAAGTTCCTTGTCATTTGAAGTCTTTCATTCCAGCTTGGATGTCATTCTAAAAAGATAGAGATGTAAGAGAAACCATGGCCTTAGTGTGGGCAGGAGAGAACCCACAGGTGAATGCTGTACATGGGGTCAGAGCAGGTATCTGCAGTGTCCAGCGGATGCACCTGTATCCCTGAAGGGTGCGATCACTACAGGGAGAGCCTCTGTGAGAACTTCCTCATGATTGGAAAAAAACTCATTAGTCTCCATTATCCCTGCTAGGAGCCCTAAGCTCTGTGGAAAGAACTTGATTAAATCTCTCCACCTCCAGGGCAGGAGATGGAAGCAGCACTCCCTGCATTCCCTGCTGCTCTCTTCTGTGGGAAGTCACAGTGCCTACACATAACCTAGTAGCCGAGAGGGGCTGTGGGGTCTCAGAAAAAGAGAGAGAAGCTTTTTGGGGATGGACATTGGCATTCCAAGCCATGGCCATTTTCCCAGCAGTGATGGAATAAGCTGGCTGAGATTCTGCGGGTGTCAAGTCACTTTCCCTGGATGTACATTTTGGTTATGGGCTAGTGAGCCGGCTGTCTGAGTCAGGGCCCCAGTGAAAGCCTGGGAGTGAGGAGGTGGAGAAGGAATAGTACAGGAATCTTCCCATTAGGAAATACAGTAAAGGAGGCCAGATTGGAGGTATGGCTCCTCTGACATCCCTGTCTCTGCTTGCCAGGATGCATCCCCAAGACAGCAACTGGTCCTGCCTGGGACACCTTGTGCCTTACCAGGTTTGATCTGTGACCCTCAGCTCTTTTCTTTAACAACAACAAAAAGACTTCAGTAGCTTTTCTGTCCTAGAGGATCTCAAAGCTTCTTGAGGACCCCATTTGAGCTTTTAAAAGAACAGTCTCCAGATCTTCAGTGCGGAGGTTAAACCAGCTGTAAAAGCAGCTATGAAGGATTGTGAAGTTCAATCACTTCAGTGTTTAGTTTTCATTTAATAATTATTAAATGCATTTTAATCTCTGAAGAGGGGGAACAGCAGATCTGCTCCAGCAAAGCTGTGAAGCACACATTTAAGGTCTGTAACAGACTGTGGGTGGAAAGAAACACCAGTAAATTCCAGAATGGTTTTATTGAGAATGTTAGCTATATTGCATTTCAAACAACACCGTCATCCCAAACCCGGAGCATGACGATTGCAGATGGAGGTGTTACCCTGGACTGCTGTGTTAGCCCAAACCAGGAGGTGTTCCAAGGCTGGAATAGTAAATCATGTGGCACAGTAGGATGGATGGACTTTCTTAGGGCTGACTGAGGATTGCTCAATACAGGTTGGACTTCAGGTACCCATTAGCAGAGCCCTGGGGCATCCTTAGAGTTGCAACACAGACAGACTTACCAGGAATGGTAAAGGGCCGTAGCACAGGACAGTGACCTGCTTTGAGTGTCATGAAAGGTGAGTAGTTGACCTGTGACTGCATCCAGTCATGAACTGAAATGCTAGGGATTTTGAAAGTCAGGACTGTGGTGCATTGGTAAAGATGTGTTCGAGGCATCAGGGCTGATGGGAGTGATTAAGGATGTTTGTTGTGCCCGGCACTGGATTAATGAAGGAGTGGAAGACTAGCTCTGCAATCTCTGTTTTAATCTAACCCTCTGCAAGCTGATTTCAAACCAAAGCCAAACAGAAAACTCTTGCTAAAGGAAGGAGGGTGGGAGGGAAGCCCCTAATCAAATGTTCTGCTAACTCAAAAATCCTGTGGTGAAAACTAGCAGGGGAGAGTCATTCAGAGAGGTAGAACTGGGCCTTACCACTTCTTGCCCAGTGATGAAGACCGTGAGTGACCACGGCATGCTTAAGTAGGGTCACAGCTCTCTCAAAGCCACCCTCTTTACCATTGACCTAACACCTAATCCTCATCCAGGGTGTCCTCAGCATAGCTCAAATGCATAGCAAATGCATCAGCTCAGGTAGGAGCAGCCCCTCCAAGCTGCATTCCCTTCTCTTCCCTCCAGCCAGTCTTTCTAGTTCCACAGCCTCTGGGAGGCTCCAGGCTTCTTTTTTTTGTGTCATCCAGGAAACACACCCACCTCCCTCCAGCCCCGTCGTCTGTCTCGCCTAGAGATTCTGTAACTTGTGTGAAGGAATTTCAAGCAATGCAAACTACAGCCAATTTAAAAATAAATAAAAAAAAATCATAGAAATTGGAGATGGGAAAATCTTGCTAGTTCACCCAGTCCATCTTCTCACATTCTAGCCCAGCCCAGTTTCTGCAACATTCTTGCCTACAGTACGTTTTCCATTGCATTATCCAGTCTGGTTGTGTATGATTTAAGCAATGGGCATCCTTTACTTCCCGTGAGAGACTGTTCTGCAGACAGCTACTTTTCACTGTTTGGAAGAGGTTTCTGAAGTTTTCTTTCCATTCTGCCTGACCTAATTTCTCTAAGCTCTGCCCGTGGTAACACGCTAGCCAAATGTTCGCCTGCGTTCATGCTTATCCTGTTCAGGTGATGGCAATTAATTCTTGTTCAGTCAAGCTCTTTAGCCACGATGCTTAATACTTAGTTGTAAAGCTCAGCAATTATAATCCTTGGGTACCTGGGAAAGACTAATGTTGAGATTAGCATGTTAATGGGCGCGCAGAACATAGAAGACATTGCTAGTAGCGTTGCCTCTTTTATTATAAGAGTCACTTGACACATCCCATCACAAGGTTTGGCTTTGGTTGCTTTTGACTTTGCCAAACTTGGAGCCAACATCCTCTAGCTCACATCTGCTTCAGCTGCTTTACTGGGTTCTTTTTGGTTTTGTTTTTAATTTCAGTCAAAACCATTTAGCTGTTTCTGAGAACAAGGCTAGCAGGGGAATATTCTGTTTTATCCACATTTAAAAAAAAATCTTGATGACTTTTTCTTTTAAAAAAGCACCCTCTCAGCAGTGTATTGCTTTAAAATAAATCACAACTTTTCTGTCAGGAACACGCCTTTTGCCATCTATGACAAAATCCTCCCCAAATTTGGCTAAATAATGAGTCTTTGAGTAATTGCAGCTTGAGCCTGCTCAGAAAAAATAATGGGGGCCAGGAAGGACAGTTGTTTATTATTACTTTTTTTTTAAACTGTGGGCCTGATGATAGAAATAATAGCATATGATTTCGTGATTAAGGCCCAGGTTAAAACACATTTGCACAAAGGCCTCTGGCTGTGGCTCCAGGGTCACCTTGCTCTGGCCTCCCCTGGCCCAGGATGGTGTCACCACTGCTCACTGGACCCCTCCTGCCTATGGCTGGGGCCACCCTGGCGAAGCGATTTTCTTGCTCCGCTTGTGGGACCGGGGTTGCCCAGGCAAGCGGAAACTTGGCTGCGAGGAAACAGGGAGTTACCGAGAGAGGAGGAGAGACAGAATAAAATAATAATTCAAAAAAAAACAACAAAAAAAAACAACAAAAAAAAAACAGCAGAAGAGAGGGAGACGCCCAAGTTCTCTGCCGGCAGTCTCGAAAATATTTCTCGTTTCCGTTTCCACTGATGGGGGCCCTCCCTTCCCCCAGGACATGTAGGGAAGCCTGGGCACCCCGCAGCTCCCCGGCCACAGCACGCACACGTGCTGCATCCGCCCGGTGCCCGCGGTGGCGACACCGCCTGCTCCCATCATCGCCTGTTCCCATCATCGCCTGCTCCCGCCGGGCCTCCAAGGCATGGGGTTGGGGACCCAAACTTGGGTCACTGCTGCCTTGTCCTGACCTGTCCCCTCCCTGGCGGGGAACAGCCCCACTGTTCTGCCCACCACAGCGTGCAAGGGGATGGGAGGTGTGAGCACCAGGGATGGTGCTCGCCTGCAGGACCTTCTGTGAAGCCATAGCTCCAAAATGCCATGAAGGACTGGAAAGGGATCTGAAATCCTCATTAAATCTGGGAAAAAAGGAGATACCCTCAATCCTGGATAATTACCAGTGCATCCAGAAAGATAAAACATGCAATTATAATATCTAGCACCGTTGTTTTCAAAGCACCCACTGTAATGTAACTCCTCTGCTCAGCGCTGTAAAGAAAAATGGTTTTAAAATTCCCTTTAGACCGGTGTATTAGATCTTGGCTCCTCTGACCTGTCCTCGCTACTGTCTCTGCTCGGTCAGGGAAGCCAGCCTGAGAAACTCTCTTGTGCCTGCTGGCCACCCTGGTTGCGGTACCTCTTGCCATGCTGCCTCTTTATTCATGAATCCTTCCCCTCCCAGTTTTCTCTCCCCCCTTTTTTTTTTCTTGCCAAAGCAAGGAGTTTTTAATAGCTAAAGAACGAAAACATCTCCCACGCCTCACCTCAAAAAAGCTAACTCTCCGTCTTACTCACTCTTTTTGATTTCCAAACCTCTCCTGCTAGCTTAGAGTCTTCCTTTGAAGAACTGGTTCCCCAAATACTAGCGCGTGAGTATAACTTTAGTAAACCGTGTAGTTCCAATGGCCTCAAGCGGACAATCCACGTGAGTAAATAATTCAGATATGGGATGGAGACCATGGCATTTAGCAGAGATGGAAAAGTTTTCTGTTGGATATTGTGATTTGGTTGGAATCAAGGTATTACAAGGGAATATACTGACTTCAACCCAGGATGGAAGAGTTTCTGCCTTGCAGAAAATTTTAACAGTAGGCTTGAAGATCTTCAGGGTGCCTAGGTCGTATTGATGCAGGTGAATTGACTAGATAATCTTTGGAGGCTTCCTCTAGCTCTGCTTATTCTGATTCACCGTAGTGAAACGGAGGAAAAGATAAATTGAAGCAAAGAACAATTGCTTTTCTTAGTCATTTCCATAGATGAAACCAAAGTGCAGTGTGGTTCAACTGTACTGTTTCAATTTTTTCTTTGTTTTAAAACTGTTATTAAACATTTCTTTGACTCCAAAATCACCTGCATATGTGAAGTACTCTTTGCACAGATTAATTTTAGATTCTCGAGTTTTGTCATTATCAAAACAGAGTGTCTCTTTCCCACCGGCTTTGTACTGATTCCAGTATCAACAAGGAACTGCTGTGCTGTTGATTTGCGTCTGTGGGAATGACTATGAAGACCCAACTTCATAGAGTAGGGAAACAAGAACTATTTTTGAGCTATCAGTCCAGCTATGGCAATGTGGAGTTCAGCACAGCTTACTCTACTCTGTTTCTGGACTGAGGTTTGTACCCTGCATTGTGCTCCGTATTGCTGGAGTGGAATTGCTAGCAACACCCAATTAAAACAAGCACTGATTGTTTACTCCCCATCACTGCCACTGCTTTGACTGCAGTGTAAACGCACCACTAATGAGTTGGCCGATGGGAGGGGAAAATTACGCGTCAGAGCCAAGTACAGAACCAGGAATTTGGGCCGTCAGCCAGCTTGTTAGATCACACTGTGTGCCTCTAATGAAATGCATTGATTTGTGACTCTTACAATAACATTTTTAGGAAATCATTTCACCGGCTATTTATTTGTGTGTTGGAGCAGCCTGATGAGGTTGGAAAACTAAGGCAGACACCGTGCTTACAAATCAAGAGCAAATTTTTAAGGATGAGGTTAATTAACCATTGGAATAACCTTTCTAAGGATGTGAGGGGTTTTCCATCATATCCTGTTGCACAGTTGATACTAGTTAGTTGTATAAAATACGTGCATGGCTTCAGCAGGGCCTCTGTGTATCGCTAGAAATGGTTGTCTAAAGTTCTGTGGATTCTGTTACACCAGAGATGAGACTATGTTGTTGTAATGGTCCCTCTTGATGATTAGAAAACCCATGAGCCTGTGACAGCCATTGAGTCTGGGTGTTTGTGATTCTGTGGAGGAACAGACTGAGATCCCATAAGTGGTAGATTTAAAACTGGCAACAATTTTCATAAAGGAGACTACCAAATTACAAAGACGCATTCTGCAGAAGTGGACACCCTGCCAATCCTGCGGCTGATATAATGTGCTGTGATGAATTAGCAAGCTCAGAAAGAATTAACCCATCAATAAAATGACAGACTTGGTACATTTCAAAGCATCTGGTCAGATCTCATGGATTTTTTTGGCTGCTACATGTTCAGTCAGAGAGAAAGAAATAGGGGGGAGAGTCCATGATCACCTTGTAGTATTTCACTGGATGCTTCAGAAGAGCAGATGGGGATAGTGAGCGGTGGATAAGGTAAGCCTTTATCTACTTGGGGGTTTGTATGGACCCTTTCCTGGACTGACTCCTCTTTAATATCCTTATAGATCTATATAAAAAGTTTTCTTTTTCTTCTCTGCTTACAGTTTATGGTTAGCTACATTTCAAAAATAACATTTTTTTTCTATGTGTTTGGGTGAACACATTCTAGAGCTGCCAGAGTTTAAGTGAGTACTCTGTGAAAAGCAAACCCCTTTAAATAGTGTTATGTTGCCTATCTAGAAATTGAGGCATCTAGAATCTCTTGTGAGTCTCAAAGTCTGTGTTGCTGCATTTGACTTTTTTTTTCTTTTCATATCTACATTTATGTGTTTTTGAATGGTTCATAACCATAAAGACTAGAAAAAATTCCAGCCAAGTAAAACTTGTTTTGAGGAAAGAAAAAAAGGAAAAAAAAAAGTAGGGGAAAAAAAAAGAGGTCTATAAGTACAAACGGGTGCCAGGCTTGTTTGTTCATCTTTAAGATGTGTTTACTTATTCCAATTTGATCTTTATTTCTGTTCTGCCACAGACTCAATGACTAGCAATGTAAGCTGTTCATGTTTAAAAACAGAATTCACCTTTAAATGTGCTTAGACTGGGAAAAATATGCCTGGTGAGGTCATTTGCAGAGCAAGAGTTAATGCATCATGCAAACAGCTAAATAAAGGTTACAATCTGAGTGGAATTATTCAGAGCTCAGGGAGAAATCTGGCATTTGCAGTCTGTCACCGGCTTTGAGAAGTCTGGCTCTCTCAGTGTCACTGCCACCCGGAGACATCCTGCTTACTGTGTGGCAGCAAGGAAGGGGACTGCAGCGCTGGATGGTCTTCCTGTAAAAACAGCAGAAACAGGAGCAGTGGGAAGTGTCATGTGTGAGGAATGTGTGGAATGAGGGGTGAGTATGAGCCCGTCTTTGTCCAGGTTTCACAGAGCGAGGTTATGGGTGTAAATAGCTGCTCTTCCTCCTCTCTTGTCCTCTTCAGGGCAGCTGAAGAGCCAATGTCAGGACAGCGTATGATCCCCGGTATCCCTGGGGAGGAGAGCTGGGAGGAGAGCTGCATGGAGGCCTATGAAGAGCCATCCGCCTCTTGAGACCTGCCGGTTAAGTACTGCAAATCTGGGGCCCTATCTGGTAAGGGCTCCTCACCCTTCTTTCCACCAACATCCTTGGGAGTTGAGGGTGTCACTTTGAGGCAAGATACACTCTAAGTATGTATGTGTCGCAGACAGAATAAAAATTCATCACTTACTTATAAACGCCCGGGCTTTTTTAGAGTTGGCGATCTCCGCAGAGGTGTTGTGCTAAGATTGTGTTTTGCGTTTCGTTTCCTTGTTTTGTTTCTGTAAGCCAAGTGCTTGGCTGATGGCGCAGGAAGTCAACTGCTGTGGGCATTCACTTCAATGGGCAAATTTTAAACGAGTCACCAGGGACCGGCTGCTGCTGAGTTCAAAGAGAAAGAGACATCCAAAACCTCCAGCCAAGCCAAGTTATGGTGGGAAATATCAGATACAAAGAGGAGAAAACTGGAAGGCACAGGAGGGTGAAAGACAGATGCAGCTTACTTTTCCTGTCCATAATTGGTCAGATTAAGGCAAGGTTGGAATGCAGATTTTTTTTAAAAAAAAACCAAAACCATAAAATTTTGATAGGGGAAGTTTGTTGAACATCAGGAAACGTGCTCTGGTGTTTATGTTCTATGAGCTGTCTGCAATAATCTGGGGATGGAAACATGTTGAGAAAGTTAATATGGTACTTGACAAAATATTGGAAAATGTATTAGAAAGAATAGTTCCGTGCAGGGCAGAAGGTGGATCAAATGCCCTGCTGTGCTCCTCCATTCATTCCTCCTTTTTTCTTTCCCCAGAAAGAAAGACTTTTCAGAAGTCTCCCCAGACTCAGGTAACTCAAAGGTAACTCAAATCCCCCTTATTCCCAGGTAAAGGGGTTGTGTTCACAGAAATGGAAAAAAAAGAGGAAGACAGAGGGGCAAAACAGGGAAGGAGCAGAAGTCTAAACTTCTGTTGCTTCCTCCCAGCACACACGTGAGCAGCAGAGACTCCCAAAAAGAAGACTAGGGAAAGATTGCCATCTTCTGGAAGGATAAATATCTGACAATATTCAGAATCCTAAATCTGATATATATTTTTTTTTTTTGAAACCATAGAATATTTCTGATAAATTTATTTTTAAATCTGAATTCTTATCCATATAAATCTAATTCAGTCTAATTTCATCAATTTATAGGCTTTGATCCCAGATCTAGAAACTGAGATAGCATCTTGGGTTTTAATAAGACTCTCATCAAGCTTAGAATTAGGAATGCATTAACATTAAGGATTATGAGTAGAGAAATGGACTTTATTTATTCTTGAGCCTGAAAAACAGGCTTTTTTTTACTGAGCATTTAGAAGGCAAATTTAAGGTGCGCAGATGTGAAGAGACTGAGCAATGAAAAAAACCTAAAAATTACCACTCTCCTTTTAAGGAGCATCAGCTATTATTCTACCTACTTCAGTAAATTAAGCACATCTGTGTCAAGCAGAACCTTGTTATTAATCAAAAAACCTGCAGACAGTCCATGGAGGTTGGAAACATTCAGCATTGCTTTCAGTTAGCCTGTCTTAGAAATGATTATCTATATTAGGGGAGCTTATGCAGTGACTGGGATTAAAATAACCGCAGAGCTACCGACCGTTCTGCTCAGGGCAGGAAGGGTCAGGGGCCCGTGACAGCCGAGCCCACCTACGGGCTGGTGAACCTGTGGGCTCCGTCTGCTGCCTGTGCCCTGCAGGGACTGTCACAGGCTGTGCTGTCACCCAGAGCCAGTCTGTCACCTGGAGCCAACCTGCCTCCGGGCTCCAGTGGTGGAAGAGGGAGATGAGGGCAGGTGGACCACTGGTTTCCTCTGTCCCTGGAGAGCAGCAGGGAAGGCGTGCAGGGAATCTGCCATGATTCCTCATGGTGGTGGTGGGACCCTCACCTGCTTGGCAGTGGGCAAAGCCTTTGTGAGGAAGATGGGGTGCATACCTTTGGGATGCTCCTCTCCCTTGCAGTTTGATTCAACGCGGCGCTGCTCCGTGCCCTCTGGTGACAGTTAATTCTCGTGAAAGGTGACACCATTCTCACTTTTCTCTGTGCTGATACCAAATGGGGTGTATCAACACCCTCAGGTATTGTGGGAGCTTTTAAACTTTCAGGACAAGAGCTCAGAGGGGACTTTGGGTGAGTGTGAATCTTTCTGTCTCTCCTTACTAGCTTCCCAAATTCATCCGATGTGAAGCTGCTGGGAGCTGGGATTCCTGGTGACCTTTGTGCCTTGGTAAAGGCTGCTACTATGAGGAACGCTGAGTGTCTTCCCCATTCTCCCATCCTTTGGGTATTGAGCTTCTTTGACTCGCACTGTTTCACCTATACCTTTGTCATGGTGGTGATGCCATGGTGCCAGTCTGCCGCTCATCAGCGCTTCTGCTAAAGGGCTCCTTTTGTCTTTAAAATCTCTGGTGCCCGTGGGGAGAGCTGCATTGGCATCTCTTCAGGATCTGAAATCCTCAGTCCTCAGAGCAGATGCTGTCACATAAACTTTCCTCTCCCCGTTTTTTCCTTCTGCCCTTTCTGCGACTGGCAGGTCTGGCCAGGAAGATATCCAGGGCTGGGGGGCTTGTGGCCTTTGCCATTGTGCTGAGACAGTGCACAGGGCAGGGGGTGACCTGACACCAAGGGTGCTGGTAGCTTCTGAGCTAAGGGCACTTGTCCCCTGAAGCATTGTCCAGAGAGCCGCCAGCTCGCTCCATACAAGTTCCCAAGCAGCCACGGCATGGAGACGGCTGGGATCTCTCTGTGTTTCATGGAAACTTTCTTACTCAGTTAATACAGGTCACCCTTCTGTGCTTAATCCCAGCCCGCAGCACCACTCACTTCCTATATAATCTCCCAGAGCAGCTGTGCTGTGATTGCATTGTGGATTACAAAACGACCATTTTCCACAAAGCAGCTGCTGTCTGGAGGGATAGCATTTAATAATCATGGGGGGAGAGGGGGGGGAAGGAGAAGGAGGAGGGGAGGAGGCAAAGGAGAAAGGGGTTTTGAAGCAATTGGGTTTCTTGAAGGATCTAGAGATGAGCCAAACAGCAGACAAAGCGTGAGTCCCGTTTCTGTATTTCTCTTCCAAATTAACAGGACTTCGAGGACTTGCTGCCAAGGTAAATTCAACTCTCTTTCCTTTTGGGTCTATCTAGATAGTATGGTCAGTTATTGTCAGTAAGTGCTTGGTTTTTATGGAGGGAAACTCCTCTGACAATATTTTCATGAAGGAGTAGTTCAGATTTGCTTCTTATTCTCTATGTCCTCTGCATCCTTGAGCCAGTTCCTTCCTCTGACTCATTTGTTTCTTATATTTTTTTGTCTTCATCCTTATCACTTGTTCTGAAATTATATGGCCTTTCAGCTACTACCACAAATCAAGTGGAGAGAATACTTTTCCCACTATTGAAGATTTAAATTAGAAAAAAATATTTTTGTCAATATTATGAGTGGAAAGATTTTTTTTTTTAATGAAAGCATGAGCAAACTGAAACATGATGACAGAAAATCTGATAATCAAGCATTGATGAAAAACTGAAAACCTTAGTGTGCTGAATGTTTCTATTTTCAGATGAAAAATCATGTTTTTGAGGAGAGCAATTTTATCTATAATTTCCTTTTCAGCCATAAGGCAAATTTTCCACTGAAAAAACTCTCAGTGAGGAATTTGCCACCAACCTTAGCCAGAAACCTTCACATAATTAAGTGTTCCTAGTAGGTATCTGCTTTGTGAAAATGGTGATTTCCAACATGCCTTCAGATCATGGAAGTCATTAGTTGCGGTATCCCTAAAATGTTACCATTAGTTGTGGTATCACTAAAGGTGCAGCATCTCCATTGCTGAAAGCAGGAAATGCTCTGGTGAAGAGACAGAAGAAGCCAGAGCACAAAACAGTACAGGAATTTTTCAGGAGCTGGGTATTTTCTTGCCTTCGGGGAGAGTGTTCTGGCACTGTCTTCTTAGTGTGACGAGATGCTCATGAAGTCCTGCTTTCCAGAAGGAGCTTCAGCACCATCTTTATTGACCGTGTTTCCGAGCAAGAAACAATTTTTTTTTCTTTTCTGAGAAGAACAAATGCTTCTAACTGCACCACTTTTAGCTGTGGTGCAGTCACAAACAATGCAAAGCTCAGACTCATATCGTTTATTTATAGTAGCGTCCACAGTGCGCTGGGCCTTTCTCAAACGTTAGCGTTGGGTGAGTCAACCGAAGTTCTGTGAAGAGGACCGGCAGCAGGCAATGTCTGTACAAACCGAATCTATTCATGGGCAAATAGATTTTTGAGAGTCATAAATAGGAAAGGGTGGGAGTATCTGGATGAAGTTGTGCCAAACATAGGGAGTGCCATGTGGGAAGAGGCATGCGTTGATTACATGAAAGTTGATGTGTGGGTAGATGACATCTAATCAATCCATGGAGTGATAAGTTGGGGTTCTCAGGAGTCAGTGCAAGGTTTTGCAGGAACCATAAAATCTTAAACTTCCCTCCGAGTGAGAAAGACCACAGGACCCTGGTACACAAACTGCTTTCTGAATTACATTTTCTGATGAGATGAAACTGGGAAGAGTGTTTGTGGCAATGTTCGCTCTTAAAAAACCCACACTGTGGCACTTTGTGTGAGAGCGGAGACACTGTCATCCCACCACCCTACCAAGTTTCTGCTGTGCAGAGCAGTGCTTGTGCAGGAGGGGGGTGCTGCTCTGGGGCTTGAACTTGAGCTGCCAGGTCTGAATACCTTGGTGTCCCTCCTGAGCAGGTCACTGCTTTGATGCGTGACCTTCAGTGATCCGGGAACATTTTCCTGCCTTTGCCCACTGTGAAATCAATACACTCCCTGCTTCCCTAGGTACAGTAATGAACTGGTTGAAAAAGTGTTTTGGGACACTTGGCAGTGAGAATTCCCATCTAGTTGGACAAAGCATTCATCACACCCCATCTGAAGACAACACATGGTATTTGGGGAAGATGGTTAACAGCTTTTCCTTGACACCTCTCAGATGGAGTGAAGATGGTGTCCCTTTGATTTTGCTCATGTGGTCACACACCCCGATGCACTCAGCCCTGGTACGTCTACTGGGTCACCCTCTCTTCACCAGTACAGATATTCAGTGTACTTTGAAATGGTTGAAGCTTATTGGTCCACCACCGTGGCTTTCTGGAAATGGTTCTTCTGTGCTGGGTGAGCTGTTGGGATGTTGTGAGGGGGCAGAGCCCTCATATCCCCTCCCCACAAGTGCACGCTGGGAAGAGCTGGGATTCATAAGGCTAGGTGGGACAAGGGGCTGGCATGACAGTCCTTCCCATTTGTGTGTTGTAGATGGAGCTGCTGAAGGGATTTCCGTTGCGTCGTGCTTTCCTGGCTGTCATCCTGAACCTGCTGGCTCTCAGCCTCTCCACCACTGCCTTGCTCGGCAGCTACTGGTGCACCGGGACCCAGAAAGTGCCCAAGCCTTTGTGTGGGAAGAGCAAAGCCACCAAGTGCATCGGTGTCCCCATGCCGTCAGACGCAGGTGCTAGCAATGTTTCATCCCAGGAGGAGGTGCACTACAGCTGGGAGACTGGGGATGACCGCTTTGCCTTCAGATACTTCCACACTGGGATGTGGCTTTCCTGCGAAGAGAGCATGGAAGGGCCAGGTAGCGTCTTGGCCAGGCAGCCACAACTTCCCTTTTATTTACTCCACAGGATTTTGGAAATGAAAGGCAGGAGGCTGACAACACTTGGGAGAAAAGCCTTCTTCATTTTCCTAGGTGGCATCTTCCCTGTGCACTGCTGTGGTCATTATATTTCTGTCCTTCATTGGGATGTTTACAGAGGGGGGCAAGGGAGAATGGTTATCTCTGGTGTGCCCTTCAGTCTGGAATAGGGGCTGTGAAGTGCAAGTGCTGGTGGCAGTGACTTTGTGATGGCATCACTCATCCTGATGTGAACTGGAGTGAGCCTACTTTCCCCTTCCCCGTATCTCCATTCCCACACGCAACTACTTCATGCTCTCCAGGGCACTTTTGTGAATGTATGTCCCCTCAGAAATCTAAGCAGGGTGATTTTATGCAGTGTTGACAATGTATAGTTATCACTGTGAGGACTGCAATAGTTGGTGTTCTCCTTAAATCACCGAACTGAGAGGTTTTGTGAATTGAACAGGGACTTGGCTTTTCTATAAAAAAAATAAAAGTAAAGAGAAGTACTGCCTTATAGATACAGAGAAAACCTGGAGGATCTGAACCCAGAGGAACTAAAGCTAGGAGGCAAATTGACCTGAGGACTAGAGATGCAGTCTTATAATTTGTTAGTTGTTTTTGTGGTATTGTGACAGGTTTCATTTGTGATTTTTTGACCATATAAGACTGGCACTGTAAACCTTGGAGTGTCAGGGGCTGGTTGTGCAACCGGTCCTAGACTGCGTTGGTGCCTCCCTTCACCCTTGACTTGCTCCTGCCCAGCCCTACTGAAGTCCTTCTGCCGAAACCTGTGCCATGCCAGCACAGGTGGATGCTCTGCAGTGCACAGATGCTCTTTACAGCCTGGCACACACATCAAAGATCAGAACTGACCTGGGAAGTGGCCAACAGGGAGATTTGTATCTAAAGATACAGTGATGAAAGTGACTTTCATCAGGCCCCTTCCCCTGAGTCCACCACCTTCCCTTCAGCTCTCCCCAAGCACAAACATCTCACCTTTAGCTAAGTTCTGGTATCGCATGTCTCATTTTCTTATCTGTTGCTGTCAGAGGTTGAAAATAAGGAACTGGTGAATAAAAGCAGACAGAAGCGGGGTGGGAGCAGGAGAGAATGTGCTTGAAACTCTCATGTCCTAACGAGAGGTCTGCTTCGTTATGAGCATTTCCAGACATGCTGCGGAAGGAGATGTGTTTATTTGGGACCAGTTTGCGTTGGGGTGTGTTTCCATGGTGCTTGTGGGAATGGGACGACATTCCTTGACAGCTTTCTCTGAAAGACTTGTCTGGCCACCGGGCAGTCCTGAAATAACCCCAATGCCTGAAGGAACGCAGAGAACATGTTACATCTGGATTGCAGCAGAGCGCAGGGAAGAGCACATGGTCAACCTCAGTCCCCTGCTTCCTATAAATCGAGTACAACCCACCCACTGCTGGGGGTATTTGAAGCAAGTGCATAGACGACAACAACAACAACAACAAGAACAAGAAAAAAGGGGGCTACTGTGAGCAAAAGGAGATTGAGTTGAGCTGGAGAAAGGATTTCATTATTCAGACTAATCTCAGGATCAGTTTAGATGAGCCATTACTGAATAACCTCATTAAAGTTCTAGATGAAGTAGCAAACTGCAAGTTAATGAGGACTGCAGATGGCACTAAACTGGGTAGCATCCTGAGAGCTGTGGATGACAGAAGTAATACAGGAGATTGGGAGAGATTAGAACTGGGGATAGAAATTAAGAAAATGAGATTCTTACATGAAAAGCAGCAGGCTGATACTTCTGGGAGAAAATACTGTGCCAAATAGAGGAGAGAACCCTCAAATGCAGTAATGCAGTACGCAGTAAGAGAGACTTACAGATAATAATGATGGACCCTCAGCTGAGACAATAGTTTGCATCTGGCCAACGTAAAAAGCCAAAGCAAATATGAACACCATTTGTCCAACTGGCATGCCTAAAATGTGAGGACAGAAGATCATATTTCTGTGTGATTTTCTGCCACAGAAGAGGGACTCACATCTCTGTCACGCAGCATCTCACTTCGGAATATTTTTTTTTTTGCTTTCTTCTTTGGGAAGCAGTGCTAGAACTGCTCTGCTGAGACTGGGGTAATTGGGAATTCACATCCTCAGCAGAAGTGGTGGGTCTGCAGTCTGTTATAAGCTACACCCTCAATAGGTCTGATCAACAGTAATGTTGTGAATGAGTACCAACGGATTCTTGTGTTCACCAGAGTCTTGTAAGATTTACAAATTAATGAAGTTTTTTTTTCTGGAAAGGCCACTTTTAGTTTTCCAGGCAGACGTTGCCTTCCCCTAGAGAAGATCTGGAAAGATGGTCAGAAAGAGAGCAGAGGTGAGATGATATGATGGATAGACTCAGGAATGACTGGAGCTATGCAGTGAAAAGAGAGTGAGAGGAAGAGATTTTCTTTTCCTTTATGTACCCTGCGTTGTTTTGTTAACTAATACCTTTGGGTTTGTGTTTCAGAAGAGAAATGTCGTAGCTTTATTGAGCTTTCACCACCGGCAGAAAGAGGTAAGAGCAAATCCCCATACCCCACTGTAGCTGCCAGGTGCACCTCCTTGGGATGGGGGACCTGCAAAATTTCACCTATGTGAGGACAGCAGGGTGGGTCCCCAAAGAGCCAGGCATGAAATCCTGGCCTCATGGTTGCTAAAAGAGCAAAGATTTCCTCCCAGATATTTGCCTAAACCACTGCCATCTGTGAGGTCAGCGCTGGAAACCTCAGACTCCCTCCCATGTGAAGTGGGATTTGTCTGATCTAATAAGTTGCCTGGTTTGTGCTTGTCATCTTGCTGTAGTCAGCGAGAAGGGGATGGATGCCACCTGAGGGCAGTTCCTCCCACATACGCTACATGTTGACTCGGTGCTTCAGTTTTGGGGTCTAATGTGATGACTCTGGAAGCTGCATCTCCTCTTACTTTGTGGTAAGTCATCAGGACATCCAAAAGTTACACTTTCAGGGTGAAGTCCAAACTTCATTTGAGTTGGAGAGCTCACCCCTCCTGTCATTGTCACATGTTTCAAATTATCCTGGGGATAACTTCAGTATAGCTGGATATATGTGTACATATGCAATGGAGATTTTACTTACTGAAAGCTTTTCATTTGTTGTGGGCTTGCTAACTATTCCCTGAGCTGGAGGCTGGAGGCAAGTCATTTCAGAGGATGTTCATACGTGAAGGGAAACGCCTGGGGTGCAGAGCCTGTGTTAGCATTCAAGCCATGAGAGCAAGGGCTGGAACAAACGCTGGGGAATCTCAACAGCCAGCAGGTAGATGAGTACTTTTGGGGAGCTCATCTTCTTTTTCTGCCTTGTTTCCCCTATTTTCAAAACACCGTCAAAGACTGCTGGCCTGCTTTTATAAAGCGATGTGTATTCCCAGGTGAGGGGGCCGGTGTGAGTGGCCTGCAGTGGCATCGCTGTGCAGATTAACCTGGGTCGCTCTCGGCACAACAGCAGGGTAGAAAAACCTCCCCTGCTTACTCTTTTGGGAAACAGTACTCACACAACTCAAATAATGCCGGCGTTACAAGATCATTTCGAAGCCATGCAGATCTCCACTTTGTCATAAAATAAGTGACTTAACTGCATTTACGGAACGACTCCTGCACTTACCACAAAATGCTCACTTCACAGGGAGTAGCAATACATTTTTCCACTTTCTCACCTCCTTATGCTTCATTCCCTCCCCAGGCCTCTGGCTCTGTTGGTTCCAATGTCTTCCTTATAGACTGTTTTCCTAAGAAAAGAGGTTTATGCAACCAGATTATATGTCTTTGTAAATCTTTATGTCTGTCCCCCCTCACGCTCCACCTGCTGCTCTTTGTGTAATTACAGCCCAACATTGACAGAAAGGCCACGTTCCGTAAGACCTTGAGTTCCTACAAATTAATTGGAAGATCACTGTGAGCTTAAGCATGGCACTCATAGTGACACCATGGTTTTAACAGCTCTATCACCCGCTTTTGCCCCTTCCTGCACACAGCACCATCTTAACATGACCTTGGCCTCCAGCGCAGCTGCCATTATGTAGTTGGGCCACCACTGGAGAAGGTGGTGTGGCCGCTGATTGCAGGCTGGGCTGGCTGAGCTGGCTGTGTGCAGAGCAGCTCCACGTTACACGGGCAGCATCACAGGACGAGATTGCACAGCACGTGTGGTGGGCCTGGGCTCCCAGGGGAAGTGATGCAGAGACCCCTGTGCGTGTGTGGTGCCTGCAGCCTCCAGGACACTTTCGGCAGTCTGACCTTTAATGAAATAGTCTCCCTGGTCGTGCTGCTGCAAGCAAGCCAGCTCCTTTAAGCAGGGAATGCAGCTCATCAATTCCTGCTAAAGAGCTCGGTGACTCTGTGGCGCTAATGACGTTGAGAAGTCAAGTCAGTGCCACATTAATGAGGGTTTTCTTCACACTCCTTTTCCCCAGTTGAATGTCTCCTCTATGGCCATTAATAGTTGCTAACAGTAGTGTTCACAGTGCTGCCTCATTTGTCAGATTAATATTCCTTCCTCAGTGAATCCCGTGCTCTTCCACAGCCCTGCATTACGGAGTGCCATTTCTCATTCTCCTCCAAGTCCTACTGTACAGGGAGCTCAGCTGAGGACTACGGTATCACTTAAGTCCCACTAACAATGCCAGCATGAAAGTACCTGTACTCTGTTCAAGCAGCAGGGTGAGGGGTGAATGCTATTGTACTAGCTGGATATCCACCCCGAGGAATGGAGGCCTGCAAAAGGCCTCCCAAACGCCAGAGGCCAGGTCCCAGCCACTGCCATGGACGAACCATACAGTTCTTTTCTTAACCAGTTGAGTCCCAGGTAAAAAGTCTTTTGCTTCCATTGGTGTGATTAGAAACCTACTCTGAACATCACTACGCTAATGGGTAAGAACCTTCCAACGTCCAGCTCAGGTGTGTTCATGGCCAACCTATGACCACTAGGTCTTGTGCTAATATTCAACAGCTTTTCCTCTGCCTTTTTCCCAATGGCTTCTTCCTTGCTGTTTGTGAATAATGCTGGCTCATTTACAGACAGCTGTTTTAGTGCCTCTCAGCTTTTGCAGTCCCAGACCAGACAAGCCATCTTCTGAGACAGACTCTCTGTTCCTTTCAACTTCCTTTGAGCCCTTGCTCACAGGCTGGGGGAGACTGCTTTTGGGTGTTTGTTTTCTTTCTTCACCTTCTTTCTAAAGGACATCCTTTCAGGATTGGGTTGGGAAGAGGGAGTACTCTCCCTTGAACAAGCCAGCCTGTACTGATGTGAGGAGTCTCTGGTTCGTGGCAGGAATCCTGTGGCTCTCACTGGGATCGGAGATGCTGTACATCAGCTTGCTGCTCATCAGCTTCATCCTCATGATGGTGGAAATGCTGCATACGGGCAATCCTGTCTGTGGGTTGAAGCTCAACGCCTTTGCTGCTGTCTCCTCAGTGTTGTCAGGTAAGTGTGTTACTGCAGGCTTGGAATCACAGCAGCAGGAGAGCCTCCTCTCCCACACACGGCTGAAGTATACTGCTCTGGCTCCTGCTGTAGCTTCTTTGCTTTTTTGTCTTTTGTGTCCAGGTCTTCTTGGGATGGTGGCGCACATGATGTACACTCAAGTCTTCCAGGCAACGGTTAGTCTGGGACCAGAGGACTGGAGACCGCACTCATGGGACTATGGCTGGGCATACTAGTACGTGAGCTCTGAAGCCATCTTCACCTCCCAAGCCTTTTGGGCTTCAGCCATGCTACACCCTGCCAAAACCCACCTCCTCCCTTCTTGACCTTCTGTGTTTCCAAAGACAGGTGTACCATGGGTCTCCCACTGCTAATCTCCTGCCTTTGCCTCATCCCCTGCTTTAAAAAATAGTTGCCAGGTTACTTAAATAAGTAGCTACCAAGGACTGGCAAAACAATGGGGTCACACCTAAAGAAGTACCTTCAGCCCTGCTGACTCATCAGGTTTGCCCCTAGGCTGGTTTGTCCTGTTTGGTCTCAGCTGTTCCCTGTGTGCAGAGGCCACTGTCACACCTGTGATGGTGCTCTCAAACATGCCTTGTTTTTCTGAAGTTTAAGTAAGTTGCATGCTGGTTTGGCATCTTCACTAACCAACGTCCAAAGGGCCTATCCCTGCAGCACCAAGCCTAGACAGATACTTAAAGATGTGGACGCTGTAGCCAGGAAGAGCACCTGCAAAAAGCAGGTGGCTCAGGGTTCCTTTCTCTAAAGGCTAAAGAAGCCAACCGCAGCTAATATGCCATAACTGACTTGAAAAACAGTTGGATGCGTCTTGCCAGTGCCCATGGACAGTGCAGGCTCAATTTGCAATGCTGTACTGAAGGTGACCACATTGATTCTTAAGACTTAAACACTCCAGTGCCATGTGTCAGCTGTGGACATCAAATGTCAGCATGGACCTTTGGTTATGCTCATGGACATGCCTCACGTCCAAGAAGACACTGAGCAGCCCTGCGATACAGAACTTGCTTCCGAGCTGTGCTGTCCTGCTTTGACCCGTTACAGACTTTCCCGCTTTCCTTTTTATTTTCCTTGTATCCCTCCCTTCCGTGTGACCGGTATTTACCCCACCACTCTAAGAAGGATCTCGTGGTGGTATAAGCCCTAAGAACTGTAATGTTATGAGCCTGACGCTTCCAGTCTTTCTAGTTCATGTCCATGCCCAGCAGCTTCTGCCTGGCAAATCAGGGTGCGTCACACTGCATGCAATTCAATTCCTGACCCTACTTGGCTTCTCACGGCACATGCTATTCTTCTGTCTCTCCTGTAGCATGGCCTGGGCCTCCTTCACCTGCTGCATGGCCTCTGCTGTCACCACTCTCAACACCTACACCAAGACGGTGCTGGAGTTCAAAAGGAACCACATCAAGGGTTATGATGCGAACTTCAAGGATCAACCTCAGCACCACCAGTGCTTCATACAGCAGCAAATAAGCAGCTACTACGAGCCGCAAACCAAGCCCCTCCATTCAGTCTCTGAGGGAGTCGACTTCTACTCTGAGCTGCAGCAGAAAGTGCTACAGCGGGAACCAGAGCTGGAACTGGATGACATCTTGGGACAGACAATCGGGGAGGCTCGCTGTTAGAGCGCACAGGGACAGAGCAGCGGGGTTTGGGAGGCACAGGAGCTCTGAACCAAACACTAGCACCACTGTTAGCAAGTTCTTGGGGAGCTCTTCCTTCCTCTACTGTTTGGGGAGTGAGAAGAGAAGGTGGGCACTGGGCCAGGGCAACAGCAATGTCAACAGTAGGTGGGTGGGTCCTCCCTGATCACAGTTTGATGGGTGTCCTCAGCTGGGAAGGGTGAAACTGGAAGGACATGTTGGTGCCAGCTGTCTCCAAGCACTTTCAGACAGAGTTGAGGCAGTTGTCCTAATCCCAGCACTATTGCACCGGGGAATCCAGCTGACAAATTGCAGTGCTGGGCCTCTTTGGGTGGTGTCACATTGACCTTCCTGCAACCCCCCCTGGTTCAGCATTAGGGTGAAGGGCATTGGTGCTCATATTGATTGGCTGTAATCCTCTCTGAACACCCTATTTGTTCTTCATTTCCAGGCCCAACCTCCTCTTCTCCCTGCCCCCACGTATTAAAAAGGCTGCTGCAGTAGGGATGGGGAGCTGCTTTCAGACATCTCTCTCCTCCTCTTTACCATCTGTAATGACTCCCACATGCTCCCTTCTTGCTTTTTCCCCCAAAATCTCCCATTCTGAGGTACCTTCCTGTCTGTCTCTTTCTACTGTGCTTCTACACAACCTTTAAGAATCTTTGGCTGGGCTTTTGCTTTTTTCTTTGTTTCTTTTCATCTGTCCCCTTTTCCCCATTGTAAAAATATTGCAAACAATCCCGAAATCAAGCAGACTTGTAACCTCTCAAAGGAGAAACACTGGTTTACATGACACACTGGTGTTGTACACAGTATTTATTTGCTCCACTGCAGTTCACAGTTCAAATACATTTTCCCAACAATATACAGACAGACTCTTTATTCACAGTGGGGATGTGTGTGTGTGCGGGCAGGGTGAATTCACATTATGGAGGAGCTAACGTCACTGCACTTGAATATCAGTTCTCTCAGGAAGAACCTCAGGAGAATAACTATTTCAGCTAACAGCCGCTTCACCTTTCCCAGCAAGGTGGTGGCTAGACAGGAGGGAAGGGGCACTCCTGTTTAATCCTCGTATGTTACTGGTCCTCACACGTTCATAGAATCATAGAATAATAGAATCGTTTAGGTTGGAAAAGACCTTTAAGATCATCAAGTCCAACCATTAATTCAGTCCCTATTACGCAGCTGTATTAACTGACTATATATTATAAACACTAACCCCTGTCTGGAGGAAAATGCCAGGCCTAGAGCCGTTGCTACAGTTGTGCTAATATATACAAAGCTATTTACACAAAAATACCATTAAACATATACAAACTGTTCAGAGGCTCTGACATAAAGAGAGCAGGGTCCAAGGACCAGCCTTGGGACTTGCAGCTAATCCTGAAGGGCTATCCTGGAAGCTTTACAAGGAGATGCAGGGAAGGAGAAGAGAGAGGGTGACGTAACAAGGAAAGGTGTCAAGAGCCCAGGACAACAAACCCATGGTAGATGTGCCCATCTAGAGGGAAGCTCAAAGTCCTGCTATCACCTCACCACTCACGGGGAAGTGCAGGGAGGCTGGAAGGGCACGTGCCAGCAGGAGGACAGGAGAGTCCATTGCAATCCTCATCTCAGCCTGGCTCTGCCTAATGTCAAAGGACAGACCTAGAAAGACATACTGGGAAAACAGTTCCTACGTTGTTGCCCTGCACTGTGGGGAGCTGCTGGGGCACCGAAGTGGTTCCTTTTTATATTTATATTTTCTATTACAAGAAAATTCACGTGGATGCTCTGCAACTACAACACGGGAGACTGATGGCATGCTCAGAGGCACAGTTCAAAGCACGAAACATCCTGTGAGCAATCAATGTGCCCTGGTGGTAGTCTGTTCCTCCTGGAACTGCACACACAGGGCTGGGCTGGCAAGGGAACGGTAAAGTTGAGCCCAGAATAGGGGGTAAAATGCACAGAAAAGCTTCCCAGTTCTGCCTCTGTCTGAGCCTCTAAACCCTGAAGCAGTGGTGTGAAAATCAGCTTTGCTCTGACTGGATCTAGTGTGATCTTTACAGTGCCAGCGAGGATCTGCTGGGAATCTATTCCCTAAAGGGCTGTGATGTATTTGCAGAGGGGGACTCAGCCCATTGGACTGCAGTGACATTACAGTGACACTTTGGGTTCATAAAAAGCTTAGGGATGGACAGAAATAAGATGTGAACCTTTCACTTCTACATCACCCATATGAACCTGTCCTGAACTTGGGAGTGGGGAAAGAAATATACAAGTGCAAGGGCTGGCAAATGCTGTGGGGACCATCTCTCTCCAGATCAGGTAATTCAGCCAGAGAACTACTTTGTTTGTGAGTTTGGGGACAGAATGGAGAAGAGGGCTGAAAGCACAGCAAAGGTTGTAGACAAGACTAGCCCTGCAGGAACCAGACAGAGGCTTCTCTCCAAAAATAAAAAGATTAAAGCAGGTAGTGTCTTTTAGCCACACCATTTGCCTTGAGTCATCATGGCCCATTCTAGGCCTACAGCTTGTTTGACTGCCTGGGAATACTGTTTAGACATAAAAAGGAGTGTCCTAAATCTCATTCATAAATTAAACATACAAAAAATATACATATATTGTATAAATTGATACATATATATATAAAACCTGGGTTTTTATATATATATGTATATGTATATAAATTCTAAATTCACATTTCTGTGTTACCTGGAAGGAAGCATGCAAGAACGGCATATGGAGGGGGAGATGCCGAACAAGGTTCCTCTGGTACAGGACAGGTCTGCCTAGGACAAACCTGCCTCCAGCAGCGTTCCCCAGAAAGCTGAAGAAAGAGGAAGTGCTTTTTAGCCCCCATTCCCTCTACACAGCAGTTTTCCTGAAGATCCACAGAGCAGCTTCCTGTATTCCCCACACAGGCCACAGGTCCAACCAAACTCTGACGAAGCACCAGGCTAGAGCTGGAGAAGGAAAGGAAAACAAAAACTAAATCCAAAACATATTATCATCTAGTCTGGTAGAGAAAAGTGGTAATTCACAGGCCAGCAACTGAACCTGGGCACCACTACATGGAGAACCCCTGTTTGCCCGTGTCAAAACAAGTGATCTCTGTCCCAACTCTCTGTTCCCTCTGTGTCCTCTCAGTCCCTTATGATCACCATCCCTTCCCTGCTTCTTTCTAAATTCCCCCTCCTTGTCCAACTGCCAAAGTACAAATGGGCCCCACAATCTGTCCAGCTTATGCCCAAAAGGGCAGCCGAACATCTTGCAAACAGTATCTTTGCATCCCAAAGAGCACTAACTGTGTCTGTGGGGAAGAGATCAGATGCTTCCAAAGGCCTGGATTTCATTAGGGATTCCTGCACAATCTCACCTTCTGAGGAAAGTCAACAAATTTCAGTCGGGCAAGAAATCGCCTCACTTCTCCACGGCTGATTCTGGGAGTCGTGGTGTCTTTTAGCCACACCATTCGACCTTGACTCATCATGGCCCACTTCAGGCCCAGCTTGCTGACCGAGAGAAATCCTGGCTGTTTTTCAGAAGTTGCAGTTGTTGTCACAGTGATGTGAAATGCATCCTTCTGGAGATCGTTAATTCCAACTGGTGCATCAGAAAAGGGAGAGGAAATATTGGTGAGGAGTAAATGATTATGTTTCTTCCGAAAGAAATCTGACAGTTTTTACTTAGTCAAAACATCTACTGGACTGAGGGTATATTCAGTCTGACTTTAAAATTGCATGTACCTTACTTAATTAGGAAAAAATATCTTAAGCTAAAAATTTTCCATGGAAATAAACAAACTGAAATTTAGATCAGAAATGGAAGGGTTTGGTTCCAGGTGATGTTTTTGAGCTTGACATAGGAGATGCACACATTTCAATAATGCAGTTCACTTTCAGAGAGCTTTCCTTCCCACACCTGTTAACAGATATTGTTCTACCTCAATAGAAGAGGAAATCGGTAAGGCACTGGCAAATCAGTTCACTCCAGTCACTGCAGAATGATCTGTACAGACGTCAGAAACCCCAGTTTCTAATAAAACCCTCCAAAAATTATTTTCTATTTGTTCTTGACTGAGCTCTCGTTTTGATACAAATCCAATTAGATATATCACTATGTAGCAGCTTTTCTATGCCTCCTGGCCTACTGGACTCAGTGCTGGATGAACGGATCTTTTATCCCACATCCTGTCATGCTCAATAGGCTGACTGTTGGTTGAACTGCTTTAGACAGAGCAAGGAAATCCAACAAGGACTGTAAAATCTTGTATAGATGTTAAATCCAGATCTAATTTTCCCTGAAAACACGTGCAACTATTTCAGATTCCCCGTTTCAAAAAGAGAGGAAGAAACAGCACAGCTGCTACCCAAGAGAGCAGGAGAAGATGGCCAACAAAGGCAGAAGTGTATCTGAGGTGACAGAGAAAAGTTTCATTGTGATTCTTCATGCACTGCCCTAAATCATAAATAGCTCCATGGAAAGCAAGGGAACTTCTCTGGTGTAAAACATGCATGAAATCAAACTTTCTTTGCTTAAACACATGCAAGAAACTTGGTAGGTCTTTCATTTGCGAAGTAGGGGTTGAACAGGACCTTCCTTCAGAAGGAAGACGAATCCTACTTCCCATTGCTGGCCTGTGTATGATGGGCCTCAGGTGCTACCTTTAAAAGTACAGCTACACCCCATTGTTTCTCACAGCTACCTCTCCCTATATATTTCTTTTAGCCTGGGTAGTTTCTCTTCCATTTGTACTTACCTGCTGAAGCAATTACTTTGTCTGTTGCATTGGTGAGGTCCAAAAGGACTGTAGGAAAAACAGGATGGAGGAGATAGAGGTGGTGCAGCCCTGGGCGCTCAGGTCTGAGACCAGGTTGCTGTTGGAACAAAAGACAGACAAAAATGTTACCACTGGATGGCAAAGAGGAGTCAGTCTAGCTTTGCTAAAGAAATAAAGACTTTTTCTGACACTGCGCTATCTTTACATGGATCAGAGAATCAAAACCTCTATGGTTTTACAGAGATGAAGTCCTGAAAAGTTTTTTTTTTCTAAAACAGAATTTGTTCCACAACTTTTGTTTGGTAAGGTTGAGACCTGGCTCTCTCAAAACCAGCTTGATGCACAAAGCTACAGTCTGGAAGTTTGAGTCTCCATGCTGATTTGTGTGCCTGCATGCAGAGGAGAAGTGCTCTGGGGCTGGGAACAAATCTGCAGTAAAAATATCTCAGTGTTGCAGAAAAAAAGAAATTCACACAGAAAGTTTTGGTTTTGTGGATGTGAGCTTTCTGTCAACAAAGCTTTCTGATGAAAAATTTGCACAGAAAAAATCCTGTGATCAGGCTCGGAGAAGTCAGTTTCAAAGCACAAGAAAAAGATGGCCCTGACAGCCTTCTTATATGGCAGGTTTAAAGTTCAATTACATTATGAATAAAAGACAAGAGACTGCAAGTGCCTCACGGAGAAACCTCAAAAGAGAAGAAAGGATGCTTGCTCACCAAACGTTGCAACACAGGCTGTGCTTCATCAGCCCAGAAGAGAAAAACTGACTTCTTGTCCAAAGTCATGACCGACAGTGCATCGAGTTGTTGCTTCTGCCACGGGAGTTCCTGGTTCCAAACAGGGAGGCCGGATTTGCCATCTACCACCACCACCTCAAGGCAGGGGAGAGATCTAGCATTAATGGATGTCCAGGTGTTGGTGTACAGACAGCCCCCTTGCCGTAAGTGCCATGGCCCGTGCTGTTCCCTTTCATGCCTATGGCCGCACGGTGATGTGTGTCAGACACAGAAATGGGAAGAGCGAGGAGCCGGGAATGACTGTCCTTTTCAACCCAACCTCCCTCACTCCTATGCTGCCACTGCCCTCCTTGCCTTCACTTGTTTTACCTTTTTGTTCCCATCTCCGGTCTGTGCTTGCAGCATGAAGTCCAGAGTTTGGTCAGAACCAAAGTAACCAGGTACAGGCTGGCTGCAAATTTGGAAAAAGAAAAACTCAGCCTGACAGCAGAAAAGCAGGGAGTTCAGATGGAGGCAGCACAGTTGCTTTCATCCTCCATTCTGCCTCGTAAAAAGGAAGAATTTGCCATACTAAATAAGATTTTCACCCACTCAGAACTGTTCTGACTGCAAGGAACCATTTGTTGGTGGATCAGAAAAGTGAAAAATGATCAAGCAGCCCATGGTGCTTATTAGCCATTCTTCAGAGTTGTCTGTGTGGGGGGCATCCATTGCTGGGCTGTGTAGATATCTGTTTATCACCCTGTGGCATGACTCTGTATTAGTCTTTCCTTAGCACGAGAACCTGTACAGTTTTGCTATGGTCATAAAAAATTACCCAGCCCTTTCAAAATGCATCACCTCCTGCTGAAAGTGTATTTCCCAGGCTGCCTTAGCTGTGTGAAATGGTTCTTAATATACTCACCATTAACATCAGCCCATGATTCTTTGTTTTCTTACTGCTGGCGGTTTTACAAGCCTTTTTATAACCTTCAGCAGTTTAAATGAAGTCCCCTCTCATCCTCTCCCTTCTGGGTGACATAACACTATTACTTGAATATCTCTCATTATAACTGTTTTCTAACCATCTTGCTTGCCTTTGGCATTTTGAGTCCTATCTCTACCTTCCTTAAATTCACCACAGCTAGACACAAAGTTCTAAGTAAGCACAAACGACTCCTCAAAATTCACAGAATCAGAAATTTGATGGCAAGGCAGGATCATCAGAACATGTCCTCCCTCCTTTTGTTTATGACAGATTGCTGTATTTCACCCAATTAACGAAGTATCAGTAGGATGAGTTTGACTAGATCTACCAGCCATGAGGCTTCCTATGGAAATACAAAGATGAGATGAATTCATCACTTCTCGTGACAGTCAGTTCTAATGATTAATCTCACCCAAAGAAACATGCCCAGATTTTCATTTTCTTGAACATGAATGGCTTTTGCTCCAAGGCGCTTGTTCTTGCTATGGCAAGATTAAAATGCCTGTTAGCTCCCACTACTTACACACATTTCTGAACTCACCTTTCCGGCTTCTCTTTGATCATATAAAACCACTGACTTAAATCTTCTATGATAATGCATTTTTCCCAGCCCTTTTCTCCATTTTTTTCCAGCTTCCCCTTTAAAATGTGCAGACCAGAATGGCTCCCGAACAGCAATGCCACAGTACAACAGTGGCTTGACTATTTATACGTACTGCATCAAACAATGTCATTCACTTTACAGACACCTTTGGCAGTCAGAAGCAATGCTGTCAAGGCAGTACCATGGAACAGTCCTATAGCTTGAAAGCTCTCCAGTAGCAACAGGAAGCAGCACGTAGTTCTATCCTATGGGCATAAACTTAAAACCTCTCCCAAGGTGCCTCTTCTTGTGTCTCTTATGGGTTACAGTCAGTGGCAGATCCCACAAACTGAATGCAGGTAGGCGTATGTATTTTAGATGCTACCAATCAACTGAAAAATCCCCTGGGCACTTTCCCAAATGAACCAGAAGGCTAGTAATTATTCCTGTCCAACAGTAATCCCCACAGCAACCTGCTATTAATCCTTTCTCATCCGAAACATCTATTTACAACACAATTTTCAACTGCTTACTTAATTTCATGGTCTCTGAACTTCGGCCTTGTTTTATGACTACTGATTCTCCTTTATAGTTTTCCAGGGATCTTGTCAAAAGCTATCTGGAAATGCAGCACATCTGTAGCAGCCAGGTTGTTTTTCTTGCAGACTGTTCCCAAAGGGATGGATTCAGTCTGCCTGGCTGGAGTGGTGTGCTTGGGGCAGGTTTATCCAGGAAAAGGGGAGCTCAGCTGGCTCTGTAAGTTTTGTCTGATGAAGAATTGGGCTTGCATCTGTTTAACTATCTGGTGATGCCCCTGAGCTGAATCTGTCCCCCAGCCTGTGTTGCTTAAGCAGAACTGCTCTAAGTCCTAAAAAAAACCCCTCTTAAATAAATGCTTGTCCACAATATATTCGGTCTATCAGATTTAGTCTCTCTTAACTCTAAGAAAACAGGCAGTCCAGGACTTCAGCACAGTGGCCTTGAACAAGCATTGCTTTAATTATTTTTCAATGCCTATCTGGCAGCTCCTGTACATGTGTTGTACTCTGTCCCTTGGGAGGTCACAGAACCAGAAAAATCAGGGCTGGAGCGCAGCAACCTGGAATACTATTTGCCAGAAAGGTTGTGGAGTCTCCATCCTTGGAGGTATTTAAAACCTGGCAGCACACAGCCCTGAGCACCTTGCTCTAGCCGAGCCTGCTTGAGCAGGTAGGTTGGACTAGGCAACCTCCAGAGGTGCCTTCCAACCTCAACCATACTGTGATTCTGTGAATGAACAGGTAAAGCAGTTTTCAACAGTTCTTGATTTGAACCCATAGAAATATTCCAATTAATTAGTGGGTCCATTTAGAAATTTCTTGCGTATAGTTGATTTTACAGCACCTATGAACTGGCTTTGCGTAGTCAGTATACACTTACCCTTTGAACTAGACCCCAGACACATCCAGAAGTCTCCAGACGCTGGGTCCGAAACACTTTTAGTCCATCTCCTTTCCCCACAGCAAGATTAACTAGCCATAAGCCATTCCTAAAGGCATTGCTTATGTCACCCATCAGCCCTCAAGAATGTGGACATTGTCTGAATATCAAACCTAATTGAACATTGATTTTTTTTGCTTAATGAAGTTACAATGCCTTCTTCCTATAGATGCTCTTAACAGTCAGGTAACATTTCTTTCCTCTAGATAGCAGAGCAAGCAATTTATTTCCCATATAATTTTCCTCAACTGTGCTCAACTGCCCTTTGCAAATCTTTAATACTGGGCAAGCTGAAATTGCTGGTTATTATCAACCCACGAGATCTGGCAAATTACTTCATTTCCATGTGTGAAATTAGAGGATGAGCAGTATTATTTTAAGGTTTACATTTACTATAGATGGTGTTCTAACTGCCATCAGAGTGCTCATTTTCAACTTTCAAGGAACATTAAGATCTGCGGACAATACTCAGACACTTTCTCTAAATACTTAACATCACTAATGCAACTGCTCCTCTCCACCGAGCTGGCAAGTGGCATCCCTGGACAGCAGATGGGCTGAATCACACACCAGTAATCCCCTGAATTCCAATGCCACAGTAGTCATGACATCAATGTTGGGTGCCTGAATCAAGACCCTTATTTGTGATCACTCACAAGCACACAGCTCAGGTTTCCAGCCTTCTGTTCCTTGCTCCCCCTACCCCTGCCCTCCTCACTTGCTCAGCAATCCATTTGCACACCTCCAGTTCTTAGGTTTCCCTGCAGACATGGAGAATACTTCTCAATTGCTTTCTAAGGAGCACATGCACTTAAAAGTGAAAGTCAGTAAACGGTACAGGAAGAAATAGGACAGAAAAATGTTCCTAGTATGTAACCTGCTGATGTTCTGCAGTTCCAGGGTCCAGTGGGGCTCCAGGTCTTGTCCCCGCAGAAGGATCAAGCCCTCTTTGGTTGTGATGAGCAGGTTGCTGCAGTTTGTGTCAGGTGCCTTCATTGTCTGCAGGAAGTCAACACCCCCACTGGTACAAAAGGAAAGCAGAGAGGAGCTTCTGAGGCTTGTATCTGCACATCTCAGCACTAGCATGAGCGATGGAGCTTAGTTTCCTTTGGGGGTTCCTCAGTTAAGTGAGTTAAATTCATGTGTGGGGTCTTATGAACACCTTGAGTTACTATAAAATGCATGGAGTGGGGGTTTACATTCGTTCCCTCCTTTTTTTCCTATCCAGGCTGACCTAGATCACAATTTGGCAGTAAAGAAGAAGTAGACGAGAAATCCAGGCCCACAATTCTGTGCACAGACTGAACTTCCCAAAAGGACTTCATTAGCTGAGAACACCTTTTTTTTTTCCTCCAGGTATGTATAGCATGTGGAAGAAAGGAACAAGGAGCAGGGGAAGTAAAGGACACCCTTTTACCATACTCTGCACTTCTTTGGCTAGGACAACCACAGGACAGGGAGGAAACAATGAGCTCCCCAGAGTACTGTTATCAACTGGACGATGAAAAGAAGGATAATATTGAAGTAGGAGGGACCATCTCTAGGAGTACTAAGAGGTGCCTACCCTCCCATTCCTCTTCCAGCAGAAGCAAGATGACAAGTCCATTTCCTACCTGTAAATGTCAATGAGCTCTGACAGGTTGACAGATCTGCGCTTTTCCCACTCCGGCTCCTCCTGCTGCAGCATTGCAGGAAAGCTGTCCCGGTTTCTGGCTTGGGTAAAGATATCCCTTAGGGCAACTGCTTGAACATTACCTGCCAGGAAGAGTAAAGATTTAGAGTCCTGCCTGCAAAAGTTAACTCCCTAGTAGCACAAAGGATCCTTGGGACCACTATGGTTGTGGCGGAAGGCAAAGAAATGTCCAGAGCTGGAACTTCCCTGGCATGATGTACCTTTGGGAAAGTCCAAGGTATTCCAGGCTAGCAGGTATTGGCACTCTTGCACTTTTCCACACCGTGGATGTGAGACTTGTTCCCATGCCCTCTACTCCTAGCTTTCAAAGCAAAAGGCATGGCAGAGAGATCCCAGGGACACTCTCGATCATTTGAGGTAAAATGAATGTTTTCTCAGTAAGGTGAAATGCTGGGAAGGGAATGTGCAACTTACCAAAACCAAATAGGATGTAGATGGCTCCCCGGCTGGTGATGTGGACTTGGGGACCAATTACTTTCCCTTCTCCATTTGTGTTGTATTTCACAGGCCCACCCAAAGCAGTCCCACTCTTTCCTGACACCAAGATGAAAAACACATCAGGCTGCAAAGAGAGAGATGTAGAGATTATTAGCAGTGCTTTCATGCACTTGTGCTCTCAGAATCTTCCCTGGTCCCCACAGGATGAGGCTGCACTGCTCCTTCCCCCCACAGCAAGGTCTAGCTAGCGGTCTCTTTCTCTTTGCTCAGTCTGGCTTCCTGGGAGTCTTACATTCATCAAAGATGGAAGGGACTTCAAAAACCTGAACTCCTCCAACAACGTTAATGCTAGAATTGTGGGGAAGGATGAGCACAGAGGAAATCTGCATCTGAATTAATCACACAAGTACTTCTTTCTTTCGGATAATCTGAATGCTCCTTTCTCCAGAGATCTATCTTAACATGGCTCCCCACACTGCTGCTAAACACTCACTTCAAACCAAGCATTCACTGAACAGAAACAGATAATTCTCAAGTCTCAGCCAGGGGTAAATAATGACCCTTCTGTTCATTCACAGCTGACAAGAAATGCAGGTAGTGTCATTATTGCTTAATTTCGCTGCTCTGACCTACTGAAAGAAAAAGGGTGTTTTTCAGGGAAATCTAAGGGAACAAAAATTAGGGCCTCTTGCAGCTTCTGTTACAGCCTTTCCACATCAGGCTCCCTGTCCTTTCTCTAGACAGTCAAGGTCCTATCAAACCTTGAGCAGGTATATGCTGTACCTGTGTCTCTTTGAGGGCCAGAACGACGATATCCCTAATCCCATCTCCATCTACATCCGGAAGAGTGGCAGCTGGTGCAGCTAGGATTCCACTTGAAAGGTGGATGGGGTTCAGCATCCAGATGGTCTTGCCTGTGGGAAGAACAGGATGAAAAAGAACTGTAGCACTTGGGGAACCAGTAGGCATCCCCAGAAGGCTCCGCAAAACATTCTTGAAGGAGGGAGCAAGAGAGGCTGTTTCCACCATTATCTGACAAGAGGAAAGACAAATCTACAAACTGTAGCAAGCTGCAGCGGGAAGCAAAGTTCTTCCCCCAGCATTTCTTCAGATTGTCTTTGAGTCATGCCTCAAGTCCTGGTGTGCAACCTCCTTAGCATCTCCCTAGAAAGACCTGAGCCCAAAACACTTCCTGAAATAGAGAATATTTGAGGTTCGCTCTTTGAAGGAGAACCTAAATGAGAGTGCTGCTCTGCAGGACAGCAGTTGTTTTCCTCAGCCAGCAGTAAAGCCTGTAGGTAGATGCCAGCAAAGGGAACAGATGGCCAGTTCTGATATTCAAAGTGCAAATCTGTGTCTCAGTCAGATTCCCAGCAGCAAATAGCCACTCCAGCATGGCATGCTCACTCCACCTCAGGGTGAAAGCATGTTAGCAGATGTAATGTCAAATGGTTCAGCAGTCCAGCATGGACCCAGCTGGAAACTCCGTAAAATATGACTTGCAAATTGGCAAAAAACCTAAAAAAAGTAAAATGAAATTCAGTGCTTTTACTTGTTCATGATTCTTTTGCCCACACTTCTGTTTTTTTTCAATTAGAGTTTAAAAATGATTTGCTGATGCTGCTGCTGTGTAGGATTTGCCCCTGCAGGACAAAGGAAACCAAAGGCAGACCTGTAAACACTTGCACACATTAGTAACACTACTACTGCTTGTAAGGGATACAGCCTACAGTCCATGCAAACACTGTGCAAGCAATCCGGTCCCTAAAAACATTTGAGAGGGAATTGCCACTGCTCATTGACTGGATCTATCACTTAATCCAAGGTTTCTTGTATCTCTCCATTCTCTGTTCTGATTCCAAAAGCATCCCTATACCTACCTATGAGTATTTCTGCCAGTGAATTAATGTGGTAGAACAAACAGCAATCATCAGAGAATGGAGGTGCACATGATCAAGCGATTAAAAATGCAATATTCATTCACATCTAATCAATTCTTCTACGGGCCTAATTTCTCTGGAAGGTTTAGTGGCTGTAGCATATGTCCTTACATAACTTCTCCAAGAATGGTGTTCAGCTTTTCAGTGCTATTAGGTAGGTGCTGTGTTGTACTAACAGCTCAATGCTAATAAGAACAGGCATTACACATCCTTTATGCCATGGGGATGCTACAGGATAAGATTAACCCTTTGAAATGTTCTGAGATGGCAGGGTGTAGGTGCTGCCACAGAGCAGCAATGGTTTGGATTCCCTCTTACCCTGTGTACCTAGAAACTCATTAGTGCTTTGACCTTTTCCTGTGTGTCACTAGATAACAGCCACCATGAAGTGCCAGCACTGAATCATTCATTTTTATTAGTCCTTTAAACAAAACAAAACAGCAGTAGCATATTTCTAATATGCTGGTAGTTGACTCTACCTGTGGAGGCACTGAGAAGGCTGAGAAATTTTGATGTTCCTGTAACAAGGCAGACAGGCTCTGCAGGTGCTCCCAGTGACAGCCCTTTGCACTGCACACTCCGAGTCTCCTCTGGAAGCTGGATGGACCATAGGGTGCTGCCATTCATACCAGAAAGGGCCACTA
This sequence comes from Chroicocephalus ridibundus, assembly GCF_963924245.1. Classification (NCBI taxonomy): domain Eukaryota; kingdom Metazoa; phylum Chordata; class Aves; order Charadriiformes; family Laridae; genus Chroicocephalus; species Chroicocephalus ridibundus. The sequence goes on from NC_086284.1 coordinate 167,194,135, forward strand.
CAGTTACAGAGGGCCTAGAGACACCTGGAAAAGGCAGAAGAGAGAGAGTGAAATCCCTCGGCATCAGAGGCTATGTCCATGCTGACTTTGGTCTTTGCACTTGAGTTCCAGCTCGAGATCCTGGAGTTGAGTGGCTCAAGGCAACCACATCTACATTGCCTGAAAGGAAAGGTAAATCCCACCCTAAGGTTGAGTCTCTCAGCCTGCAGACCCTAGCAGTGATCTCCAGACAAGTTGGGATGTCAGCCAACAGCACAGACAACCACGGAGGTTGGATCTGAGCTCACAGCAAGAAATATGGTGAGCTGGGCACAGAGGAACCAAGATTCTGGGGACTAACTGCTCAGTTGTGCTGACTTGCTGGTGTGAAACGTACTGCTGTCAAACCAGACTGATGCTTCTGATCCCCTCTCCCTCGAGACGCTGAGGGGAAGCCTTAAATGATTCTGAAGAGAGATGCCACCTCCTGTGAAAGTCCTTAGTTATCTATAATTCTGGGGCAGCAGAAGGTGATTGGCAATCTGAGAGCTTTTTCCTTTGTTTTCCGAATGAGTTTTACTGTTGTGAAAAACAAACTGAACACAACGAATTGGTGTAATTCAGGGGTCTTCTCCTAATTCACCCATTAACACAAAATTATTGTGAGAATAGGTGCTCTATGCTGTCTCAATTTACTTGACTTGACTTCCAATTGGCTTTGATTCCAATTCTGAGTAACTTTAGCTCAGCATGCCCTCAGACGTAACTGTGGTTACTGTAATCTCCACCTGGTATGCTCATATCACAATTTATTCTGTTATTACCCTACTCTTTGAAGAGTCAAGGTATTTTGCTCCCACAAGAGTTCTCTTCAGGCTGTGCAATGTATGCTTGCTCCCTGAATACGTCTCTGAGACTGAAAAGATTCATATAACCTCAGGTGATGCCAGGCTGGGCAGATGCTGTACAGCAGGCAGCTGGGAACCTCAAGAACTTCAGAAGCTCAGTGCAACAGGATGCCATGGGACTTGGCAGCCCCTGTACAACAATGGCCAGTATCAGTAGGCTGCTGCTGTTTGTTACCTGAGGGGTGTGAGGGTTAACAGAGAAAGCAAAAGCAGCTAGGAGGAGGAAGAAGAGCGACACCTGCTAAACAGCCAGCCCTAACAGCTTCCCCACCATCAGCCAGTCTATTATCTGTGAATTAACAATGATTTGTAGCCTGGCAAGAATAGTGACCTGGAGAAAAAGGCAACAAGGTGAGGGTGTTTCCTGCAACACTAACCTACAGCTGCTCTAAAAAAATCCATAATGGTCCCAGTTGGCAAGCAACTGGCTAGTTCAGAAGAACCAGAGCGCTCCAACAGTCAGCTTTGCCATCACTGTTCTTGTTGTCAACTGCCCTTGGTAATGACCAGGACGCTAGACCACAGATCAGGAAAAAGTCCAGACACTACCACTGAATCTCATCTGTGACCTTTGTGAAGCTGCTTCCCCTCTTCGTGCTTCCACCTCTGTGTGTATAAAATGGAGGTAGTCAGACTGAGCTCTTTTGTGAAGGGCTGTGAGACATAACAATGGGGAAAAAAACCCACCTTATTTCCATTTGCTATTTGTAGTGCAGTGCTTTCTGATAGCTTTATCTCTGCCCCCAAACCAAGTGTGCACAAATACAGGACAAAGGGACGTGCCCCAAGATGAAATAAGGGGAAACAAATGACATCGACCCAACAGGTATGGGAGCACAGGCTTACAATGAACATTACAAGCAGCATGACAAAGCACAAGCACAGTACACCAGCCATGTTAAGGAACTCTGAAAAGAGCAATGCAATGGTTTTGCAGTGGCAGGAACTCTTCCCATGTGTAAGACAAACATTCAAAGGTTCGTACTGACATATACAGAAAGAGGAATGGAAAGGAGCTGCAGTGCTTACCCATGACGCTAGCATTCATCAAGGCAGTGAAGACAATGAGGATGTCAGGGAGCCCATCACCGTTCACGTCACACAGCTCCAGTGGGGATAACACACCACCTGCAACAGTCGCAGAGAATCACCACACTGTTGTCAAAAAGGACACCCAGCCCATTTTCCTCGCTGGGGGAGGAGGGCTGGCCCAGAAAAGAGACTCGTGGACAGCCAAGCCTCACAGAGTCTGCTAGGGAATCACCAATGCCAGGCAGCTCCCACCACAACAAGACCTTTCATTGCATGGAAAGGCAGAAATGCAGCATCTGGGTCAGAGAAAGGAAAGGGAAAAATGGAGGAGCTAACAGAAAAAGATTTCTGCTTCCCACTTCACTTTCTGAGGTGATGTGGGAATCACATAACTTATGAAAGGCTTAGATTTGGAAGCCAAGGGCAGAAAGCCAGGAGGGAGAGACATATCTAGACCTGGCAGAAATTATTTGACAAACAACTGTTACTTTACTGCAGAAGTCAGAACAGGAGGTACTTTAGAAATGTTACCAGTTGCCCATATAGGATGACAAAAAGTCATGAATGTTGATTTATGGATTCAAGCAGGGCAAGAAGACAAAAGAAGTAAGGTTAGTTAAGCCAGTTAGAAGACACAAAGACTTCTATCCCTCTCCTCCCAAACACACCCACACGCTTCAGTGTGGAGGTGCTGGTGAAACCCAGGGTGTAAAGAGGGAGGTGCTATGTTTTAAAGTGGGCTGGGCCATCTCCATCTGAAAGAGAGTGCACCATCCAGACAAAAAGGCAGGATGGGAGAAGGGTCAAAATGCTTTTCGGTGTTGACGGAAGGAAGATTTTGTGTCATTGTTATCTAATGATGCCAGATTTCACAGGCCTCAGCTTGAAGAGTGAGCAGGACAGAGCCGCCTGTCTATTACCTCGGAGCATCTGCAGTGGTGAGTAAGGGCCTCTGCTCCGAGCTGGCTCTCCCAGATAGGTCTCTCCCGCCGATGCCCAGCCTGGGAGCTGCCACCTCCCCCACGCCAGATGCTGTTCCTGGGGCTTTCTCACCTGCTCCCTGACCTAGGTTGCGGTTCCAGGTGTTATGCAAGTCTCTAGGGGGACAGGGAATTAGAAATGCGCAAACCAACACAAGAATCATCGAGATCACCACAGTGAGCAAAAAGATCGCTGTGCGCAGGTATGGCATGAGGGAGGGAGCAGCCTTCTGCTCCAAACTCCCAGCCGTCTCTGCAGGATAACCCTCAGGCGCGCTGTCTGACGTGTGCTGCTTTGTCATCCCAACCTCCACATCGGAGTCAGGGTCCTGCACCTCCTCAGGGGGGCTCTTCCCATTCTTGACCCCTCCATTCTTCTGGATGTTGAGTACCAGGTCATCTTCACTTTCATCACTGTCAGCCTGAGTGAGGGGGTCATATTCCCCAAGGTCTGGGCTCTTTTTTCCTGAGGAAAGAGATGGAGAGAGACAATAAAGCACAAGATTCTCGCTTTTGCGGGATCTCAGTGGACAAAAGGCTGCAGTGGAGAGTGATACGGAAGGGAGGACAGCGCAGTCTGCATTTTGCATGGATCCAAGTGAGAGGTGTGAGAGAAAAGACAGTGTCCGTCCATGTTTTAGAGTAACAGCTGCAGGAGAAAAGATGCCAACAGTTTACCTCTCCAAGATAAAGGTGTATATATATAGTATCTATATACATATATACACACACATGTGTATGTATGTATATATATATGGAATTCATGGCTCATTTAATTCTAATACTTTCCTTTTTGGCAATGAGACACACCGACATGAAGTCATGCTTAACGCTTTGAGTACCTGAACCGCAGCATTCTCTTGACTTCAGACTGAGCTCCTCTAGCATTTGCCATCCTCTAACCCTGACACCGCGCCTCTTCATTCGCAGTCTGTGGTCTCTGAGGGGACCTCCCTCTGCAAACCATTTTTCCCCTGCTCCTCCTGCCTGGTCCAAGCAGCACTGCTGCCTTCTAGCGTGCCACATCTACTATCCTGCTTCATGAGGGACAGAACGGACAGAGCACTAGGCACCGTTTCTCTGCAGCGCTGGTAAAAATGGGTATCGAATCCCTGAAGACGAGGGCAAAATGATTTTGCCCTTTTGGGCCAGTAACATGTTGGTGTCTGAAGGGATCAAGGCTGCCCCTCTAAGACACCACTTTCTCTGCATGGCTCAGCACTATGAGAGGGAGTGCTCCAGCCCTTGCAGTAGGAAACCACAGTGCTCCTGCTCTGTTCCTGCTCCCACCAGAGCTGACAGCTTGTGTTTGGCCTTGCTGACATACATAACTTAGCACTGATGCCTTTCAGTGGTGGTACAAAAAACTAGCTTAGCTTTAAGCGTCTACCCCACAGATGCCTGGCACAGGGATGACTTCTCCCCCAAGCCTTAGACAGCCGCAGGGAGTGTGATGAAGGCAGGTGCAGAACCCAGTTGTCCATACATAAGGCCAGGGCCATCTGTTTACGGGGCCAGGCAAGATCACGCAGCCTCAGTGCCCTGAGCTACGAGTGGAGGATCACGTCTCGGGGAGCTGCCCTGTGCCACCAGGCTGGGCGTGCAGCCATGGCCACTGCTCCGATGATTGCAGGGCCTCAGTCTATTTCTCTCTCTCTCTCTCCTATTCCAAGGTGGGACTTCACTATCCCAGATATCTGCCTCATTTCCCTTTGTCTAAAGCTGACCTGAGACAGGAGCTAATTTGTGCCCGAAGACACATGCAAGGCATAAATAATAAGCAAAAATACACACGCTGTAACCATTCTCAGACACTAAGATGACAGGAAAGCTTTACAGAGTGAAAATTTAAGGGCTTTCATGATTATTCTTCCTGCATAAAATAGTATGCCTTACTTCTGGTTTTCCTGTTAAAGGCAGACTTACAGTTACAAACATACCGTAGTATCTAGTTGGCACAACACACCTATTTTTCATCATCTAGAATCTATTTTGCAGCACGTGCATCTAATTTCTTTCTCATTTCTCACACCCTGAAAGGACCTTCACTTCCCTTTCCTGTACCACTTATAAATGGTATTCAGTGTCGATTTTAGGATTTAAGAAAAACTGTCAACCCCACTAAAGGCCAAATGCCTCACAGTAAGTGGAAATAAAGATATCCAACAAGATCACATATCTAAATCAGGCCCTTCCTTTTTGAACTAGAGGCTTCTGCAAAAGGCTCGCATCAAAACAATCTGATGCACATACACACTCCAAAAAGCTGTTCCTTGTGAGGGTAGAGCACACAGCTAAAAGATATTACATTCTTATGAGAGAGTTCAGTGTACGCTTGTGAAACACTACATTGTTTCACATAGATCTGCCCTAAACATGCATTCAGACTGTGGGTTTTTCAGGAAGTCCTGATAACCTTGGCTCCATCCTGTGAGCAGCACAGAAGGCCACTGACCTCTGTGGCACACAGCTCTCTGCTCAGAGATTGCAGTGACAGCGCAGCGTGAATTTTCCAGATGCCTATACAGTAGGTTGTGCTGACAAGTTGCTGAAAGAGTACTCAATGAAAACAAGAAATTCCAGAGAGGACTCGCTGGCAGGGTATTTGCAACTTTGCACTATAGATCCAGACATGCCAGTTCAAGCCAGGTCAGAGTGATATGAAAAGCAAATGCTGCTGGCCCAAGAGTAAACGGTATTTAGCCTGGGAAGTCAAAATTGGACAGTTATGTTAACCACACTGCTTTCCAAAACCAGATGGTTTTGGAAACTGGTGTGCTTTGAGTAAAACAACTCAACAGCATATTTATATTTCACATAGACTGTGATTTATTTAATTATTTTAACTCCAGACAGCCAATCCAGAAGACTGAAACTTGATGTTCATCCTCAGGGCAACTAAAAGCATTGACAGGAATGAGCTTTATCTGGAACAGTTTTGTTCTGGATCTCTAGGAGACAGAAGGCTCACCCACTCCTTGAAACGGCTGGGATTGAGATGTTGGGAACATCGACAGTGGTGTCAACCACCGCAGACGATCTGTAACAGGAACACCTTTCCTGCTGAGGACCAGGTAAGAATCCCAATCCAGAGATCAGAGGCTAGAAAAAAAGCTACTACACAGTAATGACTTATAGCTTTTGGTGATCTACACAGGAAAGGATCTATTGAGTTACAGGAGAGCTATAAAGGAGAGAGGTGCTCAGTCTTATTTCATGTCTAAGCCCGACCAGGAACCAGAAGCTGGTTCTCCCTATCTCTCCTCAAAAGGTAAGCTGGCACTCTCACAAGGTACAGCCACTCAGTAAGGTCAGGCATAAGATGCCCTGCTGATTTTTTTTTGAGCCAAAAAGGAGGGAAGACACTGCCCTTTAACAATGGCTGTTGCAGCACTCGCCTAGCACATGGGAAACCAAATAGCATATCTAATCTCAGGGGATTCAAACGCTCATCTCTCACTATTCGAAGAGAGCCCTAACAATCGATCTGTAGGTGTTTTGGAAATGCGCGTGGAGGGCTGGCGAGGACGTGCTCAGCCCGTTCTTCCGAGGCTGTTCTGCAGTGCAGAGAATACGTAACTCATGATTCACCTGGCTATAGAGAGCAGGAGGAACATGACTCCTCATCTGAGTTTTAGGTCACTTGCTGCAGGAAGGAGGGATACCACACTTGGCTTGTCTTGGGCTTCCACTAATCACTCCCAAATGATTTTTCAACAGAAAAGCATAAAGAGAGAGACAGAAACAACAGTAAAGAATGTGTGAATACAAGGGTAGTCTCACACCATTTAGAGAATTATGATTTATTGAGAAGTGCTCCAGAAGTCAAATTCTTCCTTTCTGGTCAACATCAAGGCTCAGGCTGGGGGAAGACAGTTTGTCCATCAAGAAAAAGCTAAAATTGCCTCTGTTGCAAGTGATCAGCTGTCAGAAAATCCAATATTCCTATGCAGTTTTCAACTTTCCATGGTGGAAGTAGAAATGCTAAGACACAAGTCAGCGTCTTGCTCAAACTCTCACTCTATCTCCTTAAATGATAATCTTCATGATAAATTAGTCCCTGCGCTAAAGAAAACAGACTCCAGGCCTGCCTTGGGCAGTTCTGTGGCCTTGTGTAACTGACCCATGTAATTCACATCTTGTTATCTGTCTTTTGCACAGCATCTATAACTGTAAATAAACCTTGCATGCACTTTACATGGATGGAATTCATACCAGCAGAGTCAGTTGCCCTGCTGCTCTGTCTTCTCTCCTACAGGTATAGTGAATAAACTGCTTCTGTTCTAACCTGCTCCAAATTGTACTCCATTTTTTCCACGGCACTAGTGATAAAATAGAGGTTCCCACTCAGTGTCCTGTGGTTACAATCAGTCTGAGGAACTGTTGCTTGTGGTCTGTGGCTAAGTTACCAGTCATGTCGCCCTGGAATATTTTTTTGCAGCCACTGGAAGAAAAAAAAAAATACTAAAGAGGAAGGTTTTCAAAGGCAGAAGAGAGAGAAAATGCCCCAAACTTATCGACTTTCAGGGGCAGTTGGACTCTAAACTGGACTTTATGACTTTGAAAATCCTCTGTGCATTTTCCTAATAGTATTTTTTGCACAGGCAGCTCTTGCAATTATTGCAGTAGAAGAATGTGACCTCTCATAGAAAAAAAGATGAATCATGTGATCATGATTTGGAAAGGAGGCATCTGTGAGGTGATCTGTATTGGAACCAGGTCCCACTCATAATGAAATACTTATTTCTAGTGCTGATGGCTTGAAAGATATTAATTGTAATATTTTTTTCTGGTTTTGACTTACTGGAAAGGCTTTTTTTTGCAGTCACTTTGGATTGAAAAGAGCAAATCTTGGACTTTAGATGAGTACAATTTTCAGTGCGTTATTCCAATGATGACATACTGGTTCCAGTATCCTTTGTACTTGCTTCATGTTCTGTTTATTTTTCTTTTTTGTTCCCAGCTGGCAGTTGGCAGGCACCAGTCACTGGGTACTGCAGACATATCTCCAAGCCCAGGGGGAGATAAGTTGCCACATATTGACGTAATTAATTTAATGAGGTGCAGCAGGAAAAAACAGCTATAGCACCAGGCTTTCTGCTTTCTCATTGCTGTTGAAAGCTGCATCTTTCCAGAGTTAACCACAGAAACAAAGTATGATATACACTATTTAATCTAAGGACTGATGCAAGAAGATGTTTTCTTAACTGCAGTTGCAAGGCCTGTGTTCTTTTCCAAATCACTGCCTCCCAACAGCAGATATCAAATACATCACGCTGGTTCCAGAGGTCCCAGAAGAGATCTCTACTTGTTCTTGTTCAGCACCCTAGTGGTCACACCCCAACACACACACTTATACCCACCAATTAGCACTTTTTCTACATAAACTTCATGTAAAATATACTCCTTCCCATTCAGACAAACATATATATACATAAAATCAGGAAGAAGCTGAATTGCAAACAAAAATTCTTCGAATGAGATATAACGGGCACTACATAAACTAAAAAATAATGACTCCTGGTATGGGTTACTAAAAGCTGGTGGGAAAGGCCCTGAAGATACTACCGTGATCTTCATGAATCGATGGAGGAGAAAAGTACAACCTGACCACTGGCTGCAGCTTCACAGACTGAGGCACTGCAGGATCACAGTGGTGCGTGGTGCTGGGGAAGAGTCCCCCCCAGCAGCGCACAGCTGGGCCCTGCCTCTGTCCCATTACTGTCCTGAAGGCAAGAGATGGTCAGGAGGGGCAATGAGGCACTTTTCTATTAGGTCAATGCAGGTGCATTGTCACAGTCTCCAGTCCATCCAACAGCAACTAGCACACTCCCAAGATCTGGTTTCACAATGTATTTTCATTCCCTCTTAATCTCCTCGCTGAAGAGAATGGTTGCTGGACTGCTGCTCACCGCCTTATCTTCGGAAGATCTGGTTCCCCGACACAATAGTCCCTTATGCTTGAATATCCTTTCATCTCACTGAAGATCTCTGGTCGGACGATAGGCAGACTTTAAACATTTACCGGGGTAATTGCAGGGGTACTCACTGAACTCGTGGCCTGGCTTTTGGGGAGTGAAACCCAGCACGAGCGGATCAGAGACAGCCTAACGCTTTTCCCGCGGTGGCGGCGGCTGCCTTGAACCCCGTAACCCGCTTCTGCGCGGCCTGCGGGACCCGGCGCCTCCTCCCGCGCACTCCCCTCACAGGGCCGCCGCCAGGGCCCAGGCCCCCCGCCGCCACACTCGAGGCCCCCTGAGCCCCGAGGCGCTGCCCCGTCCCCTGCAGCCCTCTGTCCGCCACGGCACCCGGGCAGAGGTCCTCGGAGCAGCCCCCGCACGGCCTGCTCCCCCCGGGGCGGCCGGGCCTCGCCCCACATCGCCACATCACCATGGCAACGCACCCCACCGACGCCAGGCCCCAGCAACCGCGCCTCCCCGCCGCCGGGGGTAGGCCCGGATGGCGCAGAACCGGACGCGGCGGAACCCGGACGGGCCCAGCCCAACGCTCCCTCCCTCCCGAGGGTACCGACCCCTTACCCGGCAGCTTCAGCGCCCGGGACAGCACCGTAGCCATGCTGGAGATGCGCAGTGCGCATGCACGCCCCCCCACCGGCCTTCCCTCCCCGCGCCTTCCCACGGCCTGCTGGGAATTGTAGTTCTGCGGCCTGGAACACCCCCGCCGGGGGGGCCGCGTCGCTCCTCGCGCTCGGGGCCTCAGGCTGCAGGGGCGGAGGGAGAGGGGCGGCGGGGGGCAGCCCCGCGGGTCCCTGTCACGGGGAGCAGCGGGTGAGGGCCGCTCGCTGGGCGGGCAGGCCGGGGGTGTGAGGGGCGCAGGCCGCCGGGCCCTGAGGGTCTCTCCCCACGGGGCCGCCCCTGCGGGGAGCTGGCAGGCCCGAGGGTGGAATGGCGCCGGGGCCTTCACCGGGGAGGCGCGGCTCTCCCGCAGAGGTGGCTGCCCGCCCGGCATAAATTTTGGAATTGACACCAAAACCAAAGCGCTTCACTGGCTCCATCCTCCTTCATTACAGGGACAGAGACCCGCAGGGCGGTGGGGGCTGGTGGCAGGAAGCCCTGCCCAAGGACAGTCCAGGTTTCTACCACCTGCATGGCTGTGGTGGGCACAGACCCACACAAAACCATGCTTGTTGTCCAGAGTGGTTCACACAGAAACTGCCAGTCCTTTAAGTTGTTCTTGGTATAAATATATGCCTTCGTTCTTGGGAGGTTTTTGGTTGGAAGAAAACCTATTTGTTGATTTTATTTCATTTTGCAATGTTTGTTTTTTGTTTTTTTTTTTCTTAATTACAAGAGACTGACAGGGTGTTTTCCAAAGCTGTCCTTGGTCTTCACTACAGCTTTCCAAGGTAAGTAAGCAAGTGAACTCTCCCTTTCCCACGATGGGGAAGTTGAACAAGGAAGGTTTTGTGGCTTCCCCAAAGCCACAAGGCTCAAGCTTCCCAATTCCCAGGCTAGTCCACAGGCCATCTAACACCACCCCTTCAAGTCATGATTTGTGTGAGAACTCTCAAGGCTGATTCCTTTGTCATATAAGAAGAGAGAGGAGTGTTGGCTAAATACATCAAAAGAGACTCTGATTGGCTAAAGAATGCATCATGTTTCTTCAGCCTCTGCTACTTTCCCCTGTTTTAGGCACTGTTACTGCAAATAACGTACTTACCCTTTCCTGTCCAGTTCTGTCCTGAAGCTCTTTAAATAATAACAATAAAGAAGGAGCAGAAGAGAGACACCAAGTGGTCTAGCTGGTGAAGAGAATTTTTTTTTGATATGAACTGGAAAGAGAGTAGTTCCTGATCCAGAACATTTTGGTACCAGAGGGATTTTTTCCATTGATGTCATCAAGCTTCAGATCAGGACCTTCCTGAGAACACAGGACTTGGGGGGGCAGTCCCAGGTGGCAAACTCTGGAGAAGCCATCAGAGTTGTTCTTTTTCCTTCCTTTCCAGGTCTTTCTGAACACAGAGTCTTTCTGTTCTATATGCCATTTTCCTTCCTCCACTTTTTGATTTAAGAGCAGTGACGGTCCTGTATCTATGTAAATATTTACAGGAGAGATCCTGGATCCTTTTCAAGGCTCAGTTAGCAAAGCCTGTGATACGCAGGGACAAGAGCTGCCCATCAGAGAAGTTCTTTCTAAGAAAATGCTTCTGGCACCAATTAGAGCTGGGAGCAAAGGTACAGCAGAAAACAGCCAGAAGCGGGAACTGGAAAATCTGGTGTCCTCATTTGTGATCTTCTAACATCTGGCACACACACATACACTGCAAGAGCCCATCATTTACAATGCTTCTACATTTGCAGTACAGCATAGCCCACTCTTAATTTCGTGCATCCCCACAAAAATGGCTCGTTCCCCAAGCGCTGTGATCTCTGTGAGGCCAATGGATAGCAAAGACAAGTGATTTGTGGTGAAAACTGATGCTTTTGAGGAACATATGACTAAGCAAAGCATTCAGAGCGTGTAATGATTTGTAAAGCATGAGAAATGAAGTTTTTCTTCTTTACATTGTGAATGTAGGCTGATTTGCATATAAATTGGACCTGTCAAGTGTACTAATATCAATCAAAAAGCTATGAAAATAAAACTGAAGTTGCAAATAAATCATTCATTTATGTGAATGTTGCTGTTCATTGTATTTATTTTTTCCAAAGCAGTTTGAAAAAGCCAGATGCTGAAAAATGAGGTACTTGGGGTTAAGCTTGGAAGACTGAGAGCTTTGGGTTGGCGGTGTGGTCGTTTTGAAAAATGTTACAAGCCAAAAAGCATGAAAATCTGCAAACACCAGCCCCTCATCACTGTTAAGCCTGTGCAGGCTCTCTCTGCCCGCACTGTCATCTGCTGGCCTGTGTAGATTGAAGACCCTGCCTGAGGTAAGTTTGCTTTGCCCTCCTGAATCACCCTGATTTTTGACCTGATCCACATCCTTTGAAATGTGTCTGTGTTGGAGTTGCTGTGTGGGTATGCAATATTCAACTGACCTACACAAACTGGAGCGATATCCAGGGTCCACCTAATAGGGCCAGCGCAGAAGATTTTGCGCGTGGCTCAAAAATGGTGGGACACACCATAAGGAAACTTTTTCAGTGTCACCTCTTTCAGTAGCTTCTCCCTGTCACTCCACACGAAAGGAGAGGGGTGATGTCCTTGAACAGCAGCAGGAACACAATATGTGGGGATGGCTGCCTTGTCCAGAAATCCCAGATAACGCACTCTAGCCCTGCATCCACGTTGCAGCTATCTTCTCTTTTTCCCCCTCCTTTATTTCTTTCTGGGACAGGCCATGCATAACGCCCCTCCTTGCTTGCAATCAGTTTGTTCAAGTCTCATCCACTTTAGCCACTGGACCAGCCTACACTGAATGTCCCACAAGTGAAAAGTGCTGACCTTTTTGTGCGGTGGTTCCCCCTGTACAGGTGCCAATCACTTAGTAAAGGATGGGGCTAATGCCAACAAACGGAGAAAGAGGTTTGGGTTGGGCTGCAGCGGGGCAGGGTTAACTGGTGAGGCCTCACACCCCTTCTTGCCTTGCTTCTTGCCACCTTTCTGCCAGAAATTACAGCCTTCTCCAGCCTGCCCGCACAAGAACACCTCCAGTTGCTCCTTGATACAGAAAACACCCACATTAAACACTACTGTTGAAGGTCCTCAAGCTAGAGCAGGTCGCTCAGGCAGAGCAATGGAGTGATTGCACATGCAGTTCTGCTGTAAGATCACAGGGGCAGCCACCTCCTGATGAGCTGCTGGGACAGGAGCTATTCCCAGCTGTCCCTTCCTCCAGGTGTCCAGAGGGAAGAAATAACCTTCATCTTTGCACTTCTGTTAGTGCTACGCTAATGCTTTTACCTCTTCTTCTTGTCCTGCCCCTTCTCCTTTGCATGGCGGCATGGACAGGGCCAGGAGCACCATCGTCTTTCTTCCCGGGCCTGGCTGAGTCTCTCCATGGCAGAGGACTTAGGTGGGAGCAAATATTGCAATAAATAGGAAATGCTTGTTCAAACAACAAAATAAAATGCAATCAAGCAGTGAAGGCTAACAGGAAGAAATAACAGATGCAAGTAAAACCAGGAAAAGTCACGAAAACATTTCTAGCAGGTACAAAACACTCCAAGTTTGATGGTACCTACAGCAAGCATGCTTCAGGCGATTTTAAATAGTGCAGATGATTGCAGAGTTTCTGATGAGCCCAGACAGTAAAACCAATGCCAGCCCTTTGTACACCCCAGCATGAGCAAAAGGCTAAAAGGTGGCTGGAGCTCTGCAAAGGTTTCAGCTGTGCAGTCCCAAGGCGGTGTGGTGTCTCACGGGGCAGGCACGGCGTGTGTTAGTCGAGGGAGTTACCGTGGGGGGGCTGCCCCAGCCAAACCCCTGATGGGTCCATCTCTAGAGACTCTTCTGGTCCCAGAGTTGTTCTGCCAATGCCAGGGAGTCCTGCGGCTGTGAGCCTGGAGGGAAGTGCCCAGTGGTGTGTGAACTGGAGAAGCAATAAATGAAGAGGAGGAGCGGGTAGGTGCTGAGAGGATATGTTATGCACAAGGGGTGTCAGCATCTGCTGCAAAATCCTGCAAACTGCTCAGCACCAAGCATACATCTTGATGCACCCTTGGGAGTTACCCTCTTCCCTCTGACCAGGTGGGTTACACCTGGTCGATGCGTGCTGTGAAGTTCTGTGTAGGCTCTAAATGCCAGGCCTGTGTCCCTCGTTGTTCTTTGTGGCTTCCTCTGGCAGCCTTGCCTCCCAGCGTGAGCCTGTGGCTGTGCCATGGGCGATCTGAGCCCTCCTGCAGGTGCCCGTGCCTGGAGCAGTGACAGGCAGAGAGCCCTTGCTGTCATCCCAGCTGGACAAAGGAGGAAACCTCATGCAGCAGAGACATTTCACTCACTCATTTGCAGCAGTCCAAAGCAGGCATGAAGTGGTACCAGAGGGGAGAGCAAACACTTCACGGGTGCTCAGCACTTGCCTTGATCTCATGTGAGAAAGAAGTAACTGCAGTTGCGTGGGTGAGACCTCCAAGCAATGGCAGTTTGCGCAGAGGCAGGCAGGAGAACAGGCACTGCGGTGGTGGAGGTGACCGGCTCCGTAAGCCAGGCTGGGGAGAGAGATGTCTCAGTCAGGCTGCTTTCCAGCTTGCACATGGGTCTGAAGCAACTCAGAGCCCAGCAGTGGCCGTCCGTCCCTGGGGCAGCTCCGAAGACTGATAATCCTAATAATTGCACAGGAGCATCTGTGGCATGTCAGAGCTTTACCGAAATCCCTGGTGGCTCATGTGTGGACTTTTAAAAGGTCTCCAGCCCTGCAGCTCAGAGCCAGCCTGCCCTCTGGTCCCTGGGAGGTGTCAGGAATTCCTCTGCGATTGCGTCTCACTCACAGTGCCCAGTTTTTGCACTCTGGGAGTATTTTGGTTCCGTGTGTATATGGCAGCCAGGGCCAGACACAGCAGCAGCTTTGAGGAGACCTTCACAGCTGCTGCAATTCCACATGGCCCTGGGCGCAAGCAAACTGCAAGGCACAGGATTTGAACCCCTTTTGCCCTCGGCTTGCTTAATCTGCACCTGCCCAAAGGCTGCAGGCTAAATTGGGGTCTAGGAAAATGAGCACAGATGTTTCCTGCAGATGTTGCTCTTACCAGGGGGATTTTGCTGTCTTGGAACGCTTTGTGTCCCGAGAGAACCACAGACAGACATGTGCAATAGCGTGTTTGCATATCACAAGCAAGCTTCATGCTGAGGCTACTCAAGTTTAGGAAACTGACTGCAAGCAGCAGTCTTCAGGCAGGAGAACAGATCAAACACCCTGCCGTTGCTTACAACACAGTCACAGAGATGTGGCAACAAAAAAAAAAAAAAAAAAAAAAAGGAGTTTCTTGTTAGTTGGTTGTGTTAAAGTGCCCAGTCTCTGCTTAGTGTGGCACAGTGATGGCACGTGGGCGCTTGGTGTCCTTATCTGAATGCAGCCATGGTGATGACGGTGGGCTGGGCAGCGCTCCTGTCACATCACTGGGAATGTGGATGGTAGCAGGCAGGAGACAGGGAAGTGCTATAGCTCCCTCCTGTCCTGCTTCCCCTACAAATCCCCGAGGAGGCACAGGGCATGGGGAATTTCTGAGATTCACGCTCCTGTGGTACCATGCCGTCAGCACGCAGCCAGGACATCGGGCACACGCTGACGACCCTTCACCAGCACAGGTTGGATTTGGACTGGGGTTCCAGGAGCGCGTTGCTGCGCCTGTGTGGGTTTCCCTGTCAGGTTTGCTAAGCTGGTGTCTCTGTGCCATGCTGCGGACAGCTTCTTGCTCGGAGCGTTCTTCCATCCAGCATCCCCATCCCACGCTGACTGTCAGCAGCTCGTTTCCTCTTCGCAGGGAGTTGCAATGGCAGCGCAGCAGGGCTGTGTGTGCTGCCTGCTGAATGGGGAACAGCTGGAGGCAGATGATTGTTTGGGTTATTTGCCCGTTGCCTGGACATTTTTGTTTGCTTGTTTGAGCCCTGAAAAAATAGGTTTCCAGTTCCTCCGGAGGCTGGTCTGTGTTAAGTCTGTATGTTGTGGGCTGCTTTTGAAAACTGGTGTTTTATAACTTTGCAAATGAGTATCCTGCTGCTTCGGTGGCAAGGCTCCATAAACAAGGCAGTCTTCTCAGAAATTTCCCTGCCACAGAGCCAGCTGGACTAGGGGAGCAGGAGCAGCCAAAACCACACGCTTCTGGTGTCAGAGAACCAGATACCCCTGAGTGTGGTCCCTCTTGGACCTCTCTCTTGAGTGGATTTAAGTGGCTGACTGAAATGATAGTGCTGGCTGATGTTTATGGACGGTGCTTGGAAGGATGCCACTCGGCTTTCCTCCTGATCGGCTCCTCACCTGGGGTAAACCGGCATCGCTCTGTTGCGATCATAATACCATGTTTGCAACTTCTCTGTCTGTAACATTTGCACATATCCTCTGGCTCCTTACTTCTGGGTGTTTGCTTTTATTCTGAGCAGCTGGGCAGTCCTTCGCCCTGTGAGAAAAGCATCTTTTTTTCTCACTGCTGAGTGCAGAGATTTTGGCCGTGGAAAATGGGAGTTAAATAAGAATAGGCTGGTCAGGAAACAGAGAGGGTGTCGTTGCCAGCTGATACTGGAGAAGTACTATCAGGAAGAATGCAGATTTGGCCAAGGCACTCGCAAGCAGTGCCACGGGTCTAGTCATGAGCCTGGGTGTGCAGCGACTGTGCAGCTTCAGGCTGTCGCGGCTGCACATCCTCTCAAAGCATGGCAAAATGTTGGTCTGACATGGAAACAGGACCAGAGTCAGGGATCCACCACCTGCTTCACAAAAATCACCCCTTTAACACCTTGTGTTTCTTCTGAAATCTCTTTATCGAGTGCTGGCCAGACCTGAGCCTGTTTGATTTGGCAGGCACAGACCTGGGGGAGGGGGGGCAAGTGTGTGTGGGGGAAATAACAACATTGCAGCCGATTCATCCCTCCTTGTTTATTCCACCAGAAATAGATTTGGCAGAGCGCATCAGGAATGAACTAATCAGCAGGGAATTAACTGGCATGTTTGTGAAAAGGCAGGAACAACGCGGTGAACAAATTCATGGCTGGATGGCCGGAGGGTTCAAGCAGCCAGAGAGCAGCGCTGCATCGTGGAAACTGTGACTAGTAAGAGAAGTCGTACAGCTGTGCCGGAGAGCCAGCGGTTGAGAGCTGCCCAAAAGAACCGGGGGCAAACATATACTGGTGTCCTTGCGGATGGAGCTGCTTTCAAGAGGGGCTCCATCGCCCAGGCTTTCCTTCCCATAAGGCCCCCATGTGTGGGGGGAGATGGCTAGCTTGCAGGAGTGGGAGGGAGGGGTAGGAGAGGTACAGCTGGAGGAGGCTCCAGGGAAAGACTGTGAAAACGTGGAGAGCAGGGAAATGAAGAGGGACACGTCACTCATCGCAAGCTGAAATGCAGAGGGGGTGGTGAGGAGAAGAGGAGCAGAGAGGCAGAGATTTGGAAGCCTCGTCACAGAAGGACTGGCCTCAAGAGCACAGGTAATGCTTGTATGCAATTCTCTGCCTTCTTTCCCTGGAATGTTTTGTTTCTTCCTCTGGAGGAACTACATCCGTGCACCTCAGAAAGAGCTCGTTGAGTTGAGGGACTCTAAAGGCACCTGTGGGAAGGGCCAGGAGAGGAGTGAACACGTGCAGCCTGGCATGGATTTGGAGGTTGGAGGATTGCTACCTACATTTCCAGGGAACAGGGGTGTGCAGAGTGAAAGGAGGGAGAAAGGAAGAGTGAACAAACCCTTAGAGACAGCCAGACAGGCAGATATGGAGAGTGCAAGGTCCGTGTGTGCCTATCCATGGAGAGAGAGGAAACTTCTTTAGAGGGAGCACCAAGCTCCAAATGAGAGACAGATGGAGATAAGACATATCCTGGAAGAGCAGGTACACCTGGAGAAGAAGCAGAAGGTAGATATTACCTCCTCAAAACCAACACTATTTTACTAAAGTTATGATTTGCAGTAGATGTGTGCTTTGCACCTGGATGGCTTTTTTTTTACTACTTCTTCTTTAGCATCAGTATGCCTGCCTGCCGGCAACAGCATCACCCTACCTGTCAGTCATCGGGGCTGTCAATCAGATCCCTTTGTTTATAGCAGAATGGTGAGGCTATTTGAGGGATTCAGGTGCTCTTTGCTTTCACACAACATCCAGGTAGAAAATAAGCAGTGTAACTCCTAATTATATGTAAAAGCACTATTTAACTCAAGTATGTTGCCAAACTTGAAAAAGTCAAGATATTGTTTTTCCTACATAACGCAAAGCTGGGTGTGCTCATGTACCAATATATATAGCATTATATCCACACACATATAAATGGAAGAATAATACGTTACGATGGATTTTTAAGGACTTTTGAAACAGGTGGTATTCTAGATGTACCACTGTGACTGGGTTAATATTTTAGGATCCAATTCTTTAAATTGCTTCTGGCATTTTTCTTGATCTTTCCACCATTACATAATACTACAAGCATATGCTAATGTTTATATTACCCTGATTTTTTTTGGCTTGGAGAGTTAACAAATGCCATCCGCTTTGCAAGTAGAGCTTGCAAATTCTTTGATTGTTCTGGACTCACAGTCTTGGCAGCTTTGTCCTCTAAAAGCTCAGAGTCTTTTCAGGATCCCAGCCTGGGAGCTCTGTCAGAACTGGCATTAACTGAGAAATTGTGTGCAGCTACTATATGTGGGGTTTTTTTTAATGTGGAGCTATTTAGTTTATAGCACCTAAACCTTCTTTGACTTTATATATAAAACAGAACATTTAGTTGGGTGTGTTTAAGTAATATAACCTTAAAATATTCTTAAAATATTGCATATGGAAATAAAGATAGAGAAATTCCAACAGTCTGCAAAAATACCTTTATTATCTGTTGAGATCCTTTACAAAATTGAGAATCTTAAACTTACTTTGATCTTTAAATATCCATTACCATTGGAGTGAGAGCTACATTTTATGTATTTATGACTTACCTGAGCTCAAACTCCCTGATTCATTTAAAAGAATATTTTCTTTCTCTGCAAATAACCCAAAACCCAATATCACTCTTTAGCTTTAGTTTGAAAGTAGCTCGAAAACAACTTGGGAAAATTATGAGAGGAGAAAAGGTCTCAAATGAAAACCACAAAGCCAATTCACTTGCAGTCCAATATTGCAGCAAAAAAAAAATTCCTTCATTGTAGCTATCGCTACAGTGATTGCTAACTCTAATCAACAAAATCCTCATCTCAAAGCAAGGATAGGTTTGAGCTAACACACCGGGATGTACACGCATGGCATCAGGAAGAGTGTATGCGTTTAGAGCAGTCAGAAGTGGAGGGAAAGGTTTTGAGCCCTCTTGATATACAAGGGGCAGGCAAGCTCTGAATCGTAATGCAACACCTCGCGTGTCTGCAGTAGAACAGCGTGTTCTCCTCGGGCTTCAGGGGAGAAAGGGCTCTCTGAAATGAAGCTGAGTTTGGCACTGGGAGAGGAGAACCTAGGCAACGTCCCCAAATCCTAGCAGGCAGCATGCCCATGGGCAGTAATGAACTCAAGTCATCACCTGTTTTCCCTCAGCGTGGCAAAACATGGGAAATCTCAGTGCTCTGTTGTCATTCCCCACTGCGTGTAAGGAGGGATAAGCATGGGAAATGGAGTTTTCTGGAGCAGCAAGAAACAGAAAGGGTGAACGGGAGAGGGACAGATAAGGGAGTTCAAATCCTGGCAGGGCTTCTTTGCTTTGGGGCAAGGATTCAGGCTTGGATGGCACAACTGCCGATCCCAGCAGGGCTGAGCTCGGGGTATCAAGCTAGCAGTGCTCTTTTATCATGTCAGAGCGAGGAACTGAGAAGTTAAAAGAAGAAAAAGAAATATTGTGTAATAATGAGACGAATATGTCTGGCTTCATTGCTTGCAGATGAAAGGACTGTCCAGTGAATCACTGAGCCTATCCTGCTCCAAGGGCAGAATATGATGTAATTTTCTGACAGAGAGCACGCCATATTACTGTAATTAATAGTAACAATAACAAAGCTACTATGTTGTTACTGTTACTGTGAGAGCGTTTTCCGTGCTTGTCAATCCCTGTTCTACCCGACAGTATTTTCCAGCGCAACACTGCAACAGATCTGAAGACGTATTTGCAACAGGCTTGGGATCTGGTTCCTATTACAGATGACCCTGCAGACTTTTTCTGCTAGAAACCTGATTAGCGAATATCCATTTGCCTCCTACAATTCCACCTAGGAGAAGCAAGATTGCTCAATTTCTGTGTAAGTGTCTTCGATATCTATTTCAAAGATGATTATAACCTGATGTTTACTATGATAATAAATTACAGTAGGCCCTCAGGAACGCAGAGAGCAAAGCTACAAAGAAACTGGTCTGTGAAGGGCCCTGCAAACAGACTGTGTCGGTCTTGTGACTCATTTGGACACCTGATGTTTTGAAAAGTTTTGAGATCAAGTAGGGTGGATTTTCAGTATCAGATGTAGGTGGAATTTATCACCACCCTCCTTTTAACAAATACAGAAAGATCAAAGTATCCCAGCCCTAGGGTACTGAAACAGGTGGGAGGTGGAAAGGGTAAGGAATGGACAATCTCTTCAGGATGTTTTAAAATCAGCTGGGAAGCCACGCTGCCTCCTTGATGTTGGCAGCATTTTCAAATCATTTGCAATTAGAAATGTTGGCGTCTGTTAAGTCCTTTCCCATCAGGGAAGATTAAAAAGGCATGTGTGGTGAACAGTCATCAAAAGAAAGAGGAAAAAAACCCAAACAAATGGCTAAAGGCTGGAGTATTTATCTGGAAAAGCAGAGAGGCAGAGGAACTGTGGTGTCAATGCAAATAGTTTCAAGAAGGTCCATGGAGACCTTTTCATTGTGTGCCTCCGCGACATCATTAGACCTTCTTAGAGATCTTCATTTTGGCAGCTCTGGGTTGGGGGGGAAGAAGAGGTGTATGTATGTGTGAGATAGGAAGAAGGTAATTTATTTTTTTCCTTTAAATTAATAGTGCAATTAGAAGAAGAATACTGAATACAAAATACCTCCTGACAGGTGGAAAGTGGTATTTTTAAAGTAGCATGACATTTTCCATCAGTATGGCTATATTCATACTGCTATTCTAAATATATGGAAAAACAAATGCAGTTGTAATTAAGATACACTAGTGATTGAATGTAAGAAAGGCACAAAGTAAAAGGATTTATTTATGTACAGCTTTATCTGCTACAGCTCCTAGTAGGTTTTGAGGTGGCTGAATTCTTCCCAGATGGTTAGGAGATGAGGGTTATATGATATGCAAAAAGCAACTTAGTGTCCTCATATTTTGCAGTGAGGTCTTAGACTTTTGATGCATGTGCCTGAAAAACGGAATAATTTGGATTTTCTCAATATGCCTGCTTCTCACATGAGCCCCTCCATCACTGTGACTACAGATGACTGAAATCATCAGTAAACCCCATGAACTTGGCAATGCATTTTTTTCTGTTTGCTATGTGCGATATATGCATAATTGATACTTCCAGCCAGTTTCTACCAGAACAGCTGTTCATGATATTTTAAAAAAATTAAAATACCAGATTCAACACTGAGAGACCACTTAATTAAGACAGAATAACAAATTAGCATGGGCTGTGGAGAGACTGATCTATCCTCTTACAGTTAGAGATGGTACTTGTCTGTAGGTTAGGGCTGACCGTAGGTTGTAGGGTCTGTAGGTTAAGGTTGACTTTCATTGTGGCTTGGGAATGATGGTAAACTCAAAAGATGAGGAGTTTAGGTAAATGCTCACATGAGTTCATGTATCTGTCTTGCCTGCTCTGCAGATGTGCTCAGGAGGAACTGACCCCCTGACACCAGGGCAAGGTGGAGACAGTACATGGCGGGGTGGGCTTGTCTTTGAGGCTGCATCGCTGGGCAACATCTCAGTTATTACCACTGGTCAGTGGATCAGATCAAAAAGAACAATTTCCTGTTCTGGCCTCTGTTAAATCCTTGAATTGCTTGACTGTTTTGAACCTTGCTTTCCCTAATTGTAAAGTGGGGATGCAGCTATTTCTGTACTTCATAGTACCTCCTCCTGACATTCATAGAACATTTATAGCTATAAGGTTCTATCCCAACATGGCTACATATGAAGCAAAGCTGCTTTCTTAGCTGCTGCCAGTTGATGAAGCATCTCTGTATCACTCAGTGGCTTGAAAAAAAGTAAGGAAGATTGTACTTCTGAAAAAGAAAAGTCCCGGTGCTTCTGTAAAAGCTAGGCTGAGCACCTTGAACAACATTTTAAAGAAATACATCATCAGAGAGAAATTTCGTGTGGGGGGGGCAGGTGGGAAGTGGAGAAGGAGAGGAAAAAGAGAAATAAAGCTGTCAGAAACATTTTTTGTCTCCACAGAGCAGGGAAAAGTCAAGGTCCTACGAACAGCCACCATGGTGACTCTTCCTCTTTTCCTCTTCTTCGTCCTCTTGCCCTGCAGTAAATCCCAGGAGGACTTTCTGGACCAGCATCAGAAATGGAACTACAGAGAAGGCGGTAAGAGGTGGTGATGGTGGCTCAGCCTGGGAGGCGTTCACTAACTCAGGGATGAAGATCTGACTGTTGTGTCCTTGGAGTGAGACACACAGTGGTAATTCATGAGTGGTCTTTCTTGATTCCTGGGAAACTCATGAGATTTTTGGATTTTTAGGAATAATCATCTAGGGTATCCAGTGGCAGAAGAAAACTCAGGCAACCAGAGGCAGAGAATTACACCGTAGGGGAGAGTTATCTGCTTTTTAATTTAGATCCCCCATATGTTTAATATTTGTCATTTCATTGCAACTCAGTTCAAGTGATGGGGAGGGGACTTAAATTCAGACCATTGGCTCATGTTTTCTTGTTCTGTCATCTTTCTTTTCCTCTCTTCCATGGACGTGCTGCCAACTTAGCTGACAAGGTCAACATAGAAGGCATTAATAGCATTACTCAAACCCTTGAGAAATGGGGAAATAGCATCTTCTGGCAAATGAAACACACCCTGCTGAACAACCCGAATGCTTTACTGCCCGAGTTCTCCAGGTAATTTCCTTCATCTGGAGGTGGGATTCAGTCCTCTCCTGGGTGTCCTTCCTTGAGCAGGATTCATCTTCTTTAAGGTGAACCTTCAGATTGCTCAATTGTGGGGGGATGAATCGCACTGTCTTGGTATCTGTTGTACTAGCAGCTCTGATTACTCTAGTAAACTGAATATTCTTCTGACTATTTAGTATGAAATATTCTCAGTCACCATGAATGTATTATAAGAATTATCCTAAAGAAAATTTAGGCTGTCATCGGCACCTCACTCCTGTGAGAACAGGCTGGAAAAATGAATTGTGCTACAAATCCACACATGGACTTGACCACAGGGCAGGGAGAAGCTGATTTGGCCTGTGATATTTTTGATTTCAGTCTCTGTAACATCCAGGTCGGAGAAGGCTATTCGCTAGTCCATGTCCTCGTATTTGCCCCTTTGTATTGCAGGAAATATTAATGACTGAGCACACTATCACAAAATTTAATTTAATTTGAAATTTCCAGAAACAGAGTAGAAAAGCAGAGTGGAAAGTGAGAGGAGTAGGGAATACCATAAACTTAAGTATCTCTTAAATCAGAATTGTTCCTAAAGCAAGTGTTCCTCTTCCATAACTCAGCTTTCTCTTTAGGAAAAAGAAAATATCTGTCCACCGCTGCTACGCACTGAGCCAGTTGAGGACAAAAGGTTAGAAGAATAAAATGGCTCTAGTCAGAAGGTCACACAGTATCTGTACAAATTAGGGGTTCAAGAAGATATAGTTGATGGATTATATGTTGGCCTTTAGCATCAAGTGGATTTCTCCCTGACTGCATGGTGGCTGCTGATACTAGCGCAGAATTCATCACAGCTTTCATACTGCCACTGCTGAAATTCATTGGTGCCTAAGATTATCAGGGCCGATATTAAGTCACGTATTTGGAAAGCTCTAACTTTAGTTCCAGGGAGACGTCCTGGAATAGTCCAATGAGACTATTCAGCTGTGACTCCTGCATAGGGCTTTGAATTAAGACTTTGCTGGTAAGAACACAGGCCGGTCCATTAGAAATATTGAGGACTGACAGTAACCCATGGGAATCACTGGCCCAGCCTCCATGTCTGCTCCTGGTTAAGAGCGAGGCTAATTAGTACTAATTAATATCAGGTAAGATTAAATGATCATCAGAGCTTCATAACACCCAAAGGGAAACTGAGGAAGCCCTCCAAGGGAAGGGACATGGTTACTCCCAAGCACACTGCTGCATTAGTGCAGCCCTCACCTTGCCAAATCCTGATGTAAAACCTGGGTCTCCCCCTCCCTCAGCTCAGGCTGGAGCGACCGGAGAGCTGTGCAATCACAGCTGCACCATGCCACGCAGCAGCCTGCCCTTCGTTGGGAAGTCCTCACAGGTGATCCCACGCATTGCTGCTCTCTTCTTCTCTGCCCCTGCTGGTTCCAGCCACGCAGGATGGTTTTCATCTCCCCCCTTAAAGCAGGAGTGCCGTGAAGTGCTTCTGGGAGGTCATAAACCAGCTGTCATTTCGCACTGAGCCAGCTGCGCTTTGGTGGCAATGGAAAGAGCATGTTCCCCCTGCTGGTCCTGAAGCTCATGGTTTCCTGAGTTCAGACGGGGGCATCTCCGATGAGTTCCCACCACCCAAGGGTCAGGGTGGCTTTGCAAACATCTTTTAACGATTCCTTGCAACTTCCCCACCAACAAACACAAGGCCATGGTAAATTCTTTCTCATGCTCAGGAACACTCCCCACACTGAGTTATTCTCCTGTATTACTCTCTCTGTAGTCTCCGCCCTGTCTCTGCGGCTGTGGACAATCTCGTGAGGGAAGTCCAGTCGATCAGGAAAAGGCTAGAAGAACTAAACGAACGCCTCAATGTCATCAGCAAAACCATGCTTCCCATCCGACTGAATGCTCTGCAGAGCCAGAGGCGTGGAAATACTCAGCTGCGGAGACTTCCGATGCATAGGAGAAGGTTGTATGCTCGCAGGAGACCTCAGAGGAGTTAATTCTCTACTGGGTAAAAAAAGAGAACTCTATTTTTTTCATCTGCTTAAGCCTTTCTCCATGGGACGCTGCTAGAGAGAATAAAGTAAAGCACATACAAGTCAGCTTTACTAAGGAGACCAGAACTTCTGCATTTTGTTGCTGCCTTTCAAACCAAATCTGACTCTGTTCTTCACTGATGGCTGTTTTGTGTCCCAAGCAGAATGAGTTGACAAGCTCAGTCTACTGGAGTGCGAATACCTTCAGGCTATACAGTCATTCTTTATGCTTACCAGAGGAAGCTCTTTCTATAAAGATCAGGTGCATTTCTCTCTCTGCCCTATTTTTACAGCATTCCATCTGAAACAGCTGGGGAATTTGATATTCCAAAGTGCTAAACGCCTGATGAATGCAGAGAGATAGATTAGTGCTTGGCACTTCCAGCTGGGCAGGCAGGGGTAGAGGAATCTATGTTTTAAAATACAGCCTTAACCTATTCTCCATCAGTGCAAAGAATGCCGCGTTCACATGGTCAGAGAGAGGGTAGGGTTGGATAACCTTGGTCTGTGCATCAAGACTGAAGATATCTCAGATTCTAGGGACCAAATTTCACCATCTATCTTCTGCAAATAACTTTTTTTTAGCTACCTGGAACTGGGGACTGAAAACCTTGTTATTCAGCAGATATTTTCAGAATTTCCAGCACTCTGAAAGACGTCGCATTGACTTCTGCCAAGACCCTTAGAAATCAGGAGACATTTTTTCAAAACCGTTTAGATACCTAATGGCACAGGTAGGTGTCTAGAAGGATTTTCCAAAATAGCTTAAGAGACAGTTCAGTCCCCAAAATCACCGATAATAATTCAGTTGGTGTCCAATTCACAGAGTATCTTCTCCACATGCAAGCACTGACCTCCAGACATTTTCCAACATCCTTTAGCGCAATTAAGATCTGTAAAAAAAGAATAACTACACAACTCAAGGACTTTGGTGCCTCAGGGAGTACCCAGAATACCCTGCCTTCAGCTTGTCTTTGCCTGTGGCTTCCTGATGGTAGAACTGGCGATAAAAGAATAGTGCAGAAATCAAATTATGCAATAATAGATGGAGTGGTCTTGCCCTGCAGGTCTCCAAAGGTAAATCCAATACAGAGATTCCCATCCAGTGTTGCAGCCAACTGCCTACCTGAAATATGTTGAAACAAAGGTAAAAGAGTCAGAGAGGAAAATGAAGTATTTTTTTAAAGGTCTGGATGAAGCAATTTATGAGAACAAAAATAAAGAATGGATTATGTCTCAATGGTTGTGGGGGAGGCTGGCATGACTGTTGTTTGGCAAACACTCTTCAATCATAAACAGTGAGGATGCAGACTAGCTATTTAAGGATTCCCAAGGCCTGAGTTTATGGAAAGGAGTTCAGTGACACTACAATAACCTCCAGAGGGAAAAGGGAAAAACTAGTTTCATATGAAATCTTGCAGAATGAGCCAGAAGAAGTAACAGTCAGCATTTTGGCTGTGACCTGGGAGTTGAGTGAGAGAAGTAAGAGGACTGTATGAGACAATGTGATAAATACTTTCCGGATGTGAATTCTCTGAGTTCAGGTTTTCAGAAAATAACAAAACTCTAGCTTGGAAGGTCTTTCTTTGGCTTTTGCTTGGGAATTTGAAACACTGCTTCACTAGACAAGGGAAAAATCAAGCCTCTGAAAAAGCTGATAAAAAGATACATTTGTGCCTTTGGTGAAGTTGGCATCATAATTTCTCAGGAAATGTAGAGTATTTTGATCCCAGAATATATTTACCTAAATTACAAGGAATGACAGGAGAGAAAGGCCCCGTCAACCTCCTCCTCGTTATTTTGCATTCAGAGCTACTAGGCTGTGCTGTAGCATCAGCTGCATGCTTGCACAGACTGCTGGTCCCTCCAGGGGATGCTTTACGCGCTTGCTTAGGGACTGCTGGTCACTTTGGCCTACCTCGAGGAAGAATGCAACATAAATGTCAGCTTTTGTGTTCATATTTTAGATATGAGAATTTTATCAGGCAACCTGAAGTTGTATGAAATCAATTGAAGACTACTTGAAACAGAAAGATGAGACTTCCCTCAGTCACAGATGGCTGGAGGTGGGAAGCTAGACCAGATCACTGCATGCTTTTATTTTTTCCCTAGATGTCCACCACCAGCTTTTGCCCGAGACAGAGCAGTGGGCAAGATGGACCTCTGGTCTGACCCAGTCCATCTATTCCTACACTGATATGCGCAAGCTGGTATTTTTGGCAAAACTCCTCAGCTCAATGGAGAAACTCACCGTTTGTTTCAAAAGAGAACAAATAAGCTGCAGCATGCAATGTATATTACAATTTTGCAATTTCTTGCATAATGGTGAATAAACCAAATAATATAAATGGTTAATAAATTACTAGATCTTTGACCTTGTCACCACTGATAACAGCCCCTGTCATTCACTCCGTGAAAGTCCATGTCAGGCTCCAGCCCTGCTCCTTGGCCTGAGCACGGCCCGTTTGATCATGGGATCATGGCCAGCTCCTTAAACTTCCTTACCTTTGCACAACCCTCTCTCTCTCTTTAGATGGAAATGCTTTAATGTCACATTTCTTTTATCATTTTCTTTTTTGCTCCTTAAGAGGGTAGGAAAGTTATGCATTAGCCTGCTTCTGCCTCACTCACCTTCTATTTGAGGAGGCGGGAGACCAGCTGAGGGAGACATCTCAAGGTGCCTCTGTCTCCTCTGCCTGGGGAGGCTGCTCTGACCCCTGCCTGCCACAGGGACTGGTATTTGATTCCTGCCTCTGCTGCCGTCTTCTTAAACGATCCTGGACAAGGCACTTTCTCTAGCTGGCACCCACTTGTGATCATGAAGGATCCAAGTCCTCCATGCACATAAATAGACCCAGCTATATAAAGCTGTCTGAGCCCCTTGTTGTGTTTATTTACATATATTTACGGGAAGGGACCTGGCTGGAGTTTTAAACGGAGTGGACGGGCTGGGCTGTGAACCCACGCAAGAGGTCAGCGGAGGGAGAGCAAATACCATCTGGCGGCGTCTAAGATCCACCCCTTACCTAAAGGCCACGACACCCCCGGAGCCATGGAGCACTGCCTGAAATTCAGTGCCTTAAAAGAATGCAACTGCGATCCCCCTCTTAGCTCTGTTAATTATTAAAAAAAAATAACAATAAACTTTATGATTTGAAGTTTCAGGAGAGCTGTGCCCCTACGTGCTACCTGTCACGTATTTTCTTCAGGTACTTCCCCTCCCCTTTTATTTTATTATTTTATTTTATTTTATTTTATTTTATTTTATTTTATTTTATTTTATTTTATTTTATTTTATTTTATTTTATTTTATTTTGTTTTGTTTTGTTTTGTTAATTTCCTTCGGATTTCCTCTCTCCTCCCCCCGACCCCGATGAATACCACCTGCTCCCGCCCTTCATTACACTTCACACTCCTCGGCGTCCCCCCCCACTCACCGCCGCCTTCCCGCCCCCACAGCCCCCCCCCGCCCGCGTCCCCCCCGTCCCCGCTCCCCGCCGCCGTGCCGCCGGCGGCACCGCGGCGCCCCCTGCGGCGGTGCGCGGCGCTGCAGGCGGCGGGGCGCCCGCCGGGCCCTCCCACCGCGCCCCAGCCCAGCCGAGCCGATCGCGGCCGAGCCGAGCGGCACCATGCTGGGCATGATCAAGAACTCCCTGCTGAGCACGGTGGAGGCATGGCCTTACCGGGTGCTGAGCAAGGGGGAGAAGGTAGGTGGCGGGGCGGGCTTCCGGGCTCCGTTCCCCCGTGGGTTTCAGCGGCGGCCGGGCCGGGTAGGGCGCTGGGAGGCTAAGGGGGACCTGCCTGGGGGAGCCGGTGTCCTCCGGGCAGCACTTTCCTCCCGGCCCGGCCGGGCAGCTGGCGGCTTCTCCATCTCCATCCCCATCTTCTTCCCCAGGAGCAGCTCAGCTACGAGGAGAGGGCGTGCGAGGGCGGGTGTTTTGCGGCGGTGGAGGTGGTGGGGAAGCCGTTTGACGAAGCCTCGAAGGAAGGGGTACTCAAGCTCCTCAAGTATGTCGGAGGAACCAACGACAAGGGTGAGAGGCACTTAGCCCCATCCCACGGGGCTTGGCAGATGTCTGTGGTTGACTGGTGCTAGCAGAGGCTTGGCGAAAGCCAGATGGATGGATGGAAGGATGGATGGATGGATGAATGCAGGCAACAACTCCACGGGCCCACATGGTTTGTGGCTCCTGGCACTGGGGGTCTGTGATGGGGATGGGAAAAATAAGCTTGCCACAGGTTGAAGTGCACCCAGCCAAGTCATGCTGTGAGCCCGCTCCTGACTCATCTCTGTTTCAGGGTAAAAATCTCAAAAATGATGTGTTTAAGCAGGGCTAGGTTACCTTGCGTCTGGGATACGTGAGGACAGGCACATGTGTATCTGTTCCTGGGTGAGCAGTAGCTGATAAAATCCACGTTATCTGGGGCACTTCGGTTCTGTGATGTGCCTTTGTAGACAGTGAAATAACTTTTATGACCTTGATATTTTATCATATACTCTGGCTATTTTTATTCATTGAAGGGTAATGAACAATGAGCTTCCTCTTTAATGGTACTTTGTACTGTTTTATAATCGTGCTTCCAGGTGATTGCTTCTAATTCTGAATTTACTAAAGTATGCACATTGGTAATCATCCGTAGCAGGAGAAGACCACAGGGTGGTTCTGAGGCATATACATTTGCTCTCACACCTCTCTCAGTCATCTGGTAGAGGGACTTCTGTAGTCTGTATGGGTATAGGAGCTGGATGCAGAGGGAAATGGTATTTACAGCAGCATGTTTTGGAAAGGTGATGATCACTGTTGCTGTAGGAGAAAGGGTGGCTTCTATAACATGTGCCACAGAGACAGGTATCGTATCAAAGCAAAATAAATGAGAAGGATGGCTTGATCTCAACTGGTTCTGTGGCTACCTGATCCTGAGGGTTGGAGGTTCCCGACTGCTGAAAGAAGAGGGAAGAAAAATGTTTTTCAGTGCCATGCGGTATGTCTCGGTAGTAATGAGCAGGAAAGAAGCATGCTGTTCCTGGAGTGGTGGACAACATGGACAGTCCTGCTGAAAGCCAAAACAGCTCTGAGTTTTGGGGCACTGGAACTTGTAGAATGTCTGGAAGCATTTGGAAGGGTTTAGGAGAAAGCTCCTGTCACCCAGTATTGGCTATGGGCTCACCACTAAGTGCAGATAGTGTCAATTTAAATACTGATGTAGATTTACATGTGCCACTGACCTGCCCCAGGACTGTAGACCCTCTTGTATTAGAGGTCATTTGTCAGAAGAGCTGAGTATCTTAGGACCATTAATAAAAAGATATCCAGAGGTCACGTGGGGCTCTTATCTCCCAGAGTCCTTGTGTAGTCAGTGGAGAAAGAAGTTTGGCCCAAGCAAAAGCCTGATGTTCTGTTCTGCATGCCCCAGAAGACCCCACTCTTGATCTGACTATACAAGGAGTTCAGTGTGGGGAGTTTTCCTAAACTAAAATTAGCTTTTGTGAATCCCCTGTTAATTATGTTAGTTCCCGAGAACCTAGACTTCTTTAGTAATGTCTGCGTGTCTCTTTCAGGGGTTGGAATGGGCATGACTGCTCCTGTCTCCATCACTGCTTTTCCTGCTGAAGATGGCTCCTTACAGCACAAAGTTAAGGTCTCTCTGCGGATCCCGAGCCAGTTTCAAGCCAACCCTCCTTGTCCTAGCGATGAAAGCGTTAAGATTGAAGAGAGACAGGAGATGACCATTTATTCCACGTAAGGAACACATCCTGGGATTTCCAACCCCAAGTGCTGAGGTCTCTAGTGTGCTCTGAAGAGCAGTGTTGGTTTTACCAGCTGACTTGCTGGACAATGGGTGCATGCGGTAGAAGGAGATGGAGGGGTCTTTCTAGACTGAAGACAGCCATTTTATGGCATTTCTTATCGTTGGTCATGCTGCACCCATTTGGAATATGGATTTTTTTTGCTCTGGGAAAACAAGTGGAGAGGTTAGCCCTGAAAGCCTTTTTGTTTAACGTGGGGAGGTGAAGAGCAGGAGAGGGTGAATATGAAGGTACTAAGTCATTCCTAATCTCTGAAAACTATTATTTTCCCCACCTCCTGAGATCAAGATGTAAGAACCATCTTGATGATCCTTTGGTGTGGTTCGCATCAAACAGGTGTCAACTGAAGCCTGTTTTAGGTGAACTCATGCCAGGGCCCATCATGGGAACAAGCAGTCATTGCATTGCTTCAAATCGCCTTTGAATGTCTTTGGCTGTTGAGTGACAAACTGTACTCAAACTAGCATCACAATAGCAATAAGCTCTTTGCCTTGTTTTTAACCCCTTGGATATTCCCCTGCCTCCTTGCTTCAACTATTTTGGCTGACTCTAAACTGTCTCGCTCCTCCCTGCCTGTGACTGCTGCCTGGCCTTTACAGCGGGTGTGGGCTCCTTCTGCAAGAACAGGCTGTTTTGTCTCAAACCTTGGCCCTAAGGCAGGCCGGTGAGGTGCAGGCTAATGTGGAAACACTTCCTGTTGGTGGGACGTCAACATAGAACAGACCAATTCCAGCCCACCCCTTTTAAATAGCATTGCAGGATGTAATTGCTAACATCTCTGTTCCCATCCCCCTTTTCCTTGGGCTCACTAGAGTTTGGCTTCCCTTCGTGATCTGGCTTCCAGCAGATGGTTGTTCACACCACAGTGAACATGGTGTTGACAGCATTGGCGTAAGGACTGTGGGCTGAGCAGATTTGGAGATAACCTTGTGCTCCAGGAAGCTGTTCCTCTGATACGGCGTTGATTCAAAGGGCTGGGCCTTTCTGCTGACTGATGTACAGGGGTCTGTTTGCGGGGGGGCTGTTTGGGGTCAGCCGATGGCTGACTGCACCCTGGCTGTGTGACCTTTGAGACTTAACCTATCACAGACAAAGTGTGCTGGTTCACAAAGAAGAGCGCCTGCGCGAGCCCATGCTGGTGGGACCTGGATCAAAATGCATGGCTAAATAGATTGTGGCTATATATTGTTCTCCCTCTCTTTGTTTCTGTGCTCTGCCAGGACAGCTCAGCACCTCTCTGTGTTTGGTTTCTTTGCAGGCAGTTTGGTGGCTATGCCAAAGAGGTGGATTACGTGAACTATGCTGCCCAGCTGAAGTCTGCTCTGGGGAGTGAAGTTGCCTACCGCAAGGATTTCTACTTCTGCAGTGGTTACGACCCCCCTATGAAGCCTTATGGGCGACGCAATGAGGTCTGGTTTGTGAAAGAGTGAGCATCTGGCTTGCCATGGTGCTGATAATTTCCCCACACTATGTTCCTGTCCTCTTCAAAATAAAATAATGATTTGGCAGAAGCAGAAAATCATAATTTCCTCCTTCCATACCTATGCCTTGATCTTTTATCGACCAACCATTTTAGAAGAACACTGCAGAGCCCCTTGATGATCCTGCTCCTTCATTCTGGACCAGGTCCTTAGCCACACAGACTTTTGTGATCTCTTGGTGCCTTGCTTTCGTCTCCCCCCTGCTCCCAGAGTTCAAAGCTGAGATAGCCAAAAGTACTTAATTAGCAAGATTGGTGCCTGACAAGAGTCGCGTCCAAGTGCTGGCAGACTGTTAGTCTCCCCTGAGGCAGGCGGGGGAACGTGACAAAAGTGCATACAGAGACTTTTTTATCTTCTTGAGCTTGGTGCAGCTGTAAAATGCTGCTTTTATCTGTGCCATTCCAAAAGTAGTCTAAAGGGACACTGGCATCGCGACCAACACAGCGCAGTGAAAATAAGGATCCTTTACATTGACTCATAGTGTGCAGGAGAGCAACGCTTCTGTCATCTGACAGAGAAATGCCATTTAGAGGAAGGTGCAGGCGTCTGTTTGAAGCTCTCCTGTTTGAGGCGAGACATTTTGGGGTGTGTTATGTCCTGATCTCAGCTAGCAGCTGGACAACGTGACGTGGAGACCCCAAGATCATTTCCTCACCTTCCTGTTACTTGTGTGCAGCATTTCTTTAAAACTAGCCTACACAAGGGCCAAAGCTGAAATGTGTGTGATAATCTAATTGAATTAGAAGAATACATGCTGCGAAAAAAGGAGGTGCCAATTACTTGTGTTCTGAGGGTGCATTTGAAGAATGGTGAGCATGATTCTATGATCTGGTGGAACTACTGTGGGTGCAGATCTTTAAAAAAACCCTCTTTCTTCTTAAATGGTGTTAGTTTCTGAAGGGCTACTCAGAGTAGCTGTCTTCTTTAAAGATGTGAAAACCTGGCTGTTCTTGAAAACGGGGATTTACGTCAAATAATGAATAGCCTTTCAGAAACTTCAAAAACAATAGCAAGGGTGGGTCTTGTTTTAGGGAGCCCAGCAATGTTTAACTGTTAGGCATCAAACTGGCATTTTAGCTATCGGCTCTGCCAGTGGCAATGCCCTCGCACACCGTGCTACTGTGGGTGCCTCTGTAATTTGTTACCTCCACTAAAAGAGGTGTGCTCCTCTGATGCTTAAGTGCCTCAAAGTTCAGGCACTTGCCAAAAGCCATTTTTCCCCTGGAGCTGAAAGAGAGATTTGTCAGATGGCATCTCAGGTTCTGGCCGGTCGAGGTGTTTGACATTTTCAAAAAAACAAGCGAAGAGCTGTTGGCTGGAGTTAGTGATTGCGGGGCAGGGGAGGAGGAATCAAAAAGGAAATCGAGGCAGACTAAGAGTTAGGCTTTTGAAGGACTTTTTTAAGGAGCAGAGGCCCTTCTAAGGCAATCCTTGAAGCCAGAGGGACCTGTTCATGTCCCAGATTATTTTTCCCTGTGTGGGTGAGGAATGGAGGGGCACAGTGCTGCCCAGTTTGTGCATTCCCGGGTTCATTTTGAAACTCATGTGTAGACTGTCCACAGCGGATACAATCCTTTCTGGCTGACGATGATGAATGTCACGCAATGATCAAAATTCTGAAATTTCTCACAATTTCTCCTGTGAAATCTCAGATGTTAGGAAGGCCAATAACGAACCTGGTACGAACAGAGCTGCACATCTCAGCAGCATGGGATTTTTTTTCATAACATGCGTACACGCTTTCTGAACAGAGAGCAAGAGCTTCTGACCCAATAGTGAGAGTAATCACATCGGTCGGCTCTGCCTGTGCAGCCCTGACACGGGCCTTCTGCATGCAGTCGGCAGGGTACAGTTTCATAAACAGTGTTAATTGATGCCAAAAGCTTATGCAAACCAAATTGCCTTTTCTGTACAAGCAAAGATGCCTGTGTTCTGTCTGCATTTTCTAGATTTTTTAAATAAACAAATAATAATATTGTGATTTACAATTTCTGCACTGATCATTGAATTTGTGAGCTTGGTGGGAGCTATTGATTTGAAAGACTTGAGGTTGCCAATCGATCTGTGTGGGGTACTAATCATGTCACAGCATCCATAAATAGCCATAACGCTTTTTCAAAGAAACTGCTATTTTAAGTATCCCGGTGTGGCGCTGCGTTATCTGACTGTGCGAGATGGGAGCTGATGGAGTAATCTCCTTTTTCATTGATTTTAGCCACTTTGACTGATGCATTTGTGTTAATGTAGAAGCTAGGGGGCCTGCTCACCTGAGGAAAATTGTGTGTTCAGTTGTGTATTCCTGTGTGTGCATTCATAGGCAGCGTTCAGGCAAATATTCATGATGGATTTTCAACACGACCTCCTGTGTGTAAATGTTAGACGTACTGTCACATTGAGGTCCATCTCGCTCAGTGCCCTGCTGTCCGCGATGGGCAGTAGTGGGCACCTGAGGCAGATTACAGGATCAGTGCATCTGTGTGCTGGTATCTCCTCTAAATATTCCCCCATCTTTACTACAGCGTGTCTCGGGAATTTTTTGTTACTGTGTTTCGTAGCGTCAGGTAGACATTATCTCATGCATTTTTCCAGTTGCTTTTTAGGCTAGGTAAGCTTACTATCCATGGTATCCTTTCATCCTATGGCAAGGGGTTCCTTGCATGTGGAAGGGCAGAAGTACTCTTTGGCTGAGGGTTTCATAGGCAGCTGGGTCAGCCAGCTTTTTGATACGCCTCAGTCACTGGGAGTGCATGTTTTTTTGGACAGGCAGATCCGCCGTTGACTTTAGAGGGTTTGCAGCAACCTTTTTGTGCTGGGGCCAGGGGTCAGAGGAACGCTCTGGATTTTGACCCAAAGCTAAGATGGTCACAGCCACTCACTCCGTTGCACACAATTGACTCCTGAACTCAGGTTAAAAAAAAAAAAAAATCAAAACTTTTTCTCTGCCCTCTCCAGTATTTGTTTTCTGAGGGATAATAGTGCAGCACCTCCATGGCTGCCTGTGCTGCCTGTTGGGCTGGACTGGCTCAGCAGTGTAACGGCCTGGGGAATTATCTTTGCCTTCCAGAGACAGGAGTGGCCTTGATGCTAATTAGCAGCCGGGCAGGTCTCTCCCAGCACGGTACCGAGCAGCGGTGTGACAGCGATAGGGCTGGCCACAGGAAGGGCCACATTTAAACAAGAGCCAAATACAAAAGCATAATCTTGATGGGAATTATACGCATGCCACATAGCTTTAGCTATACGGGATATACCGGCTTTCTAAGATGCCCCACTTGCTAGTAACATAATCTGTGAGAGTTTTCCTGCTGGCCTCAACAGCGGCAAATCCTATGTATTTATATATAAGTACATGTGTACCTGTATAAATATGTGTACGTGTATATGTACACGTATATGTATATATGTAGTGTATGTATAGGGGCCTCCTGCAGACCCCCGGCTTTGATCTGTTGGTTGGCTTCTGCTGTCACTGAATAACTTGCTAATGCGAACACAGCCACAGGGCGAACATTTGCAGACCGAGGTTTTAAGTCTGCTGGAATGAGAGCTTTGTTAGCTTTGGAAAGAAATGCTTTCTTTTGTAGACACATGCCTAAATATATCTAACACTGCATTAAGAAGACGACAGCCTTTATAAAAGAGCTAATTGGTTAAGTTGTCCGTATAAATCTGTCCGGACTTATAATACTCTAGTCACTTTGAGGGGATGGGTGATTCATGGTGAATGGGGAAATAACATCATTATTTCCCCATTTTCATCAATCACCATGGCAAAGGGTGCGTGAGCAGCTATTGTGCTTGTGGTAGCAAATTTTCAGCTTTGCAAGGCTGCCTGAAGGCGATGGGACAAGGGAAGAAGATGGTGGCTCCTAGCTCACATCGTCCCTCCTGCTGTAATTACAGTAATACCTCTTTTACAATAGCATTCTGAGCAGCGACTCTCTCTCTTCTGTGACAGCATTTCAGCCACACTGAGCTAAAAAAGAAATGCATCTCTTTTAACAGGACCATAAGTAGCTTTAGATGTATAACGCCTCTATAAAACTGCTTGGCGACATGATTTATTGGAGCATGATCAGTGGTAAAAGTGACTTCTCTGACAGTAATGGATGAAACACTTCCAGCATAGCTACTCTGTCTCTGCTTGGTGCCTGTGCCAACAGCAGGCTGGTTTTGTCAGCTCATTCATAATCTCTGCTTTGCTCTCAGAATCTGTTGCCCAAAACAGGTTTCAGCCATGGCAGATGCTTTTTTCCTAGTCCTGTGTGGGAGCTGCTGCAGAAGATGGGTCAGTGCAAATGCTGCTTGATTCCTAAGGTGCTGTCTGTCTGATTCCACATCCAGAGCCCATGCCTAGCTGAGAGTTGGGTGCATGCTGTTCCCCTA
The DNA here is from genome assembly GCF_963924245.1 of Chroicocephalus ridibundus. Classification (NCBI taxonomy): domain Eukaryota; kingdom Metazoa; phylum Chordata; class Aves; order Charadriiformes; family Laridae; genus Chroicocephalus; species Chroicocephalus ridibundus. Next base: position 167,230,343 of record NC_086284.1, read on the forward strand.
CCCCCTCACTGCTGCCCACCCCGCCGTTTCCATGAGGAGAAACTTGGGTGAATAGGGTGGAAGAAGCTGTGCTGTTCACAGACTGAGTGTGAAGTCTGGCTGGCCAGCAGCCCAAGGTCCCAGGGCAGCCTCAGACGTATCTTCTGTGCAGTCCCGGTGAGAAGACCGGGTTGAGGAGCTTGAATTTTAGGTGCAGATTTTTCAAAGGTATAAATGGAAGTGAAAGATCCCAGAAGCCACATCCTGAAAGATACCACTGGGATTTGGGTATTTCCATGTCTTTGAGGATCAGATTCTCATGCATATATGTTAACTCACTGCCATTGTACCAAGCATGGGATCAGGCCAATGCCTCCTGTTTTACATCCCCTGCAGCCTGGCCTCCAGTGCGGACTTAAAAGTGCCGTGGCCCTTCTTCTCCTCCGCAATCCCACAAACTGATGCAGTTGGATATCATAAGCTGTGGGCTTCTCACCAACCCTTGCTTTGTGGGACCGAGAAGCAGCAGAGACGCTCTGGAGCTATGAGGCCATCGAGAGGGAGCTGGTATCAAAAAGCAGTTCATCAGGCATGCACTGCAGTGCCCTGACCTGCGTCGTGACCCGGGTGACAGCGAGGCGTTGCACACGCAGCGTGACATGGGCAGTGCAACCTGACACAAGGGCTCCCTGTGGTGGGACAGCAGAGCGTGTGCCTGTGCTACGTGGGCAGCTGCGCCACCCACCCTGCCCGTGCCTGGACGTGGAAGCTCAGTGGGTTTGGGTCTGAGGCACGTGTTGGGGAAGTGTCTTCTTCAGCGCATACTTCTGTTATCCCAAGAGAAAATAGAGAAGCATTGCCATGGCAACTATTCTCCCGTGAACATTTTTCAAAGAGTTTTCCAATCTCATTCAATTTTTTATATCCCTAGTGTTTAATTTAAGGCCTTTCCTAATTGGAGTCCAAAGAAGCAATTGAAGCGTCTTCTGCCATTAGACAATAAGTTCAGTTGCCTTCCCACATGACTGATGAAGTACAAGATCAACAGAATTGAATGTTTCTGTGAGTAAGCGAGGAGAGGATCTGAAATTTGAAATGCATCATACCAGACAAATGAAACAGATGAAACCTTTTACCCAAAGCAAAGCATTGAAATAAAAGGTAGTGTACAGCATGACAATTTTGGGCGCACTTTCCTGCTGGCAGATCTTTCTAGCTGTTTAATCACTGATTGTAGAGTTTCTCAATCCTCTTTATGACTCAGCTTTGCAAGGGAACATCTTTCCAAATCAACACGTGCTGGCCTGTTGAAATCTCTTTCATGAGCTGTAGTATTATTTAACCAGAGTACTTTGAAGGGGTTGGTTACTGCAGTGGTGTTTATTTGGGGTAATTAAGCTGATGTAAAACCATGCTTCTCATTCTCCAATTCCTTGCTTCCACCTGCACACCAGTACCCATGCGTGGGAAACCCAAGCTGAAAGGGGAGGAAAAATCCTGTGGAGATGTAGGAGGGAGAAGGTTGATGCCCTGGCTGTGCTGTCTCAGGGGAGGGTGGTGTGAGGGTGGGTTGGTTGAACATAGCGCCTTGGGTGCCCCATAACTCATGTGCTGGCCCTTTGCCTTGGCAGACGTTGGTGAGGAATGGGAGAGAACCAAACACCTTCTGATAAGGGTTTATGCTGTGATGGCTGCAGTACAGTTAAACATAGAAGAGGGACCGGAGATGCCTCCCAGCTTCTCCAGCCCTGCCTTGAGCCAGACCCTGTCTCCTCTTTACACCAGGGCCCAGGGAACAAAGATCTCCCTGGAAATCACCAGCACGACTCTGCTCCCGCTGTGTTGCCATCTGCTTTGTGCAGGACTTTGGTATACGCCTTCACGGAGAGCAATGCTCTTTCTCTGAGGACATTCTCAGCATCGCTTCCCAGGAGGGGCGGAATCTTGAGCCACCGGAGCAGCTGAGACTGCTCTGAGCACCCCTCCCTGGGGCAGAACAGAAAACACCAATTTTATTAAATTCTCCGTCTTGGAAACCTGACCTAAACCAATCTCCAGTTGGGAACCTGCCCAGCTGATTTCAAAATAATGAAGGCAGTCCTGCAGGTTTTGGAGTGCTTGCTTGATCTGAATGGGGAAACAGGGTCTGGACCAAATAGAGCCGGAAAAAACAGGTATGGTTTCAGGTACACGAGGTGCCCAGGGACGGTTTTGTTCCTCCCAGGTGTATTTGTTGGTCTGACCATGTGTTGACCCCTATGTAGCTTCATGCCTCGCCTCTCCCATCTCCCTGGGCATGGCGGTGGCGCTGCTCACCTTCGGGACAGGCAGTGCCCTGCTCCCCGCTTTGGTCCCCAGGTGCACGCTCCAGGCATGGTTGGTGTCAGCTTTTTAATGGTTGCACAGGAGATCTCTCTGGATCCAGTAATGAAGGCCAGATCTTGAACTAGGGGAGTCATTTGCCTGGAGCCAGCTCTCCACAGAGCTGGTTTGTTAACAGGCAGCAGGAGTTCACTTATTTTACATTGGGATGGTGCTATGTCTGAACAAGAGAGAAAAATGAAAGGTTTTTTTCTGTAGCATATGATTTAGGCTTTGGCTTTTAAAAATTTGTTTATTTTGAACGGAAGCCCAGAATACACAGAATGTAGCAAAAATTGCATAGATACAGACAGGGATTTTTGTTTCACCTTTCAAGTTACTCCCGGTCCTGATGCTAAGGCAGTAGCATTTGAACAGGTCTGGATGTTTTCCCTTTCCGTGGAAATAAATATGTGAAAATAACAATCCTGAAGAAACACTGGAGGCAGCTGCTTCCAGATAACTCTGCTGAAAGCAACAATATATGACCAGGCACACCAGGGAGAAGAGGAGACTGTCCTGGGAACTGCCACACAGCCAGAGAGCTTCCCGGTGACTGCAGCTCCCTGTCCTGGGACACGCAGCAAGGAGATGAATGGGAGCTCCCCAAACGGTCCCTGACGGCGAAGATTTTTGTTTTCCAAAATGTTTGATTCCATAATCCGTGAATACATTTCTCATAAATAGCCATTGCACAGCCCACTGTTATGACAAACTCTTATGGAATGAATCCAGTTCCAGAATTATGACAAGCTAAAAATTATGTCTATTCCCATGGCTATAGACAGAGAGCTGCTACTCAGCAACAAATGTACCACCAAGTGCCATAAAAATAGCCCCTTTGGAATTATTCGGTGTTTGAGAGTTGTCATTTCATAGGGGTAAAAATGGATCAATTTTCTCACAAAATATGCATAATATGTATTCGCAGCTTTATAAATAGCATTTATAAGATTATGTGTATAATTTTATCTTAAATTGATGCTGAGCAAACAGACAAAACAATCAACAAGAATTAGCACACAAGTTTTGTTCCGAGGAGAAATCTTGGTTGCTGGTAACACCTCAGATAACAGTAAGACTTTTGCCTTAGACACGCAGATGTCAAAAGGGACCTTCCTCCCCTTCCCCTCCTTTCTTTTCTTTCTTTAAGCCAGCTTCAGGGAAAAAAAGTTGAAATTACTGCCATCATGGCAAATGTGATGACTTGAAGAAAAAGCAGCAGCCCAGGCCAGAGTTGTCACCCCACACAAATTAATTCCACAGCTTTAGCTATTCTGTAGGAGAGGGGTTTCCAAACGTAGGGTTGTATATCACTTGGGGTCCCAGGTCTGTTCCCCAGAACAGCGCAACAGCACAAGACAGCAACTTGACCGAAACTCATTTAAGCTGTAATGTTTTTCCTTAGAAATCAGCATTTAAGAAGTCCTTTTTAATGAAATATGACATTTTTCTTTCAAAAAAGTCTTACAATAGTACATTTTTAAAAAAGTGGGTTTCTTTCATTTTTTCATATGATTTCACAGAAATCAATAAATATTTTCTGGGGAAAATTATATCCCTGTTACCATTTTACTGAAATTATCAGATGGTTTCCAGGACAACTTTCCAATAGCACTAGGGTTCACATTTTTGCTTCTCGAGGGGTCAGGGAGCTGTTGGGCAGAGAAATCAAGGGATAGACAAAAAAGTCAGAACTGTGCTTTGATGTTTTCCCACCTCTTGCTAAAGCAAGAAATATTGCCTGTTAATGTGATAAAAAGGAGTGAGGCTAGCAGGGGATTTATGGCCTCCTGGAGACATGGTGTGCTAGCTCTCCTCCAAGTTCTCTCATGCTATTTCCATGGCAACTCCATATAATGATAACTCCCACTGATTTTCTTCTTTTATCTGTTATTTTGGTCCCGGATAGCGATGGAGCTGAGGCATACATTTCTTTCACACCATTTGATGCCCATCGACAGCTAAAAGTAAATAATGTCCTCATTCTTCAGACCTTTAGGAAGCGCAGTTAGTTCACAGCACTTTCGGGAATTCACCTGCGGAACTGGACAGAGCTGAGGCAGGAAAAACAGCGCTACAGGTGCTCAGAGGAGGCTGCAAAGGGTGAACACTCGTTGTCGGTACATGGTGGCAGGACTATATCCTGCTCCTGCCTTTCCCTTCCCCTTGGCCAGGGTACCAGCTGGAGGCTAGGTAGGAGGCCATGGTGCAATGGGAGGATGGACGGTTTGGGTGCAGGGAGCTGCATCTCAGCTGTCCTGCCCACGGAGACAGGAGGTCGGCTCTGCCTGACGGGGAGATGCTCCCATCCCCCTGCTGTCCGTTCATGATTGCAGATCTGGTCCAGCTCACGAGACAAGGATCAGGAACTTCTCCCAGGCCGAGCTGCAGCCAGAGAAACCCTTGACCAAGTGCCTCTAACCCATGACTTCCTCCCTCTTACGAAATCTCTCCAGCAAGCTGCTGCTGGCTGATTATACATAGGAGAAGTGGCAGGCACATGGCTTGTTCTGGGAAACCTGTCCTTGCTTCATCTAGCTAATAAAACAGGACAGGGCAAACTGTCGGGGCTGGGGCAGAGAGTCCACGACAGCCCGGAGTCCAGCAGCCAGCGTGGGCTGCACCCAGCTTCTGTGCTTGAGCTGCGATTCAGGCAGTGCCAGGGAGGACAGGACACTGAATGTGAAGACCTATCTCTAGCATCCCTTTACTTTGTATCACAAGAGCATCCAGGTGTTTTGGCTCTCCTCATTTCTTCCTACGGAGATTCCCATTTAAGCAAATGATCAGTGACAGGTGAAAGGGCATCCCCCTTCAGGAAGGGACTTTAAACCCCACAGACTTACACTTGATAGTAGTGCCCCTTCTGAGTAATGCTACTACTCAGAAGAACTATCCTACTCTGTTTAGTCCTCTCTGTCCTGCAAACCAGCTGTTGGTGAGAACTTTGCTGGGGTTCAGGCTGTTTTAATGGATGACGAAGCTCATTATGCAGGAAGTTATTAATTTCTCTGCATGCAGAGAGATTTGCAAGGATGGGAGCATGACAAGGATCAATTCCTCTCTGCTGTGAGAATGGTCAGAGCAACTGCATGGAGCGGTGGGGAAAATGGCACTGCACCCACAGGGACCGTGTCCCATGGCTGAAGTCACTTTGGATTTGTGTTGCCCGCTACCCTGGAGGTGTGAGCCAAGAAGGGACACACAATCTCCCTGCCCAGCTCCCCACCACCCCACTGGGTCCCTCTTTCTTCCGCCCTCACAGAGGACAGGAGCAGGACAGTTTCAGGTCTGAGATATTTTGCTGCTTATCTTCACCTTAGCTTCAACAACACCCAATGAGAAGAGTTAATCCTAAGGAAAATGGAAAAGGAGCCAGAAGTTCAGTGCTATGATTAGCCTCTTCTCCCCAGTTAGACAATGTACTTGCTGGTTGGGACTGGTGTCCATCACTGCTAGGATAATGATGAGCCACCGGCTCAGCCGTGGGCCTAGCCTGTGCATGCGTGAGATGATGTGTGTTTACAGGAGCTGGTGTGGCTCAGCTTCCAGCTCCCCTGCAGCCACCTCTGAGTCAAGCCAGGGGACTGCAGACATGTGTGATTATCCAGGCACCACCTCCATTATGGAGAGAGGAAGGAGGGCTCAGTAGCATGAGTCTTTACCTGGAAGCAGCCCAAGTTTGGATCTCCTCTGTGTAAACACAGAGCAACTCACCTGGGTGTGTGGGTGAGCAGCCACCGAGGCATGGTGGAAATCTGCCCTTGACCTTGTGCCCTGTGTGTAGGGAACAGCATTTCCCCATCATGCTGGCATGACGGAAGGATAAGCACGTGAGAGATCTCCTGTAGGACTCTTAGCAATTCAATAAAGACATCAAATACACAATAGGAGCGTTACTAAATGCCAGATCTGAGGTCACCAATACAAATTCAAGCCCAGCACCTTGTCCACATGTATTATGACGATCCCATCAATCACAAACAATTCCTCATCGCCCAGGGTAGAACTGGGGTCGAGGCAGTGGGGTTAAACACAGCAACAGGGAGGCTAAACACAGGAGGGCTAAACACAGCAACAGAGCTAAAAGGGAGGCCACAAAGACACACTTCTAAACGCCTTGTATAAAATGTATCCAAAGTTCATGTTTTTTATATTTCTTAGGATGTTGCTAAGACACATATACTCATAAAAATGATTCCTTCCAGCCTTAGACATCCAGTTGCCTCCAAAGTGAGAACTAAAGCCAAAGAAACTTTTGTCATTGATTTTATCAGCAAGAATTTAACTTTTTTTTTGTCCCAGATTCTCACTTCAAATGTACCATCATGCTTCTATTAATTTCAATGTGAGCATTGTATGCACAGTTGGAGGCAGAGCATGCCCCAAAAGCTGATTACATTTGAAGAGTGCACTGTGAAAGAGAAATCAGGCAAGACACTATCAAGGGTTTCATCTCTTTGGAATCCTATAGAGGAGCATACAGCTTCTTTCAGCGTTTCCCCATTCATTCTATATAGACAAAGTTGCTTCCACTTTTAGAGATTACCACCAGACAATAAAGACAAATGCTATTAAAAAAAAGGCAAGATGCGTAATGAAACCTTTCCCTCCTCCCACCCTACTTGTCTCCAGGATTTGGAAAGAATCCCACATAGCTAGAGCCAGGGACGGACACCTCGGTAAATCTGGCTTTAGGACTCCTCCTGTCGGATGAAAAATGTGACAACCACAAAGACACTAAGCACTGAGCTGCTGTGAACTCACTCGAGCAGTTTGAATAGGTTAAAAGTGGTTCATGATCTGTCTCCATGAGATCTGGGTAACTCAGGGGAAACGGGACCATATGTCCACAGTGGATGCAGATCCTGCCGTGCCCCTGCCTGGTTACTGAACATCCCGGCGTCACAGCAAAACTTTGGATTTGTGTTCCAGATTTCAGGTCCTCACACAGGACAGGTTTTAGCCCGTATTTCAGGGAATACGCTAAAGCAGAGCGGGTGGCAGAGTCAGTGTCCTCCTAGGATAGGAGCAAGGCAGCAGGGAGGGTGACAGTAGCACTGTGATACTGCAAAAGCTTCACAGGGAGGATTCCAGGTCATTTGAAGCAGCGTCATAACTGGCCCACAGTCCTTCCAGCAGCCTTAGCAGCAGCCCGTGCCACGGAGAACTGAGCACACCAGACTCCTGTCTCACAACCCAATAGCTTGTCACACTGACAGAAACTCACAGGTAGGTCTGTCATGCTAGAAAAAAATTATGCTTTTATCTTGTCTGTAGAGCACCCAGTAAAGCCAGCTAGATGAGTCCATACACTTTTCTATCCTTTTCCCTTCAAACCAGCACGCACATCCCTGTATTAGTGACTTCATCTGCTTGAGAGATGACTTGTGCTGAAGAGCTGGGTGGGCATTTAATCCTGGCCCTGCCAAGGTCTCATCTCACACAAATCATTTGCCATTTTAAACACAAAAGTCTGGATGTTACAAGGGGAACCACAACACAGCCTTGATGTATAGTGATGGTGGTGGTGATGGGTAAGGAGGAGAAGGGACACAGACAGGTCGTGTTATCTACCTGCAGTTCCATGCAACATTGTCTACCTGCTGCTTCACTGTGTAATAAAATTGTCCTGCACATGTCACCACGGGACCTCTTGTCCTGCACATATCACCACGGGACCTCCTGTCCTGCTGACCAGCACAGTCCCACCCAGGCAGGCCCAGGAGCTTGGTGGCCTCCATTTGGGAGGCTGGACAGGATGGGGAGCAGAGCTGGTGAGCAATAACCTGCCTGGACAGCCAGGCTGACAGAAGCAGGCCTGCTTGCCCATTTGCTGCTCTACCCTAATGACTGTCCATCTCCCATGACCTCGTGAGGTACCAGGAATCGGTGGCCCAGGGTCTGGGGGACTGACTGAACCTCATGGCCCATAGACACCTCACCAGAGCTGGGCAGGAGCCTCTCCAGGCAGTCATTTCTCTCCAGCAGCTGAAGAGCAGCCCGTCAGGAAGAGGTTAGTTGAAATCAAACCAAACTGTGCCTAAAATAAAATGAGTTCAGAGACAAGCTTTTTTGTATTGCTGTACAAAACAAGCTGAACATCACAGTGGAAAAGCTTCCTTTTTTTGTCTGGAAAGTTTTAGGTTTTTTGTTTTTTGGTTTTTTTTTATTGGAACATGCTGAGTCAAATAAATCATTTCATAGTAGCAAAATTGCAATCTTTACCAAAGTTCAATGAAGGGCCATGAAATAACTTTTTTTTATTTCTTTAAGAAAAATGGTTTCAATATTAAATCTTTAACGAGATGCGGGCTTTTGCTTTTTCGTCTTTAATTGCGACAAGGAGCCTAGCGTGTTTTGCATTCACCCCAGGCAGGTGCAGACGCCTCAGCCTGCGGCAGGACCAGTCCCCCCGACCCCGTTCCAGTTCCCCCCGCCCCCGTCCTTCCCCCCGCCCCCCGCCGGAGCCCGGCCCGGCCGCTGAGCTCCGCGGGGCAAGAGCGCCACCTGGCGGCCGATGGCGGAACGCCAGGAGGAGCCCGGCCCCGGCGGGTTTCCACCACCCCCCGACCCCGGCCGAGCCGCCGCCTCTTCTCCCACCGGCTTTCTTGGCGTTGCCTCCGCTTCCTTTGCGGAGCCAGAAAACCTAAAAACCAGCCTTCTGCCTGATTTTTTTTTTGGGGGGGGGTTGCTTTCACTCCTGCCAGAATTCATAGAATCATAGAACTGGGTTTGGGTTGGAAGGGACCTTAAAGATCATCTAGCTCCAACCCCCCCTGTCAGGGACACCTCCCACTAGACCAGGTTACACAGAGACCCATCCAAGCTGATCTTGAACACCTCCAGGGATGGGGCATCCACAACTTCTCTGGGCAACCTGTTCCAGGTTCTCACCACCCTCATAGTGCAAATGTCTTCCTGATATCTAACCTAAATCTGCCTCCTTCCAGTTTGAAGCTATTACCCCTCGTCCTATCAGTACATGCCCTTGTAAAAAGTCCCTCTCCGTCTTTTCTGTAGGTTCCCTTCAGGTACTGTAAGGCTGCTATAAGGTGTCCCTGGAGCCTACTCTTCTCCAGGCAGAACAACCCCAACTCTCTCAGCCTGTCTTCATAGGAGAGGTGCTCCAGCCCTCTGATCATCTTCGTGGCCCTCCTCTGGACCTGCTCCGAGAGGTCCATGTCCTTCTTGTGCTGAGGACTCCAGAGCTGGATGTGGCCCACTGGTCTGGAGGCTACCATGGGTACCAGGCGGATGCTGAGAGCATTCTGAACCCTGTGTACCTCATTGCTGCCTCAGCACTGATCTCAGGTAGCTGGGTTAGGGGCTGAGGGTCACAGCAGGCTCCTTCCAGGCAAATAGGCGGAGAAAGAGGGCAGTTTGGCACTGCTAAAATCAGAATGCCTGCAGGAACAGCCTGTCTCTTTACTCTAATTATAAAGGGGTCCTGGGATGACTAAGTGACACTGAGCAACACCGAGGTGACTAATTTCTGAGATTCAAACATGTGTTTGTTCAGTCTGGCAAAATGAGTAAAGGGCTGATTTGCAGGAAAACGTGCTTGCTTAGAGCACTGAGCAAGGAGCAGCACCAGAATCAAGGATGCTACCCAGGTCCCTTTCTCCCCATGACTATAGATCTCACACAAAATTTCCAGCACTTCTTCACACTCCTGCTCCACCATTTGAGCCTCACTGCAGACCGTTTGGGGAGGGTGGGAAACAGCAGACCAATATGTTGGAGACACGGCATTCTATTTCATCTCTTGAGTAATTCATTAGAGACCAAGATGTCCATTTTGTAAGCCACAGCCTTTGCTTTCTCCTCAAATGCACATATTACTGGTTTGATGGGAGAAACTCCTCAGCCAGATGGAGCCCTGGCTGGCTCCGGAGACAGACACAGATAAGATCAGCCTGGCCAGCCGTGAGGGCAGCTGCCACTGCACTCCTGGCACTTCAGAAAGCCTCTTGCATAAAATGGCACTCATCTAGCACCGTGCTTCACTCGTCACCATAGCAAAAGCAAAGCAAACACCAGTTTCCCTAGAAACCGCGGGTGGCCGGGCATGTTGACTTTAAGGGAGGGAGAGGATCCCACATAGAACGGTCCTGGGTGCAGAAGGGTGAGTGTGCTGCAGGTAGGGAGAGGGGACAGGACAAGTCCCAGGCACACCAGGCACCAGGGTGGCCGGAGTGGGGCAGGGACCCCCAAGAGAGACTCCCACAGCCACTGTCCATCATTGCTCTTGCAGCGGCAAAGGCTGCCTTGGGGCAGAAGGGGCCCAGTACTCATGGTTGGGTGGCCCAGTAAAGGCACAGATTCATTGAGCGCAGCTGGTCATCAACAACTCACCAACCCCAGCCTGGGTGGAGTGATGCAGACCAGCTGGTACCCAAGGGCTTGGCTTGCTGCCACAGAGGCACACCTCCACTTGGCATTCAGAGCCCCCAGAAAGCAGGCAAATGCCAGCAGGGGCCCTTGGACTTCCTTCCCCAGGGCTGGGAGAGGCAGCTCATGAGTGGCCTTGGGTGCTGTTTTTTTGTCTCCTGCCAGAAACCACCTGCCTTAGACACAGAATCTCAACATTGTTCAGTCCTTTCTATTTAAAACCACGCAAGTTCCTCCGGGGCAAAGGGTGTAACAGGTGCTGGGAAAAATGGACCTGAAGAAGGCATTGTCCATCAGTGCAGGCTCGTGGCGATGTACACCAACCACATACCGGGCTGCATGAGTAAGGGTGAAGTCAGCAAGGTGAGGGAAGTGCTTGCTCCCCTTTATTTAGCACTTGTGAGGCTGTATCTGGAGTACAGTGTCCACTATGGGTCTCTCACTGCAACAGACCTTGATCAAGTGGAACAGCTCTGGGCAAGGGGGCCACTGAGACAATTGGGGTCTGCTTGGAGTACGTCACCAGGACGAGAGACTGAGGGACCTGCTCAGCCATGAGAAGAAAGGCTAAGGGGGATCCAGTTGCTCTTGTCTATTAAGTAAATGGATGCTATAGAGAAGATGGGACCAGACTTTTCTTAGGTGTACACAGTGAAAGGACAAGGGGTGACAGACAAATTGCAACAAGGGAAATTTTGATTAGACGCAAGTTTAAAAAAAAATCCCAACGAGAGTGATCAGACACCAGCACAGCAGCCCCGAGAAGCGGTGGGATCTCCACCTTTGGAGATATTCAAAGCTTACCTGGACAAGGCCCTGACAACCTGGTCTAGCTCCGAGGTGAGCCCTGTTCAGGGCAGAAGTTGGACTAGACTTCTCCAGAAGTCCCATCTGACAGAAACCTTTGTGTGACTAATTCCACTAAACCTAGTAAAATGTAGGGAACAGCTGGAAATGAGGAGGAACTCTGTGGCTTCTCAGAACCACCAGCTCCCTGCATGTGTGGGAGCTTATGCTTTGAAGGGAGCTTGGAGCAGAACAAAGCAAGAGGCATCCCATGTGTTATGCACTGTCCTGGTTTCAGCTGGGATAGAGTTAATTTTCTTCCTAGTAGCTGCTGTGTCTTGGAATTAGTATGAGAATAATGTTGATAACACATATTGTTTTAGTGCTTGCTACATAAAGTTTATATTAAGTCGAGGACTTTTTCAGCTTCCCATAGAAATTGAGAGGGAGCACAGACAGGACAAGCTAGCCAAAGGGGGGCAGGGTTCCACGATCTCCGCTTGGGATGGGCTAGGCAACTGGTCATCGGGTGGTGAGAGAAATTTGTGTTGCATCACTTTATTTTGTATATAATTTTACCGCTATTATTTTTTTTCCTCTTCCATTACTGTTCTATTAAACTGTCTTTATCTCAACCCACGAGGGGTTTTTCCCCCTCCTTTTCTTCCTCTTCTCCCTACCCTGCTGGGGGCCAGGGGAGTGAATGAATGGCTATGTGATCCTGGTTGCCAGCTGGGGTTAAACCACGATACCTACACATGACCTACACAATGGCAGCTTTTATATCTCAAGTTTAAGACACTTCAAAGCCAGTCCCTCCCTGGGGAGAGTGTGTGCCGAGGAGAGCAGTGTAAGCCAAGCCGCCTGCCTGGCTGGGTGGAAATGTAGGGGGAGCTGATGCTCTGATGCTGCCACTTGTTAGTCTGGGTGTTGGTCCCCTCTAGGTGCTGCTCACAGGCTGTAGTGCGGCTACTTGGGGTGGCTGAAAGAGACGCTGCTCCCAGCTGTTCCACCTTGCCTGTAGCAGGGCCAGGAAAATGGGAGGCGTTTCTGCTCTTCAGCTAACTCTATTTCTGGTCCAGTGTGATGAGATACACAAACCTACAGTGTAGGGTTTGTATGGGAGAAGGTGACTCCTATTGTTGAGGACTGGACACACCATCTGTACCATCAGCCCTGCTGCGGGGATGGTCACCTTTTGGCAAAGGAGCACCATGCACACTTGGGCCAACAGTTGCTGCATCCGAGACATGGCCCCGTGATTCTCTCCCTTGGGGAGCAGATCTGATTAAAGTGACCCCCCTGGCCCTGTGAGCCTGCAGAGAGTGGTTGCACAAGGCTGTGCCAGCCTCCCCACTAGCCCTGGTTACTCAGGCACAGCCTGACTCACCATTTGACACTGCTCTGTGTTGAATACTGAAACAAGGAAGGGACAGATGGCAGCAGAGTCTGAGGGGGGGAGGCAGGGGTGGCTACCGGTGACCCATCACTCAAATGGAGCAGGACATAGGGGACACAGCTTTTCAGCACTTGCTTCAGAAAAGGCTGGGGGGGTACAAGGGGTACCCCACGCTTACAAGGGGCTTACAAGGTGTCATGGGTTCCCCATCCCATGCAGCTGCCTCCTGCCACCTCAGGAGACCAACGCTTGCTTTCTTGGTCCATGGTCAGTCTGGCAGACATGAGAGCTGGGCATGGTCCCCAACACCTCTGCCTCCAGAACCTGAAGGGGGATGCAACCCAATCGCAGCCCCACTGGCTGTCAGTATTCTCCTCCCTACCTACAACCAGTCGCCAGCATCTCCTGCCCCAGCTGAGCGAGGGGGAATCATTTACCACCACTGTGCCACAGCAAAAGCTACAGGGCTCGTGGGGAGAGAATGAACCCCTCCCAAAGAAACACCTTGTTTGGGGAGGTGGCGCCAGCACTGGCTGCCAAAAGGGGAGCTTTTTTGGCAAACTGAAGAGCATTTGGGAGGTGAATCCAGCAAGGTCCTTCCCTGTTCCTGTCCCAGGCCCTGGGGTCTATGCCCCGAGAGTTTACTGCACCCTGTGTGCCCACGCCTGGCAGGGCATGTGAAGCCCTACAGCCCTGGCAAGCCCATGGTATGGTGACCCTGAAGGTCCTGGGTGCGAGCGGTACCTCTGCTTTTCTTTGCCCTTTTCCCATGACATTCCTGACCTGAAGTTCAGCAGAGTTTATCCCGCCTTCTGATAATGATGGCTGCTTTCACAATCCAGGTGTGCTCCATGCCAACCCTTTGCCAGTGTGTACATTTCTGGTGCTCTGGTCTCGACCAGAAACCAGAGGCCCTGAAGGCAGCGGACCTGCAGCCCCCACCACCGAGGGAGCCCTTTGCAGGAGAGAGGGTAGGGACGACCCTTACTGCGTTTATTGGCCATCCTGTGGGCAAATTTTAAGAAAAAAACAGCACAAAGATCAGGCAACTTCCCTGCCTCTTCCACTCACTTGTTTCTGTGGGGTCTTGCCTGTCTGTCCCCACCATTTCAGGGTGTCCCTGGAACGTGTGTGCGTGTGACTAAGCGGCTGACTGGGTTGGTTTAAGATCAGTTTCAAGGTAAGAGGAAACTGCTGCTTTCCCAAAAGCCTCTCCCGAGGTATGAGAAACCTGCACCGCCCCTTTCCCGCCAGCACCAAGTTCCACAGAAATTTGTATTTAATTTGGCATTTAAATCAGCCCTCACCCAAAGCTGCCTTAATATTGAACAAGTGCAAAATAACTCCGGGCAGATTAGTATTTGTGTCATTACGGAGGCTTAGAATCATAACTCTAAAAGGCACTGTAAATCCATGGAAGGAGATTTTTCATTCTCTGCCAAGCAGCATGCACAGTAACAACTAAGTAATCAAGAAAATCGCTGTGCCCTGAATCGATGGGAGTGCGTATAGTGTCCCTCATCCCTCCTAGTTCTGCTGCCTCTGGGGCCGAGGTCACTTGGGAAGCACTTTCTGGTCTGTGGCACTCAGTGGAGGAGTTGATAAGTGTCTGGGATGTGGAAAACACACACGGTAAAGTGCACACTTGGCTCTCTTTTCTCCTGTTAGCCTGTCCCTTTACTCCACCAGACTCCACTGAAGCAGGAGAGCTGGCTCTGTTTCAACAGATTTTTGGCTCCTCCTGGGACATACTCTAGCTACATTTAAGCCACCACCAGTGGCACCACATAGGCTTGAAAACCTAATTCTTGAAAGTTTGATATTGTTTCAAGCACATAGAATTATAGAATCACAGAATGGTTTGGGTTGGAAGGGACCTTAAAGATCATCTAGTTCCAGCCCCCCCTGCCATGGGCAGGGACACCTCCCACTAGACCAGGCTGCTCAAAGCCCCATCCAGCCTGGCCTTGAACACTTCCAGGGATGGGGCATCCACAACTTCTCTGGGCAACCTGTTCCACTGCCTCACCACCCTCACAATAAAGAATTTCTTCCTAATATCTAATCTAAATTTCCCCTCTTTCAGTTTAAAACCGTTACCCCTCGTCCTATCACTACACTCCCTGATCCTACGTCTCCCCTACCTTCAGTCTGCAAGTCAACAACTTGCATCATGGCTTCACATACCCCCTTCCCAATCTGCTCCCCAATCTGCTCCCCAGTGTTAACATTAGTGTCCCTGAGTTTTCTCTCCCACCCTCTGTGTTACACCTGTGGAACTGTGTAGGTGGAGGGGAGAGGAGGAGGGGAGGGTAAGCATCGTTTCCACCTCAAATTTACTAGAAAAAGGCAAGATGTCCTGTGACAAATTTCAAACCAATGGCTAGGAGGGCTCTTTCTCATGCCAAAGAATTCAGAAGACCCAAATGTCCCTGCGTTGTCCTTCAGTGCTGGTAGGCAGAGCGGGGAAGGCCCAGCCTGGCATTTTCGAGACAGCACCATGGCTGAGGAAAGGGCTCTACTTGCCAGGAGCATACGGATATGTGGTACCATAACATACCATGTAAAAACTCATGGGAGAGGAAGCCTCTAAAATGGTAGATTACAGCCTCATACCATCAGGAGGTTTAAAAAAATTATTATTATCATCATCATCGCCATCATCATTATTTTGCTTTGATATTGTTTCTACTTTCAAATAAAAATATTACATATGTTCGGAACATCAGAAAGACACATTTTTACAAGCTGAATTAAATACCTACAAGCTGCTTTCCTATTTTTGGTTATGCAAGTACCCATCAAGACACAAGCAAATAAATACAGGAATATAGATGCAGCAGACACAGACACACGAAGTGATGAAAAGCTCACATCCTTCCTCCTGCATTTGCTTGCTGTGGCTTGGGTTTATATTTCTTCATTTCTTAAGCACTTCTAACATTGAATCATCTTTCTTTAGTCAAGAAAAGTAGCATGGAGAAGGTACTAATCCTCTTCTGCACCCTCAAGCAGCTGATCTCTGGTCCACAGTGGCAGCTTTGAAGAAGCCAGAATCCCTTTGCCATTTACCCCCCAGCTGCAATCTCCCAGATGGCCCACTCCAACCCACGAAGAGCTGTTGCTGTCACCCCACCAGCCATTAGAGGAATCACATTCCCGAGGAAGAACATCAGTCTCTCACAGTCAGGCTGTTTGGGTTTTTATTAATTAAATATTCCACATAAAAAGTACTAAATAAATATATAGCTGCATCAGACACCAGTGTACCATACACACCCACTTGGAGAGCTCTGTGTATTTATACATGAAATATCATGGAAAGCTATTTACCAAATGCAAAGCAGGCTACGGAATGATTCAACTCTGTGGACTCGTTGCTCATCGCCAGGGTGCAGTCCACACAGCACACACGCACGCACGCACACACACACACACGCACACTCATGCTCGCTCATTCCTGGGAAGACGGGTGTCCACGCTCCGTAACCTGGCTGCTTGGGAAATGTTCGTGTTAATGCCACAGACACACCGGGGAGGAGGCAGAGCTCCAAGGCGCACAGGATTAAATCCCACCAGGGTATTGCAAGCAGTTGCGTGGAAGAGGTTTCGTCTGCAGGGATCCACAGCCTGGGGTGGCAGGGGTGGGGAGGGAGGGTTTGCGGGGGCGGGCAGACAGCCTGGGGAGCTCAGCTGGGGTGCCTGGTCAGCAGTCAGAGCTAGGAGGGAGGCTGATGCTAGAGCACAAATCAGAAAATGTGTCAGGGTAAATAGGGGCGGATGTTTTTATGTCTTTAAGTTTTCTTCCCCCTCTCCACCATGGTCTCTAGATGATGAGGAAGGGGTTGAAAGTGAAGCCACGTGGCAGGGGGGTTGGAAGTAGACGATCTTTAAGGTCCCTTCCAACCCAAACCATTCTATGATTCTATGAAAAAGAAAAAAGGAATACTCGTTCTCTCTCCCTCTCTGTCTGTCACTTCCCCACTGATCTCTGGAGGAAAGCCAGGCAGGGCTGGGAGTGGGCACAGAAGTAACAGTGGATAGATAAGGGTGTTCTCAGTAGTACCTGAGATGTGTTCATGGGTGGGCAGGAGTGGGGATGTGTAGGGCTGATGATCCTGCTCCTGCCTCTTCTCCCGTCAGACGTGGGGTGCAGGCATCCCCACAAGATGATCAAAGCGAGTCCTGGCTGGGGAAGAGCCAGTTGCAGACCCGGCTGATGATCTTTCCTGCTGCTCGAGCCCTACAGCATTCCTGCTGAAAATAGGCCAGGACAAGCTCTTCCCATCATGTTCGTCTGTCAGAAGAGGTGAGCTCCATCCCACGGAGAAATGGAGTGAGCAGGGACAGGATGGCCAGAGCAGTGTCTGAAAGTTGTGTTTGAGGAATGAGAGGGGGATATAAGGGTGCCTGTGCAGGGAAAAGAGGATCCCTCTCCTCTTTTGTCAATGTGAGTTGACATTGTCTCTTATGGAGGATTGACTCATTTGTCACCATGTGGCCCATTTCCAGTGTCTCTGCTGAAGGTCACTTAGTCTCTTTGCTCCCTGCGGAGCTGCTACATGGGACCTTTCCCACCAGTGTAGTCATGGTATGGGCTTGTTCGGGCCTTGGGCCGAGGAATGGAGAAATCATTCTGGGGTTCGATGGTCTGAAAAGGAAGTAAGAAAGTCTTTACCTTTCAATACTGGAAAGAAGTAATAGAATAGGGCTTAAAAAAACAAACAAACAGGAGAGAGACAAACTGTGGGATCAATGGGGCTGTGGAAAAGGATCTTGGCAGAACAAACCAGTAGTGGAGACGTGTCACCAGAGGACACATGGGGACGTGATATGAGCTACTAGACCTAGCTAGGCTGGGGTCTGAAGGAGCACTGGTGAATGGACATGGGGACATGTAGACTGTCCACTCTGGATCTGCACTGCAATTTCCAGTGACTGCTGGTAGGAATACATCCAGGGCACGAGCTGGGGAAAGGAGCACGATCTCCTGAGGAAAGGGCACAGTCTACTGCAGGAAATGTGATCAAAGAGAAGACTTCTTATGTGGTGTGAAAACCACAACCTCAGGCTTTGCCTTCGGCCCCTCTTACCTCCCCATGTCCCTGGACATGTTATGGCTCCCCCCCCCGCCAGCCACAGGCACCTCCATGAAGACAGGTCATAGTATCGCCTGGCTCCATGCGAAGCACCTGCCTGCCACCACAGAATCTGCTCCAGGTCCGTCTGTCTTTGCCCCTTCTCCTTCCCTTCCCGTCAGCGCCTGAACAACAGCCTACATGTGGTGAAACGGGTGTAAAGGGGGCGTCAACTTACCTTCATCTGAAAGTGAGAGGAGTATGGGGAGTAGCTGAGGTCTCCTGAGTCACAAGACAAAAGGGGGGGAAAGTTAGTGAGTTAGCATGATACGGTAGCTTGGAAATACTACATAAAGGGAGACTCAAAGGGCCTGTGGCTACATTAGCAGCTGCCTTTAGGCTGATAAAACTATGCAATATACAGGCAGGAATGAGTTAAAATCCTTAGGTGGGTGACTTATTAAATATTTCCTTATGAAAGCAGGAATGAATGGTATTGTAAATAACAGGACACAGGTGGCCTTGGAGTTTAGACACCTCCTGTTGCCTCACAGTTAGTGTCATTATCATTGGCCAGATCCCTCCCACTTGCATGCACAAGACCCCCTCTGCAGTATTCCCTGGGAAAGCACTGTCTTTCTCAGATATTCTTTTACAAACCAGGAGGCCTAGCTCCAGGAGACAAATGTCATCTTAGTAGCAGATCCACAGGGAGTGCAGTCACACCTCCTACCTGTAGATTTGGGAAGCCTCAACTGATAAAACATTTTGCTTTGTCCAAGTAGGCATGAGGCTCATACAGAAAAATAAGACCTCCTTGCCTACTTTGTGGATGATGGTTCATTTTTAAATAGCTAAAAAGAACCAGATCAGAACTGGAATAAATAATCTCCAAGGTATAACCTGGAGAGGTCTGAAGAGCTGGAGCATTGCTGAGAGACAAACAAAAAACTCCTGAGTTTTTACACAAACTTTCCAGACATAACAGAATTGTAAGGAGTTATGTCTCAGCCCTGACACCCAGTAAGTCTCCTACTCAGTCACTCCTCCTACACATCTTTGGCTTTTGCATCGGTCCTTACTCTTTTTCTTCTTGTCTGGAGATTCATTTGCACTTGCATTTCTGAAGTTTCTTCAGTCTGAAACTTTCCTACCTCTAAATTATTCATCATGTTCAAATCTGTTCTTGTAGCCCTCCTACCCCTTTTAGCTCATGAGTGGGGGATGTGTGCTGAGGGACAGTGAAGTCTTTTGCTTCATCATACCTTGCACAATTTCATCTTGGGTATAGGCACGGTTGTCCACTCCAGTTGTCTGCTTTAGGAACTTGGGTTGGCAGAAGTCATTTTCTGGAGGGTAGTCCTCCAGCTTCAGAGGGGCAGTGAGGAAACAAATTTCAGGGACAATATACATTATCAGGAAGATCCATCCATTGGATACCAGAGCAATGGCCACGACAGGATCATCCCACATATTCTGCTTTAAAACTGCATTGCCTTTTGTGAGCATAGTGATCCACACCACCCAAATGGCAATGGAGAACAGGATAGTGACAAAGATGTGTGCCCCATGCCTCTTCCAGTTTTTGTATGACCCACAGAATGTGAACATGGAAACCAAAAAGGTCAGAGCCATCAAGAAAAGCACGTAGATCAAAAGCATGACAAAGTCCTTGTTGGCCTTCTCAGGTTCTTTCAGAAATTCATCTCTCTGCTTTACTAGCTTGGTGACTAAGTATTCAATGTTGATCACAACTTGTACCAGGGCAAAGGAAACAATGAGGAGCAGCAACACCACCCAGGAGAAGGGCTTTCTTCCTCTCACTAGTTTGTTGAGGTTGCAGGCATGGGTGAGGAGGCATGAGAAGCAGAGAGCAAAGATGACTCCAAATAGGAAGAAGCGTGTCGGGAGAGTCCTGTCATTGGCTTTAATGATGAAGGCAAAAGTGAGACCAAAAATGCCAAGCGTGCCTAAGAGAAAGAAGAAATAGATGGAGATCATGTGCCGCTTGCTGTTGTCTTGGACTTTACAGATGAGAAAGAAGAGCGAGCAGATGAGGAAAATGGTGACGAGGACACCAGCTGCAGCCAGTGACTCCAGGACAATCCCCCAGGCCTCTTGGGTGTCACAGAGCCGGTAATAGTCAGCATGGATACTGCCGCAGCCTGGGGGAGCCGACGTGGCCATCCTCTTGCCTTCTTGAACAACCTCCTGGTGAAATGTTTCCCCAAAGCTGCAGAAGAAGAAAAGACACAGGCTGTTGTATCGACCACCTGGGTGCTGCCAGCAGAGGGGAAAGAGAAGCAGGACAGACCCACCATCCCCACCTCACTGGGCAAGGACACCACAGTGCTAAGGACATGGGGCTGTGGGAGCAGAGCCATCCCCTTGCTTGGTGTTGGCTCTCTATCGAGGGCAAGCCAAGCCCCCTAGCAGGAGGCAATTCACCTTGCATGTCCTCTGCACCCTGCCTGGGGTTGTGCAATGTCGTAAGAGCGTGGGGAGCAGGGAGAAGGTGAGGCGCTTTCGCAGGAATTCGCTTGGTGCCCTGCAGCACAGAGACTGAGCTGCCTTGTCACTTTTGTGATACGAGAGCAGCTGTTAGTCATAACACAGTTTACACTCTTTTGACAAGTTTGAACGATATCAGCGAGGTTCAGAGATGAGCAATGCAGAACAGGAAACTCATTACTCGGTTTCTTTTCCCTCTTTTTACTTTCTCTGAAACACTGTTGGCTTTAGTTTATGGGTATGAATGAAGGGGAACTTTAACTGCCTTTTACCCTGCAGAGAACTAACCAGCAGAGCTCTTCTCCCTCCAAATTAAATAACAAATACAGGCCACCAACCATGAGCCCTAAACTCATATTCCTCCTTCTTCATGTCAGCGTGGCAATAAGAACTGTCTCAAAGACCTCGGTCCC
The DNA here is from genome assembly GCF_963924245.1 of Chroicocephalus ridibundus. Taxonomy (NCBI): domain Eukaryota; kingdom Metazoa; phylum Chordata; class Aves; order Charadriiformes; family Laridae; genus Chroicocephalus; species Chroicocephalus ridibundus. The sequence continues at coordinate 167,251,267 of NC_086284.1, forward strand.
CTCCCCAGGATATTGCCTTGCACTGGCTGGAGACCTGACATGTCAGAGCTAACGCTGTTCGTTGCACAAGAAATAACCAGCAGGTTACTGCTTGAGGAGTTCATGAGACAAGGGTGGACAAGGTCTCTAACGCACCCAGCGCATTCCTGCTGTCTCGTGGTGAGGAGTTCAAGTGCTGTCTGAGTAAGCCTGGCTTAAGCCCGTCTCGCCAGGGGATAAGGGGGCTGTTTAGGTGAGACCTGCACATCGTCGAGGGGAATTAAGTTGTCTGTTTCCTTGGAAGCCTGAAGCATGTGCAGAAACCACTGCACAAGGACGCTGGGCACTTTGTGGCTCGTTACGCAGGTGCTGGGTGAATGTAGATCCCGGGGCCAGGTACTGCTTTCTAGGTACCAAATTGCTCAGTTAGGCTCAGCTCTCTAAAATGTATCAAAATAGGAGTTTAGATATAATATCAGCATAAAACATGGGGGAAGCGGGCCTTAATGGCGACCCACACTGGAAAAGCAAGAGCTTTCTGTTCTGATATATAAAGAAAAAAGTTAACCTTGCAAAATTTAGCCTTTAGTGCTCGCCATGCCATTTGCCTTGATTTTCCCCCTCCAGAACAACATACTGCAGTTGTGAGGCTGGTTCTAAAACCCTTCCAACTGATTTTAGGGAGTGTAGGTGAGTCTTCAATAAGTGGCAGTTGATCTAATCAAGGGATGAACAAAGGGGGAAAATACCACTGACTCACTCTCAGCCTCACATTTGCCTCAATGTGACCTGCTTATAAACGGTGGAATATTTTTCCAGGTTTTAACCTCGCTGTGTAGAAGGAGATGTGCAGCTCTTCAAAAAGCTGGCTACAAGAAAACGCAAATTATTCAAATATGCAGGAACTCTGGAATCCCGTGGAGAGAATGGAATTAGTGAATAACACATGCAGGACTTTTCACAAACAATTGTTCACAAAATTTTGGGGATTTATGATCTCTTGCACAAGTAGCTGAGAGTTAACTGGGCATTTGCGAGCAATAAATAATTAACCTTTCTGAAAATCTGGAGTGCAAATTCTGCAATTTTATCCACAGACATTTACTGTCGATCTTATTAGTTTATGTGTTCACAGCTCTGGCAGATACAGGTTGGTGCCCACTATAAGGGCTGGTGGAGAGCCCAGAGAGGTGAGAACCCAGGGCAGCTCAGAGCACACCGGCAACTTTGTGTCCTGACTGGTGCTTACAGCAAGGGGTATTTGCCACAGTCAGCTGACACGGCCCTTGGAACAAATAAGATGGAAAGAACCTCGCTGTGTTGGAGAACTGTGCCATTTGCACCAATTTTTACTCTAATTTTTACTTTTTTTCCAGGGTAGATGTCCTATGAGGCATGAAGAGTCTCTGCCCTGTCTCCTGGGTGAGCACTGCCCCCCAGAAGCCGAATCTGCTCATCCAGCCCCTACAGAAGTCTCTGGGATTTCCAAGGGGCTCTGCAGTCTGTGCAAGGGCGCCTGTGCTGTGGTAACTTCACAGCTCACCCCAAATCACCGTTCTCGCTTCAGTGCTGAGTTTTCTCCCTCCAGCCTGAGCCTCCTCTCTCATTGATACCTGTGCATAAAATACACCCATCCAGCCACAAATCTCAAATAATTTCCCCGGAAAGTCTGCTATAACGCCCCCAGCTCCAGCTGGCAATCCCAATGTTCGAGTCAAGGATGGGAGGCATTCTGTTCGCCGTGGCACCCCATGTCCCTGCTCTCCCACCCCCACAGCCTGCACGCCACGTGGTCCCGCACACCATCCTGCCCCAGACACAGACGGCAGGTCTGCCCTGGATCCTGGAGGACATTGCCTTGAATTACCTTTTCGAGTCTCAGGGCACCGGTAACGCCGTCACCTCCGCCGCTTCTGCAACCCCGGCCGAGCAGCAGCAGCCCAGTTCTCGCCCTCCTTGGGAGCTTTAACAGCTGGAGGGCTAGGGAGGTGTGGCTGAGCACGCCTATTCCAGTTCCACCGCCTCTCCTCCCTCCTCTCGGACAGGACACGGTATGAAAATATATGGGGGGGTGTGTGTGTGTGTCCCCCGCCAGGAAATGAAGTAAGGCCTCCCTGACGTCAGCGGGGCACTCACCTCTGCGCCGGGGTGGAGATGGAGCCGCTGCCTGTCCCAGCCCTGGGACCGGACCGAACGCTGCTCAGCCAAGCGCCAGATAAGGTGCTCAGCCAAGTGCCAGATAAGGTGCTCCCCTGTCTGGCTCTTGGCACCCATGGGTGGGGACCGTGGCTATCAATAGCAGTGCGTCCCCTCCCTGCTTCCAAGCCTTTTGTCTCTTTTGAATGCTTTTATTGCCAGATAACTGCTCGGAAGGTGGGAGAGGAGGAGGCTGTGGGATGCAAACGGACCCAGGGCTCCTGGAGGGAGAACGGCTGCCAGCCTGGCTCCAGACACGGTTTCCTCGGGGCTCTTTTTGCTGGGTGCTGAGCCTGTGCTGAGGGGACAGGTCTGCTCCGCTCATCCCTTCCACCTGTGCCAGTGAGAGCCATGGGATCCTTTCCTGAAAAGGGCATTTTGCCTTTCCTGGTGTCCCGCTCAGCCCAGCCCTGCTCTCCAAAGGTGCAGTTCTGTCTGCTCGCGAGCGCTGAGTCACTTTGTCCAAATTGCTGGCCCAAATGGTTAATGAATGAAGGCCATGACAAATTCCCCCTTGTTCTACATTGTGCCTCTGGCCTGACACACCTATCGGCGCAATCCCATCCAAAGCCCTGGGTATCTCCAACATGTTCATGACTTCATCTGTTGTTTTAAATATTACTCACTGGGAGTATTTTATTATTCTGATTAAGGAATTGACATCAGGGCCTACCCACACTAAGCACTCGGTCCCTACACACAGCCCCATAACCTGGAAATCCCTCCCACCCTGTGGAGGTTGTGCTTCTTCCCAAAACTGGAGGAGCAGCTGTATGTGCCTGTGCTGAAGTTTAACTGCCCATGGTTGTCTCATCTGCATTAATTTTGTTTGTTTGTTTTAGGGTCCCTGGTTTATTTCTGGGTGCTGATCTCTTTTGACTGTCACATGTGGAGACAGCCACAAAACGCATCCAAGAGTCCTCTCCTGCACATTCCCTAGAAGTCCACGAGGGCCTCCAGGGACGAGTGGCTCACCAAGTGAAAGGCAATGCTCGGTCCAGTCACTGCGGGGTGGGCCATGCTGAGCCCTAGGACAGTCCCTCATGTTCTTCCTACTTTCATTTCAGCATAAAATCCTGAGGCTTCTTAGGAAAGGACATGCCAGGTTTCTTTGCATGAAATTAACCTTAACTTTAAAGTAGGTCCAGGGCATAAGGAACCAGCGAAGGAGGCAGCAGTTGTCAAAAATGAGAGTAGGAAAGGAGTGATGGAGAGGACTTTAGCATCAGCTCAGAGGGACCCAACCTGTCTAGGAAGACATTCCAGGAAGGTTTTAAAGGTCACCGGTCATTGTCAGCCCATTTGCATCTTGTCAGAGCACATTATCAACTGCCAGCCATTTGCCTACATTTACACAGACACAGAAAAACCCATGGAAGACAGCACATCAAATTATATCGGGGGAAAAAAGAAGAAAAGGTAAGAAGAGTAACAGTGATGTTTTACAGAATGCCTGAGAAATCTTTGAGAGTCAGTCATCAAACACACCCTGTACTTTCAAAAGGCTAATAAAGGGGCCTATGTTTAAAAAAAACATCTCAAGTGACTTAGAGGAGTCCAAGTGCTGCTGACTCATGGTAGGTAGCCTGGGAAATGGTGCCCACGGCCCTCATGCTGTGCCAAGGAGGATGGAGAAGCATTGCTGGGCTACATGGGCGAGTACAAACGGCACAACCATCACACCAGAAAGGTGAGATGACTGTCACCTTGCTTTAGGGATGGGATGCAACTTGGAGATAAAGGCACCTATATTTAGATGTTAGATGTTTAGATGGTTATTACCTAAATGTGAGCTGGGTGTCTCAGCTCCCAAACAGCCAAAGGACTAGCCCGGCTGATTGGATGCAGATGCCTATTTCTGTGTGGACTGAAATGCTCCTAGGTGTGGTTGGCTGGATTGCCTGGGACCTCACCTTAGTTGCTTGCACATAGGCATATAGTGTCGTTTGAGATGCGACAGGGTATCCTGCTCAGCTTCCAGGGTCCACTCCAGGAGCAGATGGGTCTCCCACACTTCTTGTATCAGATCTGGCAGTCCTGTGCAGATGTTTCGGATACCCTCAGGCATCTCAAATCACCTTTGTAAGGGCAAATGGATTGAGCACTGGATCTCCACTGGCTATTTCAGAGGTGAGATGCCCAGCTTATATGTAGGTACCTAGATGTAGATGTCCACCAGATGGACTTCATTCAATCGACAAATAGTCCATTGAAGGTACTGTAGCTCAGCCACCTGTAGCTCAGCCACCTGTAACTCAGTCACCAGCACAGGGATGGCATACAGGACACAAGAGCTGTGGGAAACTACGCTTGTGGAGCATCATCTCACACTGAGTAACCCAGGGGATCTCAAATGGTCCTAAGCACCAGCCTGTGGGCAATTAAATTAACTCCTATGTGTCTACAGACCAGACTTCATCAGAGGCAGTCATCCGGATTCCCACCATAGTTGGTGGAAAGAGGCACCTCCATGGGAGTTTCAGTTGACCTGCTTCATGACAAACCAAATCACACCTGAGAGCATCTGTTCTCTCCAGCAGAGGTGAAGGGAGACAAGACAATGAATTCAGATGCAGATCTTTACACTTGTCAGCTGAACTACATAGCAAGTCTGCAAAATCATTTCAATGCAATCCAGTAGCAAAATACTGGTAACGTTGGAAGTTCCTTTGGGTGGGAGGCTGTTGGTAGCAAAACAGCTTGCTTTGGCCATACCGCAGCCCTCGGAAAGCAAGCTGGCTGCTGGTGAATGGGAAGGAGCGGTGGCTACAGCTGACAAGGAGAGGCAGGAATGGCAGCAGGGACCGATCCCTTCGGGCAGCAGGCACGCACACCTCCCCTTCCAGTCTGGGGGCAGCAGGACCAGGCAGAGGAGGAAGGCTGGCTTATCCCTCTGTGGTGGCTCTGCTCCTTTCCCTTTCTGGCCTTGCTCGCTCCTGTGGGGTGCCGATGCCCAATGCTGCCTGCGGTGCCCTGGGCCAGCCCTGCTCCACCAGCTTCGGTGTCACGGGGCTGAGCTGCCAGCAAAGGGCTGAGCACTGCAGCCCCTCTAAGCTCAGCCAGGTCTCTGGGAGAGAACATGACTGGGAGGTTCAGGAACTGAGTTAGTATCTTTTATTAAGCCAAGTCATAAAGCAAGTAGATGCCTGGGGAGAATCGGTGCTTGGCGCTCTGGAATGTGTCTAAATAACATGTTTATTTTTGGTCGCTGATGTTGGCTGCATCGTAAATATGCTTGTGTCATTCCTTCTGCTTAGCTACCTGTGCAGTACATTGACAACTCAAGAACAGCATCGTTCCCTGAAAAAATCCCTGCTGGCAGCACTTATCACAGTCATACTGAGCTAACATTACAGCAGTCTCCACCCTGTCCTGCCCCGCCCATTTTCTTCGTCTTTAAATCAGTTCAGGTATAAACATTACGACACCCTTGGAAACAGCCTGGCAGCGAGGTGACTGGTCTTCAGGTCAGACAGCCAGCTTGGAGCACCTCTGCCTTAGACAGGAGCGAAGACAGGGACAGGGGGTGACACTTCTGGAAAGGGACACGTGGCACCTCTGCATAACACTGGGTTTTTTCCATTTTTCTTGAGGGTCTTATCCCTGAATCCCCTGTCCTCTGGCTCTGAAAGCATATATGCAAGGATTACCAAAACCCCCATCGAAGAGTCACACCCTTTTCCTTTGGAAATGAAAAGTGTGGCACCAAAAAGTAAATGTTTTCTAAAAAAATTTTAAAAGAAACCCATACTGGTGTCCTTCAGAGCTGTCACTTGTCTCGGTAGCCATCCGCTCTTCCAGACTGCGTGCTCTGCTCCCAGCCATTTTCAGTCTCAGGAGCAAAATAAAAATTTCCAGTGCATAACAGTGATGTGCTGCTTTGCCAGAGAGTGTTGATTTCTGCCTCCTCTCAAAGAAGCTTCCTTCTTTAAATTAGTAGGTTTTGGCCAACGCCTTTCTCTTCCTGGCTCCTGAATACCCAGATTCCAGGTACAGGGCATTCATTTACTAGGAGGGGAAGAGATTTGGGCAAGAAAAGGGCAAGAAGACTTGTTAAAATATTGAAATCAGTGCTACTGAGTACGTCCTATAAACAGAGACTTTCAAACGTGTGAATTATCTGCCAGAGCATCACTAATTGGTGAGAAGACACTGCTTCTGGAAAAGTAATGGAAATGGACTGTTTGGCCCTCCACTAGGAACATAATGCTCTGCTGTGCTGCAGACAGGATCACTTCTTTATGCAATCCCAGGTACGGCCAGCCTAGTACCTGGAAACCAAGGGGGGGGGGTGGCTCCTGGAGCACCTGATGAAACTGTGCCGAGTTCATGCCTTAGACTTGCTCCTATCCCACAGAGGCAGGTGTCACACGGTCTTTCGTACTCCACAAGTGTGGAAACCGGAGCAAGAACAGGCAGAAATAAGTGGAGAGCAGCTAAGAGCACCCGTGGCTGTGATCACTTTGGCTAGGAAGAGCCTTTTCATACAACATAACTGGTACTTTTGAAGGCTGTGAGCAAGTTAAAAAAAAAAAGTAATTAGATTTATCACCTCCTTTAGGACTTTCAACAGTATGCTGATAAACATTTTATTCACGCCAGCTGATGCAGTTTCCTGGAGGTATCCTGTGCCCAGCCACTTACCAGAGCAGCTAAGAAGGCTCCAGTCCTCACTTACAGCACTCATCTGCTTTTGTGCTGATGTGTTCCCAAAGCAGCAAGTTGCACTAATATGGACGAGTGTAGACAGACATTTGGGGAGAAGTGCATAAAACTCAGGAAACAAAGGATTTGAAAACATACCACCTGGTGAGGATGTTGCCTGATACCCCCAGAAAGGAATACATGCCAAGGGAGATCCAGGAGAACTTGCATTTTTTCTCTCCCAGAAAGGATGATCCCAAGGCTGGGGAAATAATTTAGGAGAGAGGGAATGCTGCATCTTTAGCTGGTGAAGCCTGACAGAGAGACTCTCAGCAAAGCACTCCAAGAGGAGTCGGCCTTTGCTTTCCTTGTGTGCTAGTCCTTGATTTGGTACCCTTGCCTGGCCCCTAATGGTGTTCCCTTCAGTATCCCTTCCCCACTGTGCCTGGAGTAGTTTTCCCTTTTCCCTCCTTTTTCCACTCCACACCGCGGGGTTGAGATGACTGGCTGGGATTCTCGCTGGGAGAGGATTAGGCCCTCTCTTGCACGGGTGGCTGTTGGCAATAGATGTTCTGAGGCAGCCAGCCTGCCCTGGAGCCTGAGGCTGACTTCTCCCGCCAGCAGTGCCTGGGGTAAGAGGCTCTGCTTCCCTGCAAGAAGCATTCCTGGGAATCAGGTTGCACACAAAAACTCCCTGCTCAACGATACAGAAAATTCTGCTTTACTGCGCCTGGATCAAACACCACCGCAATGACACAAAGCAAAGCTGAGATGCAGCATAAATCACTCCTCCCTTTTTGACTTCATCAGAAAAAAAAAAAAAGCGTAATAGATTTTCTTTTATTAGTTATCAACATGCTTCCTTCTGGTACAGATCTGTGTCCCCACACAGCCAGCATAAATGCTGGCATAGACTCAATATTGTCTGTCCTGGCTAAATTATCAAAAATGCGATTGTATTTACATGTTTAATCCTAATCAGACACATCCTATTGAGCGATATGGCTGTGCACAAATCTGCTATTGACTGCAGAACCATGGCCTGGGATCACCCAGCAGTTTTGGTCAGTGTGTGTTATCCAACCAAAGCTAATCATTAATCAACGCTTTGATTTTTCTTGAAGGAAATGGGCAGCAAGGGAGAAAAATATAAGAAACAATTGTAAGGTAAGGTCAAGTGATTGAATTCACAGCCTGTTGCTCCTGAACATTTTCTTGCAGTTTAGAGCAGGTCCCCAGGGCAGGCAGTTCCTGATATCTGGGTGCCACAAATACCAGTGTCACCCCTTGCAGCTGGAGAGCTGCTCAGGAGCCATGTAGGTCCCTGGGAATCCCAGTCAGGCTTCAGGGAAATATAGCCAAGGAACATGATAACACACAAGGCTTAGGCTCTAGCCCTGATGAAGAATGTCTTACTGCAGCCCCGGGAGAAGGAGCTTCTCTTCTGTGCAATTTCATCTTCTGGGGTGTCAGGTGCTTGGCAGTAAAGCCCAGGCAGGTGGAGGTTGGGGCTTCTAGCATTGGCCTGCTCCATAGACGCAGCCATTTCCCAGCAGTCATGGGCATTGCGGTCTGCAGGTCCCTGTGATTTGAGGGGAGGTGGTTTGCATTCCTCTGTTCTTGAACTGGAGACTGCTGAAAGTGTCATGCCAGTGCTGACCTGGCAAAAATGACAGTGAGTTATAGTTGCCAGATTATACATATAAATGGTTTATAAAGCCAGTTCCTCAGTTCTGCTTGCTAGTTCACCCTAGGTAAAGTTTGTTGCTTGACCATGGTTATATAGGACGACAAAACTCCTCAGGTGCCTTTCAGGGCAGCTCAAGTACTCCTATGTCAGCAATCATGAGAGGACCCCTAGCTCAACGCATACTGCAGTCCTTCCCCAGCTCAGCGTGTGTGTGCCAAAAAGGCTGATGCAGCCTTGCAAGTGCTCAGAGAGATGGGATGGGAGTAAAACAGAATGTGCATTTCATCAAGGTAGGGCTAGGGCCATGCTTTCAGCATGGACAATATGCCTTTTCACTGAAATCCTGAAGACTGCCCTCTCTTTAGCAACACGGGATCCAGGGGAATTGCTCTGCAGACAGCAACAACCTGGAAGCAGTTGGTTTCTGGCAGTGGTAGATGGCGTGCCCTGGAAGCCTGGAGGTCTGGTGCTCCTCAGGCATGCACAGGCAGCAGTGGGTCTCATCGTCTCAGGGGGAGCGCAGGTGGTAGCCCAGGACCATTATGCTGGGTGGAGGTTATGGAGCTGGTTGGGCAACAGAGCTTGGTATCCTCCATTTAAAAAGCCAGCACATTTCTGGGCACCTGGCACAAGACAAGGCATGTAGGCCTTCTTCCATCATGTCGTACATTAATGAGAGTGGGTTGCTCTTCTAACTTTGAGGACAGCACAGGCACATAAGTATCCCCAGATACCGCCTCACTAGAGGCCCAGGACTGCAGTTCAGCTCTTAACTTCTGCCTCCAAAATCCTTTATTGAATGATTCTCCTGGTGCAACATTTGCCAGGAGTGATCAGCTGTTGCATCAACATGAAGGTCTTTTGAATTTCATCCTGTCCTACCTGCTAATCACAACTGGTGCTCTATGAGATCTCCAACTTCCTAGTATCATCACTGACATTAAGCTCCCTAAGGGATATAGCAATGTTCATCTGGTGCATGCCTGCTGCATCTGGTAGTTAAGCAGCATAAAAATCTATGACATAATGACACACATTCGAGTAGCCACACTTAGGGAAAACGAGGGGGAAACAGTTCTCTATTCTATCTGCTTAACTAAAGCAGAAATTTCAGTGGGTGTGTTTAAGAGGCCTGATAGCATTCCTGCTCCAGCTGCTTGCTTCTGTAAAACGATGCCCCTTCTCTGCAGTTTCTACCTAATCTCGGTGGGCGCACAACCACACACAAACATGTGTACTTTTGCACAAGCACGCACACGCAACAGCCCGTCCACACCCAGCCTCCCACGGTTTTGCCTCTGTTGTTGCAATATCTATAAAACTAGATAAAAATGCAGGACTTGCAAGGTCTTAGGGTGCTGTTGGTGGAAGCGGTAATCAGGCAGGTTGAGAGAGAGAGAGAAAGAGCAAGCACAATCCCAAGCCAGGAGCACCACTGAAAATAGTTTTCCGTAGAAAATTCACTGCAGGATGTTTAGCATGTGCTGCACTACGATAGGATCCTCTGCTTGCTTTGTGAAGCCAGACCTGAAAGATTTGCATGCTTTAAATGCTGTCTAGTTTAGTGGCTGCACTTTGTAAAGATGAAGCACTTGAGGCCATAGATTTGAATCCTATCCAGAGAGATTAAGTACTTGAAAGCTGAAGACCTAATGTAATCCATTTCATTATTCTCCCTTTAATTCTATCATGATAAAGAGTGGAAATCTCAAAGGGAGAGCTGACTGGACAATGCAGTCTGTGCATAAAATTCCTACTCTTAACTGTTTTGAGTCTTCTGATAAATGCAAAGAAAAAAAAAAACCTTGTTCAAATACACAGTCTTAAACACACTGTCGCGCACATACAGATGAACACACGCACATGCTCTTCCTCACTCCTTTAACCAAAAATCCATCATTCCATAGAAAGTTCAAACGGAAATTTTCACTGATGATTCAGAGCAGCTGGCAGGACTCAAAGTGTCTCTTGATCCGCGGCTGGGATAGTTTCTCTGTCTCTCCTCACGCCTCCATTTTAACTCCTCTCCTGATTTCAGATAAGCCTGTGGGGATGTGCCATCTCACTTGATGGTCACTAAAGATATTGTAAACTCCCTGTGTTTGCAGGGATCTAAACAAGCAGCAATGCTGGGCTGGGTTAGAAAAGAGCATTACACTGCTGAATCTGAAGTAGAAGCTTCTGTACTCCAGGCACTTCCAGCCTGGATGCTGTGCCTGGGGCTGGGAGGAGGCGAGGTCTGGACTAGACAGAAAATACAGCCCATTGCCAAGTCTCTGGCCTTGATTATTTTTCTTCCAATCTTCTTGACAACCCAGGAGCTCCCCTAAGCCAGGGGGAAGAACATCTGTGCGCAGCCGTTGTTAGTAGCCAAATGGAGAGAACTTAGCTGGGAGGAAGGAGCTTCTGGCTTGCAGTATGGAGAGAAAGAGAGCATATACTTCAATTTGGACCAGTAATATCAACCTAAGGAACCCCTTTCTGGCCCTGCTGTGCTCCTTTCCTCCCATTTAACAGGCCCCTGGGTGGAAAGGATGAGCAAGCTCTCCCATGGGAGCCCCTGGGCTTCCTGCTGCTCTCCAGACTCAGCGGCCCTGGCTGTTTTCCTCAGTATACAAAAGTGACACCCCCTAAGTGACAGCCATAGCCCAGGGAAGGGTTTAGTGAAGGTTTATTTGCCAATTAACCTCTTCAGAAATGCAGACGCAGCTTCAGCTAATGGCATGAGCAAACCAGGGAAGTGGCAGAGATGAGGGACTGCTCTTGGTGTGTGCAAGGTATGGCAAAGGGAAGCTTTAGCCTCCCTGCAGCAGGTTCTTCCCCTTTTCCAGGGTCGTTGCATTGCCCAGTATCCCTTCTTTGTTCATTATTAGCAAACTGCCATAACAGACATTCATTTGCAGTAACAAAATATGAACTGACACATGAGCAGCTGTCCTGAAAAGGCTGTAAAGTGCTTTTTCCAGGAATCCCTGGCTGCAGATGAGACCTTACCCCAGGGTAAAACCCAGCAGCTGTTGGTCACCAGACAGTGCTGCTGAATTTCAGCAAGCACATGATACTCCATCACCAGGACCTGCAGGGAGATTCATTTAACCAGGCAGAAAATTCATTGCCTTTGTGCTTACATTTTAAAAAGCAAAAGTAATCACTATAAATTTTGGCTCCGACCTTCTCCCTGGCACACAACATGTCCCATCGTGCGTGAGATAAGATAAGGTATATTCTTGGGGAAAAAAAAGAAAGAAAAAGCCTATGCTGCATGTGAATGAAGAGATCCCACATATGCTATGGATTTTACCAATATTATTGCTGACTCCAAGGGCTTTAGGAAGTTACAGGGTCATGATGTACACAGGGGTGAAGTTACCATGAAATCTTAAATTACATGGGGTTAATTCTGGCTTTTCCTCAGCCAGAACTGAACTCACACAGTAGATCTGAAGCTGTGTTGAACTGGAACCGAACTAAACCAACTTCAGTTCTTACCTGACAACCCAAATAAGAACTAAATCCAACCTATAATGATTCATCTGGCTGATCAGAGCGTGTTTTTACTAGAGGTAAAGGCAAAGAAAAGTGGCAATCCATGTACATCATTCTGCCAAACAAAACACATTCTGGATGTATTACATGACAGTCTGGCTTCTTTAGCAAACACAGCATCTGTTGCAGTCCTGTTCCAATTAAAGAAATGTCTGCTATTACATAACAGTTGATAATCCCCAATCTCCGGAGTGGTTAATCTACATGTACACATGGTTAAAACCTCTGCTGGCCAATTGAAATCTGACTTTTTCTAACTACTCTTTTATAATCATCAGAGAAATGACACTGTTGAGTCTGTTACTGGTTAGGACATATCCTGACCTTCCAGGACAGCACAAAGTTTTGATAGGTTTGCTCTAAATCTAACCATCCTTCTCTTTACTCATCAAAGGGTTTTAAGACTAATACAATTAATGAGTTTAAAGAAGTTGTTGGATATAAATGAACCATCTCTTCCTAACAAGCAGTCCTACATTATTAAGCAACGAGAGACTTGCCCCAGAGACCCCAGCAGGATTTCCATTGCTTTTTACCATTTATCTCACCGCTTTGTGTCTTCTAGAGCATCTGTGAACACAGACCCCAGTCAACCCCTGAATGGCTGAGTTGGGATATGCCTGCAGGTGTGCAGTGGAAGGACCTCTGCTTGCATAGGGGCCATAGGAGCTTCCTCTGGCAAGAGGCTTCAAAGCAAAGAGGTGTCTCCTAAAACGCTATCAAGATGGGGAGAGCTATGTGGGAACTGCTGAGGCAGCTCACATCTCCCCCGCACCCTGAAAAACACAAAGAAAGCAGTGCTGGAAGCAACCAGCTTGGGCAGGCACCTGTCCATCAGTGGGGAGAAGAGCCTGCAGGACCACACTGCAGTGCAGCATGAACAGCAAAGCAAAGAACCAGCCCTGGGGCAGTTTAGGGACCTGGTTGCAGGCTGCTTGGTGGGACAAGGCTGGGGAGAAGTGAGCAGGGGAGAGTGCAGAAGGTGCTTAGAAAGGGGGATGCACATGTGAGACCACCTTGCTGAAGGCAGGGAGTCAGATAGGTAGGAATGGCTAAAGGTGGGGGGAGAAGATGGGAGGTCCAAAAAAAAAAAAAAAAAGCACCAAATAATGGAGGCTTAATAATGCAACACATTCTAGGGCATGCTGAGGAAATCTTGCTCAGGGAGGATCTCAGCAGAACTCAGCAGGCCTGTCCCAGGTGCAGGAGCGAAGCACAGGGTTGCCAGTTAATTATGTGAAGGGAGGCCTTGGCTGATGCTTCCAAAGGAATAAGTCAGTCCACCCGGAGAGGCCTGAAGGCAGGGAGGGTGGCTGCACCCAGGCATTTGTGGGCGGAGGGGCTCCCCTACCCCAGGCCACGCGGGGAGATTCCCTCAGCCACAGGAGAGGTGACTCCCCAGCTGCGTGCCCCTGCAGGCACCACCGCCCCAAGATCTCCCTCACTTGAACGCTTCCAGGGGTTAGTGGCGTCCCTTGGTCAGCTTTATCTGATCAAATGATGGGAGTGGACTGGGTAATGATGCAAGCCTGCAGACAAGTGCAGGAGAGCAGAAAGATGTGAACTCTGCCTATCTGGGCAGCAAGATTTTGCTGACATGCTGAGAAGGCAGAATAACCTGCTCTGGTGTACCAGCACAGCCTTGCGTGTCAGACATGACATATATGACAGAAGCCCCTGGCTTCTGCCACGGGGCTCAGCCCATTGCCAGCTTCAGTCACAGAGAAAAGCCTTCCAGCTGAAGCAGGTGCTGGGGCACGGCACAGGCTCACAAGCTGCTTCCTTCTATCCAGGATTCATTTTAAGGCTCAGCATGGCTTCCAGCACAAAGTTACCTTACTTTAGCAAAACAGGCAGAAGTTTACATATTTGTCCTTGCCTCTGAGAAGGCCAGGGAGATGAGCATCCAGATCACAGAAGCCACTTCAAGGCAAGGTCACCCAGCCATGATTGGCTTCAGATCTCTACTTGTCAAAGTCTTTCCCCACCAAGAGAGAATACAGCTCCATGCAACTCATCATACAGCTTCCCCCACACCAGTCCTCATCTTTATCCCTACATCTTCACGTGTCAATAACTACTGCACAGACCTTTCCACAGACTTCAGCATATTTTTGGATGTTAACCCACAAGCTCTTTGAGGCAGAAAAGCAACTCCCCCGTGCATTTTCTGTGCTACCTGGGTAAATTGGTAATACGTGGTCCTGTACATCTCAGGTGATCGGGGAAGCAAAGGGCTGACATGGCTCACAAAGCTGAGCACTTCCACCAGGAGGCTGTCCCTGCTCAAGCAGGAGAGGCTAAAGAACGTGGCAAAGGGGGAGAGCTCTCAAAGTTTTTTATCCGTGTGTCCTGCTTGGCACAGGATATGCAAACATTGCTGCTTCAGGGGCTCTCCCTTTCCAGGAAAGAACAGAGCAATTAGCTTTCCAAAGGGCTTGTTGTGTTTAAAAAAAAAAAAAAAGAGAAAGAAAAGAAAGAAAGCCTTATTTGCTACGTGTGTAAGATACAAAGATAAAGACACTCACCAAAGATTTCATTGATACTATGCCCTCCAGCAAGCCGTCTTCCCATTGCAGGTTTATCAACAACAGAAAGCTAACGGGTCCCTGTACTAGCCACATCATCTTCTACATCTGCTGCTTCTACTGAATTCAAGAGCGCCACAACTGTCTGCTATAGGATTTTCAAAGGAACACAGCAGTCACATACTCAAAAACAGCTCATGCAAACGCAAGACCAAGACTAGGGACAGCAAATCAGCAATTCCCCTTCCCTCAGCTTAACACAACCCTGGTGGAAAGGGAGAGTCCTCACTAATCACAAAGAGCTGCTCATCAGCCAGACCAAGTAGCAGCATCTGACCTGTGAAAGCAGCGCCGGCATTTTCAAAGAGGGGAGGTAGCCTGGCAGTCGGAGGATGGATCTTCAAAAAAGTCACCCTCTGAAACAGATAAAGGCAGCGCAACTGGCATAAAAGAAGTCATATCTGAGTGGGAGCCTTGAAAGGACTGAAGAGTCACAAAACACTAGCATGCTTTGCAAGGAAGGGCTCTCTTAAACTCAGCTGAGATGAGCAAACCTGGCTGCAGCCAGCCAGCTGAACGCCAGAAGCAGCGAGACTATCTCTAAATTTTATTTTAGAGAGAGCAGACTAGCAAATCCATTTCAGACATTTCTTCCATAGATCTTTTATAAACACATGTCACTATGTTATCTACTTCGGAGAGCATAGCCAATACTTCATTTGCATTTTTTAAAGTTCGCGTTTTTATCTAACCTTTTCTTGAAAACTGGAAAGGTGACTCCAAAATTCCTAGTTAACACTAAAGCCATCCTCACCAACACATGGAGAGAGCCTAAGCTAAGATACACATATGAGTTGAGTGTATCCAATGGAAAATAGTCCATAGCTCTGCAGAATTGTGCCTAGGCTCTGTCAAAGAAGTCTATTAGGCTGTATGCTTCATATTGTTGATTGTGTTTGGAGAAGACCAGTCCTTAACAACCAAAGAGAGCCTCTGGCGTTCATAAAGATAAAGATTTAACACACCTGTAAGCGTGCACATGAGCAGCAGTAATAAGAAATCACTCACTAGTGGCAAATTTCTCATTCTGAATACATATTGAGGGAGAAGTAGTATTACTTTCCTGCTGATGATACATCAAGCACAGAAGCTGGCAAGGACAGATCAGGCTGGGTATCTCCCGTTATAAATTCCCTTCAACTCAGCTACAATAAAGACGACCAAGTATATCCAATTACATGCTTGACTGGGGTACCTTAAGTTCTGTTGCTTTAAATAAAATTGAACGAGCCTCCACACATTGTCTCCCAGGCTTGCTCCATGGATCCTTTGCCCCCTTACATTGCTACTGCAAGAAAGAAGGTGCTTTTTTGACTCCAACTCTCATTCTGCAAAAAATGTTTTTTTCCTACATCAAAGCCAAGAAATTTAATTTTTTAGCCCTGTTCATGGGATGGAGCAGATGTAGAAGAAAAATTACACAAAGGAATCATTTTCTTCTGAAAAGCCAGCATTGTCCAAGCCATTCAACCTTATCATGCAACCCTTCTCTACCTCACACAGATGACTTGCAGAGCAAGTTTTGCTATTTGCCTTTCTTTACACAGAGATGCACTTGTGGGTGAAAATCTTGAGGAGGATTAAAGGGGACTTAGATCAGCCCAAATGGGAAACACGTGCCAAAAAACCTGCCTTCCTTGACAATAGCAAAATAGGGAGGTGGAATTGATGGAAAGAAGTAGTCACTGTGAGAGGCCTGTCAACAGGGTTCTTTTTCTGCCTTTGCTAGGATTTGAATGGAAGACAAAACATTTCTGCACAGAAAGCCCCCATTGCATTTCCCTTTCCTCAGGAACCCTTAGCAATCACCAAGCCCAAGGGAAGGCAGGAACTTTTATCAGAGTCCTATCCCTATTTTAGGGAGAGGCAACAGAGACCAGCCTGTACATCTCTGCAATTATGAGGATCCTCCAGCAGAGAAGGCAAAGATAAAAATAGTCATCTTCCCTTTGGGCATGCAAAATTACCCAGTGTTAACCTCCAGTAAACACAGCTTCAGGTTTCTAGATGCTGCAAAAGTGCTGACCCAGCTCCAAGGGCATCCACCCCTCCCTGAAGACCTACAGTGTCAACAGCTGAAGACTGCACAGTGCCACTGTCTCCTCTTGCACAACTGGGCATGACCTTGGCACAGTCCAACACGCATCCTACCATGAAACATGACATATACTGGATTAGAGAAAGTACTATTATCATCATTACAAGTTTTCATATCTGAAGCGTCCTCAGGAAGAGATACAGCACTGGAGGCATGGCTGTATTCATCCCTGTGCCAGAAAGCAAGCAACTATTCCCATTTCTTAGGTGCCAGAGGAATGAAACATCCTTAGCTCTCCCTTTTAAAATACTGTTATTCAGAAGGAGCTTTCATAGTCTGACCGTGGAAAAAAGCCACCTGAAGACTAAGAAAGTGTCCTGTAACTTGTTTTTTTTTTTTGGGGGGGGGGGGGGGGGGGGGAAGCTCAGGAGTTAACCACAAAGCTTGGAATTCTGTCAGAAACCCATATTTGGATTCTCCATGATTACACAGTGATAGTTCCCCCCATCCCCCAAATCTACTGGTAAGTGCATAAGCAAGAGCAGTAAGAATTCAGAATGACTACATGGACTACTACTGGCACCAAAGCTGGATTTTTACAGCATTCGCTCTGCAACATTTACAAGAATTAATTGCTCACTTGAATGTTTACAGAAGCTCCTTACATGCCATTGCAAGGAAACCACAAATTCATATTTATGTAACATCAAAATGCTTGATACACGCCTGTGTCTTTCGCAGGTCATGCAATTGATTTCATTCCTTCTTAAGTACTTCCAAGGGCTTTTTTAAGTATGCTGGATATTTTCCTTCTTCACTGCTTGGCTAAAGTGGGAATGTTTACTAATTTCAGTCCTGCTTTGTAAACTAAGGCCCTCAAGATTCCAAATCACTTTGTACTCAGAGTTCCCTCCTAAATGGAGTCTCTTCTCAGCTCAAGTTAATGGTCTTGCTAGAAAGTCATCATATGTAACTCTTCCCCCTTGGTCATCACTACTTTTTTTTTTTTTTTTTGGAAGGTGGGCTGCCAGGTCCTCAGAACAGGCTGTGTTCCTCATGATTATTTTAAGCACACTTACGCTCAGGCTGCCACCACAGAAAACACCCAGGATTCCCCATCCTGGTTCCCAGCTGTGCTTTTCTGCCCACATGTTCCCTTGCAGCGCCTGGGCAGCAGGTGCATGGCACTGGGGAACCGAGATAGCCAAATCCATTTCAGACAGGTCGGTTCATCACAGGACCTGCTCTGGACCACTGTGTGGTTGCAGGGACTGCTACTTTTTGCAGCGATCCTCACTTATCACACTGACATCAATGTTTAATTTTACTCCTCCCCTCCAAAGGATTGTTCCACTTCTGCTAGCTCTGGAACACTTAAATGAAAGACACTATATCCCCATTTTTTACTGACCAAGATAGTCACCTATGCAGTATTAAAAAATCAAAACTCTAAAGCATTATTTAAAATATGTATTACAAGTATATAAACAATCATCTTCTCATTACGGACTTGGGCAGTGCAGAATTGTTTCAAACTGCAAACATCCCCCCGAACATCTTTCAGGAACACAGCTTTTGTTGAAACTTCACTTGAGTTTCAACCACAAAAAAAAAAAAAGTCAGGTTGTGTTAGCCCGATACTACCTTACAGTAGATTAACCCTCCACTTCAGCTCCCTGCTGTGCAAAGCCTGGAGAGGCGTGCTTCAGAACCGCCCCTCAAGAGTCCTCCTGACTGAACAAACACACTGGAATCAGTTCTTGTACGAAAGTATGCAGCCACACACATACCAGCGCTGGTATTTTCTGAACTGTGTTTTACCCAGAGAGAGACAGGTCTCACTCCATTCTTTTGCCCTCACGTTTCATCAGAACGGCTACGGATTTTGCTTTAGTCTGGCTGCAAATTCTGTTTTGACCAAATCCATCTTTAGACACTCCCTATTCCGCTTCAGTTATACAAACACCCTCCGACCTAGCCCTCATGGTGTAGTCACAGTAAGAAACTATTTCCTGCCCCCTCCAACCTGTTGAGATATTTTTAGTTGAAATTGAATGCACATACCTGTGGCAGGTGAGGCACCAGTGAGAATGTGGGTGTGGCGAGACCTTTGCTTTTCTAATGCCAAATGTTTCTACAGCTTGTCATTCCACATCAAGGGAGGTGGCCAGCTGTCTAGGAGTCACTCCTCTCAAGGTGGCTCTGCACCCTTTTACAAGGAGCAGCTCGACTTCTCTCTTCTGTTCCTCTTGCAACTGCAGAGGAAGAACAGAGAACCTTTGACCCCAGCAAGGGGCAAGACAGATCCGCCTGGCTGTTGCAGACTTCCACAAAGGAAATAATACATCAAGATGCTTAGATACTCCACCAATCCATTAAAGAAAGCCTCATACTACTTCCGAAAGGAATGACCATGCCCTACCTCCTCCAGCAGTAAAAACTGCCCTTCACAAGATTGGCTCAGAACTGACTCTGCATGCCACCCGTTACATAGCTGGGAATAACACTAAGTGGTTTTCCAGAGACCCAGGAGCCTCAGAGGGATTTAATCTTCATTTGCTGATAGCGGGACCAACCCTGTCCCACTTGTGAAGGGTAAGAGATTTTGTTCAAGCATCAGGAGGACAGAAAACCAGTTGCGAGAGCTCCCTTGCTCCGTGAGGAATAAGCATTTGCGTCTGCACCCATATGCTCACTCATTTTATTTTTTGATTTCTGGTGCATTCTCAGGCTGCTTCCTCTTACCTGTGGGGATCCCTACAAAAGGCCCCATAGAATTAACTTGTTACAGGGCTTCCACCCCAGCCTCTCTCCACTAGGACCATGGAAGACACACACTCTCTTCCTGCTTTGTAAGAATACTCTTCGCAGTCAACATACCCTTACTTATCTGCCGCTGATCTTACACTGCTTTAGAGCTATCAAACTTGAATGCAAGTATTCAGGGGATTTGAGTAAGTTGCTACAAAAAAAAAAAAAACCAAACAAGGACAAAGCAAGAACACTGGCACTCTTCTCACACCAGACAGTACGTTTGTTCCTGATGAGAAGACAACAGAGCTGTTTTAAATAAAAAAGAAAAAACATGTTCCCCATAGTTTTAATCATGCTGTATTTCTTGCAGTTTTGCAAAATGTGCTGCCCCAAACGGAAGTATAAGAGTATTCTGACAAGCATACATGTCTATACTGGATTTATGTTGACACTATGAAGTAAGCGTTGTGCTCATCTTGACTACTTCCATTTAGATCTAAAAAATAATCTTTTGAACATTGTTTTTCACTTTGCAGAAAATCTAGTCTATGAGTGGTTATAATGGACATTATATTTTCACGTTCAGTGATCATGAAGAAGCTTCCAACCCTCCTCCGCCCACCAGCAGAAACGCCCAGTGTGAAAGTTTTTATTGCCAATGGGAACTAGCACTAGCCTTCTGGTTTGACATGAAGGTAAGTACATTTACCCCATTCTTGCAAGACTCTACTTACACAGCACTGAACTCTGCCTAAAACAGGGAAATAAATAGGGAAACACAGAAATAGCCTGTATGGTACCTGTTTTTCTTCACCACCCAGCTCGTTGAGCTGCTTCCCTATGTAAATACCACCCTCTTGCGTTGGTTTGCAAGTACTACAAGAACCAGCCACAAAACCAAATGCAAACCAAACCCCAGACCTCCTTGAGCTTGCAATCGTTACAGATTCCGGATAGAATTTCAGGTAGTGAATAACCTGATCCTGCTGAAACAGGTTCTCTCTGTGCTGGGCCACTCTTCAGCTGACACCTCTAAGGCACTCGTGTCACATCTGAATCGCTAAGATTGACCTAAGAAGAAAACCTTCTGGCATAACCAATATTCAAAATGAGGAGACCAGGTCAGTGATAAGACAAGGAAAACCAGGTATCTTTAAAATTAAGCAAAATATATTTGGAGTTCTGCATGTCACATGGACGTAGTCACCAAGGCAAGGGCATCACAGCTGTGCTGTGGAAATTCAGTTGCTTCTTTTTAACTTTTTCCTCTCTTTCTTCTGATGGACCTATCTGACCCCAGATGCACTCAGTTTGGGTAGTGAGACAGGCTGCAGCACTGGGAAAGCTGCGCTCACACCGCACCTCTTTGTGAATGAGCAGGGCCAGACCACAGCTGCTTTCTGGTCCAGAGGTGATAGTCTCGTGTCTCTGAAAGGAAGACCGTTCTCATGGTACCACAATGGGCCAAGCTCGGTCTTTAACTGGTGAAGCAGAAGAGAGGAAGTCACTTTCCAGGTGGACTGCCCAATTTCATAAGTAGTTAAAAAAAAATATCCACTGCAGATGGCTTGGTAGACTGTTTTTGTCGAGCTCAAGTAGCCATAAAGAGAAAAATAAAAAAGTCTGTCCGAATACTGAACTAGAAGGCTTTCCTTTTCTTCTTTTTCCCACCTGCCACCTTATTCCTGACACCAATAGCTTCTTCTGTATCATCATCATCATTCCGAGATCGCTTCTTCTCTCCCTGCTCCCGTAGCTCCTGCAATGCAATCAAGAGATTGACCCTGAGTTCTGGCAGATGAGGAAATTCAGACTGCAACAGCGAGTAGAGGGACAAAAAGCCAGCACCCACCATTCGAGCAAATCTCTGGGCCTCAGCCACACGCTCTGTCAGCATCATAACTTCTTCCTCTTGCATGGGGAATGCTGGCAGTTTCTTGCCAATCAGGTGTTCAATGCGCTGGAACAACTCTACATCATACCTGAGAAAAGCCAAGACACCAGCTTGAATCAGCCCTCCTGAGAGTGCTTCAGCTGTCACCACCCACAGATATCATCCCTTATCTTCAGCCCACAGATATGGTTAGCTTGTGCTGATGGTCTCACAAGCAACTCTTAATTGCATCCGAATGATGCTATCGTCTGGGATGCCCTCACTGATTTATTCACCTCATCTCTGTTCAGAAGTATTTGGCAAAGACTTTTTTTTTTTAGACAAATACTTCAGTACTTATAAAAAAAATTCCCACATTTACTTAACCTGCATCATATATTGTAAAAATATATGTATATTATACAATCAAGTTATAAACGCTTCTGCTCACTACATGCCTGCTTCTAGAATTTATCCTAAGATCTTTCTCTCTCCCCACCCTGGAGCTTGAATTCTCTTCCCTTTAACTAAATAAATCCAAGCACCAACTCAAAATGAAAAGTAGTATTTTCGTCTCACCCAGGATAAGGTCAGATGTTTTCTGCTCTGAAACACAGCTGGGAAGAATAAGGCTGCCACTTTTTAACACTTACTGTGTGACAAAGGTGATAGATTTGCCAGATCTCCCAGCTCGAGCTGTTCTCCCAACACGATGAATGTAATCCTGAAAACAGTTTTCTTGATAAGCAATAAGATATGTGCACCAAACACAGAAGTTATGGGAAATTCACCCTTATTATTTTTCTTTAGAAAAGAACAAGAAAATAGTGAGAAAATACAGCTATGTGCAGCACTGGGATTTGAGAAGATACTGGCTTGTGGAGGCATGTATTTTAACATTTGAATGCTTCTCTTTCTAAAGGAGAAAAGCACCTTCAATTATTGAAGGCTGCAGGATAAAAGCTGTGATACATGACTTTGCTAATGAACTACCACTTCCTTGTAAAGCTAATATTTAAAGCTTTGCCAATGCCTGCATTTTCAGTCTTGGAATCTAGCGCTCTCCATAGCCTGTCTTCCAGACAAACTCTCTGGCAAGTAGATTTAAGTTTGGCAAGCACAGCGAAAGGGAGGATGAATGAGAAAAATTTGGAAGCGTCTGATCTACTGAATGGCTTCTGTTTATATGGTTCTAGGCTGTTTTCCAGGTTTTATACTGCATTATGAAATTACAATACTCCCTTCTCCATGCAGTATCTGTAGAGAAAGAAAGCATCATGAGAAAGGATGTGTTCCATGACCTGGTTAGCCAAGAGGGAGGGAAGGGCACAAAAACTGTAACGATGTAATTCAAGCTGCTGCACCTTTTTTTTTTTTTTTTAAACTTTCATCCTTTTACAGTGTCAAAAGCAGTGTCATCAAAAGAACCACCATATTTCTTTCTGTTTGCAATGGGTAGTATTCTTTGATCATTATAAGGAACAACAGCAATTCCTGAAATGCATGTTAATGGTATGTTTTCTGAAACTAGGCTGGGAAACAAAGTCACACCCCTAATACTATACTTCCTATAAAGTAGAGAGTTAGTAACTCACTTTTTTCAGTTTGCTGTACTTTTGTGGTATGAAGGTGAAAGAGATTAAAGACATCTTTCTTGATCAAATCCTCATTGAACATAATGGGACAATTTTAACTTTTTTTTTTTTTTTAAACACAGTTTAAAATGTGAACTCAGACCTGGATTACAGGAACAGAGATGACTACCTGAAACTAGCAATACCTTAAAACCATTTTCAAAGTCTAGAAATCCTTTAATGTAATATGACAAAACACATACTCTGAGCAGAAATACAAAGACACAGAATGTCCCTCACTTCCTCTCTTCACTTATGGGATCAGCTCTACAATCCAGATGAGGCCACCCAAACAGAGATAACAACTCAATTGCAGCGGCTGAACCACAGCTTTTGATCTACAGAAGTGTGAACTAGACTTCCAGTCAGCAGAACAGAGAAAAGGTGTCTTTGTTCCTTTGTCTAGCTTCACTATGCCTCCCAGTGACCAGAAGCTCTCAGCTGGCACACAGACTAGCTTACCTTAGAGTGCGTAGGAATATCAAAGTTTATCACCACATCTACATGTGGGATGTCCAGACCTCTGCTTGCAACATCAGTAGCCAGCAGAATAGAACGTGCCTTTGCCTTGAACTTGTTTAGAGCGCCCAAGCGTTTATTCTGGAAGAGAGGAGAACAAAAAGGGAATGAGAGAATAATGCTCATCATGGTTAATATGCTCTGGTTGAAATACTGGTACAGAAGAACTGGGGGAGAAACTATTCAAAAAAATCTCACTTCTCTAATTTCTTTCTGAACTATTACAGAATCAGTGGCAGTATTCATATTAGTTAAAGTTCTTAGGATCAGTCCTATCCACTGTTTGTGAAAAACTCCTCCTGCAAGGTAGTTGTGAGTCAGTACGCTGCAGCTCACTTCCCAAGCAACAGGTCTCCTCTCTGCTCCATTCTGTGGGGTATGCCCTTACCTGACTCATCTGCCCATGGAGAGGAATGGCAGTGAACCCCAGGTTGCGAAGCAGTAGAGCAGTCCTCTGCGTATTGTTACACGTGCTACAGAATATCATGAAAGAGTTTCCAGCTAGTTCATTCAAGATATAAACCAGGTAGCTGTCCTGTAAAGAAATAGACAGAGAAAAAAAAGAAAAAAGAAGATATAATCACATATGCCACATTGAAGAGTAAGTAAAAGCCAGAGAAGATGACAAGATATTGGGCAGACGTGGGAACAGCAAGACAAGACACAATCAGATAAGGGAAGAAAACAGAAGTGGCATTACCTTGAATTTGGAGGGGATGAAAATGTAGTATTGCTGCAGTTTCTCAACTGTCTGATATTTGGAAGAAACAGCACATTTAACAGGATTCTTCAGAGCAGCACGTTGGAGTTTTTGAACCTGGGAAGATCAATGTAAGTTAGTACTAGATGGACAGAGATCTTGTCAGAAACCTGTATCATACGGTCTAGTCAACAATATAACCTGATGAAAGGAGAACTAAAGCAGAGTAACTCTGCTCTCACCTTCTTGGTCATGGTAGCAGAAAACAGGAATGTCTTTCTGTCTCGAGGAATCACTTTTAATATCTTATCCACCTGTAAAAATAGAAAGGAAATGGAAATGCTGAATACAACAGCAATCAAGACATAAGCCTCCTACAAATACAATGATCATCCAAATGAAGAGTAATACATGTGTGCAACTCAGACTCACAGTAGGACCACATTTCCCCTCTTCTACAAGGAAGGTGTAGGCTGATAGCTTGTTAACGCTTAGGCAGTGAGAATACCAGAAGTCCAACAGCAGTGCAAATATAAGGCAATATTCCTGCAGGAACACATGTGTGATCACATTCTACAGTAACTGCATCCATGTCAGGTGCTCCAGAGAAACCAGTAGGTTTCAGAGATAAAATGCCTCCTACTGTCTTGCTAGTGCTCTGCAGAACTCTGCTAAATTCTACTGCCACCATAGACTTTTGTGCAATTATTAGATCTTAGTTACGATTTGCTATTAATTTCTACAGAACAGCTCAGTGTTTACTACGTGACCGTATGAAGCAATTTTAAAGGGACTAATCTGGTGTTCCAAACTCTTCTTTTAGTAGATTCCTACCTCTGTCTCAAAATCCATGTTAAGGATCCGGTCAGCCTCATCCATCACTAGGAATTTCAGAGCTCGTAAGTTGAAGCCCTTTGTGTTCTCCAGATGGTCAACTAGACGGCCAGGGGTAGCTACCAACAAAATCATGAGAGCAAATTTAGAATGAAAGCAAAGGAAAAGATCCAAAGAGACAAGAGTCATCCGTTACAGAAACTGGATTTTTTGCCCAAGAGAAGTAAAGGTAGATTGCTTTGTGGGAAGGATTCTTTCATAGGATATCTTCAGAGTGTTTTGAAATAAGACTAATGGAGTCAGACTCTCTGAACAATGCCCTCCTTTCCCCTCTCCCCCTAAACGAGACCACAGAATAGACTGTAGACGAGCTGTACTAAGAAGGATGAGATCAGCATTTTGAATACTTGAGCAGAATGAAAAACTAAGCCAAAGGTGGTCTTAGCAGGAATGCTTTGGAATGCGCTTGTAGCAGCCAGGCTACTGGCATGTACTTTAGAAATATTAACAAGCCAGTACTCAGATCTCAGGACGAAAACAAATGAAGGATGTACTCTCACTTCTCCTTCAAATGCACAAAACTTTTTGGCACTCTTTCTTTGGACTGCTGCAGTTTGATAATATTCATACCCCATATCCCCAGTACATTAACTTACCAATTATAACATGGGGTTTCTTGGCTAAGGCCAGAGATTGAGACATCGTGTCAATTCCACCCACAATAACCGCTGCAGGACAAATAAAATATAATGAATCTCTCGGTGTAGCACCAGCCAGCCCCTGGCATCTTAGTGTTTCCTCCTACTCCCTGCCACCCACAACAACTTTGTGCAAATGAAAGGCTACTTATCTTTACAAGAATTCACTTTACTTTAGCACACCTGACCTTCTGAGGCCTCTTAAGCCATACGATTAAGTCCTTCCTGGCCCTGGGTATTTAATTTTCACAGCTGAAGAGCTACAGGCAGAATCTGTTCCTTGCAGCTTAACTCAGCTGCAAAAATCTAGGAATCCTCAAAATACCCACAAAGCTTTTATGTTTGTAGCTAATATCTAAAGAACCAATATAGAGAGTCTGAAGGAAAAATTAAACTACATCATACTACATAGAGTGGAGTTCTGTTCAATTTCACTGGACACAAACTTACTATTGAGAAGATTCTCTTCTATTTCCATCTTTAACTGTTTAGACATAAAATACAGAAGAGCTGCAGACTACTGCATGAGGAAAGACCATACAGTCTTTCTTTCCCAAACCTGGTACCAGATCTCTGTCTTCAGGCAACACAAGTTTTCTCACCTTTTGTTCAACCCTCCATACAAATACTCTCTACTTTTTCCCTTTGCAATTTAAAGCTAACAAACTTCAGTCTTCAGGAAAACTGCTTCAATATCACAAAGCTACTTACTAGTGTGGACACCAATGGAGGACCCAAGAGCTTCAAACTGCTCGGAGATTTGGAAGGCCAGCTCCCTTGTTGGTGTGAGGACAAGAGCAAATAATCGCTGAGGTGTTTCCAGCAGTGCTTGAAGAATTGGCAAAGCAAAGGCTCCTGTTTTTCCAGAGCCAGTTTCTGCCAGTCCAATGATATCTCTGCCTACAAGGAGCAGCAAGGAGGTCAAAAACTGTTACAAGTCTAGACCAGAGAAAGAAGCAGGCAACAGGGTAGAATTCATCAGTAGAATCCATTCTGACCTCCTAAATTGCTAAAGCTGAGAAGAACACGCTGCCAACAGGTTTTAAACTGGAGAAGACTTCTCAGGAATGCAATTTTACTTTTTTTTCCCCCCCAAGAGAATCATGGAGTAAAAGAGTCTGACAACAGTTAAGTACTAGGACAGAGTAGACACTGAAAGTTTATTCCCTGTCACTACATTGTTCTGTTCCTGCTTCATGTTGTTTGCTTTTTTTTTTTTTAAATAAAACCACAACCAAATATTCTAGAAGCAGAAACGTTTGACGATTCAGTAATTTATTTTCCTGTAATTCCAGGATGTTTACAGAAAGTCACTGTGGTTTGGTTATTACTCACTCCAGAAATCTAATTTCAAAAAATTGCCTGCTCACAGCAAAGCAGATTATACAAACTTTGTAATCAATCAAGGCATCTCCAATTTCAGACACACAGCTATCTACCAGAAGAGTCACAGTCCTAAATCTATCAGAAGTTTCCTGTGTATTCCTGAGTATTTCAGAAGAAAATGGCTGATGCGGACTAGCAGCTCAAATGATTGACAATAATTCTATTTACCAGGAAGTGTCAGAACCACAGAACAATAGCGAACACTCAAGAACTTGTTTGTACCCATTTGAAAGTTTACACTTGCAGGCAGTGTTACAGAAGAAATTAGTATTCCAAACTCCACCTAGGAAGTACACAAGAATGAAAACAGACACTACTTCTAAACAGAGCTCTTCAACGATGAAGAAGTGAGAACACTGTCATCCCTGCCACTTACTTCTCCCTCAGCAAAATTAATTCACATAGAGCTCCTAGGGCATCCCGATTCAGGATCACAGAAGCATACTGCTCACCTTGGAGAGCCACTGGAATAGCCTCAACTTGGATCTTTGTTGGAACCTTCCATCCTAACTGGTCACAAGCTTCACAAAGGACATCTGTCACTCCCTGAACATTAGTGAAAAGAGAAAAGGGAAACAGACATCACCAAGGAGACCTAAATTAAATCATAGAGTTACGTTACATACATGCTGCAACACAGCCAAGCTTCTCTCTAGCAGTGACAAACCCCATCAGCCCCTCAACGGAACTACATAAAAAGTCAGGCTGCTCACAGAGATCCCCATCTCTGTCAAGTCACTTCATGGGTTTGTTCAAAACTGTTGGAGGTGAGTGTCATCAGTAAGAAACTAGTAATTTTTCCCTAGTTTACACAAGGAGCTTTCCACACACAGTCTCTCTTCCCCTCTGGGAGTATGCCATGAACATGGAAAAAGAAAAACACCTGGGCAAGGTAAGACAATTGGAAATACATGTAGCCGGCCGAGGAGCACAGATCGGGGCAGCAACGCCATCCTCACCGGGGCACAGGCCCAAAGCCCCCAGACCTCCCGCCCGAGCACAGCGCCGCGCCCGCCGAGGCCCACGTATCTGCCCCCCCCGCGCACCGGCGGCTCCGCCGGGCCTAGGGCCGCTTGCAGACGCGGAGAGCCGCAGCCCAGGGGCGAGCACGACGAGGCGGCGTGGGGCACGGCCTGGCACATGGCGCTGTGCGAGGAGCTGCCCTCCGGCCTGACATGCGGGGCGAGGGCAGGAGGGTGCTCCGCGGGGCGGGGGAGGGAACAGCGGGGCAAGAAGCCGTGCCTCACCAGGTCCTTGAAACTCCGTGGCTCTTCCACCGCCGCCTCCGGCTCGGCCGCCTGCCCTTCCTCCTCTCCTGCCGCCATTTTGGACTGCCCCCTTCTGAAGCAGCGCAGAGCATTGTGGGAGTTGCAGTCCGCCTCCCCTTGGGGTGTTATGGGATTTGTAGTTCGGAGGAACGAGCCAATCGGAGCGGGTGGGGCGGGGCTCGCGGGGCCACGCGCGGCGGCCGTTGACCGGCGGGTAACGTGGAGGAGCCGACGTCGGCGGAGTCACTGTGTGTGTGGCAGCGTCCTGGCTCTGCATGTTGCGGGATGTCAGTTGTTTAGCGTAAATAATTAAGTTTTAATTAGAATAATTTATTTAGGATTATGATACGGCATTATTTGTGCTCTTTGCCTGGCTTTGCTTGGCATGAGTGGCTAGATTTGCTGAAGCCTTTAGGCCGCAATATTTTTCTTAGTAATTTTCCTAGCAGCCGGTACAGTGCTGTGTTTAGTCTTTTAGTATGGGAAAGATGTTGATAGCACGCTGATGTTTTGGTAGTGTTTTTCCCAAGCCTGGGGCTCTTCAGTTCTCCATGTTCTGCCAGCGAGGGCAGGTGCACAAGGAGCGTAAACCACAAGATAAGGAGGCTACAACCATCAGCTGAAACTGCAAATCAGCAAGATAAAGAGCCTGCCTGCCTGGACACGGAAACAAGAACCCAATAAGATGTTAGAAGACCCCAGACCAAAAGTCACCATCGGACTAAAAGACACACGGACAGCGTGTGAAGAGCGTGTGAGGGCTGGGTGTATGGTTCACAAGGGTATAATTGCCCAGGATTTCTTTGTTCAGGGGCCCTCTCTTCAGAGGCATCCAGCCTGACCTGTCATTACTACCGTACCTTTAAATTAAATTAATTATTTTATAAAATCCAATGCCTGAGACTCTACTATGGGAAACTTACGGCCTTGCCTGAAGAAGGAGAAGGCGTGCCTGAGGGAAAGTGTGTGTGTGTGTGTGTGTGACACCATGAATGGTGTGTGGGTGCTCAGGCAGTGGCTTCTCCTTTAACACTGTGCAAGGTTATTAAGCAGCACAGTGTGTCATTAAGCAGAAGGTGTTTCTTCTCAACATGTGCAAGGCATGTTTTCTTTAAACTTAATTGGGCTTATGCTTCTGCAAGGGGGGTGTTGTTTTATGTGGCAAGGGCTTTGCTTTTCTAAATTAGAAGCTGTGTGTGGATTTTCACTGAAGTCCAGAGAGGCCTCCAGGGAAGGGGGAGTTACGGATCTATAGCCACCTGTATTGGGGTAAGAGTATACTGAATTGGCTGCTTTAAAACCTGCCTGCTTGGCATTAACCACAAATGGCTAGGCCTCTGGCCTGCAGCTCAACATTTGCATTGCTTAGGCAGTGTGTGATGGTGTTCTGTATTCATAAATTCTACAGTTGTGAAAGAACAAGACAAAATGAGCTAGCCAGGCACAAGAATACAAGAATATATATGAACTTGCATATATAATACCTATAAAGAGCAAATTAACTTTTTCAGAAGTGTTGGCATGAAACATTTTGAATACTAGGGAAGAGAAGAAAAAAAGAAAAGAAGTGTCATTGTTCTACCTTGTTTTCCTGTTTATGGTAATTGCCAATGTGCAACTTTGAAGTGCCAGAAATACATAAAATAAACTGAACTGTGGGAACTCACAGCATGAAATGAGAGAAGAGAGGATGGGAATAGATGCAAACATTCCTCCAGCTCACTTGATTGCGGCTGTTGTGACTCAGGCAGGGAGCATGCAAGTGCAGAGTGAGAGGTGAAAATGGTGAAGGATTTAGTGTCTTTCCAGGGGAAAGCAGCATCAGAATACCATGTCATGATGGTAGTTCTGAGCTCGTTGGTTTCCATCTGGTCTGGGTATGGCCTCTCTGACCTGTAGTCCCACTGCTGATTGCAGCAGGGCAACCTTGCAGCTAGGTGAACATCCTTTGTTTTAGGGAAAAGGATGCTAATGTACCCAAGAGCTTGGGCTTTGAAAGGACAGCAGAGCTGACTGCAAAATGAAACTCGTGACTGCGTTTCTGAGCAGACCTCCCTCTCTCGTGCTCTTTGGGAAGCCCAGCTGGGTGTGCTCGCAGTGGAAATGCTGACGTACCTGAGCATCTGTCACTGGATTCCGAGCGTGCCATTTCCTCTGCTCCCAGAACAATGAGGAAAGTGAGAGGAAATCCGAACAAACTCTCTGCATGACAGAGAAAGGAGAGGAAACCTGAAACAATTCACTGGGCAGCAGTGGAAATGAAACTGCTGCATCCCACTGTGCTCAGGAGCAATGATTTTAAAATAAATTAAAAAAAAAAAAACAACAAAAAATCCTAACAAGAAACATCTCATGTAGGTACTACTTATGGCCATATGTTATGTTTCAAAAATTACAGCAGCCTGAGCCACGAGCTTGCTATATATCATTAGTGCTAAAGGTTAAGCCTGGCCAGTGCTTAGATGTGAACCCTTGTATGGGTCACTGGGATGCCTCAGGAAATGGAGCCAGGGACGTGATGGGAATTCACTGCTTGTGATCCTTTGTTGAACTCATTGTCCATATAATATGATAGGTGCTGTTTTGGTGGGGAGCAGGGTGGAGCAATTCTATTCTGGTGAAATTCCAGTTTGGGTAATTTGTCAGTAGATGTATTTGAATAAAAGTTCCCTCCTGTCTTAAACTGCTGTTGGAAGCACTCGTGTGATAAAACAAGCACGGCTTCTAAATGATGATTGCCTTTTTGTACTTTTCAGCACAGGACACTGCAGATTGTACTGGATTTAGAAATTTTCACTCCGTGGCTTTTAGACTTGGCTTCTGGCCAAAAATGTTCCTAGCCCTACTGCGTGTTGCATTCTCGGTCTTCCTTAGAGCTGGCAGGGTGGGAGCATCCACAGCAGATGAATTTTAGTGCAGGTATAATGCCCGCTATTTAATAGGGGATGCATAATAAGACAAGATGGACTGTGTGTATAGTAGGTCACAGTTAATGGTAAATGGTCTTGTCTACCCACTGGGATGCCCAGAGGTAGGCTATTGGGATCTGCTGACTCTGACAGTACTTGGGCTCCTTTGTCATAGACACCTTTTATTATGCTTTCAAAACATACTATGTGACTTTGTGTTAAAATTATGTTTATATTCCTGCTTCACCATTGAATCATTCCTCCCTGCAGCAGTTTCCATAAAAGAGGAGTAAAAATGGTATCAGGAGACAAGGCTTCATAACTGCCAGCCCAGGCTAAATGTCAAATCACACACATACCCTCCTCCCCCCGCTGTCTAGCTACCAAAGGAAAGGTTCCACCAGCACATCTACTACTTCAAAGGCTAAATAACATAACTACTAGCAAAAAAGCTGCTTATCAAAGATACTGCCCCCAAATGTTGCTTGTAACTCTAAGGGAGTCACAATATTGCAACTAAGCCAATACTAATACTAGGGTAGGTGCACCCTTGTGCCAGCCCAGGTCACTTGCTTCTGGTGCTTTCTTGATACCAGCTCTGGTGCTCATCTGACCCAGCAGTGAGCAGGAAGAAGTAGGAAACCAATCTTACTCACAAATATGATAAATTGCTGCCAGCACAGCTCCCAGAGCTGTCTCCCCAGTGTACCACATAAGACACAGTGCTGACTGCATGGAGGAGAGAGGATGGCATACCTGGAGCTGGGTGGAGAGGACCTGACACCTCCTGCCCTGCCTGCTAGCTGCTAGATCAAGTGTAGCTGAGGTGTGAGGGCGCAGACTGAAGATTCACAGGACCACCTGGCTTAAAAGGTGTCCAAGAACACTGGGTGGGTTTTGGAGCAAAGTCACACAGCTTGTCTGTCTTGTGTAGGATTACAGATCTTCCAGCCTGTGGGCCTCACTCTCTGCCTGAGCCTCCCTTTGCGTTCCTGGCAAACAAACCCGAAGAGGGAAGTAGCTGAGACCTGGCCAGCAGAATGTGGTACCTTGCACTCAATCATACTCACACAGCAGCACTGTGCAACAACCCAAATCCTGACCTCAAGTGAAGGGTTAATCTAGGGAAAAACAGAACAGAAGCAGGGCTGGGGTTTTTTTTTTTGCCTGTATGTCTGAAAATGGAAGCAAAAATTTCTGATTTGTCCCAGCTGCTGAAACTGGCTGTGATTGCAGTGCAGGACTGTTCTGAGCAGAGCAAATCAGCCCTTGTGAAGTTCTAGGCTATCAAATGCAGATCCTTCTGCCAGTGGGATTAGTCCATTCAGAGCTGTTGTTTTTCCTAGGTTGTTCCCTATGTGTGGACATGTGGACAAAGCTGCATTACTAGAAAACCGAGGAGGAGGTAGGAAAACTATATAGGTTGTATAATTTTCTCTGTGATGGTAAAACCAGCCATCTCAGAAGCATGGTGAAGTCGGAACTGATCTGGTAGAGTTAGCTGGTGATATGCTGGATATACTAAGAAAAATTTAGCATCGTGTCTGCCTTTGCATAGTATGCAGTTCACACTCCAAAAACATGCTTACGTGCTCACACGAACGCACCTCAGTGTTTGCATGTCAGAGATCAGCATCTACAGTGTACGTGGACTAATTTGCACATCAGGGTATGCACTCACACAGGCATAAACGCATGCACTCATACAGAAATGCCAGCTGTCTGGCGTGGAGCTGATGACTTCGCTTTTCATTCTCCCCTTTTGAACGCATCCGGCTGCTCCTATCAATTCCCTGGCTCCAGTGCCTGGAGCGTGAAATCGAGGAGGGTGAACCAAGGGGACAGGAATGTGATCACATGCAGGTGTGCAGAGAGACACTGACACAGAAGTGCTTCATATTCATTTAATCGAACCAACAGTGTACTTGTTTGTTTCTGGCAAACAGGCAAGGGCATTACAGGCATCTGAGTCACACTCTGAGGGACCAAAGCTTTTTT
Source organism: Chroicocephalus ridibundus (assembly GCF_963924245.1). Classification (NCBI taxonomy): domain Eukaryota; kingdom Metazoa; phylum Chordata; class Aves; order Charadriiformes; family Laridae; genus Chroicocephalus; species Chroicocephalus ridibundus. Next base: position 167,284,521 of record NC_086284.1, read on the forward strand.
TCTTCTTATGTGTAAAAACAAATGTTGATGTCATTGAGAGGAAGAGACAAAAGGGACAAGGATTCAAGCTTTGTGAGATGTTTTGCCCTTCCTAAGATTTTGTTCAGCATTACAGAATTACAGAGTGGGTTTTCTGACCATTTTGATTCATGCATCTGCAGGGAAGTTTCCCTTATCCACTGAGGCCTACTTGTGGAGGTGGAACTATCCTTGCATTAACTCCTCAAGTTGTCTCAAGCTAGTTTCCGGGGTCTCTTCCTTGTACCTCTTCAAGGTACCGACATGATCCCCATCATCACAGTTGCTTGAGTACTTTGCAATATTTGTCCCAGAAACATCCTTGTGAGGTAGGGAAGTGCTCCTATCCCCTATTTTTAAACAGAGAACTGGGGCACTGAGGGGTCAAAAATCACAAAGGGCATGGTTAGCAGAACAGTCACTTGAAACAGGGTCCCAGTCCTTCCTCCTGTTTTGTAAGTGCTCTGCCACTGAATCATCCTACTCCTCTGCACCCCTCTTGACTATTAGTACCAGTATGTATATATTGCCAATGTTAAGCTTACCCCGGGAAGCATTGCTAGGAGTATGTGTAGCTCTCTGTGAGTGCTGCCTCCACCCTCCTAGGCAAACCACTGTGGGTCTCACAGGCTGCTTGACTGCACAGACAGCGGCACTTCCACCTCTTAGGTGTGCTCCCATCACAGCTGGGCTCCAGCTCAGACCAGTAACACCAACCTACTCTTCCCTCCCTGCTGCAAGAGATATAACTGCTTTCTTCCACCAGTGCCCTGAGGCAGGCTCCAGTCCCAGGGTCACTGACCTGTCCTTCTTCCTCTTTTGGTTCCTAAGATCTGTCACCAGTTGACTGTGTTTCACCTATTTTAAAACTACTAGCATTCAGGCCATACTTGCCTTTTCCTACGGGGACTTGCCCTCCCTCACATCCAAAGAATGGGTAACTTTCTCCCACATGCCACAGACTTGCTTTGCCTCCAAGAACAACTGCTTTCCTTTGGAGCAGAGGCCTCCTTTTTAAAAGAAAAAAAAAATATATATACATCTTTAAATACAGTATCAAAAGCTTAAAATAATCCTGTGTAAATAAATAGAATACAAACATCACAGTTCTCAGCCTGGAGAAGTTTCTTCAAAAGGGATAACAATTTCTGGCACTGTTATTTCATCCTGGGATGATGAGCCATCTGTACAGTCTGACATATCTGGACCTGCTTCCTTCAACAGCCTTTCCAGATGTACCTTGGTAATGGGACTGTACTCTACTGGAAATTGGCAGCTGCTGGCTTTTTGAGGGTACCCCAGCCCTTTTACTACCCATAGATTCATAAGTCTTGATAGGATTCATAAGACCAGGACTGCAGGGATTCCATCAGCCTTCTCACCCGCTTCTTTTTGCTGCCTCGGGGAAGCAGAGCTCGGGAGAGGGCTGGGGAAACATGGGTCTGAGGAACAGCCACCTACCCCTGCCTTGAGGCTCTGGAATCTGCTGCTGTGTACACAGCAGTCCACATGTCTGTCACAACCTCCAACCTGAATCAGGTGGCTACTGTCAGTTGGCGGTGTGTGTGTCTGGAAGCTTTAGCTTCCTGTCAGGAAGGAGTTTGTGTTCAGATATAGACAAGGCACATGAGAGGTGTGTGCACCTGTGTGGATTAGCACTACCAATATTACAATAGCAACAGGTAGCAGTGCTAATGGTGACAATTAATAGTATAATGTCTCCAAGCCCGGTTTTAAGTATGGGTCAAACATTGTTTCAGCTGGATGGTCTCAGGATCTCAGCAGTGGTTTTAGCACTCACGTTGAGTCTCCTCGTGCGTGGGGAAACTTCTGTCCTGGACTCAAGAAGTTCACAGACTTCATCCATCGCCTTGGTGCAGGTCTCAAGGTTGGCAGCCAGCTTCTGGATTTTGGCCTTCAGGACAGTCTGGCTCACTTTTGTGACCTCCTTTGTGTATTCTGGCACGAGGAAGCTGTGGGAGCCGCAGAAGACCATGAAGCAGATGGAGTTGTACAGCGAGATGGAGGCCCTCTTCTCCGACTGGCGCAGTGTGGGGTCCCCTGGGCCCTGCCCCCGGCGGAGGAACTCCAGGCAGCCGAGGATTTCCCTCATCTGTTTCCGACAAGTTGTTGCAATTTCCTGCACCTTCCTCACCTCCCGGGAATTGCAGAGCACTAAGGAGAGATCAGAGGTGATGCTCACAGCCCCCCCTGCAGTGGCCAGACCCAGACCCACAGCTGATGCCAGGAGAGAGGCTCCCAGGGTTGCCGGGCTCAGGGACAGCCCCACGATGGCCGTGACTGCTCCTGCGGCGGTCAGGGTGCTCCCGCTGACATTGGCAATCAGGGACCTTTTGCGGAGCTTGTTGAGTTTACGAGCCGCCTTGTGAAGGTGAGCAATTTGTCCACGCAGCCTCCGTCTCTGATCCAGCAGCTCTATGTGGAAGTGGTGTGTAGGGTCTAGAGTTTGCGGAGGGGCAGCACCGTTTCTTTCCATGGCCTCTGTCCAGAAAAAGAAAAGGCTGGGTTGGGATTTATGTTAAAAAAGAACACAAGACATGCTCAGCCTGGACCACTGCTTCAGACGTGGCACCCAGCCAATATTTTTTTTTTTGCTTCACCCAGCTACATGAAAGGTTTGCTCTCTGCACACACGTACACACTCACGTACACACACATACACACACGTACACAGAGGAACTTTTTCAGACAGACGAATTTCTAAAAGTTTTTCTTGTTCCCTGAGAAGACTAAAATATCTTAAGGGCTGGGGTCAGAGGTGCTGTTCTTATTACCTCTCTGAAGACACAAAACGTCCCTTTCAACCCTGGGGACAGAAATTCCATTGAGATTGACTCAGTGCCCAGAGCAGTAATGCTGCCAGAACTGATGTATTTTCCCCACAATGGGATTCAGAGGATCTGCAACATTCAAGGGCATCTTTCACAGGAAAGGCCAGACTCTGAGGAGGTGAAAGCCACCCGTCCCAGGTTGCTATTTAGGGGTCATTTCCCATTAAAGGAGGACAGAGGGAAGCTGCTGAGGGGAGTCAAGGTCTGGCTTTTCCATCTAGGAGGTGAGAAGCTCATTGACGCCTCAGATGGGTATTGTGAACATCCTTCCTTTCTTTAAGCCTAAGCAGCTCAAGGTCCTGCAGCATTTTTTTCCTATTGTAACCTGGCGTCAGGGTCTGGACAAAGATGGGAAAAATTGTTCTGTGGTGCTTAGTCCAACCTGTGGTGGTAGATCCCCAGTGAGAGGGGCAGCGAGGCCCATAGACCTTGTTTAAAAGGTACATCAGAAAAGCGAGCCCAGCTTCAGTACTCACTCCCTTGGGCACGGGGGAACAGAGGAAATACAGGGATCTGTGAATAGAAAAGGCTTGAAAACTGCTGTCTATGGCAACCTCCCTTGGCAAGATGGCAGGAGAGTGTCTTCCCTTCTAGAGGGTGAATCTTCAGGGTTTCAGTGTTAGGCAATCTGTTTGCTCTCTCTGTTCTTTGTCACAAGGGTAGAAAGAAAAGTTCCAATAAGCATTTGCAGGTTGCTCTAGGGGTGCAAAGTGCTTTGCAAAGGAAGCCAGCGTCCTTAACCCTGCTTACATATACAGCAACTGGAACAAGGGAGGTGAGAGGAGTGATGTAGCATCACCAGTTGTCTGGTGGGAGCAGAGCTTTTGTGCTCCACAACACTGCACTGTGCACAAGCCTGTGCTGCCTCTGCACCTGGCAAGGTCTGGCCATAGAGCTAAGAAGCTGTTTGCAGTCCATAATGGCCTCATAGCCAAAAGAAATCTCTGTAGCAGAAAGACCCTGTCCTAGGGCCAACTAAGCAAAACTATTCATTGCTGCAGGCACCTTTTCACTTCTAAGGCTTCTGTACTGTTTGAACTGGAGGTGCCTGGTCCCTCACATGGGCAAACTATACAGTTAGGATCCTTGGGGCTTTCATTCTGCAGAATCTCTGTGTTTTGGAAGGAGGAAAACTCCTGCCATAAAGAGTCTTTCCATTCTGAAGTGTGTAAGTAAATAATTATTACTGTAATTTTTTTTCCCTTCTACTTGTCCTAATACATCTCACACAGAATCCTTTAGGATCCACCCCTGTGCCCTTCAAAACAATGACCTCAGTCTCTCTTGGTATCATCGGGCCATTTGACCCACTTAGTACATTGTGCTTTTCTCAACTGGAGGCAGTGTCCTCTTATTTTTTACACTATAGTCAGAGATGAAGCTGAAAACACAAGGACTAACATGAAGCTGAACGGATACCAGCATTGAAATGAACAATGAGCATATCATCAACAACTGAACAACAGATCAATATGATGATTATTAAATATATCCATTCCTGTAGCCTCTTAACAATTTGTTCTGCAGATTTTCTCACTGAGAACAATCTCAGGTAATAACAGCAGCCATCTCACTGCAGTTAGTAGAACAGTCATTCAATATATAGCATAAAGCACACAGTGAGGCATGTCTTTTGAATACACTTATTTATGCCAGCATAAAGGAAAATGAAACCAATTCCTGCTCTTAGAGAAAATTCTCCCCAGCAATAAAAGTATACATTAGTCCAAAACCTGCAAAAGCTTTCCTAATACAGTACTCAGAGACACTCCAAAAAATACTGGTTCAAACTTACCTTGAGTTTCCAGCCGACCTCCCCAAAGACAAATTTTGATCTGTTTCTGGAGGAGACCAATTTATAGCTCCTGTGGACCAATTGCTGCGGTGGGAATGCTTTGCCTCATACTGGGAGTTTGCCATTTCCTGCTCTCCCTTGTGCAGAAGGATGTGACACACTGGAAAGTGACCTGCGGGACAGCGAACACACATCATGTTCAGGAAACGATCCCTGCGAATGAACATTGTGTGTTCGCTTTTCCTGAAATGTAGGGGGAAAAGTTTTTTTTTTAAAATCTCAGCCTATTCCTGGTGCTGAGCTAGTGCAGTCATTCCCCCCAGGGAACAGTTGCCTTTCCTTTCCCTGAAATAGCAACTGACTTTACTCTCTGCTGGAGCCGCCAATTGCTTGGTGACTGAAGTTTCCCCCCACCACACATCTAGAGCCAGTGGAGCACCAGCCAGCCAGTGTACTTACTTCATTCAAGGCCAGAATACTTTTAAAATCCCAGCTCTTTGGGACAATCGTGTGTGTGACTGGCTGGAGCACTGTGTGAGAGCTGGAGCGGTGCTCTGCTCCATAAAAGGGAAGGAGCTCTACAGCAAGACGATTGCTCTGAATTCCCATCCCTTCTCCTTCTGAGGAGATAAAACCATGCAGCTTCCTGCAAAAGGAGTGATCTCCCTATGGTTTTGCTCTGTTTCTTAACCATGGGCACTGTGATGGTTGAGAAACAACCATGTTGTTTTCCCAAGGTGCCTGCCCAGCAATCAATGGTCAGAAAGAAAGGTCATTGGGATCCCCTCCTTTGCTGCCTGCTGTTACCTGGCAGTTGTGCCCAAATACAGACGTGGCCAGAGGGAGGAGATGACGAAGGTGTTGGGGAGGAACAGCCTAAGTGACATTCCTGGCACTGCCCTTCACTCTGAGCCAGGGCCAGCCTTAGTCAAAGACAGATTCCTCGCATGGGTTCAGGAGAAAAGGATTTTTTCCCTAAGGCAGCCCACCTTAGACCAAAGTGGCATGTGCCCCTATTGACACAGGGCCTGTAGTGCCAGGGGCATCTGTTTTGAGCAGTTGTCCTTGAAGACGGAGCATTGGATGGTGGATTCTTACTCTTCAGGGCTTTTTGTTATCAGGGAACCTCTGATTATGCCCTAGTGTCCCCCTGGCCTGGCTAATCTGAAAGCTACTTAGCTGTCACTGAGTGGCGAGGCTTTACTGTTGAATGTGTGAGATGTGTAACCGTGCAAAAGCTGACCTTAGGAAGGGACAAGGACTGAGAGGCAGCAGGCAGGGAGAGGAGAAGGCTGGGATTATTAATTTCTATGGCAGCTTAGTTTTAGATCATCTTAAAATGACTGTGAAACAGTATGCCAAGTGTTTTTGGCAGGGGTGGACCTGCGTGAGATGGGACATGAACAAGTAAATAAATACCAGTGAAGAGCTACTTCAACCTGTCACAGACCTGAAAAGAGAAAACATTGTTTTGAAGATGCTTAAACAAGCAATCTGAGTCTGTTACACTTTGTACGTATTGCACGTTAACAGGAAGGTGAGTTTTGACACTGAAGGAAACTGTGCTTTAGCCCTTCCCTTTGTTTTAGCAAACATGTGCTTGAATTTGAGCCCATTTGCCTTGGTGAAGGTTTGCAGTTGATAGACACAAGAGTTTTTTCCCACATTCCCAAAAAAGAATAGGCTTTTTTGTGCAACTGCATCTGCATTAGGACTTGTGCAAGCAGAGATATCCTTGTTGGGACAGTGAGTTTTGCTAAAAATGAATTAATGAAGAAAAGATAAAACAAAGTCTAGAATGCGCCTGAGAAGATGACACAGTTTTGGTTGCTCTTCTTCCTTTCCCAGCGCCCTTCTTTCAACATACTCAGCTGCAAAATGTTGTCAGAAACCCCTGCGATGCTCAGTGCGTGGGTGAAGAGGTGATTAGAGTGCGGAAGAGAGAATCCATTTTTTTTTTTTTATAGTACTCCCTCACAGAGTTTCCTACACACTGAAAGACCTGCACTTCAAACAAGACAGATGTTGGTCTTAGCCTAGGATGGTTTCTCACAGGGATCATCCCTGGGCTTCTTCACCATCTGAAGAGAATGTTTCCTCCTAACCCACCCCAACGATGAGGTGTATACCCAGAAAGTAAGGGCTTCCCATGAGGAGCTACAGATGTCAAGTTGATTTTTAAAAAGAAATGTGTATTATAATAAGAAACATTATTTCTTAGGGAGTTGCCCTATGGCAGTATGTTGTGATTTGTTTTTGTCCCTGCTGACACTCACAAAAGCATCCCTTTGGTGAGGTTGCTGGTCTTCTCTCCCACCCATAATTAGAAAGACCGCTTCCAGCAAAGGTCAGTAGGTGGGAATTGGAGCAGGATGGGAGAGGAACGTCTTCTCTGAGCATGTCCCAGGAACTGAAAGGCTTTCACTGCTATTAGCACACCTGCCTAGATGTGAGCACATCTGCTAAGTCACCAAATAGGTCCCAGGGGCCTGCTTGGAGTGAGTCTTACCTACCAGGGATCTCAAGACTTGTGGGGTAGGTCTGACCTTCTCTGGGCAGTCCTGCAAGCTAGCAGAGGCCTCACCATCCTGCCAGCTGCATGTTTTCACCCAGCCTCTCTGCTCTCTCTTCATTCTTGGCCTGTGAAGCGCTTGGGCTTGAGTATGGAACGGGCACAGCAGGTGTTTCACAACTACCCTGGCCAAAAATGGTCCCTCTGCTCCACCCTTTCCTGTCTAGCCACATCCTTTTGAAATGGGCAGAAGCCAGACCCATGCAAAATCTGCCCTGAAGGCATTTTATGGGAGCAGATGACCAGCAAGGGGAAGGAAGGATGTTTTATTGCCTCAGTTCGCTTCCTTCCAGTGGATTTTGGCAGAAAGGGCTGGTCTTTCTGCTCTGGTTCTCTCCAGATGAAGGGATATGTAGCAGAAGTGTTTATTCTGAAGCTGTTTGGAGCTATTGCAATGTAGCATGAGACTGTCTAACACTTGAAGCTGGATTTTCAAACGTACGCTTCCTTTATTAGCATTATTTTGATCAAATAATTGAGTAAACTTGAGTAAGTTTACATTCAAATACAATCTTTTTAACAGGGGATTTCTGTCACACTTGGTACTTTCAACCTTAACTGCTGGATAGTGGAGCTAAAAGTTGTCCTTTTTTTTCTTTTCTTTTTCCTGTGGTTAACCGAATCAATGACATATTGCAACTCTTCACAGCAGGACATTCATTTAGATTCAGTGGGAACTTGAATAGGCCAAAACTAAAACAAATAAAGCAAATTAGATCAAAAAGAGCTGCATCAGCTTTTAGTAACCTCACCAGTAGATCCAAATTAACTTTTTGAAAGCGTTCCAGAATGGGACAGGCTGCTCTGGGCTGTGGTTACTCGTGTGTGTGGGACTTGGTATCATCCTGTATTTGCACAATGAAAATTTCCTGATCCTGGCTCTGTCCTTGTCACTAACCAAGGCCAGAAAGCTGTAGTGACTGTGTTCACTCCACATCCCCGTGCGTTTCCCTACCAGCTACCTGGGCAGTGGTTGGCCAATGCAATTTCAAATGTGCTAAAAAAACAGCTGCTCTGATATTAAACCAAGAATGTAAAAAAAACAAAACCAAAAAAATCACAAGATGATATGGGTTCTCAGTACATTGACATTGTCTGACTTAAATTTTGTGAAGAAAACTTAACTTTTTTTACTATTTTTATGAACTCTATTATTTTTTTAATATATGAATGAAAAAGAGTATGTTTTTAGAATTTGTGCTTTTATTTAGTCTTAATTCTTCTCTTCTGTCTTCAAATTAACCAGCTGTTCTATTGTACATCATTTGCAGCTAGTCAAGAGAGATATTTAATATCCATAACAATACCCGAGCATTTAATTGAAAAATAACTTAGATAAGAGAAAGTATAATCAAATTTAGGTATTGTAGATGAAGTGATTTGAATAGATTGAGGCTGCATTGCAGGTCTTCATGTTAATTCCATAGCAGTTTTACCAATGATGCTGACTTTGTGTTGGGAATATTCAGCTTGAAAACCTCAAATTTCATTAAGGGGGATATGACTTGTCCTGGAATGGTCACAGTCACGTGTCACTGTTGCATTCCTTCATCATAAAATAAGAGAGTTTATCCACAGTCCTGCTGCTACATTTGAAGAAGATAAACCAAAAGCTGAGAGGTTTGGACTGCGATGGAAGACCAAATTCTGGACTCCTCTAAATTTTTCAGGTCTCCTCTCAGGTTTTTTAAAACATTTGCAAGACATTTTTTTTTTGGGGGGGGAGGTTGTTTTAAATCATTATTAATTACATATTGTTAAGCTTTTGCTAACAGGATTAAGATTCAGCAGGAAATATTCCATATAAAACATGCACTGTGAATAAAACAAAATAATGAAATTCATTACGCTGAAATTCAACCCTCCCATCTGGCACTGTAGAAACATGACAGACACACAAGGGCCTACAGAAGTCCAGGAGAAGTTAAAAACTGTTACCTTCAACTTCAGACAGGGATGCACCTCACCTAATTTCAGCTCTCTTCAGAGGTTCACACGCCTCCAGTTTATTCGCTTTCCGAAGCTCCCTCTAGAGCCAGGAGAAGGAACAGCCATCCCCAAAGGCTGGTTCAGTCCACCTCTTTCAGGCACCTGCTCTGTAATATGTGATTTATTACAGACAGCAATTCTTTATCCCCCTCCAGCCCCGTTTGATGTCCCCCAGGCTCGTTAGGTTTATGTTCCAATTTCAAATGTCCTGTCCGACAGGGACTGCTCTGGGCCAGAGACGGTCCCTGTAACCCAGCACTTGGTGTCCTGCAGTGCTAGTAGGAGACGCCATTGTGGAAGAGTGCAGGTGGCAGTGGTACATCCCTGACGGACCCCTTCAATAACAGGCCCCTCTTGCCCACGGATTTATCTGGTGCCTTTTGACCCTGCTGATGCCAGCTGCCTCTGCTGCCTCCTGGGACGGTAAAGTCCAGAAGTTCCCAGTTATTCATGGCATAAAGTATTTTCTTTTGCCTGCTTTCAGCTAATGTACTCCTTTCATAGAGAGATCCTTATGCTAGCTGTGTGGGATCAGGGAAAGAAAAGTCCATGGGTTTGGTGATCCTGCCCTGCACGGTGCGTGGCATGTGGTTCCCCCTCATGCTCATGAGTGACAAGTTGTCAGTCACAATCTCAGGATTAGCAGAGGACATGTAAAAGCCAGACACGTACAGAAGAACACAGGGCTTTGCAGAGCTGCACTTGGGAATGTAAAGAAAGCACGTGATGGATAATATCACTGCATCACAGTCCTAATGGGTTCTTCTAGGTCCAGGGAGAGTTAAGATTCAGTTTTAAATGGCTGAACCCGCCCTGAAAAAAAAAAAACCCAATCCAAATCATTATTATTTTTGTCAAGCCAGGACTCTTATTTTCAGGTCAGGTCTTCCATTCTTAAAATATGGTAGCTGCAAGGTGATTCATCTTGGTAACCCTCCAGGGTTGGGAAAAATAATCAGAAACCTTTTGTCCTATTGCCAGTGTGCTTAGAGGGAGGGAGGAAGGGAAATGCTTCCACACCAGATAGGTCTTTTTGTACCTTTGTTAGCATTAATATTAAGGCATAACCCAGTGTGAGGGCCTCAGACACTACTTATTACACATTCCCCAGACCTGATCAGAAAGAATAACTTTCAGCAATATAAAACTCTTCGAAGGGAAATTTATGAAGAGGGGGTGGTAGGCTCATGAAGGAGCTGAGAGCATCTTTCATTCATAGTACCAAATCTGTTAATGGGAGATCTGGCAAGAGCAAGTCACCTTTTCCGTGAGGCCTGGGAGCCTGCGCTTCCAGAAGAGGGGAAGCTGGCCAGCTGCAGAGACAGGACATGATGGGGACGGGAGCTTGGCATTTCTCCCAGGCTCCTAGTTCAGATGTGTGCTGTGCCTGAGTGCTCTGCTGAAGCAATTTCATGAGACTACAGGGATGATCAGCAGATGCTCTTGGCCCGGGTGGATTCTGCCCACTTCCTGCACCCTCCCGAATAAATGATCAGGACATGGGAGGGAGGAAAGGAAACCTGAGAGAGAATGCCCTTCCCTGCATCTGCAGATACGCCCTGCACGATTAGCAGAAGCCATAAGGGCAGGGCATGGTTGAGTGACCCAGTGGTTTGCAAACACATGCAGTTTTAAAAAATATTTTCTAAAAGTGGCATCATTCTGGGAGGTACAAAGGCTTGGAGGGGTAGTAAACCTCTCTGGTAGTGTTTGATCAAAATGCAGCCCTTGAAAAGATCAGGTAACACATCTTTTTTACCAGTCTGGTAATACAAAAAAACACAGCCCACCCCGAAACCAAACAAAGTAAGCAAACAAACAAAAATTTAAAAAAAAAAGGTATTTCCTTAGCTATTATTTGATTTTGTCTAACCCACCTGAAACACAAGCAGTAAAGAGAGACATGGCTTTTGGGTCTAGCTGGGCTGGGCCTAGGACAAGACTTTTAGAGGATGGTTAAGCTGTTTGTATCTCCCCAGGTTGGATGGAGACAAAATAAACCCTGTTGTCACTGAGGGCAACCCAGAACAGGTTCTACCTTACACTTTGCTTCTCACTGCTGGAAGATGCTCTGCAATGCTAGTAGGAGAGGAGTGGAGTGCAAGGCAGCTGGAAATTTCTGGGGTGAGATGAGGAGATTCTCCTCTGAAATACCCAAAAAAGTATTTTCAAGGAAGATTCTGTAAAAAAACCCATCTTATCAATAGGATTTCCTTTGAGCTCCATGACGTTTGGAACTCTGGGAAAAGGGAAACCCTAAGCTGCACCGGGGAAGAATTAGATTACCAAGGACCACTCTTCTGACTCGTGCTTACATCAGGATCATGGTCCATACAAGTACTATGCAGAAGAGAGGCTTGTATAGAAGACAATCTCCTCTTTATTTCCTCACAGGCTATGTGTGCCTACATGTTTAGTTTAGCTGTTAAGATAGCTTTTCCCAGATTATTTTGTAGCCTGTCTCCTTGCCATATGAGCTCTTGCATTCAGTATCCCTACCCCGTTCCTGATTAAAGGACACGTCCGTGTGGTTTGGGAAGACTGCTCCAGAGGACGACCCTGGAGTAAGCTGCCAGACTGAAGTACGCCATTCTCACCTGCATACGGGGTCTTGTGGCTCATGCTTGCTCCACACCATTTACACAGAACCCTCTTCTACAACACATGTTCCTTGCAGTATCCCCAACAGGGCCCTTTTAGTACTCATCCGGGGTTCCCTTTGTGCACACTTACTAGATCCGCCATCCAGCTTTCCAGCCTAAATCCCTGTTTTGAGACATAGATGGGGAAAAACTGGGGCTAGAGGGCCAGAGAAGTTTCCCACTACTCTGGGGAAGGACATGAAGATGAGAAACTTCATAGGGCACATGGGTGGCTCCTGGGATAAGCCAGAGAGGGATGCATTGTCATGGTCTGCTTCAGTACCTGTGTCACAGGAAAAGGAAGGAGAAAAGCTCTGGATGCAATGTGTAAGCTCCTGGGAAAGATGAAAACCAGAATGTCTGTGCTTGCCTCGTGCTGAAAAGCTCCCAGTATGCCTCTTGGGACCAGGGAGGGCGTTTTCACAACCTGGAGGGCGTTTTCACAACCTGGCTGAGCATAAGGTTTCAGCAGGAGTTGGGAACACTTCTGTACTACAGAGCGCTTGCACAGGAGGGATGGACCTCATCTGGATCAAAAGAGAAATGGGCTTCTGGCTACGAGCATGCAGGAGGTTGTCAGTGAGCTTTTTAACTGAGGACTGGGGAAAGTTAACCAGTGGCGACATTTTTCAGGACGGTGTTCCCAAAGACAAGACATAGCAAATTCTGTAGCCTCTAGGGAAGGATATATCAGGGATAGTATAAAACAAGAGGGCTAGCATTCAAAGAGAAGGCCAGGAAACCAAATCAGTGCTGTGATTGTCTCAACATCAGGGTTTGAAGCCTGGGGAGTAAGACAGGAGCAATGGCACATTTTTTCTGATATGTTAGGCACTTTGGAAACCTTGAGCTTGTTAAAAAGAAGTTCAAAGGAACAGCTGGGGGGATTAAATCCTCACAGCTGAGTGGAGATGGCTGAAGTGACCTTGCTGGGAACATAGTGGTAGGGCTACCACCCACCAAGAAAGGCCTGAAAAAGGGAAGGAGGCTGGTTCTGGTAACAGGAGGGAGGGTTGAGAGTAAGAAAGCTTAATTCAGAAAGCTGCCGGGTGTGTCTGAGTGAAAAATACAGAAAAGAACATAGACTCTAGCAGATTAAGCATAAAAATGTAACAAAGCTGTCCAAAAAGGGATTAGAAGATCATCTAGTTAAAAATTCAAAACTGGTACTAAATCCTCCAACTGTCACAGCAGCAGCAAAAGTCCTGCCTGAGAGCCTGTCAGACCATAGGACTCTTGGTCTATAAGCCTACTGGCTGTGACAGACACACTAGTGGCACTGTAACGAGGGTCAGAACAGCCTTTTCAATTATGTCAGCATAGTTTCAGCAAAGGGAGGTCCTGTCTTACAAACACCTTGGAGGTTTTTTTACAAGGTCAAGTAGTACGTGGAGAAGGGTGACCTGGTTGCTGTGGTCTGCCTATATTTCCAAAGGCTGTCGACAAAGCCTCTCTGAAAAAGCCTTAGAGAAAAGTCAACAGCAGCAGGATAAAAGGGGAAATCTCGCATGGATAGTTATTTGATAGAAGATTGAAAAAAGCATAGGTAGGACTAAATAGAGGAAGGTCACCAGTGAGTTCTCCAGGGGTTTGCACTAGGATCTGTGCTTTTTAACAAGTTCCTAAATGGTATGGAAAAAGGGGTGAACAATGAGATGATGGGGTTTGCTGACAATATGACTGGTCAAAGCACTGGTGCAGTTGTTTGTTTAGATAAGCTTTTGTTCCAATGAATATCAACATAACTGCAATGTGATGTTGATTTCCACTATCCTCTCAGTCCATGTTTGCTCTTAGAGCTTAGCGGGGGGGATAATTAAAAAAGATCATTTGGAACCTTGACCCATAGATCACATAACTCTAACTGGAGCCTTTTATTGTTATCGGTGGTCCTAGACCTCATTCAAGCTGAGAATCTTTGCAATGGGTTAACATGAGAGGCAGCAGAGCTGCAGTGTGGAGGGCAGTCACTGGTCTGCCATTTGCTGCTGCTGCTGAGAGCAAGGGCACTTTTGCCTGGAGCATCCTCACCTCCAGACACCCCAGACCTCCTTAGACTGGTGCTGTGCACTGTGATGGTGCCATCAGATGGCCATGATCTTAGGGAAAGTTTCCTTCTTTATCTCCCAAACATTGCTTATACAGGCACCACTGCTCTCATCCGCGATGAACTTGGTGTTTGGCAGGGGATACTTAGCTGTTGGGATGGTCTTTATGTCCTTCTTGAATCAAGAAGCTGAGTTTGACAAACCTACTTTGAAGACGGGTTGTGGACTCTGCCTTTAAGGACAAATTGTGTTCTTGATACCTAGATCAGATTTTAATACAAATCCATGACACTAAAATAATGCATGCTAATATCTCTTGGAGTATCCTAGGGCTCCCCTCTGGGCTGGGTATTATTTGGTATTTGCAGCACGTCAGAGATTGAGTGACTGTACAGATCAGATGGCAACATTTTGTACTGAACTGGTAGAGCTCTAGAAAAATGTTTTTATGCTTGAAGCAGCTCCTTAGCGTGGTAGTAGGCATTGGTAATCAGGCTGCCTACTTCTCACCACCTTCTATATTCAGGAAGGACACGGTGGCTGACACATTTCCTGATATACACTCAAAAATCACATCAGTTTGGATACAGGACCTCTGATTACCAATATGAAGACAACTCATACTTTTTCTTTGTCTTCTGCAGCAACCTCAACAAAGCCTGTTATTACCTCATATGCGGGGAAACAGGGGTACGGAGGAAGCTGGTGATTTGCTTATTGCCTCGTGGCCAGAACCCAACGGTGAATGTAGGTGGCCTCAGTTTGAGGAGAGCGTTTGCTCCCTGAGGCTACCTTGTGACCTAGCACAGCTTAGTTTTGGCACCTTGAATACATCCATGTCAGTTTTGGCATCCTGAATACATACATGATGGGACAGCGGTCCCATCACTTCCATATTCAGAAAAAAAAAAAAAAGAAAGAAACTTTGTCCCAGGGGCCTTACAAGGGAAAGATTCCTCAAATTCCCTTGTCCTGAGCCTCTTCAAGACGGGAGGGTGAGACTTTCACATTTTTAAGTGTATATCATACTTCTTATTCTAGACAGTTTGAGGTGAGGTATACTAATTCAGCCTTCAAGGCCACAGCATTCTTTTCTTTATATTTGTTGGAAAAGAAAAGGCAGCAGTAGGCCAACAGGAATCTTTCCCTTATAAGGCCCCTGGGACAAAATTTCATTTTTTTCTGAATATGGAAGTGATGGGACAGCTGTCATAGGAATTCTCATTTGAATACATGCCAGCAATAAGGCAAGAATATCGCTTCATGCAGGTAATTTTTAAAAACCTCTTAGAAGCTGTTCACCAGTTCAAAACTAGTGGAGAAGTCTAGTGGAAAAGGAATGAGAGACACGGATGTATTCAGGGTCCCAAAACTAAGCGCTTTACATAACACACCTTACATATGCTCAAAAAGAAGGTGGCAAAACAACCCACCAGAAGTATCCCTCCTCCTCCAGCTCTTCCCCAAAGACGTCTGCTTGCCCAGCTCCATGCAGCTCCCCTGTTTTCACAGGTGCACTGATGCCAGCAGCTATTTTTGCACTCAGCAAAAATAAGCTGGACCTCTGTGTCCATCCACTCCTTTCCTTTGCAGACTCTGCATCCCAGTGGCCTCTAGGAAAAGTGCAGGGAATGCTATCTTCCATCCCTGCCCTCCAGCAACAGAGGGAGAGGGACCGATCTCGTTTCCCTCAGGGACGTTTGTCCACCCGTGCTGAGCCACTGTGAGCTTCTTTTTGTGAGGTGGCAGCTTGTCTCCCTGGCTTCTCTGCAGAAAGCGGAGGGGTTGCAGGTTGTATTTGTGCACCGTGGGTCACTGGTGGTGGAATACGGGAAGTGAGGAGAGTCAAAGCTATCAATTAGTAAAGGAGGAACAAAACTAGTAATTCAGGATCTTTCCATGGAGGCTGCAGAGGTGCCTAAATGCAGTGAGTGCTCTTCTGCAAACAGGTCTTTTCCCAAGCCATGGGTCACAGCACTTGAGAGGTGAAACAGGTCCAAAAGGCAGCTCTTAAGGGTCTAGATTAAACAGAGAACAGCTAATGTGCTTGGCTGCTTATAGCAACTAAAGGCGGTTATCTTCTTCTTGGCCAGGGTGGGCATCAGTGGGGAGCAGATGAGCCCCAAGGGCTGCACGCCAGCCAGAAGTTGGAGATCAGCTGCCTTAGAGGAAACGAAACTGGCTGAGGCACCCCTGTGAGGTGAGTGTCATGGTTCAGAGTGGGACAGGAAAGGACGGGAGTACCCACCCACAGGTAGTAGGGAGACCTGTACATTGCCACCCAGACCAAAACTGTGGGTCAGCATTTTCTCCAGATCACAGCTAAAAGGTGAAAAAAAGGGCTCTTTCTACTGGGCCCTTTTGGGTTTTGTGCCTGTGCTAGAGAGGATGGAAATGCTGTTATCTAGAAGGACAATTTCACAACTGAAGCTGGCTCCTGATAGTCCAAAACCTCTTGAGATGTTTCCCTGTGAGGGTCAAAGAAATGAACGTGAAAGGGTGAGTCTGATCCAACTGACCCCTGTGAGTCCTGTACAAGGTCAGCCAAGCCATTCCCACATTTTGATGTGTTTGATGACAAAAGAGGTGGGAATCACTAAACTGAGGTGCAGGAACTGTTGTTCTTAGACATCTTGAACCTAAAGCTGAAGGTGACCTAAAGGTGACTATATCCAATATCAATGATAAGTGCAAGTGGCAGTAGAGTTTTGTTATAACTGAAATCTACTTCTCTGTCCACTAGGGCTGTAATCAAACACTTGCGTGCAACTTGGCCAGAATTGCTTTTTGTTTGTGTGGATCTAGAGGGATGCTGAAGCAGTAGCTTTGAGACCCTTTTATAATCCCTGCTACACCAAGGAGGGGACCTGTCAGGGCACCACCAGCCCTGCTTGTCCCTGCCCAGCATCTCCTGGGGTTCCCCCCACCCCGCCCAGGTGCCAGGACCTCATTTCAGGCCCCCAGGGCTGTCCGTCCCTGCCCCGAGTGATGCCACAGCAGGGCCGGTCTCCAGCTCCCCACAGCCCTGCCCTGCCTGGCCATGGCCCCACCGCACCAGGGAGGTGCCCAATACCCAGCACTGGGGTTGTGTATGATCCCAGATCCCTTCACCAAGCCTGATCCTGACCCCACCTGCAGACGGACATCCTGGTCTGGCCTGTGTGTGTACGGGAAGAGGGAGCTGAGGTTTGTGACAAATTAAAAGTTAAAATGAGCAAAGTCACTGAATTTCAAACAGGTCTTTGTTTTTTCCCTGTGAAATTAGATGAATCATCTCTGAACTGTTTTTTCTCCTGACAGGAAATGGTGATAATTAGTATGTATAGCTGGGCCTCGGCAGGAGGAGGGTGGAAAACCTGAACGAGACAAAAATTGGAGGATCCAAATAACTGCATCTTTAAGAAATGTGGATAAGTGACTCTCAGTTCTCCCATCTGCAAAATGGGGATGGGCTTTAAGTGTTTGGGAAAGGTGTGGCAATATGAAATGAATAAATGCAGTGCAGTTAGATACTGATGTAGAAAAATCATGAGGAAGGGGAGGAAAAGGAGCAAACAGTTTTCAGGAAGAATTATGCTCAGTATGTGTAGAAACAACTGAACACTGAACCTCTGTGAGGTGCTCTTCCTAGGACTTGTAATGTCACCTATGGTGGCCACTATGCTTTGTCACCTAGTGCCAGGTTAAGTGTCAGAAAAGAGACATGCAAAATAGGAAAATTACCCTAAACTTGCAAAAATTGCCTGTTGTCTTGCAGGGATTAAGTTTGGATTACTATGTATTTTTTCAAGTTAGTAGGTTGTCGTGGTTTTGGCCGGATTGGCCAATCAGAACAACAGATGCCCCCCCTCCGCAGAGAGGAGAGGAAGAGATAAGGAGATTTATGAGTTTAGAAAAAGAACTAAACTACTTTAATGAAAATAATAATAAATAAGAAAATAGTAAATAATAATAGAATAATACAAATTAAAGAATAAAAAAGTATACAATATATACAAAACCGTATCCAGCTCCCAGGATGACGATCGTGTCACCAGCAGACACAGGGAAAGTCCCAGACTGGAGTCAGCGATGGACAGGAGCTGAATTCTGGAACGAGAGTCAGGAATGCTCAGATCGGGATCAAAGGCAGACGAACAGACAGGGTCCTCCTCAGACGTCGGCCATTGAAGAAAACGCGAGCCAGCGCAGCCTTGCCCCTTTGATCCCTCAGCTTTTATACTGAGCGTGATGCATATGGGATGGAATACCCTGTTGGTCAGTTTTGGGTCATCTGTCCCGTCCGCTCCTCCCTGCAGGTGGGACCCCTCTACGCTTCTCTGCTTCCGACCCTCTAACGGGGCAAACAGCGAAATTAGCTGACCTCGGTTGTTATAGCAATAAACATAAGCAAGAGCCTCTGTGCATACCATCCCTTGGTATAATCAGGTCTTATCACTCTGAGAATGAAGAGTTTCTGAACAATATGCCGTTAATTTCAGGCTTTAGTCAGTTAGAAGAGGCCCAGCTAAAAAGTAAAATTACAAATCAGAAAATTGGTTCTGTTTTACCTCAAACCAGGACATAGGCATATGTTACTGATTATGACAATCTATACTTTTCATGCTGGCTGGGAAGTGCTCTGAGGAGACTTTCAGATCTAGCCCTGCAGCCTGAGCTGGCTCACATCAATAGCAGCAGTAAAAAACTTTCTGTAGGATTTTCTGGCAGATCTTTTTTACTCTACCAGTATCTCTGACCACATCAACAGAGCATCTAGAGGCCAAGTATGAAATACCACTGAGATCCTGTTGTTCTTGATGGTTCACCTCTCCTAAGGTGAGGCAGCAAAGTTTGCTGTAATTGTGATGGCAAATGTGTAAGAGGGAGGGAGAATCTCTCCCAGTGAGTGTCCTCCCTATCTGCTCCTTTTGTGTGTCTGCATTGCAGGGAAACATACACTTCTTCCATGTATCCTAGTTAAGCTTCATCATGGCTAGACTAATGACCTCTGGTGCGTAACTGCAGGCTTTTTGTGCTGCTAATTACACAAATAATAGCAGTATTTGGGAGAGGAGGACGAAACACGGTCCTTATGTATTCACTACTGAATGAGGTGACACTGGATTCAGCTCTCCTTGTATGCCTTGATTTTCCTCTGGTACTTCTGCATCCTCCCCCTAATACACATGGTCTGACTGCTTGTTTGTGAGATGGTCATGAGAATATAGTGCCTTCTTAACAATAAGAGAAGGGAATAATGGAGAAAACACGAGTGGAAAATCAAATATGTAAAAGCATTTAAAATGACTACAAAAAAATAGCTTCAAGTTGCAAAAGGGCCATTTAACATTTGATGGAGATTGATAGCCTCAAAAGTGGAGTAAGGCAAGGACTACAACAGTGCGCTGCAGTGTTGCTCTGGCACATACTGAGAGGCTTTTCCTCTGCAGATGGTTGGTGTTGCAGTTATCACTGCTATACAGGATTTAGATATACATCTGTATTCCATATAACTATGTGCGTGCAATGAAAATGGTCCTGAGAATATCAAATTACAGACTGGAGGAAAACGCGCTATTGTGATGCATATTACTCTTGCAAAATAAGCATTGTGGAGAATGGGGGGAATTGGTTTATGGTGAGATAGAAAGGCCTCTGTCTCAACCCCAGTATTGACATTTCAATGTGAGAAGAGCTGGTGAGTATAAAAAGATGCAGCTTACAGGCACTGTAATAAGTTTAGTTTTTAAAGGATACCAGCGCTTTTACCAAACCTAGGTGGGTTGGAGCAGACATACAGTCATCCATCTGACTTCAGGAAACTTTAGGAGATGTTAAGAATTTCACTACTCAGTTCTTTATGCCCCCTGTTATTATGTGAAGTAAATCTGTCTTACAGTCCAGTTGTCTTGCATTTGTAAAATTCATAATGAACTCTATGAACCATCCCGCTCCCAACACAGCTTGGATAGCCCAGATACAGATTCGGTGAATTTGCCATCTTATTTGCCTTCCCAGCCTCAGGGATAGCTTCTCAGCTATGAGACCACAATGATGAGGAAGAGTTAGAAAGAAAACATAAGTGGGAGAGAAGAATATGTTTATTTTCCTGAAGTCCTTTTTACCATAAGGATACAAGAAAAGGTCAAACTGCCTATGCAAATATTTAAACAATGGGACTTTGTGAATTAATTGAAGATGAAGAGTCACCCAAAATCTTCAAGAGGTTCATTTGCCTTCTCTGTAGTGGAATGAGAGAGGGGAGTGAGGTGATATTTTTGCACTCGCAGCTCCTGCATTTCATTGAAATAATGAAGTTGATCATCTGGTCAGCACTGTATGTAAACTACGCAAGTGCAGTTTGTATACATGAGGTGGGAATGCAACAGTATGACAGTGCTAAACTGGGTGATGGCTATTAAACTTCAGATTAAATAAATTAGGAACTCCTGCTAGACACACAAAAATATATGCAATGTTTTAGCTAATAAGGTGGTATGCATGCTAATAGGGTAGTCACCACATAGTGGACAGAGCTTTGCATCATCTTGTGTTGCAGCCAAAGGTTTTATGTAGAGAAGCTGCTGTGACTTGATCTGTAACCTGGCAAAAGAGCAGCAAACAAAAATTGCGATTTGTCTTCCTAGCTGGGCATCAAAATATGAATAAAATGATGCTTTCACATCTCTTGCAGACTCAGTCTGCCAAATTTTTTCCATGTTACTGAATCATACCAACAGATTTTACAGAAATAGCACTGTGTGCTTTATTTAGAGTATGGTCTGTTTCTGTATGCCTTCCAAGACTTCCATGAAGCTCAGTGATTCGACGCAAACCTTCTCATCTTCGGTCTTCATGCCCCAATTTATTCCATCAACATCAGAGAGCGTTTTGCTGTGTTAACAACAGCAGAGAGTTGCAGAGAAAGTAGCCCGTTCTGAGGTAAATAAAGTATATGCTGTCTATTATTTCACATGTAGCCTCTGGAAACTTTAGCTTTGGAAGTAAGGGGGGGGAAAAAATCCCCTATTGAGCGTTTCGCAGTAGCCAGAGGTACAAACATCACTAAGAGAAGTGGAGGCATGGCTTCTGGGAGTTTGTGCTACCTGAGACTCTTTGAAACCATTTTTTTTTAAAGAATGAGATTCTAACTCTTCGCTTTCTTCTCTAACGTGAAGAAGACCCTCTGAAGATTAACACTGCATTTCCCGTCTCACATTAACTGTAAAGGAGAATTCCTAATTCACAAAGAAAAACAAAACTTTCACTCTCTCCAGGTCTGTTGGCTTCCAGGACTCGGGATTTATCGTCCCCTCTCTGCCCAAACTCCCCTCTTTTCGCGACAAGGCACGGACAGGCGACAACAGGGACTCACACGGCCTCCCAGGCGCAGAAAAAGGGCAATTTCATGGAAGATAAAGTAGCCAAAAACCCCTTTTATCCCCCCAGAAGAAACACAAGCCGGAGCGCGGATCGCCAGGCGGGGGCGGGGCGGGGCGGGCGCCACCAATCAGCGCGGGCCGCGCTGCTATAAATAGGAGCGCCGCCAGCACCACCGCCCAGAGCGTCCCGCGCCGCCGCCATGGCTGAGACCGCCCCACCTGCAGCGCCTGCCGCCGCCGCTCCGGCCCCCGCCGCTAAGAAGCCGAAGAAAGCGACGGGTGGCTCTAAAGCCCGCAAACCCGCCGGCCCCAGCGTCACCGAGCTGATCACCAAGGCCGTCTCCGCCTCCAAGGAGCGCAAGGGGCTCTCCCTCGCCGCGCTCAAGAAGGCGTTGGCTGCCGGCGGCTACGATGTGGAGAAGAACAACAGCCGCATCAAGCTGGGGCTCAAGAGTCTTGTTAGCAAGGGCACCTTGGTGCAGACTAAGGGTATTGGTGCATCTGGGTCTTTCCGCCTCAGTAAGAAGCCCGGAGAAATGAAGGAAAAAGCCCCTAAAAAGCGGACAGCTGTGGTCAAGTCCAAGAAGCCGGCAGCCAAGAAGACCGCCAGTGCTGCCAAGAAGCCCAAGAAAGCGGTGACAGCAAAGAAAAGCCCCAAGAAAGTTAAGAAGCCGGCGGCTGCTGCTGCCAAGAAGGCAGCCAAGAGCCCCAAGAAGGCGATCAAGGCTGCCAAGCCCAAGAAGGCGGTGGCAGCAACGAAGAGCCCGGCCAAAGCGAAGGCGGTGAAGCCCAAAGCAACCAAGCCCAAGGTGGCCAAGCCGAAAGCGGCCAAGGCAAAGAAGGCAGCGCCTAAGAAGAAGTGAACCCGTGTGGGAGAAAACTTTTCCTCCGCACTTAAAACCCAACGGCTCTTTTAAGAGCCACCCACTTTCTCTTGAAAGAGCTGAAACGCTGTGGCTGCCACCTGTTCTGGGGAAGCGGGCAAAGGGGAGGTGGTCATGGGACTGGCGGTCTGCTGGCGAGAGCGCTTTTGGTTCGGGTGCAGGCAGAAGAGGGTCAGAGCAGTGAAGTTCGGAGGTGCTGTTGTGCCTCCGCTCACCGGGGAGAGCAGAGCCGGGCGCTGGAGGCGTTGGGAAGCTCCCAAGTGCGCAGGGATTGGCTGCGGCTTCGGAAGGGCGGAGCTACGGGTTCTCGGGAACCCTGTCGGCACCGCCCAGCTCCGCCCCGGAGCGGCGCAGAGACACAATGTTGGGTCGGGGCTGTGTGGAAGAGGCTGCGTCTTCCCCACTGAAGTGCAGATGTTCCACGGCTGGCTTCAGCCGATCTTTTTAAAAGGCAATGATGCTTTTTGTTAATTTTATTTTGTGAAATTCAAGCTCCTTTTCTGAGTTCGTTGGTGGCTCTGAAAAGAGCCTTTGGGTTTCTGTGGGAAAGGGCTTCCCCGGCGCTGTTCTTCGTCAGTGCATTTACTTGGCTTTAGCCTTGTGGCTGTCGGTCTTCTTGGGCAGCAGCACGGCCTGGATGTTGGGCAGCACCCCGCCCTGCGCGATTGTCACCTTGCCCAGCAGCTTGTTGAGCTCCTCGTCGTTGCGGATGGCCAGCTGCAGGTGGCGGGGGATGATGCGCGTCTTCTTGTTGTCGCGGGCCGCGTTGCCCGCCAGCTCCAGGATCTCGGCCGTCAGGTACTCCAGCACGGCCGCCAGGTACACCGGCGCGCCGGCGCCCACCCGCTCCGCGTAGTTGCCCTTGCGCAGCAGACGGTGCACGCGGCCCACGGGGAACTGCAGCCCGGCCCGCGACGAGCGCGACTTGGCCTTGGCCCGCGCCTTCCCGCCCTGCTTCCCGCGGCCGGACATGTCGCAGCGACTCACTGAACCAAGAGTTAGAGCCGTAGAAGAAATGGAATGAGCTCCGCCACTCGGGCTTATATCCCTTCTCAGCGAAAGGCGCGAATTTCGATAGGCTGAGAAGGGAACATTGCGAAGGCAGCCAATGGAAACGCGGATCGAGTTCTAACCAATGACGATGAAGTACGGAGAGCTAGCTGCGTAAAACGATCCCTCAGCCAATAAAAGTTCAGGCTAAAAGAATCCGTAATTTGCATACGCTGCCTATAAAAGCAGTGCGCTGAGGCTGAGTTTGCATCCGCGTTAGTGGGTTTCTTAGGAGTTAGTGTGGTTAAAGATTGATTAAAATGCCTGAGCCGGCCAAGTCCGCTCCGGCGCCCAAGAAGGGCTCCAAGAAAGCGGTGACCAAGACGCAGAAAAAAGGTGACAAGAAGCGGCGTAAGAGCCGCAAGGAGAGCTACTCCATCTACGTGTACAAGGTGCTGAAGCAGGTGCACCCCGACACGGGCATCTCGTCCAAGGCCATGGGCATCATGAACTCCTTCGTCAACGACATCTTCGAGCGCATCGCCGGCGAGGCCTCGCGCCTGGCGCACTACAACAAGCGCTCCACCATCACCTCGCGGGAGATCCAGACGGCCGTGCGGCTCCTGCTGCCCGGCGAGCTGGCCAAGCACGCCGTCTCCGAGGGCACCAAGGCCGTCACCAAGTACACCAGCTCCAAGTAAGCTGCTGCTGTGCCCTGTGCCAGACCTGCTCGACCCAAAGGCTCTTTTAAGAGCCACCCACCACCTCAGTAAAAGAGCTGATGCTGCGGTGACTTGTACGTAGCTTAGGTTCATTTTGGAAAAAGAGAAATAACTGTGTGACAGTGCTGTCCGTTTTAAGGAATGCGGAATATGTGGGTGCTCGCGGTAAACGGTGTTCTCCGAGTCTGCCTTGCTGGAGCAGGGAACGCTTGCGATTCACTCTAGTTACCCCGGGGACCGGCTTCACTTCCGCGTACAGTTGCGGGCGTGGTGGGTGGAGAGGGGGGATTAAACAATCACCGAACGGTGTAGGTGTTCTCTTTAAATGCCCGAAACAAGCATATTGCCGATAGGCGATACTTGCTCTTTTTCCCCGTGAGGCACTTAAGCGGAATGGGGAACATCGAAAGCACGGACGGTTCAGGAGGACCGTCTGCCTTTGGTTTTCTTAATCAGCAAAAAGCTCCAGGCTCGATCCCCCCCGCCCACACCGTTAGCGTTCTCGCGGGCGACTGGAAGAAGCAAAGCAGATCGCTTCACGGCGTTCTCGACCCTCAGCCGCGCAGCCCTGCCTGTGCGCCCGAGCGCGATCTAACCCGCAGCGCCCTTCCGCGGCTCTCGCCCTCTTTCTGCCTCTACCGCTCTGTTCCCCCGCGTCCCGAAAATCCTGCAGCCGAGCAGCCCGCGGGAGCAGGGGCGGGCCGGGGCAGCGGGAGAGGCACCACTGCCGGGCTCGAACCGACCTGAGTGAGGACTGCATGGCGCGCGGCCCTGCGCGACGCTGCTCCCGAGAGGGCGGGGATTGGTCGCGGTGGCGCTCGCGGCTCCGAGCCCGTCCCCGCTCCGCCGAGGAGCGACGGGCCTTAAACCGGGGCGGGGGAGCAGCCGGGAAACGTTCGCGCGCCTACCGCGTTCCTGCTCCGGCTCTGAACCGAGCGCCGTTACCGAGTGTGAGGAAACGGCGAGTGCTGGGGAGAGACGGAGGCTGCCGGCAGAGGAAGTTCGGCCAGCAGACCCGATGCTTCAGGTTTTGGGGGCGGGTTGGGAAGAGCATGCTAGAATCGTTTGGGTCGGAATGAACCTTTAAAGGTCGTCCAGTCCAACATCCCCTGCAAGTAGCGGGGATAGGTCAACTAGATCAGATTGCTCAGAGCCCCGTCCAACCTGACCTTGAATATCTCCAGGGATGGGGCATCTACCACCTCTCTGGGCAACTTGTTCCAGTGTTTCACCACTCTCGGCGTAAAACACTTCTTTGTGGTATCTGGTCTAAATCTACCCTCTTCTAGTTTAAAACCATTACCCTTTCGCAACAAGCCCCGCAAAAAAAGTTTGCCCCCATCTTTACTACAAGTCCCTTAAAAAGCCAAGGCCGAGACAGTGGACCGAAAGGGGCTCCTACACCAGCCACCTACGGTAGTTCCTGCCACCTCCCCGCCGCCGAAACCGGTTTTTCTGGGGACAGTCCACGCATATGCCTCCTTAGACCCCGGGGGAGCCTGTGCTAAAGCGGCCTAGAGAGTCGGAAAAGAGCAAGCGGCCGTGGCGGAGCCGGCCGTGGAGGGAGGGGGACGGTCGAGCCCGGTCGGCGGGTCCGGAAACGGCGGGGGCGGGGCGGCGAAGGGGCGGGTTTCCCGCCGGCGAGGCGCGCGCTTTTCGAATGCCGTTGTCGCCCAATGGCAGCCGGCCTCGAGCGGGCGGCCAATCGGCGGGCGGCTGCGGCTATAAATAGCGGCGCGGCAGAGCCCCTTCCACGGGCCGTTTTTTCTAGAGCGAGAAAGTGGTGGTGAGTGCGGAGCGATGGCGCGTACGAAGCAGACAGCGCGTAAGTCGACAGGCGGGAAGGCACCCCGCAAGCAGCTGGCCACCAAGGCGGCCCGCAAGAGCGCGCCGGCCACGGGCGGCGTGAAGAAGCCGCACCGCTACCGGCCCGGCACGGTGGCGCTGCGCGAGATCCGGCGCTACCAGAAGTCGACGGAGCTGCTGATCCGCAAGCTGCCCTTCCAGCGCCTGGTGCGCGAGATCGCGCAGGACTTCAAGACCGACCTGCGCTTCCAGAGCTCGGCCGTCATGGCGCTGCAGGAGGCCAGCGAGGCCTACCTGGTGGGGCTGTTCGAGGACACCAACCTCTGCGCCATCCATGCCAAGCGTGTCACTATCATGCCCAAGGACATCCAGCTGGCCCGGCGCATCCGCGGGGAGCGCGCCTGAGACTCTTGCTGCCACCCTTCCCCCAGTTCTGGTAGACACCGAGGGGGCCCACACAGACCCAAAGGCTCTTTTAAGAGCCACTACATGAACAATAAAAGGAGCTGTAACGCTGTTGAAATTAGGTGAAGTTGCGTGTTGTGTCGCATCGAATTTATCAATATATAAATTAATGCTATTTTACCATATCCAATAAAACCCAAAAAAACGTCACTCGGGGTTCCCCATGTTCAGTTGCATAAAACTAGCATGCAGTGATGTAACAGAATTTAAAGCTGAATTTGCTTTTTTAAGGGAATGGGGTAATGAAGTAAAACCAGAAAGACCACTTATATTGAACTATACGAAATGAAACTTTAAAAAGGCATGATTACTTTTATTATTATTTTTTAAAGTCAGAAGAAAAGCTTTTAACAGCTCCTTTATTGCGCATGTGGTGGCTCTTAAAAGAGCCTTTGGGTTGGGGGGAGGGGGGGAGGAGCCTCAGGCGCGCTCACCGCGGATGCGCCGGGCCAGCTGGATGTCCTTGGGCATGATGGTGACACGCTTGGCGTGGATGGCGCAGAGGTTGGTGTCCTCGAAGAGCCCCACCAAGTAGGCCTCGCTGGCCTCCTGCAGCGCCATGACGGCCGAGCTCTGGAAGCGCAGGTCGGTCTTGAAGTCCTGCGCGATCTCGCGCACCAGGCGCTGGAAGGGCAGCTTGCGGATCAGCAGCTCCGTCGACTTCTGGTAGCGCCGGATCTCGCGCAGTGCCACCGTGCCGGGCCGGTAGCGGTGCGGCTTCTTCACGCCGCCCGTGGCCGGCGCGCTCTTGCGGGCCGCCTTGGTGGCCAGCTGCTTACGAGGCGCCTTCCCGCCTGTCGACTTACGCGCTGTCTGCTTCGTACGCGCCATCGCTCCGCACTCACCACTACCCTCTCGCTCTAAAACAAACGGCCCATGGAAGGGGCTCTGCAGCGCCGCTATTTATAGCCGCAGCCGCCCGCCGATTGGCCGCCCGCTCGAGGCCGGCTGCCATTGGGCGACAACGGCATTCGAAAAGCGCGCGCCTCGCCGGCGGGAAACCCGCCCCTTCGCCGCCCCGCCCCCGCCGTTTCCGGACCCGCCGACCGGGCTCGACCGTCCCCCTCCCTCCACGGCCGGCTCCGCCACGGCCGCTTGCTCTTTTCCGACTCTCTAGGCCGCTTTAGCACAGGCTCCCCCGGGGTCTAAGGAGGCATATGCGTGGACTGTCCCCAGAAAAACCGGTTTCGGCGGCGGGGAGGTGGCAGGAACTACCGTAGGTGGCTGGTGTAGGAGCCCCTTTCGGTCCACTGTCTCGGCCTTGGCTTTTTAAGGGACTTGTAGTAAAGATGGGGGCAAACTTTTTTTGCGGGGCTTGTTGCGAAAGGGTAATGGTTTTAAACTAGAAGAGGGTAGATTTAGACCAGATACCACAAAGAAGTGTTTTACGCCGAGAGTGGTGAAACACTGGAACAAGTTGCCCAGAGAGGTGGTAGATGCCCCATCCCTGGAGATATTCAAGGTCAGGTTGGACGGGGCTCTGAGCAATCTGATCTAGTTGACCTATCCCCGCTACTTGCAGGGGATGTTGGACTGGACGACCTTTAAAGGTTCATTCCGACCCAAACGATTCTAGCATGCTCTTCCCAACCCGCCCCCAAAACCTGAAGCATCGGGTCTGCTGGCCGAACTTCCTCTGCCGGCAGCCTCCGTCTCTCCCCAGCACTCGCCGTTTCCTCACACTCGGTAACGGCGCTCGGTTCAGAGCCGGAGCAGGAACGCGGTAGGCGCGCGAACGTTTCCCGGCTGCTCCCCCGCCCCGGTTTAAGGCCCGTCGCTCCTCGGCGGAGCGGGGACGGGCTCGGAGCCGCGAGCGCCACCGCGACCAATCCCCGCCCTCTCGGGAGCAGCGTCGCGCAGGGCCGCGCGCCATGCAGTCCTCACTCAGGTCGGTTCGAGCCCGGCAGTGGTGCCTCTCCCGCTGCCCCGGCCCGCCCCTGCTCCCGCGGGCTGCTCGGCTGCAGGATTTTCGGGACGCGGGGGAACAGAGCGGTAGAGGCAGAAAGAGGGCGAGAGCCGCGGAAGGGCGCTGCGGGTTAGATCGCGCTCGGGCGCACAGGCAGGGCTGCGCGGCTGAGGGTCGAGAACGCCGTGAAGCGATCTGCTTTGCTTCTTCCAGTCGCCCGCGAGAACGCTAACGGTGTGGGCGGGGGGGATCGAGCCTGGAGCTTTTTGCTGATTAAGAAAACCAAAGGCAGACGGTCCTCCTGAACCGTCCGTGCTTTCGATGTTCCCCATTCCGCTTAAGTGCCTCACGGGGAAAAAGAGCAAGTATCGCCTATCGGCAATATGCTTGTTTCGGGCATTTAAAGAGAACACCTACACCGTTCGGTGATTGTTTAATCCCCCCTCTCCACCCACCACGCCCGCAACTGTACGCGGAAGTGAAGCCGGTCCCCGGGGTAACTAGAGTGAATCGCAAGCGTTCCCTGCTCCAGCAAGGCAGACTCGGAGAACACCGTTTACCGCGAGCACCCACATATTCCGCATTCCTTAAAACGGACAGCACTGTCACACAGTTATTTCTCTTTTTCCAAAATGAACCTAAGCTACGTACAAGTCACCGCAGCATCAGCTCTTTTACTGAGGTGGTGGGTGGCTCTTAAAAGAGCCTTTGGGTCGAGCAGGTCTGGCACAGGGCACAGCAGCAGCTTACTTGGAGCTGGTGTACTTGGTGACGGCCTTGGTGCCCTCGGAGACGGCGTGCTTGGCCAGCTCGCCGGGCAGCAGGAGCCGCACGGCCGTCTGGATCTCCCGCGAGGTGATGGTGGAGCGCTTGTTGTAGTGCGCCAGGCGCGAGGCCTCGCCGGCGATGCGCTCGAAGATGTCGTTGACGAAGGAGTTCATGATGCCCATGGCCTTGGACGAGATGCCCGTGTCGGGGTGCACCTGCTTCAGCACCTTGTACACGTAGATGGAGTAGCTCTCCTTGCGGCTCTTCTTGCGCTTCTTGTCGCCCTTCTTCTGCGTCTTGGTCACCGCTTTCTTGGAGCCCTTCTTGGGCGCCGGAGCGGACTTGGCCGGCTCAGGCATCGCAGAAAACGCAAGTACCTTTCCCACTCACAAGCGTTGCTCTCTGAATACTAAATAAAGTCGCCTCTGCCGGAGCTCCTTTTATAGCGTCGCTGTGCAAAGCAGCCTCTCCACAGTGTCGCATCGCCATTGGCTGGAAGTTCTATCTTAGATAGTCGCGCCGCGCTGAGCTTTGCTATTGGACACCTCTCGATTCGCGCTCCCATTGGCTGCCGAAACCACGCTTTCTTCACAGCCTATCAGCGCACGCGCCGCCGCTCCGCCCGAGCAGTATATAAATGGCCGGAGGGAGCGGCCGGGAGCGCATCTACTTGCTGCAGAGCTGTTGCGTGTCTTGTTTGGCGGAGTCGCTGCGACATGTCCGGCCGCGGGAAGCAGGGCGGGAAGGCGCGGGCCAAGGCCAAGTCGCGCTCGTCGCGGGCCGGGCTGCAGTTCCCCGTGGGCCGCGTGCACCGTCTGCTGCGCAAGGGCAACTACGCGGAGCGGGTGGGCGCCGGCGCGCCGGTGTACCTGGCGGCCGTGCTGGAGTACCTGACGGCCGAGATCCTGGAGCTGGCGGGCAACGCGGCCCGCGACAACAAGAAGACGCGCATCATCCCCCGCCACCTGCAGCTGGCCATCCGCAACGACGAGGAGCTCAACAAGCTGCTGGGCAAGGTGACGATCGCGCAGGGCGGGGTGCTGCCCAACATCCAGGCCGTGCTGCTGCCCAAGAAGACCGACAGCCACAAGGCTAAAGCCAAGTGAATGCACTGATGAAGAACAGCGCCGGGGAAGCCCTTTCGCACAGAAACCCAAAGGCTCTTTTCAGAGCCACCCACTAGATCACTGAAGAGCTGAATTACTTAAGCGTGCTTGTAAGCCTTTAGGAAACTGGGATTGTATTGTGTGTTATCCTAAAACAATAGTTTTACGTTAACTATTTTGCCATATATATGTTATAGTTTTTTTTAAAGTATGTCTTTGGTGGGCAGGGGAGATTTATTTTTTGATGTTCGAGTGAGTCGTCTTAGATGCTGACGTGTTTCACGGTGTTATTATAGCCGAAAATAATAAAAGTTTTTACCTGCCCCACCCTACCGCTGAGGTGAGCTATCTGGTAGCCACGGAAAACCGTCCCCTCCGCTTCCCCTCCCACGTAGCTGCACGTATGGATGGGGAAAGGAAAGCGTTAAATACCAGCTATAAGGCTGTGTTTAAATAACAAAGGAATTGCAAGTCCCTAAGTACTTAACTGTCTCAAAGGAGTGAAGCATCTCCCCGTTACTGCAGCATCCAGGGCTGTTCCTGAAGTTCTTCCCTGTCACAGCGCCCACTGAATAGATTTTGAAAACTATAAAGCCTTTCCAGCATTTACCCAGAACTTAAAATGACAACATCCTTATTTCAGCTCTTTTTGAGAGAAAGTGGGTGGCTCTTAAAAGAGCCGTTGGGTTTAAGTGCGGAGCAAAAGTTTTCTCCAACAGAGGTTTACTTTTTCTTAGGCGCCGCCTTCTTTGCCTTGGCCGCTTTCGGCTTGGCCGCCTTGGGCTTTGCTGCTTTGGGCTTCACCGCCTTCGCTTTGGCCGGGCTCTTCGCTGCTGCCGCCGCCTTCTTGGGCTTCGCAGCCTTTGTCGCTTTCTTGGGGCTCTTGGCCGCTTTCTTGGCAGCGGCAGCCGCCGGTTTCTTAACTTTCTTGGGGCTCTTCTTCGCTGTCACCGCTTTCTTGGGCTTCTTGGCGGCACTGGCGGGCTTCTTAGCCGCCGGCTTCTTGGGCTTGGCCGCAGCTGTCCGCTTCTTGGGGGCTTTTTCCTTCACTTCTCCGGGCTTCTTGCTGAGGCGGAAGGAGCCGGAGGCGCCGGTGCCCTTGGTCTGCACTAGAGTGCCCTTGCTGACGAGGCTCTTAAGCCCCAGCTTGATGCGGCTGTTGTTCTTCTCCACATCGTAGCCGCCGGCGGCCAGCGCCTTCTTGAGCGCGGCGAGGGAGAGCCCCTTGCGCTCCTTGGAGGCGGAGACGGCCTTGGTGATCAGCTCGGTGACGCTGGGGCCGGCGGGTTTGCGGGCTTTGGAGCCGCCCGCCGCTTTCTTCGGCTTCTTGGCGGCGGCCTTAGCGGCGGGGGCCGGGGCAGTGGCGGCAGCACCTGCCTCAGCAGCCGGGGCGGGAGCTGTCTCGGACATGTCGCTGCTGCTCGGTCGGAGCACTACGGCTACGGTGGCGGCGCCCCCATTTATAGTAGCTCGCGGGCGCTGATTGGTGCGTTGCCGAGCCCGCCCCGCCCCCTCCCGGCGGTTCCGCCGCGCTCTGCCTCTCGGATTGTGTTTCTTCCGCCTCAAAAAAGTGTTTTTTTCGTAAAAAAAAAGTCACCGCGGCACCCCGTTTCTTAGCGATGTTGCTGGGGACAGAGGATATTTTTGTCTTGCGGCGTTTCTTTCAGCTGGGGGTTGAAATGATTTTCAAGGCGGCCAATAATCCCTGGGTTTGGGGATTGCACACAGAGCTGGACGGTGAGATTTTGATTTTTCCTTTTGAATTAAAAATTTGCTTCTGACAGAACTGTCACAGTGACAGCGGATTCATGCTTCTGAGACGGTTTTTCATGAAGTTAGCGCAAAACGGAGGTGATGTCGAGACATTTTCTTAGCGTAAATTAGCTTTGAAAAGAAGCAAGTAACACAAAGTAGCCACTCAGCTCTGTATCTGGGTTATGATTTGTCTTCCGTAATACGGCTTTATCTCTTAAAAATAAGGAAACCTTTGGACATAGTGCCCTATTTAGCTCTACTCGGAGCTATTAAAAAGTAAAAGAAAGACGGTTTTCACTAGAAACGTTAATGTGAACAAACATCTCTCTCAAATCATCAGGTACCTTCAACATCTCATAAGAACATAGAGAAGTTCTTTCACTGTTTCCCTCAGTTTTCTGCGCCCTTGTGTCAATACTTTGATGAACTATATTCCCATATATTTCTCAAAAATACTTATTTTGACTAAGCTCAACAGGTAAACACATTCATTTGTATCTTCTTATTTCGAGATAGTATTTATGTTAGTGCTTACTTTCACACTGTACTTCAGGCATTTTGTCCACCAGAATCAGCAGTTGTGCAAAAAAAAACCTAATCAAAATATCATATGCACGTTTTATTTATGAAAAACAGAGGTAATGATGCAGGCATTTCTTTAATAAAATGATATAAATTAAATATATTTTATTTACATTGAAGTAAATATAATTTCTTTAATAAAATTATATAAATCAAGTGGCTTAATCAAACAATTATGTCCTCAGAACTGCTGAGATAAACTAGGGCACAGTTTTTTCCAACCCATGAGTTTTCTGATGTGGCCTAAACTGAACACACAAAAAAATCATTTTTTCTTGGGATAAGTTGGACAGAGGAGTGTTATGTCATTCAAAAATATGTAGTACAATGTGGGAAAGGAGACCCTGGTGATTATTTCACATATGTTTGGAAATGCAGTCATTTGGCTTCTTTCACTTTTTATTTTGATAATATAATATCACACACCATCTTGTGGAGTTTTGGCAGTGTGGGGGGGTGTCAGTTTTAAAAGGATGTCAGCAGTGCTGGTTTAATATGACTAAGGTGCACCTGAAGTGTGAGAAACTACCAAAAGATGTAATAGCATTCCAGAGGGGCTTCTGTCTACAGAAGACAAACAGCAGAATAAATCACATGCAAGAATATAAAACCAGATGATCATGTGGATTTGGAGCTACCATCTGTACTGATGCTTTATTTTATGGTAGATTCACAAGCTGACCGCACTGTAGATTGTGGGTTATGAACTACATTGTCACAGAATTTAAGCTGTTGGGACAGCCACATACCATTGAGGAGAAATTTCTGGGAGTTAGTTCTGTAGCACACATATTTCCTTCAAATTCTGCGTCTGACTCCCTTCTATTCACTCCTATCAGAATCAGTCCACTGTTAGCTTTAACTCTACATTTTTTTGCTCCTCTGCAAATATATTTTCCTAGGTTTAGACTAGGTCTCTATCCTTCTTCCAAACACCTGCTGTAGCAGCACAATCCTGGAGCAATCTATACACTCTCCAAAAAGCTCCTTTTTCTGGCTCTACAATATTTTGACCATATATCTGGACTTTGTGGCTTTTTGCAGTCATAGACAGTTTTAGGGTCAGCAAAGGAAGAAATGGAATGAGATCTTGCAAATGTTATCAGGTGGAGGAGAGGAAGAAAAAAATAATTTTGCAAGTGCCCTCTAGTTGCTTTAATTTAATGGACAATCTTATTTTAAAAAAAAAAAATTATTTATTTTAAATATTATCTTAACCTTTTTTTTCTGATAGAAAGCTTTGTAAAATGATATATTCAGTAAAAGACAGACTTACTTCCACCTCTTATTTTTCCCTGAATATAATAGCCAATCAAACAGAATATTTAATAAAATAAAAAATATTTTTTGAAAGGTAGAAGGTAGTACTCCCAGTGGACTGTGATATTTGGATGTGACAGAAATTTCTCAAGACTTCAGAAATACGAGGACTCATTTTTCTGCTACTCTGATGTTGGATAAATACTTTCATGAAGGTCCTTTTGAGCCTAAGTGACGGTAGAATCATAGAACAGTTTGGATCAGAAGGGACATACAGAGATCAGCGAGTCCAGCCTCATTGCCAGGGGAAGGGACATCTACCACTAGATCAGGTTGCTCAAAGCCCCGACCAACCTGACCTTGAACACTTCCAATGATGGAGAATCCACAACTTATCTGGGAAACCTGTTCCTGTGTCCCACCACCCTCATTGTAAAAGATTTCTTCCGTATGTCCCATCTAAATCTACCCTCTTTCAGTTTAAACTGCTGCCTCTTGTCCTGTCTCCACAGGCCTTGGTGAAAAATCTCCATCTTTTTTATAAGTCCCCTTTACATACTGAAAGACCACAATAGGGTCTCAACACATCATTCTCTTCTCCAGGCTGAACAATCCCAAGTCTCTCTGTCTTTCTTCATGGGAGAGGTGTTCCAGCCCTCTGATCATTTTTGTGGTCCTGCTATGGACTCACTCCAACAGGTCCACGTCTTCGTTGTGCTGGGGACCCTAGATCTGTCTGCAATACTACAGGTGGGGTCTCATGAGAGCAGAGCAAAGAGGGAGAATCAACTCTCTCAACCTGCTGGCTATGCTTCTTTTGATGCAGCCCAGGATATACTTGGCTTTCTGGGCTGCAAGTGCGTATTGCCAGCTCATATCCAATTTTTCATTCATCGGTATCCCAAAGTCCTTCTCAGCAGAACTGCTCTTAATTTAGTCATCCCCCAGCCTGTACTGATACTGGAGATGGCCCAAACCCAGGTGCAGGACCTTGCATTTGGCCTTGTTGAACTTCATGGTGCTCACATGGGCCTACTCCTCAAGCCTTTCAAAGTC
Organism: Chroicocephalus ridibundus; assembly: GCF_963924245.1. Classification (NCBI taxonomy): domain Eukaryota; kingdom Metazoa; phylum Chordata; class Aves; order Charadriiformes; family Laridae; genus Chroicocephalus; species Chroicocephalus ridibundus. The sequence continues at coordinate 167,319,101 of NC_086284.1, forward strand.
CCTCTAGATGGCATCCTTTCCCTCAGGCATGTCAACTGCACCACTCAGTTTGGTGTCATCTGCAAACTTGCTGAGCATATACTCAGATAGTCCTTCTATGTCCTTAATGAAGGTTTTAAACAGTATCGGTCCCAGCACTGACCCCTGACGGTCACTACTTGTTACTGGTTTCCACTTGGACATTGAGTTGTGAGCTGTACCTCTTTGGTTGCAGCCATCCAGCCAATTAATTATCAATTTTATAGTCCATCCATCAAATTCATACCTCCCCTCAGTCACCTTTCTGTCTTCCATATGCTTCAACATAGCTTCCAGGATCTTACCAGGCACCGAGGTAAGGCTGACTGGTCAGAAGTCCCCAGGACCCTCCTTTTTATCCTTTTTTTAAAAAATACTTGTGATATTCTCTTTTCTTCGGTCACTGGGAATTTCACCTGACTGCTGCGACTTTTCAAATATGATAGAGTATGGCTTAGCATCTACATCTGCCAGTTCCCTTGGGACCCCAGGCTGCATCTTTCTAAGTCCCACATACTTGTGTATGTTCATGTTCCTCAGATGGTGTCAAATACGATTTTTCCTATGGTGGGAGGGACTTTGTTCCCCCAGTCCCTGCCTTCAGGTTCAAGGACTTGAGAGATGTGGGTAGAGAGACTAGCAGTGAAAACTAAGGCAAAAAATTTGTTGAATACCTCAGCCTTCTCCATGTCGATTGTCACCAGTTCTCCTGTCTTATTTGTTGGGGGGTTCATTTTCTTTAGTCCTCCCTTTCTGATCAACGTACCTGCAGAAGCCCTTCTTATTATTCTTCACATCCCTTGCCAACTTCAGGTCCAGACATGCCTTATTTTTCCTGATCCAATCCCTAGACACCTGGACAGCATCCCTATATTCTTCCCAGGATGCATGTCCCTGCTTCCACTGCCTGTGCATTTCCTTCTTGCCCTTCAGTTCGACCGGAATATCCTTACTCAGCCATGTTGGTTTCCCACCTTCCTTGCCTGATTTCTTACATGTGGGAAAATAAACTTTATTCTAACCAAAATTGTTTAGCAGAGAATTACCTGTAAATGAGGTGTACCAAAATTGTTTAAGACTCCAACAGCCTTAGAGGAAATTAATGCTGCATGACTGAAGAATTCTTAAGCTTTAGAAACGATGATTCAAAATGTGCACAATCATGCACCGATAAGACGAGGGCTCTCAACCTATACAGGAGATGAACCGTGAAACGGCATCTCAGCCCATAGGAAGAGTCCTCGACCACAGACCTGCTGCTCTGAGGACCATCTCTAAATGGCTCTCACCAGGGGGTCTGTTTTATACCCTATTCAAATCTGATCTGTGGTCATATATGGTCGTGTAGCCCCTGCATTGGCTGGAGACCCCAGCTTCCTCAACTTTCAACCACAATGTGTATGTGCTGACCACCACCATGTGGGAGTAACAGGAACTGTGTTTTCATGGGCTTTTGCCAGTTCTTTGTTAGGCCTTTAGCAGATCTTTGTCAGGACAGGTGCATCTCCCACACAATCTATCCCTTGACCTCAGGGTCACAATTTGCCTGGTTTCCTGGAAGCAGTGGCAGAGTCATCTCTTGCCACCAAAGTTGAAAGAGAGCGCAGTTTTGCTGAGTCTTAATGTTCACTGTGGATCATCATTTCTCAATTATTTTTCTATGGTTCTACTGGGATATCAATTGCATGAACAGGTTCTAAGGAAGTATATCTCACAACCAACACAGATCTTACTATTGCACGTTTAATACAATTTATCATAATACATATTACAACTATCATAACTACAATAATTTTTAAAGATTGAAGGAGGCTGGTTAGCCACACAGAAAAAGAAAATCCAAACATGTCAAAAACTTTCCCAAACCAGTTCTTTCCTAGCTCACCAACGATCGCTTCTGAATCTCTGGCTACCTTATCCATCTTGTTGATTTGGTCTTGAAGCAGCATTGATAACGTTCAGGATGCAGATTCAGTGCTCCTCTGCCAGCAGATTCAGGACTCTGCATATGCTTTTCTCTTTTAACAGCATCAAGTCTAATATGGCTTGGTTTTGAATGATCATCTTACTAGTATGTTGTAATTGATCACTTAAAAGCTCCAGACTATCAGAAGTGGCATTGGCTAAAGCCGATAGCTCTAGGCCTATTTCCAAAATGGCTTGTTGGTTTTGTACCGGGGCAATTCCTACTCCAAATAATAATTCCATCCACCACCCAATTCATGCTGGGACTTCTTGCCATCCCTTCCATAAATTGCATAGTCTAGGATCCCACCACTTGCGTGACATGGGCCCTTCTGGATAAATGGGGCAGAAGGAGAGCACGGCCAGTGTAACAGGTTGGCCCAGGCATAGTTGAATATAATCCAGAATATAAGTGGCCATCGGAGCATGCCCATACTAAATCAAGGGGTGCATGGACGGTGGATGTTTGGCATGAACCTGGTATGGTAGTAAGAGGAGGACAATAACCTTTCTTACTACAGTCTAAGACAGAGGGTTGTGAATAACTGGTATTACTGCACAAACAGCCCTGTATCAGAGCTTTCTTAACAGAACAGTATAACCATGGCAATGGCATCCTTTTAATATTTTTGCATCTGAATTCTACTTGGCAGTTCCAGAGAGGAGATTTCCTCACGGGAGGTCTCTTATCCTTTTCCCTGTCCCAAGTAAGCATATAGGTATATATGGCCCACGTGCAGTTTAGAGGTCAATCGAACGAGTTTTGATTACATGCGCTGGGACACTCATTGTTATCCCTTTCAGGGTGTTTAATACACCATGAGGCTTTTAATGGTTTTGTATATTGTAGGAAATGATCATCAGTGCTCCATTGAGTATTATATTCGATAGTTCCCCATAGAATATTGGGTCATGGTCAACATTGAAGAAGGCCGACTGTATCCTGGGCTGCATCAAGAGAAGCGTGGCCAGCAGATCAAGACAGGTGATCCTCCACCTCTACTGCACTCTGGTGAGACCCCACCTTGAGTACTACATCCATCTTTGGAGTCCTCAGCACAAGAAGGACATGGACCTGTTGGAGACGGTTCAGAGGAGGGCCACAAAGATGATCAGAGGGCTGGAGCACCTCTCCTATGAAGAGAGGTTGAGAGAGCTGGGTTTGTCCAGCCTGGAGAAGAGAAGGCTCCAGGGAGACCTTATAGCAGCCTTACAGTATCTGAAGGGTGCCTACAAGAAAGATGGAGAGGGACTTTTTACAGGGTCATGTAGTGATAGGATGAAGGGTAATGGCTTCAAACTGGAAGAGGGTAGACTTGGATTATATATCAGGCAGACATTTTTCACCATGAGGGTGATGAGACACTGGCCTAGGTTGCCCAGAGAAGTTGTGGATGCCCCGTCCCGGGAAGCGTTCAAGGCCAGGCTGGATGGGGATTTGGGCAACCTGGTCTAGTGTGAAGTGTCCCAGCCCATGGCAGGGGGGTTGGAACTAGATGATCTTTAAGGTCCCTTCCAACCTAAATCATTCTATGATTCTATGATTCTACGGTTGAGTACCCTTTACAATCCACCCCATGGCCACATTGGTGGACAGTAAAAGTGTAATTACAGTCTGCATCCCATACATAGATAGTATTTATCATGTCGGATGACCAGTTAACTATATATCTTCCGGATCCCTCACTCTTCCAGCTATAGCTATTATACTGTTCCCATGTAAGTTCAAGAACCAGACATATGTTAACCTCCTGCATAAAGACTGGCAAAGAGTCTCCTGCTGCCTTGGGTGTGGGTAGACAAACTGTTACAATGAGCAAATCCCACTATCATTTTTGTTATCATATTGTCATCCAGGTCCTGGTCATTTCTGTTGGTTACTGTCACCTTTGCCAGTATGAGCACCAACGTGGTCTGCTTTTTCATTGTCCTGTAAGAAAACACAGAACCGGCCTCTGGTTTTGAAACCGGGCTTCAGGGTTAGAACTCAGGGATTATCTACTGAGCACTAATATGGTGAGTTTTTCGTTTCCCTTCCAGGGCTTCCCGGGCATATGAGACCCTTGGTTTTGCCAGGGTCATGTTTCAATGCCAATAGAAGGTAGTTTCACCATGACAGGTTGGCCTAAGCATATCCTCAGTAGGAACTGGCCCTTTTGATCATCAACTATTGGGAGCATTGCCTGTCAATGGTTCTGCAGGACAAAATGCTCAAATCTTTGGGCTTCCATAATTTCCCCACTGGTTATTAACAGTAAAGACTGCTTGTGGCAATTGTATGTTCTAGTTATGGCATGAGACATCAGCATGTCTTTTAAACAAACCTTTGGCTCACTCAACTATACCATTAACCTGGGGATAATATGGTGTGTGAAACACCCATTTGATAGCTTCTCCCATACACAGTCTTACACCACTATGGCTGTGAAATGCGACCTGTTGTCACTTTGAATGCACTCAGGAAGGGGTAAAATTTAAACCACTAAACCACTTTCTTAGTGCTTAGACTGTCTGATCTCTGGTGGATGTGCTAACAGCTGATGGGACACTTTTCTGTTGCACCTATCACACCTATTACGTTTATAGCTTTCTCGATGGTTTAATCCCCATCTCAGCAGCGTGTTGCTTATTTAAAACACTAATTTGGGCCCCTGTATCAATTAAAAAATCTGAAGTTATTCCCTTTACGCCCACAGTGATATGTATATAAGGTTCCCTATCAGTGGACCATTGACAGGGATTCACCATGCAGAGTAGGCAGCCCGAACCCCAACCCCCGGTTTCCAGTTTTTTAACTCCTTCAGTTCCCTTCGCAGGGACGCGAAAGGTTAAGAAGTTTCCCTTCCTGAGGGGGCAAGGTTGACGGCCCTTTTGTTCCCTAGTTTTCACCACTAGCACTTACACCAGTTTCCGGATGTGAACGGTGGGCTGTCCGCGCAGCATTGTTCGGGGTATTCCCTTAGTGCTAATGCTTTTCGCCGAGGACTATTTCTTTCTAAATCACGCTCATAAATCACAATATTGTGTAGCGTCCCCGCCCAAGTCAAAACGTGCGGGGGAACGGGGGGGGGGGGGGGGGCGGGGAGCGAGAGGCGGAGGGCGGGCGCTTCTGTGGGTCTTTCCAATAGCGCTCAGTGGGTCTCTGAATCGTTTATCTCGGGGATTGAACGTGTGTTTCCAAAGCGCCCGGCAATCCCCTAATAAGAGGTTAAAGGTAGCTGGAGTCCACCGCTGCAGCCATCGGTATCCCTTGGTGCCTTCTTTCATACAGTGCTTGAATTCCAGAGGCTTTTCGCATTCCTTCCGCTAGCTCCGACAATCTTTTTACGCGGAGAGTAATAGGCGCCACCCTAATTTGGGGTCCGCACCCCCAGCCTCGGCATCGCTCAACAGAATCCCACCACCCCCGGTTAAAGAAACTCTCCGCAAATATTCCTTTTCCCTCTCTCCAGGTTTTTGCGGGAATTTAGCTTACTATTCACGGAGCTGGGGTCCCGCCCAGGGGGCGGTACGGAGGGTGGTGCGGGTATTCCCGCCATGCGGCCCCCTACCCCTCTCTGTTTTAATAAGAGGTTGCAATTTCTTTTTCTCCAGTTCCTCCATTTCCTCAGAACTATTTTCGTCAGCGTCTCCCCAGATGTCCCTATCCTTGGGGCCTGTGCCCTCAATTAATTTTCGGCTTTAGATAATACCGGGGGGTCTTTCCGCTTGTGTTAGCATGATCTCAATTTTTTGTTCTAAATGAAATGTCCGCTCTCTTTCTCTTTTCAATTACGCTTTTAAACAAACTATTTCTAATTACATCTTTAAATTATCCTTCTCTAACATTCCGGAATATTTATAATGATCTTGCCCTGGAATTTAACAGGCATCCAGGGTGGCATACATAGTCCTTTTATCTCTGCCATCTCGATTATTTCCGCGGCACCGTTCTACTCTTTTTACTGCCGCCTTCGGACCAAACCACTTCTCCTTTGCCCAGGGGATACCTGGGGGAGGACTAGAACCATGGCTCTGTAATAATTCCTCTAGGGACATTATCCTGCCAACTATGCAAATTTAATGTCGCAGACGTTCACAAAATCAAGTTTAGACACGTCGTAAATTCAAAATAAACTTTATTCTAACAAAATTGCTTAGCAGAGAACTAACTGGAAATGAGGTGTATCAAAATCGTTTAACACTCCGACAACATTAGTAAACCACAGGTTCAGAATGTATGAGGAAATTAATACTGCACGACCTAAGAATTCATAAGCTTTAGAAACGATGATTCAAAATGTGCACAATCACACACGGAGAGTATGTGCACTCCTGCGTGTACAGGAGGTGAACCGTGGAATGGCATCCCAGCCCACCGGTAGAGTCACTGACCGCAGCCCCGCTGTCCCAAAGAGAACCATCTCTAAACGGCCTCTCGAGGGAGCTCCGTTTATACCCTATTCGAATATGATCTGTCATGTAGCCACCCCAATAGTCTGCCGACGACATCAACTTCTTTACCTTTCGACAAAAATGCATATGTGGTAGCCACCACCGAGTGGACGTAACAAGAGTCGTCACAGGAAGTTTTCGTGGGCTTTTGCCAGGTTTTTATTAGGTCTCTATCAGATCTTTATCGGGGAGGCTGCATCTGCCACATCCACCCACTAGTGTCTTAAATATCTGAAAGTACACTCTATTAAAATTCAAGGTCTTGATTTTACTTTTTGCCTGGCCCATATCCATCACGTTCATGATGGGCCTGGACCCAGGCTGCAGCCCAGGCTGACAGCAACCTTGACCTCTCTACTTAGTTTATTTGTGTTGGTGAGCAACAGGTCCAGTAGTGCTGCTTCTCTGGTTGGGCTGGCTTTTGTCTGGGTTAAAAAATTATCCTCAACATGCACCAGGATTCTCCTGGACCAGTTACAGCTTGCTGTGCTGCTTTTCCATCAGTTGTCAGGTTCATTGAAGTCCCCCAGCAGGATCAGGGCCTGCAAGCGTGATGCTTCCTGTAGTTGAGGTAAGAAAGCTTCATCAACCCCCTCCCCTCGATCGAGTAGCCTGTAGTAAATACCAACCATTAGGTTTCCCATGTTGGCTTGGCCTCTAATTTTTGGCTACAAACTCTCAAGTGTTAATCACTCTTTTTCAAAGGAGAGTCTGTGCAATCAATTCTTTTTTTTTTTTTTTGAGATAGAGGGTAACCCACATAAACATACCCCTCTCCTTCCTTGATTGTCCCTTCTGAAATATTTATACTCATCTATTACAACATTCCAGTCTTGCGATTCATCCCACCAAGTGAACTACGACTGTGCTGGACTTTTACTGTTTGCGCAGGAGGATGTATAGAAGCAGCCATCTCACAGATGCAGCTGAGGAGGCAGGACTACAGCATCCTTAGGCATACTTCAAACAGGGTGATCAAGGTCATGCATTAAGGCTGTAGCTGAGAAGCCCCATTAACATGTTTTTCACCTCGGGCTGCATAAGGCTGCGTGGCATCTGCAATATTTTCTCAAGCAAGTAGCTCTTCCTGATGCCTGTGCTGCTGAACATTCACACTTTGTATACGTGACCCAGTGAAATTCATTCTGACTTATGGGTGTTCTGGACACATAAGAAACATAAATAAAGTCACAGAGTCACTCAAGGCAATTGAAATCTGCTCTTGATGTAATTGCAGACTTTGGATGATCTGGGAGATAGGGAGATATCTTTTTGTCTGTGGATGATGGATTTTATTTAAGAACTGATTTATCATGGTGTCCTACATCATAACACATCGTTACACAAGTAAGAAAACTTCATGTCTTGATAGGGAAGGGGTTACAGCTGCGTACTATTGGGTCTCCAGCAAAGGACTCTTCCCCATGATAAAAGTGTTTTGTATTCATATAGATTTAAAATCCCCAGATAGATCATTAATTTCTTAAATTAAGAAATCCATGACCAGAGGTATGTAGGCATTAGGCAGAAAATGCAGTTGTTATAAGGGGATCCATAGCTACAGTTTTCTTAGTTTTTCTTAAAGTTATCTCCCTGCAAAAATATTCAGATTTTTTAAAAAGATTCATTTTTGTTCAAAGCAAGAGAGAAATAGCTCCTTGATCATTTCAGACCACAGTTATCTGTTACTTCCAAACTCAGTTAAGGGATAATTCCAAGAATCAGTTCAGATCAAGCAATCAGCAATCAGTCAGTGAAATTGTAAAGTTTCTTGTTCAGTATTTAGTGTTGATATAAATACAATATGTATGAAAATGTTATTGTACTGGATGATTTATACGTGTATAATAATGGTTTAATAAAAAACCTAATTTTTCCAGAAGTGAATGTGAACTCAGTGATAAAGTAGCCAGTCATCACTCTTCCTTTCTCCTTAACCCATTCCTTTAATAAGCTGGGAGGGTCAGACGGTACACAGAAAACATGATGTGTCTGGAAAATGTGTCCACAAGCTAGAGAGAAGAAGGCTGTGTAGAATGGAAACTCTGGGTCTAGGCCAACCACAGAGATGTTCAGTACATTCCTTGTTTGACTTGGTACAGCTCAAAACCACAATTCAACACCACAAATCAGGAATTGGGACATTTGATGAGGCAGGGAAGAGGTGGATGCTACATGTTCAGTAAAGACAGGTATTGCTTGCATGATGTAAGGGAGGAATGGTCCTTCCCTAGGAGAAGGGGTGAGGATGAGAGAATGCTAGTATATAGCAACTTCCAGGGAATAACTTCCTGGGAACAAGAGGAATAATGAACAGGAGGCACATTAAGATGGGTTCAGTGGATAGGAAGAAGGACAGGAGAAGAAAAGAGGAAGGAAAGACAAAACAGGCCGATGGCCACTACTATTGACATGTACGATACTTTGCAGCCAATATTCATAGAAGTAGAAGCAATATCAAACTGTGTCATTCCAAGTCAGCAATAGGTCATCTTTAAGCAAACCAAGGGGAGCCTGCATCAGGCTATTATCCCAGCATCAGGTATCTGAGAAAGTGATGGCATATTGAGCTAGAAAAAGTTAACTGTGCAGGATCAACAGGGAAGGCTGCTGTCTTAGGAACTACTTGGAAGTGGCTGAATTTTTACTTCAATCCTCATATCTGTGCTACCATCACTAACACGCTAGATGGGGGCAGATGTGTAAGTGATGGCTATTTGAAAGGGGAGGACATTCTGCATTAAGTCTAATTTAACTTCAGTAAATACCTTCCTTGGTGGTCAAACAAGTTAAAAAAAGTTTGTGGGGGACCAGCAGGAGGGGACTGCCCCATAAGGGCAGGTATGCTGGGAGATGAGTGGGGACAGCGGGGCAGGCAGGGCCCACACATGGTGAATGAGTCAGGGATGGTGGCAGTGACTAGGGACAGCCACAGCCCTGGATCACTGGGCAAGTCCGAGGGGACGAGGCTGGGACGAGGTCGACCCAAAAAAAGCACAGCCAGTGGAATCAGGGATGTACAGACAACAGCGTGTAAGGTAACGCCTGAGCCTAAATGCGACCCCAAAGCCAAGAAGTGGAGGGCAAGATCCTGAAAAGTCCTCAAACAAGTGACCTTCAAGTCTGCCAAAGGGAAAGGGTGAAAGAAGGTCCTAACAACAATAAGCATGTTTTCCTTATGGGAACAGAGTCCGATTGGATGCAGAAGTTCAAGCAGAACTGAAATGAAATCTGCCTGTATACAGTTGATGCAATGAACGAAAGCATTTTTGTTCTGCAATGCCGGCGCACAGTGGGATTTTCCATCGCATGGAACCGATGCCCAGAACCCCCCTTCCAAACGTCAGTCTGTGTTCTTCCATAAGATCTAAAACCGCACAAAAAGTTAGGAGAGGGACAGGCTGGCCAAATACCTCTGTGGGCTGTTCCTGCGGGAAAGACTGTGCTTTACAATAACAAAAGGTTGCTAAAGCTCCTGTCTTCAGATGTGCAATTTTTTTTCTTTATCTTAGATACTTTTCCATTTCCTTTGACATCGGGTTTGTGGATCCACCCTGAGCAATGAGTTCAGTTTACTTTTTTTCAGCTCTCCGTACAATTTAGTTCGTGTCTAGAAAGACATCAAACTAACCTTTGTGACTTGTATGCTTTTGTTTCCTTACGCTTGTGGCTGCTGGGCGAAGTTTGATAAGAAACTCCCAAAGGAAAACTGATTTATACTGCCTAAGTTTTTTGGTTTTTCGATTGTTTGTTTTTACTGCACCTTCTGATGCTGATTCCACCTCTTTCTACTTAGCTTTCTCTCCCAGACAATATGCAATACACACCAGAGTCTACTAGCGAGAAGATTTTGGCAGGCGATAAATGGCAGAGAGGTAACACGTCTGCAAAAATTTCAACGAGAAGAGTGTTTTAATTTAGATTCTCTTAATTTCAAGAAAAAAAAATAATCCTGGAACCATGCGACTTTATAAAGGCACAGACCATATGCAAGCGAAAGTGTTGTTTGGTAAAAATATTTGTTTATGTCGGTGACGGTTGCCATAGTTTTGAGGAGAGAAGGCACCTCAATCCACCACTGTGAAGAGGGACTTTATCCCCACCTCACGCCAAAATATTCTCACCGCTGTTGTTAACTATTCCACACTAAAGGGGCCGCATGAAGCTGTTCTTGGAAGCTAAAGATAACACAGAAAATCAATTAGTGATAACTAATGTGTAGCTCTTAATTAGGCGAAGGGTGACTTCCCTGCCAAACCTGTGCACATGAGTATGTGCTACTTAAGGAAAGAAAGGGGGGCGGAGTGTGCTCCTCCCTGATAATCTGCCTCTCGTGTAGGCTGGGAGGAGAGTTTGGGCTGCAGAATGGCACAGTGTCGGGCTGCCACGGGCGCTGCCCATGCAGACTCCCCCATGACACAAGGACCGAGGGGACGCTGAGGACTCCGCGCCGCCCTTTCGCTGCGGTGTCTGATGCACCCTCCCTCCCGCCGCGGCCGGGGATCCCTCCCGTGGCCGTGTGTGTGCCCGGGGCTCGGAACCGTGGAGAGGCGATGGAGTGTGCCGGCCTAATGTTCAAGACAATCGTGGTGGAACCAGCGTGGGGAAATGGATGGAGAGGAAGGGGGCCAGGGTGTGTGTGTGGAGCGGTGTGGGGGAGTTGGTGGGTGGGCGGTGTTGTGTAAGCAGTCAGTGCCCTGCTGTGACTCAGCCCCGACCCGCGGGCTCTGGTCTCCTATTTCTCCACTCGTGACTATTTCCCGTATGAGCGAGCTCCGCCACAAGTCTGGGCACCAGCAAACGGAGGGACTGGGGACTGGGGACGGGCGTTCTGGGAAGAGAGATTCTGGGGACTTGTGCAATACTTCCATTCGGGACAAAACACGGATTTTACCTCAGCAGTTCCCGCACTTAGAAATCTTTTTTTCCCTCAACACACAGCCAAGACAGAGCCTCAGCAGTCAGAGGAGAAGCAGGGCAGGATTGCTTTCGGCCTCGCCAGGTCCCTCCTGGACAGGGTCGGGGGGAGGTGGGTTGCAGCGGATGGGGAGAGGAGCTGCTCCGCGACACGGCTGGGAATCTGCGCAACCCCCTCTGTTTCCGCACTTACCGCTGAAGCCGGATAAGGGTTAATTTGAGGCTCGTGAGTACGATAGCTCCATTCAAGGGCTTCCGGCAGCCATGCAAGAAACGGAAGGTAATTGAATCTCCAACACGTATGTTTCCAGAAAGAAAGAGCCAGATGAGACGAATGCAAATTCTTTACAGGACTGTGTTTAATTAACATCTCAATCACAAGGCCGGGCCAGGAGAGGAACCGGAGAGGAACGAGCCGCTGCTTTACACTGGGCGCAGAGGGCACCTTCGCGACCATCTCGTCTTACCTAGGCTGAGCAGGGATGGGGGGAATCCCACCGCCGAGTGAGCCTCGGGCAGGGCGGAGAGCAGGGTAGCGCCGTGCTCGGCAAACGGGAACGCGGAAATCCACGAGTGGGAAAGAATTCTCCGCGCTGTGCTGTGCTGGCTTGCACAAGTCCGACCGGTTAAACTCGAAGTGAAACTAGTAACAGATGATCTTCCTGAAGTGCACGATACACTCACTCCCATGTCGTCAAGCAGCAGGACAAGGAAGATCGGATGTCCCGTCCAAAGTGGTCGGGCGTCCCGAGCCTCGTAACCCGTAACACAGAGCGCTTGTTACAGTGACTTTAGAGACCGCTTCTCTCAACAGCCCACTCCTGTGTTCAGGTACATGGCTTTGTTCTGGGAACAGCCCTTCACTTCCTTAACGTTCCGTAACCTGTTTACCATAAAATGTCATGCAAACACACACAGAGTGTGTCCCCGACACACACATCGCACTGTGCTCCCGAAAAAAGACGGCACACCCCGAAACACACATTGGATTTTCACTCCCCGACGCAAAAACCACCGTGCACCGACTGACGTACGCATCGCTCCGCGCCGATGGCGCACACATTGCCCTGCGTACAGCACAGCCATCGGTCAGCGCCCGACAGCGCACACATCGCAGTTCTCCCGGTGACACGCACAACGCTCCGCTCCTCCCCTACACAAGCATCGCTCCCTCCCCGAAGACGCTCACATCGGTCTGCACCGGCTGACAAAGCCATCGCCCAGCGTACCATAGTCCCATCGCTCTGAGCCTCCCGAAACACACATCGCTCTGCGCCGAAGGACACACACACTGCTCAGCGATTCGCCGCGCACACATTCCCCTATGTACGACACAACCGTCGTTCTGAGTTCTCCCGAACCACAGCGCTCTGCACCCCGCAAACATCCGCTACGCCCTGAGCCCAAAAAAACCCACACCGTTCTGCGCCCCATGACAGACACACCGTTCCGCTCCCCCCCCTACACAGGCATCGCTTCGCTCCCCGACGGACACACACATCGCTCCGCTCCTCCGCTACACAGGCATCGCTCCGCTCCCCCCGCCCCGTACTCCTGTCACTCCGCTCCCCGAAGACACTCCCATCGCTCTGCACCGCCTGACAAACATATCGCCCATCGTACCGTAGCCTCCCGAAACACACCTCGTTCTGCGGCGTCGGCGCCCCTCCTCCCCGACCCCCTTCCCCGAAACACATCGCTCTCCGCCGACGGATACACACATCGCTCAGCGCTCCGCCACGCACACATTCCCTTGCGGACGACACAGCCATCGCTCTGCGTCCGCCCCCCCGCCCCACTCCCAACTACCCTTGTTCTGCGTCCTCCCGAAACACAGCGCTCTGCTCCCCACAAACATCCGCTGTGCCCTGAGCCCCACACCGTACACACCGCTCTGCGCCCGATGACACACATCGTTCCGCTCCTCCCCTACACAGGCATCGCTTCGCTCCCCGACGGACACACACGTCGCTGCGCTCCCCGAGGACACTCCCATCGCTCTGAACCGGCTGACAGACACTTCGCCCAGCGTCCCAGCGCTCCGCGCCTCCCGAAACACGCATCGCCCTGCGGCGGCGTCGCCATCCTCATCTTCCCCCTTTCCCCGAAACACATCGCTCTGCGCCTCAGCGACACACACGTCGCTCTGCTCCACCAACGCTCGCTACACCCTGAGTGCAACGACACACACATCGCTCCGCTCCGCCTTCTGCCCCGCACACACATCACTCCGCTCCCCGAAGACACTCCCTTCGCTCAGCGCCCCACAACGCGTACATCGCTCATCGTCCCATCTCTTTGAGCCTCAAGAAACACACATCGCACTGCGGCGTCGGCGTTCCTCCCCCCCCGACTCCTTTCGCGGAACACATCGCTGAGCGCCCCGCCACGCATACATCGTCCTGCGGACGACACAGTCACTGTTCTAGCGCGGCACCCCCGCCCCCCGCAAACAACCGTCGTTCTACGGCCTCCCGGAACACATCGCTCTGCCTTCCCCGTTCCCAAACACCCGTCGTTCTGCATCCTCCCCGAAACACATCGCGCTGCTCCGCACGAACCACACTGCCCTTATGTCCTGACACACACAGAGCTCTGCTGCCCACAAACGTCCGCTACACCCCGAGCCCAACCACACACACATCGATCTGAACTGACGGACACATCGCTCCGCTGTGCTCCGATGGACAAACACATCGCTCAGCGCCTGACGGCACACACATCGCTCTTACGATGACACACACTTCGCTCCGCTCCTCCCCTACGCAGGCATCGCTCCGCTCCCCGCCCCGTACTAATGTCACTCCGCTCCCCGAAGACACTCCCATCGCTCTGCACCGCCTGACAAAGACATCGCCCATCGTCCTATCGTTCCGAGCCTCCCGAAAAACACATCGCTCTGCGGCGTCGGCGTCTCCCCCACCCCACCTTCCCCGAAACACATCGCTCTGCACCGACGGACACACACATCGTTCAGTGCCCCGCCACGCACACATTCCCCTGCGGACGACACAGCCATCGCTCTGCCTCCCTCCCCAAACGCCCGTCGTTCTGCATCCTCCCCGAAATACATCGCTCTGCTCCCCACGAACCACACTGCTCTTATGTCCCGAGACACACACAGCTCTGCTCCCCACAAACATCCGCTACGCCCGGAGCCCAACAACACACACATCGTTCTGCACCGACGGACACACGCCGCCGTGCCCCGATGGACAAACACATCGCTCAGCGCCCGACAGCGCACACATCGCTCCGCTCCTCCCCTACACAGGCATGGCTCCCTCCCCGAAGACAATCCCATCGCTCTGCACCGGCTGACAAACACATCGCCTATCGTACCACTGTTCTGAGCCTTCCGAAAAACAAATCGCTCTGCTTCGGTGTCGTCGTCCCCCTCTTCCCCGAAACTCAGCGCTCTGCACCGACGGGCACTCCGATCGCTCCGCTCCCCGAAGACACTCCCATCTCTTTGCACCGTGACGGACACTTCGCCCAACGTATCATAGTCCCATCGCTCTGCGCCTTCCGAAACACACATCGTTCTGCGGCGTCCGCGTTCCTCCCCGCCCCCCTTTCGCGTATCACATCGCTCTGCTCCCCGACGGACACACACATCGCTGAAGGCCCAGCCACGCACACATCCCCCTGCAGACGACACAGTCATTGTTCTAGCGCGGCCCCCCCCCCGCCCCCAAACAACCGTCGTTCTGTGTCCACCACGAAACATACCGCTCTGCGCCCCCCAAACCGCATTACACTTATGTCCCGACACACACATCGCTCCCTCGCCAAAGACACTCCCATCGCTCTGCACCGCCTGACAAAGACATCGCCCATCGTACCATAGTCCCATCGCACTGCGCTTCCCGGAAAACACATCGCTCTGCGGCGTCGGCGTCCCTCACTCCCACCCCCCATTTACCCAAACACATCTCTCTGCACCGACGGACACACACATCGTTCAGTGCCCCGCCACGCACACATTCCAATGTGAACGACACAGCCATCGCTCTGTCTCCCCGTCCAAACGCCCGTCGTTCTGCATCCTCCCCGAAACACATCGCTCTGCGCCCCCCGAACCACACTGCCCTTATGCCCCGACACACACAGCGCTCTGCTCCCCACAAACATCCGCTGTGCCCTCAGCCCGACAACACACACATCATTCTGCACCGACGGACACTCCCATCGCTCTGCTCCGATGAGAGACACATCGCCCCGCGCCCGATGACACACACCTCGCACCGCTCCTACCCCCACACAGCTATCGCTCCGCTCCCCGAAGACACTCCCACGGCTCTGCACGGAGGGACAGACACTTCCCCCTTCGTACCATCGTCCCGTCGCTCTGCAGCTCGCGAAACACACATCGCTCGTCGGCGTTCCCCTCACTTCCCCGAAACACATCGCTCCGCTCCCGCAACGCTGCCATCGCTCTGCACCGGCGGCAAAACATATCGTTCCGTACCCTGCGACGAACCAATAGCCCTGCGCCCCACGAAAAGCGCTACACACGCAGCGCGCATACGGCGATGTAACGATGACAAACACATCGCTCCGAGCCCCACAACACCACACAGGTCCCTCTGAGCCCCCCCCCAACACGCATCGTCCTGCGCCCCTAAGACACACGAATGGGTCCGCGCCCCGCCACCATCGTCCTGCGTACGACAGCTGTTGTTCTGCACCTCCAGAAACACACGTTCCCCACAAAATGCATAGATTTGGGACCCCCAAAACTCATTACCACTATGCCCCGACACAGTTATTGTCCTTTGCTTCCCC
The DNA here is from genome assembly GCF_963924245.1 of Chroicocephalus ridibundus. Lineage (NCBI taxonomy): Eukaryota > Metazoa > Chordata > Aves > Charadriiformes > Laridae > Chroicocephalus > Chroicocephalus ridibundus. The sequence continues at coordinate 167,335,223 of NC_086284.1, forward strand.
GAAACTTGTCACCCTGAGGCCAGCGACACACACATCGCCGTGCTCGACGTCGGCGAAGCACATCGCTCCGCTCCTCTCCTACACACACACACGCCGACGGACACACCGTTGCACCATCGCCTCGTTCCCCGAAAACACTCCCATCGCTCTGCAGCGATGCAGCGATGCCTCTACGCGCGCCCCGCGGTATTGCAGCCTCTCGGCGCTACCACCGCGCCACCGCTTCCTCCAGAGGACACAGAAGTCACCGCACCGGTGTCTCTGAGGCGATGGCAAACATAATCGTGTTCACCGTAGGACTATACACATCGTGCAGTACACCGAACAAAAGTGCACACTTCGCTGCGAATCTTTTCAATGAGTCATGCGGTTCATGGAGGCGGGGCTTTCTCTGCTGGTATTTACCTGCTATAAAAGGAGCTCCCGCGAGCGCTCTGTTATCCGGCGCTTTGTGAGCCCTGCCCGTGGGTGAGAGAGATGCTCGTTTGCTGCGATGCCTGAGCCGGCCAAGTCCGCTCCCGCGCCCAAGAAGGGCTCCAAGAAAGCGGTGACCAAGACGCAGAAGAAGGGCGACAAGAAGCGCAAGAAGAGCCGCAAGGAGAGCTACTCCATCTACGTGTACAAGGTGCTGAAGCAGGTGCACCCCGACACGGGCATCTCGTCCAAGGCCATGGGCATCATGAACTCCTTCGTCAACGACATCTTCGAGCGCATCGCCGGCGAGGCCTCGCGCCTGGCGCACTACAACAAGCGCTCCACCATCACCTCGCGGGAGATCCAGACGGCCGTGCGGCTCCTGCTGCCCGGCGAGCTGGCCAAGCACGCCGTCTCCGAGGGCACCAAAGCTGTCACCAAGTACACCAGCTCCAAGTAAGCTGCCGTTGCGCCCTGTGCCAGACCTGCTCGAACCAAAGGCTCTTTTAAGAACCGCCAATTCTTTCACTTGAAGAGCTTTGTCACTGGTGTTTTCCGAACGTTATTTAACTTCACTGTCTTCTGAGCCTTGCTTGCATAGGGACCAGTTTTTCATCGGTTATTGCAGTTTTTCCTGTGTCTCTGAGCCTGAGGTCTTAACCCGATGCTATAAAACACATCTTCGTAATGAAACTTCAGAAACGCCCATCGGGGGGCATCAGCGGCTAAAGAATCGCGATCGTGAATTTGCGATTAGACCTCACCTATTTGGATGTTAGTCCTTTCTGAAATCATTAAGGATTTTGTATTAGGAACCTTAGAATAAAGAAAAACTAGGAAATAGCTCAATTAATCATTTAAGATGTACACTTTGAACGGAGGATTTTTTCCTACAGGGAAGACGAATGGAATGTCTCTACTACTTATTAAAGTCTTTAAGGGACTTTAAAGCTATATTGGTATATGTCTATGACTGATAACAGAAGTTCATGGTATAAGAAGAGTGAGAAGGAATAGAACAGTGCTGAAATCGGCCCGACTCGGGGAAAGTAAGCACCGTAACCACTTCCCCTTTCTCTCATTTCAGACGACAGTGACTTTTGAGTGATGGCACACAGGAAGCAGACAGCACAGGGAAGGTGCCCTGCAAAGAGCCGGTAATCGAAGCAGTCTGCAAGAGAGCACACACAACAGGCAGTGTGAAGGCTCAACGGTAACCGCTGTGTTCAGCGGGGCAGAGAAAGCTGTTAAAGAGGTAAGTGCACTGACCACAAGTAGGGACCAGAAATAGGCGTTTGTGTTCCGAATGGTAAATTATACTAGGGCTTTTCAACCATTCGCATTGAACGCTTCTCACAATTATCAAGAACATGCTATCAATAAAACAGAAATCAAAGCTCTTTTACTGAGAAAATGGGTGGCTCTTAAAAGAGCCTTTGGGTTAAGTCTTTAAAACGGATATTTACTTGGAACTGGTGTACTTGGTGACAGCTTTGGTGCCCTCGGAGACGGCGTGCTTGGCCAGCTCGCCGGGCAGCAGGAGCCGCACGGCCGTCTGGATCTCCCGCGAGGTGATGGTGGAGCGCTTGTTGTAGTGCGCCAGGCGCGAGGCCTCGCCGGCGATGCGCTCGAAGATGTCGTTGACGAAGGAGTTCATGATGCCCATGGCCTTGGACGAGATACCCGTGTCGGGGTGCACCTGCTTCAGCACCTTGTACACGTAGATGGAGTAGCTCTCCTTGCGGCTCTTCTTGCGCTTCTTGTCGCCCTTCTTCTGCGTCTTGGTCACCGCTTTCTTGGAGCCCTTCTTGGGCGCGGGAGCGGACTTGGCCGGCTCAGGCATCGCAGCAAACAGAAGTGCCTCAGTCACCCACACGGAGCTTTCACCAACCACCGGTAACGCCGCTGCCCGCGGGACCTTCTTTTATAGCGTCGCTGTGCAAAGCAGCCTCTCCACAGTGTCGCATCGCCATTGGCTGGAAGTTCTATTTTAGATAGTCGCGCCGCGCTGAGCTTTGCTATTGGACACCTCTCGATTCGCGCTCCCATTGGCTGCCGAAACAACGCTCTCTTCACAGCCTATCAGCGCACGCGCCGCCGCTCCGCCCGAGCAGTATATAAATGGCCGGAGGGAGCGGGCGGGAGCACAGCTACTGCTGCAGAGCTGTTGCGTGTCTTGTTTGGCGGAGTCGCTGCGACATGTCCGGCCGCGGGAAGCAGGGCGGGAAGGCGCGGGCCAAGGCCAAGTCGCGCTCGTCGCGGGCCGGGCTGCAGTTCCCCGTGGGCCGCGTGCACCGTCTGCTGCGCAAGGGCAACTACGCGGAGCGGGTGGGCGCCGGCGCGCCGGTGTACCTGGCGGCCGTGCTGGAGTACCTGACGGCCGAGATCCTGGAGCTGGCGGGCAACGCGGCCCGCGACAACAAGAAGACGCGCATCATCCCCCGCCACCTGCAGCTGGCCATCCGCAACGACGAGGAGCTCAACAAGCTGCTGGGCAAGGTGACGATCGCGCAGGGCGGGGTGCTGCCCAACATCCAGGCCGTGCTGCTGCCCAAGAAGACCGACAGCCACAAGGCTAAAGCCAAGTGAACGCCCCGAAGACTAATCAGGATACTAAACAAACAAAAGGCTCTTTTCAGAGCCGCCCACAATAGTCATAAAGAGTTGAGTCGCTCTCTGCGGTTTCGGTTCTTCTCATGAACGCAAGCAGAAATTTGTAAGCCTCTCTTTCTTGAACGTGTTTGCCTTAACTATGCTCTTCTCCGTTCCTGCCTGCCTACTTTTTTTCGTAGGGACGTTGTATAATTAATACTAATGTTACTTTCTTAAAAAAAAAAATAATAGGCTGTTCTAGTGAGAGGTTCCGTTTAGTTGCTCTGCTGCTTTTTTTGCAATTGCTTCCTATTTTTTTAATAAAATATTTCAATAAAAAGTTTTTGTTCTTGAAAAAGTCTAGACACTTGTAACTGCATTTTTTATGGTACTGGAGTAAACGTTGGAGTAAACATTGTGCCCACTAATAGGTGAACTCTGCCTTTGCTGTAAGTGCTCTATGCAGTGTATGTCAAAGGACGATACAACCCGAAGTCTTCATATACATTCAAAGTCTTCATAGATTATTTCTTTTTCCCTTGGAGAGTATCAGAAGGTCGCCGATCGATGTTGCAGCTCCGGGCAACGCAGAGTTTTACAACTCGGAGAGATCTGTGGGGGCAGGGGCAAGGAAAGCACAGACAGGAAAAAAAAAAAAAATCCCTGAAGAAGTCACGCGTCCCGGCAGCGACTCTGATCCGATTCTTTCGCAACCGGAGGGGCGTTCCCTGCCTCGGGCCCCTTGTTGATTTCCATTTTTAACGGGCTCGTGTGGGAGGGTCCCGCTGGCTTTCCTTGGTAGAGTTAACTCTTGAGAGCACTCGGGAAGGCTATCGGGCAGGGTTACCAGTGTTCTCAGTGAGCTGCCTGATGCGACGCGCCACCACGGTGACAGCCGCCGTGTAACACTGCGAAGAGCACTATTACTTTTAATTTCATTTTTCTGGTAGTACGGGCTAGATTCTACTCCCCGCCCCCGTTCTCCATGAGGTAGGTGGAGTTCCGAGTTCCCCCCCCGCCTTGTCTTGTGTGAAGGCGAATAGTTCTTAGAAGAGCTGCTGCTGTTCCAGCAGGGCACAGTGTTGTCCTAAAGTCGTTCCTCTGTTTTGCTGCCGCCCTGCTGTTCTTTCGATTTCCTTCTGGCTTTAGAGGGGGTTCTCGCTGGTTTTTTTTTTTTTTTTTTTTTTTTTTTTTTTTTTTTTTTAGCCTCACAGCCTTGTGCAGGCCCTTGGCCGCAGAAGCCGCCATCTTCGTGATTTTACCGGGGCTCTTTTTTTTTTTTTTTTTTTTTTCTTTTTTTCCCCCCTCGCTGTGCGGAGGCAAAAATCACGGCCCTGGTGATCAGCTCGGTGGCACTGGAGCAACAGGAGAGGTTTTCAACATGACCACAGTTTTCTCCGTCTCTATCCCCCAGTATAGGGGAAAGACATGTAGGCTGACATATCTCCGGATTTGGTTGGTGTTCACTGAGTTTAGCTTTCCTAAAATTGAGTCAGTAATAAGTTCGCCCATTTACAGAGGAGGGAAGTCTCCTCCCCTCTGTGTCTGTGTTTCTTTCACATAATTAAATTGTCATCTGCACCTCGGAACCACTGGGAATTGTAACAAAAATAGGGAAGGGTCCCGTGAACCCCCCTGGGTACACATACATCACCTCGGTGTTGTATGAGAGGATTTACATTCCAGTTTCTAGGCAATAGGAACTTTCAAGAGGACATTTTTTATTATTATTATTTCTTTCCCTTATAAATGAATGCTCTGGTATCAACAGTACAAATACCATAGTACAGAAGATATAGTATTCGTTATTATTCTTGTAGCTATTCCTCTTACTTCCCTGCTGCAGAATGTGTTTAGGCATTATGTAGCTCTAGTTTCAAATCGTCATCTGGGAAACAAAGCCTTAAAAAACCGATAGGGTTACGTGAGGTCTAAAGTGTGAAGGGCCACAAGGCCTCAAAAGTATATTGTACGGTCACAGACTTTCATGAAGATGTTTCACAGATGTCGTTTACCAAAACTGGGGTAACTGGGGTAAGATTGGTTTTGAAAACATGTATATATTTCTTAACAAGGGGAGTGTGAAAGCTTATGGTCTCCTAGAAGCGGCACAGACGGATTCCTTATTTCTTTATCATTAACTCGGTTTTGCAACAGCAGAATGGGAGAGGGAGGCGAAAACGCGGTGATGAAGAGACAAAGAGAAACCTGCCTCCTCCAGCCCTTGTGAATGGGGACCGCTTGGCGACCCTGTCGAGCCGGCGCTCGGGGCGGCAAAGGGCAGCGCGTCCCCCGCGGCGGGTCCCGCTCCCGGACCCCTCCCGAGCAGGTCGGCGGATGATGGGGCAGCCACCCCAACCCATCCTATCCCTTCTTCACGCGCCAAGCTTGAGGAAAAGGGGGGAAGCTTACGCTGTTTCGGCACCCAGATTGAAGAGCTGGCCGTACACTGAAACGAATCGATTTTGTATGAATTTGGTTCTTTCTTCGCTGTGCGCGTTATTCCTTGAGGGAGGGAAGCAGAAAAAGAACCAAAGCGCTCAAAGTTGGTTTATATCTAATAAGCACTATTGGCTTTACTGTGTGATTTAATCCCACGAGTTTAATTTGGCTAGGTTAACGGAGGAAAGCTCAGGCTGAAGGCCAGTTACCTCGTCGCTGGGTAAATGCGGCGGGCGGGCAGACAACGGAGTGACAGCTCATCCTCGCTGGAGGGTGAGTCCCGCCAGGATCCCTCATTTCTCCAGCGACAACGAAACCCTACGGGTTTGTCGGTCCGGCCGTAGCAAGCGGAGACTTTCCTCTTCCCCACGCCAGTGCCAGAGACGGGGGTTTAAGGACTGACTCGGCTCCAGGGGAGGGGGGAGCCGGGATCCATTGCGGACGAGGGGAAGGAGTGGGGAGTGCGGTGTATCACGGGCTGATTCAAGAAAAGAAGCGGGGAAGGAGGACAAAGCGGAGACAGGGGCGTTGCGGGGGTTTGAAAGGGCTCCTCTGCCAGAGGTGGCTGGAAACAGCGGGGAGAAGAGCCAAAAAAAAAAAAAAAGTCAGGTATCTCTGGGAAGGGCAGAGGGTCCCGCATTTTTAAACCCAGACTCACGACACTTTAATTTCCCTTTCTAAACAATTAAAGTTTAAATTCTCTTCTGTTGTCAAGAAGTAAACCTTGTAGTGTAAGCAGAAGAGTCCACACTATTCAGTTCAGATAAATGCTGTTAATGAACCCCTGTTCTTATGAAACTTCATGATGCCCCTGTTGTTTGTGATCTGTGCCATTTCCTGCTGAGAAATATGGTCTGTCGTGCAAATGCTCTTAGGTGGAAAACAATGTAAAAATGAAAAAATGGGTTCAAGACTTATCTGCCTTCATGGTCTTACAAAAAGTGTTAATCGTTCTGATTGTCTCTATCAATGTTTTAGAAACCCTCAATGTTTGATTTTTGTCCCGTCAATAAATGCGCCATTAGAAGCTGCTATTTTAAGTCTGAAGTGCAACTCGCACGCATCCCGTGAACTTTTCCGTGACATTTAAGTATCGGTTAAGGCTAAAACTCCAGGATTTTTAAACCCGTGTGAGCCTTTCCCTTCTTCCATGGGATTTGTACCAGCGATTTCAAAAGACAGCGTTTAAAAGCCCCTGCATGTAAGCAGTTGAACCGATTCAGCTACATTGTCTGGGCTTCCTGCGGCAGCTCGGCTGAGCCCAGGCACCCGGCTTTGCCGGCCGTGCTGTCAGCCCTGTCTACTGGTGCTTGGAGCACAGGAGGCGGCAGCCCTATTAAAAGACGTATTTCGATGTGTAGAAAGATTGGGGCTTCTATGCTTCCTGTGGTAATTCTTGCCCCGTTTTCTATGCAGGATGATCAAAGACCTTGCTGTGTCCCAAGTGCACAAGGCACGCATTTCTTCATAGCTCTGACGCTGCACAAATGTAGTGCAAGATCCTTTGCACTCTCTGAAGTAAAAAATTCAGCTGTAAGTCTTCATCTGTGCCCTCTTCTTATTTTGGGAATTGTTCTTCCATTTTGCTGTGACCCTTTCAAGTACAAAATCTACAGGCAATGCAAATAGGACTACAAGTACAAAAAGGTGGTGGATTTTACCAGCGATGAAAATTCCAAGCTGTCCTGATGCTCCTTTCACACACAAACTGCTTATTTTCTAGTTTTAAAATGCAAGTATGTCCAGAATTGCTCCCTGAGGTTTTCTGTGTTAAAAAATGAATGGAAGAACCTTTGTGATTAATACAAAATTAATCATTCTTGACAAGGAATGCTTTTAGAAGAACTTTTGCATTAGGATGGGCCATCAAACAATATAGTCCTTTGCAGCCACCAAGGAAACCCAAAACAAAACCTAAAAAATCCTTTCCACCAACCTAGGCTTATGGTATGTGACCCCAGTCCCCGAGGAAAGAGCTGCCCTTGCTCATTGTAATGCTTCTTCCTTCCTTGTAGGGTATGTGAGCTGGGAAGAGAGAAAAGGTGTTGCCAGCTGCATTACCCTCTACTTTCAGCCCCCTCCTCCAGTGAGTTTTGTGTCACTGTGCTCTGATATAGCACAACCCCGAGCCCAAGCACTCCATTTTTTTCCTTTGCAGTCTGAACCAGACACATTTTCATTACTGGCCAAAAGCATTACATCAAGGCATATATAAGGCCAAATCTTTTTCCCCAGATGCAGTTAATACTTTCTCCTTCAATCCTAATTATTTTGAAATATATTATTTTCCATTAGAACTGGAAAAGAAAGTCTCTGGAAAACTAACATAGTAGCAATTTGCCCTGTGTGTTGAATAATTATAATCTCTGGTCGTTAGAAAAAACAATTTGATTTCATAAGTGGGTGGGCAGATATTGATTTACTCCATTAAAAAAAAGAACAGGAAGTAGTGTAAAATTGTTATAGTCAGTGTGCAATTTTTCCAGGTTTTGGATCAGGTGTATGGCATCTATTTCTTGTTTCTGATTCACTGTCTGGTCAGGGGACTAGAGAATAAAGTTGTTTGTTTACCCAGCTGTGTTTTCACCCCTGGGGCAGTCGATTCCAAGTCTACTGGACGCCCCTCCACATGAAAGCAAACTGTGGCCTGCACTCTGCTGCTAAAGGGATTGAGAAAAATGCATTAGAGACATCAATTGTGGCACAACACTTGGCTGCCTTGGACTCCAGTTCTTATAGAAGTTCTAGCATGTCCGGCACAGCAGCACTCAGTGGTGGTATGACTTCATTCAGGCCACAACAGTCTATCGTTAGTCTCCACTCTCCATTAGACTTTTTGGGGAGCCCAGACCTTGATGCAGTACTCCAGGTGGGGTCTCACCAGAATGGAGTAGAGGGGCAGAATCACCTCCCTTGACCTGCTGGCCACACTTCTTTTGATTCAGACCAGGATATGGTTGGCTTTCTGGGCTGTGAGCGCACATTGCTGGCAAGACCTGAAACATATTCAGAATGAAGCACCTAGCAATAGAAGCATGCTGGTTTGAGCATCACAAGCGTACTCAGAAGTCTTGAAAACCATTGCAACTAGCTTGGAGGAGAAGAGGGAGATGAAGGAAGTTGTCTCCTCCACAGATTAATTCTCAGAGGAGAGAAGTTAAAGGTGTAGTAACTAAAAGTTACTGGATACTAAGTTTCCACTAAATATCTTCTGAAATACAGAGATGAATGTGCCGCTTCTGTTTTGCCTTGTTCATCACACTTAATCATTAATGAGTACAGCCACAGCACACACAATTTCATCATATCATAAGCCCACACTACAAAGCACAGCAAAATGATAATCTTGACCCATGACCCAAGGATGCTAAACAGCACAACAGGGAGCAGATACAGCAAATAAGGTATTGCAAGATGCAGCCCCAAGAGCAACATTGTGACTATTGATCCCATACGATGAACACTCATGTCAAATTTGTTCTAATGCACTCTTATCAGGTTTGTCATTATCTTAACCCACCAAGCTCCCCCCGTTTGGCACCAAAAAGGCCACAAAAGCTGACCCCGAGTAAACTTTTTGATAAAACTAATGCTGCAAACAGAACTAGCTGAAACCAGCAAATGCAAGCAAAACAAAAAAGATAAGGACCAAGGAAACAATTCCAAGAGAATGAGGTAACGTCAGAAGAAGGCCAGCCCAGCTACCAAGAAAACCAGTCAGAAATCAAGAGACCACTGACCAGAATTAAGTGATGGGACCTAGGGATCAGGTGCTGAGTGGTACGGGTATAACTGGGGGACATGATCTGGGATAGTGATACCTCTTTGGAGGCACCTAGCTGGAACTGCTCTGTATGTCAGATAAATAAACCACTTATTTACTCAGCAGATTGGAGACTCATCATCTTTGAGCAGAACCTAGGGCCTTGAACGCTGTTCAGGTTGCATCCGCGTGATTCCTACCATAGTCTAGGTGGCAGCGGCATAAATCCTGCTACACCAGGATGATGTGTTTGAACACTGTGCCACCTTAGTGTTGCTGGGTGATGTCACCTGGGTAAGATGGATTTAAGAATACAAAGAAAACTGCTTTGAACTGAATAGGAAAGAACATAAAAGATGAAAGAATATGCTAACATATTATTTTATATTCACACTATTTGCTTTATTAATTTTGAATGTTCATCCTCCTGTGGAATGAAATTGTTATGTTTGCTATTCTTGCTGACACTAAATCCTACTATTTTTACCTTTGGTGAAAAGAATAAGTACACAAAATTTTCCAAAGTAGTTGCTTTTTACCATTTCAGAAACTTTGGTCTCAGCACTGATGGAAAAATAAAGGATGTGCTAGAATCAGAGAATCAGCTCTAATCACATGTGTGTGCAGGTAGAAATGCTACTTTCACATTGTACCCCCTAATATTGCCTCATCATAGATACTGAGATTGGAAGAAGCAATCATAAACAACATTTTATTTTCTGTTGAGTGAAGTGTCTCATGAGCCTAGAAATAATCTCATATACTGAAACATCCTTTCAAAATAAAATCCACTGAAATTTCTGTGGAAGCTATGTTAATGAAGCATGCAGCATGGAGCATACAAAGTCAGGAAAGGCAAAGAGAATGCTTATGGATTCCTGAACTGAGAGGCCAAAAGACACCACCAAGCTCCTACTCTAGGGCTGCCCTATGATAGCTGCAGTTTGAACCAAGGTCTTTTTTTTTTTTTTTTTTCCCAAACAACATAACTGACTTTGACATTTACGTCACTGATTTTTCAGAATAATAGCCACTGACAAATTGTTCAAGTGATCACCACCACGGCCAAAATCTGAACACTTTTAGTGTATGATATTTTCTAGAGTCCCTTTCTAGCAAGTCATACATGCCCTTACACAAACACCTAGAGACTTGAAAATACTGTGTTTTCTTCATCTTCTTAGGTACTGGACAAATCTCTTAACTCCATTTGAAGCTGCTGGAGAACTGAGTATGAAGGATGCCTCTTACAATTGGATTTCTGAACTCCAATGAGAGGCATCCATCAGCCTTCAAACTGAAATTAACTTTGATAAATTAGTGGCTCATTTAAGAGAGACCTGGTGCCTGCCTTTGTACCTGTACTATCAAACAAATATGCAGTCAGTACTAGAGAGATTGACTTTTGTGATTCTGTGGTGCCTGTATGGACTAATTGTGCTCACAAATCCACAGAATATGCTTGGAATTCAGAATTATTCCGATTTAGTTTGAGAGAAGGTAATAATGGCTTGGATCTGCAATTACAGAAGTGTCTAATTGCCTCAGAATGTGATGGAACATATCAGCCCTTGGTCTGATGATGAAAGACTTAGGGCTGGTTATTACCTAAATGATAAACTCTGATAGTTTAAGAAGTCATCCCACGGGGGCTAGTTTCTTAGTTTTTAATAGTTTTAATACAAATAATGATATATAAACACGGGAAAAGGTCGAGTAGGTATGAAATAATATCAGTTTTCTTTGTGTGTTTTTAGTTACAATGGGAATATTCTCTCCCTAAAGCAGTCCTAGGGAGAAGCTGCACAACTTACTGTAAAAATCACATGCACAGCAGAATTATTGGGAAAGTTAATGAAGATAGTTTCAGAAAGGACTTGTGTGTTTATTAATCACTGGGCTATTGGTAACAGCTTATTAAGATAAATATCACTTGCTGTACAGTGCACTGTAGACCTCTCACTTTACTAGGAAAAAAGACCGAGCACCATCTAGTGGTAGATGTTGCTACAGCAGTTACTGCGATGTACGTAGATAAGTTCCCATTAGCAACAATATTGATTCTTTCCTGACTAGAAAACCACAGAAGCCGTTTTTTCCTTCAATTTAAAACACATATAACATAAACGTACTTAGAGCTTAAAAAGAAATGCAACAGAACTATAAATTAAAGAAACCAGCATCACCTAGAAAGAAAATACAACAAAAAACTTTGGCTACAAAAACTTTAGTTAGCAAATCCTTTGTTGCCTGCATAAACTGTTTGTTCCCCGACAGAGAACTGAGTAACACTATTTTATGAAAATTAATTTTTAGTAGAACTTAAAAAACGAAGTTATGAACCCATTTTTACCCCGTATTTGTCTGCACAGCTCTTTTACTGAGAAGGTGGGTGGCTCTTAAAAGAGCCTTTGGGTCGAGTAGGTCTGGCACAGGGCACAGCAGCAGCTTACTTGGAGCTGGTGTACTTGGTGACGGCCTTGGTGCCCTCGGAGACGGCGTGCTTGGCCAGCTCGCCGGGCAGCAGGAGCCGCACGGCCGTCTGGATCTCCCGCGAGGTGATGGTGGAGCGCTTGTTGTAGTGCGCCAGGCGCGAGGCCTCGCCGGCGATGCGCTCGAAGATGTCGTTGACGAAGGAGTTCATGATGCCCATGGCCTTGGACGAGATGCCCGTGTCGGGGTGCACCTGCTTCAGCACCTTGTACACGTAGATGGAGTAGCTCTCCTTGCGGCTCTTCTTGCGCTTCTTGTCGCCCTTCTTCTGCGTCTTGGTCACCGCTTTCTTGGAGCCCTTCTTGGGTGCGGGAGCGGACTTGGCCGGCTCAGGCATCGCAGCAAACGCAAGGCTCTCACGAACGCCGCAAAGGCAACAAACAGCTACCGAAGTAGAAGTGAGAAGCTCTACCCCCGTGCCACGTATTTATAGCTCCCTTATGCAAATGAGAAGTATTACTTCTGCGTACTTTCATTGGTCAGAACACATAAACGCGTCATAGGTCCCCTTTAGCCGTTTTTTATTGGTCGGAATTCGATTCGCCACCTCATTGGCTGCCCAGCGGAGACCTACTTCTCAGCCTATCAGCGGAGGGGCGAGGTAGCAAAGCGAGGCTATAGCTGAGCAGCGCCGGGTCTTTTCTCCGTTCTGCTGCTGGTTGCTCTTAGAAGCGAGCGAAGATGTCCGGCCGCGGGAAGCAGGGCGGGAAGGCGCGGGCCAAGGCCAAGTCGCGCTCGTCGCGGGCCGGGCTGCAGTTCCCCGTGGGCCGCGTGCACCGTCTGCTGCGCAAGGGCAACTACGCGGAGCGGGTGGGCGCCGGCGCGCCGGTGTACCTGGCGGCCGTGCTGGAGTACCTGACGGCCGAGATCCTGGAGCTGGCGGGCAACGCGGCCCGCGACAACAAGAAGACGCGCATCATCCCCCGCCACCTGCAGCTGGCCATCCGCAACGACGAGGAGCTCAACAAGCTGCTGGGCAAGGTGACGATCGCGCAGGGCGGGGTGCTGCCCAACATCCAGGCCGTGCTGCTGCCCAAGAAGACCGACAGCCACAAGGCTAAAGCCAAGTGAATGCAACGGAAAGCCAGCACGTTGTCTCTTCTGGAGAACATAATCTTAAGGCTCTTTTCAGAGCCACCCACAAAATCATAAGAGAGCTCAGTTATCCCTACTTATGCCCTTTTACATGAATTACTCAACCCGTGTTTTGTCATTTTTTTTTCTCCATGTTTATTAACAGTATTTTTGGCTTGGTAATATTAGCAACGCTTTCCACGTTTCTGTTAACACAATGTCGTGCCAAATGTCCTTCCAAAGCAAGTTCTTCCGGAGAGGGGGTGTTTTCCGGTTAGTTCTTAAGCCAGAGATCACGGGAACGGTGTGTTTCGGTGAGAGCTCCCGTCCCTCCGGCTCTCCCTCCCCCCTCTTCCGCGTTTTTCTTCTCCGAGAGTGGCTGCAACAGCACTAGAGATACGAGGCGAAGGGGGGGAAGGGGCAGCGGGCCGGGCTCTCCGCTGGCCAATCCTTGGTCAGGGCGGGCTTTTTCAATACTTAAAGCTCCTTTTCTTTCTCATCGAGAACAAAAGGAAGGGAAGAGCTCAGGGCCATTTTCGGGTCAGTAAGCAAATCCTCCCCTCCTCCCCCAAAACAGACAAAACCATTTAAGAAGACACCTTAAGAGAAATACAACAGATTAGATATGGCTCAGTAGTAGCGTGCCCGACAATTGCATTGCTTTTCTTACAAAATATATTCTTAAAAAAAAGTACGTCCGATTTTTATCAAATCATTACTACAAAACATTGCTTCCTGGTAGTCAAACCAATTACTCGTCAAAAAGATGTAAAAGTCTACACTTCCCTAAAGCCGCCTCGTTATACCGTGCTCGTTAGCGTTTCTTTCGGTAATCGTAGGGGGGGGGAGGAAAAGACACAATTGACCTCTGTCGACTTACGAATTACTGGATCCTTGCTGCAGATTACTGACGACCTCGGTGCCTCAGCTCCTTTAGGGAAAGTGTGGGTGGCTCTTAAAAGAGCCGTTGGATAACAAAATATGTAGAGCAAGACTCTTCTGGTATAATTTACTTCTTTTTGGGTGCTGCTTTCTTCGCCTTGGCTGCTTTGGGCTTGGCCGCCTTCGGCTTGGCTGCTTTTGGCTTCACTGCCTTCGCCTTGGCCGGGCTCTTTGCTGCCTTTTTGGGGCGACCTGCTTTGGCCGCTTTCTTGGGGCTCTTGGCCGCCTTCTTAGCCGCGGTAGCCGCCGGTTTCTTGGCCTTTTTGGGGCTTTTCTTCACGGCTGCAGCTTTCTTGGGCTTCTTGGCAGCGCTGGCGGGCTTCTTAGCCGCCGGCTTCTTGGACTTGGCCGCAGCTGTCCGCTTCTTGGGGGCTTTTTCCTTCACTTCTCCGGGCTTCTTGTTGAGGCGGAACGAGCCGGAGGCGCCGGTGCCCTTGGTCTGCACCAGAGTGCCCTTACTGACGAGGCTCTTGAGCCCCAGCTTGATGCGGCTGTTGTTCTTCTCCACATCGTAGCCGCCGGCGGCCAGCGCCTTCTTGAGCGCGGCGAGGGAGAGCCCCTTGCGCTCCTTGGAGGCGGAGACGGCCTTGGTGATCAGCTCGGTGACGCTGGGGCCGGCGGGTTTGCGGGCTTTGGAGCCGCCCGCCGCTTTCTTCGGCTTCTTGGCGGCGGCCTTGGCGCCGGGCGCGGGCGCATCGGGGGCGGCGGCGGGAGCGGTCTCGGACATCGCGGCGGCGTCCTCTGCGGAGCAGGCGAACACAATTGGGCTGGCGCGGGTCAGATGCTCGTATTTTTAGAGAGGAGCCGCGCGGTGATTGGTGCGTTGCAGAGCCCGCCCCGCTGCACGGCCGGGGAGCCCTTCGGTGTGCTCGATTTGTGTTTCTTTGGACTAACAAAAGTGTGTTTTCCTCGGAATTTCTGCCACCAAATCGCCCCATTTCCCCGGTGAGGGAGGAGAAGAGCAGGTACTTGCGTTCGGGAGAGTTTCCAGCCGCAAAGGCGCGGGCTGAGTTAAAGGAGAGGCGATAAATCCCGTGTGCTGCTGCTGGAGAGACCTCTGAAGAGAGAAACTTTTGTTTTTCCTTGCAAATTAAAAATTTCCTTTTGACATAAATGTTACAGCAACGACTCAGTCTGATTCTTTAGAGGGTTTTCTTGGGGTCAAAGTCGAAATCTGCCGATTTAAAGCTATTTTGACAGTTTAAATTGATTTTGAAGAGGAGGAAGTAACACAAACTCCTCTTTCAGCTCTGAATATGGATTAAGAACCGGTTCCTTTGACCATGTGTTTTACCTCCTAAAACGCTAAAGTCCAGTGAAATAGTGTCTCGTACAACCTCCTATTGCACTTATTATAGATCCATAAGCATATTGTTAATATCTGGTGATTTATGAACACACAGTTGTTTTATTTCGTCTTCCTGGAATTTCTGTAGATGGGAGGCAAACTTGCCCTGCTGCCTTGCGTTGGGTGTTTTCTTTCTTTTGTTTGTTTTCCACACGATTTTTTGTACCAATTATTAAGTAAATCAAGCTACTTGCTTTTCACGTTGCATGTTACTTTCAAGGAAACAGTAATTTAATAGATGATGTTACAAAAACTGCAGCTTTGTAACAGAAAGCAAGCTCCTAAACTTCTGGGATATTTACTGGAATTATCTTTGTCTCTCTAGTAATTTAAGATGTGCAAGGGCTAGTGTAGCAGTTTAGTAATTATGTTTTTCCTTCCCAGGGAGTATTACCATGTTATCTATATCTCAAATAGCAGCAGAATTTAAAATCATATTACTGTTTGGGATTTTTTTAATACATCTCACCCAGTATGTCTACACAAAGGTTTATCTAAAGATTATTGTGAATCCTCTTCCCATTTTAAATAAAATCCACCTAATTCTTTCTTATGCATTTTACAGCCATTACTGAAATGAGGAAATGCTTTCAGGACAAAAACCAGAGCACTTTGTGATAACCTGAGTTTTAACAAGGGGAGGGGTAGGCCATAGGTCACTCCTAAAGAACCAGGAAGAATTCAATCAATATTGATATCTGCTTAAAGACGATGTAATATGCTGAACAGAACAGAGCCCTGGAATAATATTTCATTAATCTCTACCTGATTATAAAGAAACGTATTATCCATTGCCTTTTGTAGCTATTTAAGAATCACAAAGACTACACTTCAGTCCTGCCCTCTGATTTCCCTTGATATAACCAAATATAACTTATACGGTGAACAGAGTATTTAAGTAGGTATTAAAAACTAAAATTTCAGATTATATGAATAAGTAGTTTTAGATAAGTGTAATCTTATTTCCACCTCATTAGTTCATTTACATCAGCTATTTTGTAAATACTAAATGTGCATATAACATGAAAACATTTTAATTTGCTGTAAAATTGTGTTTCAGTGAATATGAAACTGCATCAATGCAATGAACAGAAAAATTGCAACCCACACCCTAGAAGAAAAAAATGTCAGAAAAAAAGGTTGCAGGTAAAGTGCATATGGGTTCTGTAATGGTTCAACAGGAAGATAATTGAGATAAGTGCTAATCAAATTGGGATTTCAGGGTCTTGTTTTTAAAAGTTAGGTAGCATAAAATAAGGATATAGGAATGAAATAAATTGGGGTGGATGTGGGTATTGAATACACACCTCCACAAATTAAAAAAACCCCAACAAACTGGAGTAAAATAAATATATATGTATTTTAAGCCTATATCCTACATGCGTTTGTAAATAAATGAATGAGACTTGCTATTGACTTTACTGCAAAGTCAAATAAAGTAGCAATGCTGTGACGAGATGTCATTTAGCAGCTACCAAGACATTTCATAGCACATAGAGGAAAAATGTAGGCTATGAGTGACATGTCAGCAAAACGAATACTCACTTTGCCTACTCTTGTTATTTTGAACTTATATGCATTTACTTCGGTAACCTTCACTGGAGGAGATCTAAATACTACAGCCCTCAGTTGTGGCTTCACAGAGTGTTGATTCACATTTATTGGTGGCTGAAATTGAGGTGGCTAAAATGGTCGCCATCCCAGTTGTCTGCCTGGCTTTTCTCCCAGCAGTTGCTACCCTTTCCCTGTTCCCGACATGCAGAGCTAATAACATGTGTAGTAGCTTCTGATCTCCGACAGTTACAGTCCACTATCTTAAAATAAACTGAAGTAACTTCAGAAATTTCATGACACAGAGAGAAGCTCTGATCTTCCTTTTTTTAATGGCTTTGCAGCAAAGACATAAAATAACTTTAGTGATGTACAACTGCTGCTTGGAACACGTGTTCTTCTCTACATGAAACACACACATGCAGGAACCAAATTTTTGAAAATCAACTTCCATTTGGCAATTTTTTAAAGAGTTTCCTCTGCAGTCAGAGCAGATAGTTTAGAAGGAATGGACAGATGCACTCTGGCAAAGAAAAAATGTGGTGAAGGATTATATAAAAGGCAGGAATTGTAGTTTCACCTCCAGCTGAGCAAATGAGAAAAGGAAATACTCCTGGTTTAGGCATAGGATGTTGTAGAAAGACTTCATGAAGAAGGTGCCACGTAGACTCTGACATGCAGTTTGGCTTTCCCAATGAGACTGGAGGGAGGTAGACCTCAGCATTCATTAAAAGAGGAGGGGAGTGATATCAGGATCTTTAGAGATACTTTTTGGGAAAGCATTATTGTAATGTCTGTGACATCTGACTGACTTCAATCCTTCTCACCTCATGGGCACCCCAGCAGGCCACACTACATCACAAACCTGCAAGAGATTGCAATCTGAACCCTGCAAGTCACTTCCCTTCAGATACCCAGATCTGTCCAACTTTTGCAGTTCTCTATTAAGACCTCTTGGCGTAAGCAAGGAGACACATGAACCGCAGCCAAGGGCTGGCACTACACCTGAGAGCTATCAAACATTCCCATCTCCAGTTTAGGACCTGCCAGTACTTGTTCCTAAGAAAATGAGCTCTGAGTTATATTTAGATGTTTTTGCAATAATGAGAGGTGGCACGGTAGTTGTTCTTCTCAAGCAATTTTGTTAGGAGGCATTAGCATGAGAGCTAGCCACACTAACGTGGTTAATGGGCTGCTCTACCTGCTGTAGGCGAGTGCCGTGGCCAGTTGCTCTTAGAGAGCTGGAGGAAATACAGCTGATATGCCTGGACACCACAGCCCCTCTCCTTCCTTCCAGTGCCAATTTTCAGAGAGATTTAGGTGAGGGCCTTTATGTTAAGTGCTGCGCTCCCGCATACGTGTTCCACAGGAAAGAGGTGTAAATACTCCCTGCAACCGTGATTACACTCTTATTACAGTGTTACACCCATGTCTGTCTTGCCCTCAGTGACTTCATCCTTCGTCTGAGTTACAAATGTAACAACTTGTGTGATCAAACCAGCCAGCACAGTTTAACAGCTTTTACCCCTTAGCCAAGCAATTTTAAAGTGGTACCTACCAAACTACAAACTCGTTGCAGCTCAGCAAACAAGTCTCATCCTACATAATACTAATATTGCTGCTGCTGCTGCTGCTGTTGTTAAGACTTAGTGTAAATGAGGCCACACAAGGCCTTTTAAATCCAGTGTATGGCTGAGCATCTATAGTGGGCAGGACAAATAGGGTAGGGCAACGGATGACTGTCCCCATAGACTCAGCTTCCTGGAATGTTGCACGCTCCTCCCTGTACTCTTGGTTAAAGGTTGGGGCACCTATTGTGGCCTCCCTTCATCATTGCCATGGCATTTCATTTGGCAATTGAAAACCTCTAGTACAAAACTTGGATATGTCCATAGTTAGGAGGTGCTTAGAAAGGTGCCCTTCCTGGGAAAGGGGGTGGGGGGGTGGGT
Organism: Chroicocephalus ridibundus; assembly: GCF_963924245.1. Taxonomy (NCBI): domain Eukaryota; kingdom Metazoa; phylum Chordata; class Aves; order Charadriiformes; family Laridae; genus Chroicocephalus; species Chroicocephalus ridibundus. The sequence goes on from NC_086284.1 coordinate 167,353,791, forward strand.
GTGTGGGGTGTGGGGCAGAACCAGCAAAAATGCAGGGGGCCAAAATCCTTCCCAGAAGAGCTAATGAGGAAAAAAAAGATGCACTTTGTTCTCTACTGTACAGGAGTTTACCACTCTAACACATTTTCACTTTTCTCACACACAGGCAAAGAAAAGATCCTCACTGTCAGTCAGATACCAAAGAACATAATTATTTATGTCTTAAAGTACTTTGGTCTTCTAAAACTAAACTAAGGCACTTGACAAACTGTCTTCTGGAGCACGCTGGCACGCTTTGAATGTAGTCATCAACCCGCGATTGTGGACATCAGGCCCTGAGACAAATTCTTCATGAAAGGTAAGCAACGTTAACAGAAGCTCCACCAACCATGGCTCCCCAAAGAAATCATCTTCTCCTGAATCAACAGTGCCTCTCTTTCACCTGCATTTAATAGTGAATTCCACTAAGGAAGGGTGGCACCACACTGTCCTTTCAGAGCAGCCTCTCCATCAGCACTGAGGCCTGGCTGCGCAGAGAAATGTGCAGCCCACACAGAGCAATGCTGAGCAACCCACCCTTCCTCCCCACAACACCCCGACTCTCCTGCATGATTTCTGCCCTCCACTCTTTCCTATTTGTGTGCCAGTGCTCCCTGTGAATGCTGGTAAGAGGGAGGGAGCAATGTGACCAATCCACGCGGTCCCTCCAACCACAGCCGTATTTGGTACCTATGGGGGACCAATTGTCCTTGGGACATAGTGCGTGCACAGCTGGTCTGCAATCCGCCATCTCCCAGGCTGGTGACACCCCAGGTGCTGATGTGACAGGCTTCCAGGTACCTCTGGGTTGGCAGGCAATGCATTTTTTTTTTGCCATGCAGGCAGTGGTGCTGGCACCCAGAGACTGTGTAAGCTGGACTTCTGCCATCAATGGCAGCCAAAGCACTGCGTCACACACCACGTAAAGTTACTCTCATTAAGTGATGCTGCCTTGCCGGTTTTCCTCAGAGGTGTGGGGGTGAAGCAGGTACTGGCTCCAGATAAGGCTGTTTGTGCCATCTTTCTAGAGCAGGAGTATTGCAAGCATTTGGGTGTCTGTCTTCTCATAGAAGGGAGCAAAAAGGTATTGAGTTGTTCAGCACTTGAGGGTGCTGTGCTGTAGCTTACGTTTTTTACAGTACATGCTTTGTAGCTGCACAGTCCATGGGCTGGTGCCAGCGTGGCACTGTCGCCAATGAGGAGGTTATCCAGACTGCTAGGGGCAGTGGAAGGGCTGGTGGTGCCCAGATTTCCCCACAATATACACGAGGCCAGTCAGCCAGCACTCCTGCTCTCAGACAGTTAGGAAGTCAGGAATTTGGCTTCACAGGCTCAGGAGAGTATGTGTATACAGTGCAGGTACATTCAAGAAGAATATATTTCACCTATTTTTTCTGCAAACTGCCTTGTATGAACTGGTTTCAGAAGGAAGGATTGGATTCTATGTTAAGTGTATTAAATCTAAATCTTGGTCTTCCTGACATCCTTTTTTTTTTCTGTTTTGCACACTGAAAATGCAAATTTTGGTTGCTTCGTGCATGAGATGAGGAGTAGAATAACAAGTTTAACTTTTGTGTGCTGTTTGAGGTTAGTAGTTCGTAACATCTTACATTTATTTGCATGGTGAACAAGACTAGCACGCAAGCCAGCACTGAGCAGCTAGAAGCAGGGAGCAGCCTGTGTCCAGCTATTTAGAGGTGGTAAGTGCAGAGAAATCAGCTGGGATTTTGGTTTTACCCAAACTGAAATAGGAGGCACGTACAAGAAAGGAAACTTAATAGTCCCAATTACCCAAAGCTGTTGAGAAAAGGGCCTGCTGAATAATAAGGTAAACATTTGAGTCATTCTGATATTAACTGTCCAGATCTAATGCATGGCCATTTATATAAACATCTTCCTGGGGAAGGAGGGGGAAGAAAAAAGGAAAAAAAGAGAAAAGGCAAAAAAAGGGTTTAGGCTCAACAGTTGAACCAAAACTGAAGTGGAGGCAAAGGTATGATCTCTGCTTTTATTATTAATTCTTTAGAATAACACAGGCCTTGGCATGTTGAGTACATGGAAAGGTTTTCAAGGGTTACCACTGTCAGCAACATCACTGAAAGACGATGGAAATGTTTGTCTGCATTTAATACTAATGAAAAGAAAAAGTTCTTATACTTGAAAACTGTTAGGTTTTAGTTTGTTTTTTTTTTTTCATTTTACAACATGTGATTACTTCAGTAACATGGTGAATAGTCTTAGCTCTTGTTTGTGTTGTTTTGAGATTTTTTATCACCTGGTTATCATCTCTTCAGTGTCGAGGGAGACCATGCTCTGTTGGGCTAGTATCAGAGGGACAAAAGCCCTAACTTTGGGAGAGGACAGAGCCAGAGTACAGAGTGTAGCAGCAGAACTTTTTTCTCAGCAGGGATCCAGAATGGGGAGAAATTAATGGGTAATATGAGTGGGACAGCCTTGAGATAGTGCTGTGCTTTGAATTTCTTTCTGGACAGACATTTATCAACATAACACTGGAAGAACTGAGGGACTCACAGGAAACTTCCATCTGGGCCAATATCCCATCTCTGACAGAGGTCAGTAAAAAAAGTGGGTAAGAACAATAACTAGTGTTTCATCAAAATGATGTCTTGGGTCCTAGTGATTTGTAGGCCAGGGACTCACGAAGTGATGGGGGTTGTCTTTGAATTGGAGATGCTTGAATGGATTTTTCTCCTGTGTTTTTATTGATTGCTTTCTCTGGATATAGCAGCTCTCATTTTTCATGTTTCAGGATGTGGCTTTAGCATGACAAAATATGAAAGGCTGAGGAACACATACAGTGGGAGTGGGAGATGGACAAATAGGTGATGGACGTGTATACTACATGGTGTGTATCCCTTTCATAGAGGAGAATCTCATTTATGTACAGTTAAGTGTTCTCTGTGTGTGTGACAAAATGGCGCTGGAAAACATGCTTTCTATGGTGTAGATGAAGTGGGACAAAGTGTCAACCAGCACAGAGAGTGAACTGAACCCCCTTTCCTGTAGATGAAGAAAGGTGAAAAGAATTTGAAGCAAAGGGAATGACAAGTCATTTGAAAGAACAAAGAAAAAGAAATCAGGGAGGGCCAGGCAAAGGCATTCCTATATAAAATATCAGAACTGAAAGATACTGGGGAAGAATTATATTTTTATATATATATAAACACCATTATATTTTTAGATCCCATCACTCATGCAGATCTTCCCTCTTGGGTTCACTGTGACTAAGGAAAAAACAAATGCCAATGTCAGTGAGACAAAGGGGTTGTCAAGAGTTCACAAAGATCTCCCTGAGCCCTTCATCTTGAAAGGATTTCCTGTGTGTCTATGTGGATAACGATGCATGTATTTGGCTACAATGAGCACAGGCAAACCCTTCATATTGGAATTATGCTAATATCATAGCCCCAGTAGGTCCTAAGCTACAAAAAGGAGGACTGCAAGGATAGCCAGGAGAAATGAGGTATAGCTTTAACAGTTATGATGACTGATTTTCAGTCATGAAGTCATACCAAAATAACAAAGAGAAATTGTGTCACTGGCAATGTACACTGGTGAGAGGAAAACGTATTACGTGAAAGAAAAAATATCTATACACTCAGAGTGATGTAAGGCCTTTGAAAACATGGAGGTACACATGCACGTAGCTGACAGCCATTTCTGTTGTACATTTGACATGCATGACTAATATTCATCCAGGTAGTATCAGTGATCTAAATGGAAAAATAATGCTTTTTGAATGTGACCAGGGTGTCTGGGACTTAATGTGAAGCAACATTCCATACACAACCTAGCAAATAAAGGGCCTTCTCCAGTTCTACGCTGAAAATGCCCTTTGCAGACTGACCAGTGCTACAATAGTTTGAAATAAAGGCATAGCCAGCTTCTAGAAAAACATGCACACTTCTTTCTGGGCTGAGATGAAGGCATAGATGTAGTTTTCCTGATTCTTCACAGCATAAGGCAAAAACTAGCAAAAAGCCACGGAGGAGATCTGTTAGTTTGTACATTTAGCAAACGGTTCTCAATACTATAACTGAGTCATTGCGATGTGACCTCAGAACTGTTGAGACTTGGTTAGTATGACCTTAAAAACGGTCCGCGGGGGCTGCAAGGCCAGCGGTTCCCTGCTGAAGGGCACGCTCGGCTTGTCGTAAAAGGAAGGCCCGTGCGCCGGCGCCCGGCCGGGAGGGAAATATGCCGGGTAAGAGTCGCGTCAGGGCCACCGGGACTTACGGAAGGCGAGCGAGGCCTAGGCCCAGGCGGAGGCGGGGACTGGCCGGGGCCCCGGGGAGTCTCTCGAGAGCAGCGAAGGGCGAAAGCCGCGCCGCGCGCGCGCGAAAGAGAGGGAGACCCAGGCCCCGCCCCTGCCGGCCGTGCCCGCCCCTGCTCCCAATCAGGTCGGCTCCCAGGATATAAAAAGCCGCGCGCGGCCATAGAGCATTCACAGCTCGGTAGAGACAACAAAACCAGGATGTCTGGTAGAGGCAAGGGCGGGAAGGGGCTCGGCAAGGGGGGCGCTAAGCGCCACCGCAAGGTGCTGCGCGACAACATCCAGGGCATCACCAAGCCGGCCATCCGCCGCCTGGCTCGGCGCGGCGGCGTCAAGCGCATCTCGGGGCTCATCTACGAGGAGACGCGCGGCGTTCTCAAGGTCTTCCTGGAGAACGTGATCCGCGACGCCGTCACCTACACCGAGCACGCCAAGAGGAAGACGGTCACGGCCATGGACGTGGTGTATGCTCTCAAGCGACAGGGGCGCACCCTTTACGGCTTCGGCGGCTAAAGCTTCTTCCTTCCCCCCGGACCATCTCGAGAACCCAAAGGCTCTTTTAAGAGCCACCCACTTTTTTCTTTTGAAGGAGCTGTTTCGCATTATTTGTACGTTTTCGGTGATCGCCGTATTTCTGTTCTTCTGATGTTCACGCTCGCGTGTTTCCCATCTCCCCGTTTCCCTTGCCGACTTGCAGCCCCGCTGGCAAGCCTTGCCCTTCGGCTCTGGGCGCCTCTCTAGGTCTAGGGACCTGCTGCTGCTGTATTGTTACGCTTCACGGTTCTGTCGCCTGCTTCTCTCCCGGCAGCCGCTTTGGGAAGAGCTTGCTGAGGCGCTCTGCGAGTTTGTGACTGGCGTGTACTGATACCACAAAGTCCTGGAAGCTGCCTGGGGTCTGGAGAGCGAACCTACTGCCTCCCCTTCAGGGGCTTTGCTTGGGAAAAAAAAACCGCGGCCCACGGGAACAGTCTGTCTGCACCAACCAAATAAAAAGAAGGAAAAAGGTAAAACCCGACTGTGTCTCGCCAAAGGGCGGTGGGTTTTTCGTTTCCTCACGCTCACAGGGGGAAGGCGTAGCAACTACACCGGGTTCGCTTCAGCCGGCGGGGCGCGGGGGCCAGCGGTCGCCCCGGGGAGGGCCCATCCCTCCCCGGCCGCGAGCAGGCTGAGCACCCGCGCTCTTTTGAAAAGCCCGCGCAGGCGGCGATTGGCTCCGGGCGATTCCGCGCCCGGCAGAACCCGCGCTCCGCTCCCCGGCACAGCGCCCGCCCTGGGCACTGCCCGGCCGGGAGAGTGGCACCATCCTCCAACCGACCACTGGCCGGGGCAGAGGTGCGGAGCCCCTAAGGAAAGCGCAGAGTACTCGGCACAGCCCGAGCGCTCTCCGCCAAAGCAACTGAGCCAGGGCCACCCAAAAAGAAAGATCCTCTTTTAACGAGCCAGCCCTCCCCTCCCTCCCTTGGGCAAACACACACACTGCTTCCCCGGCCGCCCGCTCCCAGTAGCGTCTCAAACTCCTTTTCTCGACACTGTGGGTGGCTCTGAAAAGAGCCTTTGGGTTTCGTTTCCGTGCTCGGGACGCTTCTCCCGGCCCGGTTTACTTGCTCTTGGCCTTGTGACTCTCGGTCTTCTTGGGCAGCAGCACGGCCTGGATGTTGGGCAGCACCCCGCCCTGCGCGATCGTCACCTTGCCCAGCAGCTTGTTGAGCTCCTCGTCGTTGCGGATGGCCAGCTGCAGGTGGCGGGGGATGATGCGCGTCTTCTTGTTGTCGCGGGCCGCGTTGCCCGCCAGCTCCAGGATCTCGGCCGTCAGGTACTCCAGCACGGCCGCCAGGTACACCGGCGCGCCGGCGCCCACCCGCTCCGCGTAGTTGCCCTTGCGCAGCAGACGGTGCACGCGGCCCACGGGGAACTGCAGCCCGGCCCGCGACGAGCGCGACTTGGCCTTGGCCCGCGCCTTCCCGCCCTGCTTCCCGCGGCCGGACATCCTCAAGCGATCAGTCGCTGCTAAACACCCGCCACCACAGAAAGAAGCTGCTGAGTTCCCCCCGCGCCCTCGGGACCGCCCTTATATCCCTTCCCTTGCGCGCCCGCGGATCCTGATAGGCCGAGGCGCCTCTCGGCGAACGCGCACCCAATGGCGGAGCGAATCTCGTCCTGACCAATAGCGAGGGGCGCAGTGCGGAAAGGCCTCCGCCCGCCCTCCCCGACGACCAGTCACGAGCCGGGGGGGCGGGCTCCAGCACGCGGCTCCGCCCGGGCGGGAATGAACGATCTCGCCACCGCCCGGACTCAGGGGGCGCCCCGATTTCCCTTGTATTTTCGCATTCCTTGATTGTTTGAAGCAGACGGGTCGGCAAAGCGCGGGCTGGGCGGGCGCAGTTGAGAAGGTAGAGAGGAAGAGAGTCAGTGAGCAGGAGCAAAGCCGGCGGCGTTACCGGGGCCGTGGAAAGGCGGCACACTCCCTGTATTGTTTCATGTGGGGTCTTTTCCCCTCGGGAAGGGTTCCCCTCTTTACAATACCGGGACACCCCAAAGCTGTATACACTTGCTTGCATCGTCAAACCCCCGCTGCTCGCTCCATTCTTTTCCCACCACCCCGAAATGCACAGAGGGGAACACTAGTTGTACACGGCTTCTGCACTCACAAAAGGCAGAAGGCCAATAAAGAGTACAGAGAAAAGGCAGCATCCAAGCAACAGAGAAAAGAAGCACACTTTTATTCATGTAGTTCTGCTTAGGTTAATACAATAAAATGTATTTGTTTGAAGAAACAGGAATACAAATTACAGGCAGGAAAACTTTCAAAGATTTTCACGTACATGCTAAAATTAGGGTGCCACTTGGTATTCAGTTTGATGTCAGCTCAGTCTCTTCATGCAACTCAGAGGGAAACTGAGGAAGTTTCAGTGTACTCACCACACAGCTCAATGCGATCCACAGTGCTGGTTGCCCTGATCATGTGTAACAGTTCTGAAAAATTTATTGCTTAATCCATCAACCTGAATAAAGTAAAGCATAGGAATATTTTCAGGCAACACAAATATCAATAAAATAATTGCAATGTTACAGCTCTTTTTATGGTGGATGTAGTGGCTCTTAAAAGAGCCTTTGTGTTGGTTAAAATGTTCTTAAATACACAGCGATCTTTTAAACCAGTTTATGCACGTTCACCGCGGATGCGTCGGGCCAGCTGGATGTCCTTGGGCATGATGGTGACACGCTTGGCGTGGATGGCACAGAGGTTGGTGTCCTCGAAGAGCCCCACCAGGTAGGCCTCGCTGGCCTCCTGCAGCGCCATGACGGCCGAGCTCTGGAAGCGCAGGTCGGTCTTGAAGTCCTGCGCGATCTCGCGCACCAGGCGCTGGAAGGGCAGCTTGCGGATCAGCAGCTCCGTCGACTTCTGGTAGCGCCGGATCTCGCGCAGCGCCACCGTGCCGGGCCGGTAGCGGTGCGGCTTCTTCACGCCGCCCGTGGCCGGCGCGCTCTTGCGGGCCGCCTTGGTGGCCAGCTGCTTGCGGGGCGCCTTCCCGCCCGTCGACTTACGCGCTGTCTGCTTTGTGCGTGCCATCGCTCTCACACGAACAGCTTAAGTCGTAACGACCAGAAGCACTGATAACCTGGCCCGCTTCGAGGAGTATATATAGCAGTAGTCCCTTCCCTGATAGGTGGATGGGCACATGTTGAGTCTCATTGGTGGATTCAAATTCGAAAAATGCCGCCACTGGTAGGTACCGCCTACCCTTTTTCGTCTTTGTTCTTTTATACTACGTATCGCCTAAAGAAGCCATTCTGTTTATAACCATATGTTTTTTCAGTTTCTATAAACGCTTCATGTATTATCGATTTAAAAAACAATAGATAATGTTTAAGTTTATAACTAACTCTTCGTTTTTTAAAAGTTTTTTGTTGCTTTTTTTTCTGGTGAAATTTTCCTCTTTTCAACGCAGAGTTAACAGGAAGAAAAATACACTGAAAGATAAGTGACATTTTATTTAAATACGTTGCAGGATTGCAGAAACGTACAGAATATAAGAAGAAAACAGAGGGGAATAAAAGATGGCAGTTGAAAAAAGTTTAATAGATTGGAAAGAATAATGAAAACCAGGATATTAGAAAACGTAAGTTTAATCAAAGAAAGGAAAAGATCCGCGCTTTTGAGTCGCTTTTTAATCTTTGAAAGTTTTCCTGCCTGTAATTTGTATTCCTGTTTCTTCAAACAAATACATTTTATTGTATTAACCTAAGCAGAACTACATGAATAAAAGTGTGCTTCTTTTCTCTGTTGCTTGGATGCTGCCTTTTCTCTGTACTCTTTATTGGCCTTCTGCCTTTTGTGAGTGCAGAAGCCGTGTACAACTAGTGTTCCCCTCTGTGCATTTCGGGGTGGTGGGAAAAGAATGGAGCGAGCAGCGGGGGTTTGACGATGCAAGCAAGTGTATACAGCTTTGGGGTGTCCCGGTATTGTAAAGAGGGGAACCCTTCCCGAGGGGAAAAGACCCCACATGAAACAATACAGGGAGTGTGCCGCCTTTCCACGGCCCCGGTAACGCCGCCGGCTTTGCTCCTGCTCACTGACTCTCTTCCTCTCTACCTTCTCAACTGCGCCCGCCCAGCCCGCGCTTTGCCGACCCGTCTGCTTCAAACAATCAAGGAATGCGAAAATACAAGGGAAATCGGGGCGCCCCCTGAGTCCGGGCGGTGGCGAGATCGTTCATTCCCGCCCGGGCGGAGCCGCGTGCTGGAGCCCGCCCCCCCGGCTCGTGACTGGTCGTCGGGGAGGGCGGGCGGAGGCCTTTCCGCACTGCGCCCCTCGCTATTGGTCAGGACGAGATTCGCTCCGCCATTGGGTGCGCGTTCGCCGAGAGGCGCCTCGGCCTATCAGGATCCGCGGGCGCGCAAGGGAAGGGATATAAGGGCGGTCCCGAGGGCGCGGGGGGAACTCAGCAGCTTTTTTCTGCGGTGGCGGGTGTTTAGCAGCGACTGATCGCTTGAGGATGTCCGGCCGCGGGAAGCAGGGCGGGAAGGCGCGGGCCAAGGCCAAGTCGCGCTCGTCGCGGGCCGGGCTGCAGTTCCCCGTGGGCCGCGTGCACCGTCTGCTGCGCAAGGGCAACTACGCGGAGCGGGTGGGCGCCGGCGCGCCGGTGTACCTGGCGGCCGTGCTGGAGTACCTGACGGCCGAGATCCTGGAGCTGGCGGGCAACGCGGCCCGCGACAACAAGAAGACGCGCATCATCCCCCGCCACCTGCAGCTGGCCATCCGCAACGACGAGGAGCTCAACAAGCTGCTGGGCAAGGTGACGATCGCGCAGGGCGGGGTGCTGCCCAACATCCAGGCCGTGCTGCTGCCCAAGAAGACCGAGAGTCACAAGGCCAAGAGCAAGTAAACCGGGCCGGGAGAAGCGTCCCGAGCACGGAAACGAAACCCAAAGGCTCTTTTCAGAGCCACCCACAGTGTCGAGAAAAGGAGCTTGAGACGCTACTGGGAGCGGGCGGCCGGGGAAGCAGTGTGTGTGTTTGCCCAAGGGAGGGAGGGGAGGGCTGGCTCGTTAAAAGAGGATCTTTCTTTTTGGGTGGCCCTGGCTCAGTTGCTTTGGCGGAGAGCGCTCGGGCTGTGCCGAGTACTCTGCGCTTTCCTTAGGGGCTCCGCACCTCTGCCCCGGCCAGTGGTCGGTTGGAGGATGGTGCCACTCTCCCGGCCGGGCAGTGCCCAGGGCGGGCGCTGTGCCGGGGAGCGGAGCGCGGGTTCTGCCGGGCGCGGAATCGCCCGGAGCCAATCGCCGCCTGCGCGGGCTTTTCAAAAGAGCACGGGTGCTCAGCCTGCTCGCGGCCGGGGAGGGATGGGCCCTCCCCGGGGCGACCGCTGGCCCCCGCGCCCCGCCGGCTGAAGCGAACCCGGTGTAGTTGCTACGCCTTCCCCCTGTGAGCGTGAGGAAACTAAAGACCCACCGCCCTTTGGCGAGACACAGTCGGGTTTTACCTTTTTCCTTCTTTTTATTTGGTTGGTGCAGACAGACTGTTCCCGTGGGCCGCGGTTTTTTTTTCCCAAGCAAAGCCCCTGAAGGGGAGGCAGTAGGTTCGCTCTCCAGACCCCAGGCAGCTTCCAGGACTTTGTGGTATCAGTACACGCCAGTCACAAACTCGCAGAGCGCCTCAGCAAGCTCTTCCCAAAGCGGCTGCCGGGAGAGAAGCAGGCGGCAGAACCGTGAAGCGTAACAATACAGCAGCAGCAGGTCCCTAGACCTAGAGAGGCGCCCAGAGCCGAAGGGCAAGGCTTGCCAGCGGGGCTGCAAGTCGGCAAGGGAAAGGGGGAGATGGGAAACACGCGAGCGTGAACATCAGAAGAACAGAAATACGGCGATTACCGAAAACGTACAAATAATGCGAAACAGCTCCTTCAAAAGAAAAAAGTGGGTGGCTCTTAAAAGAGCCTTTAGGTTCTCGAGATGGTCTGGGGGGAAGGAAGAAGCTTTAGCCGCCGAAGCCGTAGAGGGTGCGCCCCTGTCGCTTGAGAGCGTACACCACGTCCATGGCCGTAACCGTCTTCCTCTTGGCGTGCTCGGTGTAGGTGACGGCGTCGCGGATCACGTTCTCCAGGAAGACCTTGAGAACGCCGCGCGTCTCCTCGTAGATGAGCCCCGAGATGCGCTTGACGCCGCCGCGCCGAGCCAGGCGGCGGATGGCCGGCTTGGTAATGCCCTGGATGTTGTCGCGCAGCACCTTGCGGTGGCGCTTGGCGCCCCCCTTGCCGAGCCCCTTCCCACCTTTGCCTCTACCAGACATCCTGGTGTCGTTGTCTCTACCGAGCTGTAAATGCTCTGTGGCCGCGCGCGGCTTTTTATATCCTGGGAGCCGACCTGATTGGGAGCAGGGGCGGGCACGGCCGGCAGGGGCGGGGCCTGGGTCTCGGTCGCAGCGCGGCCTTCGCCCTTTGCTGCTCTCGAGCAACTCTCCGGGCCCCGGCCGGCTTCTTCGCGACACGCCCCGCCTGCGTCTGGTCCTCCCGGCGGGGCTGCGGCTCACGAACCCTCCTTTTACGAGAGACCGAGGGCGCCTCCGGGGCTGCCTCCCTCTGGGGGCCGTGTGGCCCCTTCTCAAGTGCCTCGGTGGGTCGCGGCCGAGGAGTCAGCGCTCTTGCGTTCCCTGCGGACCTTTCGAGCCGGTTGTTGGAGAGCTCGCCCGGGACAGCGGTGGCGAAATGGTTTGGGAGCTACTTTTACTGACTTCGCCGTTTTTTTCTCTCCTGCCATCTGCTGGGCATCATCCCATTTTCTTCAAATATTTTCTCATTACTTTTTCGACAAGATACCAGAAGTGTTAGGAGCATCTATCGGTCTTTCAATTCTTCTTGCTCTTTTTCACAGTGTTAACATTAATGTTTTGAATATTATTGTATATCTCTACTTGCAGGTCTACTTATTTATCTTTTGCATATTGACATTTGTGTATAAATTACTATATTGGTTGCAAGAACTAATTATTTCCAAGAATGAACACGGATCTTATGGTTTGAGTTTGTTTTATTTTACTTTGTGTGTAGCACTAAATCCTTGAACTCTCAGTCTCTAGTTCTTTTGATGCTGGGTACTGTATACAGAGAATAAACATGACAATACACGATAAACCACCTGAAACAGGTAGAGTTTACAGTGAATGTGACAATCAAAAACAATACCTTGAGTTTATTTTCCTTTCTCCTGTGTTGCCTTTTTTAGATATGGATTTGAGGCCTACATACGCCCCTGAACTATTTCAAGTATCATTCCATTTGAGAAGAAATATACATTGTCTAGAAGATAATGAACAACTGTTAATAATTTATAAGGCAATAGGGCAACCATAGCAAATATGGTATTAAGTATCTGTGAAAATTTTGAAAGCATTTCTTACAGTTTTTCTTATTTTTGTTCCCTCATCTGTTAGGTTATCTCCATTTACGTTGTTGTTACGATTTTCTTCTTAGCAGCTTCTTACCTTCATAACTCATTAGCCTAGAGATCACAGTTTGTGGGTTTGGTTTTTGAAGGTTTTTTGTTAGGTTGGTTTTTTTCCACAAAATCACCTCAAAAATATTTTCATACACAGAAGAAATTCTGAACTATATGTTACAAACACAAAGTTGACCTCTTTTTATGTCATCAATGAGGACCAGCTTCAAAGATGTGATGTGAGCATGTCAGCTGTAAACTGAATTTCAAAATTACTCCTAACCGTAGACAACCATAGAAAACACTTTGAAAGGACTTCCCTGGCCTTTCTTCCTGTATATGTGTCTAAACACTTTCAAATTTGTGGAGCCTTAGAAAGCAATATTTCACCCATGTCATAATTGACACTTTTTTGAATTACATTTCCACTCAATTATGACTTGTCTGATTATCTTCCCTCACTATCTCTACTTCAGTATATGCTGAAGAATTCACCTGAATATCTACTTATATGTGCAAGGGTTTGGGCTGCTGACACACACAGTCCCCTGAATTCTGTGGGTTTACTCACAAATTCAAAGTGCCAAAAACTGCGTGGAAGCTCTCTTGATAGCTTTGCCCCTTTCCAGTGTCAGTTTGCACCCATTAGGTTATAGGTAAATTGTTATCTTGTGTTATGTAAATGCTCAGTAAAAAGATTCATCACCTTGGTAGTAAAGGACAAAAGGAGCTTCAAGAATTAAAGAAGGAATATAAGTCTCTCTCTTTTCACAGAAGAGGCAATCTACATTTTATGTAAGCATGATAGAAAATGAAATAAAAGTCCCAGTATGTTCTTATGTTACAATTTATTTATTTTATTTTTTATGTTGAATCTACAGCATTGATTTAATAGGCTTTGAAGCAGGCAGAGAAACGTTCCTTTCAGTGTAAAAATACCTAGAGATTGATCTAAAGTAGCCCTCAGAGCTTGGTCTGTTACACAGTAACAGGAATTTGGCAAACTGGTATCAATGGAGTTGGGGAACCCCAAGTAATGCTTTTGCCACATGAAGGAAAAGAAAAAAAAAAAAAAAAAAAAAGAATTCCAAGTGCATTGGAAGTTTCACAAGCATCCTTAACTTCCTGCACTGCTATACCAAAACTTTATCTGCTTGTGTCATGTCTGGAGCTTCCAAAGGGAAAACTGCCAGTGGGGAAGAAGGCCCTGTTCACATCCTAACCCTGCAATTCTGGAAGGAGCACTAATACGACTTTTAGAAAAACACTGTAGGTCACCTCATTCTTCAATCAGCTTTGGGAATTTGAGACCTGGAAAATTATTCTTTCTAGGCTTTACTTGTTATTAGATCTATACTGTTGACTAAGCGCAAATTGTTCCTTCTTATCATTCTCATCCTTGTGCCACTGAGCCAGCTCCAGCAGCAGCCCTTAAGTCTAATGCTGTGTCAGAAACTGCTCTTGCTCCACACGAGAGAAAAAGAGAAATTAAAAGTTCCAGTTCATTGGAGCTTCTGCATGATGAGCAGCAGGGTTTCTGTCCTCTCAGGTACGCTAGTAGACAAAGGCTGGGAGTGAGAGAAGTAGTTTTCATCTGTATTTGAATGGTGTTTCTCTGATTTAAAAAATGCATCCATTTTGTGACAATAAGCCATGTTCTGTTGTATGAAAAAAAATGATTTTAAGATGTCTTTCAAATGTGGAATATATAATTTTTCAAATATTTTGTAGTGCATATCTTACTATGAACTACGGCCTATATCCATAAATTTGTCAGAAGAAAAAATAAGATTGCCCTACAACCAAGCCAAAAGCCTCACCATTGTGGAAGCCACAATTCGTGGTGAAGGAATTGGTGGTTGTTGATTTGTGGGTGGTGCTAATGAAAATACTGCATCAACATTTATTGTACGACATTTTTATTTTCCTAGTAATTCAGGAAAATAAATGTTAGTAGGCACAGAGGAAAACAGTGGGAGCCCATGACTCTTTTAAGCAGAAGGAAGCAGGGATTCATGATTTACTGAACATTATGACACCTGTGTTTGGCATCATCTTTGAAAGAGGGCATTAAAATGCAGGGCAACAATAATTTGGTACTATTTATCCCACTTTTCCTTGAAATAGGAGCAAGGGTAGATGTCCAGTTTCAGTAAGCAGTCTGCATAAAGTTGAATAAATCCACAGCAAGTGTGGGGGTTTGATGCAGAACCAAACCCATCACATTCTTCTGACAATGGTTCATTTTTTTCCCTAGTAACCTCTTCAAGAATTTCTAGGTAGAATCTTTCCATAGGCCTAAGCTAATTCATAAAAGTGGTTATTTCCTGAAAGGAAAGTAACTACATTTTAGTAAAATATTTCTGTATTTTTATTGACACTTGCTGATTCTAAAAACAAAGGAAAGGTGGATGGAGTGGTGATACTCAAATAAAACTGAGGAAATAATGGAATATCAAGGCCTGGGGAAGGCTTCCTGCTGTACCTGCATAACTGCACCAAGTTCCTGTGTTGAGCACATGCTCTCTGTTTTGGATTATATTCTACAGTGGGTGAAAAAAAATAAATTTTGGTCTACAGTGGCTGAGAAATTAAAATCCACTTACTGGATTACAATCCAAATACTTGTATAGTTCTAGGATATTATGCTTGAACATACAAAAGCAAAAAGTAAACGAATAAAAGAGCCAGAGGGAAGCAAATGATCTGTGATTTTCTTCAACACTCAGGTCTGCCCTTCCTGTCCTCTGGTTTATGCCTGCCTTTGCTCTGACCTACATTGTAGGGGAGATCATAATCTTGTTTTCCGATGAGAATCCACAGCCTGATACTAAATCTGTCTTGGTCATAAATCTCTCCATAGTGGATGGGGACAATCTCCCATGTACAGAAATATATGTTACATGGAGCAATGACGGGCTCGAGAGATTAGAATGAAATCTCTAAACACTTTCTCATTTCCAAGTAAGTCCAGAAACAATCATGGCAATGAAAGCAAAAAATGAATGCTCTCTTTCTATTTCCAGGAATCTCAGAGTCTGTTTCTGCCTTAAAGAATTTGGGAGAAATCAAAAGATTACTAGGAATCTTCCAAAGACTGATAAGAATTACAATATTCCTTGTTGTACAAGTCTAGAGAATTGTCAGAAAGCTGCCATTAGATGTGAATAGCTTGAAACAAACAAGTCATTTATATACAGATATCAATGGACTAGAGAGTTAAAAAATATTATCTCCACTGCCTCTGGGAGGACTTGAAATCTCCGTTCTCCATTACAGGAAATAATAATCAGATAAAATGGGTATAAAAATTAGTTTCCACTTTCTGTGTTTAATCAACACACAATGCACACTTCTGCAGTCTCACACTTTGCAGTTCTGTCAGGCTCGTTATCGCAGCCAGATCACTCAAAACACGCACTTACCTTCTTTTTACAGGCTGAAATATATTCGCTAGGAGAACTCACAAAGCTGTGTTTCTTCCCACATTTTACCTCCAAGGAGACAATAAGACCTGGTATGTTAAATTACTAGAATAACTCTAGTCCTTGCATTGATTGTAGCCCTTTAACATCTTTAGTTAAACACGTGTAATCAGAAAAGAACATTTCTCAGATGTCACATGGAGATTCAAGTCAGAAAATTTGTACCTTTTCACAGTCCCAGGCAGCGGGAACTCTACATTGTACCGTCATTTCATTCACCCTGTTATACTTTGTTTTAGCCCTGAATAGATCTGCTTATGCGTTTTTAGAAGCTGATGATAGCCTGTTATTTAGCGTATGAAACAAAATATTATTGCAGACAGGCTGTTAACTGTTTCGTATGAAAAAGAAAGCAACACACCATTGAAAAAGAAGGAAGAAAGTGAGAATTCATCCATTGTTTCGAATACGGAGCTGCCACTGACCCGGGGAAGGAACGCCCTTGAAAAAGCGTGAATTATTACCTTACTTCTGAAAGGAGCAAAACGGTGAATCACCAAATGCTGTTATCAAAGCAAAACACTTAACAGCGTCAACATCCATACATTAGAACAGAGAAATAAGTTTTGCTTAGTAAAGTGTCCCGCTTACCGAATATACCCTCAAAGGATCGATTTTTCAGCTTCAGCGCCTCGTCCAGATCAATTTTCATTACACCCCAGACTCTATTTACCAATCAATTTTAACAAATCGCGATGCAAAGACAAGTTCTTTTATACGTTTTAAGACTAAAACCCGATATATTGCAATGTCCTGACTGCTGAATTTAACAGACGAAAGCGACTTCGTTGAGGTTACACGGAAAGTGCAATGACAGGAACATCAACCTTCAGAGGGGCACGTCGGTGCTTTGTTCCACTGAAATACTTGAGCTGACGTAGAGTAACATCGACTTTCACAAACGCTGTTGAGGCACAAACGTCTCCCTAAAAGGCGGTAGCTAAGACACGGTGGTCGCTGAAGGCAGACTGATCGGGGTGATGCGATTTCGGAGGGAAGCGGCTCGGCCGAAGGAGCCAGTTCTGCACCCGCGTCCGGAACGACGGGGCGAAGCTGTGTTACTTGCTCGGCATTAATATCAATTTACCCTGAGAACAACGGGTCAAACGGCGCTGGGTTTTGCCTTAATGTGGAGAGGACCTTCTAAAGAATAAGTCTGCACGCCGGCTGTGCCCATTTAGCCGATGGTATAGTTTTAATTTACAAGAAAAAACGAAAGTTTCTCCCTCTCTAGGTCTCTGTGGCTCCAAGCCGCGGCGTTTCTGCGGCCGCTTTTCCCTCCTTTCTCCTCCTTCCGACGGGAAACTCCATTAGCTGGTCGGACAGACGTCCCCCTCCCGGCTCGAGAAGAAACGGGGCGCGCCGGCTGTAAATTTCGGGAGGAAAAAGCCCTTTTTGGATCGGGAAGAAACACAGCGGGCGCGGCGGCGGGGAGGGGCGGGGCGGGGCGGGACGCACCAATCAGGGCGCGCGGCGCCGCTATAAAAGAGGGCGGCGGCAGCAGCGCCGCTATTGTTTGTCAGGACTCCGCGCGAGGCGCCATGTCCGAGACTGCGCCCGTTGCCGCGCCCGAAGTCGCCGCCGCTCCGGCTGCGGCCCCAGCGAAAGCTACGGCCGCTAAGAAACCGAAGAAAGCGGCGGGTGGCTCCAAAGCCCGCAAACCTGCCGGCCCCAGCGTCACCGAGCTGATCACCAAGGCCGTCTCCGCCTCCAAGGAGCGCAAGGGGCTCTCCCTCGCCGCCCTCAAGAAGGCGCTGGCTGCCGGCGGCTATGACGTTGAAAAGAGTAATAGCCGCATCAAGCTGGGACTCAAGAGCCTTGTCAGCAAGGGCACGCTGGTGCAGACTAAGGGCACCGGCGCCTCTGGCTCCTTCCGCCTCAGCAAGAAGCCCGGAGAAGCGAAGGAAAAAGCCCCCAAGAAACGGGCAGCCCCGGCCAAGTCCAAGAAGCCGGCAGCCAAGAAGCCCGCCAGCACTGCTAAGAAGCCCAAGAAAGCGGTGACAGCGAAGAAGAGCCCCAAGAAAGTTAAGAAGCCGGTGGTTGCTGCTGCCAAGAAAGCAGCTAAGAGCCCCAAGAAGGTGGCGAAGGCTGCCAAGCCCAAAAAGGTAGTGGCAGCAGCGAAGAGCCCGGCCAAAGCGAAGGCGGTGAAGCCGAAAGCGGCCAAGCCCAAGGCGGCCAAGCCGAAAGCAGCCAAGGCAAAGAAGGCGGCGCCCAAGAAAAAATAAATGATCCCGAAAACGTCCCGTCTGCCTTGCAGATAAACCCAACGGCTCTTTTAAGAGCCACCCAAGCTTTCCTAGGAAGAGCTGAAACACTTTGTTTTACGTCTCTGTTGTGCGTGTGTGTGCGCGCGCGCAATTTTAACTTTCAGCGCTGCTTTTGTTACCGGACCGACCGTAAACTGCAAACTTCCTCCCTTTTGTTCTCTACAGCTGCCGGGCAGTACCGCAGCGGCGTTCACTGCGGTACGGCTCGTTTCAGCTTCCCGTGAGTCGCAAGAAACTGGTGCGAGCCCAAAGTACCCGTGTGAGTCGGGCAGCGCTCACGGCACCGCGGCTCGGCGAGGGGCGACGGGGAGGGTGTGTGTGTGTGTGAAGTGTAGCGGCTCCCCGTAGTTTCTCTCCGATCGGTGGGGGGATGGAGGGCTGTGGTCGGCAGCACTCCCGCCCGCCCCGCCCCCCCCGGCGCTCTACCGATTTCGAAAAGCCCGCGCTGCTCACACATTGGCCGCGACTCTTCGGGCTTTCGTGGTCCGTAGCAGTTTTCGGGTTAAACAAGACGTGCCACTTCCTCGGCGGAAGAGGCTTATGAGCTTCCTGGGTCGGCTCCCCTCCTCTCTTAGGGGCTTTTTTTATTCTTGGTCCGTTCTGTCCCTTACGAGATCGTCCCTGTCCTGGAAACCGTCGGGCGAGGGGGTTCCGAGAGGCACGGGCGATTCGAGCCGCCCTTGGCGTCCCGCGCCGGTCCTTGGCTTCCGCGATGAACCTCTTGCACCCTTGGGGCTGCCGGGCTGGTTTCTTACCCGCATGCCGGGGCGTTTGTTTCGGGAGCGGAGCCGCTCGGAGGCAGCGCTGGGCGCGATAGGAAACAGCGGGCACCGGAGCCTCCCCCGCCTAAACCCCGCAGCGGCCTCCTGTACCCAATGACCCGACCGCCCCCTCCTTCTGTCGCCTTTTCTGCGCTCAAGGGATGCCCTTCGCTCCGCTGAGGCTCTGCCTGGGCGCCAGCAGTGAGAAGCACCCGGGGAGAAGGGGGGCGCTGGGGCGGGGGGGGCGCTTTCCCAGCGGGCAGGAGAACGGGGAATTTCATGGAACTACCCGTTCAGCTCTTAAAAAAAGATGGTTGATCTCAGGTCTGTAGCTGTTAACCCCGTATATCTGAAGAGATTACCCGGAAACGGGGTCACGGCGGTTTGGAGGAGAAATGGTGGGGTTGGATTTCGCGGGGTATTGGTGTTTTTGCAAAGACTGTCCACGTTCTAAATTAATGTACTAAGAGTGAAAGAAATACAAAACAGAGCCTTTTTTTTTAATCCCTGCTCCTAAAATGCTTGTTTACTCTTCCTCTGAATTGCCTGTTAGGGTGCATCTGACTGTCGGTCCTTCCTTGTGTTCATGACCTCTTCCTCTGTATAACTTACACACCTGTATACACATCCCACTTTTCTTTTTCTGAAATTGTCGGGGCCAGAGCCCTGGCTCCTGACAGTCTGAAATCCTGAGCTGACATGCCTGTGCCCCTGTTTGGGATGGAGATGTGCATACCAGGCTCTCGTAGTTACTGTAACATAGGGGTGTTGGGAGTCACACCCACTAATTCTCAAAAGGTTTCACCCAACTATGTGCTCTGACCTGAAGGGAGCGGGTCAACGGCGATTTTCCAGCCCAGTTGTAGAACAACTAGTTGGAAAGGAGTAGATTTTGACTGTCAAACTGGTACACTGCTGTAGCAAATGTGATATTCGTGCTTTTTTTTCTTTTTCTTTACAGCTTAGCCCGAAAAGATAAAACTGAAACAGTTGCAGTAGCATGGGCAAAATTGTATCACACACATCCCTGCTAATTGAATTGATCTCGGCAGGACTGCCCTGGAATAAATATTTCAGCCTCTGGAATGAGTCTGGGTAATTAAAGCATTTCACTTGGCCTGTTGCAATTTACCCTCCCTGCTTGCTTGCAGGAGGCATCAGGGCACTTCTTTCCCTTTTCTGAGAGGTAAGAGGGAAAACTCAAATTACTATAACGGTTTTTTTGTTTGGTTTGGTTTTGGGTTTTTTCTTGATGATGTTGTTGTTGTGAGAAAATTCAGTTGGAGCAGTTACCCAGCTCAGATATTGCAGCAGTTGGGATTTAGAAGAATAGCACATCACTGACCACAAATGGTGTTGGGCAACACCAGCTTAAGTACAATGATACAGGTCTAAAATAGCTTTATAGGCAGAGTATATAGCTGTGGGTTCATCTGAATAGATTTTAGAGTCCTTAGCTGGAGATAACTGCCAAATAATATAAGAGATTGTTCCACACAACAGAAAGGAAGTGTATGTGTATGCAGGAACACTGAATGGACTAGCTTTATAGGCTCCACTGGATATACTGCCAAGTACAGGGACAAAACCAACATTAAAAAAACCTAAAACAATCCTGTTTAACTTGCAAAGCTGAGCTGGGCAATGTAGCGTAGGTACCTACTGGAGATTATTTTTCCCATCTGGAAAAGGGGAGTACGGTGATAAAAGAACAAGAGTGGCCTGAGGAAAATGAGTTTGCAGGGTTGAGGGTAATGTCATGTTAATGCCAATTGAACCACAGGCCTAACAATCAGTACCCCTAATTCCTCCTCCTTCCCCTCAGGTGTGAAAAGTCAAACCTCAAAACAACTAGGAGGGCCTTACGTTGTTTTGTTTTGTTTTGTCCTTGAAATGCTGCTGATGATCTGTTCAGTTTCTGGAACTTGGTACATTTTTTGCAAGGACCATCTTCCTTGCCCATCATGTCCTTATTTCCATCTCTCTCTCTCTTCTAGCTGGGTGTCCTTTTCTAGGAACCAATGAGCAGAAACTTCCCCAGACAGTTCCTATCACATCCAGGGATTCTATTGCTATCCCAAAATAAGATTCCAACAAGACTTTTGTATTGTATGAGGGGACATCCCATGGCCAAGGAGCATCTATTTATTGAACTTTTTATATAGGCTTTGTCATGTCCTTATCCTGTTCCACACTGGTAAAGTGCTCAGACTAATGCATATTTTGAGATGAATAGTGGATTTGTTAAATTTCTACAATGCACTCACTGCATGGAAATTTCCCCACACTATGGACTCTAAAGAATGTGAATACCACTGTCTAAAACACAAGAAATATGTCAAGAAGAGCTTTAGGAACTCAGGTACAAAACATGTTCTGTCTTTTGTGAATAGTTCTGACCTGGGAACTGGATTGGAATCAGATTTATCAGTGATTCTGTGCAACTATTTGATATGGAGAGCTGAGCTGCTGGTGGCCCAAGAGGAGGTGGCCAAAGAGGTGGTGGCTTAATAGGAGGCAAAAATAGGCTGGTGTTTAGTGAGTAGACATACTGAGATAGAAAACCTAAGTATTCACTTTTTTATTTTAAACGCTGACCAAGATGCTCAAAAATTAGGAGTAAGGTAAAAAAATGGGTTCAGAATTGCAAGTTATTACAAGGAAGAGCTGCTTTCATTTTTTTTCTCTTCCACAGAGTCAACTTTTTTATCACATATTTACTTAAGTAAATGGTGATATCAAACGTCTGTGAAGTTTCTGCACTGGAGGTAGAAATGGCAAAAGAAAATAAAGGTGAGAGAATCCATGAGTTAAAATTCTCCATATAGTAGCACAGACCCTCAGCAGCCTGGCAAGAATTCTGTTGAAGTCAAGTTACTCCCTCACAGAATAATAAATTGCTTTGTACTGATGGACAATTTTGATTAAGGGGTTACAGGATTTTTAATTGACGTTAGTCCCCACAAAGTCAGATTACCACAAAACCTGGTAATTCCTGTAGGTGTATTTCTTTATCTCTTCATTCTCTGCCAGTGGGTTCTGTTACTCCTGTACCTTTTTACGTATCTTTCTGTCTTTTACTGTAGTTGTTTCATGTAAGAGTTTATTCTTCATGGCCTCAGTGTGGCTTTGAAAAATAATAAAGGTCTCTTAGAGGCTCACTTTTTAAAAACATCAAAGATGGAATTTTATTTCAAGCTAACTTGTTCCAATGCTAACATAAAAAATAAAATGTTCTGCGATTGTTAGAGAAAATGGGAAGCTAGATAAAAGGCTGAACCATGTTAGCTCATGCACAAGATGTTTAAAATAGGGATATGCTGCTGTGGCACATCCTCAGTAGTAGTGAGCACCCTGAGCTGAATAAAGCAGGGAATAAATATTAAAAAAACCCTATGTAGTATCTTGGGCTGAACAAATGAATAAAGCCCTGTGTAGTATCTTGGGCGGAACAAATGGCAAGATGTAAATATGTATATTTCAAGACTAAGTTTACAGGTTCTCAAAAGGAAGGAGCTGAGTGGGGAGACAGCTATAGCGTATGGACAGGAAGGTAGGGACAGCCAGCATGGAGTCCCCAAAAGCAAGAGTACAATATGAGTGCCACCAATGCAAAACCTGTTCTCTGCTCCTGACATGGCAGTACAGATTTGGGCCAACTTGAGTTCAGATACAAAGCCACTTTTCACCTAGACACCTTTGACTTAGCAAAGATACACAACAGAGGTTTTCTGCCACAAGTTCCTTTTTTACTATCTAGATCACAATGCATCCAGTCCAGTGCTGGCCACTGGGGGATGCCAGCCATGTTTCTCCATGGGGATTTGAGATCCCTCTTCTCCAGAACATGTTGCCAAGGCACAACAAAGTCATTGGTGTAATGCCTCATGGAATCCCCGTTAATTCTCCGTATTCAGTTTTGGACAACTCATTCTAGATTTGAAGTTGTGTTTCGTTCTGATTTTCACATTGCAGATTGTTTTTTGGGATCTCTTTGCACTTCCATTGCCTTGCAAGCTTTGTTCATCACTCCTGCAGGCCTTCTGCTGGAACATCAGTGAAACCCCAGTGCTTGGTTTTCCCAAGGACTGCAGGGTTTGCTTTTCAATGATTTCAGGATTGGGCTGCCAGGACCCATGGGAAAAATGAAATGTAGAAAAATTATAATAGGATTATTGGTCTCAACAAACACTGAAAACAATAAAGCTAAACAAAGCATAGGTCAGGACCTGCACTAGCCATAAAAACAGGAGTTCCTGTTGTTCTTTCAGCAACCAGTGTATGCTGGTATTCCTTAAAAGGGGGTGTGTTTCGGACATACTTCCTCTCCTCCAGTGTCAAAGAAACGCTGACTAAGTATTCCATTTTATAACTATCCCCAAAATCCTAACCGCATGGGCAGAAAAAGCAAGCCTCACAAGGGCAGTAAAGATTATTTTTTTTCCCCTCAGAAAAGGAAAATTAAAGAAAACCTGTTCCCTCCCTCTCTGATAAACAAGACAGGAGAACTGGTGAAAACTGACATGGAGAAGGCTGAGGTACTCAAAATTTTTTTTGCCTCAGTTTTCACTGGCAATTTCTCTTCCCACGTCTCTCAAGTCCCTGAACCTCAAGGCAGGGACTCAGGGAACGAAGTCCCTCCCATTATAGAAGACCAGGTTTGAGTCCATCTGAAGAACACGAACATATACAAGTCTATGGGGCCATATAAGATGCATCCCAGGGTACTGAGGGAATTGGCAGATGTAGTTCCTACACCACTCTCCATCACATTTGATAAGGTATTGCAGTCAGGTGAAGTTCCTAGAGTCTGGAGAAAAGGGAATATCACATCCATTTAAAAAATAATAATAAAGAGAACCCTGGGACCTACAGGTCAGTAAGCCTCACCTCAGTGCCTGGTGGGAAATCAGGGGGAAATCATGCCTGACTAATTTAGTGACTTTCTGTATCCATATCAGTGGATAAGGGAAGAGCAACTGATGTCATCTCCTTGGGCTTCTGCAATGCCTTTGAAACGGTCCTCCACAACATTCTAACCTCTAAATTGGAGAAGTGGATTTGATGGATGTGTTGATACATGGATAAGGAATTGGCTGGATAGCTGTATCAAAAGAATTACTTCCAAAGGTTCAATGTCTAAATGGGAAACAGGAATGCATGGTGTCCCTCAGGGGTCTGTACTGGGACTAATATTGATTAATATCTTCATCAGTGACATAAATAGTGGGATTGAGTGCACCCTCAGCAAGTCTGTGGATGACACCAAGCTGAGTGGTGCAGCTGGTTCTCTAGAAGGGAGGGATGCCATCCAGAAGAACCTTGAAAGGCTTGAGAAGTGGGCCCATGTGAACTCCATGAAGGTGCTGGAACACCTCTCCCGTGACAAAAGGCTGAGAGAGTTGGAGTTGTTCAGCCTGGAGAAGGGAAGGCCGAGGCAAGACCTTATTGTGGCCTTTCAATATATGGAGGAGGCTTACAAGAAAGACAGAGAAAGACTTTTAAGAAGGGCCTGTAGTGATAGGACAAGGCACAATGGTTTAAAACTTAAAGAGGGTGGATTTGTATTAGACAAGAGGAAGACATTTTTGATGAGGAAGGTGGTGGGACACTGGACCAGATTGCCCAGAGAAGCTGTGGATGCCCCATCCCTGGAAGTGGTCAAAGTCAGGTTGGACGAGGCTTTCCCTTGATTGAATGGAAGATACCACTACCCACAGCAGTGCAGCGGGTGGGGGTGTCAGTCTAGATAATCTTTGAACGTCCCTTCCAATGCAAATGATTCTATGAATCTTAGCAGCTTTCGAGAGGATGTTACATTTCTAACTCTGTTTACAGTTTAGTTTTGTCAGAGAGACCTAAGAGACCAGATGAAATGTGATGTATAATTTGGAATCATCTGGGAGGGAAGAAGAGGGGGAACTTGGCTCAAACCTTGCTTCACTTTATTAGATGAATTTCTGTCATGAGTTAAAAAACAGGGCTATGAACTTACTACATAAGTATGTGTCTACTTATTTTTTAAAAATCCATTTTTAAATGGGTTCTGACATTTTGCCAAGGAGAGCCTGAAGACAAGGAGACAGACAGCAAAAGACAGGGCTAAATATTATATGTAGTCACAGATTCCTAGGCAGAAGTAGCTAATTATGGAGCAGGGTTACAGCAAGAAGCTCTAACAATTTTATCTAATGAAGAAAAGCAGAAACAAAAACTCAGCTTACCAGAGCTGGACAACTCATCAGGGACTGCATGGGGATGTCATTTGATGAAGCCCAGGATTGTCCAGTAACTTCATGGCAGAGGGTCTGCAAGTGGTAATAACTCCCAGGGGAGGCTGTGATACAGTCAGGTTCCCAAGGACTGAACAGACTGAAGAACTGGATTTTCATGGCAAAACAGGTTCAGGGAGCTCTGCAGCAGGTAGTGCTAAACTGCCCTTTTAGTAAGATCCTGGGCACTTGCCTGTGTACTCAGAGAGTGATAAAGACAGCAGCAAATGCTACACCAAGTGTCTTTCCTTACCAATGCAGGATGCAACTTCCTTACTCTCAAAATCTCCTGGAAATGACAGAGGACCTGCCTACAGAGTGCCCAGTTTCTCACGATATCCCACAACAGTTCAATCATGGGCCCTGAACTTCCCTCCCTGGAAGGACCAAATCGGCCTTAGGAAAGGGAACAGCATAAATTCAGCCGTGGCTTCCCCACTGTACTCCAGAATTATCTTCATAGCCCAACATAGGATACTGTCAAGTTCCTTGTGGGACAGGACACTTGTTACTGGTTTGAGCCTTTAGGATGTCTTCTTCAGAGTCTTGGTGTTTTCCTTGCCTCATTTGGGTTTCCTTTAGTCCTATGCTGAAAACACTGAGCATGAAGAACACGGCAGACTACAATACTTCCATCTGCCAGTGAAGGGCTGCTGAAACAGTGATTTCTCTGCTAGCAAACGCAACATCTGTATCTGTGGCCTGTGCAAAAATAGAAACTGATTATTGATTAATCTTTTGTTGACTCTTTATGAAAAAATTACATTATATATAGCCACTCAGCTTGTAAGGGGGGGGAAACTCAAACACAACAAACAGCGTCCATGAGAGGGCAGCAAACGCTCAATACTGGAAACTTTTTCAACTTTCGTAATCATACTCAGGTCGAACACCAGCTACCGAATGATTTTTGTTGAATACTGTTTCTTGTTTTAAACAGTAAAACTTCAGAAGATTTTCCTCCCCAAAAGAAGGCAAAACCAGAGCTGAATACCTTCCCATGAAGGAAAAAACCCTCTTCTTTTTACATACTTAATTTTTCACTCTCGAAAAAAAGTAGCCACATTATTGTCTATGCTACAACATGAACAGAAAGTACTGTAAAAATAATATTTTTCTAAAAGAACAGTTTTACCTTAAAAAAAAATAAAGTGGAGCATGTAAGGGTTAAACTGTCGATTAGTGTCCCTTTCCTGCTAAACTCTCCTTGAGAGAACATTCAGAAAGGGCGAGAAATGGAGACGAGAAAGAAATTCAAGGAGGGGTGGAATTTCTCAGAAAGACGATTGGACAGATTTTGCTGCATGATGCTCCATTAAAAAAACATGAGAAGCAGCTGTTTAAAATACTCAAGCCATACAGTGAGAATCAATGCAACCCAGTGAAACTGCAATACATTACACATACCCATATTTTAAAATTACAATTGCGGTAAAAAAATCAAAGAATGATTTGGGAGATTCCGTAACCCGGATACCTTTCTGTGATCGAGGTTTTATTTCTAAATGATCACGACGTATCAAAGGCTTTGAAAAATATATAAACTGTCGTATAGAAAGGCCTAATGCCTTTGCTATCAGAAAAACCCGAACGTACCGAAAAAGGGCAGAAACACGTAATCGCTTGTGCGGCGGAAAGGGAAACTCTCCCGAAACTCGCATCTTTGTGCTAGAGCGGGGCGGGCGATGGGGAAAGCGGGAGGATCTCCAAGCCCCGCCCCTCCTCGCGGCAGTCCCCAATCAGGTCGGCTCCCAATATATAAAAGACCACACGCCGCCTCACTCTCGCCACTTTCCGAGCTCAGCAGCAGTCGGTGTAGAGCTGCCGTCATGTCTGGCAGAGGCAAGGGCGGGAAGGGGCTCGGCAAGGGGGGCGCCAAGCGCCACCGCAAGGTGCTGCGCGACAACATCCAGGGCATCACCAAGCCGGCCATCCGCCGCCTGGCTCGGCGCGGCGGCGTCAAGCGCATCTCGGGGCTCATCTACGAGGAGACGCGCGGCGTTCTCAAGGTCTTCCTGGAGAACGTGATCCGCGACGCCGTCACCTACACCGAGCACGCCAAGAGGAAGACGGTCACGGCCATGGACGTGGTGTACGCTCTCAAGCGACAGGGGCGCACCCTCTACGGCTTCGGCGGCTAAAGCTTCTTGCCTCCCCTCAGACCATCTCGAGAACCCAAAGGCTCTTCTAAGAGCCACCCATTTCCTCTTAAGAAGAGCTGTAACACGTTCCATGAAAGGCTATCTGAAACGTCTACTATTCGATTTCCAAAACTTACCAAAACTGACGCTATACTGTAGGACTAAAAGGCTTTAAGATTGGATAAGTGCAAACTAATGTTTATTCTTGCTGGTTTTTGCGAAGTTATTTTGTGCGTGCATGAGATACGTGCTTTTTTCTTTGTGTATTCCTTAAGCTCCCTTGCAAATCTTGTACCTCACTAAAAATTCCTTTAAGTGCCCTCTGTAATCAAAATAATGTTGCTTTATTTTTTTTTTTGAAAAAAAACCCAATCTTCACCCATTTAAGCAGAATTGCCTGGAACGTTCAATGTCTTGTACTTTAAAATTTTCATTTAACTGAGTTAACCACTGCAAGGACAGAAGGGAGACCCAGGGAAAAATATAAAAGTCTCCGATATGAATATTTTCTTTTGAACGTTTCTAAATAAACACTTTTTTTGGTTATTATAAGCTGTCTTCAGTTCCTTGTCTTTTTTTTAAATTTTATTTTTAAAAGCAATGTCGGGAGTAAATCTAATACAGTTTTCTAGAGTAGATATTGGGGGAGGGGGGAGCATGACAAAATTCTGCTCCTGGCAACACATTTTAAGAAAATGTATCAAAGGGAGTCCTGTGCAAAGGCTTTTCTCATTCTCACAATTCTCCTGCATTCTCATCCGAGGAGCCCTTCCAAAGTATTGGTGTTCTCTTTCATCGTGGGAGGAAAAACCTGCAAAAAACACTTTTCGGGTTTATATAATACTATCGGTAGTCATTGACCACTCACAAACAACGGCGATCAACAAATACTCGCGGTGGCTTCTGGTTTTCTCACAGCCTTAGCGAGTAAGGGTAAATTAAATAATAAAGTAGTTCCACATTTCTTTTAAGCTCTTAGTTTCACAAGTTCATTTTCCAAGTATTCTCAAAGTCGTGAGTTTACTTGACTACTTATGATCTCTCATGCCAATTTTCCTGGAGAAAAGAAAATAACATGAGAAAAATTGCTTAGAAGATGCATCTCGATTGTTACATCTTGTTACATATTTGTTAACAGCTACAAACTTGCATTATAGCATTTCTTAAGCGTCTGTCTCTCTGTGTTGAGGTAGCAGGCGATCTTTCACTTCTGACTTTGGGGATGGTGTGCATTTACTGCGAGAGAGAGCTCTGTACGGCATTGAAGGAACTTTTTTCCCTTTTTAATCAGCCCGTAAAAAAAAAAAATTGATTAAAACAATTTGCGGTTTTAAGAACAGCTCCTGAATTTGAGCCTGCACAAGGCTTTTAATCTGCCGGGAGCCTGGCGGAGAAGGAAAGCCGGGGAAGCAGAAGAGAGGCGAGGGCTGTGTCTGAAAATCCCCCCCCAGGCCTCGGACTCGCCCCGAGGGGAGTCGCGGCTCGGAGCCGGGGGGGACGGGGACGGGACGACACAGCGGGGGCGCGGGCAGCGACGGATTCGGCTTTTCCTTGGGCCCAGGCGGGGATTTGCACGGTAGCCAATGAGGTCTCGCTTCCTGCCGTCCAATCAGAGACGAGGCAGCCCTATAAATAACGGCACTGCGCAGCTTGTTTCACTTGCTCCTTTGGTTTTTAAGGAGGGAGAGCTGTACCCGATTGCTTGAGAGCGATGGCGCGTACGAAGCAGACAGCGCGTAAGTCGACGGGCGGGAAGGCGCCCCGCAAGCAGCTGGCCACCAAGGCGGCTCGCAAGAGCGCGCCGGCCACGGGCGGCGTGAAGAAGCCGCACCGCTACCGGCCCGGCACGGTGGCGCTGCGCGAGATCCGGCGCTACCAGAAGTCGACGGAGCTGCTGATCCGCAAGCTGCCCTTCCAGCGCCTGGTGCGCGAGATCGCGCAGGACTTCAAGACCGACCTGCGCTTCCAGAGCTCGGCCGTCATGGCGCTGCAGGAGGCCAGCGAGGCCTACCTGGTGGGGCTCTTCGAGGACACCAACCTCTGCGCCATCCACGCCAAGCGTGTCACCATCATGCCCAAGGACATCCAGCTGGCCCGACGCATCCGCGGGGAGCGCGCCTGAGGCTCTTGCTGCCACCCTTCCCCCAGTTCTGGTAGACGCCGAGGGGGCCCACACAGACCCAAAGGCTCTTTTAAGAGCCACTACATGAACAATAAAAGGAGCTGTAACGCTGTTTTTAAGTGGGTGCGCTTTAGAAATAAACACTGTTTCCTTAAAATTTTAGATTTTATTATTTTATTTTATGATCCCAGCTGTCTTTTTTTTTTTTTTTTTCAGTATTTTGCTACATTTCCTCTGTATAAACTTTCATACCAGGCTCTTAAATTTCCTGCTCTGCAATTCGCCGGGATGTTTTGCAAATACTGAAGGGCAGAAACGGGCACTTCATGAACACTGGGCGGGGCAGGAGATACAAAATTGGAGGGGTGTGGCAAATATGTTAGTTTAAGGGCGGTGAGCAGAAAAGGTCAGGCAGAAGGGAGGTTTGTACATCGCTGTGACTACGCCGGACTCGAAACAGCTTTGAGGGAGAAGGGATGGGCGTGGGGGAGGTGGGCCGGGGCACGGCTCTATCTGGGATGGGCCTGGACTCAGGAACTCCGCGCCTTAAACTCTCCCGGCCGGCTGGGGCTAGGCAAGAGCAGAAATTTCCCGCTGCTCACTGGGACCGTGTTACTGTTGAACCTAACTAAAGAGGTCTACAGGGGGCAGCCCCCTTTCTCCAATGTTTGTTAATGGCAGGAGCAAGAATATCTGTGTCAAAATGATGTATGACCCCGCTGGTGAGACGTGGCGTGAGAAGCTTCTTTCTCACAGCACAGAGATATACCTAAAGAGGCCAAGAAACTGTGATTGAAATGTACTGTACGCAGGAATAACTTGATAAAGTTTGTCCGGATTTCTTAATATTGAGAATAAAAAACCATTCATGTATTAACCGAGTTTGGCTTTTGTTTTTGTTTTTGGTTTTTTTTTTTTTTTTTGTTGGTTTGTTTTGGTTTTTTGGTTGTTTGGGATGTTGGGTTTTTTCTTTGGGGGGGAGGGGTATTTTTATTAAGAGTTTTATAAAAATCTTGGAGTGGAAATTTGTGTATTCTTCCAATACTGAGTGAACACGTATTTGTCTTTGAATTTGTACTTCCCCACTTAGTGATCACAACCTTTTATGCAGTCAGAAAACATGTTGAGTTGTCAGCTTTCTGCAGTAAGATTTCTAGTATTCAGAAGATACCGGCAGGATATATCTATACATGCATGTAACTTTTAACCTTCCTTTGCTTGAATCGTTACGGAGATATGCACACAGCAGTGACCAGTCTAACGAGAATGTGAGCATTAAAACAAGGAAGTTAAAAATTAGGCCTCAGCTTCATATCAGAGAGTAGTTGTTGTTTCTCCCATTATTTTGAGAAACACCTTCCCGTCTTCTCCCTGTCTGCCAAAGCTCATAGTTACTACCTGGGATGTACCAGCCCTGAGTGCTGGGTAGCACTGAGGGAAGCTATTAGGAGGCAGGGTGGTCACTTGTTGTCATTAGAAGCTTCTGAGACCCATTTGCACACTTTCTCTTAGCCATTTCTTGCTGCATTATAGACGCAATCTGTTAGAGACAGCACTCGGATGAGAAAAAAAAAGGTGCAAATACTTGGCAATACTTGCAAATGAGCCAAAATTAAGGTTTGTTTGGGGTTTTTTTTCCCCTCCTTTTTTTCTCCTTTCCTTTCTTTTTCCCCTCCCACATAAATCCTCTCTACAAGTTTGCTGATCGTCATGGCCTTATTTTGAAATCAGGTTGAGTTGGAAGTAGAGAGCTGCAATGTTACCAAGTGATGAATGCAACAGCTGTGCTGTCTGTGGTGAACAAAGGAGCTAGTCCATTTTTTGATTTTGTGCCTTTCAAACACAATGTATACTTTTTAATTTTTTTAAGATAGATTCCACCTCTAGTTATTTGGACGTAAATTGAACATTTTTCTGAGTTTGCAGTGAATCAGAATAAAAGAAACTCAAATGATACAGAAAGGAAATATTGGCAGGTTTGCGAACTGAAGTTTTATACTATAGCATAACTAAGGTTTCTCCTTGTTTTCAGAGGCAGCATGATGTGAGAAGAGACTTCGCATTTAGAGCTTGGGGAGTGAAGGAAACCTTCCAATAGGCCATAAAGGTTCTGTGTTCTCTTAAAAATCAGATGACAAAAGCATAACCTCAGTTCTTGCTTCTATTGCTGCCGTTGTCCTAGAGGATATTGAATGTTAAGTAGACAGAGAAAAAAAAAAAAAAAAGGAAGAAAAAAAGGAGAAAAGAGGAAAAAGAAAGAAAAAAAGGAAAAGAGGGGGGAAAGGGGGTAAACAGTCTTATTTCTAACAAGTACCACCTTGTTAATGCGGTAAGATGCTACCCAGTCCATTTTATCAATTTTACTGGATAGCACTGAAGCACTGATACATGACCTGGGAACACAGACAAGATATTGACTACTTATCAATCACGATGAATAATTTCCTCATTCGCTTTTGAGAACACATTCCCCAGACTGGTAACAGTGAGGGCGCCTGTGTGTTCACGGAATATGGTTGGTTTTCTTCACCCCTTGACCTTACTCTTTATTTAATTACAATTGTAACAAGTCTGAGGTTTTAGCAATTTTAACCTCTGCTAACCTCAGTGGTGCCTAGCTACAAACTTTCATTATAGTCAATAATACACTGCCAACGTGGACAACAATTAGGGTACTGAAAACTTACAATGTAGCCAGACATACAGTTAACTTTTTTAATTATAATCATGTAATTTCTTTCAAATTAAATTTATAGGCATAGTCTCTGTGCTATTCCAGCAGGAGCACTTCCACTTTCGACTTCTTAAAAATTATCACCCCTTACTCTGCAAATGGTGATGGATAGGATAGGATAGGATAGGATAGGATAGGATAGGATAGGATAGGATAGGATAGGATAGGATAGTTCAGGGCGCTACAATAATCATCGAGTCCAACTGCAAAGCAGCTTCCTTCATTTAATCTACCATATCGTATTGTTGGAACCACAAAAAAAATAAAGCCAGATGGATAAAGCCGGATGGTGCTGGGGCAGAGAGGACTGGGAAAGAGACAGATGTGGATGGATACTGAGAGGAATTAAAATTTGTGAGTGAAGGAAAAGCATATATAAGTGTGTTTATACATATGGAATGTGTACATATATGTGTGTATATACGTTCATACCTACATCATTATACTATATTTCTTGTACCTACCATGTTTTACCTCCTGTGTAGTGATTCTGAAACACCTATGAAACTCCTTTGTGCCACACTCAAATACCTGAATTTTCAGTTCAGACCGGTTTGTCTGGTAACGTTTACAGAAGTGTATTGGACTAGCCAGACCCCATTATCAAGGGCAGAGGAAAAGATGCTATGACAACACAGAAGCAAAAACCATAGGAATCTGCATGTTTTATTTGTGAATGCATAGAAAAGATGACTTCTGAAATACTAGAACAGCAAGACTCTGCAAGACTTGACACCATCAAGCAAGAAGTTAAAGTGAATTTTAATTTCCCAACTAGAAAACGTCATTGAATCAACTAAATTCTACTTATTTTTGACGTCCTAATCCCCCTCATGTGTATTCCTCTACAGATTCCACCTTCTTTTTATCATCAAACACAAAATGCTTGTCCTTAAATTCCCCAAACCATACAAGCATGTTTCCTACAGGCATCTCGCCGGTTACAAAGCTGCCCCAGCTTGACAGCTGCTCCTTTTCCCCCAGCAGTTTTAGTCCCCCAAAAACTCCAGGAAACTTTCCCCGGTGCCAGCACTCTCCATGTATTTGGAAAATGGGAGGGCAGACTTCCCAGGAACATCCACCAGATTCTCTTTGCTTTTTCCAAGCTCTCCATCATCCTCTACTCCAGGCTTTCCTCAAATTCATAAAGCAAACAAGGAAAATTGAGAATGTAAATGACAACTAAACTAATTTATTAAATATCCTATTTTTTATGCCATGCATCAGGCTTATCTTCTTAGCACTTTTGGTTTATTCATCTCATACTTACAGAGGTAGGGCTCTCAGATATCTAATACAGTATTAGGATTTTTAGAGTATATCCTGGTAAGACCAATGACAGAGTATATTAACATCACTTCTTTAATAAAAGGCTCTTCAAAGCTTATCTTTGAATACTAACTCAGGTTCCGCCTTCCACATTTCTTAAAAGTAAAAACCTGCAGTATTCCATAAAAGCATTACAAAATAAACTATTTTACTGGAAATACCAAGTCGAGGGAAGGGGAAAAATTATTATAGGCTGCCTTGTTTTGTTTTTTAAGATTATAGGTCTTGTGATTAGTTTTAAATGAAAGCTTTATTTACCTTAGCAGAGCCTTTTTTCTGATTTGTGCAGTTACTTCTTCTATAAAGTCAATTCATAAGCCCCTCATTATAACAGCATGTAACAGACTGCTTACAACACGTAGTTTAAGAGGAAGGCTTGTAAAGCTGTTTCCACTGGAATTGCGGTATCTAATTGCTAAGGCCTCTTGACAAGTGTCCAGAGGAATCAGCACACAGAGCTGGGGAAGAGCAGGAGAGAAAGAATTTAAATACTAAAAAAAAATATTAAATGCTAAGAGTATTAGCACTTACAAAACAGTCCAAAAAAACTGCACTACCTTAAAAGAACTTCAGGATAATTTAGTCTTTATCAAAAAAGAATGTGTCACAGCTCTCTTGTGCAATGTGGTGGCTCTTAAAAGAGCCTTTAGGGTGCAGGGATGAAGGATCACAGAGGGGTGGGTCCCTGTAGCAGAAACCTCAGGCGCGCTCCCCGCGGATGCGCCGGGCCAGCTGGATGTCCTTGGGCATGATGGTGACACGCTTGGCGTGGATGGCGCAGAGGTTGGTGTCCTCGAACAGCCCCACCAGGTAGGCCTCGCTGGCCTCCTGCAGCGCCATGACGGCCGAGCTCTGGAAGCGCAGGTCGGTCTTGAAGTCCTGCGCGATCTCGCGCACCAGGCGCTGGAAGGGCAGCTTGCGGATCAGCAGCTCCGTCGACTTCTGGTAGCGCCGGATCTCGCGCAGCGCCACCGTGCCGGGCCGGTAGCGGTGCGGCTTCTTCACGCCGCCCGTGGCCGGCGCGCTCTTGCGGGCCGCCTTGGTGGCCAGCTGCTTGCGGGGCGCCTTCCCGCCCGTCGACTTACGCGCTGTCTGCTTCGTACGCGCCATCGCTCTCAGGCAGCAGAGCCGCTTCCCAAGACCTGTACAGTGCAATGACACCGCTCCGCAGCCGTGGCGGCTTTTATAGCATGTTCTCCTCTCTGATTGGCTGGCAGCAACGCTCCTTTGTTAATTGGATGCTTTCAAATTCGAAAAGCCCGCCTCGAAAGCGCGCGTTTTCGCCAAGCGCACAACGGCCCTCCCCCCGCCCCCCTCCTTGCACCCGCCGCTCTCCTTTTCGGTTTTATCTCTTTCTTATGGCGATTTTCGTAGCCTGTCTTGAAATTGAATAACGTTAGCGAAAAATTATTCAAAAGGGAAACGGGTAATTGCAAAGTTACCCTGTCCTGAATACGTGTAAGAGTTATTGTTTATTTTGTTGTAATTCCCCAATACTTGAGCTTTGAAAAACAAACGTTGTATGTTTTTTCCTCAGTAGAAGTCCTTGTAACCGTATTTTGTTTTTTTTTTTTTTAACGGAGTAATTTTCATTTGGAAAGAGTAGAAAGTAATACCGTAGCTGGTACAGTAAATGCGTTTGGATTGAGATGAATCACACGTGAAAATGCTCTAATTCAAGAGTTGGTGTTTTCAACGACTCTGAATTTCTTTTGCTGTAAGAAGCATTCCCAGGCTGTAGCTTGCTGAAACACAAACTTTGTCGTCTGCGAGTTTTCCGTTTTTTCCCCTACTACGGATTTCTGCTGTGTTTTCCGAGCCAGGAGCTAGGAAAGCTAGAGCCCAAGTAGGAAAAAGCTTTGGGGTGAGGGGAGGAGTGGTGCTGACGCTAGGTAAGAACTGCTCCAGCTTCAGGAGCTCTGAGCTTCAAACACCCAGCATATACACAAAGAATAACAGACAACTCTGTAAAAAACACACTTTTAAAGGACAGATTTAGGATCATCCCAGCATTTAAAGTTCTATGAGACAGGGACTCAGGGGGCGACCAGCTGTGACACCTACCGCTCCCATATGTTTCCACGGGCTAAGCATAATTACAGGGATTAACATAGTTTAAAAACCAATATGTATTTATTTCTGTTACTGTTAATTCAATTAGTGAAAAACAGGCCAACGAGAGATGCCCGCAGGGCGATGCATAGCTGCCTGAGCCGGGCCAGCTCGAAACAGGAGTGTAAGTTTAGGGTGTTTTACTCATTGGATTTTAATTACGCTGATACTGACATCAATAGCATTTTATGTTTCCTAACCTACTTGTCTAGGATAGCCCCCCCAACCATAGTAGCAATACACATATAGCTAGTTATCAAACGTCTAATGGTTTTAAGAACTACCTGTAAAGCAACTTAATAAAATACGCGATTAACGAAAACTAAGTTAATAACATTTACTTTCATTTTACCGATTTTGCAGCAATACAGCTCTTTTCCAGTTCAAGTGGGTGGCTCTTAGAAGAGCCTTTGGGTTCTCGAGATAGCCTGGGGGGAGGCAAGAAGCTTTAGCCGCCGAAGCCGTAGAGGGTGCGCCCCTGTCGCTTGAGAGCGTACACCACGTCCATGGCCGTGACCGTCTTCCTCTTGGCGTGCTCGGTGTAGGTGACGGCGTCGCGGATCACGTTCTCCAGGAAGACCTTGAGAACGCCGCGCGTCTCCTCGTAGATGAGCCCCGAGATGCGCTTGACGCCGCCGCGCCGAGCCAGGCGGCGGATGGCCGGCTTGGTGATGCCCTGGATGTTGTCGCGCAGCACCTTGCGGTGGCGCTTGGCGCCCCCCTTGCCGAGCCCCTTCCCGCCCTTGCCTCTGCCAGACATGACGGCAATACTACTACCGCTGCTGTTAAGCTCGGAAAGTAGCGAGAGTGACGCGGCGTGTGGTCTTTTATATGTTAGGAGCCGACCTGATTGGGGACTGCCGCGAGGAGGGGCGGGGTTCCCGCCATTTTTTTCTGCTTCCGTCACAAGAACGTGACGATACATCGCTTGCCGTTACCTGTTAAACAGCGCTGTACAGTCTACAAAGTAAACAAAAATATTACACGTCCCGAAAAAAAATAAATTCCAACGACATACACGTGCGGAACAATTGTAAAGCTTTTTTTCTCTCTTCTGGCGTTTGTATAAACCCGTTTGCTGGGCGCGTGTGTGTGTATTTTATTTTCTTGCAATGGGCTGAGGCTTGTTTGGATTACTTTAAATTCTCATAATTTTCATGCTGCTCTTCATTAACCGTTCAGTTTTATTTGTATTCAAAGTTCTGTCGTTTTTTTCTTCAGAAGTTTTAATGTTCTTAAGTCTCTTACCGGCTCTAGGGAGTTTTCCACAATATCTGTGCTGTCAGGTTTTCTAATATATTGGTTTTGTATTTTGCTTTCCACCTCCTCTTTCTTTAATGGGAAGTTTGATACTCTTTTCTGATTTTTATATGAGCAATTTTGAATCTGTAAACATATATTAACCAGAAGGTGGAATATAATCTTTTTTATAGTGTTACCTTTGTATTAGATTGAGACTTTTAATAATTTTGCTCATTTTGAGTTACTGCTGTGGGACTTTTTTCCTTATTTTTTACAAAATGTCCTTTAGTATAACCATAGATTTACATTTTGCTACCCTAATTAGTAAGAAAATAGCCTTTCTCTTGTACTGCAGATCAAGCTTTTCAAGCTTTAGCTGTTGTTTTATGGGTCTAAATGTACACTGGAAACAGGCAAGGTTCTGAATTAGTATTTATGAAAGAAAGGCGCAATGCTTGTCTAAGGATGTTACAAATGTCACAGTGTAAGAACAGCCCTCACCGGAATAACTGCTAGATTAATAAGATAAAGAATGATTTCATTTATTTCGGGGAGGGGGAAAGGAAGAAAAAAAAAAACTGTAATTTGATTTTCTTCTGTTCTTTTATATAGGAAATGCAAGCATAATTCCTACATACTCTTTTAAACTGTGCTGTATTAGAACATATAGTAAGTAGTTTATCTCTGTTGTTTTACTAAACTGGGAAGGAGTAGCTTCCCTCAGTCTATTTAATAATTAGTTCAACCATAAAACTAAAGGAGTGTTTTGCTCTCTATGGTCATATTAAAAGCTTAAAATAGGAGCTCATTATTCTGACATCACTATTGGTTTTAGTACTGTCTCTAGATGTTTTCATGGTCAAATTATGTCTTTTTGGGTGTCGGGTTTGGGGGTTAGGTTATTGTTTCGGTTTTGGTAGGGTTTTTTTTTGAGAAGAGGATAACAAATATGACTTAGATGAAAATTTTCTTTTCCCTAGCTAATCTGCATCACTTCAGAAAAGTAATATATTAATAAACATGGGAATGATCTTTGCTTTTTCATTCTTCCACTAGGAAGCAGCCCTCATCAAACTCTTATCCTTCTCCTGGCAGAGGCATTCACAGCTTTACCTCGGCTGTAGCAACTGTGCTTCTTGTTGCAGAGCTGCAAATAAATGAATGCATAGGTATAATGGGGAATCTCCTTAGATTTGGTGAAGTCCTAAGCATTCCTCCTTCCTCTTCCTGGGAGGAGTGAACGTGTGAGCTGAGTATGATACCTGGGCTTTAAAAATTTATTATGCTTGCTACAGTTGTTGCTTATATAGAACTTTCAGTTCACAAAGCAGTACACAAACTCAATCCTTTTCTGCTGTAACTAGCCTAAAGAAGGATTTCAGAATAGTTTTGGAGTTTTTTTTAAATTATTACTTTCTTTTCTTCACTTACTGGTATCTCACTAAAGGCAGAACACCAAATTCCAATACCCCTCTCTTTCTGCTCCCCAGCCCCTGCCATACTTATTAGTGACAGTGCTCAAGCAAGGGCACTTAAAATTTTGTTTAGTTGGAACTTTGCATTATGGGCTAAGGACAGATTCACAACAAGGTGGAACCAAGGCAGATTTAATGCTGCGACACAGAGGCAAATGACTAAGCCTCTAATGTACTGAGAACACTTGCTGTCCATCCCCATGATTTTTAGACTCAGCTTGGGGTTTTCATTTGTATGTTTTCGGATGCCTTGCTTATATTCTGGTTTTGCATCCTCTAGGTAACTAAGATGATGTTTTTTCAGATGTGTTTAAAGTCTGGTACAATAAGATAGGGCTCTTGTAGGGTATTGGGTCTGTATCAAAAATCTCAGGGTAATTAAAACACACAGTTATTAATTTAATCCTGACTTTAAAAACTTCATTAATTAAATTAAATGCTAATACAAATTCAGGCTTCAAGTTTTAGATCAATAGAAGCAAAAAAAATTACTGACAGACATTGTATTGTAAGAATATACAAATGAAATTCTGGAACGATATTAATATTTTTCAAACTAGTAGTTTTGAATTTTGTATGAGTATTGGACAGGTTTTCACATTCCTTGTGCTTTCCACTCACTGGCAGCCGGTGCATCATTCTCTGTTCAAAATATTCTCTCTCACTTTCAAAGGAAAAATGGAATCTGTCCTTTGTAAATGGGACGGGTTGTTCAGACCCCTGCTCTGCAATGTTATCATGCTCCTGTGATCTGCCATGCTGAAAACATAGCAGATCTCATCTGAACTATCTGGGGGAAAGAAATAAACTGTTCCCTTCTACTGGGCATTTTTGACAGAGCAGCAGACTCCCACAGTGGAGGAAAGCTCAGAGGAGAAGGGTAAAAAGACAATGAGTTGAGGAAAAATGTACTGTGAAGAAAGCTGTGCTTATCTCAGCACCAGGGAGACTGCAGGGTTACCATGGTTTTAGATAAGACAGACGCACCAGTGAATCATCGGGTTCCCTCAGACAACTAACAAATAACAATGTCTTCCTGATCAAGCCAGGCCAGCATGAGGGGCAGGGGGCACAGCGTAGATGCGGCTTGGCCCAAAATAAAGTATAAAAGCTGGACAACAAATAAAACAAAGTTTGAAGGAGCAATGGGCTTGAGATGGTTTCAACCAGCATATTCCTTCCCAGCGACAGGGGAGGCCCAGAATTGTGATGATGAGCATACAGAGACCAGTAATGAGAATCATGTCTGCACTGGGATTCAACTGTATATTGCAAATGTTACGTTATGCTTGTGATGCGGTTTCAGCACATTGCTGTATCACTCCACAAAATCAAAATCCCATGTAATGGCAAATATGTTCGATAAGAAAAAAAAAAAATTAAACATTAAAATCTCCTTATGTGTAATACATAAAAGAACCTGGCTGGGCAGTATTCAACTCTTGACAGCATGGAGATGTGATCGACTGGGACCTGTTTTTCCGTGTGGGTAAGACTGTAAACTGCACAATATCTGACTTGTTTGGCACACTTTGGGCTTCTATATCTACCCTGGTGGTCCTCATTCTCTGTATCCCTGTGGCCACATACCCCGCCGTCAGTTCAGCATATAAGCCACGCTACAAAGCTGTGCTTACTGAGATCAAGTAGACCACATGGTTCTTAGTACGAAATGTCTTAAGCACCGAAAGCTTTTCTCTTGAGACTCTGAGGCCCAGGTCAACATTTGCATGTGTGGATTTGACATTTGGAAGGAGCCTCCTGGCAGTAGCATAGTTGCAGAAGTGGTTTCTGTTGCTTAAGTAAAACTAGCAAACAATGTTACCTAATGTTTAAATATTTGAACGTTACAGCTATCAGCTTCTCAGACTGTTGATCATATCTATCTATTTGATAGGTATGATGAGATATGGGGGGACTGTGATAATGAATTTAGTTTGATGATTGATGCTTTGATAACATCTCTCCCCTGCCCCCTCCCTGCCAGCTGAGACAGTCAAAGGTGGAGACCCCCATTCTCACCTTTTTATTTAAAGGCTTCTGTCAGGCAGAGATACAAGAGGTTGGACTGTTTCCAACCTTCTTCTTGCTGCCAAGTTCAGAAGCTACACAGGGACTGATAAATCAAGAAAAGACCTCTGTCCTGGTCCAGCAGCCCGGGCTGCCCTTTGAAGAAGGCAGTTTTCCATGCACAGAGAGCGGCTTCTTACAGATCAGAAGATGATCTGTTCAGCGGCAAAATCTTCCAGAAGTCGTCTTGCTTCCCCTGCGCCATGCCAGCTGCAGGCAAGGGCGAGTGCGTGTTGTCTGAGTCACTGCTGTGTTGCCCTGCAAACCAGCAGGAGCTGGATGCCATTTCCTCATGGAAAACAACATCACGGGATTAGTCTCCAAAACAGCGGATAGCAGGAAGGGACATGGCGCACGCACTTCTGAAGGAATGTTGTGCTTGGCAGGCACCGACACCCAAGTAACTCGCATGGCCCTGCCACCACTCACACCTCCTCCTCACCAGGCCAGATGTTTCAGGGTTCCTTTCAAAGCAATGCTGTTTGTGCTAGAATTGCAAAAACACACTTTCTGGGATGTTTCTCTTACACAACAATGTACCAACTGCCAGGATAGCTGTTCATGGCCAGCCAAGCACGGCTCCAGAGTAGTGAGTGCGATATGTCTCCCTCCACCTTGGAAGGAGAAGGCCGGCAGGGGCCTCATCCCCACCACCCCGTGCACAAGCTGCAGCCTTGATGAGATACGTAGGTCTCTCTTTTCCCCATCAACATGGCTTTAGGAAACATCCACTCATGACTTCCGAATGCAGCCTGGCAGCTCCCCCCACCTACAGCCCGTCTGCTCCCTCGTCATGGGCAGGATGCTGGCAGGCTCACTGAATTGCTCGTGTAGCTGAATAGGTCTAGGAAGAAAGGCTGGAGGAACTCCTACACCAGTTTTAAGGTCTTGGGAAGATAGTAATATACCCAGTTCCTCATGTGAAGCTGTTTTAGGACATGGAAGAGAAGGGACAGGGTCAATAACCTGCAACTGGGGGCAGCGCACCCCTTTGCCCATGTTGGTTTCCTCCCTGTGCTCTGGGCTTCTCCCAGGTCGACAATGAAGGATTAAGCACAGTTAAACCCCTCCAGCCGCATTCCAGGTGGTTTCCCAGGAACAGGGTAATCCATGGAATTCGTAGCACTGTAGCACACCATGCGAATCTGCTCCTGCATACAGGTAAGGGACAGCAAACAGTAAACCAGCTACTCAGCAACTTGACTGCTTCTCTTAAATCCTTTCTCTGCTTTCTAAACAG
This sequence comes from Chroicocephalus ridibundus, assembly GCF_963924245.1. Classification (NCBI taxonomy): domain Eukaryota; kingdom Metazoa; phylum Chordata; class Aves; order Charadriiformes; family Laridae; genus Chroicocephalus; species Chroicocephalus ridibundus. Next base: position 167,395,281 of record NC_086284.1, read on the forward strand.
GCATTTGAATCAGCACAGGTCTGCTGATACATTATTAACCATTGATTAAGCTAGACATCTCATTAAAGCATTGTAAGCACAATGTTTCCTGCACAGCTGAGACTGATCAGCTCCTCCCCTTGCCCAGGCTCCTGCAGAGCTGCACTGGGTACTAAGTTTTCCCGTCAAACTCTGCCAACTCTTACAGAGTTGTAAGTACTTAACAGCAGCTGAAGTACTGCCCTGTCCAAACAGTCTCTCTAGGGCATAGTTTTCCAAGTAGTGAATCTGCTGTGGGCATCCCTGTAGGAATGTATTGAATTTTGTCTTGGACTGTGTTTCTGGAGGAAGCCAAGTCTGGAAAATGGTGACGTGCGTTGTGTCGGTTTCTCCAGACACTACTGCTGTGCTTTGTCTTTGTTACAGTAATACTTGGTTGGAAAACCAAATACTTTGGTTGGAAACCCCAGCTGCTTACAGGGTGTTATTTATGCTTAGGCTCCGGACATCAGCAGGCTGGCCTTTAAGGATCCAGCAGTTGAGAAAACTACCACAACCCGCAGGTTCCATCCAGGTCAGACCAGTCATTTCCCAGCCCGTCCAAGCAGCTGTTCTGTTTCTTGTGCAGCAGAACCTCTCTTTGCACCTCTCTGACAAAATGCACGAGATTTCCTCTGGCTTATACCTCAGGATTATTAAACTACCTTTTAATTGAGTGTCTTGCTTTTAGCTCTGTCTACCCTCCCTAACACAGTATCATCCCCACATGCTAAGGGTACATTCTCTCTTGTCATCCAAGTTGTTATTGAAAATACCAATTAATATCAAGTATTCATTCAGCCCTGCGGCATTCTTTTCTTTTCTGAGGGTCTACAGTCACTAAATTGTTAACTACAGCCCTTTGACACTGTTCTACAGTCAATTTTCAAATATTTAACAGCCTGATGATCCTGCCCATGCTCCCTCAGATCGCAAAGGAGAATGCTGTGTCAGATGGTACCAAAAACCTTACTAAATGCCATGCGTGTTGCATCCTGCACTCCTCCCCTGTCTGCACAGATTCTGTCCAATCTGTAGTTCTATGACAATTACCAGTACCTAGACATCAGAAATTTGTGTTGCTTTCCACCCATCATCAGGAGTCAAATGAACACATTTTGTTTCTGGTAGTTGCTCAGTCTCATGGATTCTTAGAGACCCCACTGTCTTCCCAAGTAACATTTTCAAGTATGTCACTTTACTCCGTATTAGAAATTTTTTCCTGACTGCTAACTTGCTGCAGCAAAGCACACTGGTTCTTGTATTTCCTATAATGTATACTGAGGAAAGATGAATTCCTTCCTCTTTGTGTTTTAAGTGTTTGAGAAGAAACTTCAGGTTTTCAGTCTTCTCTTTGTGTCAGGGAACTCCAAGAGTATGTGCCTTTCCATTAGGGAATAGTTCTTAGACCTCTCTGATAGTTACGGTTGCTCTCTTCTGTGTATTCTCTTATTGTTCACTTCTCATTACTTGAAGTTCAGTACTAAAAACTAGGCCTAAAACTCCAGGTGAGAATATACCATTCCTGACTACAGAGTAAGACCTTCTTCATCTGTGTTGTAGACGTTGTCACTGTGTTCCTTTCCTAATACCCAGCAACATACTGTTGCTGATTCATTGTCAACTTATAACTATAACCTGAAGGTCCAGATCTACCAGGTGCTAATCAACTGCTACTGTCCAAAATTTATAAAACTTATATATTTCTTTCCAGGTGAAGTAACCTACACAGTTTGGAAGACAGCGTCTCAAATTTATCAGGCATTTTTCAATACACAAGCTCTCCTCCATCATTCCAGCATTTCTTTGCTTGTTGATACCCATCGCAATTCTATACATGCCCTGTAGACAATAATTCAGACCATAAATAACGTTATACCAGGCCGAGGACCGATCCTGGCAGAACTCTGTTTGACACAGCATTTTAATTTCATAGTTGACAATCATAAACATTTAAGCATGATTTTCTAGCCTGGGCGGGTAAGGGAGGGAGGGGTTGCACCAGACCAGGTTTTCCTGCTTATTAGTTTCACTTCCAGTATTTTTCTAAAATGAAATAAAATGAATCAGAGAGAAAATCTGCAGCATATCTGCCAGGTCTAGAAAAACATTACATCCTCTACTGAGACTCTTTCTAAAGTTAATTTTGGAGCAAGCCAGTTAAACATGGTTTCAATTTCTTCCCTTACGTCTTACAAAAAAATGTCTGTTTTGAGTACTGTAAATTCTTGCTTTTATTCATATCTTCCTTGAATTTGGCTGAGCTGGTAATTAGTACAACTCAATATCAATGAGGTATTCCTTCTTCAGGGTGTGCTGAGTCTGTAAGCTTGAGCAATGCATAAATCCATAACCCAGAATGTCATATCACGTGCTTAGTTCTTGCCCATATTTTTCAGATACTTTAAGGGCAACAGAGTGGCTGCATAGGCTGGGTCTACTGTGTATTATTAGAGATAAGCTTTCAGCATCCTTTTTCCCTTTCACTCAGCATGAAGGGCTAGAACTACCTTTGATAGCTTAGGAAATGGCATCTAATAACATGTACATCCTGAGTGTCACTGAAGGGGTAGGACGTAGATTTTCTATATTGCTGGCCTAGTTTCAATTTACAACTCTGACTGAATCAGTATTTGCAGTCTGACTCACAGAAAAAAAAAAAGAATTGCCATTTGTCTGTGTGGTGGACCTGGGAGAATAGACAGCATGTGAGAGTTACAGATAGGGTTACTTTTTCACGCTTTTGCATGTAGGTCCCTAGCATTTCTTTCTTTGTCTTTCTGTATTTACCTGCTTCCTCTTTGTCTTCAACTGAACAAACCCCAAAATTTATAGTCTACATAACTCAGTAGAACAAAATCCTGGTCATAACTGGGATTCCTGTGTTTAATACTACTAATGATAGTTCTCAGTCCCAGAGATGGGTGGAGAGAAAAAAAAGTCGGTTACAAGAGGAACTCCGATCCACGAGCTTTCAGAAGCTGGAGAGAATATTTCCATGCTGTCATTTTCTGACAGGCAAGGGGATGTTGATTTATTGAAATGCACAGCCCTTGTTTTGCTTTTTAGCAACTATTTAACAGTTATGGCAGGCAGGGGAGTCACCTCTTCCCCACCTTTTGATCACCCCAGTATGTAGGGTGGTTTGGTTTTTTTTTTAAAGTGGCGGTTTTGCTGAGACTCCAACTAGCCTTATCAAGTCCTACAGGCATGGACAACAGGATCACTGAGACAAATCAAGGTAGCTCAAACTGGTCTCAACAAGCCTTGGAACTAAAGACTGTGTGAGAGGTAACGATGTTTTTTGAAGCTACTTTTAACTAACTACCAAAATTCAAAAAGTGGTGGGAGTGTCATTCAGGGTCAATCTGTACACAGGTTTCACAACTTAACCTGAAGAAGTATTATTTGCAAAATAGTCCTGACGGAAATGATTGTTTCCCTCCAGTCAGCACCGGTGAGACCCATCTGGAGTGCTGTGTCCAGTTCTGGGCTTCCCAAGTGCAACAGAGACATGGACATAATTGGAGTGAAACCAGTGAAGGGCCACAAAGATAATTAAGGGACTGGAGCATCTCTCATATGAGGAAAGGCTGAAAGAGCTGAGACTGTTCACTTAGGAGAAGACTCAGAGAAGTCTTATCCGTGTGTTCAGATACCTGATGGGGGGAATAAAGAGGACAAAACCAGAATCTTCTCAGTACTCAGTACAGGAGGCAATGGGCACAAACCGAAACACAGGAAATTCTACTTAAACATGAGAAATAACTTTTTTGGAGCAGGCTTCCCAGAGAGGCTGTAGTGTCTCCCTGCTCCAGCTAAGCCTTCTTTGAGTATGGGGGTAGGACCTATTAGCTGTTAGATTAAAAGGAAAGATAGGGGTTTCTTCAGGAGATATGATTACCCTAACCCTTAAATATTTGTCAGTACATTTTTGTTAGCTTAGTTGAAGTATATATCTGAAAAGATACAGGCTTCTTTACAGTCCTTTGTCATGTTAACTCTTCCCTACTATATAAACTTTGGAATTGCTGAATCAGTATCGTCAATATAGTTGAAGCACGCGAGAAACTTGACTAACATCTTTGGATCTTGGTATGGTGTTTTTATTACTAATATTGAGAGTGATTACTTGAATGTCTGCAAAATCATTCTTTGTCAAGAAGATAGCATGTTTCAATTAAAAGATCATAATTTCTCTGGGTCTTCACCATGCTAACAATAGTAATTATAATTAAATGAGTGTAGGCTTTCAGATAAATTTGGCTAATCAGTTTATCTGGATTGTTCTCCTCCTGCAGTCTGAATGTCTAATCTGTCTCTATTTATCTAATGTCTAATCTGTTTCTCCTCCATGTGGAGCTTCTGTCTTGATAAGAAAAAAATCAAGTGTTTTCTTTGCTACACAGTTTTAGGAATGACTTCTTATATTACTCGTGAGCTATTTCTATTTTGAAGACCATTGCATTAGAAAATGCACTAGCATTTTGTAGGATCTTCTGTAATCTGCACTAGAACCTACTCTGCTAGACAAGGAAGTTAGTCAGGGCATGTTATGTGATGAAGCATGGAAATTAAATTTTAAATTTTGTCTTGGGGAAGTAAGGGTATGTATTTTAAGGAGGCATAAGAAATTGGTTTGATGTTTTGCATATGAGATAAACAGAGCCTGCATTTGGACAGGGTGCTTGGAAAGGAAAAACAGGAGAACTTTCAGTCTTTACAGTTTGATTGAAATTTAGTATAAAAGGAGTCACATTTAAATATTTGTCTCTTCACATGGGAACTGCAAACAATTTTTATTACCAGCTCACTCTCAAAACCTTTTTTTTCCCAGGTAATATTTCTTGGCAGTAAGAAAATTTCTCTGTCAGGTTGAAAAGTTCTACTGCTGATTTTCTGAGTTATGTGGTGGGATGTTTCCTTTGCTTTGTCTTTTCCCCTTATCTGTAAAGCACCCAGGGTAATATCAATCCTATTTCTAAGGTTGATTGTGATTGGTCTCTCTAAAAACTGACAATTGTTATTTTGATTCACTGTTGCATTTAACAGGTATTTCCAGCAATGCAAACCTGAAAATTGTTCAGAGCTGTTAGCAAGTTTATCCAATTAACTAGCAAATGCCTTTACTGGGGTGAGGGAAGGAAATAACCCTAGAAAAGCCTCGCCTTTTCACACTACCTCATATCTCTAAATTCCCTCTGTTTAAAAAAAAAAAGATCGCCTTTTGCAAAAATGGTTGCTAAGGCCAGGAAAATCCTCAGCGCTCAGAAGTAGGCCAGGAATAGTGCTCTGTGCAGAACAGGGCCAGTTTGATGTTGAGGAATAGGTACAATGAAGGATGCTGACACATAATGCCGCAGGCCAGCTGCCAGGCCTTCCAGTGTCTCAGACTATTAGGGAAAAACAAAGAACTTCACAAAGGCAACTCAAAATAGTCAGCACCTGGAGGAAGAAACTGGTTAAAAAACATGTAGATTTACCCGAACCCATCCAGAACTAAAAGTGTGAGAAGTTCTAAATTCTGCTCCTTGAAATCCTCACATCACAACCTTCTTCATCTGCTTTCTTTACAAAAATGGAGATGCTCTTGTCCCTTTAAAACTTGTCACAGAGTAGGGACAGCATGCCTATGGGCTGTGGACGGAGTTAAGTGACTGCTGCTACTTAGGGAGCAAGATCTGAGCGCTCTGCTCCCATCTCTTTCTTCCTCCCTGTCTTTAACCTGCTGCCTGTTTGTGGGGGAGGGGAAGGAAATCTCTCCTCTCCTGGTGGGCCGAGAACAGGTTTACAAAGAGCAAGCTTGAAGGGAAACTTGCCCAAATGTGTGGATGTGAGGGATGGAGCTGGTGAAGAGGATTCACCCCTGGGGCTACAGCTGCTCTCTTCCACCAGCGGTTACTGTTCACTCCCAGTTGCTCCCAGCTTCCCAGCCAGTTTCAAGTGTAATAAACTAGATTTATAGAGATCTAACGCTAAATCGCCAAAGCTACAGAGATTAAGGCACATTAAGCTTCTTTCAGTCCTTATTCCCAGAAGAATGTACATAAAGCAGACCTGGATAGATGACAACCCATCCCGGCTCTGTCTTTTGTATCACTCAGTTTGATTCTGCTTATGCCCATCTCCACCCACTTAACCTGGAAAATAAGCATAATGCCCTCATCTTGCTATCACCTACTGCATTTTTACCTCTCAGAAAAATATTCCTACGGTTCATTTGTTTTACCAGCCTGAGCTTTCAAACTCTATGTCTACTGTGGATTTGGTCTAGTTGCTTATGTGGGAATGATGCCGCATTCACATGAGAAGTGTGGCATATTTCACAGCCCACTTTGATATGCCTTACAGTCTAGTTTTTACTGTGGAGTACTAAAAAGCCTAATTTTTCCCTTTCTCTGCTTTTCCCTTCCTGTCCTTCTCTCCTTCAAAGTATTTATTAGCTGGGCTGCTTGCAGACACAACAAAATAAAAATAGAACTAAAAGAGAATATGAAAAAGTGACAGTACATTGGATTCACTTTTGTTATTCTAATATATGTCATTTATTCTTGTCATTTTAACCTATCTCATGTCAGCTAAAACTACTTACTATTAAGTATCACTTAATTCTGTCTTCTACATTTAATGTATGAAAATAAATGTCAGGGCCTTTTGCAACATACTGCTTGTCTTCTAGAATCTCAGATGCAGCCATGCTAGAACAGATGCTCCTTTCCTGAAAGAGCCCACTGATGCTTTGCATGACAAGTTTTACAAAGTACGATGGGGGAAAATACTAGGTTTGGGCCTAATTCGTTCTTTTCAGCCAAGGAAAATAAAACATTGAGGCTGTTTTGTGATTAGAAGCCGATCGAGGCTTTTGTCTTCTGATTTAATCAAAAAATATCCAATAACAATTCATAGCAGCCCTCAAAAAAAATAATTAATTTCTGTTGTCACTGTGTGACACTTAATAATTAAGTGGGATCGTAATAATTAAAGTTGATTCCGGTTTATGAGGATTGTCTGAAAATTATTTCAGTATTCTGAGGATTTGGATGAAAACCTAAGTTGACAAATGTTTTCCTTTTCCTTTAAAAAAAAGAATGGCAGATTTTATTAAACCTATGGGAAAAAAAAAAAAAAAAAAGAAAAAAAAAAATCTGCGTCCAAATATTTATAGGTAATATTGAGGCTTAAGTATTCTCTTCACACAGGCCAGATTTCCATATTATTTAATTTATTTGGGGAGAATCGAGGTTTCAGCTGGCTCTATTAATGTTTAAGTAGTATGCGATACATATTAGTGTATATATACCTGTTTGACATTTTCCCCCTACCAATGTGCTTCTGATTTCTACAAGCCTTAAGTAATAATAATATACACTACTATATCTGAGAAAACGTTAAACTAGCAGTTTATCCCAAATTTATATACATTAACTAGGCATTGACAGATTCATTTTATAAACAGAAACTATTAAAAAAAAAATAAAACCTTGCTATTCACTTACAGAACACCACGAAAAATGCAGAGCCCTAGCAAGTTCCAGACACTTTTCAACAGTATATATATTCCTCCGAAGGTCTCTTATTTTCCCAAAACACGCAAATCTGTGGAAATACCGTGTCCTTAATAGTTAAAGATATGGTTAAGGGAGTCGAATCTTTATCCATATTCAAAGCTAAGCCATGAAATTGTGTTACTTCCTTCTCTTTGAAATCAATTTACGTCAAAAATACTGAAGCTGTCCCCTCGATTTCTGTCACAATCTGAAGAGAACCCCCTAAAGAATAAGCCTGTATTACGGGGGAGACTTTTTATCTACGGGTTTTATTTTAATTTAGAAGGAAAAACAAAAGTTTGCCGTTCCCGGGGTCTCTCTGGCTTCACAACGCGGGGTTAAACACGTCTTTTCTCTCTCATCTGGGGTCCCAACAGTAAGAAATTCCCCCGAATGAAAGTCCACCGTCTTCTCTTCCTTTCCCGAAGAAACTGGGGTGATTTCGTGGCACGCATTTTAGAAAAAATATGAATTTATAACTCCGAAGAAACACAGACTCGGAGGACGAAAAGCTCTTCCTGGCTAACAGTTAGGCGGGCTCTGGAAAGCACCAATCACAGATCACCGCTTCGCTATAAATTCAGGCATCGGGGTTACTGTAGCCCAATTACTTTCTTTTGATTAGGAAGAAGTCTCTGCAGCGATGTCGGAGACCGCTCCCGCCGCCGCTCCCACCGTCGCGGCCCCCGCCGCTAAGGCCGCCGCCAAGAAGCCGAAGAAAGCGGCGGGCGGCTCCAAAGCCCGCAAACCCGCCGGCCCCAGCGTCACCGAGCTGATCACCAAGGCCGTCTCCGCCTCCAAGGAGCGCAAGGGGCTCTCCCTCGCCGCGCTCAAGAAGGCGCTGGCCGCCGGCGGCTACGATGTGGAGAAGAACAACAGCCGCATCAAGCTGGGGCTCAAGAGTCTCGTCAGCAAGGGCACTCTGGTACAGACCAAGGGCACCGGCGCCTCCGGCTCCTTCCGCCTCAGCAAGAAGCCCGGAGAAGTGAAGGAAAAAGCCCCCAAGAAGCGGGCGACTGCGGCCAAGCCCAAGAAGCCGGCAGCCAAGAAGCCCGCCAGCGCCGCCAAGAAGCCCAAGAAGGCGGCGGCCGTGAAGAAGAGCCCCAAGAAAGCCAAGAAGCCGGCGGCCACCGCGACCAAGAAAGCGGCCAAGAGCCCCAAGAAGGCGACCAAGGCTGCCAAGCCCAAGAAGGCGGCGGCAGCAGCGAAGAGCCCGGCTAAGGCGAAGGCAGTGAAGCCCAAAGCAGCCAAGCCCAAGGCGGCCAAGCCGAAAGCAGCCAAGGCAAAGAAGGCGGCGCCCAAGAAGTGAAGTGTTGAAGTGGAAATACTTAAACCCAACGGCTCTTTTAAGAGCCACCCACTATTGTCCGAAAAAGGGCTGATACACTCCGTCGCCGAGCTCCGTGCCTGCAGCAGAGGTAACCACACGCCACTATCCGTGTGGGACGTTCGTCTGTGGAGTGGATGGGACGCTAAACTTCCGGCCGTGGTTGCGCTGAGACTTGGAAAAATAAAGTTTACATTCCCTGCGAAAACGCTTTCTAGAGGCTGACTTTTTTTTTTTTTTTTTTTTTTTTTTTTTGAGCACAGCGAAAGGGTGTTTGTGTTAAAGGGACCGCTTGGGGCGTGGAGGTTTCTTTCGGTGCTTTAACCAGCGCGGTTCCTAACGAGCCTGGGTGCGACTGCCACACCTCTTAGCGACCGTAGCCGGGAACTGTCACAGCACGGCTCCTCCGCTTCCTTGGCAATGACCTTTCCGCTTGGCAGCGCTGCCTTTGGGGCAGCTTTTAATTTCTGCCTGACTTCACCGACCTGCCTTTTTGAGAAGGCGATTGCCGGGGCGGGAGGTCGGGTCGGAGCTACCAGCGATCCTCTCCCGCACCCTGCCGGCCGGGTGGCGGTGCAGCGGGAGCTCTGCCGGGCAGCCTATGCGGACCCGCTGCGGGCAAGGAGTTTTGCCCCTGGTGGGGGCGCGGAGGCGGAGCGGCGCGGAGCTACCCGCGGCTCCGCCTAGGGTCGGTTGTGATTGGCTGATGGGAGAAGCCGCAGCCACTTATTGGGCGATTGGAGCATTTCGAAAAGCCCGCGCTGCCTCCGCGTCCGGCGGGGGGCCCGGCTCCCGCGCGTCCCCGGGCGGCTCGTCCTTTCAGAGCGCCTACCCCGCCTCAGAGGTGGCAGCGCTTATCCCAGGCTGTTTTCTGTCCTCTCACACAGAAGGGAAAATATTTAAGCCTGAACCGTCGCGGGACCCCTGTGCAAAAAAGTGATCAGGGCCCTTAATTAACCCCACATGCTCATTTTTTGGGCTGGGTGTGTTAATGTAGGTAGTAGAAGAGGTGTAAATTTATTAATGATGGAACATGTATAATGTCCTGCGTCTCTCAGATCTCTAATGTAAAGGAATTTAACAGTAATCCCTACATATATTGGAAAAGGTATTTGAACGTTAAGATTCATGAGGTAATAATTAATACATTTTTATTTGCTTTAAGCTATGAAACGATCAAGGATTTCATACAGATTACTAATCATTGCAAGCTCCAACGACTGTGATTTAACAGATTTATTGCAAATTTTATTTACCATTTCGTATTACATTTTCACACATAAAAAGACATAGCAGTGTTAAAGCTCTTTCAGGGATTCTGTGGGTGGCTCTTAAAAGAGCCTTTGGGTTAACAGGTTAAAACCGACAGGTCCGAGACACTCTACTTGGAGCTGGTGTACTTGGTGACGGCCTTGGTGCCCTCGGAGACGGCGTGCTTGGCCAGCTCGCCGGGCAGCAGGAGCCGCACGGCCGTCTGGATCTCCCGCGAGGTGATGGTGGAGCGCTTGTTGTAGTGCGCCAGGCGCGAGGCCTCGCCGGCGATGCGCTCGAAGATGTCGTTGACGAAGGAGTTCATGATGCCCATGGCCTTGGACGAGATGCCCGTGTCGGGGTGCACCTGCTTCAGCACCTTGTACACGTAGATGGAGTAGCTCTCCTTGCGGCTCTTCTTGCGCTTCTTGTCGCCCTTCTTCTGCGTCTTGGTCACCGCTTTCTTGGAGCCCTTCTTGGGCGCGGGAGCGGACTTGGCCGGCTCAGGCATCTTAACAGCTGTCTTGCTCCTCCAGAGAACCGAAGCAACAGCTAAAATGGCCGCGGCGCCCTCTATTTATAGGGCGGTTATGCAAATATCAAGCCTCTAACTCCTACACTTTGATTGGCCGTTCTCCCACCAGGGGGTGCGGCTTTCTCTCTGATTGGTCACAATACGATCCTTCTCCTCATTGGCTGTATAAGCAGCGACGGCTTCCAGCCAATCACCGAGCGCTAATCCCGCCCAGGGAAGGAATAAAAAGGGAAGAGCCGTTGCGTCAGTTTGATTTTCTCTGTCTTGTTTAGCGGGGGGAGATCGTCGCTCTCCAGTGCCTCCGTCATGTCGGGCCGCGGGAAGCAGGGAGGTAAAGTCCGAGCCAAGGCCAAGTCGCGCTCGTCGCGGGCCGGGCTGCAGTTCCCTGTGGGCCGCGTCCATCGTCTCCTCCGAAAAGGTAACTACGCGGAGCGGGTGGGCGCTGGAGCGCCCGTCTACATGGCGGCCGTGCTGGAGTACCTGACGGCCGAGATCCTGGAGCTGGCGGGCAACGCGGCCCGCGACAACAAGAAGACGCGCATCATCCCCCGCCACCTGCAGCTGGCCATCCGCAACGACGAGGAGCTCAACAAGCTGCTGGGCAAGGTGACGATCGCGCAGGGCGGGGTGCTGCCCAACATCCAGGCCGTGCTGCTGCCCAAGAAGACCGAGAGTCACAAGGCCAAGAGCAAATAAGCCCAGCGAGCAAAAGCTGCTCAGACTTTTCCTAACATAACATTACAACCCAAAGGCTCTTTTCAGAGCCACCCACACAAATCAGAAAAAGAGTTGTGTTGCTTTCTTTATACAAGTGCTTTGGTGCTAAGTGTTTATTATGCTGCTGTTGTTACGGAGCTAACACCGTATTTTATGGCAATATCTTAAAGCTTTTGGTTTCTCCCAAAGAAAAGTGATATGTTTGCCTTCCAGCTCCTCATCCTTTTTAATAGAAGAGTGCCAGTTGTATTTGTAGTGATTTATTGATTGTTTTGTTTCTTGTAGGAGGATCAGTAAAACACTTCTTAATATTGAATCTGCTCAACTTCCATGATTTCACAGGCTACTAAGTGTGAAAGGGGAGTGGGTGGGTGGGGGTGGATAAGGCTATGCAGCATGAAGATAAATAGGAGGCCCTCCCAAACTCATATAGCTACATCTAAGAATGAAGAAAGGCTTCATTTGCAGGTCTTTGTTCTTTAAAAGATGTAAAGCCTCCCTGTGACTTTGTTTAGAAATAAAATGAGAAAAGCTTTAGGGGAAATGGCTCATTTTGATCTAGATACTTAACTAGTCAGACCTGCACTGTAAAGCAACAATGTAGCATCTTTCCATTCAGAAGAAACTCCTTCCCCTGCAGGTATATTCCTGTTTTAAGTGGGATTTTCACACTTGCCATTTTTAAATTCCCTTACTGTGCATAGTTATTCCTGCTCTTCCATCAGTTTACAGTGGGTGATATTTGAGTTAGCCTTCTACGGTGTTGGCACAAGTATCATGCAAAAGCACAATGTTACAACTCTTTAGAGTCACTGTTACAAATTCTGAGAGAAAGTGTCTAGTTGATCCCTCTTGCTAGGATGCTCCCAAAAGCTGCTCCTGATGGCCTGCAGTGCACTGCATTTGGTCCATAGCTCCCACTTTTGCAGTACCTCTGCCGTCCCCATCCCCTGGGGAGGAAGAGGAGGAATGCTCTGGGCCTGGAGGAAGGGAAATACCACCTATAGCAAGGTACCACCCCCTGTGCATTTCATTTCTCCCCCTGTCCAAGCTGTAGCAGAGAGGTTTTTTAGGTAGGACTGTGTCATGGCCAAAGTGGGGTATCAGGGGTCACTTGTGGAGAGAAACATCGAGAGATCTGTCTAGAGCACCAGACTATTCTGATACAGTGACAGTATCTGTGCCTAAGGGTTTCGTTTGCAAGTGGATACATTTAGAGTTGTGATGTTTTCATTATGCTGTTTTATTGATCATCATTAGCTGTAGCTACATATCTCCTGGCACTCATGCTTTTCTTTAAGAATTGCAATGATGTGTTTTAACATGCACAATTCTTCTATATTTAATTTCCAGAACAGATCCCGGCATAAGTGTTGTCAGTAGACAGTGATCATAAACAGCTTGAGTTGGAAGAGACCATGAAAGAGGATCTAGTCCAACCCCCCTGCCATGGGCAGGGACACCTTCCACTAGACCAGGTTGTTCATTGCCCCATCCAACCTGACTTTGCATACTTCCAGGGATGAAGCATCCACAGCCTCTCTGGGCAACCTGTTCCGGTGTCTCATCACCCTCCTTGCCAAAAAAATTCTTCTTTATATCCAATCTAAACCTACCCTCTTTTAGTTTAAAACTGTCTTCTTACCTGCCTTGGTAAAAAGTCTCTCTCCATCTTTCTATATTGAAAGGCTGCAATAACACCAACTGTCTCAGCCTTTCTTCTTAGGAGAGGTGCTCCAGCCCTCTGATCATTTTGGGGGCCCTCCTCTGGATCTGCTCCAGCAGGTCCATGTCTTCCTTATGCTGGCAGCCCCAGAGCTGGATGCAGTATTCCAGGTGGGGTCTCACCAGAGTGGAGTAGAAGGGTCAGTCACCTCCCTCGACCTGCTGGCCCTGATGCTTTTTATGCAGCCCAGGATATGATGGGATTTCTGGGCCGCAAGCATGCAACTCTAGATCAAAGCACTGGAATTCCAGAGAAAGACCAGGGAGGTGGGGGTATCTGTATCCAGGAGTGGGATTTCTCCATGAACAAATTCCTAGATGTGGAAATCAAAGTTGGTACCACAGGAGAAGGCCCTGCCCTTTACTGTGTGTGGAAGCAAATTCAGCACCTCCCTCCAAATTTTTCTGGTCATCTGACCAGAAACTCATTATTTTCTTCAGAGTTTCATTCCAAACGCCTCCTATTTCACACACTACCCTGCTCACCCCATTTACTCAAGTTTCGTCCTCTGTGACACTGAGGTCCACTTCTTAGCATTTGCTAGTTTTTCTTCTTAGTCACTACTGGTTGTACCAGTTGTGAAGCCTGTGCTGCCATCACACTGGTGAGGCCTCAGATATAAATTTCCTATAAATCAGATGGATTATATGATAAGATTGCTAGCAAATCTACCGTTTTTAAAGACTCATGGCTTTCAAGCAAATCCCACTGGATGAAGGAGAGTAGCAAAGCAAGTTTAAATAAATGAGTTTTCTCTCATTTGCATATACAACAAACAGTAGTAATGAGGAAATCCACACCATATGGTGCCTCAGCTGTATCACTGGGTTCCAATACATCATCAGGTTCTAAAGAACTTGTGATGCAAAAAAACCCAAAACATTCCAACCAAGCTCCCTCAAATGTTATAGATCGCAGTTATGTTTAGGGATAACTCAATAATATCAGTCTGCATATCAAAAGTCTTAGGATTGTCTAGTTAAAAAGTAAGATGAAAAGACTTTCTAGCCCTTTTCACCTTTAATTTGTTTGCGATGTTAGAAATAATGTACTCTATTAAAAAGATCTTACATGACTTTAGTTTGCATATTGTTATTACACTTGTACCAGATACAGATATGGTTTTAAATTGCCATAAAACCTCTCAAGAAAATTAAGATCAACTTTGCAGTTGGATGTAATACACTGAGATGATGATTCTTTTACTTATTAGGTACTTTCTTGTGCAGTCATGGTGAGATGTTGCCTTACTGCATCAAATGCTATTTCCTCACTATAGTTTAATGAGGAAATAGAGCAACTGTCCTAATTAAAGCACACTTGGAAAGCTACAGGTTCTTTTTTGGTTGTTTTTTGGTTTGGGTTTTTTGTTGGTTTTTTTGGGGGGGAGGGTTGTTTTTATGTTTTGGTTTGGGTTTTTTTTTTTGGGGGGGGGTTGTGTTTGTTTTTTTTTTTTTTTTTTTTTTTAATGCAGCAGAGTTTTGCAGAGGTTTCCTTTCTCATTTGCCTCCTAATACTATGTGTCCAAACTCCTGAGCAAAATGTAGTTCCTATAATCTGAGGATTGGATCCTAAACTTTGATCCAAATAATAATTATTGACTCCAATCCACAGTAAAAGCAACTTAATTAGGCATTATACTCAGCAGCAAAATTTTCTTTCTGCTTTAATTGTGTTTGTCTCAGAACACCCTCTGGTCCATGAGAGAACCAACTATGGTGCTAACAGAAACATTTGGAAAATACATCGTGGCCACTGGTAGCAACTTTCATGCAAGGCAGACTTCTAGAAAGCACAATATTAAATTATATCAAATGTGCTCCACATTTTAGGGAAAGGTGTTTGCTGTTAATTAATCTATAAGCTACTGGTCTCAGTTTCTGCATCAGCCATTTCTGCCAGGACGCTTTGGAAAGTGATTTTCCAAGTCTTCTAGTGGTTATACAGCTAGAGGGAAAAGTTATACTAGGATATTCATCCTGCGCTTAGGAAAAGTTTTAAAGAAATTATGACTTTTGACACGCTAAAAGATTTTGTGTAATTCCTTTAGGCTTCCTTTAGCATTCAGAAGGCTGTTTATAACTGCCTCAGGAAACATATCTAGATGCAGGTCTTCAGGTATAAAGAACAAAGCAGACTTTGTGGAGCCAAATGGTGATTTTAGATACCAGCCTGGCAGGCCCACTGTTTATAGATAAACCTTCCAGTTAGTCTATAAACAGTCTTAGTTCATTCTGTTCTGTCAATAAGTGAACGTAATTAAATTAAAGCTAGTTTTGCCTGCTCATGTCATATATATTTGTGTGGCACTTTTTCACTTCAATATGTTTAAAATAACCGTTGGAATGAAAATGGAATTCACAGTTAAAATCATAGAAAAGACTTGTACTTTTTTGGACTCCTGTAATTTAATACATCCCCCTTCTCCCCTAAATTTAGGGAATATATTCTGCAAAGAAATATTCTGGAGATGTTGCCTAAATTCTGAAAATTATGTTCAGGAATGAAATTACGTAAACAACTGTACAAATTTAAAAAAAAAATAAAAATCCTTTTTAAAAGGTAGACATGTTTGAAGTGTGCAAAACACTAACAATATAAAAATTGGCAAGTACAATAGCCACATTAATTCTATTTGGAGTAAGTACCATGTAAAATGTTAACAATTTAAATTAAAAATATAGCCCCATAACTCTTCCAGTGTTTATTCGTCCACTTTACAAATACTGTCCCACCTACTGCAAGAGGCAAGTATGCGAGGTTTGTTAGCAAAAGCGTGAAAAACACAGCAAAATTTTTTGATTGCCCATTTAAAGGAAAAAACAAAAAAAAGTATGTTTTCTTTCGCTTGTTGTATCAAGCCGCAAACCAGCGAGCACTTCTCTCTTCCGGGGACCGGCTCTGGCGCCCTGCGGCCTGCGCTGCCCGTGGGACTGCGCTCCGGGGCTGGGGGCGGCTGAGGAGGAAGACGGACGGTTCCCGCTGCGCTCCTAAGCAGTCGGCCCGAGTTGCCTTCAAGGGAGCCTCAAGATCTAAGCGTCTCCCACCGGAGCCCCTCACTGACCATTTTCCCTGCTGCTTAGGGCCTCCCTCCCTCTCGCACCGACACGAAAGTGCTGAACGCCCGGCGTCCGGCCCCCAAGGCTGCACAGAGGACTGGGCCGCGTTCTGGAGCGCGGTATGCGGGTAGACAAAGAAAACGCGGAGCCGCCATGGCCGAAGCGAACAAAGAGAGCGCGGCCCAGGAAAAGTCCCACCGCGGGCTGCCGGCGAGCAGAAGCGGGGACGGGCGGCGGGGCGGGGCGGCAACGCCCAGCGCGGACACGGATTGGTCGGATTTTGCCGCAGACCCGCGCGCAGCAGCGAGGCACGGGCCCGGCACGGCGACGGGCGCGCCGCCGCCCCCTGCTCCCGCCACCGACGGAGACACGGAGCCGCCTCGGAACCGTCACCCGCGCAAAGTGGGGGGGGCAGGGACGGGGCGGGAGAGGAAAGAAGGGGAGAGGCGCGCCGGCTGAGAGCGGGCAGGGGCCGGGCGGGGCGGGAGCCCGGGGCCGCTGGCCACAGGCGGAGCCGACGGAGGCGTCCCGGGGCCCAGCGGCGGAGCAAGCGCCTGGGCCGCCGCCTCGCGGGGAGCCCGTGCCGAGGCGCGCGGGGGCCGCCCGGGGGCGGTGGGCGGGGGAAAGGGCGGAGACGGCGTCCGAGTGCCCGCCTCCCGCCGCAGTCCTCAACCAGGTCGGCTCCCGGGGAATATACCGCGGCTCCGCCGCGCTGTCAGCGTGCAGTGTGAAGCTGCGGGAGGTACTACCATGTCTGGAAGAGGCAAGGGCGGGAAGGGGCTCGGCAAGGGGGGCGCCAAGCGCCACCGCAAGGTGCTGCGCGACAACATCCAGGGCATCACCAAGCCGGCCATCCGCCGCCTGGCTCGGCGCGGCGGCGTTAAGCGCATCTCGGGGCTCATCTACGAGGAGACGCGCGGCGTTCTCAAGGTCTTCTTGGAGAACGTGATCCGCGACGCCGTCACCTACACCGAGCACGCCAAGAGGAAGACGGTCACGGCCATGGACGTGGTGTATGCTCTCAAGCGACAGGGGCGCACCCTCTACGGCTTCGGCGGCTAATCTCGGATCGCAGACCTTGCACTGTCAAAACACAAAGGCTCTTTTCAGAGCCACCCACAAATTTCACAATGAGAGCTGTTGATTATTACAAAAATATTGCTACAAAAAATACTAAAAAATTTAACAGAAGCAAAGCTATGAAAATGCATAACTCAGAGTTGTTCAGTGTATTGTATTTTAGTCAATGTGTATTATTTGCTATGTATATAAAAATATAATTCAGAAATCTGGTAGAATACCCTTAGGTTTTAGTTTGCAATTACAGCTCTTTTTAGGAAAGCGTGGGGGCTCTTAAAAGAGCCTTTGGGTTAGATTTTTAAACCGTTTTTACTTGGAGCTGGTGTACTTGGTGACAGCCTTGGTGCCCTCGGAGACGGCGTGCTTGGCCAGCTCGCCGGGCAGCAGGAGCCGCACGGCCGTCTGGATCTCCCGCGAGGTGATGGTGGAGCGCTTGTTGTAGTGCGCCAGGCGCGAGGCCTCGCCGGCGATGCGCTCGAAGATGTCGTTGACGAAGGAGTTCATGATGCTCATGGCCTTGGACGAGATGCCCGTGTCGGGGTGCACCTGCTTCAGCACCTTGTACACGTAGATGGAGTAGCTCTCCTTCCTTGCTCTCTTTCGCTTCTTGTCACCCTTCTTCTGCGTCTTAGTGACAGCTTTCTTAGAGCCCTTCTTCGGTGCTGGGGCAGATTTGGCCGGCTCAGGCATCCTTGAAAGTTTATTTCCAAGATCTTCACTGTACCTCACAACATCGAAAATGGCGACTGCCGCCCCTATTTATAAGGGCGTTATGCAAATTAGAGGATTGTGATCTTTCCATTCCTATTGGAGTAAAAAATATCAACGTAATTATAGGCACTTCCGTCCTGTTACTTGTCAGTTTAGGCGCTGCATCTACACAATCATTGTGCTTTGCAGCTGACACTAGTGGTGGTATCATCCTCACTAGGAAGAACAATGTATCTAAATACATAGTAAAAGGTACACTGAGGTTACACTAACTAATGAGATTATTAAGAACTTCTGGTTCCCACGCTTTCCTAGCAAGAGCTGTAATTGCAAATGAAAACCTAAAGGTATTCTATCAGAACAACTTTGAGTTATGCATTATCATAGCTTTGCTTCTGTTAATTTTTTTAGTATTTTCTGTAGTAATCAACAGCTCTCATTGTGAAATTTGTGGGTGGCTCTGAAAAGAGCCTTTGTGTTTTGACAGTACAAGGTCTGCGATCCGAGTTTAGCCGCCGAAGCCGTAGAGGGTGCGCCCCTGTCGCTTGAGAGCGTACACCACGTCCATAGCCGTGACCGTCTTCCTCTTGGCGTGCTCGGTGTAGGTGACGGCGTCGCGGATCACGTTCTCCAAGAAAACCTTGAGAACGCCGCGCGTCTCCTCGTAGATGAGCCCCGAGATGCGCTTGACGCCGCCGCGCCGAGCCAGGCGGCGGATGGCCGGCTTGGTGATGCCCTGGATGTTGTCGCGCAGCACCTTGCGGTGGCGCTTGGCGCCCCCCTTGCCGAGCCCCTTCCCGCCCTTGCCTCTTCCAGACATGGTAGTACCTCCCGCAGCTTCACACTGCACGCTGACAGCGCGGCGGAGCCGCGGTATATTCCCCGGGAGCCGACCTGGTTGAGGACTGCGGCGGGAGGCGGGCACTCGGACGCCGTCTCCGCCCTTTCCCCCGCCCACCGCCCCCGGGCGGCCCCCGCGCGCCTCGGCACGGGCTCCCCGCGAGGCGGCGGCCCAGGCGCTTGCTCCGCCGCTGGGCCCCGGGACGCCTCCGTCGGCTCCGCCTGTGGCCAGCGGCCCCGGGCTCCCGCCCCGCCCGGCCCCTGCCCGCTCTCAGCCGGCGCGCCTCTCCCCTTCTTTCCTCTCCCGCCCCGTCCCTGCCCCCCCCACTTTGCGCGGGTGACGGTTCCGAGGCGGCTCCGTGTCTCCGTCGGTGGCGGGAGCAGGGGGCGGCGGCGCGCCCGTCGCCGTGCCGGGCCCGTGCCTCGCTGCTGCGCGCGGGTCTGCGGCAAAATCCGACCAATCCGTGTCCGCGCTGGGCGTTGCCGCCCCGCCCCGCCGCCCGTCCCGGCTCCCGCTTACGCTTCGGACACTTCCTATGCTGTTTTTTTAGGTATTTATTGTTAGTATTTGCCTGCATAAAGACCTTCCTCGGGTGTATTTAAATAATCTCTGCCAGCCTAGTCCTCCTCGACCTACAGCTTCTTTCTGGTACTAAGTCCTTCCACGTCTTGCTTAAAAGAGGAGGGGAGGGAAACGCTCTAGCAGCGTGATAAGAGGAATGTTTTTATCCCTTTTTTAAGTGTAACTTGGGATTTTCTCCGTGTGGATTAAAACGTGATCGGGTTTTAGTAGTTTTTTTTTTTATTTGTTTGTTTTTTTCCTCGCAGCACATGCACACAAACACACAGATACATACTTAAATCTGCGTTACCCGTACCTATCAAGCATATTTTTTGACCATTGAAAGAAAATCTGAAAGCCTAAAGAATTCTTCTGAGAGAACAGACTGTAACCAAGCAGCACAAATTGCAACTTTGTGTTCAGGGAATGCTTCCAACTGGGGAAGCAAGAGCCCTGTTCTTGCTCATCACCTTAATGGAGACAAAAAACTGTTACAACACTCTGATACTAATGCTTGATATAACTAACTCCTTGCTAAACATGTGCTATTTAAATAGGAATGCTACTCATATTTTTAATGGTTAAAACCAAAATACTAATATTAGAACACTAACTTTCCTGGGTTAAGGCAGACTTGCTCAAACTAATAAACTTTACTTCCTGACAAAGATAATATTCAACTCATTTGTACTGAGGTCAAACACAATTTCACAATTAAAAAAAAAAAAAAAGTTTCAGGCAACCTGGTGTTTTTCTTTTCTTCTTTTTCACAGCACATATTTTCACAAATTTCTAGTGATTTTGTCAATAATAAATATTTTTTCCATTTAAGAGAGCAATATTGAAATAAACATAAATAAGTTTTTAAGAAATGTGAAAAATAGAATTTTCTTAAAAACTTTTCAGGTATTTTGTTTCGGTGTGGTTTCTGTTTTAATTTGCATTTAGTCTTCCTATTATGATAACTCATAACATTATGCAAGTCCTTCACTAGCATAATTTCGTGGAACTTCTGTGGAAATGAGAAAAAAGAAGTATTTTAGTGCAAACAGCCCCACCCCCTTGCATTTTTCTTATTTATTATTCATAATGGCTCACACATTTTTAGGGTAAGAAATGTACCTAGTTCTTTCCCTTTACCATTTCTCCCTCATCCCCCAGAAAGTGTACTAGATACATGTGCAAAAAGAAAATTGCTGTCCTTTTAGAGGATATATACCTATATTTGTGTATTTCTTTATATAGATTACTTTTTCCAAACACAGAAATAAAAAGCAGCAGGGTTTTCTTCTTTAAATATATACCGTTATCTTTTAACTCTTTTTCCAGACCACCTTGTTCAAAATTCTTATGCCTTCTTTTACGAAATTATGTAAATGTATTGATAGAATCTGTTTTATGATACAGGCAATCGCCTGCTTTGGAATTGTGAGTACCTCACTTAGGGAAGTGTCATGGCCTGTTTGGTTGGGTTTTTTTTTCCTTGATATGAGGACCTCTTGGCTTTTCTGCTTAGTCACCTTCTTACAAACAGCTTTCTATTTGATTCCTACATTTGTGAAAAATAGTGAAGGTATTGTTGGCTTTCACCATAATAACAAGGCTATAAATCTTTGACTTATAAGGATAACTAACCTTTAGTAAATTAGGAAACATGAGAAACCTCAAAGATAACAACTAACAGCAACTATGAAGAAAAACATCCTGAAGAAAAACATCCGAGAGAAACAAAAGAGAACTCCAAAAGACTCCACAAGTGATTAACAGAAGGAAACAGACACATAGGAGAAGGGAGTTGATGATAATCGATCCTACCAGAAGGAAACAGATGCATGGGAAGAGGGAGCTGAAGATCATCGATCCTCAGGAACAATTCAGAAGGAAACACACAAATAGAAGAGAAAAAGGACTAATAATAATCAATCATTATAAACAATTACTCTGTCTAAAATAGTGAATACGTATGCAATATTGAATGTATATAAGACATGGTTGAAGTGTTAGCTGGGGTGCCTCTGACTTGAGTCATGCACCCGGCGCTGTGCTTTTGCTTTATTGACTTTGTCCCTATAATAAAATAAGTGCCATTTCTGTTTAAGGGATCTGGCTATTTATTACACATTTTAACTAGTCTCTTCTACAATTAAATCATAGATCTATTAGCACGTGTGTATCAGCCTCCAGTCAGATAAACCCCTTATATTTAAAAAGCAAAAGCAATTAACAACTCCAAAGCCCAAATCAGGATTTAAGTAAAGACATCTATAGGATTGATGGATAAATTAAACGGTTATGGAAAGATATCTCAAGGAGGAAAAAGGGTAAAATACCATCCCTTTTGCCACAACAAACACCTGGAGGAGCCTCATGGAGGGTCTCGGGGAAACTCTGGGAGCTCTGCTTTGCATTTCCGGGGGACAAGGCTGACAGTCGCTGTGCTATATAGTAAAGTAGTGGAGTTCCACGCCTATATTGGGACAGTGTAATAACTAATGGGAACTTTAAATTGTGCTTTTAGTTAAATAGCTGATAAGCAGGAACCCTTAAAAGTTCTTTCTAATGCAACAAAAATAAAAACAAACCAAACCCCAAGTACTCTTGAGGATACAAACTATCAGTATTTGGAAGTATTCCTAAAATACAATGTATACAAGCATTCAAAAAAATACAATGTATTTTGAAGTACCTCTAATGTGGTTTTAGCACCATTCCTTCCAGGGCCATCAAGCCATATAAATTTTATAGGGATAAGTTAAGAACTTCCTATTTGGCCTAAGTCTAAAGATCCCAGCAGTTACAGATGTCTGGAAATGTATAACAACTGCATATACACACACATATATATTCATATAACAATTGCTATTCAGTCCTCATAGCATGCAATCGGTATTGACTACCTCACATTAAACTGGCTGTTCATTTTATTTCCGTGTAGACCGCACTTGTGCTGCCACAAGGTGAACTCAAACTCTGCACCCACCTGCCTAAACGATGGGTGAAACAGCAAGAACTGGTAACGCTGCTGACTCTGCTGCGCTTCTCGGGCATTGTGTGCTGAGGTGGGGTGACACATTTGGTCTGGTGAAACTTCTGTGTTGTGTTGGCCTGGAGATTACCAAAGTAGTCTGAGAGTGCCAGACAAGGGCAATACATATATTTTTTTTGGTGTCTGTATAGTTTACCTCTCTTAGACTTTTAAAATAATCTCTCCTGAAAGTGGACTAGTCCATATCCGTGTAAATGAGCTTCTTTTTTTTTTTTCCTCATTGTGTTCCTTTTCCCTAAAAACAAACCACCAACAACAAAAATCTACCTGGTGACCCTGCTTGGGCAAAACTGATGGGAAGATCAAAACTGGCACAACTAAGGAAAATAATATTCCATTTCAACAACCAGCACCATACTTAATTTAAAAGGGGGGCGGCGGGGGGGGGGGGAAGCTTTCTTAATGTTTTATTCCACTATATAACTACACTAAATTGTAGATAGCATGGTTATTTGCTTAGAATTCCTTTAATCTCAGTGTGACCATGATTTTTGACAATAAGCTGGTTGGCTGCAGCAAAGCACACGGAAATTCTCAAATGTTACTTATCATCGCAGTGGGGATCTTACCTGCATTTCATGGACTACCAGTAGTCTGAATTAATTCTGCTCCTTGAACTGGCATCTGAAACACACACAAAGTTTTGCATTTGATTTTTGGCTGTTCCTGAAAAGCTGTGTGCCAGAAAGCACCCTTCTTTCCCTTTCCATTATGCTTCTTACATCATGTTTTAAGCTCTGCGTCCTCATTCATGTTGCAACATTGGCACATTGTGCTAAAATCCATGGGAGCATATTGAACATTTATTGAAAATCATTTCATGTTCCCTCTGGAACAAGTTCTTATTAATGGCCTCACAGATAGAAGCTCTTACAGGCCAGCATTTAGTATAGCTTTACCAATTTGTCCTGATGGGTCAGTGATGTGCTTGGGATAATACACAAAACCACAGATGCAGAGAGAATGGGGGTGCTCATAACTACCTCAAATACTCATGACATGGGGCAGGCATGCAAGGAAATGTTGGAAGGTCTTCGCAAATGTATGGTGATGGGTCAGGAGAAAGGTTAAAGAGAGCAGTGAAAAGGATACAGAGGAGATTTGAGCAGCTTTTTGAATAATCTTGACTACATTTAATCTCCACATGTGCAACAGAACAGATGACACAGCACAGCATAGTACAGTCTTTGCTGATGTACAAAGGTGGGGTCATCAAGCCCAGTAACATATTTTCTTTCCAGTCCTCTGCTGGCAACTTGTCACAGTGCTTCGGGGTAAAACAGCCTGTAAAACAGGGAATTATTTCTTGAACTGAAGCCATACTGTAGGAAAGGCAGGTATTGCTTTTGCAGAGGAGAAAAGCCGTTTCCATCAGAGGTGACAAGACAAGGGAATGACTAAGACAAAGAGGCTCCAGCGAAAGCTTGTAGAACATTTCTTATCACACAGACAAAAGGACAAACTGATTCATACTGGATTAGTGTCTAGAAGGGTAGTCAAACATTTAACCAGGGCTAATGACATTGAGCAATTTTTTTTTACCAAAAAGAAAATAAAAAAAACTAGTCAGATAATCCCTTTAGGTGTAGCATAAAGAGAAGTAAACAGAGGCAAGACATCTGGGAAGAATTTTAGGTGCCTTGGAAAGACTGTGAACCCTGGAATACCCAACCAATGGGAAACAGGGGAGGGAAAAATTCGGCCAGGATTAGGGAATAAAAAGGTGCGTTTCAAGAACTGAAAGTGTGCCTACTTGCTGGGTCACCCGCTCTTGCAAGAACGTGAATAAAAATGTGCTTCACAGAGGATTCTGCCTGAGCCTGTTTCATTCAGACCGAAATTTATTTCTCACAATATGCTACCACTGCCTGAAAGCTGGATAACAAATAGTACTTTCTCTATGATTAACTTTTAATTGATGTTAAGAAAAAAGAGAAGAAGGAAAAAAAAAAAACAGCAAACAAACAAACAAAAAAAAACCAAACCAAAAACACCCCTACACAACATCTAAACACTGATGTGCTGCAGCAAAGCTCAGTGCAAGAACGGGAAGGCATTTTTATTTCAAAGCAAAAGCGATTTAACTCGTGCAGTCACACTCACACTCGAGAGACCAAATTTGCAAGTGGGCAGGCCAGCATTGCTTGCAGGGACAGGCAGGACAAGGAATGCTTGCTATGAGCCCTCAGCAGGTCTCCAGGGCGGGGGAGGTGTTGGCTACAACGTGCTTGTCTTTGGGTGGCCTCTTGTGCAGCTTAGCAGCTAACAGCAATCCTATTCTTCTGTCTCTCCAACTCCAACGCTTCTGTGACCGTTGGAATTTACTCACCAACTGTTCTCTCCGTAGCTGAATGCCTTATTGGTCCAGGACTGATCGTTATCTTCCTCTCATCTTCTCTCAATTGCTTTAGTTTATACTGTCCCTTGTTTTATCCTGGGCTTTGTTTTCACAGCCAGACAAGCTGCAGGTAGATACTTTGGGATCCTGATTACCTGCTATCTAGGGGCAATTGACACCCTCCACAATTACAGCTATTGTGCTCTTCTTTCTGATGCTTGCATATACTACGTATTTCCAGATATCTGTGAATATGCGGGGTTTTTTTCCCCACATTTCTGGGCAAGTGTGAATTTTTCACAGCTCACTATTTCAGTTGTTAGCGTTGTATGAGTAGTCATCAGAGTGGTAAAGGCCACCACTCTTTTCTCAGAGAAATTAAGGCTTCCGGGTTTAGCAGTTGCAGAATAGTGAAGTGTTCACCAAAAGTCAGGAAAGTGGCCTTTGTAACTCTGCTGGACGCTGGAGCTCCGTACTGTCGCCTAGGATGTTCCTAGAGTGGGAGGTGAGAGTTTCCACACAGGCTGCAGCCTGGATGCCTCAGCACTTTGCCACAGTGATGTCCCATAAGTAATAACTGGCTGTGGATAAAGGAGATTGAAAGTCCAGGAGATGAGACATTCCTAGCAAGCAGTACATGCTACATTTCTTCGTGGTCTATACCATGTTATGTTTTCCTCCTAACTTTTAAAAAGTTGTAGAAATATTTGCCAGACACAGTTTTAGAACTTCTAGGGCAACACATCTTTTACGATATACAGAACACTATAACACCACCATTTTATAGTTAGAAGAGTTTGCCTCCCAAAGCCAAGGTATCAAATTGAGCTTACAGTTTTCAACTACTAGCTGTTTTTATCAAATTTGTCTCTTTGTTTGCATTGTTTTAAATACTACATTCCTTCGGTGGTTGCCTTTTTACTATTAGTCATTTTTACTTCAGTCACAGCTTTGCTGAGAATAGAGCTTGCCTTTTGACTATTGCTTCATGGTAGCCGACAAGCAGTACTTCCTAAAGCTCACCTATATATAATATAAAAACTTAGCAAATGATCACACTGTTGTGGCAGCGATGTTTGTACATGTACAGTCTGAAAGATGTTTATACTCAGCTGAAGATACAACACGCCCTGAAAGTGAGAGAGAAGAAAGGTTGCAGCAAGGCAGTACTGCCCAGGCCGGTAGGAAACCTGAGGCTGGCTGAGATCCGACTTCACTCTTTCTGGTTACTAAAGACTGTAACCAACAGGTGATTCACTTGTGAGGCAGCCCTGAAGAGGGATTTGCAAATGAAAAGAATGTGGTAGGATGTTTAGGATTTATCTTTACATACTGGTTTGCCTGGAAACAACCATATCCCTTTTACTAAGTTTTTACATTACAATAGCCAATTCAAATGAAAACCTCACTTCTTTTTCATGTGAATAGATCTGTTTAGAGCTTTTCAGAAACTTAAAAATGTCAAGAAGGGCTGATACAAATATTTTTGTTGTAGAAAAAAATGCTTTCAATCAGACCTTGTTTTATATATTTCTGATGAAAGGAAGTATTTCACAAGGACCTCGGTGGTTATACTCTAGTTTATCCATTGGATTTATAGGGAGTACATTCTTCCAAGCAGTCATTTGAGCCAGATTATACTATGAGTGATCTGGCAGTGTTGGAGGATGACAAAACAGCCAGGAACAATCTTAACTGTGAGAAATAAATTTCGGTCCAAATGAAACAGGCTCAGGCAGAATCCTCTGTGAAGCACATTTTTATTCACGTTCTTGCAAGAGCGGGTGACCTAGCACACTTCCAATTCTTGAAACGCACCTTTTTATTCCCTAATCCCGGCCGAATTTTTCCCTCCCCTGTTTCCCATTGGTTGGGTACTCCAGGGTTCACAGTCTTTCCAAGGCACCTAAAATTCTTCCCAGATGTCTTGCCTCTGTTTAATTCTCTTTATGCTACACCTAAAGGGATTATCTGACTAGTTTATTTCTTTCCCTTTTGGTAAAAAAATTGCTCAATGTCATTAGCCCTGGTTAAATGTTTGACTACCCTTCTAGACACTAATCCAGTATGAATCAGTTTGTCCTTTTGTCTGTGTGATAAGAGATGTTCTACAAGCCTTTGCTGGAGCCTCTTTGCCTTAGTCATTCCTTTATCATGTCACCTCTGATGGAAACGGCTTTTCTCCTCTGCAAAAGCAATACCTGCCTTTCTTACATTAACTCAATATCTCACCGAGCATCTAAAGTCACCGGCAAAAGCACCTTACAGGATGACCAACAGCCGCGCAGGGAAAAGTACCATCAACTCCAAGCCAGTCTTCAGCCACTCAGCAAACTGGTCTTGTGGAGAGCCAGCTCCTGCCTGGCAGCATTCATCAGCTCAGCCCCTCCTGCAAAAAGCACAGGAATGCTCCTGGACCTTGCTGGTACCAGAGCACTCTCCACTTCCACTCTTGTTTTGAGTTAGGAAATCTTGCACTAAGTTACCCATGAGTGCCTCAGACTAAAGAAGTCTTATGTCACGTAAACTCTCTATGGCAAATCCAGTTTTATTTCTTATTCCTGTTGTTTGAGGTTTTTGTTTTGTTTTAGCAAATATTTTCCACGATCTATTCTGTATCAGACTTAACAGATATTCAGATTTTCTGAATTTTATAGAAAGTGCAAGATATTTTTTAAATCCCTTAAGTAATTTATCTTTGTTCAAGTAAAACCAATAAATCTAATGAAATACTCTTGATATCAGTTCTTATTCATATCTTGCAAAAGGATTTTTTCCCCCCTCCCCCAACCTACATCCGTTTTGGCATTTTTGCTGCTGCTCTTTTATAAGTGATTCAAACCATATGCAAACTGATAGGATTCCAGATAGGATTTATCACTTGTGTAAGGAGAAAAGAGCAAAGCCCAGTGTTTCAACTGCAATCAGTCTGCCACTGTTCAACATATCACTACTACAACCATCTGCAGCTCTACAGACTTCAAAATCCACACAGTAAATTCTTCCTAACTGCTAGCCTGGTCCGATAGATTACTATTAGTGCCCTTTCATAATATATTACGGTCCAAAACTACTTCAGACACTACAATTTAGCTCACCCTTCCTGCAAAAAAAAAAACAAACACAAACCAAAAAGCACACAACTCTCAGAACGAGTCCAAGCAATACTATAGTTATTAAAACAGTCCAAGGTCTTCAATAGACTAGAAGAAAAATGATAGAGATTAAGACCGATAAAAACCGTTTCTCTTTCTCACTCCTCAAAAATCATTTATTTCTTGAGCATAAAAAAAAAGAGCATAATTTCTGACCCCAAATCCTGCTGAAACGTAAGTATTCTGACCCCTGGCTTACGTAAGTTACTAAATATCCATTATATAAAATGTTAAAGCTGGCTATTTTACTTGATTTAATTATTACATATTTTATCGCAAATGCACATAAACAGGTTTAGAGAAATAAATAGACCTCTCGCTATCACAGACAGTTACCGGGAAACGAGTTTGCTTTCACTAATCTCATTTCTGCAACACACTGGTAAATCATTTACTGAAAAAAAAAAATCTGAAAAATCCAAATCCTATGACAATGAAAAAAATGGGGGGGGGGGGGGGGGAATAAATCTAGACTATCTTAATATAGACTATCTTAATTCCCAAAGTACTATTCCCGATACTTTCCCTCCTCCCTTTTACCCTTCCGATGTTAAGTAACAGAAAATGGCTGAAAGTGAGAAAAACAAGGGAAAGAAAATGGTGTATCGAGGCACTTGATTGGTCAGATTTTGCTGCAGAGTCCAAGTTCCTGACACAGAGAAAGGAAGATTTCCCAAGACGAAGCGTATCAGCCCTTAACAGAAAACCCGAGAGTCTTACAGTTTTCGGCTTCCCAAAAGACATATTCCCTCTAAGCAATTCCTGGGGCTCCTTGTTTCGGAGCGTTGCTGAAAGCTCTATTCAACTCAATCCAACCGCTTCTTAAAGGCACAGCTGCACATTTGTAGCATTGAAAAAACAATTATAATCACATTGTATTTACATTATATTACATGGTTTCCAATACTTCAATAGAACAGCAAGATCTTCAAATTACATGAAACGGCCTGCACTATATATATATATACAAGTTAAAGGCGATAGAAAAGTGACAGATAATTTTAGAAATCTAGATTTTTCAGGAACTTATTACTGATCTATTGAGCAGGAAGGCAAAGGGTTGTGCAGCTAAACTCACAGTCAGGGAGAGACCCCTTTTTCCAGGTACGTTCACGAAAAAAAAATTAAAATCACCGAATACGACGGATAGAGAAGAGTATCCGTTTAACAATAATTCTGATCTCGATGTCAAGTTTTTAATCACAAATACTCCTTGGAAAACAGTTCCCCTGTGCTCAGTTCAGCAAATATTTCTGGGAGCCTAAACTCAGATGGAGAAAATTTATCTAAATGGTCGTCTGTAATCATTCAGAGGGGGCGATTACGGTATTATCGTACTCAGAAGCATGAAGGATGCCACGAGTGTGCCCCAGAGAAGACACCTCTTTGAAAACGGCAGTGGCAGAAATTACCCTTGTCACCCCCCTACCCCCAGCTTTGCCTGGAAATACAACGTTTATCTCAGGAATGAAGAAGTGCTTCAGAAGGGCTGAAGCTGCCCGGGGGAGGTCGTTCACGACAGGGACACTTAGACCACGAGTGACAAAAGCACCGAGAAAACTACCGACCCTGCGCATTTCCTGCAACGGCGGGAAAAGACTTTATGCTCCTTCAGAAAAAAAAACACCTCTGTCCGCCAAAAAAAAGGGGGGGGGGGCGGCGGTTGGAAAACAGTACTTCTGTCGGGATAATAAAATGTAATGTTGTTAAATACAGGAAGTAAATGCAGCATAGGAAGAAGCATTTACATTAGCCTTCCACTGAATAAATCTTCTCTAATCGAGAACACAGAGTTCTATAGTCACGTTTATAAACTAAACGAGTTTGTAGGATTAATTTTAAAACACAGATAGAAAATATATTTACAAACCTCAAGGTAGGCATCTTAAAAGAAAAGCCCAAAATTAGACTTTAAGAGCTAAAAAGGCCCGAGAAAGCGCAGAAAGCAATTTTCACTTCAATTCTAGAGACTTACGCTAGCACGACCCCCGCAACAGGAATTACCACACCGCACTGTTCCACTATAGAGGACTTTTTCGACCCCTTTGAAACGTGACCCACTCATCTTCATTTGGTACTTACTTGATGGGATACGGGGATCTCGATCACTGTAAAACTACCTGAAAAGCGCAAAGAAACGCATCGCTTCCTACACAGAAGTCAAGAATTTACAGCTCTCTTTAGTGGCCGTGTGGTGGCTCTTAAAAGAGCCTTTGGGTTTGCGATAGTCAGGAAGATCCGTTTTGCTAGGAGCTTAAGCGCGCTCGCCGCGGATGCGTCGGGCCAGCTGGATGTCCTTGGGCATGATGGTGACACGCTTGGCGTGGATGGCGCAGAGGTTGGTGTCCTCGAACAGCCCCACCAGGTAGGCCTCGCTGGCCTCCTGCAGCGCCATGACGGCCGAGCTCTGGAAGCGCAGGTCGGTCTTGAAGTCCTGCGCGATCTCGCGCACCAGGCGCTGGAAGGGCAGCTTGCGGATCAGCAGCTCCGTCGACTTCTGGTAGCGCCGGATCTCGCGCAGCGCCACCGTGCCGGGCCGGTAGCGGTGCGGCTTCTTCACGCCGCCCGTGGCCGGCGCGCTCTTGCGGGCCGCCTTGGTGGCCAGCTGCTTGCGGGGCGCCTTCCCGCCCGTCGACTTACGCGCTGTCTGCTTCGTACGCGCCATCTTCCACAAACCAACTGCCTGACACCGAGCGACAAGACTCCGCAGAGAAGTCAGCCGCGGGGCCCGCTATTTATAGCCACCACCGCCCTGTGATTGGCTGGCGGGACGGCGCGCATTCCATTGGACTATGGGAGGGATTTGAAAAGCCCGCCGTGGCGCGCGGGGCTGGGGGGGGCAGTGGGGGGGGAGGTGCGTGTGTTAACGGCCGCTTTCCCGCTCCGCAGTTCCCGCCAGTGCTGAAGGCGGCGGTGGCGCTTTCGCTTCTCACATCCCCCCGCTCTGCCCCATCGAGAGGGGCCGGCGGCAGCAGCAGCGGGATCTGCCGCGGCGCCAAGCAGCCAGCGGACGCGGGGTTATTACTCTGGCTCCGCCACAGACTCTCTTATGGCAGCCTCCTTCCCCAGCAGCCGGGATTTCAGCCCCCTCGCAGAAGGCTTTTTTGAAAAAAAAAACAACACCAAAAACCCAACCAAAAAACCAACCTTCCCTAAACATCCTGCGCCACTTCAAGTTCGATAAAGCCCTCCTTTTTTTTTTTTTTAAGTACCCCTTATTTTTTATTTGTATTTTCCTATTACATCGTCACTTAGAGGAATCTATTCTGCCGTGTTTACCCTGCATCAACGAGAGATGACAAAAATACCTGCGCCACTTCCATATGAAATCTCTATGGGACTAATGAAAAGATACTTTTCTCTACACCCTTTTACTGCCGCTGTGTGTGGTGTGATAGATTTCATCAAACATCGTCTTCTAAATGTCATACAGAAACAGACTAATCCCTATGGAGACCTCCAAGTAAACAAGCTGCTCTGGCTTGCGGCCAAGTCGTGTGAGAAGGGCACCTGATGTTTAAAGGGGACGACATTTTATTAGAAAAGGTATAAAGTGCCTCGGAATAATGCTGCTATTGTAAAAAACAACCCGGCTTATTTCATATCAGAAAGACAGGAAAAAAAAAACCCAACACCCTAAGCACTACCATGCATATTTATTTGCACTTAAAAAGTAGTTATCTAAAATGAGGAAGGAAAACTTTAATAGCTTTAAGAGCTGATAAGGTGCTTAATTCTTTTTATATACCTGCCTACTGAACTGTCACGGTAGGTCACACGCAAGACAATCAAAATCATACCCTGTACTTCAACATGAGAAACGTTGTCTCTCCTAAATGCTACATCCTAGTCTGGGAAGTAAAGCAGTGCTAAATGTAAGTACCACTCACCGAAGAAAATCAGCGTGAACGACTCTTTTAGTGAAAGTGTGGGTGGCTCTTAAAAGAGCCTTTTGGGTTAAAAACTGACGGGTCCGAGACGCTCTACTTGGAGCTGGTGTACTTGGTGACGGCCTTGGTGCCCTCGGAGACGGCGTGCTTGGCCAGCTCGCCAGGCAGCAGGAGCCGCACGGCCGTCTGGATCTCCCGCGAGGTGATGGTGGAGCGCTTGTTGTAGTGCGCCAGGCGCGAGGCCTCGCCGGCGATGCGCTCGAAGATGTCGTTGACGAAGGAGTTCATGATGCCCATGGCCTTGGACGAGATGCCCGTGTCGGGGTGCACCTGCTTCAGCACCTTGTACACGTAGATGGAGTAGCTCTCCTTCCTTGTCTTTCTACGTTTCTTGTCGCCCTTCTTCTGCGTCTTGGTAACAGCTTTCTTGGAGCCCTTCTTCGGAGCAGGAGCGGATTTGGCTGGTTCCGGCATTTTACCAGAGTGTCACTACCTGTCTAGCACAGGAACGACGTAAATACAATAGCGGCGACACCCGTATTTATAGGGGCGGTATGCAAATGAGATGACTCAAGGCTTCTCTTGCCTATTGGACAATAGGGGATGTTGATGTCAAACCACCCAGCGCCTTCAATTGGTCGCTCTTTCATCTGCCTTCCTATTGGTTAACTTCACAATCGCAGCCTCCGCCAATCACAAGTCCCACCGAGCCCTAGCAGGAAGGGATAAAAAGGCAGGGTGGCAGCTCCGCCGGCATTTCTCCTGTTATTGCGGCTTTTTATATCTTTAGTGCCGGTTTTTATTTTGTACTTTGTTTTTCATCTTTTAAACTTGATCTGCGACATGTCCGGCCGCGGGAAGCAGGGCGGGAAGGCGCGGGCCAAGGCCAAGTCGCGCTCGTCGCGGGCCGGGCTGCAGTTCCCCGTGGGCCGCGTGCACCGTCTGCTGCGCAAGGGCAACTACGCGGAGCGGGTGGGCGCCGGCGCGCCGGTGTACCTGGCGGCCGTGCTGGAGTACCTGACGGCCGAGATCCTGGAGCTGGCGGGCAACGCGGCCCGCGACAACAAGAAGACGCGCATCATCCCCCGCCACCTGCAGCTGGCCATCCGCAACGACGAGGAGCTCAACAAGCTGCTGGGCAAGGTGACGATCGCGCAGGGCGGGGTGCTGCCCAACATCCAGGCCGTGCTGCTGCCCAAGAAGACCGACAGCCACAAGGCTAAAGCCAAGTAAAAAAAATCTTACCAACCGACAACCCAAAGGCTCTTTTCAGAGCCACCCACATGTTCCCAGAAAGAGCAGGAGCACTCGAGCCTCCAAGTACTCACTTCTCCAGTGTGTTTTGATATATTTGGAAACTGTTGAGGGAAAGTTCCTGAAGTACAAAAGTTTCTGTATGTATTTTTAACTTTATTTTCCTCGTCAGCATAGTTGCCTGCATTTATCTTTTTTATAGGAAGTTAAAGTATTTATGTAAAGGCTTCTCAGTTTCACTTTTTTGGAAAAAAGTCAATAAAAAGCTGTAGCTTACAGTTGATGACATCAGTCACCGCAGCACAGTGGATGGAGAGGAGATGAGAACACGGCAAGGGGTGGTGGGGCGTCTCTGCTCCTCGCTCCGTGGTTCTAGCGGGGGAAAGCACCGTGAACCCCAGCAGAGGAGGGGGTGGGCTGGGAAGGGGGCGGGGTTTCTGTGCCCACCCGCGGCGAGGGGCGGGGCCGCCGCCCACCAATCCTGGGGAAGCGCGCGGTTTTCAAAAGCGGGTCCGGTTTCGCGCGTGGAAAGGGGGACTTTAAGCGCCTTGTGCGTGGTGGCTGCTTTGTGTTTTCTGCCTCATGAAGTTATTTTCTGGGCTTGTTTGCAATTTACGTCTTCCAGGCATTATTGATAGAGTTATATGTATTCCCGTAATTCAGCCAGTGCTGTTTCCCAAGGACAGTGTCAGCTATTCCGAGTACGTGGTGGGGGCGGCGGTGGTGATGATGGAAATCATCAGGGAGGATCATGGTTTGAAACAAAACAGGCTTAAGTGTACTTTTCCATAGCGTTCGCGTTCCTACTGAAGCTCTACTGACAGTCACATACAACATATACTTGCTTGCCAGGGATCATCATGTACCAGTCTGGACTCGAACTGATTTTTCAGTTCATTCTTTTTCATTCTGATAGTGTGCCTGGCGTTTAAGAGCACTGTAGGGTTTATCCGCAAAATTTTCCTTTCCTTTTACAGTATGGTATCCTGGGTGCTGCCTCCCTGGGCTTGGCAGCGCCCTTTGGTGCCGCCTCCTCGGGGCTCTCGGCCGCGGGCGGCTGCCGGCTTGTTAGGGCTCTTCACCTCTGCCTTGGCCTTTTTGAGCGTGGGAGCTCCTTGGGCTCCATGGAGGCGGTCACGGCCTCGGAGACCAGCTCGGTGATGGTGGGGCCCGCGGGTTTTGGAGCCGCCCGCGGCCTCCGCCTTCGGCTTCTTGGAGGTGGGGGCTGGAGCGATTGGCAGTTCCGGACGTGATCAGAGACAGCTTTGAACAAGGGGGGCTGGGAGGGTGTCAGGGTGACACAAATCAAGATAATCAGCGAGAGCATTTTTTGGGAGGAGCCTCTCCGACGTTGATGTATCGGGGAGTCCGCCCCGCTCAAAGCTGGCAAAGGCTCCTGTCCCCTCTGCATTTCCTCGGAACTGTTGGAATAGTTAGGTTTTTCTTCCACTGTGAGGGACACAGTATTCCTTCCGTTGTTAGGCACGTATAACTAAAACAGGGTTTTATCTCTTCTCCACGTTCTTCACGTGGAAAAAAACCAAAAGGGTCCGAAGGAGAGCCAGGAATGCATTGCCGGGGGTTGGGTGCCTCCCAGTGAGGCTGCCTGAGGGCAGGGGTGGGTGTTTTTCCTTTGTTCTTTAAAAGTGCCCCTTGAGAAATAAAGCAAGGAAAACCGTACTGCATTTTGCAGTGTTCTCCCTCAGGAGGCAGAGGAGTGAGTCATTGTGGCAATGTGTTAATCGAAAATGCTTTTCAAGGAGAGGGAGGTAACACAGGAATTCCCGGTTGAAGTGTTGCTTGGAAACAAGATGAGAATCACGGGACTTGTTTTAAACGGTACTTGCTTCTTACACAATTTTCAAGTCGGTGGGATTTTTTTGGTTGTGTTTTTCTTTTTTTTTCCTCCGAAATAGGTAGTGCTTTTTTTTTTCCCTCCTTTTCATAAGCCCTGTCTTGTTGAAAGAAATTGCATTAGATATTAATCATTTACCATTCAGAGTTGAATTTTAAAACTATATTAACTGCAGGACTTATTAGTAGCCTGCTGAAACTTGAGGCTAGAACTAGATTTAAAACACTTGAGGATTATTTTTTTCCTTTGTTTAATAATCTCAGTTTCTTGAAAAAATCACCTTGTGCTGGTGGATATTCGGGGGGGGGGGGGTGGAAATTGCGTCGATCTGAAGCACAGCGCTCGTTCGCAGAAGGTCCTGATTGGGCCATTTGAAAAATCCTGTATTTTGAAACAGAGGCCTCCCGGGTTTCATTTTTGCCCTCGGAAACACGCTGTGAGGAGGGAGCGTTTCTCTCTTTTTCAAGAGGAATGCTCACACAGAAGTGCCTGAGAAGGAAGTATCTCTGTTCTGCTTCTCTTGGAAATTAGGAAAGAAGTTGTTTTTTTTTTTTCCCCCCCCATTGAGATTTGAAAAATCACTTGAAAACACAAGTATTCTAACATTTTTTATTTTTTTTTCAAATGAGATATGGGTAGATCTAAATCTAAAGTACTTTTTTTCTATTATCTTCTTCACTATAAGCTAGTTACATTCAGTAATGGTAGTTCATTAAATTTACCATTTCTAGATGTGTTTCCCCCTTGCATATAAGTGCATATAGCTTGGTTTCTTTTCATAGCAGTGACTACTGTTCTCTTTACCACCAATATTATCACAGTGTTCTTTAAGATGTTTTTATTAGTACAAGCAAACTGAGGAGTTCTGTATAACAAATCCTCTTCTTCTTCAGTTAAAATATGACTGGAATATTTTCCTGCAGTTAATGCATATAGTTCCTCTTCCTTGTTTCTTCTAACCAGCCATCTATATGTAATGTAGAATGCCAATATATTTTTCTACCTCATGTCACTATGTTTGTTACAAATGAACACATCTTGTCTGCATACCATAGTTAAACAAAAGTCCTATGTATATTAAAATAGACAGGAGAAGTGGAGTATAACACCTATTAACTTGTGTGACAGGTGGGACAAAGTTTTCTTTAAGAACAAGTATCTTATTTCATTTCAGATGCTGAATTTCTAATTAATCTCTATCCTTCCCCAAAATTATTTCCAACTATTCTGCCTAAATTTTCCAACAGATTTCTACATAAAGGAGGAAGGGTTTGGATTTAAGAACAGTACATCACAGATGCTCGTGGTCATGAAAAGAAACAAAAACCATTTAGTGTCATAGATGACCTAAACTACTTTTCACCTTTAAGTCCACACTTAAGCCTTTAACTACTAGCTATGGCATAGGTAGTACAATCTCTAGGATAGTCTGGCTTTAAATAATGTTATTCGACCTGTAGTTACTTCATAGTTCTCTGTTTTTTTCCATAAAGCACTAGAAGATAATATGCAAGGTGATATACTAAAAAAAAACCAAAAACAACCCAAACAAAAAACAAACAAAGAAACAAAAAACCCATCCACACAACAACACCAGTGCTCACCTGCAGAAACATTCCCAAGTATACAGACAGACAAGTAAAACATAGTGAAGTAATAATAAACATTGACACTAATGTCAATTCCTTGAATGTCTTTGCATCTTCACAGATTCTCTTCACATATTACTGTGGCACAACTGAGTAACGTGGGGGGTGGGGGGGAAGGATCGATGGGTTTGGGGGAAGCCCCCCAACACCGCACACGGGCCGCAGCTGCCGGGGAGGGGCGACCCCGGGGCGATCCCAAGCACCGCCCGGGGCCGCTGCAGCAATTTCTGACCAATCCTGCATGGAAAGGAGCTTCCTTCCCTTCCTCCTTCTCCTCCTCACCCTCCCTTCCCCTCTCCCTCCCTGCCGTTCCCTTCTCCGCCGCAGATGTTATTTTGATTCCTCAGACTTCACCGCTGAGAGAGCAACAGACCATCCTGCTTGGCTAAACTCTTTCTATAAGGAGCCCGTGATCATCAGAGCATTTCCCCCCTTGTCCATTCTGCCCTAGAAAACTTGCTGCATGACTGTGTGGTACCGAAACGCCACCATACTCGCTAGGCTGATGTGGACAAACCTTTTTCCTCTGCAGATGGCAATTCTATATATCACCTCTTTAAGCATTGGATTATTTCAAGTCTCTACACTTTGCATGTGAACGATATGGCTCTTGACATGTGGGGAGGGATTTCAAATAGAAGCCAAGTCCTTCCCTCATCCTACAGGCGCTGCAGCTTTTTTCTGCCAAGGAATTTCCTCTATTGCCTCCCCAAGTAGTCTGTGAGATAATCATGAAAATAACTACACAAACCAGGACACTAAGTAACTTGTAATCCCTTAAAAAAAAAGTTAATGAATAGGAGATTGGGGGTGGTGGCATTTGTTTTGGGGGGTTGTTTGATGGAGATTTTCTTGACCTTATGAGAAAAACAAAACTGATCCTCAGTGTGTGAGCTGACAGAGGCATGACGCAGGAACAACCACAAAACCATGGATTAAATGCAAAGAACTAATTTAATCTTGATACCTCACAGATCAGGGAATCTCTGAAGCAACACCTGGGCAGAAGCATGCAAGCAGAGGACGCAGGCACTGCAGAGCAAGAGAGAGTCCTTACTAGCAAGAGAGGCCTTATTAGCAACAGAGTGAGAGCGCAAGAGCTCAGACTTACTGTTCTCACCTGTATTTCAAGGATTCAGGCGTGGTTTTCCACTGTGCTTTGATCTTCTTCAACTGCAGGGCAGGAATCTTGGGCATGTTCGATAAGGTGCCCTTGAGTCTATCACAGGCCTACGTTATCTAAGTGTAGATGTTCTACTTGTCAAGCATATAAGACTAAACAACAGTTAGTGTGATGTGTTTTTTCCAGCACCCCACGTGCAAGTCACTTGAGCATGTTTACAGTCCTCCTCGCTGATCTTCTCTTACTTTCCCACACTCAACAAGTGAATGGAATTGAATGGCAGTTGGTACCTCCAGGGATCAGTGTAGAAGTCTTTAAGAGACAAGAACTATTTAACAGCAGTGTCAAAAAATGCTCAGTTACGCAAGCAGCTGTGCTCTCCAGAATTCATGTCTACAGAGGAGAGAGATGGCTCCATCCTCACCTTTTCACTCATCATCTTCCTCTCTTCTCTAGCATTTTGAAAAATGCTATAGAGATTAGGAGTCTGTCTACTTCACAAAGCCACCTGTGGTGATATTTAGGCAGCTCTCCTTGCCTCATTAACCTTTTGGTTGGTAACTAATTTTATAATTAGATTGGACCTCACTAAATTTGATAGACTTAGCCACTGACCTTATAGATAGTAAAGAAGATAAGTAAGAACATCTTCACCTAGTAGTTGTCTCTGCTCTGAAAGCATCCTAGTATCCTCAGTAGGGAAGGCATTTTAAACCTTTAATCATTTTATCACCTTTCTCAGAACTTTCTTTTCCAGTTGCACTACATCTTTTTTTTTTTATTTAGAGGCCAGAAATATGCACAGTACTCAAGGTGCAACTATTTCACACAGTGCTACAAAGATACAATATCCTCTCTTTTGTTCTCCATGTGTCTTCTGGTGATTCTTGGCATTCATATTATTTTCATTTTGGTACTTCTAACCATTGAAAAAAATTATGTATTTATTTATTTATTGTTTTCTGTTGTGGAAGTATCTTTTTATTAGGATCAACCTGGAGGTTTCAGTGAAGGTGGAAGATGGTGGTGAGACAGTTCTGAAGACTGAGTTAGGGTCAGGAGGACAGGCAGCGAAACTGAAAACTGTGGTCAAAAGAAAGTGATGAATAAATGAGAATAGTGAAGTTTATTTTCAGTTAATGACATACAAAATGCTTAAAGTTTGGAGAGCCTCAAGACATCTATGCCATAAACTGTCTTCAATTTCCTGACAGATGGCCTTGTGCAGAGCTGTAGGTTGGTGACCTGGGCAGAGATTGACAGGTTGGAGCCTCCATATGAGTAGGATGCACAGAGCATTAACTTTTCTTGTGCTTTAATTAAGAAATTTGTGGCACAACTTACAAAATAATTTCATGGAATTGGACAACTTCTGTAATATTTTCATATTTTCATCATGGCAATTGCCACTCTAGGCAAAAATCTATCTCCACGCTTATCTGGATTTCACATTTCCTGTGATTATGCTCTGAGAACACTTAGATTTCCCTGAGAAAATTCCCTCACAAATTTCTCACATAAGTAAAATAGCACTTTTACCGCAAGCGTCTGCTTTAGGAGGTGAAGCAAATCTCTACCTCCAAATAACAACATTTCTATCACAATACTTTGGGATGGTTTAAAAAATACACCACAGAGACTTTCTATGTTGATATTAATTCTCCTATTGAACTGAAAACACGTGGTGGCAGATCTACTGAGACATCAGCAAGCAGCTTCTTCAAATAACTAAGCAGTTTTCCTCAAAACACCAAAGAAAAGTAGGTCACTGAAGAGAAAACAAATTTTGAAATTCACATTATTCACCAGCCTCCTCAAGGGGACAGTTATCTTCTCGGAAGGCCAGGAATATTAGCAGGAATGGCAGGATGGGAGATTGAAAGCTGATGCAGAAGGGAAGAAGAGCACTGCGATCTGCTATGACATACCTAGAATGGGAAGAGGAATAGAATTATTTCCTCGCTCCTTCACTCTGGTGTGCCCTGGCTGCCTTCCCACACCATAGGAGACAGCTCAAGGCTCTTCCAACTAATGCTGCTTGATCAGGAAGAGCAAAACAGAGCTTTCCACCCTCCCCATACTGTCTTGATTAATGAGAAAAGATGAATTGTAAAAAAAAAAAAAAAATGATTAATGGGTGGTTCATATATTCACTTGTTGGTTCTTAGTAACAATATCCATGTAAACGAACCACCAGGAGTGAAGGATGAACACTGGGAACAAAATATGGGACCAAGGTGTTACATTAGGAAATGAACTGTTACCCCAGAATTCAATCAATGCAAATTGCTCAGTGCTCCTTCCTTCTTTTCCAGAATATAGAAAGGTTTGAGCTCCTGTAAACAGGATGTAGGCCCCTCCTTTTGGTTTAATTTTGTCTATT
Organism: Chroicocephalus ridibundus; assembly: GCF_963924245.1. Lineage (NCBI taxonomy): Eukaryota > Metazoa > Chordata > Aves > Charadriiformes > Laridae > Chroicocephalus > Chroicocephalus ridibundus. The sequence goes on from NC_086284.1 coordinate 167,435,347, forward strand.
TTTCAGAAGTTCCCCCCTTCAATAGTTCCACTTCAATAATAATTGAAGTTCCACTTCAATAGTATACACAATGTTATTTTATATCTACAGCTGCCAGTGAAAAGTTTAGAAAGATACCACACACCCGCATTATGCTAAAATAAAACCAAGAAAACTAAACTGTGGTTTGGTGTGGAAAAGATAAAATTGGGTAAGCATAACTTGGCTTTAACAATCATGAAATATAGAATAATATTTCCTCAAATAACCCAAGCACACTGTAATAGAGATCTATTCTATCTGCCTGTACATTGCTATCATATCTATAAAGATTCTGTGTAAAATCGGTCATAGTAAAAATTGATGTTTCAGACCATCTGCAGTTTTTATCACTTTTGAAATTAAGATATTGCTTCGGTCAGGAACAAATCACACTGTTAGCTGTTTCAGTTCTTCAGCTGGGTTGTTACTCTTAAGAAGTAACAGACCTCAGATAAGGACGAAAAGTTGATTATTTAAGGAAGTTTAATATAAAGAGGATCAAGACAGTATGACGCAAAAATAAGCAAAGGTTAAATTTCACCGGGAAAAAAAAATTAACCGCACAACAAATACCACAAAAAGAGATCTAGTGAACTAAAAAGCAGCAAGGAATGGATGCTAAAAGAGATTGCAACTTTTTGACGAAGTGCAAATCAACACTAGGGATGGGAGGCAAATAGGGCAACTTGCAAGGCAGAGTACCTATTCCCACTAAACTACATAAAGAGAATTAAATTGTTAAAGTGGATAATCTACAAGAATATTAACACCTACACAATTGAAGTCATTAGGTGAAATGAAAGCAAAGCTCTAGAAAAGACGTGCAAAAACTTGCATGATTAAAAACAAATACGCCAGATGAAAAGGGCAAAATAATTCTTCCAGCAGCTCTGAAGAGAACAAAAGGGGTCTTTTGAACCTAGACAAACAGAGGGGAAAATCACACTAATCACTATCATGGAAAAGGCGTATGATATTAATTAAATACTGAGAGAAGTAATAGGCAGGGTAGAATACACTCTATAGTTATGCAGAAGCTTCACTGAGCTCTCTGTTGTATTCGATTCGTGCTTGTCCTGGTTTGAGCGACACAGGACTAACATCTTCTAATGCTTGGGAAAATTGCACTTTTAGAAAGCTAGTGTCTGAATTTGTGAAAATATTTACTTTGTAGCCAGCTAGGCTGTGTGGGATTCAAGGTCTCAGTGTTTTCGAGCCTTGCCAGGTGCAGGGGTGAGGAGGAGCAAGGCCCGGGCACTCGACCCAAGCTGGCCGACTTGATTGAACGAGCTGGCCGACACAATGAACGACCCAAGCTGGCCGACACAATGAACGCCACATTCAATATAAGTTAGAAAGTCTGGTGTGTAGTTTCTCTCTCCCTTGATGGCAGTGGTCCTGAGAACCTTTTGCCCTGCTGCCAGATCCCTGAGCCCTTCCCTTCTTCCCAAAGCCGTAGTGCTTGCAATGTCTGACATTTGCTGTCCACTGCTGGGAGTGCACAGCTCCCTGCTGATAGAATGGGCTGAATATAATCCTTGTATATTTTTTATTGGTATCTGGATCAATACTGGTTCTTTAATATTATTATTAATTATTTAGTCTTATTCTATTAAATCTATTTATATTTCAAACCCTCGTGTTTCCTTATTTTCTCCAATTCCCCTTCCCAGATGGGGAGGGGTCATCAGGTGAGAGAATAATTGTTTAAACGACAAAAAGTTGTTATGAGTTTCTCAAACCATAACAATGCTGTAACCTGTAAACATGGGAGAAAAAAAGGCTGCATATGAATTCATTTTTCGTCCTCAAACACTAAGTGAACTGATAAACAGTTTGAGAAGACATAGTGATTCTAACATAAACCGAGGAGCTTCATCTGTGCCAATAGCACCATCAAGGTTGGTGTGCAAAGATAAATATGCTATTTCTGTACAACTAAATCAGGAGATATTATTAAAGGCTAGTATCAACACTACAAAACTGGCTATCTATACATGAAAATAGACACGTCAAAATGGTCTCCAAACATAAACCGAATTACCTAGCATACATATTAGAAGGCTACAGAGAGCAAGGAAAAAAAATAATCCCAAAACAATCCCCAAAGCAGCAAAGTAAGAGAAAATTCTTTCAAGAAAAAGGGATGACAAAGGACAAATAATGGGGGGGAAAAAAAAAAAAAAAAAGAGAGTGACAGCTCAAAGGGAAAGGGCTGTGAAATTACCAAGCAAAAACTTTTCAGGACCAGGAAACAGTATAGTAATGGGGACCAACTAGGAAACAGGGAAAAAATAGGGAGGATCAAACAAAATGACAAATACTTGACCAACCAAACACAAAAAAACCACCAAAACCTGTGTCTTGCAGAGATCTAACTAACCAGGGAAACAATCATGACAAGAAAAAGATGGTAAATAGCAAATGTTTGGAATAGAATTTATTTGATACCCCTTCAAGCACTAAGTAAAAATGCCCTCAAATATATATTTACTGTAAATTTAAATGCTAAACAAGACAGGAAAAGTAAAACAGTCTGTCCACGCAAGGTTTGAGGGCTTTCTACACGAGTCGTGCCTCCGGGAGGCACCGCAGCAGCTCCCGCGGACTCGTGGTGCCGAGAGAGACCCTCAGCAAAGCCCGGCATCTTCTCCTGGAACGATAAAGCCGCTAAATCAGGACACGGGAACCGCTCAAGGCTCCAAAGATATTCCTACGGGAAGGGGCTCAGCCAAGGGGACCATTCCCCCACGGTGACCTCCCCTAAGCCGAAAACACCGACCGACCAGAAGGCCACAACGGCGGCCCTGGAAATCACCCCGCTCCCCATCCCGTCCCCGTTGGAGCCCTTTGTGGAAGTGGCGGGAAATGGCGGCGGCGGCGCGCGAGCGGGGCGGGGCGGGCCCGCGCGCCGGCGGGAAGCAGCACTCGCGGCCCCGCCGCCCCCATTGGCTGGATTTTGCTGCAGACCCGCGCCCGCGCACCACCCGGCCCCACGCATCGTGTCGCCGTCCCCCCCCGCGCCCCGCAACGGGCACCCGGCGCCGCAGCGACGGGGCCGGGACGTGCGCAGTGGGACGAAGGGTGCCCCCTGCGGGGCAGCGCCTCCCGCCGTGCTCTGCCCCAGCCGGTGGCGGGGCCGGCGGCCTCCCGGGGCCGGGGACGAGACTGGCACGGGGCCGACCGCCCGCCCCCCATCGGAGGCGATGGCGCGAACGGCCCTGCCCGCAGGGGGAAGGGCGCGCAGAAGAGCCCGCCCTGGCCCTGCCCCGTCGCAGTCCTCAAACAGGTCGGACCCAGGGCAATATACACCGGCGCGGGCGGCCCTTCCCGCCATACGGTGTTGGAGTCGATCAGAGCGAAAGCATGTCTGGTAGAGGCAAGGGCGGGAAGGGGCTCGGCAAGGGGGGTGCTAAGCGCCACCGCAAGGTGCTGCGCGACAACATCCAGGGCATCACCAAGCCGGCCATCCGCCGCCTGGCTCGGCGCGGCGGCGTCAAGCGCATCTCGGGGCTCATCTACGAGGAGACGCGCGGCGTTCTCAAGGTCTTCCTGGAGAACGTGATCCGCGACGCCGTCACCTACACCGAGCACGCCAAGAGGAAGACGGTCACGGCCATGGACGTAGTGTACGCTCTCAAGCGACAGGGGCGCACCCTCTACGGCTTCGGCGGCTAAACTCTGATTCCTGGGATAGGTCACGATTTTAAAAACACAAAGGCTCTTTTCAGAGCCACCCCCAAATTTCAAGGAAAGAGCCGTAATCGCTATTAGTTCCTGCACGCGTCTTGTTTTCAAGGTTGCGATAAAATTGCAATGGAGGGTTCCGGGGCGGAATACTGGTGTTGGTCTTTTGCTGTTGCTGCTGAGAGTCCTCGCTACCCCCAGTGCTTCTCTCAAGCCTCTCTTAAGCAACAGGCGAGTTTCAAATCGGCAAAAAACGATGAGCCTCCATTGCTCATTGGGAAAAATACCGGGGGATCCACTCCTAGGGATCTACTCGTGGAGTTCCCTGGGCTCGAGAGAAAAGCATTCAGGTTAGGAAAGATAGGTACGTCTTTCATTCCCCTCCCACCGCATGCTTCCCCATTCTCCTTCCCCTCTTTGTCCCCCGTCATACACCTTCCCTGTCCTGCTTCGAACCGGGAATGGAAGGGAATTTGCCCGCAAGGAAACCGGGATGCCAAGCACAAAGCCCTATAGCGAGAGCCGCTCCCCGGCCACCGGCTTCAGAGCAGCGCCCGCAAACAGGAAGCTCATGAAATGGCGGCACGCTCGTCCCGGCCGCTCGGGGGCGGGACAAAGCGGGAAGGCGCAGGAATGAGAAACAGCCCAGAGCGCTCGTAGCGCCCCAGGGACGGCGGCAGAAAGAGGCTGCGAGCCCTCTGCCAGAACGCCTCCCCTTACTCCGCCTCCCCCTGCTGAAAGGCTGCCCGTTCTCTGGACACCGCTCTCGGCCACACTCCCGTTACCCTGAGCGGTCAGCTTTAAACAGGGAACCTCGGAACTGCCAACACACAGAGGCCGAGGAAGGGGCGGGGCGGCGCGGGGGAAAGAGAGGTACCCCACGCTTCCTTCAGCCCAAACCTCCCTGCTGTCCCAACAACGGCGCTGCCTCGAGCACAGAAAACAGCGCTCGGCACAGGCCGCCCGCGCCTGCTCCATAAAAAACAGAGACACAGCTCTCTCCCGTGGCCATGTGGTGGCTCTTAAAAGAGCCTTTGGGTTTGGTCGTGGCGGGGCAGGAGCCGCAGCTCAGGCGCGCTCCCCGCGGATGCGCCGGGCCAGCTGGATGTCCTTGGGCATGATGGTGACACGCTTGGCGTGGATGGCGCAGAGGTTGGTGTCCTCGAAGAGCCCCACCAGGTAGGCCTCGCTGGCCTCCTGCAGCGCCATGACGGCCGAGCTCTGGAAGCGCAGGTCGGTCTTGAAGTCCTGCGCGATCTCGCGCACCAGGCGCTGGAAGGGCAGCTTGCGGATCAGCAGCTCCGTCGACTTCTGGTAGCGCCGGATCTCGCGCAGCGCCACCGTGCCGGGCCGGTAGCGGTGCGGCTTCTTCACGCCGCCCGTGGCCGGCGCGCTCTTGCGGGCCGCCTTGGTGGCCAGCTGCTTGCGGGGCGCCTTCCCGCCCGTCGACTTACGCGCTGTCTGCTTCGTACGCGCCATCGCTATACTCCTCCGACTCTTAGTAGCTTAGAACTAACAACAAAAAACTGTTAAGCTCAACTGACAGCGACTCCTTTTTATATCCGAGCTTTGGCTGCTCATTGGCTGATAGAAAGAGCCGATCTCATTGGGCTAATTTGAAAATCCCGCGTTAACCCCCTCTGTGCTGAAACGTGTACTTCAGTAGTTAAATCACAGACTTAATCTTTTAATCTTCCGCTTTCTCGGAAGCTGTTTTTTTTTTACAACTTGTCTTTATTAATTATTTCCTTCATCAATGCACTTCTCATACAACCCGCAGAAAGACTCTGATAGCAAACGGGTAAGGCTTACAGAAGGATATATATGTTTGGGGTTTTTTGGTCTAATTAGTAAAATCTAAGTACGTAAAAACCCGTTCATTTATACTTTATTGTACTAGGTTACTTTAGGGAAGTATTTCTGGAAAAATAAAATACTTTGACAACAATTTGAATTTGAATCCAAAATTGACCTATTAGAGTGCTTTTTAGCAACTAAAGCGGTACACATTGTCACATAACATAGACCCTGTAAGGACCATTAAAACTCACAAACAACTCAGTAAAAAAAAAAAAAAACAAAAAACAAATAAGAGAAGTAGACACTAGAGAAATAAAACTTTAAAACGCTTTCAGATCTTCTGGAGATAAAAGAAAAAAAAAGGAAAAACAAAGGACAGTACCCTGTTTTGGAAAGGGCTGAGGCTCGGGGCACCTTCACCTACCGCCCTGCTCACAGGGTGTTTCGAACTAACCAATTAAATTCTTGGCTTTTTCGACCAATCAGAGGCGGGAAGGCGGGGTCGCCATTCCCTGTAAATAGGAGCCGCGAGACTCATCGCTTTCTTTCTCTGACGAGTAGACGCAGGGAACTAGAATGGCACGTACGAAGCAGACAGCGCGTAAGTCGACGGGCGGGAAGGCGCCCCGCAAGCAGCTGGCCACCAAGGCGGCCCGCAAGAGCGCGCCGGCCACGGGCGGCGTGAAGAAGCCGCACCGCTACCGGCCCGGCACGGTGGCGCTGCGCGAGATCCGGCGCTACCAGAAGTCGACGGAGCTGCTGATCCGCAAGCTGCCCTTCCAGCGCCTGGTGCGCGAGATCGCGCAGGACTTCAAGACCGACCTGCGCTTCCAGAGCTCGGCCGTCATGGCGCTGCAGGAGGCCAGCGAGGCCTACCTGGTGGGGCTCTTCGAGGACACCAACCTCTGCGCCATCCACGCCAAGCGTGTCACCATCATGCCCAAGGACATCCAGCTGGCCCGGCGCATCCGCGGGGAGCGCGCCTGAGCTGCGGCTCCTGCCCCGCCACGACCAAACCCAAAGGCTCTTTTAAGAGCCACCACATGGCCACGGGAGAGAGCTGTGTCTCTGTTTTTTATGGAGCAGGCGCGGGCGGCCTGTGCCGAGCGCTGTTTTCTGTGCTCGAGGCAGCGCCGTTGTTGGGACAGCAGGGAGGTTTGGGCTGAAGGAAGCGTGGGGTACCTCTCTTTCCCCCGCGCCGCCCCGCCCCTTCCTCGGCCTCTGTGTGTTGGCAGTTCCGAGGTTCCCTGTTTAAAGCTGACCGCTCAGGGTAACGGGAGTGTGGCCGAGAGCAGTGTCCAGAGAACGGGCAGCCTTTCAGCAGGGGGAGGTGGAGTAAGGGGAGGCGTTCTGGCAGAGGGCTCGCAGCCTCTTTCTGCCGCCGTCCCTGGGGCGCTACGAGCGCTCTGGGCTGTTTCTCATTCCTGCGCCTTCCCGCTTTGTCCCGCCCCCGAGCGGCCGGGACGAGCGTGCCGCCATTTCATGAGCTTCCTGTTTGCGGGCGCTGCTCTGAAGCCGGTGGCCGGGGAGCGGCTCTCGCTATAGGGCTTTGTGCTTGGCATCCCGGTTTCCTTGCGGGCAAATTCCCTTCCATTCCCGGTTCGAAGCAGGACAGGGAAGGTGTATGACGGGGGACAAAGAGGGGAAGGAGAATGGGGAAGCATGCGGTGGGAGGGGAATGAAAGACGTACCTATCTTTCCTAACCTGAATGCTTTTCTCTCGAGCCCAGGGAACTCCACGAGTAGATCCCTAGGAGTGGATCCCCCGGTATTTTTCCCAATGAGCAATGGAGGCTCATCGTTTTTTGCCGATTTGAAACTCGCCTGTTGCTTAAGAGAGGCTTGAGAGAAGCACTGGGGGTAGCGAGGACTCTCAGCAGCAACAGCAAAAGACCAACACCAGTATTCCGCCCCGGAACCCTCCATTGCAATTTTATCGCAACCTTGAAAACAAGACGCGTGCAGGAACTAATAGCGATTACAGCTCTTTCCTTGAAATTTGGGGGTGGCTCTGAAAAGAGCCTTTGTGTTTTTAAAATCGTGACCTATCCCAGGAATCAGAGTTTAGCCGCCGAAGCCGTAGAGGGTGCGCCCCTGTCGCTTGAGAGCGTACACCACGTCCATGGCCGTGACCGTCTTCCTCTTGGCGTGCTCGGTGTAGGTGACGGCGTCGCGGATCACGTTCTCCAGGAAGACCTTGAGAACGCCGCGCGTCTCCTCGTAGATGAGCCCCGAGATGCGCTTGACGCCGCCACGCCGAGCCAGGCGGCGGATGGCCGGCTTGGTGATGCCCTGGATGTTGTCGCGCAGCACCTTGCGGTGGCGCTTAGCACCCCCTTTGCCAAGCCCCTTCCCGCCCTTGCCTCTCCCAGACATGCTTTCGCTCTGATCGACCCCAACACTGTATGGCGGGAAGGGCTGCCCGCGCCGGTGTATATTGCCCTGGGTCCGACCTGTTTGAGGACTGCGATGGGGCAGGGCCAGGGCGGGCTCTTCTGCGCGCCCTTCCCCCTGCGGGCAGGGCCGTTCGCGCCATCGCCTCCGATGGGGGGCGGGCGGTCGGCCCCGTGCCAGTCTCGTCCCCGGCCCCGGGAGGCCGCCGGCCCCGCCGCCGGCTGGGGCTGAGCACGGCGGGAGGCGCTGCCCCGCAGGGGGCACCCTTCGTCCCACTGCGCACGTCCCGGCCCCGTCGCTGCGGCGCCGGGTGCCCGTTGCGGGGGTAGAAGTTGGGGGGGGGGGGGGCGAGGGGGGGGCCGGGTGGTGCGCGGGCGCGGGTCTGCAGCAAAATCCAGCCAATGGGGGCGGTGGAGCTGCGAGTGCTGCTTCCCGCCCGCGCGCGGGGCCGCCCCGCCCGCGCGCCGCCATTTCCGTGCGCTTCCACAAAGGGCTCCAACGGGGATCGGGACGGAGAGGGAGATGGGCGGGCGCGGTGGTGTCTGTGCTCGGGTAAATCCACTGTGTCATAGCGAGTGCTGAGTAACGCGATTAATGCGTTTTATTTTTATTTGTTTCAATGAGACACGTTCCCTTTTTGTAGGCGTTTTAAGTCAGTTGCACGTCCCGGGTCTCTTAACTGCGTGATCACGCGGCTTTTTTTGTGTTTATGGGACTGAGGTGCTGTTGAAGGAACTGATCTATTTATCTTGTTAGTGTATGCATGAAAAAAAAAACTAGATTGCTTCTAAAAATTTGGTGTGTTTCTCATTTTCACTGTCCTACCCTTCATTGATAAGTAATATCTCAAAGCATTCCTTTTGCTGTTTTTTTCTTCCCTTTTTTTTTCTTCCCTTTTTTGTCTAAGTTGTAGTTCTACATCTGCTCTCAGAGGGAAGAAAACATCATTTTAATGGATTGCCTCCTCTTAATCATCTTTAGTAATCTCAAGTTTCCAAATGTCATTTTATTTCAGAAAATGGATGGCAGCTTTCTCTCCCCTCCCCCCCCCCCCCCTTTATGCTTTACTTTCATCTGGTGGCTTTTCCAGTACGTTTATTTTATGCTTACTCTTTCTGTAATTAGTTATAAGTCTTCAGCTGATAATGACAGCAATTTACAAAGCTAGAAAACTTGCAGGTATAGATGGCAGTCTGCAGCATTTAATACAATTGTGTTTAATATTCCAGTCTTGTTGTCTAAAAGATTTACAGTAGCTACTCATAACCTTAAAACCAGACTTCTCACATGTGATTCTTGGATGCATCACACACTTTAGAATTTTTCCAAAATAATCAGAACCGCTAGACAGCTGCGTTTCATCATCAATGCGTTTGTAATAACCCCTAATTCTATGTGCTACGATCTTGTTGTTCTGTAACTTCTCGTGAGAATTAACATTGGTTCTTTTCTCTGTATTACCACAGTGGAATACACCAGACTGAAATTAAATGACATTTAGAAACCAATCTAAATCTCTAACATTTGTCCTACTACTATTAAAATTTTGTATTTTTGTCTCTGCTTCTTTGTTTTGGTTAATTTTTTCTGTTTGTTTGCTTTTCAGGAGCTTTTGGCATTGCCAAAGTGTACTCTGTAAGCCCAAAATAATGCACAGGTGTCTGACTTTCCCTCATTAGACAAGCAGCGCTCCAGCACTTCTGGTTGAAAAGGCTGCAGAAGGTGGGATACAGCAGAAGGCCAAGGTACTACTAAAAAATCCCATTTTTTCCCTTGAAACCCATTTAAGCAATAAGCATAGACAGAAAAGGATTATCTTTCTGACTTGAGATTTCAGAATAAGAAAGGGCATTTTCCAGAAAAATCCATGCAGAGCTCACACAGGAGCTGTAGTGGCAAAACACTAACAGCAGATTTGCCTTTATGTCTTCCCGTTGCCTCATAGAAACTTCCAGATGGTGCAATTACCTGAGCAGGAGAAAGCTGCCAGCTTGCAGCACAATGTGTTCACATGCAGGAAATACCCCAATGAGGGGAAAAAGAGAGTCCCACAGTTCATACTGTTTGGTAACCTGCAGTAGGCTGGTGACTCCTTCAAACTCTGACATCCTTGAGTTGTTCTTGAAGCCTTTTCTCTGTTCCCTCCCATCAGACTTAGGTTTCCTGACTCTGAAGGATTATTTCTTTTGGATACTCCAAAGCCTCGGTCAGACACTAGGAACTCCACTGTTATTGAAGTGACTGGATGTCAATAAATTCCCATCTATTTCCTTTACTGACAATGAGGTTTTTTATGCTGTTGAGAGAAATATGAGTGTCTAGATTCCTTTTCCATATACCTTGTCTAAACAGTGCAATAAACTCAGCTCATCTGGCATCACTGATAAGGTTTCCACAATCAGTTCTTTCCAAGAATGTGTGTTCCCTTTATAAATATCTTCTAACCCGCTCCCTACTCCCCTCCCCAATTATTTTGCCTTCATCACTCTCCAGTTGTACCCCCTTGTGAAGGGGCACCACGCACAACCACACTACATTAGGAACGACTGGCCTTCAGTTATTATTCAGCTGCTGGTTTTGCAGGGGCAGGTTGTGTTTTGAGGTTTTTTTAACAGATTTTTTTATCTGGAAGGCTAAAAACAAGCAGTAGTTGTTCAAGTTCACAGTAGCCACCTTTCCTCAATGGAGGCTCTAACGTGGATTTCTTTCTACTCCGTAGCTGATTTTTATAAAACTTGTTAGAACTGAGAATCTCCGAGACCTGAATCAACTGCCATTTTTGTTGGAACTGATCAACAGACTTGAAAGGATTAACATGGGGAGGCAGGTGTTTGCAGAAGCTGGGTTTGTTTGGTGGCGGGGGGAAGAATGCACATGTCTTGTTTTTAATGCCTCCGCTTTCTGGACCCATGCACTTCACATTGCGGAGATTGCCTTGTGTTAGTCTACATTTTATCTTTCAGAGAAGCGTAACAAGAGCAGCAGCCTTCATCTGCTATTGTGGAGACAAAACCGGAGCTCCTATGCCACACTGTCCCAGAGCAGCATGTCAAGTCGTGGGCTTTCATAGATGTTCACAAGAGAACTCCAGTTACCGGGCAGAGGTGTTCTCTGTAAACTGCTTTTCCATAATGTTTGTGCCAAAAGAAAGTCATCAGGTTCACTGCATATATGAGGAGTTAAATGTTTAGTGAGAGGCCACTCTGTCTTCTCTTCCTTCTTTCCTGAAAAAGGGAGAGCTGCTTTTTTTCTCTTTAAAAGGCAGACACAGCTCCCTCCTGCCTCACCATATTTCCTCCAAGCTAATTGAGCTGCTAAAGGCAGCTGTGGGGGAAGCAGAGCAAATGGAGATGGATGAGCACCCACCTCATCCCCGTCCCTGATGAGGGGGAGCAGAGCTGGGGGAGGCAGACATGAAACCAGAGAGCCACAGCATCACAAAGGCAGCAGGAAGCTGCTCTCCTCAACACGGGTGGCTGCTTTTGTCCCCCCCAGTTTAGGTGTTGAGCACAGCAGAAGTGCCTGCAAGCAAGCCTTACTCACCAGGAAGGAGAAAGGTCCCACTCTTTCCTCATCTGGCTACCTTTCTTCAGACAGCACTATTTTGGACGTAGGCTGGAAATCTTTGTGCATCCAGAATTCTGCCCAGCAGGGCAAAAGGAAAAAAAAAAAAAAAAAAAAAAAAACAACAACAAAAAACCAAACCAGCCTGGTAAGGTGAGAGGTCTTTTTATCGCTTGCCCAGAATGTCTCTTACTGTCCTTACAAATCTGCCTGAAGAATTAGTTTTGTTGTGATTTTAGCAGTCTCGCTCACCTTAAGCAACATTTACCCATGCCAGATGGGTTCCTTGTGTAGGCCCGTGCCATCCATCTCCTCTGATACCAACAAAGTCTAGATTTTGAATGGCCCTTAAGGGTTCCAAAAGGAAATAGCATCATTATAGCACTGGCTATATCATACCAAGTTATCCAGTCCTAGCATCATTCAACAAAAAAATTAACTTGATTGCTTTCAAAGCGGATCATAGGGCTCTCATTTACCAACTAATGAATTTATAATTGTAACTTATAATGTGGCCACACATAATTTTAATTTTTAAAAAAATCATGGTTACCCCTTTCCTAAACATACAGATTAATACTATATTAAAGAACATTTCCCCTTCACATATTAAGAAAAAAACCACAAACAACAAAACTATGCCAGAATTCTTAATATCATTAATCATGTTAGACTATTTAAACAATTATATTTTCTTCTTGAACAATTAAGTCAACTTAACAAGAAAACAGCCAGAATTTCTGATTCACAATAAATTCAAAATTCAGTTTGAAATCCACGATTCACCTGTATTACCAGGAATATCTTGCTTTGACTTAAACAAATTCATCCAACATTTATTACATCCCAAAAGAAGTCCACATTCTTTCAACTTAGACATTAAATCAGAACCTCCATCTCACTTACAGTGCTGAAAAACAAGCCGTGTTCTGCGGGCCGGAAGAATTAATTTCAAACACAATACTAAGAAAGCTTAGTGTTCTGTATCTTACTGCTCCATATCTTTTCTGGTTGCATTTTTTTCCCTTTTACACATAACTCGTGGCTGTTACTTGCAGTATGCAGGTACACATTTTGAAGGGGAAAAAAAGAAAAAGAAGAGTAGCAAAACCCCTTGTAATTTCCTCTCTATATTTTTTTTTCTAGAGAAATTACCGATAACGACACTTTGTACGTGCAGATCCGCCCGAGCTGCAGGGGACAGAGGGGCCCGGATGCTGCGGGGTGACCCCGGGGGCCGGAGAGCAGGGGACGAGCTTCACCACCGCGCCGTGCGATTGAAAGTGTTCGTTGTGATTGGCTGGTTGGATTCGAATTATTAACCAATGCGAGCGTGGGATTTAAAATGGGCCAATTACAAAGCCGTTCGTACGAGGCCGGACGTCAGCGGCCCCGTTACCCAATAGAAGCGCTGATAGCGGAGGCCATAAATTTGCATAAGGCCCCTATAAATAGGGGAGTAATCGCATTAGCAGGTACTCCGGTGCTGCTGAGCCACCAGAGACTTCTCATCATGCCCGAGCCGGCCAAGTCCGCTCCCGCGCCCAAGAAGGGCTCCAAGAAAGCGGTGACCAAGACGCAGAAGAAGGGCGACAAGAAGCGTAAGAAGAGCCGCAAGGAGAGCTACTCCATCTACGTGTACAAGGTGCTGAAGCAGGTGCACCCCGACACGGGCATCTCGTCCAAGGCCATGGGCATCATGAACTCCTTCGTCAACGACATCTTCGAGCGCATCGCCGGCGAGGCCTCGCGCCTGGCGCACTACAACAAGCGCTCCACCATCACCTCGCGGGAGATCCAGACGGCCGTGCGGCTCCTGCTGCCCGGCGAGCTGGCCAAGCACGCCGTCTCCGAGGGCACCAAGGCCGTCACCAAGTACACCAGCTCCAAGTAGAGCGTCTCGGACCCGTCAGTTTTTAACCCAAAAGGCTCTTTTAAGAGCCACCAATTTTTTCATGTGGAAGAGCTGAATTACTGGGGTTTTTTCTTGGAAGGTATGTGTGTAGCCTGTTTATTTCATATCACTGGAAAGTTAAGTATTTTTCTGTTCAGGTAGCTGAAATGTAATCACTTAATTTTTGTGCTGCGTGCTCCTAGTTAGCAGCCCGTACTTGGTATGTGGAGTTGGTTGTTTAAAACTTGTTTCTGGGTATGTGGTATTAGCTCCAGACTTGATCTATGTCTAAAAAGCAGCGGCAACTTTGTCTTGTTTTACTAGCTCTCTGTTTTCAGAACTCGGAAGTCCCACGGGCGTAAGGTAGGTCGTTATTTATTTTATTTTCTAAGCGGTTTAATGCCTTTTACTGGATAGGTCCGGTAGAAAATGCCGGCTGCTATTCAGAACTCGCTCTCTGTGCCATATATCTGCAACATAAAAAGTTTATTTCTGCCTCTTTCAGTAACTAATAAATACTCTGAAAGCAGTTTCTGAAGTGAGCCTTCTAGTTGTGCTTGTAGCTTGCTTTCTGGTTGGGGTGGGCTTTTTTTTTCCTCGATAACGTTTCAGTACCCCCCCACCCCTCCTCCAATACCACCACTTTCTTCAGTGAAATAATGTCCCTACTCGATTGAAAATAGTGATTTTTTTCTTTACAGAAAAGTTTTCTGGTTTAAAACACCAACAACAAACTTGCGTAGGAGTTGGTTCTCTTTTTAAAAAAAAAATAAAATTATATATATATAAAAATGACAAATAGGGACGCGGATGTGGGGGCGGCCGGTGCCGCGCAGGGCACGCGGGGCGGAGGGGGCTGGCAGTATTGGAGCGTGGGCCCGCAGATCTTCCTACCCCGCCGCGCTGTTGCGAAAGTCGAGTTCCGTCCGCCGAAGCTGCGCTGCCGGGGGGAGCTGCCTTCTGCGGGGACAAAGGCGGAGCCGGGGCGCGGCACACGCAGCTTTTCCCCATTCCTGATCCGTCCGTGCTCCCCCCACCGCCACCTCCGGGGAAGGGGAAGGAGGGGCCGCCGCGGAGCCTCGAAAGGGAGGGGGAGGAGTCACTGCCCCGAGGGGCGGGGCCTGGAGGGCTGGGCTGGGTGGGCGGAATGGACCAATCCCGGACCAGCGCGGGACTTTTAAACTGGGCCGGGAGCCGCTCCCCGGGCTCAGGGGTCGCCGCCGCCGCTTCCCGCAGCCGCTCTCGGCTACGCCGGTCATTAACGAGAGGGGTGGAGTAAGCGTCGGGCTCCCGAATTGCACGTAGGAAAAACGTTTCCTCTTTAAGGAAGGCCCGTGACTGCCCGGCAGGCCGCACGGAACGCGCACGTTTTGAAAATGGTAACTTTCGTCATTCCGGTATAAAATCCTACTAAAATCTGTGCAGGATTTGGTTTGGCTGCTGCGATTTACTATAGTGTTCCAGCTCCTTTTAAGAGAAAGTGGGTGGCTCTTAAAAGAGCCTTTGGGTTTATTTAAATGAGTAGACTCTATAGTTTTTTCTCAGACGTTTCACTTCTTTTTAGGCGCCGCCTTCTTTGCCTTGGCCGCTTTCGGCTTGGCTGCCTTGGGCTTGGCTGCCTTGGGCTTTACTGCCTTTGCCTTGGCCGGGCTCTTTGCTGCCTTTTTGGGGCGGCCTGCTTTGGCTGCTTTCTTGGGGCTCTTGGCTGCTTTCTTGGCCGCGGTAGCAGCCGGCTTCTTGGCTTTCTTGGGGCTCTTCTTCACAGCTGCAGCTTTCTTGGGCTTCTTGGCGGCGCTGGCGGGCTTCTTAGCCGCTGGCTTCTTGGGCTTAGCCGCTGGCTTTTTCTTGGTTGCTTTCTCCTTTGTCTCACCAGGTTTCTTGTTCAGTTTGAAAGACCCGGAGGCGCCAGTGCCCTTGGTCTGCACCAGAGTGCCCTTGCTGACGAGGCTCTTGAGCCCCAGCTTGATGCGGCTATTGTTCTTCTCCACATCGTAGCCGCCGGCGGCCAGCGCCTTCTTGAGCGCGGCGAGGGAGAGCCCCTTGCGCTCCTTGGAGGCGGAGACGGCCTTGGTGATCAGCTCGGTGACGCTGGGGCCGGCGGGTTTGCGAGCTTTGGAGCCGCCCGCCGCTTTCTTCGGCTTCTTGGCGGCGGCCTTGGCACCGGGCGCAGAGACAGCGGGAGCGGCAACAGGCGCGGTCTCCGACATGGTGGCAGCCGTTCGTCCACGGATCGGGGGGAACCACTGGGCCTGTACCAAGTCGGCGGCCTCGTATTTATAGAGCGGAGCCGCGCGGTGATTGGTGCGTTGCAGCGCCCGCCCCGCTGCACGGCAGAAAGGTCTCTTCTCCCCGCTCATTTTGTGTTTCTTAGGAGCCGAAAAAGCCCGTTTTTATCCGAATTTCCGCCCCCGAGCTCCCCCCGGGTGGCAGCGGCGTGGAAAAGACAGATTGTTGTTCCCCTGGGCGAAGTTTCCCTTCGAAGAGGCAAAGGGTGAGTTAAAAAAGAGGCGATAAACCCCGAGTCCTGGACCTGGGCAGACCTCGGGAGGCAGAAACTTTTGTTTTTCCTTCTAAATAAAATCCGCGACGTGGGCAACTAAATCTCCAAAGTAATTAATTAGTATTCTTTAAAGGGTCTTCTCTTAATCTGAACTGAAAACCGGGGATTTGAATGGATATTTTAATCGCAAATTGATTTCAAAGAGGAGGAAGTAACACAGGCTCATCTCGAGCACTGAATATGGATTAGAAATTAGCTTCTCTGTCCAAAATCCTTTACCCCTTTCAAAATAATTAAAATAAATTAAATTAGTGCATCATGCGACAAGGCCAGAGGCAGATTAAAGTCCTGCGAAGGGCTGTTTGTGCCCCAGAGGAGAGGACTTTTTGCAGCATAGCAGCTTGGACTGTGTTGCTCAGTGAGCACAATACAGACATGGTTCCCTAGCGCTCGGCTACAGAAATCTTTATTTTCCTAATAAATTAGGCGACATAAGAACTTAACACGGCCAGTTTTTGTTACCACTTTTAATTAGTACCCCGTCGCTCTATAATTGAGCGTTGTTTCTATTTTGATACAGTTTGATTGGTGAAAATCTGAGTCATCGTTGTCTAAGGAGACACCACTGCAACTGATTTTTCCATACTTCTGCACAATAAAACTTGCACAAGTTATCAGTTCGGGCTCCCCTTTCACAGCAGATTGCAAAATATTCAGTTTTTTTACTGTTCAGTGACCGATTCTTTCATTGGAAGTGATATTAAAATTAACTTATCCAACTGATGTATCTGCTATGCTAAAATGACTGGCTGCTAGCAAAAGGTGGACATTCTTCATCTGCACTTTATCAAGACCACACTTCAACAAATTAAAAATAAACGCATTTTATTTTTCATAACACAGAGAATTAAAACAAGTATTCTCTGACATCTTCATTGTTGCCTACAACCCTTTTGTTTGCCAAAGGCCTGTCAGGTGTTTGTTACCGCTTGTGGCTGTAATTGGAGGTCAAACTAAAATTTAGTACAATGTTATGATTCAAATAATTTATGTTTGTGAATGCATAATTATTAAAATGTGTTTATTGACCGATAAGCCCTGATTTTCTGGCTTTATTTCAACATCTCTACGGTAACATTCAGCACTATATATATGTATATAAGGTAAAAAATCAGAACTGGCAACGCTCCATTTTACCTCAAATCTCCTGCCATTTCCAATTTCTCTCCGGCCCAGTCAGCCTTCGGACAGGACACGGGCACAGCCGCTCAGACGAAGCCACGAGAAAACTGTGTTAAAAATTAATAATTCAGAATGCTTCTTGTTACAAGAAAAAAAAAAAGACAACTCCTCTAGGTCAAAAGGTTGTTTGGGGGCTTAGGGCGTGGTGGTGGTTGTTTTTAAAGACATCGGTGGGTTACCTCCACTTCACGCGGGGCTGAGCCGACGCAGGCAGGGCCAGGGGGGAGTGAGGGAAAGGGGTGGGGGCTGGGGGCTCCCTCCTGGAGTAGCCTCCGGCTTTGTGTGCTTCTCACCCCACAGGGAGCAAAACGATTCCTTCTATATGGAAGAAACCTCATTTTTAGTACGTATTAATCAGCAATTAATGGGCTTTTTTAGCAATATTGAAGTTGAACTGTTTAAAAAATTCTTTAAAAATATCCAATTTTTCTTGGCTTTTTTTAATGCTAAAACCAGAAACATCTGATTTTTAACAGAAAAAACAACAGGTTCTCTTGGCTGTCTTTAGGTATTTTTAGGATCTGCAGCTCCTTTTATGAGCAAGTGGGTGGCTCTAAAAAGAGCCTTTGGGTTACTTTTGAGATACGAGCGCTCCCACAGGTCCGCTTCACTTGCTTTTGGCCTTATGACTCTCGGTCTTCTTGGGCAGCAGCACGGCCTGGATGTTGGGCAGCACCCCGCCCTGCGCGATCGTCACCTTGCCCAGCAGCTTGTTGAGCTCCTCGTCGTTGCGGATGGCCAGCTGCAGGTGGCGGGGGATGATGCGCGTCTTCTTGTTGTCGCGGGCCGCGTTGCCCGCCAGCTCCAGGATCTCGGCCGTCAGGTACTCCAGCACGGCCGCCAGGTACACCGGCGCGCCGGCGCCCACCCGCTCCGCGTAGTTGCCCTTGCGCAGCAGGCGGTGCACGCGGCCCACGGGGAACTGCAGCCCGGCCCGCGACGAGCGCGACTTGGCCTTGGCCCGCGCCTTCCCGCCCTGCTTCCCGCGGCCAGACATAGCACCCGACGCTCTTCCGCAGCCGCCACCCACCGAACACCGACGAGACACGCGCGTCGTACCGCCTCTGCGCCCGGCCCCCTTTTATAGCTTCCCCGCGCGCCCCGGCCCGCTTTGCGATTGGCTGCGGAGCGCTCGCCCTCGCGCCGACCAATGGCGCTGCGGATCCAAATCCACCCAATGGGGGAGCGGGCGGCTGGCCCCGCCCTGCGCGCTGTCCCGCCTACCAGCGGGGGTGTAGGGAAGAGCACGGGACGGGCGCTCCCGGCGCAGCGGCGTTGTGGGGGGGGACGGGGTACAACCCGCCGCCCCTCGGCTCCGATTGTGGCTCGTTTCGGCCGAACAGCCCCCGCCGCGGCTGCCCCCGTCCCCGGGACGTGCTCCAGAACTCCGTCCTACAGGGAAACGTGTTCCCGCGGGCCTGAGGAGAGCAGCGGTGTGCAGCGGCCTCCCAGGAACAGGGGGAGCCTCTGCTAGTGCGGTGCCTGTCGTTTTAGAAATGGTCCTGTATTTAGAACCTCGGAAATGCTACTACAGGATTTCCTTTTTTGAAAAATTATTATTATTACAAAATAGACACGTTCCTTTTCGTAGGGACATCTGCCACCCAGCAGATGGTATGTGCAGAAACCAGGCAGGAACTTCTAACAGAGGAAATCTCTCCCATTTTGGAGATAAATCACTCAAGAATTACTTTAATCAAACTATTTGCAATGCTATTCTGCAGAGCATTGGAAAGACACGCTGTGATGGTTTTGTTCAGACTAGAGAATATCTCAGTGTGCCAATAAGCTGAATTGACTTGCAGATTGAGGATGTTTGTCTGGTATGTTCTGGGCTTGTCTTGTGGACAGAGAGATTCCTGTTCATTGTTGCTCCTTTGCTTTAATTATCCATGGTTTCTCTTTATGCCTTGACATATTTTTCTCTTTCTTCCATGCTTTTCTGGCAAGGGCAGACACCATCCTTGTGTAAACCAATGAAGGAGCCTCCAGCCTGGACAGCTACATCCTGCTACCCCAGTGCTGTGCGGCTCACTCTTCCTCCATTTTCCCCATAACCTGGGATTCTGCTCATTTCTGTGTCATTTTTTTTGTTACCATCCTCATTCCTTGATGCTTTTATACTCTAACACGTGGTTGTTTGTAATGCAACCCAGATCCTATGACATGGATCTCACGAAATTACAGTGAAGTAGTGCAAATGCCAGACTATGCTGCTTACCCTGGACACCAGCATTGACATATTTCAGGGAAAGACAAAGACATGACTCCCACCAGGCCAACCATTACAGCCTAGCAAAAAAAAAAAAAAAAACCAAACAAAATAAACAGCAAAAACAAAAAAACCAACAAAAAACACCCAACAAACACACACCCACCCACCACCAAACCAGCCAAAACCCCCAAAAGAACACATTTCATCTAAATTCTGCAGGTCAGAGAGCAACAGAGAACTAACTGTCACGCTTCAACATCCTTCTTTCCAGAAGGGTACAACAGTAGGAATTCTGATCTAAACTGTTCAGCATATGCAGGTCATGGCAGAATTACAAACAAAGCAAAATAAAATATGTGACAAAGTATGGTCACAACTTGTTTATGTCTGGCCAACCAAGACCAGCTCATCCAGTGACCTTTAGAAAGCATCTTTCCTTAGTGGTGTGATTAAGTGGATTATGCCAAATTAACTAATCCCAAGAATCTTTCTATTTTTCCATTTTTACGCCATCACTAATCTTCACTGATGCATAAGTAAGTCACATCACTTCTCCATGCCCCTTTCCTCCCCATGATCATTTCTTCTTCTGTGAAGACTACACAGGGCCAGAGGTAAAATACATGACCACAAGATGGTGGTGGTATTACAGAGATGAATCGCAGAGTTCTGTATGACCACCATGCAAAGACGAGGACAAATTGGTCTGGTTTTATGTTACCAGTTGTCCAGAGCTGAGAACATCTGTTCTGGAGTCATAGAGAAAATGGCATTACAGGACTGTGTCCACAACTAGCGCCATCATAAGGTAAATACATAATTGTTTGCACATAATTGTTCTTGAATATGCCACAAGCTTTCTATTATGTTTTCTCCCTTTTAACAAAACAATTTCGATTTAAATACTAAATGCCAATTCAACTCTCCCTCAATAAATAAACAGTATCAATTTGATATATCAAATTGAACAGTATTCCATTTGTTTTTTTGACCAGTGTCAGGGTATTGAGACACAGTACAGGTACTAAGGAGCTTTTTCCTATTTTCACTTGATAGAAGTGTTAGCACAAAACCTTATGTAATTCAATGGATGTCCAGCCAAATGTCCATGTCACTGATCTGTTTATTTTTAAGGATTCCACTCAGAGTCATTACCAGAGACCAAAGATAACACATGTATAAAGGGGAAAAACTTATTTAGCTCATGGAAGTATAGTCAATTTAGCAAGGAAATTGCTTTAAAATCTTTTCTGATGCTGGAGTAGAAAGGGTTGACAGCAGTCCTCAAAGCTGGATTTGATATTTCTGCCACAGCCCATGATTTGTGTGGCTGGTGAACAACCAGGTGTTTACCTGAGCACATAGACTGAAGTCAGGGCATCCAGATATTCCATTGCTTTCATAAAAAGGAAAGCTTTTACCACTTTGTGCCCTTTCCACTTAGAATCACAGAATGGCAGGGCTTGGAAGGGACCTTCAGAGACCATCTAGTCCAACCCCCCTGCCAAAGCAGGCTCATCGAGAGCAGGTTGCACAGGAAAGCATATCCTTTGAATATTTCCAGAGAAGGAGATGCCACAGCCTCTCTGGGCAGCCTGTTCCAGTGCTCTGTCACCCTTTATTAAACGCAAGAAAGGAAGAAAATCCCCCATATTAAATGAGCTGAAGACAAACCACAGTTCTAGACAACGAGATGAAGTATCAGTCCCACATGCAGACAGTTTCCACACACATAGTCCCAGCTAGTCATACAGCTCCCAACCTCACAGGTTTATCAAAAAAAAAATAAAATACCACAAGAGAATGCAAGAAGCCTTCTGTACAAGAGCCAGACAAAACAGTAGGCATCCTAGATTTGGACTAGTCCTAGGAAAAAAAAAAAAATATATATAATCTTGCAGCTCCTGGATCACTTGCATTGTCAAATCCAGCATTTCCATGTGGCCTCAACACCCGTTCCAGGGGCACTTTCCCTCCCCTCTGCCTTTCCCTAAGCCATCTGAGAGGTCTATCAGTTGTAGGAACTACCTGCCTCCTTTACAACCCCACTTCACCCCAGGCAGGGTGAGGAAATCACTCTTCTCATATTATGCACATTCCTTGTGCATGAAATTTACCTTTTTGTGCCTATTTAAACATCTAGCAAATTCAAATGCTTTTGACTCAGTCTGAAGAGGAATAGGTTCAGCAACGGGCAAGCGTTCACGCTGTCCCAAGAGAAGTAAAGGTGGCTCACCTACGTGAGAATATGGCCAAAGGAATATAAAAAAAAAAAAAAGATTAAAAAAATTCCAGACCGGAGGAGCAGAATGAATCAAGCGACTCCTGCAGGTTACTAATGTAATCACAGGGCTGCCAGGGAGATTTTCTCGACCTTGAACATGACAGAGAGGGAGGTCCTCAGCCTGCAACACAGTTGTTCTCCTCAGGCTGCTTCCTGGGAGGAAGAGTCAATAAT
Organism: Chroicocephalus ridibundus; assembly: GCF_963924245.1. NCBI lineage: Eukaryota > Metazoa > Chordata > Aves > Charadriiformes > Laridae > Chroicocephalus > Chroicocephalus ridibundus. The sequence continues at coordinate 167,457,122 of NC_086284.1, forward strand.
ATTAACTTGAGGGTCGTAGGTACCACAATGATGCCTTCCCCCCCCACAAAATGGCCATTCACACGTTCTACTTATTAAAGAATAATGACAAAATTGGCGTTTTTTAAAAGCTAAAATATAAAGATGATATCCCATAAATGTAACTAAAAGAAAGATTTAAGATACTACTGACACAACTGCAATTAACTCTTGAACCAGGAAGGGAACTGTTGTAAAAACCTGTTTGTGTCCAGAATTTGTGAAAACAGAATCGAGGTTTGCAAGTGTAAATTTGGGTAGCTAATAATTTTGTCTCCTTAAAACAGATTTAACCTCAAAATATCAAATATACACCTACGTGTGACGCTTATAGCCAACTAAAGGTGTTGCTTGAGATATCTACAGGTCTGGCAGCTTGACATAAATTCTTTTCAGTAAAAATCTAAAAACCCACCAGAGTCTGAATACACTCACCTAGAAATCGATGTATTCTTAGAGGACTCATTCTTAAATCCACTAAACACTCACTACAAGGTCTTCAACAGGAACACAGAATTTTCTCAATTTATGTCTGTCACACAACACTAACTCACTTTTTTTTTTAAAACAGAATGAAGACACCGACATAAATAGCTAAGTACTGCTACTAGCCTTGTACTCCAATTCAGCATTTCAGACAAAACTGAAATATCCCAAAAATGCAATTATCTCTCTGAAGCAGCAGCTCATTTGGGAAAGACATATTACCCACACAACTGATCCCATTGGTCTTAAAACTGATTTGTTTACAAGATCCCTGGAGATTTTGCAGTCTGTTTCAAATGAGAATAAAGATTAATTTCTTGCATGCAGTAAGGGTTACTGGAATATTTGGCTCTGTCAGCATAGTCAATAAAGCTAAAGGAATACTTCCACCAAAATAGAAGAAGAATGCTTTAAGCTGGAAATGTGATATCTGCACTTTAAAAATGACTAACTTCAGAGAGTTTGAAATCAGAGATTTTCCACAACTAAAATTACCTGTCAAGCTCTTAGAATTAAAATTGTTTACCAATTTTTGCGTAAGATAGTCCATCCAAGATGCATCCAGTGTGTATCCAAGACTTGATATGACATAAACCCTTCAATAAGAGTATGTAAAAAGTTGCTTTGTACTTCAGGACAAGTTTCTACCAGCTACCAGCAAAGGCTGAAAGAGATGTTTAGGAACTTAAAAACAAGAATATAGCCAAACTTTGGCTAAAAAAAAAAAAAAAAAAAAAAAAAAAAAAAAAGTATGTTATAAATAACATAGCTATTGCTTTTCTTTTTTGAGGTTCAGAAAGCCTCTACCTTCCCCCAAGGCCAGCAAAGAATCTCCCCCCTTTCCACCTACACACTACTTTTAGACAGATCACAAGGAAACCAGTATTTTGATACACTGAACATTTATTGTCTTTCACAAGACAAAATGAAGTTTCCCCTGTCGATGAAAAGCCATCAAGATGACCATAAAGGGGACAGGGTGCAGAATTCCAGTGTACAGTATACGCAACAAATTACCTCCCTGACTACCCTGGAAGAAAGATGATTGATCAATCTCACTGCAACTAAAAAACAGGATTATAAAATATTTACAGAAAAGAACAGTACAGAAAATAAAAACTGGACAACCATATGCGTATGAAATGCCACCAACACTTTTCCGTCTCCTTAAAAACCTGTTCCACTACCCTCCCAGAGCATTCAGGATGTGCAAGGATTCAGGCAGAGCATAGTCACCTCCCCACTCCCACACTCCCCCTCCCCAGAGTACCATTATCTGCCTCCAAGGAAGGGGGAGGACTTGAGGAAAGCAGCGTCACCTTCTTGACAGTAATTTCCTCCCACCGAGTGGACATGCCACCTCTGAGAGGAGGTTCTCAGCCACACTTCATCTGCAGCAGTCTCTACTCAGAGCATACTGGCAAGTTAACCTGTGGGTAGGGAACTATTCCCTGTCACGCGAGCCCTTTCATTGCTTGCAGGAGGACCTTTCCTTCTCCTCCCTCCGCGGTGGTCTGATCTGTGTTGAGGGGCAGGAAAGCTAACTAGGACTATGACAGGTCACAGGAGACCTTCCATTTCTTTCATGAAGGCTTCATACACATCATCCTTTGTCTGTACAGAGATAGGGGCAGATGATCCAGCCTTAGGGGCAGCTTTGGTTAATGGGAGAGCAGGCTCATCATCCTGTTTTCTCTGGGAGGCAGCAGAAGCCCCTTTATTTTCCCGGCGCACTCGCAAGGCAGTGGGCACAAAGCGAGTGATCTCTGCCTTGGGGTTAGTGATCTGCGGCTTGGCACTGATAGTGGCCGTAGCTTTCTTCTCAATGGTGGCCGCACTGGTGTCATCCGCCTTGGGGCGCTGAATCAAGCTGGGTGGGGCACTCAGTACTCCAGGATTTGGAATGGGAGCTGGTGGGAAGAGACCAGGTGGGGCAGGTCCTAATGGAGGCACCAGAGGTGGCCGTAACATACCTGGGCGAGGAGGAGGGATACCTGCGAGAAGAAGAAAAAGCATGAGCTGACTCCACACCTGGGAGTCTTAAAATCTTTGGTCAAAAAAGTGCAAAGGCTCAGAAAGCCAAGAAGGAAAAACAAAACAAAAAAACACCCGACAAAATGCAGCAGCACTGGCTTTAAAAAATAAAAATGTCTTCAACCCTGCACCAAACGCTGGGTTGAAAATGATGCTGCTCCTCACATTTTGAAAGCTACAGGAGCCTGTGTATTGCTCCCTTTCAAATTTTAAAGTTATAATCTGAAAATAAATGTTCTTGATGACCCATCCCATTGGAATTTCAGGGTCATCTGAAATGTCTGACCAGGCAGAAAAAATAAATATCCCTATCTCCAACTCATTAAGTGTAGCACTATTATAGCACCCAGGGGTTACACAGAAACAGTCCAGCAGAAGTTCAAATTCTGAAATTCCCTTTTTGAGGACAGAATTCTTGCTACCAAACTACGTGGGACAGCATGGAATTACTTCTTCTTATTACACAGAAAAAGACACAGCCCAATGTAGCCACACAGACAGGAACAACAGCAAACTGGTAACCACTTCTACTTCTGGCTTTGTCACCGCATCAAAAACTAGGAAACTAAAGCAGGGAGAGACTTGGTGCTGAAGCAAACAGAATACTTTACCTGGTGGGGCAGGTGGGGGCAGTCGAGGAGGAGGCCCACGTGGAGGAGGACCTGGGGGCAAACCTGGTGGCGGGCCTGGGGGAGGGCCAGGTGGTCGCCCAGGTGGAGGGCCCGGTGGTAGAAGTCGAGGTAAAGGCCCACGCAGTCCTGGTAAGCCAGGAGGCCTCAGGAAAGGAGGAGCTCCTGAAAGCACACACACAAATGAAGAGAAATTTAGGTCATGGTTAAGAAAACCCCAAACTATTCATCAACTAATATTAAAGATCCTCAACAGGCACTTGAAAGCTGTTCTAATGCTAGCCAGCTGCCAGGTTAAACTAACCTTCTAAAGGGCTCTTCCCCATGTAATGAAACAATAGCAGAGAACAACTACTGACCTGAGGTTGCTGGAATTCAAACAGCTAAAATTGAAAGAATTTTTCACTCTGGCATTTGATGGCCCTTCTGGCCTGGGAAGTAATAAGTAGTTTTGCTCTACTGAAAGTAACTCTTTTGAGGCAATGTAAAGTAAGAATTCAAGAGACAGATTTACACACTTTTTTTAATCACAAAAAAGCTTATTACTGTTGTCCAGTTCAGCTATATGGTAACCCCATTAACTTATAGAAAATAAGCTGCTGTCTTCCTCTAAATCAAAAACACCTCAAGTGTTTGCCCTCAAAAACCTCCACACACTATAAAAAAAGAGAGTCACTGATTGGCCCCATTGCTAGTAGTCTCCAGGCAGTCTAATATTGACATATATTCAAATTTAGTACTTATTTCATCTGAGGACAGTTTTCTTCCCTAACAAGGCTGAAATACATTCAGGTGGTAGAAGCCTTCACAACACAGCTTGTTAAAAAATACCGAAAAAAAAAAAAAAACCAACATCAAAGCCCATAACTAGGCCAGTGGCTCCCAAGCCTCTTTAGCATGTCTTGTTCAGCATAGGGTTTGAGGGCAACAACACAAGAAAGGAAAAAAAAACAACCAACAACACTGGAGAGGTACATGTCACCAGGCCTTGGTCTTCTTACTCCAACACTGGCTCTGCAGCTGCCTCACAGTGTTACTTATAACAAATAAGCCAATGCCCATCAGGCCGACTACAGCTACAGGTGCCTGATGCATCAAAAGCACAGTACAGCAACAACAGACTGACCAGAGAAGAGCTCACACAGGTCTCAGCAAGTACCACATCGGGCTCCTGTACCTCATCTGCAACACGTTCTGAAGCTTAAAAACTCCCAAACTGATACTCTGTCTGTAGTACTGAGAGCTTGCATCCTTCAAACCAGAGTAAGTCAAGTATTCACCTGGTGGAGGGCCAGGAGGAAGGCCAGTGGGTGGGCCTGGGGGCCTCAGTGGAGGGGCTGGAGGTGGTCCTAGCGGAGGTGGCCCAGGCATAGGAGGTGCCTGTATCTGAGTTGGAGGAACAGGCTGTGGAGGCGGTTGCTGCTGTTGTGCCTGGGAGGTTGCAGTAGATGACCCACTCTCTGCAAGAGCATCCTCACTGAGTTGCTGCTGCTGCTGCTGCTGTTGTTGTTGTGATGTCTCTTCAGATTCTGAGTCCTCTTCCTCCTCCTCCTCTTCTTCCGAATATTCCTCCACTTCTCTCCCTTCTTCTGGGATTTCCTGACCTGGAAATGGAGATATACTTATAAAATCAGTTCACAGGTAGTACCTTTGTGAATTATCAGAGAGCAGAGAACTTGAGCACACAGAATAAAATAGAAAGAAGAAAAAGAAAGATAAACCGAATAAAAAGAAGAAAAAGATAAACCTTACTTAAAGGAAAGAAAACCAACCACATCTTATTGTTAAACAGAAAAAGAAAAAAAAGAAAGGAAAAAAAAAATTAAAAAATCACTGTTCTAGATAGAGCTCTGCCACTAAGAGCAATGTGTTCTTGTGGGTGCTGAAACTTCTACTACCAACCCGAACTGCACCTATTTCAATCTATGGTTTATGGAGTTTTTGGGGAGAGAGGAGAATGGGGACATGACCTCAAAATAAGCACAACGCCCATGTCCAAGAAAGTCCAGCAGCTTTGAAAGATACTGGGGTGTCTTTCCAAACCAACCAAACAAAAAGTGTCTTTACTTTATTGGTTAACTTATTTCTGCAAAAAGATATTTTTAGGGAGCACAAATCCTTACAGGTTACAGACTGAGCCCATAGACAATCTCACCCTTTCTTTTTCGCTAAGAAGTTCATATTTCGTTTGAGAAATAGTTTAGAAGTTAAGCTAGATAAAATTTAGACAAAAAAGAAATCTCGGTACCTCAAAAAACCCCATAAGTTGCCACTGTAACTTTAACTCTGCTATGAAAAACACACACACTACTAGACCAAAAAGAATTTAAAAAAACCCAAATACCTAACCACAGCTTATACTCTTAGCAGATCCTACATTATGACAGTAAAATATTTACTCTATAAAATAAAAACTGTGCAAAGTAAGTTCACCAGAGAAACCTTAACTGGAAGCCTAATGGCATATCTCCACTTAATACATCCACCTCACTCACCTGCCATTCGTAACATCATGGCTTGAAGCGGAGTCAGTTCTTTCATGTTCTTTTTCTTTTTTCGTGACTTCCCAGGCATGTCTGCAAACCGTACGCTATGACCTGGGGAAAGCAAAGCATAGGCAAGGGTGGTAAGAGAAATATAATAAAATAGAGAAAACAATAAAAATCAGATAGATTTAAGTCTTCTACCTGATATGCGTAATGTATCATTGTAACATAACATTGCTCCTTATATAAGGGTTAATATTGGTGTTATTGATTATTTGAAGCTTTGCTAAGATAGTATTCACTATCAATTGGTCTACCCTAAGCAAGAAAAAAAATATTGTCAAAAACCATTAGCAGCATGCAATTTAGTTGTCTTAGTCGTTCATGTCACCAAAGAGTGAGCGTATTTTACACTGAGGCTTAATCTTTGTAGGGTACCCTGCCAATTCAATGCTTGAGGTGAAAAATGGCTTGCAACCTTACTAAACTAACGCAACTGCTAAGAAAACAGGTCCATCTGAAAAAGATGCTTCACTTCCAAATAGCTTCTGATTCATTTACTAATAAAAATTCTTCAGCTGGGATTTCGGTAAGTTAGAACAATTAGCTGGCTACACAAATTACTTTCCCTGCCAGTCAGGAAAACAGACAACAGACACAAACTCTATTAAGTACTGTTTCTCTTTTGGGAAAGAAAAAAAAAAAAAATAGCCCCCAATCTATAACTTTCCATCATACCTGATTTCTTTTCTTCGCCACCTTCCCTCTCCTTATCATTATCACGATGCAGGAAGTCCTCGCCTTCACTGTCTGCATCTGACCTATCGCTGTCACTATCATCACTACTCTCATCGTGCTTGTCTTGATCCATATCCTCAGGATAACCTTCGTCTTCGCTGGTACTGGACATATCATCATCGTGCCCTCGCTGTCCTGCAGGAAACAAAGTATCAGGAAATGCATTAACTACAAATACACTGGTTTGAAAGACAAACTATTTTGTATTTCTACAGTTAGCAAAATCCCCCTAGCAACAGCACAGACATATTATCAAGCCTTTACTGTTTAGCACATATTCTGAAAGAATATTCCAGGGAGTTTATTTATAAGATTTCCTATTAACCAGCTGGTTAATTTGCACAGCAAACAAGTGAAGGCAACTCCTATCTGCAACTCATTAGTTCATTTCTATTCACCAATCACCCACCATTGAAATACTTTGATGCCTTCTGGTATGCAATAAAGCTGATCTACCCATTAACAAAAAATTCTAAGGATGATACAGTAACTGTGTGACAAGGAGGACCTAGTTTCCCCTCACAAAAGCATATCCAGGGTCAGTTGGTGTTTTTGTTATTGGTCTGGTGGTTTGGGTTTTGATTTTTTTTTTTTGTGTCCTGGTTTGAGGTAAAACAGAACCAATTTTCTGATTTGTAATTTTACTTTTTAGCTGGGCCTCTTCTAACTGACTAAAGCCTGAAATTAACAGCATATTGTTCAGAAACTGTTCACTCTCAGAGTGATAAGACCTGATTACACCAGGGAATGGTATGCACAGAGGCTCTTGCTTATACTTATTGCTATAACAACCGAGGTCAGCTAACTTCACCGTTTGCCCCATTAGAGGGTCGGAAGCAGAGAAGCGTAGAGGGGTCCCATCTGCAGGGAGGAGCGGACAGGACAGATGACCCAAAACTGACCAACAGGGTATTCCATCCCATATGCATCACGCTCAGTATAAAAGCTGAGGGATCAAAGGGGCAAGGCTGCTCTGGCTCGTTTTTTTTCTTCAATGGCCAACATCTGAGGAGGACCCTGTCTGTTCGTCTGCCTTTGATCCTGATCTGAGCATTCCTGACTCTAGTGCCAGAATTCAGCTCCTGTCCATCGCTGACTCCAGTCTGGGACTTTCCCAGTGTCTGCTGGTGACGCGATCGTCATCCCAGGAGCTGGATACGGTTTTGTATATATTGTACACTTTTTTTTTATTTTATTATTATTTCTTATTTCTTTATTTATTATTATTTTCATTAAAGTAGTTTAGTTCTTTTTTCTAAACTCGTAAATCTCCTTATTTCTTCCTCTGCTCTCTGAGGATAGACAGGGGGGAGGGCCATCTGTCGTTCTGATTGGCCAATCCGGCCAAAACCATGACATTTTGAAAAAGGAAGACTTCCTTGAGAATAGCTGGGGTTTTTTAAGGTATAATATGTGCAATGTTTCAACACTGTTAAGACTACGTGGGAAAATATCCAATCTGTGAAACCTAACAAAAAAAAACCTGAAAGTTGTAATTAGAAGTTACAACATTTAAAAATAGAGCTGATACCAAAACTGCAGATATTATGAAATATAGCGGAATCACCTCAGAGGTGCAGTCACTTAAGAAGAGTCCTTCAAGTACTATTAACACCCGTATTGCCCAGAGAATGCCTTATCTAGGGCACACTATGTTCACAGCAGTATTATCCATAGCAAAATAGAGAGGTCAAGGAAAACCCCAGACAGTAATAGGAAAGCCCTTACCTGCTTCAGAACTGTAAGAAATCTCCTCTTCTCGCCTTCGAGGAGCCATCTCCAAGGTGAAACCCACTTTACGGCCATACATCTGTAGGACTTGAGGTGGGGGTGGCCCTGGAGGAGGTCCAGGGGGCTTCCTGCCTGGAGGTAAACGTGGAACACCAAGCCCAGGAGGAGGAAGTACAGAGATGGACCGAACCGGTGGTCTGGAAATAAAAAAGGAAATTAGAAATGTAGGAACACAAACATGCAAACACGCACTTAATAAAATTCTTTATCCTTCTCTCCTACACAGCTTCTAAAAAGAAACATGAGCATTTATAAAGTATAGATTTTTCCCAAGGAGTTTACAGCCTCGTACAAAGACACGACTGCTGAAGATCAGACAAAAGCAAGGTTGTCAGAAGGCAACCACAGAGGAGACTGGAAAAAAAGGCAAGGATTGAATCCCACCACTGAAGCGGAATGAAGTAGCCACAAAGTTGATGAAAATAGAAGGCCATTCATAAAGAAATAGGAAGAACTAGTAGCAGAACAAGAAAACTGATAAACAAGTTGTTATGGTTTGAGAAAACCCATAACAATTTATTGTTGTTTAGACAATTATTCTATCACCCGATGACCACTCTCCACCCGAGAGGGGGAATTGTGGAAAACAAGGAAACACAAGGGTTGAAATATAAATAGATTTTATAGGATAAGAGTAAATAATTAAAATTAATGCTAAAGAACCAGTATCGATCCCGATACCAACATAAAATACACAAGGATTATACTCAGCCCATTCTATCAGCAGGGAGCTGTGCACTCCCAGCAGTGGACAGCAAATGTCAGACATTGCAAGCACTACGGCTTCAGGAGGAAGGGAAGGGCTCAGGGGTCCGGTACCAGGGCAAAAAGTTCTCTGGATCACTGCCATCAAGGGAGAGACAAAACTACGCAGCAAACTTTCTAATTCATATTGAATGTGACATTCATGGTATGAAATAATCCTGTCATCCAGCCTGGGTCAAGTGCTCAGGCCTCACTCCTCCTCACCCCTGCATTTGGCAAAGCTCAAAATCACTGAGACCTTGAATACCACACAGCCTAGGTGGCTATAAAGTAAATATTTTCACAAATTCAGACACTAAAGTCTTCTAAAAGGGCAGTTTTCCCAAGCATTAGAAGATAAATTAGTCCTATGTTGCTCAACCCAGGACACAAGTAAACTAGGAGCTTAAACTGAATATACTAGCATGACAAAATAACACATATACCTCAATTTAAGGGGAACTTATGTTCAAACTGGCAGGGCTTTAAGTTTTACTGATATGCAGAAAGACAAATGCGAGAAGACATAGCTTATTACTCAAAGCAATTTAAACAAAAGCCAGTAATAGTAGGGAAAGATTAAAGGGCTTTGGTTAAAAGAAAGTGCAATTCATTTGCACAGGATTCCCGATTTCTGCTAGTCAATATTACCTCTGCTTCTACCCCTAGCTCCTCCCCAGTAATAAGAGTGCTCTTTTTTTACTTCCCCTTCAAGTTTCTTTTTCCACTTACCCATAGGCTGATGTCTTCTTGAGGATAGAAGGTGGTTGAGCCCCTGGAAGGGGAATGTCCTGTATGAGAATGTTGGAGGGAGCATGCGGCATATCTGGTAAGGGGATACTTTCCACTTCAACATGTTGAGCATTCTGGGGAAAAAAGAACAAAATATAATAATACTAATATTGTATTAATAATAATATTATTATAATTAGTTATTCCCACAGAAGCTACCACACAACCTTATGACCTTTCAGAGTACAGAACACACGGGACGTGCCATCACTTGCCAAAGGTGTCTGTTCTTAGGGCATGTTATTTTGCAGCAGTTCATGAAAGACATTTGGGAAAAAAGTCAACAGTAAAAGCTCTCAACACAAAACAAAGCACACACAGCGCACCCATGAAAGGCTTTGGTCAAAATCCAGTTGGGTTTCCATCTCCATTTAGACCTTCAGTCCCCAAAAGGGACTGCAGACACATACACCTGTATTTTATGAGTATCCAGAAGGCACACATCACAGGCTGCTGCATATTCCAAACAAAGACACAAAAAAAAAAAAAAAAGAAAAAAAAAAGAAAAATCTTACAGATACTTGCACTTGGAAAACATTATGTTCTCCAATATGGTAGGGAAAAATGTCAAAGAAACCTCTTTAAAGGAAAGCCAAAAGATTCTCACTATTTCCAGAAACAGATTTAGAAGAAATTCACAGAAATATCAACTGCACACTCACTGGCTCACTCTCTTTGACACAGAAAAATTCTCACATTGTTAATTTAAAACATAAACTTCCCTTTCCCTTGTAATTTCTTGTTGAATTAAATCAATATCAGATAAATACAGACTTGACAACCCTCACGCTGTCCTCACTAAAATGCTGTAACCAGAGATACTATAACAATTAACGCAAGTACTTAATATGGGCCACACAACATATACACTTGCCTCTTATAAAGTTCCCTTCCTTTGTAACTGTCACACCTAAAGAGCAGACAAATAGTATACACTGCCACAGTCACAAGTCTGAAATACAATAAGCATTACCTTGACAGCATCAAAATACTGGCTGAGTTGTGATCTCTTTTGCTCATACTCCACTTCCAATTTGCGCAGTTCTTTGTAGATGTCAGGATTCTCCTTCTCATAGAGCCGCAAGATGCGCTCAAAAGTCTCACGGAGTTTTTTGCGTTTATCCTTTAGTACTTTTTCATTAAGTTGTGGCTGCTGTACTGGGTTAAACTCTAATCCAAGACAGCAAAAAATAACCCCAAAATTCATAAGTTACTCTACTGCACAACTGTGAAGAATCAAAACAACTTCAAAGCAAACAATGTCCAACCCTTATCTTCAGGAAGTCTTCAGCTTTATGACAATCCCCTCCAACTTCCAAGTTACTACTCATGCTTTTTATCAGCCACCTTCTTAGAAAAAAAAGTCATCTTTGATGGCACCACATCACCTTAAATCACAATCAATCCCCAATTATTCATAGAATCTCCCCTTCTAACAGGAAAGGAAAAAGGTTACTCTATTTTAGTCTCCCAGTCATCCCTTAAAATTATGTTATGTGTCTACATAAGCCACTGCCTAAGTCCAACACCTGGTACGTCTCACTCACCCATCTCATCCAATTTCTCCATGTCCCGGATAATCTGCTTTGGATCTTTCATCTTCAGTACAGCTGCTCGTACCATCATTCGTTGCTTTTTGTTCTAAAAAAATCAGAGATCAAGCAGATCAGAAGAGTGTCACAAGAGAGACAGAACATTTGTACCACATACTCCCCTCCCAATATTCCCAGTCTGCAGAAAAAAAATGTGTCTCAAAATGCCCTGCAAATATTCACCACAGCACAAATCAGCAGCAAACAGATCCACTATCTTGCTATTTACAAATGCTCCTATAATTCAGTCGCTCCAATTAAGACACATACAATCAACAAGATAACAAACTGACAAAAGGTATACAGTAAAACACACTAAAAGGTATGCGAGTCTTGGGTAATTGATTTGTTGTTTGGTTGGGTTTTTTTAATTCCCAAATACTTAAAATAATGTTTCAGAAAGCTGCAATCATCACAAGTTAAAAAATAGTAGATGATGAGATATAGTTACTCAAAACAAGATTTCTATTTTTTTTTTTTTTTTTTTTAAAAACTACTTGTTTGGACAGTGTTTGCCAAAGTCAATCTTAGGATATCAACCAAAACATCTGTAGTCTCCCCATCAGCCATGGCCCATTACAATCACAAACATGATACATAGTACAGAGAATGCCAAGTAAACATTTCTGATCTCTTTATTTACCTTCTTTAGCTCTCTCTTCCGAGCTTCCTTACCTAGAGAGGAGGGGTAAAGAGAAAATAACAACTTGAAAGAGACAACCAAATTAATGAAGAACCTTTCCTTCATCAAGATTAGTACTGTTTCTCAACAGTTCACTCATTTTAGAGAGTGTGTAACTTTTGCACTCATCTTCCCAGTGAGAGTGAAACACAGCATGAAATAGATTTCTATCTCATGTGTGTTATACAGAAAAGAAAGGAGACAAAGCAGTCTTTGTGTCTCCAGAAGCAGGGGTGTTTCTACACAGAAAAGAACAATAGGCAGCAAGTGTCATAGCATGTGTGTGCAGTCATGAAAGGATTGCTGCCTAGAAGCTGTAACAGAGCCATCTGACAACGCACTTTAAAAATATGTCGGCTTTGAACACACATCTGACATAAAGCATAATCACCATGGAAGTCTGGATTTTCTTTATCTGCTTAGCATTGACAATATCTGGCATGTTACCAAAAGGCAAAACACAGTGTGACGACTCCCTCAACTAACAAGACCACTTGCAAAATTTGACTTGTTCCTCAAATTCTAGCTTCAGACAGATTAACACTGTCCCAAGCAGCAGTCTTCAGTTTAACCAACAACTAAGTACAAAGACCTTTGAACGCTGATAATTACAGTAAAAATTAAGAGGTAAATACTGCAGAGAAACAACAGCATGCAAGCAAGCAGCCTTCTCAGGAAGTTTCTACATCAGTCAAAGCCAAGATATTTTTTAAATTAGGGAAACTCAGTTCTGATTCACAAGTGAGCTTCTTATCTTCAGAGAAAACTTTTTACCTGCTTCCCTAGGACCCCCCCTTTCCCACTTGCTTAGCTTTTATAGGTACTTACGGGCCTGATCCGTGGGATTCATAAACTTCCCACTCTTGGTGGATGATGTAGATCTTCGCCCCATTTTGACTTTTTTCCTTCCACCTCAAAAAAGAAATTTTAAAACGAGGGAGAGACCTAGAAAAGATAACATGGTTTCAGGTCCTATGTACCAGTAGCTTGAGTATGCTTATTTCTTGAGAGAAGAAATACATGCAGGTTGCTCCCTCAAAAAACTTAAATACTCGTGAGGTCCTCAAACACTACTAAAAGCTCAGACATTCACATAAAAAACACCCTAGTTTAACTAAGCACTACTATTTAATTAAGTACCTAGTTACTACTATTTTGCTAAGTACCTACTTTAAACATCAACTAGATTGTTATTCATTCCAAGAGGAAAACCAAGAACCTTCTTTGCTTACACTACAGAGCGCGCAGGGGAAGGAGAAAAACACATCCTATTTTCCTAAGACCATATCAGAGTCCTTCTAGCTTTTCCTTTACTCTCATAAAAGCTCTTCAATTTTTACCTTTCCATTCCTCTCTATTTAAAATGTTTCCCACAAATTTTCTCCTTTCCTCAGACTTTTAACCTGTCCTTGATTTCTCCCCCCGGCAACAATTTTATCCGTCAGCAAATGTTCTGCACACACACGCATGTCGTCTTCTCTTCTCCATAGACCAATGCTATCCCAACTGCCCTTATGCTCTCTACCTCCACCAGTATTATTTCAAACTGTGTTATGATTATCAGAGAAGGTTATTCTGGAAATAATTACTTCCTGACTTTAGACATTTCTTCAACTTACAGATGACTACGTAAGTGTCCAAACTACAGCCAGTCATGTTGCCTCTCTCACAGCTATAATCTCCCTCCACCTCCACCCCTACTTCCTTGCCAAAACACCATCCAAAAAAGAAAAAAAAAGAAGACACAGCACACAACAGATTCCACCCGAAAATCTAAAACACCCTCTGAAATTTGGGAGTTGATGGGATACAGCTTTCTAGTCACCACACTGCATCCAAACGTATCCCGACCAAAGTGAAAGTATTCACAAGTTAAGTCCAAAGTTCTCCGCTGCCTCACTGCAGTCGCCAAATGTGCATCCTTCTTCCTATTTACAGAAGATGCCACTTTTAAAACACTAAATGATGTGCCTCCCCTTAACCCCGAAGAAGAAATTCAAGCAGCGTCTCATTTAGTACTTCAAGGCCTCATAAAAGGGGTTCCTAATGAGCTCCAGTAACTGACCACATTCATTGTACTGACTAGTAAAAATCTACAGAGCTTTGCTCATGACTCATACTACCGGGCTATGCTCACAGTTGGCCTGATGTTTTCAAGAGCACCCCACAATTTCTGATCACCGATAACATATTTCCTACTTATAAGATTCCACTGACTTTATTGCAAGACACTATCATTTCTTTAGGTGCGAGCCTCACTGAACAGGAGTTTCATGTGCACCCCGCATTTCCCAGATTTCCAACATGTAAAGGGAAAAAGAATAAACTTCTGAAGCCTCGATCCCAAATCCTTTCAAGACACAAAGCAAAGAGCTCCAACAAGTTAACAGACGATGGGGGGGACACCAACCACTAAACTTAAGATTTTTTTGGCCACTGGGGAACGAGGCGGAAAGTCTCCCATGAGGCACCCGAAAGCCTCCCCTCCTCCCCCGACGGAGGGAGGAAGAGAAGGCGGTAGAGCAAACCGCCACCGCCTTCTTCTCCTCGCTTCCCTTCCCCTTCTCTTTCCCCGCCCAGCCCCGTCCCGTCCCGTCCCGCTCCTCTCACCCCTCCGCCCGAGCCGGGGCGGCCCGGCTCCCTCCCGCTGCAGCGGCCTCTATAACCCCCTCGCTCCTTGCCGCCGCGGCCCCACCGCCATCTTGAACAGGGACCGAGTGGCGCGCCGCCGTAAAGCGCGACTGCCGCGCCGCGCAGAACGGCGCTCCGGAAGCGAGGCCTTTACCGCGCCGTCCCCCGATTCTATAATTCCGCGGCTCTTTTCTGCCCCGCTCGGAGGTTCCTCTATGGTCGGGCCGGCGGGTGAGCCGGAGGAGGGCGTGGCTCGAGGCCCCGCGCGCGCGCCGGGGATCACGTGAGCGGCGTGGGCCGTTGCGGGCGGCCGTTGAGCCCGGCCCCTCAGGCGGCCGGAGCCGGAACGGCGATTGGAGGCTGGCGGCTCCCTGCCGGCCCCAGGGGCGGTGGAAGGCGCACTCAGGGAGGGGTATGGGAACTAGGACGCCTTTGAAGGGGGGGAGCGCTACGGCCGGTGCTGGAAATTGGCTGGGATAGAAAGGAAGCGCTTCCGTGCGGCCGCTGTTCCCCCGCGTCCTCCTGGGGAGAGCCTGCAAAATGGCCTCCTGCCCCGTCCTGGAACAAAGTGGAGCTGAGGAGCGTGTGAGAAGTCTCTATTTGTGGGGAATAAAGGCAGAGAGCTGAAGGAGCGGGAGTTCCGGGTAAACTCGGATGTTACATGTGTTTCTGGTTGGGTTTGGCTCCCCCGTCAGCACGGCTGGCATCCCCTGTTAGGCTCATGTGCCAGCTGCTGTTTCAGGGGAGTGCTGGAGAAAAGCGTGTAGATGATGTTGACTGGGCAGTTCAGGCCAGACGAAGAGAACAGGAGGGCTAGTTTGGTCCCAGGAGGCAGTATAGGATCTACTCTGTTACTTGTCTTCTCCTGCAGCCCGCCCTGATGTGGAAGCCCCTGCAGCAAACTGGTGAGCACCTTTGCAGAGGCTGGTGGACAGTTGGTGGGAACTGTTCTGCTTAAAGTGCCTCTCCTAGCAAAAGTCCCCAGGCACGTGAAGAGCCACAATAAGGATACATGAAACATCTCCTTGGATATCAGTTGCATCACAATGAATAAGGAGGGAGCATGCAGTAACGTGTGGGTGCAGGCTTAAAAAGTTGCAGTGCTGGAGTGAGGTGTAGGAAGGACATTTTTGCTATGTGCAGATGCACCTGGGAGCAGAGATGGTCTGGTCTCTGAGCTGAATGTGTAGACCCCCTGGCTCTGGGTGGACCCCTTGTGCAACACAACGTTCTTACAGTTTTTCAAATATTGGGAGACTTAATTAGCAAACTTGGAACTTTATGAAGGATCATTGCAGGGTGGGTAAAAGCAAGACTATGAGCTGCACGTTGCATTAACACCAACATTACTTGCAAACTGCACAAAATCCATGTTAGCAGATGGCCCAGCCCAGGGGCATCCTCAGAGCCAGGGCTTTGGAAGCTCTCAGTGCTCTCAGGGAGTCTTGCTCACTGCCACACAGCAGAGTCATCCCCACCTTGTGCCTCTCTGGCCTCTTCTTTTGTATTGTGCTTGTTACCAGAAAGAATTTGCTGCAGGGCAGATTTTGGTTGCAACCATCCAGTGTTTCTACAGGGGTTTGAAAGCAGCTTAGACTGGTTTTGGCTGGTTTACAATTTCTTTTCTTCTTTGGGGCTGTTATTTGGAACACGCACATTATACATTTTTAATTCTTAATCCTTCGTCCACAACAACCAACTGAGCAGAGGGAGAATGCTTGAAGGGGTGTGATGGGAACGCTATGGCCATGGCACATCCCTGCTGTGTACCATGTCATTGGAGAGGGGGACAGCTGAGGCTTTGCAGATTGGCCTCTCCTCACAGGGTTTGGGGTCTTCTGTCACGACAGTACAGCTCAGTGGGGACAGTGGTACTGACACAGCCCTAACTGCTTTCTCCCAGCAATGTCTGCTGACTTGGAGGACAGTAGGCCTCTCACATTTTTCACTTGGTACTTCTGTCACACCAAGAGGCAGCTCCAGGGAGTCTAGAGGATAAACGTCATCAGACCGGTTAACCCCAGACTGGTTATGACGTTTCTGGAGGACCAAGTGTAAGACTGGCTAGAGAGAGCAGGAATTATTTCTTATTTCGTGGGACAGAGTTTCAGTTCCCAAGCAGAAACAGAGCTAAGCTGTTTCTGCTCCACTGGGTGCCCTCCCTTGCATCTAGCCGGTTAGATGCATGCCGCATGCAGTTCAAGCGTGTAACTGTTAGTAATGCAAGTAAATCCCATTGATTTTCTTATTGCCAGAATTGGGGGAAAGAGTTTGGGAAGGTCCCATGCTGCTCCGCAGATTTTTTACCTCAGAACCACCTTGTTACAGCTGGATGTTGCCATACCTCTCTATGAGGTCACGGGCAGCTCTCCTAGCTGACAGGGGATGCTGCCCTGGCCTCTGTGAGCTCACAACCTCCTACCTCATAAGCAGAGGGACAGACTGCTGCCAACCAGCCTCCAACAGCTTCAATGTCTTCCACCGTCTCGTGGGCATGAGGCCACCTACCACACCTGCTGTTGCGAGCAAGCCAGCTTTCCTTTAAGCCCACCAGGAACAAGGATCTATCAAGAGGTGAATAGGAATTGTGTACCTTTATGTTCTTTATTGTGTATCCCACTTCCCCTGACACTGCTTGGAATTTGCTTTCAAGAAAACATGGACAAACTGCCTGAAAAGTACAACAGATTTGGTTTTGTTTGACTCTGTTATTCTCGTACAGCAGTGATTGGCAGTCTTGCAAAGAAACATACAGAGCTGGTAGGTTTTCTTGCTAAATTAAAAACGTACATTTGCACAGAGAAAGTCAGCAGGAGCCAGGGACTCCTGCCACTTCAGCACTCAAATATCGCTGTTCCACTGATTGACAGTCTCTTGCCTCTAAACAAGTACCTCTAAACTGAGTGCCACTTCTGTCAGAAGAAGGGAGATGTCACATCTTGGAGAAACGATGCCTCGGGTCACCATGTCACCCACCACAATACCTCGTGTGAGGCAAGGCAGTGCTTTTTCCCTCATCTGAATTGCCTCTCCTGACCCATATCGCCCAGTCTGCAGCTTGTACTGGTCCCAGTTTGTCAGTTCCTAGCACCCATCCATGCTCCGGAACCCTGGGCTTTCTGTGCGATGGCTGGCAGAGCTGCTTGGGAGCCGACAGCTGCATTGCCATCTAGTGGCTTTTGAACACAAAGGCAAAGAGGAGTCAAAAAAAGATGATTAAAAGTGGGAACAGTATGGAAAAAACAAACCAAAACCCGGAATGGAAGGGTTATGAAGCCAATGGAGAGCTTCCCTGTTGTAATGTCACCCAACTCTTTACAGGCACGATCTAGTTATTAATATAATCATCTAATATTGCTAATATTGAATATTAATTAAAAGTATGAATTCGGGTATGCCTTTAGTATGAGGGAAGGTGGTACTAAAAAAGGAAGCTATACACAATCCTACTAGATTAGTCTATCATGGGTATTAAAAAGAATTTATATATTGCAGCTATATTGAAGATTTTAATCTTTTTTTCATGATTTGGTTTAAGATTGTTTTTTCAGACAGAACCAAAAAAAAACCCAAACCAAGTACAGGAAAGAGAAATCTTACAATATTCAGGTACATTTTTATTAATTCTTAAATTAGCTTTTTTTTTTCTCCAAAGATCAAAGCAAAAAAAGCAAACCACATCAAATCAGAGCAAGAGACTGAAAATCCTGTTCTTGCTTCCAGCTTTGTTTTTAAAATCTGAAAAATAAGGACATTTGGTAGCATATTGTGAAATGCAGACTCTGAGCATGCTCTTGGCAGTCCCACGTTGGTGGGACTGGGTAAAGCACGTGAAAATAAATTTAGTGCATTAATAGGGCTGTAATCCTACAGACACTTGTATGTGTATATAATCCTAGTTCAATCAACAGAGCAGCGACTCTGCACAGAAATATTTACCTGTGGGTTGGCAAGAGGGCAGCATTACTGAGCACAGGAGGTTATTCATGCCTAGAACACTATAAATTGTTTCTCTCAGTTGTGGGGCAGTGTTGTACGTGTTTGCTTCTGAGACCATGCTTCTCTTACCTTCTAATCTACTGGGATTAGAGTTTATTTAAAGATGATCTCTGTCTGGCTCCTTAGGGAGGGATGGGACAGGAAATCGCAGTTAAATATGCTTCAGCTAGTCCTTGTAAGGAGTTCAATGAAGAGGGAATTCAGCCTATCAGATTTAGTACTAAACCGCACTAAGAGTTTAGCAGCCACAGCTGTCCTGATGAGCCCCCCAGATGATGACATGGACTGGCTTGTTGAAATTGTTTTTCTCCCATGATGTTGTCATCTTTGATATAGAAAAACATAAAAAGATAAATCACACCTTCTCACCACTGCTGCTCCAGCAGTGAATGTTATTGTCACTAGGATGTATTACAGTTCAAGGTTATCTAAAATAAATTCCAAAAAACAGCTGAAGGAAAGGTACGAAGTATTTGAAGTGTTGCCTCCCAGAAGCACTTATAAGCCCTTTCCCTATATTATATTTCAGTGCCAGTTTCTGGATCCGTCACATCTCTTGCTCTGCTACCACTAATAAGAAAAGCCATCAGTAGTTCATTTACCATAATGAATCAAAAAGGTTTCTGCGGGCATAGCTGCTGCAGTCGCTGTCACAGCAGGAGAGAGAACTCTGACTTCATTCACTGAACCTGCTGTCTCACTGAAGAAGTCACTTCACGTATGGCACGCTGGTACTTTTCTGAAGCTGCTTTAAACTCAGCCAGATGCTTCTCGTAGCTTTTCACAGCCGTCAGAAGCTGATTCCTCTCCACAGCTCCCAGGATGGCATGGAGGATCATTTCAATGCCAAGCCCGAGAACAGTGATGCTGATTCCCCCAAGAACAGATGCCCCAATCTGCGCAAGGAGACTGACGAGCTTGCTCACAGTGAGAGTCATAAGATTGGAGCCAAGCAGTTTGATAGCTACCATCCCAGCTGTTGAGGTTGCTTCTCCGAGAACAATTGAAAAAACTTTATGGGCTATTGCAATTTTCTCCAGCTCAGGCTCTTTGATGTCATAGAGCTTCTGGTACAGCACAGGCTCCAGCTTTTCCTTCATGTCACTATCAATCTTCTGTACCTGATGCTGAATCTCACTCATTGCTTGAATGATAATGTCACAGTTTTCCTTGACGGTGCTGCTCTCTCTCATCTGAATGTGGGTGATGGTACAGCCCAGGTGTTCATTTAGCACTCCAGCCAGCTCATTTGTTGCACGGAAATTTGTGGACATGCAATCGAGCAATTCCTGGTGCAGATGGATCAATTCTTGCCTTCTCTTGGGGTTATCTGGGTACAGGAGGTCGCTCAGCATCATTCTTCAGAAATGGGTTACTTTAAGAGAGAAAAGAAATCTCCTACTCTGTTCAACACCCAGAACCCTAGCCCTTAAAAAGCAGTGAAACATCCTTTGTCTCAGCCTCACTGCTACTTTTTATACTCGGCACGTCAAATCCCAAGGCATAGCTTGTAAATACAGAAATCTTAAGTCTTGTTTTGGATCTTTAGCCAAATTATTAGAAAAGGACCTCATGAGACATTGGACATGCTCAGAGCAACAAAAATAGCTAAAAAATATGTCATTAGCACATTGGTAAAATGAACATAGGTCATTCTTCACCTTGGAAACTGAATATGGTAGAAGCTGAACTAGTTCACTAAAAGACAGAACGATTAATCAGGAAAATCTAAAATAAGCTGTGGAAATGAAAGGCATTTTCTAGACACACTTTTGTATCAGCCTATTTTTTTCAGTTAGTGGCATGGGATTTTTAAACAACTATGATGACTGGTGGATTGGGCAGAGTCTGTACCTCCATAACGGTGTTTTGTGCCAGTGTAGCTTATTTCTCCTCACATTCAAGACAAAATGTGACTATATAAGCACTCCATGCTTAGTCTAATAAACTCACGCTTGGGAATTCATAGAGAATAGTAAAATTATCTATAATAAACCCATCCTAACCTATGTCACCTTACACACATCTCCCTCTGTGTTTCCTTTGCTGATATTTAGCCCCTGTTCCCTCATTGTTTATTCGCCTCCCTAATGCTGTAATCAATTACCCATTGTTTTTTTTAATCGTGAACATCAAGCAGCTGCAGACAGCCCCACGATAAGCATCGTGAGGTGCACCTACTCCAGCTGGATGTCTGTGATGGCAGACTGCCTTGGAGCACCATGCACAGGTTTGCAGAGACAGCCCCGCTAGTGCAGCCACACTCCCTCCGTACCCTGGGTGTCCTGTGTGGAGCTTGCACCAGCAGGTGCTCACCAAGCTCCTAGGACATGGCTGGGCAGAATCTGGCCCTCCCTTCTTGCTGTACAGACCAGAGCACAAAATTTAACTACTACTTTTCTTTTTTTACCCCCCTCTAAACACTTGTGGCTAATCCTTATGGTCATTATTCTCCTCTGAGCTGTTATTGCTTTGCCAGCAAAAGGACATATTTAATGCATTTTTCTTCATCACCTGCCTGTCAATATGCAGAGTCCAAAAGTGACTGAGTTACTAGTGAGCATGGAGTTACTCCTCATCACTAAGCTTCTGTAACCAAGTCTGTGCCACTTCCTTTTAACCCATCACCAGCTGCAAAGTAAAAATGCTTTAGCATGATTTTCACTTAAATGCACGTGTCTGTCTTTGCAGCAGGGGCAAACTATGAATGAGTAGGATGACTCATTTCTTTGTTGGTACTTTGGCGTTCTTGGCCCTCTTATTGCAAATCTGGGCCACTTTTATGCAGTGCTTCGCATTTTTTCCAAGATAAACAACTTCTTGCTGTGGGTGCCTACATATCAGTTATAGCTACAAATAGTTTTGTGTAGGAGACTAGCTAGATTTTTCTTCTTAAATGATATCTTTGTGCTGTTTTGGTCCTTTGTAATTCTTGCATTATCTGCTAACTGCAAATCATCTGACACTGACCCAGCTGTATTTTACTCAACACACCCTCCCCCATAACATCGCTGTAGAAAAACAGAATGATTTCAACAGTCCCTTAGCCAACTTTTAGTCTCAGTGTTGAAATACCAGCCAGTCTGAAGAGACTTTTTTCTCCCCAATATTATTGCACAGTACTGTACATTTCTTCCAGCCACTTACCTTGTAGCTCTGTCAAGAGAATAAACTCTTTAACACATCTTTCTTTTTCTTCAAGCTGGAGGGAGCAAAGTACATATACAGTAAAGGTTTGGGATTTTCAGGAAACATGAAGCCATGTCAATACAAGGTATGAATTCATATCAGTCCTGCCTCAGGGAAGCTGCTGGCTTGCTCTCTGACTCGGCGTGATATTAGAACCTTTCCAGTTCAGTGATGTTTTGTTGAAAGGTCATTTGTTTTTCCTTATTTGTAGAAACTGAGAGGACAAAATGTTGTAAGAGGAATAGCACTTAAACAAACATTTTGCATACTAGACAGGTGTGGAGGAGACTTTTAGCATCTATTCTTTAAGCATGATTATTTCAGCTTCCAATAACTGCTCTAGATTTTGTCTCTTAATGCTAAAATTACCTCGTACTCTCCACATTAATACTTTTGCTAGTTTTTACAGTTGCTTCCTAGAGTTAGGCAGGCCACATATATTTCCATATTTCTGACTATTTCTCCAGGGAAGATTTTCTCCATGAGCTTTTCTAATTAAACATTTAGACTACCTACCTGATTTTGTCGGAGTGCTCCTGCAATCAGCTGAATGTGTACGGGACAGTGACTCCATCCTCTTTCCCTTTGTTCCTCTGGTGGTTTCCAGCAGCATGTGATGAGTTAGGGATCCAGAGGCTGGGCTTCAGCTGGGTCCTGTGGCCTGACTGCTTGTCATTAATTCTATTGTGTGATGTTTACCCAGATTCCTTTTATTTTCTTCGTCCTTTCTCCTTCCCTCCAATTTTAACACATTTCAGTTTATTTCATGCTAGTTCCCATTTGTTAGGTCCTCCAAAGGCCTTCTGTTCCTGGAGAGAATACGCACAGCATGAAACCCTCTGCCTGTGACAAAGATACAATCACAGGTACCTACAGCCATGGCTGAAAGGGAATATTACTTGCTGTTCTCAGAACATGAAACATGTAGGACACTGCTTTTCGTTTGTACAGATACAGAATTAGGTTTTGTACTGGGATTTATAAATTTCTATTGTTTATAACCAAAAACCACTAGTGCTTGCAGCTATTCCTTGAAATAATGAATTGTAGCCATGACTGGTTTTGTACACCTGCGAATTATGGATGAAAAGTTGAACAATCCCACACAAATAGAAAAATAGATACCACAGACAGTGAAAACAGGTTTTTTCTGTCCCACCAAGACAGGCTTGCACTTCTGCTTTCATCCAAGCTAGACATCTTCCATGCTCTGATCCTTAGAAAATGGGCTGCTGCCCACTAGGCTGTGGTCATGAATGCTGCCTCCCTAGTAAAGAGTGGTTGACTTCTCAGATGAAAGTCAAAGATCAAGCATAAAATGAGTACTCTGCAACTGACAGCTTGTTTTCCCCCCAAAGCTGAGATATTATATTCAATCCAGAGCCAGAGTGCCAAGCTCCCCTTGTCTTCAGAGCTGTAGGCATGAGAAGATGAGCTGAGAGAGAGAACATTAATGATTTAACTATTACATTTCTGCAATGGTCAATTGATTGTGACTCCTGTTATTAACTGAGAATGCCATGTAGTCCTGAAATACTTCTTCCAATATTGGACTGAATTGAATTAATTAGACTGGCAACTGCCTCTTTGTCACATTCTGTAGGCTGAAAACTGATTTCAGGTCTTCAAGGTTTACAGTGGATGCAAATTCTTCTCCTCTGGAGTCCCTACTCTATTGTTTGGAACATGGCAGAAAATCATTTAAACAACAAGCAAGCAGTTTTGTTCCTGTTTTACTCCAGGCCTTTAGGGAAGATTAACAGCTATTGTTTCAGACCTATTAAGTTTGAGGAAAGGACTTCATCTGGAGTGTCTGTCATCCTCCTTTGTTGCAGCTTCCCAGGTCCTCCCCTCTGATGCCATGAGAGTGGAAGAATTGGTGTGAGCCTCAGAGCCAGCTCTGGCTGAACAGCAGCGGAGACTAAAATCAATTTTGCCATTTCACACAATTTCAGATCACTTTTGTCATGGGAAGGGAAAGGAGGAAGAGGCAGAGGGCTGAGCTGAAAATGAGAGAAAAGTATGCAGTGGGCTGGGAAGTTGCAACTGCTTGGACACATCTAACCACAGCAATAGCTGATGAAACATGTCTGCTGCAACCAGTCTGGCTTTCCAGGGCTCTGGCAGAAGCAAAGGCAACATCAGGAGCGGTCCCTCAACCACGTGCTGTCCCAGGATTGTACCTGCAGTTGGCCTTGGGAGACCTCTCAGGTGCAAGCGGAAGGACGTAACTTCCTTAGTAGTCCAAATGTAAGCAAGACAGGAGCCCAAGCAAGGAGAAAGTTTTGTGCTTCCACCTATCAAGGGATGCTTGCAACACCTAGTCACTCTATGAACTGACAGATATGGGTCATTCCACAGGAAACTGTAGCCTGACAAAACATTGCATTACTCAGTCTTCAGTTGCTGTCTCTTCAATGCAGACGTCTGATGCATTTGACTTTACTATGTCTATTCCTCCCTCCCCGGCATAGGAGTTTAATTCTGTCTAGACCCACAGTATATACAAACTGAAAGATTATAATTCTAAGGATGATGTAAAGTAGATTGTTTGCTAGGACTCATGTAAATTTACCAATAAACATCAAAAGGTAAGAATAATTCACTTAGAGCACTTCTATTGCTTTTGAGATTTCATGCTGAAGGTCAGAGTCGTACTTCCTGCAGCCATAAGAGTAATGATACTTGCAGCTGTTTACACCGTATTTTGCTGGCCTGCTTGGTAAGACC
This sequence comes from Chroicocephalus ridibundus, assembly GCF_963924245.1. Classification (NCBI taxonomy): domain Eukaryota; kingdom Metazoa; phylum Chordata; class Aves; order Charadriiformes; family Laridae; genus Chroicocephalus; species Chroicocephalus ridibundus. The sequence continues at coordinate 167,481,723 of NC_086284.1, forward strand.
CCTGCAAAGGCTGATAAAGAGCTTTTTCTGTGTTTTCTTCTAACTGTAGTGTCTTGGGGGAGGCTGGGTTGTCAATTTGCAATGCTGGTTTCAGAAGTGTAACATTCTAGATGAAAATATATCCGTTTTTATTCCCCTGTGTCTTCTGGATTTCTTCTATTTGCTTTTCAGAGTCAGACCTCACTCGAGAAATGTTAGCCCGCCTTGGTATGAAGAGTGATAAAGAAAGGCTAATCGGGGCCTGCCAGAATTTGCATGACTTAGTGTACATCTATGTCTCTTCAACCAACACAATATTCCGACTCCTCAATGCGCATCTGGGCACCAACTTCCCCATCATGCCAGTAAAAGAACATTTCAGCATTCGAGAGAATCTGCAGCTCGTAGTCAGTGCTTTGAAAGAGATGCAAGCCACTGTGGAAACAAAAGACAAAGATGTACGGGGACGCATCAGCCACAGTTTGTATGGTATGATTGCTGATCCCACCACCTCCCTGCAGGACAAGATTGCTGCAGTAAAGGAAATTTATGAGAATTACAAGGAGGTTGCAGAAAGTATCACGGGGGCACTCATTGCAGTGATGTTGAAACATGGCAATTTGCCTGACACAGTAGAGTCTGCTTTTCATCAATTATTGACTTCACCTGCCTTATCCCTCCAAGTATCAGAACTTCTCGTGGAGTATGCTGATATTTTGAAGATACTGCAACAATATGAGACACCAAGTACCACAGAAGGCAACTCCTCCTTGAGTGGAACATCACAACAGTTCAGGCTTCACTCTCCACCCTCCTCCTCTTCACTTCTTGTTTTCCTACAGACTATCCTTCAAGGACAAAGATCCATAAAGAAAAGCCAGAAAATAGCAGCTGACTACTTAGAGGAGGCCTTCAGCGTGCTGAAGCCACCTTGTGAAGGATTCCAAACCTTTGTTAAAATGGTTGAAACCTGTGTCCTAGCGATAACAGATAAGCAGAAAGAGACATAAATGTGCTGATGTATCAGAAATCCATCTTGATTCCTGTCATTCTCACATAGGAAGGAGTTTAAACATGTTTGAACACACATACAAAAGCTATCTGCAGCAGCTGCTTCTAATCTTCTCATTCTTTTTTGAAATCTGGGCTCAGTATCTGTCAGCATTTAGGGGTGAAAATCAAGTTCTGACAACATACTTGAAATCGCTGGTAAACCAAGAGCAACAAGAAAGTAACGTGAAATATAGATAGAAAACAAGCTAATAGTAAGATAGTTTTGTATTAAACCTGTTTTATCTGCCTGGATAAGCACGTCTCAGGATTTCATGGGCAGCAGTTCAGTTTCAGAGAGCATGTTACTAGATTTTAGATGGTGAGCCCTGCCATTACAGACATCTAAATCTGATACACAAGGTGCTGAGCCTCAAACTCCTCCATTTAATCTGCTAAAACCTGAAGACACCCAAATTCCTTAAGTGCCTACATTTCTAATGCTAATATTTCTTGTGTGCTTAAGTTCTGCATTCCTTGCCACGGGATTTCCAAGGGAATGGCAGGACCAAGCTTATATGGAGCTACTCTGAGAGGCAAGCAGTTCACACGGGTGCTTTTGGCTGTCCTTACTTTTGACCAACCAGCTGATCAGTAGCTTGTGCGCTCCTCTCATATTCAGATCTCTTTTGGATAGCTAACTTGTGGCTTACCATTTCAGACAGGGGATGATGAATACAGAACCCCAGCTTTCTGCGAAGATCAGCAGTCACTGAAAGCTGGGGTCGTTTGTGAAATGGGTCAGTGAGTTTCAGTTCAATTATTTGATGACTCCACTGCAAAGTTAAATCACCATGACTAGTGTCCTTGGGCTAGTGAGATAATCTCTCTGATCGTAGCCTCAGCCCAGGGCTAGTGCCAGTGGGGGGGAGGGATCAGGGGTAAAGAAGCAAGTAAGGCATGCTGGAAAGGGGAATTGCAGGCAGAAAATGTTTCTTATCATTTCCACACTGTTATTTTTTGGAGATGGGACAACTTCATAGCTGTTATGGATTGGGTGTCTAAGGCTCCTGAAGAGCTAAATGAACACGTAAAAGTGAGAGGAATCTGCGGCTAAATTGGAAGTTCCAATTCCAATTTGTGATGTTGATTCAACCTCCAGCAGTACACATTGCAGACCGGAAAAGTAGAAAGGCATGTAACACCCAACACTCATGAAGACAGCAGTGGGTTTCACAGGGTCTCCTTCTTTTCAGCGTAAAATGACCAGCATGTATTCATCAGCCACTAGAGAACTGTTACGAGCACAGCATCTGCCTGAGTTTTTCAAAAGAAAGCTAAAGTCAAACATGAAAGCTGAAGGCAGGCCTGAGAAGTCTTGGGATCCTCTGCTGCTAAATTAATGTCTCAAGGCAGCTTTACGCTTCTGTCCCCCATGTGTGAGAGGCAGACAGTCAGCTTGAGGTGATAGCTATGGCATTGGTGCATGGGGTCAGGCAGTGCGGAAAGACTGCTGTGCTGCAACCACAGACTTTGCTGTCCACTGGGACCCTGCGCTCAAAGGAGATATGCAAGGCTGCACAGTTACTCACTTGACTACCACCATGGTGCCTTTTGCATCCCACAGACAGGGTCTTTCTCACTAAAAGTGAAGATACTGAGAGATCTGTAAAGAATCCGAAGTCTATGTGTGTCTTTCCCAAATGCCTAAGGGAAAAGCTACCTACGGTGAAGGGTGTCACTGCCCCACTCTTCAGAAAGGCCATAGATAACTGCCCTCCTACCTGAATGGGTCCAGGGAATGTCTGTTTTCATGAACTAGGCTGAATGGTCCAATCTCAGCTGGAGAGCTGCAGCTGAAAGCAAAGGGAAGGTTGAACCGTCTGTAACAACAGGAACTCCAGATACTGATTTCCTATGAATTGTTCTTGCCTGCTCTTCAATTTTATATATCTGGATGCAGACAGAGAATCAGTCATTGTGGGCCAAGCACAATAAAACTCCAAGTACACTAGGCAGAACAACAGAGGCGAGGGCATTGGAACCGCTGTTCTTGCTTCTTGAAGCTGAAAGAAAGATGAGAGTAGTCATTTAGACCTCTTTTGGCCACCTAAAGCTTCCTGCACGTACTAACACAACTTTTGCCCAAATGAGCCATCCTTCAGTCTACCTACTACTTTGTCTTAGGTCCGGACAAAAACTCTCATTCCTGAATGACTATTTTATGCTCAAAGGTTGCATTCACACACTTTCTCAGAGAGGCAAAAGCAAGAGTCCTGTATTGGTGGTGGACTCTCAGAAGGACAGGGCTGTGGAACAGGCCCAGTGAGGTCTTCCAGCACAGAACAGTTATTTCTGTAGCCAGGATACTCACAGTGTGCACCTTGGCAAAGGATACCTTTCCTCTCTTCTGCCACAGGCGAGAGAACATGACTAAAGCAGCAGCAGTTTTGTCCTGAGGCTTGAAGTGTAGCAACCTTGCAAGCCACCAGAATGAATATCTGAATTTAAGCTGCCTGCAAATCTCATCTGCCCTTGCAGCAGGAATTCTAGGGACCCAAACACTTTTGTCCTATGACATCCTTGCAATGGCAGATGGGACAAATGGAGGCTGCAGGGAACCCTGAGACCTGCCGTATATGAGATAGATTAATCTCTAGTGAGATGCTGGGTGCTGCCAGGTTTCACAGCAACCATATGAAAACTGGATCATGTGGCTCTTGTAGGCGAACACAGCGGAGAAGCTACAGATTTGGCCTTGAGTGTGGTCCCATGTAGGTGCAGCTGGTGAGGGCTGCTTGGAGTACTTGAGACCAGACTGTCCTGTGCCCCCCTTGCATGAACGGCTATGTACAATACCTTCCACAAGCTGGCAGCGGTACTTGCTGTAGTTCCCCACAGAGTGCAGATGCAGCCGGTTACCATGCTGTGTCCGAAAGAAGCTTTTGACAAGGAATATCTCATAAGGAGGAATAAGGACTTCCTTCTCAGATGTGTAGTAAGAAAATCCTTGCACAGCTGCTCCCAGGCAAGTGGTCACTGTGAACAAAGTTTCATTCCCAAACTTCTGGGCTTCATTCCAGAGGCGGGAGGTGGAGGTGAAACGGCCAAATCGCACCCTGCTACCTACTGTGGCCTCGATATATATGTCTTTTACACCCCTGTGCACCCGGTAGCACTTATGTTTTCCCACGCTCTCCTTGCTGTTCTGCCATTCCTTCATTATCTGGATAGCAGTCGTTAGGTAAAAGTGAAAATATTTGAAACTGAAGTTGTGTCTGTAGTGCTCTGGAGAGCTTCCCGCTGTAGATGTGGCCCAGTTCAGCTGAGAGTGCAGGGAAGAGTTCATGGTGTAAGCCATGAGGACTATGGCATGGCTCTCATGCATCTCCCTCAGGAGACCTACCGGGCTCTTTAAAAAAGCCTCCTGAGCCTTCTTCCAGAGACTCAAATAGTCCTTGTTAGCAGCTATTTCCTTTCGGAAATAGTCTCCTCGCTCCAGTTCTTCCATCACCTGATCTCTGCACCCCAGATACTGATCGTCAAAGGAATGCAGAGCCATATCCATCATGAGGTGGGACACAGCCTGCAACATAAAAGCAAATGAATATTAACATCAGAAGTGTGAACTTTTTGCGTATCTCTATGGATGCAAGTCAGGTTTTTTTCCTACCCTCTTCTTGTTTCATTATTGGCAGAGCAAGCAGAGCAGGTAGGCATCTTTGACAAGACCCTCCTGAGCAGCCTTGGGGTATTGTCCAAGCTTCACCCCAGGCAAATGCCAGCCAGGATACCAGAGTTATTTTATGTGGATCAGTGGCATTAAAAACTTCAGGAGAGTTTGCTCTTCAGAGGGTGAGGGTGTAGAGCCTGCAGGACAGACTCACAGTCCATTTATTTGAATATTCTGCTCATGATTAGTAAGTGGTTTTGCAGAGGGAGTAAGCAAAACAATGTGCTTGGGGCAGTGCAGCCTGAACACATCTCAGAGGTGAATTTCTTCTTCCTGTCTTGTAGTACCTCTTGGACAAGTTTTGGCTCTAGTGCATGATGTTCAGTAAAGAGCAATATAGTAGCACTGTGCAAAAACTTTTATTCATCCAGCTTGTTTCAGTGAGGCCAGCTGGACCTGTCATGCAAATAAACATTAAACACATGAGTAAGGATTTACACAGCTGGATGCTGTAACAGGAAAATAACCTCTAATATATCCTGACTATGAAATGGCACACTAATTGCCTGCTTTTACCATTTCTAATGAGTAAAAACCTTATGTGATAAGACGTAAGAAATGGTTTGAGTTATGACATTGTTCTTTTTGCTTTTTGGTCTCCTAGGAGACTAGTCAAGTACTGTAGTCAGTTGACAGTTAGTTGAGCTCTACAAGTACATATTCACTTCATCTCTACTATTCATCCTGGACACATAACCAAATCGGTACCTTTCTTAGCCTCTGAAGTTATATTGGCCCATAAAGTTTATTTCTCCATGATACAGTAATTGCTTTAACAGAAAGCTAAAAGGCAGTCACAAGGAATAGAGCAATATTGTCACTGTCCCATCCAACAACACACTGCTTTTGTCAGAGCCTCAGCTGAGACAGACTGGAAAAGGAGAGGAACATGAGATCAACTCACAAACACAACCTGGGAAACCATCTGTCTCCAAAGGAAGGAAGTTTCCAACCAAGTAGTTAAAAGGAATTAGGACAGGTAAGAAATGGAACAGAGCAACTGAAAGCAGAAGAGTTTAAGATGAATCCAAAGCTCCTTAAAGAACAGGTTTCAAATGAAAAAAATAAAGGGGTTCTTTCAGTGGAATGAGCAATTTCACCA